>NC_044021.1:25105000-26305000 GCF_900496995.4 Aquila chrysaetos chrysaetos | reverse complement strand
AGCTGCTGATTATACAGTTGTTTGACACATAATTTTAAGAGAGACATGCATGCTTGGTACTTGTAGTCAATTTATTTTTATGGTTTTAAATTTTCAGATGTTATTTCCTTGGTATCTGCAAAATTGATGGCATAAATGTTAAAGAACAAGAAGTCTGAGATTGGACCCACCTCTCAAGTATGAAAGCAACAGGGTAATAAGTAAGTAAGCTTGTATTGCCGTTAGCTGTTTGGTACCCATAGCTGTTTTGGCACCAGAGATTCACCTGTATAGGTATAGGCTTATAGAAATACGTTTCTTTTGGTTATAGATGAAATGATCTTAAATGTCCGAACTTCTCTCTGGGATTTTCACCTTTGTTCTGTTGTCAGCCTGTTATCTGCTCAAAACTGGGAGCATTTCAGGTTACAACTGAGGTACATTGCGCTATCGTTGGAATAATCTTGCCTTGCGTTATTAGTTTCGCCTTGTCTACAACTTTCTTATCTCTTTCCTTAATGCTTTGTTTTTATGTTTGACGTGTAGTCATAAAATTTCTTCCCACTGCTAATAGCAGCTACAGCGGTATTTACAAAGCTGGGCTCTGCTGAGCTGGTGACACCTCTCTCACGGCTTTTGCAAGTTTAGCTTGTAACTTAAGGCACAGTTGAACTGAGCAGCCTGACACTAACTGCTTTGCCAAAACTAAAACCCAAAATAGATACTTCTTTCAAATAGTTCGTTCCAGGTGAACCTGTCTTTTACTTGTCAAACATGCATAGGGTTTTTTTGGTATCGCTTGGAGGTCAGCAGCTTCACACTATTTGTGATCAAAGTGGTTCTACCACCAGCTCTTTCTTCAACATTTTAGATAGTAGAAGTGACGTTGCTAATAAATGAAGTAGAACTGCATGGAAAAGGAGACTAGTGCAGGAAGTGCTTCACAGTTGGCATAGCACAGTCTTCTTACATATCTGCTTTACCAGCTAACAGTAAGTTCAAGATGATTGGGTCCTGAATTTTTAGCAGTCCTCATGATTTTTTCCTGATACTTGGAGCGTGTCTGTAAGTATCTCTGTAAGGAGAGAGATTGAGTTGTCATTGCAAGAGGTGACAGATTTCCATGAAGACTGCTGCTGTCTGTGCTTTTTGGGGCAGAGAGAGAGTAAGTTTGTATACAGGCTTTGGAGAGTTACATTTCAAAGCAAAAGTTTGAGAGAAGAGCTTGCAAGAGCACTTAAAAGTTCTTATTAGTCTATGATAAATATCAAAGATGACAGCAAAGAGCTCTGTGGGCTTGACAAAAACTTTCTTATAGAATTTATTTCCTAGCATTTTGTATCACTTCATCAGCAAGGGGGGATACAGCCTAGCCTACTAAACTCGTGTCCTGATAGTTCCATTGTCTAGAGATGGAGTACTGCAAAAATGCTGGCATCTTCAGAATTTTATAATTTTCCTTTGGAAGAAAAAAGGGGAAAAAAATGAGAGAGGAATCATTTGCAACCATTTTAACAGGCGTGTTTCTGAATACAATTTGTTAGCTATACCTAGATACCTTTGTATTAGGAAGGTCAGCTAAATCCAGGAAAAGATTAACTCTCATAACACTTCCTAAGCAAGTGTAAATGTGAAGATCTTGATTCCTTAAAGAATGCAAATGTTTAACTTCAAGCGAGTAGAATGATATATGAAATACCTTATAAGAATTAGCTCTTGGTGCTTTACAAAAAAAACCCCAAAACCAAACAGATGGCATGAGACATTTGCATTATATTTAATCACCTATATTTGGAGCTTGTTTGGAATTCTGCATTAAATCCCTATGCCTAAAGTACGAAATTTCAGTGTAGTGCGAATTGCTGAAGATTATATTAGTGTTTTGCAGGCAACCATGAGTTCAGTGTACTTATGCTCTGAATCAACAGAAAGCAATTTGAAACAGCAGTAGTGCTAACACTACATGCTATAAGAAAATAATGCAGCATACTGTGTTGGCAATCTATGGAAAAAAGCAAAAATACAGTGTAGCACAAAATTAGAAAATTATCAATCTGTTATCACCTAGTTTTCTTACAGTCCCAAACAATCAATCAGTGTGGAGTACCTGGTCAGTGGCTCAACTTTGGAAAGCTGTATTTCAGTTCTGTTCAAAAAATACCACATTTTATTTTGTCATGCTTGGAAAATGAGGATTGTCTAGGTGATCCATTAGCACTCTTTTCTCTTGCATTTATATCCATATATTATATTATCTGTAGTTAATTGATAGCAAACCTAAATTTTTTTTCATTGCTACACTATAAATATTTGTCTAATGTTTTGCCAGCTAAACATCGCAACAGTAAACATGGATTGGAAAAAGAAGTAGCAAAGTTACATTTTCAGAAAAGTAAGACTAAGGATTTGTCTAAAGAAGACCCAAATCTAAAACTTATGATAAAGCTTATGATAAGCTTATGATAAAATTACTGTCCAGGCTGAATTTACAACCCATCCAGGTATCAATTTTAGCACTTTAATTCTTTTGCTTGCTTTGTTCAAGATGTTGATTACCGTGGTGCAAATTATTACTATATCTTCTATGTAAAAAGTACGTGTCTATGGCTGTTTATGGCTATTTTCTACTTGTTTATTATTCTGTGACTGTCAGTATCTCTGAGAGAAATCTAATCTCTGTAAGGAAATGGAAGTCAAATTCAGTCTTCAAGTAGAAGGAATTTTTGAGCTTTCTAATTGGTGTCTTTACTGAAGAAAAGAAAGACTGCAGTCTTTAGTCATTCGGTACACCTGCTGTGGCTGGCTCGGGGTTGCGTGCAGACTGGCCAAAACGTGCCTCTTGCTTAGCAGGGACCGCGCGTGAGAGGACTTCAGGGCGCAGGGAGGGACGGCTGAGGTACACGTTAGGTAATTTGGCTGATAACGGGAGGTAGTGTTGCGGAGGAAGAGATGGACGTGGGCTGCATGAAAGAGGATCTTGAGTTAATACTGAGTGTTGGATGCGTAAATAAAAAGAACGTATAACAAATCTATAGGTCTAAGGTGTCGTACAGACAGCTAGATGTCAATCTGCAGTTCTGTTAAGATTGCTAAATCTCCTCTACCCCGCAATCCTCAGAGACGTAGTGGACACGCGTCTTGCGGTAGAAACGACGGGGAACCGATGCACGAGCCCCTGTGCTTCCCTCCTCCCGTGTGACAGGAGAAATGGACGTGACCTCTGGGTTCCAGCTCGGTGTCATACATTGGATATTTGGTAGTTCCCACTCTCCCTGCTCTTCTCTAGCGACAAGAAAAATCTGTTGAGCAGAAAGATTCTTTTTTCTTCCCAATGTAGTCGGTGAATGTGCATAGAAGTGAACTTCCATTGCCAAAGCGAGGTGAAATTTGCTTGTGCCCTGGGCTTTTCACTGAGGTTTGTCATCAATAATTTTAACCTTAGATTTTGGGGTTTCTTTTAATTCTTTGTGATTACTTTTTTTTTTTTTTTAATTGAAAACAGTTTCTAGCTGGGAGTTAGGTCTCCAGACTGTTGCCAGTCTCCTCTATGCCTTGTGCAGCACCTAGTGGATTCTTTGAATATCCCTCCAAAGATACATGCTTTCACAGGTCCATGAAAAGCAGCATTTGCTTGTTTCCAAAAAGATAACTTACACCCCAGTTACTTTGCCTAGTAACAAAATATGTATTAATTCATACCTTTCTGTTTAACTTCCAGTTGTGTTTAGCACCATCATAAAGAGTTCTTACTTGAACATATGGCATCAATAATCATTAGTGGCAATCTAGTTTAAATTTAGCCTTCATGAATTTAGAGCATCAGGAAGAACAGTACTTTCAAAAGTCTTAAATACTGTTTGCATGAAATCATGTGAAAAGAACTCACTGAGACTTGGCATTGAAGATGTTTTACACAGTTGAAACTAAGTCTTGATATTCTTTGTCCCCCTTGCTAAGCATCATGCATACAATCAGGTTTAGTTATTAGCTTTTCACTTCTGTAAATTTATATTTGTGACTCAGCTCCATTTACTACAGGCAATGTGTATTACAAATTATTCCAGTAGTTCATACCTGCATTATTTTTCCTTAAGCAAAGATCCTTTTACATTTAGTAACTCGTATACAAGGTGATGGCACTGTTTGCAGCTATGAGGAATATATAAAGTATTCCAAAGCAAGTAAAATTTTACTAAAAGAACTAAGCTTTTTCAAAATAAAAACACAGATACCTGAGAACTAGTCTGGAAGTGGTTTTATCATCTCCAGACCTAGTTTAAAACACTAGGTGGGTTTTCACAGTAAAAAAATCAATAAAGATTTTATTCTTGAAAGTCACTCTAAAATGAGGATATTCTGTTGACATGACTGTGTATTATTTTTTTCTTTTTCAGACTCACTAGAAACAGATGAATTATCCACTTCTTCAGAGGAGCACATGCAAGCTCAGGAGAGTTCTAACACACTCTCAGCATCTGAATTGCCCAGCAATAGAAAATTGTACAATGAAACAAACCAACCTGCTGAGAAAACTTCATAGCTTTGCAGAAAAATAGCAAACAACATAATGCTGGAGTATCAATGCCTAAGCAAAAATTACTCATCACCTCTCGGGATACTGTACGTGAAGAACAAAGAACAAAATAGGCAGACAGGTAAGCACTAGAAAAGAGAGCTGATTATTGCGCATTATGTAACTCAAATGTTAAAATGGACCTTTAATGACAATTACATTTTCTTAGATTGCTTTTCAGAAATGAATGTAGTTCTGTCACTCAGTACCTTTTTTGCTTGCAAAAATGAGACCGGCCAAGAACTCTGTTCTCTGCAAAGCCAGGCTTAGGAACGGTACAGTAGCAATTGTTTTACGCATATTTGCATTAACATTATTTGTGATCCCAGTTTGTTTTTTAGTGGTATCAAAGATGGACTCGTGTTAATTCTTTGTTTCATCTTTGGGTTGGGCAGGTCGGTAGTAATGTTAGTAGGGAAAGTTAAACTTTGTAACGTGGAAGAGCTAGAGAAGTAGTAGAGAAGCTATGCTAAAAGCTTTTGCTTAAGGCTCTGTTTTAGTCCAAGAGACTACAGTTTTGTAAAAACTATTTAAAAATTGAAGAATGGAAGTTTGTAAAGGAAATTTTACAAGAGCTTTAATAAAAGTAACTGCATCCGGACTTTTCCAGAGGAAACCCCTTTGACTTAAGAATGGCCAGCAAATGGGTGCTTGGCCTTTTCCCAGAGAAGCTAGAGCTTGTTGGAACTCTGCTTAATACATAGGCATATTCATAATAGGCATTCTCATCTTGAAGAAAAAAAATTTTTCTTGAAGAAAATAAATTTTTTTTCAGAAAAAAGTTAGGACTACAGACCAAACTGTTGAGTACCTGGTTTAGGGCTTTTTAATGCATACACAATGTAGAGGATTTTGGGCAAAACTACCTGATTGTATCCATTTTTGTTGCATATCACGCTTCACAATTAAGAGATGGCTACAGTTTAAAAAAACCCACCACCTTGAATTGAAATTTTTCTATTTTTTTTTCCTCCAGTTACTTTCAGGAAAATCATAAGGGAAAAGCTCTGGCAGTCAATAAACATGTATATAAAGCAACACCTATGAAACATCTTCTGGACATAGTGGATAAATATGGGAGTGGTAGTAAAACATTTCACTGCGATGAAAAGTTTCTTTTTAAGAAAGAAATTTCTTTTTAAGAAATTTACATATAAATAGTGTATTCTGTTAATGTTTTGAGGGACTTTCATTGGGATGGACTTCAAGTCTTCCTGTCCTAATGGATGTTGTGTATTCTCTAAGTCTATGAGCTAGTACAGTGCAATTTAAATTTTGAATAGCTTGTGGTATATAAACTTCTTTCCTCTTTGGTATGAAAATCAGCATTCTAATATAAGTACAGAATTAGTTATGTAAAGAATATTTACATAATTGCATAATTTAGATTTGCTTAGCACCAATGAGGGTAACAGAATGAGAAAACACAAGGCTGCTGACTGTAAATTTAGGAATAAATTGTGTTCAAAGCTAAGCCGTGTATCATACTGTGCTTTTTTAGCCTGGTGATCCAGGTAACTGAGTAAAACAAGCAATAAGTGTAGTTTACCTGACTGCACGTATCCACGTCCCTGTGTTCCTCACAAGTGTCATTGGATCATCAAAATGGGGAAAGCCTGGAATCTCTGCCAGAACAGTGTATCTTGCCATGATAGTTTCATCCCTGTCTATATTTTGGAGTCAAGCTAGGATCACAGAACAAGCATACCAATTGTTGAGGCGTTATTCTGTAATGGTAATGGCTAATAAACCTCATCAGGTGTTGGAAACAAGAAATGAATTTGCTAATAATTGTGTACAAGGGGAAGCCTTGTGTAAACTCAAGGAGTCTGTTTAGTATTCAATCAGTCTGCTTTAATTCTCGTATTTTTCTCAGAAAAATCTGGTTTCTCCTTGTGGATATAGAAATCAAAAAAATTTGAACAGATGTTGTTATAAAGTAAATTAAAGGGCTTAGAAATACCACTTAATATTTAACTAAACACTGTTTGCTAACTCAAATATAACCTTGTGACATGAAGGGTGTCTTAAGAGGTTGTGTACCCTGCTCCTAAGGTCATTATAAACATCAGTGATGAGAATCACGCTCATTTTTTAATCTCTTAATTTTGGTTATAGAAAAAACGTGAATTTGCTATTTTCCAGAAAAGGTAGTAAGTGTTGTACTTTGGATACTTTTACTCTAGTTGCCTTTCCTATTAAAGTATAGGATACATCACTTTGTTTTTTCCTATGAAATAGCATTAAGATTGTTTTCACATGGTGGAAAACTTCAGTGGAATCCAACTAATAAAAATGTCTGAATGGAAATTCTGATGACACTTTTTCCTTCAGGAATACTCAGGTTTTTGGAGTGTGGTTAATGGTTTTAGATGTTTGGAAAAAACAGTAGTGAAATATCAAGCATGTTTCAAAAATCTAACTACTCTTTACCTCAGAAAAGACTGAGCTTATGGGTAAGAACCTGAAGAAATATAAACTGTAACTTATCTCCCCCTTAGACAAGACTTTGAATTTTGGCAATCAATCAAAAGTGTGCAATAAGTCCGCATCCTCACATCTAGATGCAAATGTGATGTGATATAGTGCTGTTTGTGCATGCGATATATGGTGTGCATATTGTTCTAGTCAAGCCTGTGCCTCCAAATCAGAAGACAGTTTGTTAAACTCATTGGTTAAAACAAATTATATGGATTTCAGCCCACAGGGCCTTTTACAGCATTTTATAGATTCAGCAAAACAGTTTTCAGATGCATCACTTCATTAATGACAAGATTTTCAGTAAATGGCAGCTGTCCATTCGAATGACATAGCTGCAATAAGTAAACAGCTTTAAAATAGAAAGTGAGTTTGATTGACAGTGAATACTGCCAGGAGAAGACTGAAGATAAGAGTACGTTTAACTGTATTGGAATTTAATTAAAATACTCTGTAGCTGTATAGTTACATACCTGGTGGAAAATTATAAAGTTTTTGGTTATGATCAAGAAAAATGTTATAGAACCTTTTGGCATGAAATTCCATGAATTTCTTTAGGACTCATCCAGCAAGTGGATGTTTGAATATTGTAGGAAATAATCTAGTTTTTTTAGAACTTCAAAATCATCAGCAGGTAACAAATGAAAACATTAGCTTGAAGGAATGGCTTCAACACTTTGATGAGCAGCCTTTAAGAAGACGGCAGTCACAGGCACGCTTTAAGTGCTAAGCATAAATGAAACCAACAAATAAACAGCATATTTTTTCTTTTCAGCAGTCATGTTTGACTGTTGGACCAATTTAAGTTTATCCAGTATTGTGACAGGGTGGCGACTTGTTTTCTCTCAGTTCAGTGTTCACCCTGCGGACAAGACCCCTGCCTAAAAACGTGCCTCATGTTGTGAAAACCAATTTATTCTATCTCTCAGCAAGTAGGTAGGTGGTAGAATGATTAGAGACAAACAGGGATTTCATATGAAAAGTTGAAAATACTGAGGTAAGAGTGGAGCAAAGGGACTTTGGGGAGGAAGAGGACGGCATTTGAGCAAAGGGAAAGCTGCTACCTTTAAAAAGGACAAGAACACACAATCAGCGTTCAAAAAGATGTGCTATCGGTGGTGTTACCAATGTTTTTCTCTGCTTTATTCCTTAAGTAAGTGATAACATGCAAGGAAACAGGGGTGGGATTCTGGGGAAGAATTCTGGGGTGGGCATTCAGGCATGCCAGCTCTTAGAAGGAGGCAGCAGACTGGTTTGTGTTTTGGGACTGTGGCTGGAAACCCAGAGATGGATCAGCACTCGGCATCTTTTCAGAGTTTTTAAAAAATAAGGCTATCCAACAGGTGATTCATCAGTCAGATTATTCAAAGTGTTGGCGCTGGAACAGAAGGTTGGCTTCCCCCATAACTAACTTACACCCTGCCACAACTTGGGCCACCGAGTTCATTGCAGGGCTTTTCTTGGCTAGTTGGGATCTTACTCGGCATCTGTCTCCGCAGGGGTTCTGCTGTCATTTGCCTGTGGTGAAACTCGTCCTCTGCTCGAGGAGGTCGGACAAGAAGAGGGGATGGGGGGACAGAAACCTCCTGTTCTGCTTTGTGGCCTCTGCCTTAGGCCAGAAGGCTGGAATATAATAAACCGTAATCATCAGAGGAGGCAACAGCCTTGTTTGCTGTAGCATCGTTTCTAGATTTAAACCTGTGCAAAGTCAGTATTTTAAGGCCAAGTGTAATTCCTGTAGTTCTGGTATAAATCAAATCTAAAGAGCTGGGATTTTTCCATGGAAGGTAGGTACTTCTAAACTCATGTGAAGCGATACTTGCAGGGTTTTCCTAATAGAGACTTCTGTCAAGGAGATTGTAGATCAAGGATTTTATGAAACAAACAAGCACAAATTCTTGCTGTGTTTTGTACTTCTGCTGGAAACAGGTTCTCCTTTTTTATCCATCTGGTGATGGTCAACAGGCCAGCTGGAATTGGGCTGCGTGCTGCAGCGGTATAGCTCGTCATGCTGTGTGTGTCTGTCAACAAGGTGAAATTCATGTCCTCACTGAGGTGTGAAGGATCCAGACCTATGCATTTATTTTGAAAGCAGCGGTTAGAGGGGACAGTGTTGTAGTGCTCAGTAGAAATACATCCCGCAGTAGAGGAAACCTGTGCCTAAACCTCTCCCCCTCCTGCTGCCCACCCCCGTATTTTGGTTTAGAAGCAGCAGCTGGATAGACTGTTTGCATTTTTGGGACTGTGGCTGGATACCCAGAGACGGATCAGCACTCAGCATCTTTTCAGAGAGTAGGGGCTACTGGCTCCTGCCGCAGGGACGGAGGCCAGGCTGTGCCGAGCAACCTGCGGACAGGAGGGGTCTGGTGCTGCTGACTGGCTTGTCGGAGGTGTGAAGGAGTACGGCTGTAGTCCAAAAATACTCTGTTTTTCAGATTTTAAAAGAAAGCTGGTTTAGTCAAAGAAGTATCTTTTAAGTACTCTGCCTACACAAAAGGTAGTGATAACCTGGTAGTGTGTGTGTGGAAAGCTTCCACTGGCATTTTGTAACCGCCCTCACAAGACCGAGCAGCTCATTTGATAAAGTGAATACCGTTCTCCCAGGTGCCAGCACATCTGTCCTCGTGATTTAAAAAAAACCCAAACCCCTTAACTCTGTGCTTGTTTACACATTTCCTTTTTCACCGATGTATTCAGCAGTAGTTGCAAATCAGCCAATTCTTGTGTTGCAGGAGTTCTGTCTTTTCAGAAAAACTAGCGTGTTTTGTATGTTGTAGACAAGCTCTTAAGCCTCTCAGGGCTTTCTAGCCTTTGAGCAACTTTATGCTGATTCAAACCAGTAACAGAGACTTTGTGACAAATTTGTAAGCTCTTATTGAAACATCTCACTTTATTCCGCCAAAAGGTTAGCTTCAGGCACGTGCAGATGGTCTTTCTATTAAATGCATATTTCTCAGGCTGCTTCTTGTGTGCCTTCTCTAACTTCGCTGTGACCAGCTTTCTCTGCTCCCCTTCTCTCTGAAGTTCCACTACTTTGCCTATTTTCGTTTTTGTTGTTGTCCTCCTACCCCGTATTTACTCCATTCAAAATAATCTCAACTTTCTGTAAGTATATTGTATCTACCACTCCAAGAGTAGAGCACAATAGGAATAGCATTTAGCTTTTGGCATCTGCCTCAGTCTCACCAGCAGCAAAAATGTGACGATTGAATGAATGGCCTGTTGAAGTCAAAGATCACAGCTTTACGTTGTAATAGCTTTGGATGAGGCTTTAGCAGAGCTCCAGAGAATGCATCTAACCTTCTTTCTCATTGATGGCAATTACAGAATCTACTTTAAGCCAGGTCAATACCTGCCTCTCAGCTTCTGGGTTAAAAAAAACCCACCCAAAACCTAAAAGTGAGTTAACCCATCGAAGCATTAGGCCTCCTTCAACATGTCGGTAGCTTAGCTTCTCCAAATGCTACAGGAATCTGCCTCTCAAAACTGTGGTTCTGGGGCAGGGACCTCATACAAAACCCTACAGTTCTGCATCTGTGCAGTATGCGATACTGCTTATTATCTGACATCACTGACATCACTTTCTATCTCGCCTCTTAAAGGCTGTTACCCCGGTCCCGCTCTAGGTCCTGGCGGCAGAGAGAACCTCCATCGCTCTTGGTTGCGGGTACCGCAGACCCGTGGTCTGGCTCCAGCTGCTGGCGATTAGAGCTCCATATGCACCTACGTACGCAGAATAGCGAATCCTCTCTCCCAAGAACACAGTTAGAAATGAAATTTTGTAAGACGGGACACTTGCGAGGTCCAGGGCATTGCCAAAGGACCGTACAGACCAGGGACCAGCCCCTTATCCCTCCGTTTTCCTGTGCTCATTCCTCCCCAGACCGCCTCCATCCCTGCCTTTGGTTCCTCCCGTAGATATCCCATAATGTCGTACATCCCCTAAACGCTCATGCCGGCACAGGCGCGTGGGTAGGAAGGCGCCTCGATCCGTAGGGTGCTCGGCAGAGCCGTCGACTCACCTCGATATGTTTCACGCCTGGGAACTGCCCTTCTTCTTCCCGGCAGTACTGACCCGGCTGCTTTAGCCATTCTAAACGGTCAGTGAAAAAGAGGAAGGTTTTTCTTTCTCGGTTTACGATAAACCGGCATCCTGCCAGTTTTGTGTCACTGTAGCTAACAGCTCTCTCTTCAAATACCAGCTTAAATAACTGTCAATCAATCACAGCTACCATAACACTCCTGCCGGCACTTGGTTGGTTTTGATATTCAAGTGCTGTCCGATAGCTAATCCATTTCAGTGGCAACTGAAGTGAAGCTTCTATACCAATATTACGTGTGTTTCAAATGCAAGCTGAAGCCATTTCACAATAGACAAAAAATGGGCAACGAAAAAAATGTGGGTGAAATAGAAGTAGTTGTAAAATGTTGACCAGAACACTACTGATTTTTGAGTGCTCTTATTTTTTTTTTCCTTCCTCAGCTTTCTTAGTCTGAGAAAAATAAAGCAGAGACAGACAGAAACAAAATTAACAGGATGAGGAAAATAAACAATTAAAAGGCATAGTGCACATGTTACTTCAGATAATACAGAATGCCTTTACTGAAGTTCCCCTACCTCCCCATCTCTAGTATCAGCAGAAAAAAAACCTGATCCAATTTGTCTTCAGGACTGGAGGGATGGCTAAGGGCATGAATCCATCTCGAGCCAAACGTAGGATGCTTAGCTGAATTATTGATGCAACGGTAAAAGTAGCAGTTTAGACAGATTTGATGCTGAATTATTTTCTAAATCCTGCTTGTTTAAAAACAACTTAGTATCTGAAGTTTAACAGTTCATTTTTAAATTGAGAGATTGTATTTAAATGTCAAGTAGATGGTCTACTTGTTCATCTTCTGTTTAAAAAAATCAGAATAATAAAAGGTAAGGGTAATGCATGAAATTTCACTGACAGCTCTGTGTGGAACTACAGAAATACAACCACTAAGCTGCTTTCAAACGATGCCAAACAAATACATCAGCATTATATACTGCATGTATTTTGTCTTGAATGGATGAGTTCAAAAGACCCACAAGCTCCAGTAAAGGCACTACTTTGCTGAATTAGGTTTCAGGTTGAACACATGGGATTTTCTTAATAAGGGACTCACTGGTCAAATACATATTAGCATCAAACGGTCTTTTATTTAAAAATAAATGTCAGTCTAGATATCTGGAGTTTATTTCTGTTCCACCACACTGTGTGTAGAATTCCTGGCCCCTGCTTTTTTTTTTTTCCCTTTCTAGTCATTTGATAATGGCAAATTCTTATTTTTTTGCATGACCCTCAGTTCCTCAACTGGAATTCTTTCCTGGGTACAAACAAAAGTGTCTTGGATGAAGAGTGTAGTCTCATCTACTACTATAAAAGTACTTAATTAGATGATCCCAGGTACAGATGCTATTTAGCTGGCTGACTCAGAGAAAATATTCCATGCCAGCCGATTTCTGTTCCACATACAAAATTCTCCTGGTATAACAGTGTTCACAGACCTCAAGTAAAAATGGGATTAAAACCTGTATTTTATTTTTTATTGCATCATCTAGTATCAGGGATTGTTACAGAAAAAAAAAAATCATCTTGTTGGCCACAGTAATGATACAACAGCTGGTAACAGTTTTTTGTTATCATTCCAGTAAGGTGTAAAACTGATGCTCCGGTGACTAGCTTACCTGCCTCGAAGAGGGAAGATGCTCTTGCACTAGCTGGAAGCAAGATCGATATGATTAATTCCAGCAGCCCCAGCTGGCTATTCTTTCCTACCATCCCTGCCACTCCTTATATTCCAGCACTCATTCCTGAAAACCCTGCAGGCCTTGAGCCCTTAAATGACCCACGGGTGGTTGTGTAATCTCTTGAGTTCGCAGTTCTGCAATTAAATTGATTGCAGACCTGAAATGAACTTCTAGCTGGAACATGAACCAGAGCAGTAAATTTCAATGAGCTGGCGTTAGTTTACATTATCAATAAAGCAGTGCAGGGAGTTAAATAGGAAGCGGAGGGAGTGAAAAAAGGCTAATTAGAAGACCAGGTTTTAGGAGTCCCCTGAAGACTCCGATTTGGCAGAGGTAGCTTTTTTTTTTTGGCTGCCCTCCCCTCCCCGGGCCACCTTTCTCCATGCAGTCCTGGAACAAACACCTGGCTGAACCCAGAGAGCTCAGCCTGCATTCGGCATATGGAGATGAGAGGAGCAGACTTCACTGATGCTGATGTGAGCGAGCGGTCAGTTCCGAAAGCTTGGAACAGAAAGCCAGCAAGGGTTAGGTGACCTTCTGTCAGTCCCATCACAAGGGGACTATCTCTACATTTACGAACTGTGTGTAGTTATTGCAACAGTAGCTACGCACACGGAAAAGCTAGCCCAAGTAATTGTGTTCCTGGAGTAACACATCCCGGCAGATGTTTTTTTATTTTAAAGTCATGATGCATAAGTGGCATGTAGGGTTGACTGGCCATTTCTAAAGGCTCCACAGGAAAATAACCACAAATCCTCAACGCTTTTGAAAATACAGATCTTAGTGTCTTATGTTCTCATAGGGCAGAAGGGTACTACCTCCCATTCCTAAAGGGCTTTTTGAATGGAAAAAAAATATCCTTATTTTTCCTTTAGTAATCCCTAAAGGTTCTGCTTCATTAGGTTTTTTACAGTTTCAGTAACTATACATGCTCAGAGATAAAAGGAGCTTTATCTGGCAGTCATACTACAGACAGCATATGGTCTCTATGCAGGAAGAAAAGCTCTCTCAGGACACAACTGCGTCAGATTTCACTTAAAAGGCATTTCTAAAGAAGTTGTCTAGTGCGTAAGCACAGAGAACACCACTTCCAGTTCAAGAACGATGGGAGAAGAGCCAGTGTAGCTGTAAGCTGTTTAGTTATGTTTCCTTGTAGTTGCTAATCCAGTACCTCTACATTTCTAGAGCAGCAGTGTGCCTGGGTTAATGTCACATTATTCATTACGTTATTACGATGTTCTGAGTTTAAATAACTTCAATCTTCTGTTTCTTGAAAGATCATGGTATTATTGCTACCAGGAAGCTGAATAAATATTTTTATTTATGAATAAAAGGTCCATATTTGCTTGAATGTAATGTCCTTAAAACAATGTTCCGTGTAGCACATGGTTTTCCTTGCAGGTAAAATATTTTCAAGACCACTCAGAGAAGGTGAGAGAAGTAACTCAGGCTTTTGAGACTGAGGACCAATCTACGTTAAGTAGCTAGTTAAGAAGAAATTGTTTCATCCCTGACATCTCATTTGGTGGGTCACTATCATCATGGCTATTCAAGGATCATACTAGAGTTCTCAAATGTTAACCGTCAGCTTTACTCATTATTAAAACTAGGAAAATAAATAGTAAAGAAGAAATATATTTTGCACAGCACCAGAGCGCTGGTTGTTCAGAGAGTATTTTGATGTAACTTATACATTCATTAGCAATTTGCTTAACACCTAATCTGCAAAATAGCTGCTGGTAACAAAGTTTATCAGCAAATACCATTTACTTCAAGAAATCCAGGAATTGATGTAGTAACACATTTATTGATCACTTTACCAACTAAAGATACAATTTTATACAGTCAGTCAACAGCAGTAACATACTTTATGAAGCTATGCTTTAAAAAATGGTGTTTACAATATGGATTTCACTACAATTTTTCAAGCCAAGCTTTTACAGTGCTAATCAAACAACTGCTGTACTTGAACTTTTTCCTTAAAACATCAACAATAATGTTGTAGACAAGTAGCTTTTCCATTGTTAATGTGGGTTTAGAATTTAACAAGACAACTTTAAAAGGTTTAAAACATCCATAACATTGTCATTACTTTAACATTCACACTGATAAAGTGATACATTTAATACTTTCTAGCATTAATAAACAGTGTAAAAATATATTGCATATATATATATATATAAATTTGTTTCCTTTTCCTGAAAAAACCTAGTACAAACTAGTAGTATATGATCCCCCCTTCAAGTTTCTTTTACTTATTTTAAAGATTGAATAGTAGTAGTTTTAAATTAACAGAAACAAAGATATGGAAATAGAGAATCACTGTTGTGCTCCCCCATAACCTCTTGTCACGGTTACTAAGCATATTAACCCCTTGGTAATGGTGATTCCGTTTTTGCTAACACCAGTTAGAATTTTGGCACTGACTGCAGTGGGGATAAGATTTTGCCCAGTGTGCTTCGCACTGGATGGTGCCTGGCCCCCTTCATCAAGTGGTTAAAAATCTTTGCTTAGGATAAGTTTACCTATTATAATTAACATTAAGAAATGCTATGCTCAAGTTCATTCGCGATAATGAAAAAAAAGGTTCAGTGTTAAATTAGTGAGAAAAAAAAGTAAACTTGTAAGGTTAAATGATCATGTAAAATTTTTACCGTGTTGAAAATTTCACAGTGAACACAGTAGGCTAGTACAGCTGAATGTTAATGTTTGCAATGCCTGCAATTACAAATATTGCAGGTAATTGTTAGCACACAGCAGCTTCCTGGTTTTCTGGACCAAGATGAAAGACAAATGAAAATAAGAATGAGAAACAGTAAGATTCACTGAAGGTTTCTATCATGCTGTACAGTGCTCCAAGGAAGACTATGTCAAGACCTATCTCCATATCACAACTATTTAATGATTAAATTTTTATTAGTGCTCTAGGTAATCACAGACAAAAATCATTTTGCCTCTACATGTTATGATCAGGTCCTGACAGCATGCACATCCAGATTTGTGCAAATAAAGAATCAAAACATCTAAACCAAATTAGAAATGGATGTTGGAACAGCATGGACAGATAAACAAGCTAGCAAAGGGGATAAATAAATGGTTCATGACTGAAGAAAACCAACCTCAACCATTCAAAAATTATACTTCTGTATAAATATATATTTCTCCCATAATATTTAAATCTGTGAAACATAAAACCTTGCTAAGAATAAACTTCAATATACTTATGCAACATTGACCATTTCTCTGCTTTACAGAATATAAAGACAAATTACTTTGTATTTTAAGCATTATACAAAACATTTTCCCTGCTGCAATAGTTCACCAAAGCTGATATATTCTGAACCCAGCACAAAGATAAACACAAACACACTTTTGTTGCATCCTGTAACTTGTTTTTGTCTATGACCTTGCCATTTCATATACTACAGCGCTTTGAAAAGTAGTTTGCCAACAGGATTTTACGCAGGACATCAGAGTTTGTCGGTTAACTGACCTTACACAAAGCCTTTGCAAAGAGCTAGTATGTATTTAGCATGAATATTACAGACATACAGCATTTCAGTTGCATTAATATAACACTACTTAACAGAGCCCAGGCTGCATTATTTCACATTATTTAATGACTTTGTTTAAAAATAGCATTTGAGCAAACACAAGCATACAGAAACTCATCTGATGTAAACTGGAGCTTAAAATAATTCACCATTGTGGGGATACAGATTGCCATCTTTTTTGTTATTTTGTTGATCATCCATAATATAGCTTCTGATCAAAATGTAAAGATGGATGAAGTACGAGTGTACTTTTAGGGCGACATTTTTAATTAACTTGAATGTAAGTTTATTCATGTTTGTGATTTGTTCTGGAAAATGTGCCAAGTAATAGAAAAATCTTGAATAAAGATAATTGAAGGTAAGGGCAAATTATCATGAGTGTTATCTTTAAGACCTTTACAAATGCTTAAACAAAACTTACTTCGTACAGTGTCATAAGCTTTACAAAAAGAGATGCTGTATAACTATATTTGAAAATTAATTCATTGGCTGTTTACCTGCAATGGAATATGGGAGGTGCTTAACATTTTTCCAAATCAGGTTAGTCAGTTGGGCATTTCAATGTAAATTTCCAAATGTAAGGTATTTAAAAAAAAAAAAAAAAGCCTCTTCTGTTATCTTGGCACTCATATATATATATGCCCCAGCGTAGTGCATGTGTGCATGCACATGTGCATGATTACAAAAGAGAATTTATTTTAAAAAAACCCAAACCATTACAGACTACCAGTACTGCAAATGTCTGTCAAAAATACCCAGCAAATCAGCTGGGTTTTTTTCCCTTTTATTTATTATCAGGCTTGCTCTTGCCAAAGTCTACCTAGAGTGGATGATCAATCAGTTTGAATGAAACAAGCCAATTCAAATGTTCTTGACAACAAAGTAAAGAGTTATATCATAAACTTGTTTTGAAATCCACCTTCTCCATATGGATTTTGAAGCAATATAGCCAAGGTAATATACTGAAAAACATGAAAAAATACCAAATATATTACAGTGATTTCTCCCTGCAAAAACAAATTACTTGGACAATTAAGACGTGGAGGTTCTATCTGCGATATTCTTTAGCTTCCTGAAGCACCATTCTTAGCTGGGACATCTTTCAAAGCATTGCTTTTGAGTTTAATGAGCAAGCGTGAATGCAACTAAAGGTCTCTCACTAGTAGGAGGATTCTGAAGACTTAAAAAGAAAAGCCCAGTCCATCACGTCCAGCTTATATTAGGTAAGCCAAATGGGCACTTGGGTGCACAAAATGAGTAACTGAATGTCTAAATGCTATTTTATAGGCAAACACTCCAAAGGTACACATGTATCAAGTTGAGGCACTCCAGACTGTGAGAATTTCACACAAGTGTGAGATCTGTCATTATGCTTCAGGTATTTAATTTTATAAAGGTCTATGCAAGACTCAAGTCCATAGGCATTGTACGATGGTCCTGTCTCCTGTTCCCACCTCAATATACCGTGACTTTGTACTTAACTAACTGATGATGAACAACTGCGTGTATACACAGTGAGTGTCAACTTGCTTCACAAAGTTGGGGCAAAGGAAAATATAGGGCCCACGCAGGGCATAATTTTAACTGGTCTCTTGAGAGCACTCAGAGCAAATCTTGCTTCTGCCCTGACTCTCTCTCTCTCTCCTACTTCCTCACTACTGAGAAACTCTTCTTGTCACACCAAGCCTATGTTAGAATCACTGAAGAGTGATTTCCCCCAGAAATAGGAACAGGGTAGACATGTAAAAACATAAAAGCCTCCTTAGATCTTTAGCTTCATGCTATGGAGGAAGAATGGCAGTGTCACCAACCGGCCAAGCTGAACAGCATTGGCTGCAGGACGAGAGTTTGGCCCTAGTAAGATTTAAGGTTTGGATCAACATCTATATAGTTTAATTACTTAGCTGCATCCAAAGAGCATGTGTACGCACACAAAAACCCGTATAAGTCTTGTGTATTACATTACTTATTACCAACTAACAGACGAGCCAAGAACATAATATTCACACTACAAACAATGTACACAAAGGTGTAGTTATTTTGGCACGCACGCAAGGCTAACAGTCAGTTAAGAGGACATGTAATAGTGCAACACATTACATTTGCTCTATCATAAAGGTAAAAGGTTTGTTTCTTGGCCAGTGCAAACAGAATTCTTATTCATGGATGACACGTACATGCCCCCAGAATACATGCATCACTGAAAGGCAGGGTTATGTTTTGAATATCATACATGCAGGCACAAAGAATTAAAATTTATTTTATAACTACGACAAGCCTTAAGGAAAAAACCTATCAATTACAACTTTAAAGTTTTGGGTTTGGAGAAAGATACACAAGGATTTTCTCTACAGATGGTTACAGATGGCTGGGATACCTATCACTTGCAAGCCAAACCCATAGCAGTCATTTGCCTTTTAGTTCTCGCTAATTCAAGCTACCATAAAAAAATATTAATTGAGCCAATAGAGGGAAAACATGGGCGACTGAAATGTTAATTCATGAACAAAGCTTTCTACAATGCCAAAAACTTGTCAGAGGAATTTTTAGTTTTGGTTAAGGTCAATAAAATACATGGAAAATACCATACTTCAATCCAAAATATCTTTGAAGGACAATCTCTACACAAGTTGTGACGTGAGTAGTTTTGAAATCTCCCTTTCCCTTCCCTAAAGTGAAAAAGAGTTAAGAAATATTGTAGGTTTAAAAAAAAAAAAAAAAAAAAAAAAAAAAGTGGCTAGATCTTGGCTGCTGTCCAATGTTCAACATTTCCTTTGGTATTCCAAATATTTGATTACAATTAATGACAACTGTTCATACAGGATTGTTGAAACAATGTATGTTTTTTAATGTCTGCTTCTCAGTAACACTATGGTGATAGCTTTCATAGCCACAAAAAGTAGGACAATAATTTTTGTTTCTGATATTTCCATATTGATAAGATTGTTGCAAAACTCTCAACAAGTAACTAAAGCACATGGAGTGCTAGAGGAAATTAGAGACAATAAGAGAACCCATTTGACTTCTGTATATTTTATTTAAAAACTAGGTTACTTTTAGAAAATGATTTGTAAGGACTAGTCTTTTGCCTCAGTGAGGATTTTTATTTCTTGTCCTCAATCTTGCAAAGGCTTTGATGGCCAGGTTAAGCCTCAGTGACGATACAGGTAAGACTGTGTACTGCCATACCATTTAAGATTTTGATTTTAAATTAACAGTGTAATGTGAGTTTGTTCTTTAAGGCAGTTATTGCTAAAAGTTACCTGAACTTTCTGGTCACATTTCTTTTGGTAGCATGTTCAGTGCTAACAAAAGCAAAGATAGTTAGGAACAACAGGGGTTTACAGAAGATGTCGTATAGAAGAGCGCTGCATAGTATAAGATGCTGAAAATCAGACTGGAAATCTAGATGGAATGAGTTGAGATGCCCAAAAAAAGGAGATGAGTGTAAACCTTATTAGGTACCCATGTCCTCACTTCAGACATGACATTTTTTTTACAGTCTGGAGTATGGTGCACAGGAAAAGCATATGCCCTACAACACTCCAAGGGTTGAAAATGGGTCACCTCCTGCACTATCCCTTCCCCTCATCTCTGAGGTGCCAGCTGTACTTGTGGGCCTGAGAGTTGAGGGAATGGCAGATGAACAAGAAAGTGTACTTTGCCTCATTCCCAAGCAGGCCTGGAACTTACAGCTAACATTCAAGCTAGTATTTAGGCTTTTAATTTCCTACAGATATTAGTGGAAAAGTAAGAGCTTAAGTTGGTGGCTGAACCCCTAATACACAGCTGCATATGGTGCTTCTATTCATAGTCCTTATCTTCCACATCAAGTGCAGTAAAAGAGAAAAATCTTTCCAAAGTGCTATCTTTCCAGCCGCAACTTCCCTTTGTCACTGTCATATCAGAATGACTTCTTTTCATTCATCTGTTTGATTGAGTTTTAAAACTATCCAACTGTAGAAATGAAGAAGAAACAAAGCAGTGTGTTCCTCAAAAGACTGCTATCTGAAGCATCTTCTCAGGTCCTGATCCAAAGCTTACTACACCACTGAAAGTATTTCGAAGAATGTTGCATCAGGTCCATACAAAGTGCTTTGGTTCGTGCCAGGGATTTTATAATGTACAAGTAATGAAAGTAAACTGTGGCAGAACCCCAGCTAGTTCCATGGGCCTCTTCTAAGCAAACAAAGTAGCTCAATTTCTATTCGGTGTCAGCCTGGATCTGTCTGCATTCTCAATTCCTTTGCATGCCTTCTATCTTCTGAGCGTGCTGGTCTCTCTCACACTGTGAGCTAGCAACTTAAAACCCAATTATACCTTAAAACCTTCCTAACCAATCACTCCTCCTACGTAGCAAGAGTCTGGCATTACTGACACTCGGTGTGTGGGTACCTGAGAAAGCCTGTCACTTGTGCACCTCAGGTTAAATATCACCCGATGTGCCAGACAAGGCAGCTAGCTAGCAACAAACAGCCAGATCAACAGTGTGCTGCAGTAGACTGGGCTTCACCCTTCATTCGGGCTGGGTCCAGATCTTTTCAGTTACCAGTGAGTTATGAGTCAAGTCTTAAAGTCAATGGGAAGAACCGGGACACTGGTTTTGCCTGTAACTTAGCTGAAGGATTTATCAGGGGTTAGAGGCTTAGCCTTTTTTCTCACAAAAACCAGGACTATCCCTGAGCCTTCTTCAGGTGCACAGGCACCAGTGACGTAGAAGAAAGTCCTCTACATCTAGACAGTTCACTACCATGCTGGAATAATTTAGCCATTGTTGGTATCACAGTATGCTATTTTCTGCCTCAGAGTGTGACAGGTCACCAGTGCAACACAGGAGTGGATAATCCTTCATTCCATGGAAATTTTTCTTCAAGAACAATGGGTAACCCTTGGAAAAGCTTCACGAAACTGGATGCTTCTCATCCTGAGCATCCTTACATACATCAAAAATCTTCCCAGGTAACTAGAGCCAACCATGGGAAAAGCCATTTAAATCTTTATGAGAACAAGTGCCGAGTTTTGGCAAACTTCCCTCCCTCTCCAAAACAAAACCCAAAATAAATTATAAACAAACAAAAAAATCTCCAAGTCCACAAGGAAGTCCTTGCCTTTGTTTACTATTGTTGTTTTGGTTTCAGGCTGATGTACAGGCTCAAAAGGTCATTGGAGGCAAAGTTACAAGAAAGGCTACCATTCAATGTCAGAAAAACAAAATACGAACAGTTTAAGGGCTGAAAACCAGTGCTTTGTTTCCGGACATCAGCCAAATACAGACTGCTGACCTGCATGGCACATGACAGCACACACTGTTCACTAAATCTGATGTACTGTGAGTGGGATGCTGATACGGGTGGGAGGAGAGCAATAAATTTATTAACCTTTATTCAGAGTCGAGCATGAAAATCAATGCATGACCACTTTTTGAAAGAAAGCAAGGCAGAACTGCTAGTAGCTGGGTTTGAATACCGAAAATCTTATCTTTGACGATTTTAGAGAAGCAGAGTAATACATCAGGGTACTTGTTCAGCTCTTGCGGAAAATTGGACCAGCCTTTTCTCTCCTTTTTCACCAATATACAAAAATGAGTTATTTTTATTCCTATTGAGCTGTTTTGGCATTCTGGGCCCCAGGCAGGCCACACTCAGCTGCCTGTACCTTAAGCCTGTGGGATTGGTGCTCCTTCCATAGCAGTGGAAAGCCATTCCCATCAATACTATTACTCCCAAGTTAGGCAGCAAACGTGAAGAGAGAAGCAAATCCCTTGGCTTCAAAGAAATCTAACATAAAACGTAGCCCAGTTATAATAGTGTATTTTTGTGGGCAAATTGCACTTAATTACATGGATATTAATTGTAAATGTCCTTATTCCAAGGGGCCATAAACTTTCCTTACATATGTTATAGCTTGAAGGGAGTATGTGCCAATGTACGTGCATAATAACATTCACTTAATAGCAATCTGATTGGCAGTGTTTAGTCATAATCAATATTTTAAAGCATTATTAGCTTAATGCCCCCTTCATTTCAAATGTGAGGCAGTGCAAACTTGAAAACAGACTGCAAAAAGCTTTAATAGACTTTCTTAATAATGTTCCTCACCTCTCAGGTTAGTACAACAGCTCCATCCAAATCCAGCCAGTCAGAACCATGCTACAGTACACGCAGTAACAAGCACAAAGTATAGACAGGAGGAAAGTAAGGGCTGGTATTTTCCATCTCTTTCTGTTGACATAAAATACTTTAGAACCTATATTGTCCCAGAAATAGCTTTTTTTTTTTTCAGTTTTTCATGAGTGGTGTATGACATTCACAGGCTAGCACCTTGTATATTTCAACCACTTACTCCCCAATAGTATATTGTTGAATGTTTTAAGGAAAGTGCCAGATCCCATATAAGACATTTTAAAAAAACCCCAAAACAGTAGTCAAATCAAACTGCATAAATAATGGGATATTATTCAGAAAGACTGCTATGAAAGACCCTCTTTTCAAGAGGTTCTCTTCGACATCATCAGGGCAACTGGACATTTAGGAATGTTTGAGATCTTTTCCTTGAATTGACAAAGTGTGGTATAACTGCTTGACTTTTTTTTTTGTCTAAAGCTCAACAAAACTATGTATTTTTTGTACCGATATGTTTATTTTTGCCAATATACGCATGAGGAATGTAATGAAGTGGCGTTGTGCTGCAAGTAGCTCAGCAGATGTTGAAATCAGTTCCAGTTCCTGAAAACAACTTCTTGACAACATAGTCTTAGCATTCACAATAACCAAAACATGTGGGATTCATCTACATCATTCTTACAAATATATTCTCTTTCCCCCCCTCTTTCTCCCTCTGAGATGTAAACCCTCAGCCTTACTTGCTTCCTTGTACTTTATGATCATATGTGCCTGCATGCTTATAGCCAGATACATATCCTGAAGCATCCACCAGATCTTCTCGGCCAGCTTTGCCTTTTCCTTTCCCACTGGGATCAAATCTCTCTTTGTGAGAGCCGGTGAATTTTGATGTATCTGTAAGGCGTGATACAGTTGGAGATGAAATGGCTTTCTATTGGGAGAAAGAAAAGAAACAAAAAACCCACATCAGAAATCAGTTATTCTTAATACAGATATTTTTACATGCTACCGACATTTAAATCTTTGCTAATGATGGAGACTATGTAAATACTCACTTCCAGCAAAAGGATACAAAAAAAGTTTGTTTCTTGCCATTACATACAATGACAATAATCATATAGCCAAGAACAAAATAGTGCAAGTTATGTCAAAAACTTTGGAAGAGACTTTCAGTATGATACTTCTGATTAACAATCAAGTTCTAAGCACCAAAGATATGGAGAAGTCATAGGGAACATGTCCACATGTTCAAAATTCATTACATCAACATCCAAGTATAAAAGCCTGGCTCCACCAATACAGAAAAAGCAAACCAATACAGCTAGAATTCATTGCTTCAAGAGACAAATTTATTCTAAACTCTAGGATTCATGAGAGAAGTAACAAATTAGAAGGACTGAAAGTTGTTTTCAATATTAGTAAATCCGCAGTCTATGAAATGGCATTGAGCAAAGACTTTCCTCTACATTGCTTCCACTGAGTTATATCAGGCCACTTAAAAAACAAAGTTTTGCTGTAATTGAGACAAAGAAAATTTGACTACACAAACAGAAAGAAAAAGATATTTCACAGAACAATATAGGAGCATGCTAACCTGTGTGCTTGGGCTGGGAGCAGTCTCTTTGATCCTTAAATTTACATTTTAAAATCAGAAGAGAAAGGGCACTAAAGGGGAAGGGAAAACACAAAAGATTTTTGCGTAGTAGTGGAAATGGAGCTAAGATGGACGAAGATGGCTAGAGTTTGGGTATCTTTCTTATGTGCACCACCCTGTTAGGGTGCATTTTAGAGACAGAAGTGACATGGGCTTCACCGTAGTGAAGTAAATGCTCTGGGAAACTTACCTCTCATCAAAAGCCTCATTCCCCCTCTACCCATCCTCAGCCCAAATAAATGCTCATTAATGAGACCTAACAAACAGGCTTTCAAAGTAACACATAGCTCCTCCAGAGGATGACATCCGTCAAATATCTTTTAATGCTGAACTTTAAAAGATCAGAGACTTGGAAAAGATGCTTGAATCTGTACAAAGAGGAACAGGATACTCGGATTCAGTTAGACTGGGAATGAATGCTGTAACTTGTACACCATGGAAGCCACATGTCCTCCACACCATTTAAATAAAAGCTGTTTTGAGGGAATTTGTCCACATACATAACTACTTAATGAAAATCTCAGGTTGTAAACTTCTTTTTTTTTCTCCCTCCAAACACACGACACATACAACACTGCACTGCTCTGCAGCGTTACTTTCACATAAGGCCCTGAGGGGAAAGAAAGGTGGTGTGGAGGTGGGAGTTCTGTCACTATCTCAAAGAAAATGACCACTGGAGCATGAATTTCTCAAAATGGTATTGCTGAACGACCTTTAGGGACTTTTGCCTTGCAGTCTCAGAGTACTATTTGCAGAAGTGGTTATTTTTCTCTATCAAAAAACAGAAATGAAGACAATGCTTAGGAAGAAGTAATGCTTCTTAATACATGCAGTTTTCTTGTCCGCCTTGGCCTGCTAGCACCTTGTAACCAGGAAACCTGTATTCACAGTAGAGCTAATTAAAAAAATATACACCCTGTGATCAGTAATTGTGTTAGCTAGATAAGAGCTAGATAAGATGAAAATGCAATAAAAATGTATAAGCTGAGACATTAAAAGCAGCAAAGTAAAAATTTCCAGCCCAGTGCCCAGCTGCAAATTTATTCTTTCTGCTCCTCAGGGTATTAGTAAATCAAACAGGTTGTACACACAGTCACACAACAGAACCAAAGGATTGTCTGGCCACTGGAAACTACTCTGACAACTCAGAGAAAACAAAGACACATACTTCTGTAAGAGTGCATAACCTGTTAGCTTCACCCTGGGCACAGGCACTAGGAAGCCTGTGCTATTTTAAGTCTTACTTGTGAACCACTGTTTTGTTTGGTACGTGAAGGGAAACATGGGGCCTTGTACCTTGAACAAAAATTCTGACACAAACCAGTAGGAATAAGCTTTAATATGGTGTAGTGTCTCCTGTTATGCAGTGTTCACGAGTAAGAACCCAGCCACTACTTGAAGACAAACTGTCATACTGCTTGACTGAACAAAGTCTTCCACCAACCACCATTCTGAACCATGAAGCATCTATAGCAGTGGGCAGTACATGTGCCTCACCTAACTCATACAAATACACAGGCTCCCCATTTCATTTTCAGTTTAAAACCTCCGCAGGTCATAATAGCTGCAGGAGCATACGAATAAAGGCTGACCGTAGGACAGAATACATGTAGGGATGTTTCTTATGTTTCTTATGCTTGTTTAAGTTATTACTAGATCATTCTCCCTCCAAAAGAACATATGATGCTTCTTACTAAAGGCATTAACTGTTAGCACACTTCTTGTGTGTTCTTAACGAACTTACTAAGAAAATGAAGATCTCATCCGTGACTCTCCCGATGTAAGCCAGCAAGGAAAAAGCTAGGGCACGATACTTGCCAAAGTATCTTTCATCGTCCCTAACATCAGAAGCAGCTGCTATAGAAGATGCAAGAAAGTTTACCATATAATCAAAGGACTAAACTTTGCTCTATGTTTACTTAAATAACACTATTGCTAAAAGCCAAAGGATGCTACCAGTGACAAAAGCTCTTTGTACCATAAACGTGGAAATATTCCAAATGCAAGCCAGGGGCAATATTCAGTATAAAGTTAATTAAACTTAACACATATTTACTTTCCTTGTATTTCATCAAATAGGTTTTCTCTAAATGTGTATACACTCTGCATTCTCACATGCAGAGAGAAGTCTCAGAAACTCTAGCTGACTGCCTTTTCCTTTACCAAATTCATTCTCAGGACAGACTGCTATTCTGAGAATTCGTAATGGTAAGTTTAATCATTATTTGGAAAAAGAAGGACTACAGCTTCTACTCCTCTGCTTCAAAGGGGTGGCATGATCAGTATGAAATTTGCTCAATACCCTAATTACAATAAATATAAAATAAGAATTTTGTTACAGTAACATAATTGTAACAGACATACTAAGACTTGTGTGTGTGCAGTATGAAAGACAAATGAACAACAAAACCAACTATGGAGACTAAACTGGCAATTGAGCAAAGGGCAAAAACAATTAAAAGGGTAGCTGGGAGCACATTCTTCTGTGCAACTCAGCCGTTCATTACTAATTGCACATGGGCATTGGGAGGCAAATAAAAAAAAAGGGGGGGGTGGGAGGAGCTGACCATCCCTCATCAGTGAAGAAAAATGTAGGAAGAAATATAGTGAACAGCACAAAGGGCTGGATGAGGACAATTTCCATCTTCGCAAGTCAACACTCTTCTTTTTCACAATGAATCACATTCAAACGATGTTGTCCTGTCATATAGCAATTCTGCTTGAACAGTTTACTATCTAGAGTAAGTTACGTAATCTCTCGAGATATGTTTTTCTAAACACAATAAATTACTTGGAGCCAACCTCCCCTTTCCTTTCTCTGAGCCCACAGAAGCCTCCATTTTCCTTCTCTTATTTGCACATACTGTTAACCACAAAGTTTGCTTGTTACAGAAGATGTACATGACCTTAAAATTTTTGGTTTTATTTTTTTTAAAAAACTTTCTCTCCAAGAGAAAAGTTTTACTTAGCACAACAGAATCAAATATAATCCCTGTATAAACTCTTTTTGGAACACCAAATGAATCAATCAAAGGTACTTTCAAAAAATATCAGGACTTCTGTTCTCCAAGACTGACCATTCTTCCCTTCACTCAGTTATTTCCATGAACACAAGACAGCAGCTATAATTTCAGTGTCTTTGCCTCTATCAAAAGAAGAGATCAGTGACAAAAGACCTGTTCATTCACCAAGCTTGTATTTTTACTGATATTTTGCTGGACCATTGTGCTCCCCCTAATCTTAAAAAAATCTTTTAAAAATGGCTGTTGCTCCTTCACTGTCAGTTTCCAACCAAAGATGTGGTCACAGAACCTCCAAGTTCATTGGAAACATCTCAGATGAGTCAGGAAAGATATGTATGCCTCCCACCTCTTTCAACTGAAACTCCTCTCACACCAAAACCTCACTGAGAAGATCAGAACCGGCCACAGTCTCACAAGCAGCTATGGGAAATAAAAAGAAATTTTATTTGGACCAGTAGATTT
The DNA here is from genome assembly GCF_900496995.4 of Aquila chrysaetos chrysaetos. Taxonomy (NCBI): domain Eukaryota; kingdom Metazoa; phylum Chordata; class Aves; order Accipitriformes; family Accipitridae; genus Aquila; species Aquila chrysaetos. The sequence goes on along the minus strand of NC_044021.1, from coordinate 26,277,379 downwards.
GCTAATTTAAAGTGATCGTGCATTTTTTGTTAGCAATTCAGTATTTTTCCTGCTTTGTGTCAGTGTTTACAGAGAAGTGCTGCTAAGACAGCGAGGAGCTTGGAGCGTGTGGCATACAAGGAGAAGATGACAGAAGGGTGTTTATTCAGACTCAAAAGAAAATAAAAAGAGGGGAGGCAAATCTTATTCCTGTTCTCAACAGAGGGGTTATATTAGAAATAGAGCCAGTTCTGAAGTACACAGCAAAAGCAAATATTAAAAAATAAATAAATATAATGGACATGATTTGGAAGATGGGAAATTTGAGCTAGACACATGGGAAAAAATTCTTCACTACTGTGGCTGGTCAAGCACAGAAATGGCTTACCTAGAGAGCCTGTGGATTCTCTATCCCTGGAGATTATCAAAACTTAAAATCATGAAGTCACTGAACAATTTAGGTTGGAAAGAACCGTTGCATACACGTCCTTATCTAACACAAACCCCTGCTCACAGCAGGGCTCAAATGAGCTTGCACAGAGACTTCTCCAGTCCAGTCCTGAACATGTCCAAAGACAGAGGTTCCACAGGCTCTCTGGGTAACTCGTTCCAATATCTGACTGCACCCAGGGTAAAAAACAAAACAAAACAAAAAATCCAACATCTCATCCAAATTACAAATTACCCATGCTCCAACTTCTGTCTGTCTGAAACAGCCCTCCATACCAAAGACAGGAAGTGAAAGCTGTAGAGTCTTTTTAAACCCTGAAACCCTTAACAACAGTGCCATATGCCTCCTTCCTCCATTCTTACAAACGACACCTCTGCAAACTCAGACAGGTTTTGCCTTTGACCTCAAGATAACAGATGCACCAAAGAGCAGTTTAGAGAGCAAGCAGAACATTCCATTCCATCAGTTTCAAGAATTAGAATAAGTTACAGAAATGTAGTATCAATCCTTCGGAAACAGAAAGGAACTACAGTAAAAAGGAAATGAGAGCACAGAAATCAAGAACATACATTCCATCAACACCACCGCAGAAGAATATAGCAGTTAGCTGAAGAAAAATACATCCACTGAAAGCCATACTTGCACGGCCTTGGCCTGTTTGCAGCAGAGAAACCGCATCAACGCAGTTAAGTCAGCATGAATTTTATTCACTCAGCAGGACCTCTCTCTCAGCTTTGGTGACAAAGGCTTAGAAGCATCCTATGAAGCTTGTGCCACAGTCATGAAAATAGGGTAACAGTGTAAGACTAAAAGATTCCCCACGCTTTCAGGACTCCCTTCCAGAACAAACTTGAGGCAGGCAAGGAAGAAGGAAGACAATTCCGCGCTGCTAAGGTCACGTTCTTCCTCTTCCGTCAGCACTCATTACCATCCTTTTTACGAAGCGCACAGTTTAAATCACCCAGCTAATGCCAAGAAGGCTGGAGCATTCACCTGGCACAATGCAAGAGGCTGGGCAACCGGCTCAGTGCAGCACCACGCAGTTGTAGCTGCGTTGCTTCCATTTCTGCAGCTAGCACAGCCTGTGGCAAGCTCTCGTTAGCTGTGCGGCTGTGCACAGAACATGGCACCGTTCCCAAAAAGGATCTCCAGAACCAATTACTGGGAAGTAAACACAGCAAGAAAAGCTACTGGACTTCAGCAACATCATACGTTCAAAGCAGACACGAAGGGCCCTGGTTTTTACAGTGAACTCCCGTCTCCACTGAAAGAACTTGCCTGAAGACATTTTCCACTGCTTGCCATCACTGACAGAGATTCAGGTTTGATTTAAAACTGTTCCACAGCTTAAGAAGAAACTTACTGGCTTGATGCAAAACACTGCAGCGAGGTTTTCTGGGGGTTTTTTTGCCTGAATTACGAATGTCCAGATAGTACAGAAGCATTCCCTTCCTGCCTTAGGTGCTGTGTCTTTTTCGTAACCAGTGGATCAAACAAAGCATTGCAGGCAAACATCACCTAACAAGACGGGAGACTGCAAGCATTACTCCTCCCTGTGCCCCCCCCCTTTTGTGTTTTCAAGTGATCGTCTTTTCTCAACTCACGTGCTCAATTAAAGATATAAACACTCTGATGGGAGAGCTGCAAAAATTGGTGCTGGCTATTTCAGGACACAGCGCTGCTCTTCCAGAGAACCAGTAACTCAGGAACAGCACTTCTGTGTAGAAAAGCAGCAGTGTGCTGGCAGTGCCTGCACTGCCAAAAATGCTCATGGTGGGCAGTAGGCAAGGTGCTAAGAGCACTCCTCACCAGAAGGGTACACATTTTAGCCATGGTCTTCCCGGCTACAGTCCCTCCGCTGTAAGCACCCTGCCTCAGTTCCTCATGGAAACTGAATGGCTTTCTGTATTTGCTCCTTCAACCATAAAACTTTAGTATCTAACAGCATTTCTTCCTAGAAAAGGTTGCCATAGACAGTGGTTTATGTAATTAAAATGTTCTGGGAGCCTTCAGGCTCAGCACCAGCATTAGCAATCTTAGCAAGGTTTTTAAATTATTTATTTGCTGGGAACATCCAGAACCCTTGTACAGAATGAGAACCTAAAACTGAATATGAAATGGGAAAAAAAAATTCTCAAAAGGGAAGGTTTTGCCCTTTGGGGGGACGACACCAGGACTCTATACCAAAATGAAGTCTTTGTTTTAAATTCATGCAAATACATGAATATGCACTAAAAAAACCCACAGAAAGTCAGGAACAGAGATCAAGCGTCAAAGAAAAGTTTGGGTTTCATTCATGTTTCTTCAGTTTAGCACGCAGACACACACACGCAAGGGAAAGTGATAAGCAACTCCACTTCAATAAAGCCAGGAAGTAGTAAGTAACACCATTTTAATTAATCAGGGTGATGACTTTCAAAGGAGGGGTTTCCAGTAACACCACTTGGGTGTTTTAACACTGCAAGTCCTCACTCTGTAAGTAGCACCTAAAACTTCCCACCAACTAGTAGTCCGGCTAGAGCTAGACCAAAATACATTAAGAAGGTGCCTTGTATGTGACATCACTTCCAGGAACAACTGCAAATCAAGAGCTGAAACCTGCCTGGCCCAGATCTAACTCCATCAAGCTAAGACCATGCAGTGCCCAGCCTGAAGGGGCAGATCAGGTGTTGCACACTTAGCGTTCACAAGTGACCCTTTCTTTTCCTCTTCTGTAATATTAGCCCCAGACTCCAGCTCTCAAGCATTTCAACACTCCAAGCAACGACAAATCATGGGATCTAGCAGCCTCATTAACACGGCCTTCCACAAAGTTGAAAACAATGTGCCAACACTTCTCTGAGGAAGAGTTTTACATTCCTATTGGCGGCAAAGATGAAACAGAATAGGGAAGATAGTACAGACTCATGTTGGGTTATTTTTCAGCTGGAGTGTTGGTGAATCCTTCTTCAACTTAACGTCACAACCAGTCTTTCATGAGATTTGTTCCAATTCAGTTGTAAAATAGATCCGTCCTGGATTGGGAAGGCAAGATCAGAACTCCATGCCCTTCATTCTCACCGCCAGACTTCTGTAGTCTCTCTTGATATGCTCCAGGTTACCTCTGGAGCCATACTGCTGATACCCACAAGGAAAAGGAGGAAGAGGTCCTTGTTCGAAGGCTGGACAAATCTCGGCAGTGCTTCTGCAACAATCCTGGATGCTGACACCTAACAAACAAAACTCCTGAGATATCAGGTGGGGTCAGAAGAGACATGCCTTGATCTTCCACAAGAGGAATCTCCTGTAATTATCTGTGACTAGTACCCTCTGCTCCTGACATCTGGTCCAGCACTGTTCCCAGGGTATGGTGACACCCATTACAGAACAGGGAAGTGTAACTGCACATGAGATAGTCTGGATGGCAAAAGCCATGATCCCTCGGTGGTCAGGGATGCCTCCTGTGACTGTTCACTCAACTCTTGCACAGATTTTGGCTAACACACAGCTCAAGCTAAGGCCTGATGTATGCTGGGAGCAGCACCATTAGGTCACAGCAAAGGCAGCATGTAGGCAGGACACAATGGACAGGAAGAGATAAAGATCATTATGCAGCTATTATCACCTGCAGCTTGCTGTCTCCTGCCACCAAAATTCTTGCATACTGATTGTCTGGCAGCCTCTTCAGAATCCACAAACTTAGGGAAATTGTATAGACCAAACCCCCAAACTGAGAGGTGTAAATACATCAGCTTATCCAAAAGGTTTCTGAAGCTGATCCAACAGCAGACAGACTGCTAAGGCTTTTGTGCTTCCTGGTGTGATACAGGGGATGCTCGTGCCGTGACAGAATAGGGAAGAGGGAACACCCTCACCATGGGCATGACACCCCCTCCGTCGCTGTTGTTCTTCTTCTGAGGTTTGAGTGACTCATGTACTTTTTAAAGTCAGAATCCAGATTCTGATTATTCTATTGCACACTGATTATTATGAATTTGACCTGATCTGCAGAGGGTCCAGGTGACTGAAAAGTACAGGTAATTGCAGTTTTAGGTAATAAAAAAGCTATCCTAATTGCTAGAAATTCTGTGTAATGATAAGCTATGCTGATTACTAAAATTTTTCTATAATAATAAAGCTCTAATTATAACTACAAACCTGTGGCCAGTTCTCATTTTACCTAGGATCCTTAAAAGAGCCTGCCTGTCCCCATAGCACCAGGTAGTGAGGAGTGACACTATCACTCATTTTTTTCCCTTTTGTGTGGACACTAAGTTCAGGCTCAGCTGACTCTGATGGGTCTTGTTGATCCTCACCAGTGCCCAGAGTACTACACCTGTTCTGAAATTGGAGATCTGTAGGTGGAACAGATCTGCGACTTCTTGTTGCCAGAAGTCACAAGCTTCCAGCCTTCTCCATCTTGATAGTCTCTGTTCACTTGGTCTCCAGCTGTCACTCCTTCCTCCCCTCGTGTAGCTTGGGTTTTCCATAAATACCATGTCAGTCTCCTGTTTATCTTCCCCCTTAATCTGGAACCTCAGGGCCTTGACCACAGCACATCTCCCACAAGAGAGGCCACCACTGCCCTGACCTCCATGCAGAGGCAAGAGCACTCTGCAGCGCAGGACCTGGATAGAGGGCTCCTCCCTCTGGAGCCAAGGACTCTGATGTGCTAATGGGAGTCCTGTGGACTACTACTGCATCTTAATGGATGTCCATGTGCTGGATGGTACGTCCTGCAGCATGCCGAGACCACCATTGTGCAGTCTTCAAGCAGACCCACATACTCTTGAGTGGAATTTCTGAGCCTCTTTGCACTCCTGCTGCTATGCTTCATTTGCTGCACTCTGTGGGCTGCACTCTGGCTTCCTTGCTCTTTCCCTAACGGGTCCCTTTTTGTGACAATACAATCCTGACCACATCACCATCACCCTGAGCACCCACCACCTAGCTTTTAAAGTGCTGTCGCTGCTGTACTGCCCTGCCACCCACACCACCCTCACAGCAAATTTTACTGGACTGGACCCTGAGCAACCTGATCTAGCTTTGAAGTTAGCCCTCTTGTTAGCAGAAGTTTGAATGAGATCATCCCAGGTCCCTTCCAATTGAAGTTATTCTACATTCCTATGTCAGGACCCTGTTGAATATACACTGAGGTTCAACTGGTTTCATTTTAAGAGCCAGCAATGACCAAAGCAAGTATCTGTTCCACAGGAGGTGTAGAAATGCATTCAACATAGTTGCAGCACTCAGGTTTTGGTACAGGAAAAGAAAGAACCTCAGTCTTGCTCCTGTAGCCTTTCTGTAGGAGTGAGGGCAGCTAAAAGGCCCTATGCTTCGTTTACATGTCTGATTGTAAACTGTCAAAGATATATGACCTGCACTGTATATTCTATTGCCAGATCACTACCAAATGAGCTAATAAAGCTATGGCTTAATTAACCCCTATCAGTTGCCTGTTGTGACCAAGCCAACCATACATCTTCCATTGCAGATTAGAAAGCAGCCCAAAATTTCACTCAGTTTCAATGTCTGGCTGCTGAGCCTTCTCAACCACATCAATCACAAGCAGGGATTTCTGTAATTCTACAACATTCTGAAGGAGAAGAAAAAATAAACAGAAAAAGAAAAAAAAAATCTTCTATTGCAACATACACTAAAATCCTCATTGTCTGATGTGAAAGTAAACTTTCCAACCACTCTGTTGAAGCAGTGGTTTCCCCAGGCTGCCATTCAGTACAGACATATTGCCCTGCCTCCCCCCGCCCCCAAACAGAGAGCACGAAACATAAGAAGTTAAGACACAAAAATCTCCAAATGCTGCTGAAGTATACTTATCCACAAGCCTCACTTAATCATGCTTTCAACTCCCTCCCTAATATGTTTAGATTAGCATGTCAGTAGTCACACTAAAGTTTTCTGGCTGAAACCTCAACCAAACCTATACAACCTACAGCAGAGCTATCCTAGAACAGTTTAAAAAAAGCTTCATATAACTCTGTCTAACCATATAGAAAGCAGTCCAACTTAAAATTTCCAGGACATAGACTTCCCAAAGTAAACAAAGCATTAGAAAGCCTGACACAGATTTCATATCTGCACTCCCAGGTTGCTGGGGGTAGAGTGGCCATGTATTTATTTATTTATTTATTTTAATGCCTTTAATATCCAAGCGTTTGGGTCATTTTTACCACGTGTGGAACTAAATTAGCATCACAAAACAAACCGAAAATTTGGAGTTCCAACCCCTCAACACGCTCCCACTGTAATCTCCCTCCCTTTAAGGTCTGCCTCCTGTTCCTTACTTTGCCAGCAAGCAAGAGAGGATATTGTGATCACCCTGCTCTCCCATTATTTCTTCACTTCTTCTCCAACCCTCCCCAGGACTGCAGAGGCAATAGTAGTACAGGCAAGCCTCACACTGCTGGCTCATATTCCCCCTCCATTCCTCTGCCCCTGTTGCTGGCATATTTGCATACCTCTGCAGTACCTACATGACACTACCCTGCATCTGCAAAGCTCTCTCATCACCCTGTCATCCACACAGAAAGAAGCTGTTCCCTTATTAGCAGCTGTTGATCATTTCAATATCCAATTGCTGAAATACCAAAAATGGAATCAGGAGTGAGGCCTAGAAGAATGCGCATGATTCAAAGGAAGAATCCCTGGATAGATGAACAAGTTATTCAAACTCACTAAAATGAGTGAAGGACAAAAAGGAAGATTCATTATTTTAAGTCTGTATCAAAATTACCACTTGTTTCAAATGAGAGTACAAGAGTAATAAAGTAAAATACTGTAAAAATCTGACAAATTATACAACTCGAAAAGAGATCTCTCTGCTTGGCATTTCCACTGTTCACTTGTGCAGAACCAACTTCTGGAAAGATTATTTACAATTGGATTTTCATTCACAGCTCTACAGCCAACATTCAGAAGGATGACAAATTTTAAGCAGATGAACTAAATTGACAGGACTATTCAAGTTGATGGTAAACACTCCAGTATCTCCTGAACTACAGGGTAAAAGCTTGCCTAACCTGAGCATTTAAAAGGACAACCAAACTTCTGTATGCTAGGCTTTATAACTTCCTTTTCATGTACAAAGCTTAATGCCAGTATTTAAAAAAGAAAAAAAGAAAGATAAATAAAGAACATTACAGTTCTGGCAGACTTGGAACAAACAAAAAATAAAAACCAGACCACATGATAATTATTGCCAGATTTCCAGTGTTCTGGGACTCACATGGTATATTAAATGTATTTTAAGATTTCTTTGCTTTAGTCTTTTTGGTATTTCACATGACAGCTTAGAACTGTTTAATGAGGTTCTAAATTTAATCCCCTTCTACTCTTTTGTATTTGGATACACCGCTCTTCATGAACATTTCTGTGTTCTAACCACAAACAAGACCTCTCCTTCTATTTTTCTGACCATGCTGCTAGATGGTACTACAATTCCCAGCAGAAGCAATGAGAGTGCCACACAAGAATACACAGTAGTGCAACACTCAGCTGTTGCACAATCTCTGCTCCCACTCAGCTCAGCACAGTTGTTGCCTTCAGGCCCAGAGGCATGCTGCTCGGATTTGTGGATTGTGAAGGGAAGCAGGTGAATATAACAACACTGCAGTAGAACAAAGGGCAGCTAGAACAATCCATCCATTCGATCAGTAACATACCGTTACTCCAGATATAATTGGGGCTTTTCCTTCAATTAGTTTATATATTTCTTGAACTGCTTCCTCATCACTCTTGTCTTTAAATCGCTTCTTCGAGAGTTCTTGAAGAGCTTCCTTAAACTGCTCAAAAGTGATAGTTCTGGAAGACTTTCCCCTGTCAAAACACACAGAAATTGAAAGGAATTACAAGAGAGCACAACAAGCATTCCAAGAATAGCAGAATGGTTTCAGTTTACCACAGCGAACAACCGAAAACCGCAACAGAACAGGAAGACCCACAGAGCCCATTTATGGTGTCAAATAAAACATATTCCAGGAACATCACTTTCTTTTTTCATGTACATCAGTAGGATAGTGCTTTAGAATCTTCCCTTGATGAACGTTCAGAAATAACGTGGAAATAAAGGGACCTGGCCTGCTGTCAGAATGCCTGCAGCTCATCAAATCAAATACAGTCTCATTTGGTTGATCACTTGTAAAGCTTGCAGGCATAAAAGACAAGAATTGAAGCATCTTAAGTGAGTTTTGTTATTTAATATTTTTTTATTCCTCTTTGAGTAACTGGTTATGACATATTATTCATAGGTCACTATTCACATATTCACAAGTAAATTAAGAATAATGCTGTTCTGTAAAGCAAACTATGGAAAAGCATTTAAAAACTTGAAATTCCTCCTCTATTAAAGACTGACAAATCTATTAAAGACAGACAAATTTTAAAGTGACGCATTTAAATTCAATACCTGTTTTCCTTCTTAGACTATCACCTTCATAAAACATTCATGGAAAACACACTGTAGCAGTCTGATATACCCATAAACCCCCCAGAAATGCAGAGCTGAAGACTTGCTGTTGTTTTCACTAATAGGAAGCCCATATTTCCACACTACTAAATTACTTGCTTAGGCTTACTTTTGGTGGAGAAGATTTTGCAATAGCAGCGTACAGTGCAAAATCTGACAGGTAGAGTGGGAAATTCACACTTTACAGACATCTATTTATACAGTCACTCCTGGAGATCTTTTATACCCATCAGGCCAAAGGGTTCAATTGATAAAACTTACAAAGAAACTCAGCGTTCACTACAGAGATGTGTTTAACCAAAAGGGGATTAATGCAAGTCTGTTTTCCAGCATTTTAAAATATTCAGTTCAGGCAGGAGATAATGTAGTGGAGTACGCACTGTTCCTTTCTTTTCCCTAATACAAAACTATTTTTAGTGTTTCTCATTTTAAAATTCAGGTGTGAGGCCACAGCATTAGTGAGATTACTCACCATTAAAAAAATTAAAATTTTTCTTTCCTATGAATTATATCACACACAAAACACACTTTTTCCTGTATTATTGAATTACAGATTCCCTGATCTTTAGAACAAGAATTTACACACCAAAATTTAGCCATACGTTTTAAGCTAAAATTTAACAGATCAAATAGAAAGATTTTCAAAAAGATGTTCTGATGCTGACACTGATATAACCTTAAGTAGTACCATCTTTAATAGCAGAAGATGTTTTCAATTGCTTACAACATTATGAAACCCTCAAAGTCAAAAAATATTTGAGAATCCATGTTGCTGGGAAACATGCTACTACACAAATTTTGTTTGCTGCTTAAGCATTTCTTTTTATGCCAATTTAGAGAGTATTTCAAGCAAATCAGAAAAAAAACCAACAAACAACAGAACACCACACAACCCAGACCAGTCCTTTCAACAGTGACAGCTGTTTATACAGCAATAAACGATAGATGCAAGGATAAAGGAAGTTTGCACTGGCAACAGAAATCTCAGGCTAGAAAAACTATGTGTAGAAATCTAATTTTAATTGAAGGGTCACAAAGAGCCACTGTGAAGGGCAATTCATCTATCTATCATCGATTTATCTTTGGTCTTCTCTTAGATACCTTCAGAGGTCAAATTCCCCTCAGTTGGAGGGTGCCTCCACTAATGAAAGGGGGAAGTGAGATTTCTCAGTTTTAGACACCAACAGTTAGGAAGTGACTCCTACTTCAATTAATTAAACACAAAAATGAAATTTTATCCTAGGCTTTTAAAACAAGGAGAAATTGGTTATTCACAAGATTCAACACTAACGCAACCCTTTACATACCATTCATTACCAGTATCCTTTATTTCCCACACAGGCCAACATGTAGCAAATCCCTACATCCCTCACACTCCCTATTTTAGCCAGAAATAAACTTCATCTGTTTTTTGACCAAACTTTGCTGGTTGCAACTACTTGTCTGCTTTAGGTGAAGCATATGCTGGAGTATCTCATGGAATTAGCTACTAAGAGAACATCATGACAATGGAAAAGAAGAATATAATCCAGTGTTTCATTAATCAGAAAGACACAGGGAATAAACTGCAATTAACTACTTGGAATTTGTCCAGGATTCTCATTAATAGGATTAACATCTCTATTCTGATGAAACATATCCAAGAACTTTTAACTAGCTCAAGAGGTCAGGACTTCATTCTGTTTTGCCTCTCATTTAGAAAAAGATGGCATTGGCAATCACTGCAAAGGTTCAGCATAACACCACACTAAGGCCCTTGTTCACTACAGACTCACAGCCAAGTCTAACATACAGACCTTTCAAACTCCAATCAGGATTGCTACAGTTTAGCTCGGATCATCACTCAGGATCATCACAATGGGAAAGGGAATGACCATGTTCAGCAAAAACAGTTGAAGTTCATGTTGACTCCTTTTATTTTTATTAACACATGTAGAATTTTTGGTTCTGCACTTATCAAATAGAAGAGCACAACTTTTTTTTTTTTCTTCTCCTGTATTAAAAGGAAAAATAGATAAATAAGGGTGCCAAGAGGAACAAAGAACATCTCTTTCTGGTCTAAGACATAGCCATTCCCACCTCTCACATTTGGTCTTTTCCCTGTCACACTAACATGGGGAAAGGAAATGAGTTTTTTCCCCCTCCAACTTAAGGTGTAACCACAAATTGGATACATATATGAGGAATGTAGTATTGCTGCAGGATGCAAAAGAAAAAGAAATGTGCATCATGGCAGATATTCTTTACCAGCAAAATACATTGATTGGAGTGACACTAAAAATAGATTGGGAGTAAAGGAATTTTTGGAACTATACTCCAAGTAAAAGTTTCCTAAATAAAGCAGCTTTAAATGTGAAATTCGATATCTTCCTCCACACTCCAAAAAACATCATCTCTCCCCCTTCCATCTATTACAATATTATCAAATCCATTTGAAAAGCATCATAATTAACTCAAAAATTCTACAGTTGCAAAGTATGCCAAGTCTTGTGGAAAAGCCTAACAACATAACCCTTGATTAACTCACAACATGTTCTGGCACTTTTGGTACGCCATGTACGGTACATGTATGCCATGTACCATAGCATCTAAATTACCAGGTAGCAATGCTACAACACCTCCTGTCTCTAGAGGCAGGTCTCAAAGAGCTCCGAGCAGCTGCTGTCATCACTGTTACTCAGCAGGACAGCACGCTCTGACCCTCTCTTCTGTCTGTGCAGTCACGGGTTGAATGCAGAGGAGAAAACAGGCCGAAGAGGTCAAAATGACAGAGGCAAAGTCTCTCAACAAACCTACATAGCTCTTGATTTACACACTCTTAAGCCACAGGATCAGCCCCCTCCAGATCCACAGAAATGCCCTGCCGAGAAGGACTTGGGGGTACTGGTGGATGAAAAGCTGGGCATGAGCCAGCAATATGCGCTCACAGCCCACAAACAGTATTCAAGTCCATATAAAATGGAAGCCCCTTCCTGACACCAGCTTTTCAGAGGTCATGAAGTTAAACTAAAAAAAAAACCAACTAAAAATCCCAAGCAAACCAGTTTCTTTCTATTAAGCAACTGCTACAAAGAATCAGCTTCTTTTTGTATATTTGTAACTTGTTTTTAGAAGCTCATTATAAATATTTTATAAATATCTTGTTTCCATGGGAATAACAAAACAAATATATTAACTTTCATTTTCCAAGTGTTACAAGTTCAAACAACTTGTCTACAATTAAATATGCCAAGGGCAATCTCTCAGCTATTAACACCCTTCTCTTAGGTTTAGCACTCCAGATAGTTAATAGAGACCTAGAAAGAAGATAAAATACTGTACATTAAAAAAGAAAAGGGGGAAAAAAAGGCGAAAAAAGAAAAAAAAAGAAAAAGGATGATGAATGGAATAGAAGGAATGTGTGAACAGCTACAGAAACATGACACAATCAGACACTGGAAATGCAAATTAAAACTATCTGACCAGAAAATGAGACAAAATGGAAAACAGTAATAATAGAGGGAAGGTGGGGAAAAAAAGGCTTGTATGAAAACAGTCATCATAAGATTGGCCACCTCAATGAAAAGAACAAAATATATATGAGGGACATTAATAATATAAATTTTTAAAGCCCTGTACTTTATTATGACACAAAGAAACCTTTATGTTTAGGAAGGACACATTCCTACATGCCATTCTATTTTAAGCTCTGCTTCTTACAACAAACAGAATTACTCTAATGCATCATCCGTGGGTGGAGGAAACAGTGTATTCATGGTATACTCATGGAAGTGGCTTGTATCCATGCCTACCTTTGGGAACAGACTGAACACACTCAGAAGAATTTTAGGAAGCTTCCCATCACTTCCCCTTCCTTGACGGGTCTCTCCACATGTAACCACTACCAATGGGAAGATTCTGAACTAAAGCTTGAATTCCTCAGTTTGCTTTTAGGAGCCCAAGTCCACATACGTAAAAGCATTGGTTCTGAGCCTGGACATCAGCACAGTGAACATAAAGTGTAAAAGATCAAACATTGGCCCAAAGTAGACTGCAACAGCAAGTGATGCAGTTTTCATTTGCAAATATTGCCACTAACAGTGTCCTGTGTTCACAGGATTAGAATAATGCAGTGTGAAAATGTACTGTTGCAAATTAATACTTCCATTTTATATGGACTTGAATACTATTTGGATTAACAGTTGTCTATAATTTTAGCTGAAAAGCTATACAAATACACTCCACATACCCAATACACAAAATCCTTGACCAATATTAGAAATCTTTATCTCCATAGCACTATTACAGTTCAGTGTTAATACAGCAGTCTCCAACTTAATCATTTTCTGTCTTAATCTCTGAGCTACCAAAAGTCATCCCATACTCCCATCCCAAAAGGTCACTTTTGCTTTCAGTTTTCTTAGATTGAACAGGGGAAGGAAGACCTAAAAATACTCAGGGAAGCTTCTATTCCAGCTAGCATGCCAGAGAGGATGACAGCAGGACACACTAACCAGGACTGTTCTGCCGTGGAAGTTGTCATCTACCCACAAAGGTCTAAGGAGTACAGAAAGTCTGACAAGGGTCTGAAGACAGCGTAACTAGAGGTGGGAGCCCAACAAATGTTTTTGCATAAACTCTTGTACAAAGAGCTTTGTTTGTACGGTTTATTTAGTCTAAATTCACCATGGACTTGGGTGTCTCAGTCAACTGAGCAGTCAAATAAAACTCAACAGCGTCATCTCTTGTAAATCAGAACAAACAGGACTTTGGGTACTCCCTATATTTATTCCCGTCCCAAGGCAGTCTCATTCATTCAGAAGACAGAATGAAGGATTGTGCTGGCAACAGAATGCCTGAGTGGCTTATTTGTCACAGTTTCTGACTTACTGGCACAATAAGTTTAACTAGGCAATTTCCGATTTGCCACTACTGCTCCCACATCCATGTAGGTAACTGCTAACCAAATAATAAGAAACACTCCTGAATTATCAGAACTAATCATTTAAATTATTCAAATATAAAGGTGTCGTGGTAACATTGAGAACAGACCATAAGTGGGACTTTTTATCCCAAACCCCAACAAAGGCGTATTTCCTAATGACATTCAGACCAGACTTCGAACTGTAGCTGTTTCTACTTAATTTTAACAAACAATGGGAAATGGGAAGTGTTTCTCTTAAAACATGCTTCATTTTCGTAAGTTAAGAGAAATAATAGATGGATCTTGCTCAACTTGTCCAGGATTTTTCACTTTTTTCCCAAAAGCAATTTGTCATACTAAAAACTCACTACAGCTGAAACTCCCTGATTTTCATACAAATAGATTTTTCTGATTTACCACTTTACAGCAGCAACTTTATCATTATTACTGTGGTATTTCCCAAAGCATTCACTCCTGTTCATTTAGTAGAACTGACATTTATTCTTTTCTTGCTACTTGTGATAACATACCAAGTCTTCTGGATATAGTCTATAAACATAATGTACATTAATAGCAATGGTTAGTGGTATTTGTACTGTACATGTTGACAATAAAAAGGTACCACAAATTCCTTGAAGCAAAAAAGCTTTATACTGGTCTCTGCGAAATACATTGCTCATCTAACAGCTGTATTCTTTTTCCCAAGAATGTCTGCTTTAATGTTACCAGCACAAAGTCCAAGGCTAATCTGTTCAACCAAGAAGCAGACTCTGCCACAGGGCTGGTAGTTTATTTTTTCCCTTTTGTGGTTTACAATTTTCACTTTCCGCTCTCTTTGGGCTACACAGCTCAGCATTTTTACTGGCCATCAGCCCCACAATTCACAGCCGAAAAGAAGTCCTAAACTAAAGCTAGGTCTGTAGGTAGGCTAACTAGGCTGCTAGAACCTTGCAATCGAATGGAGTATTCAACATATCCTGTGAAGATCTGTTTCTTGCTCTGTATCAGTCAAGAACGAAATTACAAAATTTAGATATATAATGCAAAAAACTTACGAATTAAAAAGAGAACATAGTTTCCTCGATAAAACTGAACAATGTATGACTAACCCAAAGCAGAGACTTGTATAAAAATTTGACAAATATAGCTGAAGGGAGAAGGGGGGAAGAGAAAGATACTGTAATACAATTCTACCGGGTTCTTTGTGCTGCACTATCTAATGGCTCTCAAGAATGGTGGTTGTAAAAGAACCAATTAAGAAAACAAAACTTGAGGTACCACCTTGCATCAGAGACTTCTACCCAATTAACAGGTAGAACTAGGATACCGAAATTAGGCATCTGGATGTTGATGCAAGCAGGAGTAAATTGGCAAATTACTAGGAAAGAAGATATACTTCCAGAAGATATCCACAGAAAAATGATCCTAGGAAGAAGCTACAACAGGATCTTCAGCTAAGGTAGCAGCCACTTCTGGAACACAGGTGCCTTTGAGTCCATGGCTGTTTGCCAGAAGGGGATTCCCTTGAGGGAAAGATGAGGACTGACAAAGATGACATCCAGATGACCTTCACAATTACTATAAATGTAATTTCTAGCATCTTGGCCAACTCAGACATAAGGAGTTGAACTGAATGGCTTCATATACCCCACAATCACAAGGCAATGCCATCATCAGTTTTCTCATCATTCCAGGAGAGCAAAGCAACAAGAGAGGCACAATGCCAACTGCAGTGCAAAATGCTCTCTCTAAATCACAGCAATAGTCATCACTTGCAGAAGCCGCTCGGGAGTCAGGGAGTGGGCAGCAAGGGCAGAAGAACACACATCATTCACTCAGGAACTGAACCTGGAAGTGCCAGTTTCCCTCTGGGTGCTTTCCGCCTCATTACTGAGCAAGGGTAAAACAAAGTGCGTCTAGTTCATTCTAAGTATCGGAAACTGTGACAGCTTGTAAACTGCTGTGCTTTGAAAATCTGAAGCAAGAGGACTTCAGCACCTCACTGAACCAGCAGTTGCTATCTTTATCAGGCTTTACTTTAATCTAAGTATTTTAGACTTCTCTCGTGAAAACTCTCTTCTCCTATATTTTAAGTTAACCTTTTCCTCCTCTTGGCTTTATTTTTGTTGCATTTCCTTCCTATGTGCTTCGCTCACAGTGAAAATTCATTTCCCTTAAAATAAAATCTGAAGTTAAAAAAAAGGGGGGGGGGGGGGGGACAAACCCAAAATCTATGAGCCTATCAGAAAAAATAGTATTGGGAAGGGAAGGGGGCTGGAGAAAGAAAATTACTTGGCAAAAACATGTAGTAGGTAAAAGCTTCCAAAGGAAAGCAAACCCCAGAATAAGTTAAAGGGGTTAAAGAGATTAATGGGACTTAAGGAGGATGAGGAAAAGAAAAAGTCCAAGCAGAAAGTAGGTCTGATGGTTATACAGGGCTTAGAGAGAGAGAAGAAATTAGCTTAAAGAAGTAGCAGAATCCACTCGTTTGGGGTTTTTTTTTTTTCAGTTTCAGAGAACAAAAATAATGCTATATCTGGATATTTAAGAGCAAAGACCCATGTAATAGTCAGCTACTGATAAAAAGCTGCAAAGAAATTATTTGGAAAAGTCTGTGAAGCCTGAAGAAAGCACATGCCCCAGCTTACGTCGAAGGAGTTTGCAAATGCATTTCTCATGACAGACATGGACCCAAGTTTGAAGAGAGATAGAAGCATGTGCTACCAAGTAGTCTGAGAGGACTTCAACTTTTCATTGCTAACTGGTATCATACAAAGAAGGGAGATGTTCTGGCTGTCAAACCCCTGGACGCTACACACATAATGTAATAACTGTACACAAACAATGGATAAAAGAGAGTAATTTTATCACAAGCATATTGCTTTTATCCTTAGAATGCTGCCTACTTCTGTGAAAGAATGCAATAAATTACACACAACTTACAGATCATGTTGTTCTGTAACATAGAAATCTATCTTTCGGGTGCATGAAGGACTGGCATTATTTGTGAGGACAAGTTGCATGGAAGTTAGACATTAAAGGACATGGCAGGGGTGAGTGACAGCAGCAGGGAAGTTAGCCAAAGTACAGAAAGATGTAAGAAATGGACAGCAAAAAAAGAGATGCTGCAGACAGGTCTTAGACCCAAATGGTAGGGCACAAACTAGTGCTGAAGCAGGAAGACAGTGCCTCAGAATCAAGCTTCTGCAGATATGCTGGTTTCTTCTCCAGAGGGCTCAATTTATTTGCTGTTCTCTTTGGCTCTTGTCATCTTAAGGATATGCACCAGGCTGGGCACACACACAGATCATAGGGGAAGGGAGCAGAAACTGTTAATCACGGTGTAACAACCGAATACAGTTCACAGCTGCCAGGGACACTGCTGAGCACATCCAAAATATGAAAATCCAAGAGGATGATGTCGTAGTGCTCATTAAGTCAGCCTCATACCAATAAATCAAAGCAGTTAAGGATAGCTGAAGATTTACTAACAGTTCTCAATAGCTAATAATTTCCTCTGTCAGTCTTCCCCACGCTGTGATGAGCTTACTACATAAGCTAGTGATAAGAAGCTATTTTCTTAAAATAATGCTTAGCATTTTATCTTTCAGAGGGCTGAAGCAGCTGATACAGCCCCTACAGTTTCAAAAGCTCTTTCTGCTGTTGAAGTGCAGAGGCTTATGGCAAAGACATTACAGCTGAAAAGACAGGGCAAAGAACCAACATCACCTGTACTTTCTCTGCCGGTTAAAGCAGTGCACATGAACTCATTGCTTGATAACCCAGGGAAAGAAAAGTAGGAAACACAGATAAGACATCCTTCTAGCTCTCACCAGCAATCCCATAAGCTGACACATCTCATTCATGTCCCAGAAAAAAAACCTAAGAAAAAACCCCAGCAGCTAGGTTTATTTTGATTCACTCTCCCCAGCAGTGTGAAAACATTTGGTTAAAAAGGAGACCAGACTACAAGCAACGAAAAAATGTCCAACACAAACCCTGTTGAAAGGAAGCTAGAATACCGTCACAAGCCGTCACCGTGGGCAAGACCTGTGCTGCACATCCAAACGTTCTCTAAACAAAAGTGAATGCATTTGATCCCAAGCAGTTAATCTGTAGAAACTATACAAAATTGTTCATAAATATGAAAAGAAAAAGATTCTCAAGAACAGCTTTCAGATTATTAGCTATTTTTCAGGACTTCTGTTATAATATTAACCCAAATTTGTACAAATACATGACAATCAGAGATAGGAAAAGAGTCGTATCCCAATGAACTTTTGTGTTAGCACCCAGTCCCCTCAGGCTTTTGATAGCCAGTAACCTTCCTTACTGCTTTCTCTCCACATGCAGTATCTGTGTTTTGACTGTGCTGACATTCAGGGAAGACAAGTTACCTCTTTTGATGAGATCAGTTAACCAAGAACAGGACGTGGCATTTGATAGAGGAACGAAAAATGAAATCTCCACAGCAGAAATCAAACGGTTACATAAGACAGTGCTATTTTTATTAATAAGACTCAGAACAGAAAAGCACAGTATCTTACTAAGGACTAGATATTGTATGATTATATATGACATCTTACTCAATTCAGACAAAATTCAAGTGCAACTACAAGAGGTCAAGGAACAATGGCATTATTAAATAGGACATGACACAGTAAGATCATAACTCACTAAGTCTCAAGATGTTAGAGCTTAAATTATGTTTTCATTAAGAACTGAATTGGACCTTGAAAGTAAACCATTCCACAAGGAACGGAATCCAACTCATTATTGTGCAACAACAGTGACGATCCAAGCTTCTTTCTAGCAACATATCATCCAAAAGTTTTTCTCCTCTCAGTTTTTCCTTAAAACTACATTAAAAAAACCCCCCGAACTTCTACGTGCTGCTAATTTTCCTAGAAATTCTTTGTTGTTTTCCTCCTGGGATTTTGCGATGTTTCAGCAAAAAGCCTAGCTCCATATCTTTACAATGTCTAACATTATGAGGGTTTTTTAATTCCCAGGCAGGATCTTTATAGCTACCAAAATGGCCATTTCACCTACATTGGGCCAATCTACATCAGAGCAGCACGAAAAGAACAATGCAAGATGGTGGCAAGGCAAAGGGTGTGTATTGCGGGGACATGTTTTTAAAATCACTATGAAGCTCAAGTAAAACTACAAGTGCAATTTGAACATTTTATCGCTTCTTCCAACACGGAAAGATGTCTGGAACACTCTGTTCCCATGAGGCCTCTGACAAGACTCCCATCCTAATTCAGAAGTTACACTGTTCAGTATGAAGAAAGAAAGTCACAGACTGAAGACAAGAAAAATGAAGGGAAAGTGATGGAAGAGCAACCTTTAATTCACACAGAGCATATTCACTCTATTATTCAGGCACTGCTGCTGTTTGTTAACGACCATACTGCCAAGATACAGCAAGTTTACTCCTATTTCGTGGCCAAGAAATGTAGAAAGCACTAGCTGATAGCTGAGGTACCCAGCTCCAGGACATTCCCCCCCTACCCTCCAAGTAAATATTTCCAGTTACAGACTCGTCTGTTGTGTTGTTTTGTTTGGGGTTTCTTTGAGATAAAAGTATAATACCATTTAATACTATACATGAGAAGTGTCTTTGCATAGCTATTTCTGAAACATAATTTAAACGTTAAGCAACACAGCTTGATGTATTTGGGGACTGTGATACCAGCTCATGGCTTCCAAAAATGCTACTATGGAAGCCAGAGCATCAGTCTCATTTAATCCATGGTGGTGTTTTCCTTTAGAGTCTAATAACACGGAATTGAAAACCAACAGATTTTTATAGACTGTCCCAATAAGAAAATATCATTGTTGGATGGTTTTACAACAGCACCATTCCAGTTTTTCAAAGGATTTCACAGGGTTGGAATTTTTTCCATGTCAAATCACATATAAGCATGAAAGCAGTTTCTGAATCCAGTGACAGCTCAATGATAGTGAACTCTCCTGAGAGGTCAAATATATTCAGGTAAGTAAAAAAGTGTGTCTATGTGGGAAGGGTTGTTTTAGTGATGTTGAAGACAGGGAGAAAACCTGGATGTATGTATATCTGCTAATGTTTTCTGCTGGCAATATGAGAAGGTGGCAGCATTAAAAATAGACAGCTGGCATTAACTGAGAGCGCAAGCTCAGTCTATGTGAATCATTGACCATGGATGGAGATAGGAAGGGGTGAAATCAAGAATGACACATCAAGTGAAAGAAAAACTAAGTACAATGGCAGTCCATATCCAGAGGTCACATGCATAGAAACCCACAAGACATTTGTTTGTCATAACCAATGGGCAAGGACCAAATCACAAACTTCAAGAAGCGAGAATCCAGACTGCAGGTATGCACACAGCAGAAATACCACAATTTCTCTTTCAAGCAAAACCAGACATATAACCTAAATAAGAAACTGCACATGCCTCCCCTTCCGGAAGATTGCCCTCCCACATGAAGGGCAAATTAGATGGTCACAGCAAAGCTCTAAATACGCAGACGGTCTCCAATCTTCCCATTCTATGTGTGTTCCTTGTATGGGAGATTTGAATCTGTGTTAAAACTCCAACACTCACAACGTCCAGCTCCCCATATCCCTCTTACCTTCATGTCTTCTGAAACAGCAGTGAGAGACTTAAAATTACTAATGCAATTGTCTGCACTGCCAGCAGTCATTCCCATTTTACAAAACAAAAAGCGAGACAGAAAAACAGGTAGACTGTGGCCAAACCAGTCTCTCAAACAGTTTACAACAAGAGTAGGAGAATATTTGAAGAGATATGTACCTGAAGAGATATCCACTGTACTATTTAAAAAAGGAAAACAGGAAATCTATAGTTGTTTGATGTACAAAATATTCCTCCTAGTCTTTGCCCACAAGTAAAAAAAGTGCACACACAGAAAAAATAATTGCATATATTAGAGATGTATATAACTGACATTTCAACACTTTACATTATGTTCTTGCTTTGGGTACAACATTGTTCAATCAGCTACAAACTTGCAGAAACATGAAATTACTTCAACCAGGAACAAAGTTAGTTAGTTCACTCAAAAACTGAATGCACACAAAAAATTTGTGGAAGAAGTATTTTCCTATAATTTGGAAAAAAAAGGGGGGGGGGGGGAACCCAGGAGATGGGAAACAAAATAGGAAATCTATGCGTCCAAGTTAATTCTTGCTGACATGGAGAATTAGGAAGTAAGCTGAACTTACAAGTATTGTAAGAATTTTTTTTAAAATGTCCAGTCTTGCATTTTTTTAACCTTCTTCACATGACAAAACAAACTAAAAGCCAAAGGTATTCCAGATACCAAATCCAAGTTTTCAGAAATATCTCTAAATTTGCTGTTGTTCTTATTTGGTAGACAACATGCTTTCTAGTTCAGATTATATACAAGTCATCTAGAACACTAAGCACATAAATGAAGGTTTTTAAGCAACAAAGAGTTTTAATTGATGAACACGGTATTTTTGAAAACCACATATGCAAAATTGTAACCGGCTCAGAAATCACATTGAAAATAAATTCCCTAAGGTGGGGTGTTCAAGAGAATGTCAGAAGACAAATTCTATGTCAAGAGCACAGTTTTGCTCAGTTCACCTTTTGCAATAGCTTTGATATGTCCTTACCACAGGGAATGAATAGGGGAACACCAAACACACTGAATTCTTCTCATGGCACATAATAAAATGCTTTCAAGTTAACCTGAAACTAAAGCATAATGAAAAACAGCTTAACAAAACCAACATTTTTCAGAGAGCTGATGCTGCAACAAGGTGACAAGAAACCAAAAAACCCAGCAAACCAAACCCATAAATAGCCATAAACCAAGGCTACTTCCATTCAGACCAAAGAATAAATGTAAGACAATTGTCATGTCAACAGGATCCTTATTTAAGCACAGTGCTTTAATTTTTTGTATGGATCCAAAGAAGCTAATTTGGCTTTGAGTGGTCTGACTTCATACATATCCTACAGTCTTGGAAAAAGCTCTTTTGCAACATTACCACAAAGCAATGATGCACATATCTATTACAGAACTTAATTCTCTCTGCTCACACAAGCATCAATGTCATTTCCAGAAAAATCTTACTGTTCTTTTGCAGAGCAGGCACTGATATAACCTCCATGAGAATGCAGAGTGATGAGCAGTTTCTACTACTGGAAAGTGCAAAACTTTTCATGTAGAAGCTGAAAAGGCTCACATTCTGCTAACACTTGTAGCTAGTCTCAAAACGTTATTGCTCATGTGTGCCATAGAGATATACATAAATTGAGAGCTAAATACTTGTTTTTCTTTCATCCATGCCTTCTAGTCAAGTACCAGTTCTGGACTGTTTCCTTCCTTATTATTTTCTCTGGTAGCAAATTTCTCTTTCCTACAGAAAGAGAACCGAGGCTAGGGGTAGCTGTCAATGCAGATGGGAAGTCTTCAGGCTAAATTATACAGCAGCAAAAGCTATATAATGCTTGCATATGAGAAAGGTGGCACCTCATTTCTCCTATAGATTCACAAGTCTAAAGACAATATGTATGCTATTGCCAATGCAGAGAAATTCTTTAGTAAGTTCCTCCGCTATGCCTCTGTCATTTCTCCTTACCATATGTTGTGGAGATATGTACCTTTGCACAGCTTAGGGAAAAAATAGCTAGCGCATCTCCCTACTTACTTATTTTGTATACCCCAAGAGCCATCTCCATGCATTTCCTGTCCCAACACAAAGTTGCAGTAATTGACGTGACAACCATCAATTTGAATGAAGATTCCCTTACTAATCATAACAAGCAACACCTGCAGGAAGCGCAATTCACCTCCCAAGCGGCAAGTGCAGGCCCTTGAGCTCTGAGACCTGAACAAGTCCATGTAGGCAAAGCAGAGACTGAAGAGAAAAAAAATAAGAGGGTTTGCAAACCAGAGTTCTATCCACTTCCTGATAAAAAATCCTAAGCAAAAATTAAAAATCCTAAAATAACTCTACCAGAGATAGTCTGCCAAACAAGTAGTTACAATAAAGCTACATCCAGCCTCAGAAAGAAGCCATTTTAATTCTGAGGCAGTCCTCCTCGGGGTGAGAGAGATCGATCCTCTCTCTGCATCCAAAGAGGGAAACATATTTTACTAATGGAAGTCTCAGTTGTACCACAGAATCTGCAGAACAGTCCATGCCACTAATGTCCTGGCACTCTGTGAAAGCTATAAACAGATAGTGACCAAATTCTCTATGGGAATCTATCTCCTCCCCTGGATTAAAGGTTTGTTTATCAGTCTTTACAGTGCTGACTCATGTGCATCTGAAACCAATGTAAAAGAAATGCAGAAAATTGTGACAGTTAACACCAATACAGATATTCTTTCATTTACAGCACACTTCTCTTAATTCAAAGCACTAGCTGTATCTAAAAGATCCAGAAGTTTACAATAAACAGAGGTTTACCCAGGGTTTTCTATCTTGCAGACATCATCATCATGAACCAAAATGACAAGGAACAATTGGGAAGCCTCCAAGATATTGGAATGAATCGTGAAAGCAGAGAGGAGACTATGAAAGAACAAGTGTACATTCTTTTAGAAATCTGTGACTTATTTAGATCAACAGCTACTGAAGGAAGGTATCAAGCCAGCGCTGAGAAAGATTCCAACAATTTTGGAGATGTCTAACATAACTTCAGTGACTGAACTAAGGAAACAGCTAGAGTTACTGAACTATTAGGGGAAATTTCTGCCAAATTTAGCCTGTCTCTTACATCTGCTGCAAAATCTATCAGGGCACAGGACGCCCCTGCATGCCAGGATGAAACTGAAGCTGTCCTTAGATGAGTCCAGTTGAACAACGTTGCTGTGATCAGATACCTTAGAAAATCCTTATCAAAATACCTTAGAAGCTTTTCCTTCCAAAAAAACCCACCACCCCAAACTCCCCAAAACCCTCACAATGTAACAAGCCATACCAAACATCAGAAACCTTCTTGAAGAGGAATACAAACTCCCTTTAAATGCATCGCTCTTTCATCCTCTGGCAGGTCACAACTCTCCAGCTTTTGAATACAAACTGCTAAATAAGTGCTGCCCTCTTGATTTCTGCTTTGTACAAAGGGCAATTTCTCTTTCATTTCCAAACAGGGATTACTACATTCTTACATTAGCAATCTCTACCAGCTTTTAGTTACTTACATTCAGAAAATAAGGCTTCACAGATTTTTTCCTGAATTACTATCTCAGTTCTGAAGCTGACATTTTCTTCAAAGCCACTGATTTTACCAGCTGAAGCAAGAAAGTCAAGTATTGCTCCAAACTGTCATTTGCAGACAATATGGTATTTTGGTGCAAGAAGGATATTCAATGTAGTAATATCCATTCCCACAATGTTTGGTACAGGAGGGTAAGTTTTCTAAATTTTGGCCAGTTAATGGTGCAATTAGTATTAGAATTCTGTGCTCTTATTCCAGTGCATATGTCAGAAGACTGTCTTACCTACCAGATTCTTATATACCCATTTATTTGTGATACAAAATCTTCTGAATGAGGACCACTGATGAATTTCCATGGGAGCTAATTCAACATCTCGTCTCTCACACTCCACTAGCACTGCCTGTAGGGTAGATTGCTGTTCATAAGCAAGCCAAGTATATCCTCATAGCCTATAAAGCAAAACTGCAAACTGACTCTTGCGGGAAAACAGGATGACATAAAACCAATAGATTAAGACAATGACATGTACATATACACTGTTAAGCTCTATGTGCTGCACAGCATATGTGCAGGTACAGGTCTACCGTGGAAACCCCCTCATAACAAGCAACGGACAAACATCTTTGCAGGGTTACATGCTGGTCATTTTTATCACAAAACCTCTATGTTAGGTATGTTTATACAAGTAGTTAATTTAAAACTAGGTTAAGTACTTGATGCATGTATTTATAGTTAATGTTTCACAGTAAGGACAGCAAAACCAGGAGGAGCTCAACAGCAACTGGTTCAGGCCAATGCTCTGCTTCAATCATTAAACGAAGTCTGATAGGGTGGAACATAACCAAAGCAAGCTTTATGCACTGCTAAACACCTTATTCTACACCTACATAGGTCAACAAAGCCCTATGAGACCACAGCTACAAAAACTCGTATGTCTTTGTGCCTTTCTACCCTGTAGCAGAGGTAGGGTGTCCACCCCTTTAGAGGCATTAGAAGTCAAATCCTCCCACTCTTCAAAGCTCCAAAAAGGCCTCACAGATTTTCAAATGGAACTCAATGAAGATAACAAGCAGAAATGTTGGCCAGAGTTCCTCTGACTACCTGCAAATCAGGTACTTAGCACTTTAGATGCTTCATTTTCTTAAACAACAGCATATGACAATTAACAACACTGTTGAGAGCTTAGTCAATATTATAACTCCTTTAAAAACCACCACGTATGTTGGAGAAGCCATGCTGTTCAGCAAATGACTTCTTCCAAGATTAAGCGATTACACTTGCAGCAAGCACAGGAATCTAATCAAAACTTGGCGTAAGTTATTTGGGTAACTGTCTCCAGAAAGTACATCTTGTCATCTTCTTTATCTCAAGGTTTTCACAAAGAGAGTTGAAACACTTCCAAAAAGTGCAAATGTCATGGTAGATAACATCAATTCAGTGTCCCTAATATTAAAGAAATCCAGTTCTCTATGGGGAGCCCTTAAGATGTACCTTTACTGTTTACTTCAGGTGACTGTCACTTCACTGTCCACCTGGACTATGCCTTTCACAAATTAGTACTTAAAGAAGCAGAACTAAAACTTAAGGAGACCAATGACTGGGTGACACAGTATAGCATCTGAAAGAGGAATGAAAGGAACAATCTCCCAAGCATGCATGAGATACTGCACTGTTGGTCACAGAACACAGGACTGAATCAGAAAAGGAATTATTAAAATCAGACAAACGGTTCAAAATGGCCAATGTTGACTGAAGTTGCAGTCAGCTGGATTTGCAGGTCAAACTCAAAACCAGGCTGTTACATTCACAAGCAGGGTTCATTTTAGCACAGCAGGAGGAAAACCAAACAGCTTCTTTAACTGACTGCTCAGTATCCTTTCTATAGCTTTCTTCATCTGGCTACTGGAGACCCAACAGGCCACAGTCTGTTGTCTTGACAAAAAAGATCAAGCTAGTTCTGTGCATTTTAGTTCAACAGCTTTTCCACTTCAGCATAATGTAAAGCTCTCCCATTACTCTCATCTGAGGTGAAGTGATGAAAGAAAAGCAGCCTGTCTGGAAAAGGAAACCACAGTTCCAGCTTTTCTGTAGAAGTAAGGAAATAATTTCTATTTATTTTTACTATAAAACCTTAGAAAACCCATCATGCTATTTGTGCTATAATAAAGGATGAGCTGCTGGAACACAGGGCAAAGGTATTTGTCCTCTCAAGGAATTACTAAACTGAATACTCTTCACTGTTCATTTTAAAGCAGTACCGGGGCTTACAGGGAGCAAAAAACATTTAATCAGATTATAGTCATTACTGTCAGATTTGCATTCACACCACTCATTAACTATTAACATAAAAAATGCCCTAAAGTCAAATCACAGACAGTTCACCACCATTTTCATCCAACACCTATTTCCAATACAATGCTTGAAAAGTATCAAAATTCTTTATTTTTGGATATACATGAGACTATCACCTAATAGAGTGGCTATCAGCTACCATATGGGGTATACATTTTCTTTCATCATGGCTACCTTTCAGTACTGTTGTGGTTTAACCCCAGCCAGCAACCAAGCACCGCGCAGCCGCTCACTCACCTCCCTCACAGTGGGATGGGGGAGAGAATCGGAAGCGTGAAAGTGAGAAAACTCATGGGCTGAGATAAAGACAGTTTAATAGGGAAAGCAAAAGCTGCGCATGCAAGCAAAGCAAAGCAAGGAATTCATTCCCACTTCCCATGGGCAGGCAGGTGTTCAGCCATCTCCAGGAAAGCAGGGCTCCATCATGCCTAAAGGTGACTTGGGAAGACAAACACCATCACTCTGAATGTCCCCCCCTTTCCTCCTTCTTCCCCCAGCTTTACATGCTGAGCATGACGTCCTATGGTCTGGAACGTCCCTTGGGTCAGTCGGGGTCAGCTGTCCCGGCTGTGTCCCCTCCCGACTCCTTGTGCCCCCCCAGCCTCCTCGCTGGTGGGGTGGGGGGAGAGGCAGAAAAGCCCTTGGCTCTGGGTAAGCACTGCTCAGCAGTAACCAAAACCTCCCTGTGTTATCAACACTGTTTTCAGCACAAATCCAAAACAGAGTCCCATACCAGCTACTGTGAAGAAAATTAACTCTACAGCAGCCAAACCCAGCACATTCTCCACCCCTTATTCCATACCATTTATGTCATGCCCAGGTCTCACATTAACCAATACATTCTCATTACCCACCACCACCCTTCCCATCCTTTGATACAATACACAGATATCATTCCCTTAGCCTTTGGACCACCCCTGTGAAATGTCTGTAAAATGTCCATAAATGCCCACTGAGTTCATTTAGCCTGTGACTTTGGGCTCCATCTCTTATGGTGGTCACTCAGGACAGGAGAGATGGTGTGCTGTGTGGAGTTACTGGGCACCAAAGCCAGCTCAGGTCGGGTCACTGCTGCACTTGCACTGCTTCTTGTAGGGCTTGTCCTCCATTGGTTCAGGTGGTTCCTGCTACAGTAATTTCCATAACACGCAACTCAAATCCTGGGTTACAACAATTTAAAGGTATTTCCATTAAAATCTCCATCCCTGGTCCCTTTGGACCAGACCATTGGGTTTAAAATTGCAATGAACTCCTCCCATTGCCCTTGCTCTGGCTTGGACTTATCCGCAGACTGCAGTCCCTTAGGGTCGTACCTGCTCCAAGTGGAGCCTTATCTATGAGCCGTGGCCTCTCCAGAGGTATACCTGCTGTGGCAGAGACTTATCCACAGCCACAGTTGCTCGGAGGTGTACCTGTTCCAGCATGGCCTTCTCCATGGGCGACAATGCCTTCAGAGCTAGACCCGCTCCAGCGTGGCCTTACCCACAGCCACAGCCCCTTCAGAAATAAACCTGCTCCAACATGGCCGTACCCATGGCTGCAGTCCCTCCAGGGGTGTACCTGCTCTGTCATGGGCTTATCCATGGCCACACGCTTTGAGGTGCTCCAGCATGACCTCATGCAGAGCCACGGATGCTTCAAGGTGTACCTGCTGCAGCATGGACTTATCCACAGCCACAGCTGCTTCGAGGTGTACCTTCTCCAGTGTGGACTTACCCTTGGGACACAATCCCCTCAGAGGTATATCTCCTGCAGCACAGACGTAACAACGGCCACAGATGCTTTGGGGTGTCCTGCTCCCATGTGGACTCATTCACAGGTCATAGTCCCTTTGACTCGAGTTCCAGCCTGTCCAGTGCAACAGCACAGAAACAGCAGCGATGCCCTGGCCACCTGCCAGCCCAGGCGCATCACCATTGCTGTTATCAAAATGTTCCCAGGCACAGCAGTCTAAGTGGATAAGCATTACAGCAGTACAGCAAGCAGTGAAAGCAAAAAGCAGCCACTAACAAGCACTAGATTCTAATACACAGTAAGGCAAGCAAGCCCCACGGCAAGTACAGGAGCCTGCCAATTAAAAGCTGAACAGCAGTAACACCTATAAATTTGATCCAGCACGTTGCAATCAAATCTGTCGTTATCTTGAACCCTTTGTGCCCCACGCTGGGCACCAAAAAGGACTGTTGTGGTTTAACCCCAGCCAGCAACCAAGCACCGCGCAGCCGCTCACTCACCTCCCTCACAGTGGGATGGGGGAGAGAATTGGAAGCGTAAAAGTGAGAAAACTCATGGGCTGAGATAAAGACAGTTTAATAGGGAAAGCAAAAGCAGCACACGCAAGCAAAGCAAGGAATTCATTCCCTACTTCCCATGGGCAGGCAGGTGTTCAGCCATCTCCAGGAAAGCAGGGCTCCATCATGCCTAAAGGTGACTTGGGAAGACAAACACCATCACTCTGAATGTCCCCCCCCTTCCTCCTTCTTCCCCCAGCTTTACATGCTGAGCATGACGTCCTATGGTCTGGAACGTCCCTTGGGTCAGTCGGGGTCAGCTGTCCCGGCTGTGTCCCCTCCCGACTCCTTGTGCCCCCCCAGCCTCCCCGCTGGTGGGGTGGGGGGAGAGGCAGAAAAGCCCTTGGCTCTGGGTAAGCACTGCTCAGCAGTAACCAAAACCTCCCTGTGTTATCAACACTGTTTTCAGCACAAATCCAAAACAGAGTCCCATACCAGCTACTGTGAAGAAAATTAACTCTACAGCAGCCAAAACGAGCACAGCCTCATTCTTGCAGAAGTGATCATACAACACTTTTTTGGTGAAATACAGACTGCACATGATGATGAGTAAGAGCTGCCTACCCTCTCCTCTATGATCCTCTTGTCAGTAGCCTCTTGTATTACTCCCACACTGCTCTGGGTCAGATAAACTCTCCATTCCCAGCACTGTCAGTTCCATTCAGAAGCTTAACAAACACCTCAGATATCATGAAGCAGGTAAATCCAGGGTTAATTGGTACTGCACTAGGAATTATAATGAGTATATCTGGAGATCTTGTATAACTGAGTTAGATTCCAAACAATAAGCACAGACCTATCTTGTTTTCTCATACCGATTTTTCAGTTGTGGTGTAATGAACTACTATCATGTTTCAGTATCACTGTATATCAGTTGTTGGCTGAAAGAAAAACAACTTATCCTTGTACACACTTTTACGATGATATAAAAGCCATCAGATGCATCTTTTACATAGCATGAAAAAATACAGCCAGACAGCACAACAACTGCTCCTCTCATTAGCTTACTTTCTTTTTCTAAACAATATTTGCAACTGATGGCCATAGAGTGAAGACCCAAGACATCTGGGCAATGAAGCAAGTGCTGTCATGTGTCATGAGAGTCACAGCCTGGTGCCAAAGATCACCACTGTTCTGCAGCTGCTGGTGCCCATGATCACAAATGGCACTAAGGGGTACAATGCTCTGCTGTATTAACAGAGACAAAGAGATGAACAGGTCTACAGCACTAACTCCTCTTCACCAGATGATGGTGACTTATCCCCTTCTTTAGATTCCTGTACTTTTATGCCTGCTGAAGGAGCATTCCAGAAAGCTTTTTGCTTTTCTAAGCATCCTATGAAGCTTGTGCCACAGTCATGAAAATAGGGTAACAGTGTAAGACTAAAAGATTCCCCATGCTTTCAGGACTCCCTTCCAGAACAAACTTGAGGCAGGCAAGGAAGAAGGAAGACAATTCCGCACTGCTAAGGTCACGTTCTTCCTTTTCCGTCAGCACTCATTACCATCCTTTTTACGAAGCGCACAGTTTAAATCACCCAGCTAATGCCAAGAAGGCTGGAGCATTCACCTGGCACAATGCAAGAGGCTGGGCAACCGGCTCAGTGCAGCACCACGCAGTTGTAGCTGCGTTGCTTCCATTTCTGCAGCTAGCACAGCCTGTGGCAAGCTCTCGTTAGCTGTGCGGCTGTGCACAGAACATGGCACCGTTCCCAAAAAGGATCTCCAGAACCAATTACTGGGAAGTAAACACAGCAAGAAAAGCTACTGGACTTCAGCAACATCATACGTTCAAAGCAGACACGAAGGGCCCTGGTTTTTACAGTGAACTCCCGTCTCCACTGAAAGAACTTGCCTGAAGACATTTTCCACTGCTTGCCATCACTGACAGAGATTCAGGTTTGATTTAAAACTGTTCCACAGCTTAAGAAGAAACTTACTGGCTTGATGCAAAACACTGCAGCGAGGTTTTCTGGGGTTTTTTTTGCCTGAATTACGAATGTCCAGATAGTACAGAAGCATTCCCTTCCTGCCTTAGGTGCTGTGTCTTTTTCGTAACCAGTGGATCAAACAAAGCATTGCAGGCAAACATCACCTAACAAGACGGGAGACTGCAAGCATTACTCCTCCCTGTGCCCCCCCCTTTTTTGTTTTCAAGTGATCATCTTTTCTCAACTCACATGCTCAATTAAAGATATAAACACTCTGATGGGAGAGCTGCAAAAATTGGTGCTGGCTATTCAGGACACAGCACTGCTCTTCCAGAGAACCAGTAACTCAGGAACAGCACTTCTGCGTAGAAAAGCAGCAGTGTGCTGGCAGTGCCTGCACTGCCAAAAATGCTCATGGTGGGCAGTAGGCAAGGTGCTAAGAGCACTCCTCACCAGAAGGGTACACATTTTAGCCATGGTCTTCCCGGCTACAGTCCCTCCGCTGTAAGCACCCTGCCTCAGTTCCTCATGGAAACTGAATGGCTTTCTGTATTTGCTCCTTCAACCATAAAACTTTAGTATCTAACAGCATTTCTTCCTAGAAAAGGTTGCCATAGACAGTGGTTTATGTAATTAAAATGTTCTGGGAGCCTTCAGGCTCAGCACCAGCATTAGCAATCTTAGCAAGGTTTTTAAATTATTTATTTGCTGGGAACATCCAGAACCCTTGTACAGAATGAGAACCTAAAACTGAATATGAAATGGGAAAAAAAAATTCTCAAAAGGGAAGGTTTTGCCCTTTGGGGGGATGACACCAGGACTCTATACCAAAATGAAGTCTTTGTTTTAAATTCATGCAAATACATGAATATGCACTAAAAAACCCACAGAAAGTCAGGAACAGAGATCAAGCGTCAAAGAAAAGTTTGGGTTTCATTCATGTTTCTTCAGTTTAGCACGCAGACACACACACGCAAGGGAAAGTGATAAGCAACTCCACTTCAATAAAGCCAGGAAGTAGTAAGTAACACCATTTTAATTAATCAGGGTGATGACTTTCAAAGGAGGGGTTTCCAGTAACACCACTTGGGTGTTTTAACACTGCAAGTCCTCACTCTGTAAGTAGCACCTAAAACTTCCCACCAACTAGTAGTCCGGCTAGAGCTAGACCAAAATACATTAAGAAGGTGCCTTGTATGTGACATCACTTCCAGGAACAACTGCAAATCAAGAGCTGAAACCTGCCTGGCCCAGATCTAACTCCATCAAGCTAAGACCATGCAGTGCCCAGCCTGAAGGGGCAGATCAGGTGTTGCACACTTAGCGTTCACAAGTGACCCTTTCTTTTCCTCTTCTGTAATATTAGCCCCAGACTCCAGCTCTCAAGCATTTCAACACTCCAAGCAACGACAAATCATGGGATCTAGCAGCCTCATTAACACGGCCTTCCACAAAGTTGAAAACAATGTGCCAACACTTCTCTGAGGAAGAGTTTTACATTCCTATTGGCGGCAAAGATGAAACAGAATAGGGAAGATAGTACAGACTCATGTTGGGTTATTTTTCAGCTGGAGTGTTGGTGAATCCTTCTTCAACTTAACGTCACAACCAGTCTTTCATGAGATTTGTTCCAATTCAGTTGTAAAATAGTCCTCTGAAACGTCTAGATAATGGGAAGAACACAAGAACTGGGATCTCCCAAGTCAACCCATGGTTTTTTTAAATAAAAAATAATAAAAAAAAAAAGTTGAAGGAGGATGAAAAACTGCATCAAATGCAGCATGCTTCCATTTACCAGCATCACATCCTAAGCGGATCATATCTTAATCCTTTCAGTAGCTTTTTACACATAGGCAGATTAAATATAGCTTAATTACAACATTTCTGGTATATTAATCTGCTTTACAAGATGGATGACTTCTAGCTCATGTCCTTATTTTAGGAGTCAAACAACTTACATTCATACACATACGCTTTGTGCCTATAAAATTTCGGCTCTAACTTCAGAACAGCAAATTAATTTCTATTGTCTACACAGGAACATAAAGAAACATACATATTTTTTTTCCTGCCACAGGCATCACATACCATAACCAGTCCCCTGACCATCCTGGTGGCCCTGCACTGGGCTTGTTCCAGTGTATCACTCTCTTTCTTGCACATGGGAGCCCCAGACTGGGCACAGCACTCCAGACACAGTCTCACAAGCACCAGTCTCACAAGCACCAAACAGAAGGGAAGGATCACTTCCCCAGACCTGCTGGCTACACGTTTCCTCATGCAGCCCAGAATGTGGCTACCCTTCCCTGCTGCCACGACTCACTCACTGCAAGGACTGCTGCTGACTCACATTCAACTGGTGGTCCATCACGACCTCCAGAGCTGCGTCCTAGACTGTCAGCCTGCTATCCAGCCCATACCTCGCCAGTTTGATGATGATGCAACTGGGGCCAAGGCCTTGCCATAATCAAGGTGTACTACACCTCTTTGCCCACAGTGCCAGTCATTTCCTCATAGAAAGCAATGAGGTCAATCAGGCATGACTTGCCCTTGGCAAATCCATGCCGGCTGCTCCAAATCACCTACTTTGTGTGTTGAGAAAGGGCTTCCAAGAGGATTTGCTTCACAACTTCCACAGGGACTGAGGTTATGCTGACTGGCGTGTAGTTACCTGGATCCTCCTTCTTGCCCTTCTTGAGGATGTGTGTGATGTTCGCCTTTTTCCAGTCGCCGGGAACCTCCCCCAGCTGCCACGGCCTTTTGAAGATGATAGGGAGCAGCTTTGCAATGACATTGCCCAGCCTCTTCAGCACCCTTGGATGCATCCTACCTGGTCCCGTGGACTTGTGTATGTTTAATTGGCTCAAGTGATTCTTAACTCCTTCCTTTACTGTGGGTACTGCTTCACACCCACACACTCTGCTAGCAGGCTCAGGGACCTGGGAACCACAAAGGCAAGCCCTACTAGTTGAAAAGGGAGGCCAAAAAAAGGCATTGAGTATCTCTGCCTTTTCTACATCCCTTGTCACTAGGTCCCTTGCCACACCGAGCAGTCGGCCTGCACTTTTGCTACCAGTGTACTTAGAGAAACCTCTCACGTTGTCCTTCACCTCCCTCGCTAGTCTCAACTCCAGCTGAACTTTGGCTTTCCTCACTCTGTTCCTTCATGCATGGGCTCTATTCCTCCCACACAGCCTCTCCCTGCTTCCACCTCCTGTGCACTTCCTTTTCATGTTTGAGCTCAGTCAGGAGCTCCACATTCATCAGTGCTAGCCTGTTGCCATGCTCGACTTTCTGCACATGGGAATGGACCGTTCTTGTGCTCCGAGAAAAATGTCTTGAAGATCAACCAGCCCTCCTGGGTCCCTCTGCCCTCCAGGGCAGTTTCCTGTGGGCAAATGAACAGGCACAGATCTGCCCTTCTGAAGTGCAGGTTTGTAATTCTGTTGTTTATCTTGCTCACTCTTCTCAAGGTCTTAAACTTCAGTCACCTGGGTGCTGCAGCCAAGGCTGCCTCATCCTTTATGTCTTAATCATCTTCTACTTCAATCCATGGAAAATGAGAGCCAAAGTCTACATTGATGTTTAACTGTCTAGAAAATACTTGCTTGTTAATCAGTAAAATGAGGTAATTTTGTAACTAACACAGATTTCACATAGCTGCTTTTATAAATGAAAACCAGGCAATTTTAAATGATGATGCAACATGAAGAAACTAGGCTGACTTGCAAAAAAAAAAAAAAAAAAAAAAAAAGAAAAAAAGGGGAAAAAAAAAAACCCTCAAAAAAAAAAAACCAAAAAACCCAAAAAAACCAAAAAAACAAAAAACCCTAACCCTCTAAAAGACAAGATCCCATACCAGAGCCCTACTTTAAGCCAGCAGAAGTCCTAGTAGTCCACAAGAGGCATACGCCACAAAGTGTAGCAAATACGAAGCAAGCTGCTATATAGGACTCTGTATGACATGATGCAGCATTCCATTTCAGCTGGGAAAGGAATCACCCACCACTGTATCTATAGGTTTTCACATGATGTCTACTCACACGAAAAGGTATTTTTAAAATCAGCAGCAGCATATATCATTAGGGGTACAGAACTTACCCATTTTACTTGCACAAAACAAGCCTGCATAACAGCAAGCGAATCCAAGTCCATCCTTCTTCTCTTAAGTGATCATTGTTTTACTTTTAGAATTTATGCCTCTTGGCAGAAGGGGGAGAAGAGTTGCTTTGGTTTTTTAACTAAAAAGCCTTTCAAGGATAAAGTGCAAAAGGCAACGTTACATTTGGCTTCTTGGAAAAGGAAGGAAATTGGATCTTAATTTCAATTAAAATAAAGTATAGATGATGTGGTAAAGAACACTTTCTGTTGTAACTTACCTACATTTCTATCTACAACTGCACTACTTCACAATTTGCCTGGGAGAGAGAGATTTATTATCACAGATTATGGTCTAAATACCATTCTATAGCCACTTAAAACTTATTTCCTGATGCAGACATATTAAAGTACACAAGTTAACTGTTATGCCTACTTCATGCATAAAGTAGGATTACACAAATCAAGTTCTATGTCACTGTTAAAAGAATCTCTCCAGCAGGGAAGCAAAACACAACTTACAACTACTATGTGTTTCATGTATATA
Source organism: Aquila chrysaetos chrysaetos (assembly GCF_900496995.4). NCBI lineage: Eukaryota > Metazoa > Chordata > Aves > Accipitriformes > Accipitridae > Aquila > Aquila chrysaetos. Next base: position 26,242,151 of record NC_044021.1, on the reverse strand, counting down.
TAAAGACCACTTCATACCTATTTACATACTTAAAAAATTTAAGAGAGGCTTCAGTAAAAACTCTGTTAAATACAAATTACTTCAGAGAAACCTCATGGAGAGATATTTGTTTTGAATGAGTGCAGGTGTCAAAGTACTACTCCTTTCAAATATATTGAGAAAGCAAGAAGTATCATAGTTGTTCAATACAAAGAAAAGACAACAATTATATTATAGTTGACAAATGGGGAAAGCATGCACTCGTTTTTGCCAAGAGTTATCTTGCCAGCTGCTTAGAGCAAACATTATCCATTTCAGTTCTTCCACAGCCTTGCAGCAATGGTGAACTACTGCTGAATTAAGACCCAGCTGGTCTCAGGTGGAAGCACTCCTGTGGAGACCTGACAGATCCAGACTGTGGGAACTAGGCTAAACAGCTGACTGTGCAAGAGGTACTAAGGATAGAGTATGGGTGGGACTGTTCAAAAGTCAGGGCACAATAAAGTGTGTTGTGAAGATTCTCCATGGGAACAAAACCTTCCTTTCTCAAAAAGATGGAGGAAAGTTTTCTGGCCTTTAGAACACATGGCTTCCTCAGCAACAAGAAAACACATCAAAGCAACATAAGAAACTATTAATGGAATTTGAGACGACAATTATGCTTTCACTTGATCTTTTACCAAAAATATTTTAGAGGGTGGGAAGTAAGGTATATTTACAACGCTTCTGTAGATTAACTAGTCTTCCATAACAATCCGGTATAGAACCACAAAAATTTGTTTAAAATTTAACACATAGTAACATCAAAACAAACAAATGTTTCCATGGAGACAACTACCTAAATAAATGCTCACAATGGATCCAAGGCGTGACGTCACCCAGGCCTGCCTGCAACCATAGTAACATGCCAGTGTAAACAGAAATATTTTTATTTTTCTATCTAATAATGTCATAGAATTAGCAGTTTTATGGCAGTGCTTAAGCCATATTCTTGCAGTGCTGAGTGGTAACACTTCTAAAATAAGAGCAGAGGTATTTATATCAGGGCTATTACTATTACCATATTAACTACATACAACAAGTGGAGTATGTGTATGGCATAGCTAACATATCCAATTTCCCAGAGCAGTTGTTGACCCCAATAAACAAAGAAATTTAAGTTCCTAAGGCAACATGCCAGAATGCTGGTCAGAGATCAGTAACATCTATTCTTCTTGGATATTCTGCTTTCCTTAATACAAAAACCCTGAAGTTCTTAGACTGTTGTGTCTCACTGTCTTGCTGGATTAAGAAGAAGAATGCAGCCACATGTTGCTTTTCATACCAAATGCAGAACACTTCTGTGTCCTTCTCCTGTGTCACCAATGCGCTTGCTTTCTCCAAGGCAACAAGATTCGCTAAACCCATATTTTCACTCTGCAAGCACAATACAAGACACAGCCTACAAACTTTTGCAACTCTGGAAGAGTAACATAAAAGATACAGTCAGTTAATGAGGAAAATTTCCAAGAAGGAAGGAAATCGTTTCAGCTACTAAAGAGATACCCGTGGAATTCCCATTCTCATGAAAACCATTCATTTTCAAATACTATTGCATGTCTCTAAATTCAGCAGACCCAGATTGCATTATCACTCTTAAATAGTGAAATATAAAAGAAAGATGTCTATATAAGGTTCATATAGTATGCAAAAAATGAATGCTTGGAACGATTGAATATTAGTAAAGATATTTATAGTTAGCAGATATTTTAGCAGAAGCCTGAGCTACAGGGAAACTGAAGTTATTACCATTACAAAAATGGTGAAATACTGTTTTTGGTCCTGTCATGAAAATTCACATGCAGTAATGCATGAAAACTTTCCTTCTCATAGAATATGATTGTGACTTATCCTTGTCTTCAAGTATGGCAGTGAATTTAGGGACCAGTTAAAAAAATTACTTCCTACAAAGTATTTTCAGGCTTCTTTTTTTTTAAACAATGACATAAGCAGGTTTTTCAGAGAAGGAGGTGCTTCACTTTTGCCATTTAAAGAGAAAAAGCTATCCTGATACCAGTTAACAAGAAATTTTTATGTAACTTTAAGCAAGGAGCTAGCTTTGAAATGAAAATTTACCCTGCAACCATAGTGTTACTATTGTATGCAGTCCAATGAACATATGAAGAAAAAGAGTCCAACATCTCAAGTTTTGACTGTGAAACTATAAAATACAGTAAGGAGAGCCTACTACCTAATTGCATTTACAGTTATGTACACTTTTGTTGGTTTTGCTGCATTTTTAATATATTTCATCCAGTGTGATATTGTAAAACTTTGTAACTCACTCTTTACAATTTCTTTTGCTTTTCCAGGTGCAACATGCATAGAAAGGTATGAAATGTCTTTATTATATGTTTTTATAACCTAAAAAAACTTTTAAAAATTTACTTTTCTACTTACTATAGAAAGAGCAGTCTATCCCAACTATATTAATGCAATCCAAATATTTGGTGTAAACTAATCTCTAGGGATGCAACATACAAATATTCATACACGTGGCTACTCTCACAAGTGGGCTTTGGCTTTTCATTTCAAGTAATTACATTGCTGCTTAATTTTTAGTATTTTCTGAGCTGAGAATAGAAAGGTTTTAAAATAGAAGGCAGAAAAAGACATCTATTAAATCAATTTTTTAAACACACAACAACTTATATTACAATTCACCAAAGTGGAAGGATTTGGGAGACCCTTAAGAACCTACAAATAACTGTTAAACAAAAATACTTCGGGGGGTGGGGGGAGATCACCCAATTTACATCTTTTCTTACCAAATAATGCAATTCTAGTAATTCTTCTTTCATGTCTACTACTATGCAATCTTTGCATTAGACCATTCCTCCTTCTTATCCTAAAGTACATACAAATGTGCTTACGTGAAGGCCTTCAGTGGACCTTTTATGAAAGATAAATAGACAAATTACACTTCAGGCTGACCTGACATCCTCATGCAAAAGGAAATCAGCATTCTACACTTATTTTCTTATTTGTAACAACGGTTCATCAGAATTTCCTCAACCTTTATAGCAATACAAACTTAACTTTAAATGAACTAATCTCTGAAAGACAGACACGTAGTCCCAGCTTTGAAGAAATATCATGGACTATTCAAAACTTTCAGAAGTTTTGTTCACCTGGTCTCCTGGCTTTGGCTGGGATAGAGTTAATTTTCTTTCTAGTAGCTGGTATAGTGTTATGGTTTGGGTTCAGTATGAGAAGAATGTTGATAACATGCTGATGTTTTCAGTGGTTGCTAAGTAGTGTTTAGACTAAGTCAAGGATTTTTCAGCTTCTCATGCCCAGCCAGCAAGAAGGCTGGAAGGGCACAAGAAGCTGGGAGGGGGGACAGCCAGGACAGCTGACCCAAACTGGCCAAAGGGATATTCCATATCATGTGCCATCATGCCCAGTATATAAACTGGGGGGAGTTGGCCTGGGGGCATCGCTGCTTGCGAACTAACTGGGCATCGGTCAGCAAGTGGTGAGAAACTGCACTGTGCATCACTTGTTTTGTATATTTCATTTCTTTTATTAGTATTATTGTCATTTTATTATTGTTATTATTAATTATCATTATCCTTATTATTTTCTTCCTTTCTGTCCTATTAAACTGTTCTTATCTCAACCCATGAGTTTCACTTTTTTTCCCCCTGATTCTCTCCCCCATCGCACTGGGTGGGAGGAGAGTGAGTGAGCAGCTGCGTGGTGCTTAGTTGCTGGCTGGGGTTAAACCATGACACATGGTTTGGCAGAGATGGGGAGGGGGGTGTTGAGTCTGCAAAAATGTTCCTTACTTCTCATGATTGAACTGATAAAACCTCTCCTGCAGCAGAGAAAGTTACCAATCAGAGAATAAAACACTATCTTTCAGTAGCTCTTAGGTAAACGTATCTGTTACTAATTTCCCTGTTACTTTACCCTGACTATCAGCAATGTATAGTTCCTACCTATTTTGCCACTATCTGTAGCAGAACAATAAATGAAGCCTGGGAAAGTTAGCAAGATGACAAACATGGGCTTTATACATAGACATATTAATTCATAAATCCAAAGAACAATTCTACTAGATTATATTTTCTAGTGTTTGAACAACGTGCCATTGTCATACACTGTAAGTATGGCTGGCTAGAAAACAAACCCTGCTAAACACAGTAGCTTCCCAGTGATAGACCCAACAGAAAACCTGTTTGGAGTTCTACGACAATGCTAGATGGCAACTGTAGTTGGGTATGACAAACATCTCTTCTTATCTTTGGGGGTGTTCCTGGCCAGACTACAAGTGTCAAGATCCACCAGCCCCATCTCACTGAACCACTACGGCTGACCATAAGCATCCCAGGCCAAAGTCCATCTTGTGAGATGCAGTCTAGCTGAAGAACCTAAAACCAACAGTGAAGTACAGAGCCTCCTGATACCCATAAGCATAATCCTTACTGAGGCATGGAAGCAGTACTCTGCACTTTCTGGGGAGCTGGACATTCTTTTATAGTGTTTAATGTTTTTCATTCAACACAGATGGGGAAAAACTTGGGTTGTCAAAAAACCTTAGTGCTCTGCTGGGAAAAAGCTGCTTGTAAAATGGAAATGAGTAAGAATTTATTTTGTGAATATGCCTGTTTTCATGCATCACCAAATCCATCATTACCCTTTAGCTTAGGGTTAAATGCAAAGCAAAAGAGAAAGCAAGGAAAAGCAGTTGTCCGAACATGCCAAAGAAACCCTGTATACCAGCCTATGCATAAGCCTTCTAAGTTACAGCATATTACTAACACTTGAGTAACTACAGCCATTAAATATCCCCTTGTTAAAACTTAAAATACTATATGTTAAATAAATGTGATCTGGACTAAAAAAAATTGCTGACATATGCTGTCAAGAATAAAAATGTAAAAAAAACCCCAACACTTAAGAAAATGTGGAAGTATACCTACTGAAAGCATGCACATGAAAAACCAGACCTTTCTAATAAAGATAGCAAATCTCAGCTATTTTAAGTTTCCCCATCTGCCATTTAAGCAGTATTAATTTAAAAATAAAATCATTTTAAAAGAGAAGAATATATAAGATACATGTTTATGTACATGTATAGGTGAGGAATGAGCAAGTAATTAATAAACAATTAAGACAAAAATGCTTTTGCATTTGATGCAGTTATCTTCTAAACTATTAAATACTAGATAGAGAGAGGAAAAGATGGCATGCTTCTTCCAAAAGAAATGTCAGCACTTCACAGCAGTCACAGGAGAAAGGTCTGAGAAACTGCTGAACAGGCACCTCCCCACAGAGGCAGAGACAAGAACCCCTGAGCTGAGCTGAGACTGCTGAACAACTGCAAGGGTATATGCTGATATTCCCCTTGAACCTCAGGTCCCCGCCACCTCATGACTTATTCCAGCAGAACAGGACTGGATTCCTTCTACCCCAGCAGGCACCAAAACTATACCTCTTTGTATCTGCTGAAGTTGCACAATTGTTTATACCATATCATGGGGTTGTCCTATTGCTAACTTGCCCAGATACTGACATGAGAAAGTAGACATGAGAAAGTAGCGCTAAGATTATTTCCTGTGATGATAGATAAAGAGAATTTTTTAAGTCAATGACAACCAAAGAAAATTTTACAATAAATGCCAGCATTGTTTATCATAGATCAAGAAAGAAAAAAACAACCCTACAACCTAAATATCCATTTCAAATAAGCTATTTCACTGATGGTATACCTAACTCTGGCAACACAACTTCCAAAAAAATACAAGTAGGGACTCAAAGAGAAAGCAGACTGATACAAGAACAAGAGTGTTGGAGTGTGCATATATAGTGTTTTCAATTGCCTAGATAAAATCCCCGAGGAGAAAAGAAACAAAGAGAGAAAGAAATCAAATAAGTAATGTCATTCTAACTGTGCATGTTACACTGGACAACCTTTCAAGATCAAGGGCCTTTTCTGCTCTGCCTTTCTATGCTTTGAGGCACTCTAAAGGGTCAGTGCTTGTCAGAAGTTTTCCCAGCTACCCTTGTAAGCAACTTGGTTTGCATGTCCTCCCCAGCATTACACCACAGTAGTTGAGAGCATAAGCCAAATAAATGTTCCTGCAAGCTACAAGTACAATTAAGGAACCTTCCTTAAAGCATGTTCCTCAACACAATGAGGTGTGAGTCAATTTAAACAGTTACTGTGGTAATAAAAAGCAGAAAAGACAAGGCTATCAGGTCAGATACCAGGGGGAGGAGGAAGGTGAAAATGATCCAATTCTACACATAAAGCAAGAACAAAAATATTATTTGGGGCTTCATACAGAATATGCTGGAGTAGTTGAATGTCTTCCCTTGGATTTGACAAGTTTCTGGATCAAGCCTGCCTATGTTTTCAATCAGGGGAGAAAGTTTCACTAAAGGTTCACTCAAGTCTGCTCACAAGAATAAGCTAGGACCACTGAGATAATCCTAACCAATTAATCACAGCCATGGGTCTGTATCACAAATTCACCATCAGTTTGGCACGTCCCCACACTTTAAACTTGAGTAGGTGTTGTGCTGGACATCAGGACTGTTAGAATAATGGCTTTTAGCATATATCGCACCTTAGCCTCAGTCCTCTGAGGCTGAGTTTTGGCAAGATGTGAAACTACATCCTGACTTCATTCAGATATCCTTCAGGAAGCATTCACATCATTTACTGCAGCCAAACAAACAAACAAAAAAAATTTTTCTTGGAATAGCCTACATTTGTCCTGATCACATCATACCTCTTCCTACAGCATAACACCTGTGACACTGAAGTCAGTTTAAGATAGCAGGACATAGCAGGACAGAAGCTGAAAGCTGTATCTTCAGACAACGCAACACAGTTTCATAAAGGACCAAGAGAGATCAATTGTGACAAAGATATATAATGCCTCACAACATCTGTAAGCAACAGAAGATAAATTTAGATTATATCTGTAAAACATGTTGGGGAGACAAGGAAATGATGGCAGAAAGGTACTTACTTGATTTTACTGAAGACAATGTCAACATCTGTGATTGTCACATTCTTCCCATCTATCACATGACAGTCCTTACATAGCTTTGACCAGTTCTTCCCATGCATTTCTTTTCCTGTGGCTCTTGTATCACCATGGATGGCAAATTTTCTAAAGGCCTCTTCCAGAGCACTTATTTCTCCTGCCATAGCTCCCTCATGGGAGCTGTTTGAATCATAGGATAATCGTTTTGCTGCTCGGTCCTTTGCTGGATCTGAAGGAGACTTTGGAGGAGTCTTATTCACAGGTTTGGTCGACTTCGCTTTATTGTCAGCCATTGTGCTACAAAGAAGAGGAGGGTAAACTCATTACATTAATTTGCACTAGTTTACCTTCTGTTAAGCTACAGGCTACAGTCCACGTCACAACGTATGAAGAGTAAGTGGTCTATAAAGTTAGCAAGAACTCAGTGCCCTCCACCATCAAACAACAGTCTATACATAGAACTATGTAACTCTCTGCCCATCTAGAAAAAAATTCTAGCGTATTTAAAAAAAAAAAAAAAAAAAAGGGCAGGGAAAGAACATTCCAAAATGAGGCACAGACCTAGTTTCACCACCATTACATCAGCCAACACAAGAACACTTAGTGTTTGTTTCGTTTTTCAAAAAAAAGGCAATCACAACAGTCACTCTACTGATCTAAATAAAAGTATGCCCTTTGCATTGTAGGCATTACTACCTACTTTTATTTCTGAAGGAAAAATAAACAGCCCTTTATTTTCTGGACCGTGGCTTTTAAATTATTTTTTATTGAAAAGTGAAATATTTTGAAAGTGCAGCAAAAATATTAATGTTATAACCCTTATGTTATATAATGTAAGGGCTAACAAGTAAGGAAGCCTCAGAAATACTCAGACAAGTCTCTCTTGTTAACAAAACCATTCATTTCTCAAGTTTATGCCCAAAGAACTGCAGCTGTAGAATTCATTTGGAATAAACACATCCATGATGCAGGAGCACTGAGAAGGGCTGTCATTACTGCACAGAACAACTTTCAGGTTACCCTATGTTCACATAGGATAGGTTTGCCTTTTAAAAGAAACCTTAAGCTGAGCAACAGAACACTAAAGTTATTTTCAGGTGTCTTCACAAAGAAAAAAACCCTAACATGCCAGAAGCATCCCATAGAAGCCTTTGCCTTCTGCCCATCCACCCTTAGCTTGGCAGAAGTAAGAGGCACTGAAAAGCCTAGTGATAGGGTGCACTGTGTGCCTGTCCCAAAAGCTACATGTAGACGTGTTGCCCAGACTCACTTCTGTGGTGCTGCTACAAATTTTAACCCATAAAGAAGTGCTTCAGGTATCAGAACTTCGGCAAATACTGGATAAGGGCTGGAAAGTAACCCATACTTACGTTGGCCATTCCTCTAAAGTCACAGCTGTACATGGTATGTGACTAACATATGCAAAGATTGGTATGTATTTCTAGTTAAGGTTTTATTTTTGCATCAGATAGAAAGTTCTTTTGGGCTTATATACTGTACTTCGATACAAACTCCTCAGCAATGGAAACAATTCTAAAATTCTACCTCTTCTGATATTGCTTAACCTCTCACTTGAACAGCCAAGGCATATACCCTTTCCTGCATGCTGCAACCAACCATAACTACCTGCTGTGCAGTAGTTATTATTAAGCTTCATGATTAGAAACAACCTTTTAATAAAAATTCTGTCCTTTACACTTCAGCAAATGCAGCATGGCCAAAGCACTACTGTCTGTTTTGAAAACATTCAAGTAAATGCTTAAAAACCTTGTTACATCTTAAGCCTGGGGATCTTTCTGTTTTGTTTACACTATCAGCACAAGTTTTGGCCAACAAACCAAAATCCTAAATTAAAATTAATATGACAGGAATTTACTAACTGTAGCCAGAGAGTTATATGTGCACCTACAAAATAAAAAGAAAAGCACACGGGGGAAAAAAAGAGTTTGAAATTTTAAAGTTCATTAAAAAGTTAAAAATGTAACCAATTCCCATTCCTATTTCCTTTGCACCCTGCCTGCTCTCCAAAGAACAGCAATTTTACCTCAATAAACTTTTCTGAAAGTCTCCCAACACTGAAACTCCAAAACAATAAGCACCCACAGTAAATTGTGAGCTACTACAAGTATCACAGATGCATACATTTCTACCAAAAGAGGGTCTAGATCATTCTAAACTGTCTGATTCACCAGGCTACACACATTCTTTTGCGACCAAAACAGCGGTGAGAGAACATAAGAAAACAAAAACACTGCTGGCACAATCTATGCAAAAGAGAATTACATTAAAAATCAGATCATGAAGATCTATGATCTACCTCCACCTTCAAGGAAGCTAGACTTCCAAAAGCAGAAGTTTCTTCCAAGCTTGTACCACTTCAAATCCACCAGAGCTGGAAACTAGAACCAGAAATTTTCCAAGCTAACACTAACTGGCAAAAGACAGAAAGACAGAACACATCAGGAAAAAGCAAAGTCTGTATTTTAATGACTGTATAGGATATTAAAAACCAAAGGTACCTCCGTAAGCAAGTAACGGGACAAAACAAGGTAGAGATCCGCTATGGTAAGGTATGTACAGCTCAAATCATTTTGCAATTTTATCTCGTGCCAAACAAACCTTCCAAGAGATCTTCAGGGACAGCCCCCTCTTGCTCTTGACAGAATTGCTAAGAAGCTATAATCAGTGTGAATATCCTTGAAAGGTACAATTGCATAGTTTACAAACTACAAGCAAGAAAACATCTGTGCCACACTGTCTCTTCTGAAATTAGAAAAAAATAACCACATGCCTACATTTTTAAGTATCTCCTCAACAAAATCTTTCTTTAGCCAGTGTCAGTGCCTTGCTGGCCAACTTTGCCTAATCCCATGTCACCCATAACCGTAACTCAACTTTGCACAGCCCAGCAGAAATGTGTTTTAAAAAGCAACTAGTGATTTCAAATCATGAGCTGAAACTCACACTTGAAAAGGTTCTGATTTTCTGAATCGTGTGATTTTTAAAATGACTACATTATTTTTGTCCATACTGCTGTCTTACACCGTCTTCCATATGATAGGTATACCTATTGAAAATATTTTTTACTTACGTTCACTTGCTAATAAATTAAAAGTTTATAAATTTGGTATAGGAAAAATGCTTAAAGGAACATATTTGGCCTTGAGAAAGATAGTTCACTTCTAGACTTAGTTCTCTCAGACATCAATAAATGAACTTTATATTGGGGTGTTTTTAGTAATTCTGGGCCAGGGGGAACGGGACACACTCTACAGAAAAAGGTTTCAGTTTTGAATGGTGAAATCTGGTATGCAAAGCAGACTCATTTCAAAGAAATCCTCACTATCTAAAGCAGAAGGTCAAGGATAGATTAAAACTAGGGCTCTGCTGTGGTTGCCCAAAATTGTCATGGATAGTCCTTTTCTTGTTGAACCATAATTAAGTTTACTTGTTAAAATCCCACTTAATAGCATGAAGTTTACTAAAAGGAAGCCACCCAGTTTATGAAAATACTGACCTAGCCTCAACTTCAAATTTTGTTTCTTAACACTACACACAACACACTCTGAAGAGAAATATATTCATTAATATACTATATTAGAAGGTAAAGAATTGCACAACACAGGATATGAAATCAGATTTTTAATGGGTTCAGCTCCTTTAACTTCTTTTAATGATTAGAGATGAGGAAGGAGATCATGCCTTGTTGAAGAAATGATCTCTCAAAGTGAAGTACAGAATAACCTGTTTGCCAAAAATTCAAGATCAAATGCAGGTTTGAGTCTTCCTTACCCTTTTTACCCCTGGACAAAGGGATCAGAAGGTGCTTTCCAGCTTCTGCTACAAGTAAAGATTAGCAGTAATTTGGGGAGGGGCCACAGCAGGGCAATAGGTGGGAGCGACAAAAGAAAGTGACTACTCTAAAATACCAATTCTAAAATTTGGTAAAACAAAATTAAGCCACTGTTCAAAAGCATGAGCTGTGTAGATGCCAACTATAACAATTACAGCTAACCAAAGAAACACCTTTCATCACCATCCAAAAAGTCTAATACGCACAAAGTTAGATAATACTACATTTCCAGAGCCAGCAGAGGGAAGGAAGGTCGGACTAGCCATCGATCCCATCCTCTCCAAATACTGCTGGCTCTAACCTAGCAGGTCCACATCACCAAAAGAAGCCATATAAGACATTAAGAAAGAGGTATAACCAGATGCTAGAGTTCAGAAGGCTTTGTGAAAGAACAACTGTCCCAAAAAACTGGAGTTCCAGAAATCCACAGAATATTTAGACAACTAGGTGCTGTGTTATGAGTTGCTATAGTCTGTGCCATGTGATACTCCTTTAGTGTCATGAAAAAACAGTTCTTGTCCCTTCTCTCACTCTGCAATAGGTAAACAATACAGCACATTATACAGACAGAGATATCTATACAGAGATTAAGCCAGGGATCAAACTGACTGAGGTCATGACTAATTCATGCTAAAATAGACTGAAAGTGCAGATCTGTGCTCTCAGCACATGCCTAACCCATTAGAAAAAGTTTTCTCATATCATCAAACTTCCTTTCAGCCAGAGACTACAATACATACTCATCAGACAGCTGGGAGAACGCCCCTAGATAAAGTCACGTATTAATCTGGATTCTTCCAAAAATGAGGGGACAAGCAGCTATTGTTTCTGTGAATTCCAGTTGCTGATTCTCTATAGCTGCATGAATACCAGGTACATAGAAATGAGCCCAAAGCCTCAGTACTGACCAACTGTCAGCTCTACTGAAAGATTTATACTGATTTACACTCTTTCACTTCCCCACATCCTCTCCAGTTGTTAACACATTGCAGGAATTCTGGTACAGCTTTGATTTAGATTTGGGGGAAATACTCTTAGAAGTAATCCATCTCTCAGCACCAACAAGGAAGAACTGAAGATTTACCAAAACCCAGAGTACAACAATTTCAGCAGGTTATGCAACTCTATGGAATATGCACGTATCCCACCTGGTCAGAATTCCCTGCGGCCCCTTCCCTGCCCTGTCCTTGAGAACTAATGCATGGCTAATCTGCTCAAGAAGTGCAGACAGCTTAGTATTTGTAATAGAAGTTAGCATCGCTGCCATGTCACAGACAGGGAAACCAAAGCAGAGGGATGAAGAAACATGTCTGTTATGCTGCCGGAGTTCAGAACATCATGAGGACCCTGTGTCCCGTACTCTACACTGCTTTAATTATCAGGCCACAAAGCAGGTACATGATTGTATGGGGTGCTCTGAAGAACCAACATTCTCTGACTCCATGGAGGAAATAATACAGTCCCACTAGCTGCAAATGTATTAACCCAGTTTACGATCTCCACATCAAAAAATGCTTTTCAAAAAAAAAAAAAAAAAAATCAACAGGAAACTATCAAAAGTGTGAATGCCTAGCTTTTTGGGCTATATCATGTACTTTCTCATCTGCTTTGTCTAGCTTGCCTCTAGCATGCTAGGAATGTTCTGTCCCAAAGTAAGTTGAATTGCTTTCATTTGCAGCAAGTATTACAAAACCAGTTTTAATGGAAGTCTTGGAGCATTAACTGCCACAGAAATTAGTAAGAGTGTATTTTCTAAGCACAAAAGACTAGAACATTACAGTAGATACTTATTACAGACTCAGCTACAATCCAGTTAATAGAAAAGGCAGCTTGTTTTAAAACCTTTTGTTCTTTGGAATATTTACCAACCAAGAATTGGCTAAAACAAGGTCAAAAGTCCTGTGAACTAAGGAAAACTTCCAGTTCAAACTTTTTAATGGCAGAAAGCATTCAAGCATCAAGCAGACCTCTCTTCAGGAGACTGCTGAGATTGATAAATTTGGAGAAAAATTTCAATAGCACAATGGCACAGCTGCAATGCCATAATGGTATTACTAAAATCTACACTTTCCTGTAATACTCGCCTTTGCATATGCCAACCTTATTTCTCACACACAACACCTAGCTCCATTGCAACTTGCAACAGAACTCCACAAGACCCCAAAGTTATGTTTACACTGAACATCAGGGTCATCCTCTAACTAAAATCCAAAGTCTGCAGTGCAAATTCCTCATCTTGAGGCCAAAGACAGTAACTTGGATAAAACAGCCCTAAAATGGAATATATGCTCAAGTTCTCAATCTTAGCCCTGATCCCTCCCCTAAGTTCTTAACCCCTTCTACCATATGCCCCAGACAACTAAGCAGCAAAAATCTACAAACTCTGTCCTTGACTTCCTTCTCTTCTGCAATTCCTTTTGCTGCTGTTTTAAGGCATAGTCCAAGGTTCTGCTTTGCTTACAGTCACACCATAGAGCTTTGGCCACAAGGTAGAGTGGAGATGGTACCCTAACTGTACCCTAAATATCCACCAAGATATAATCCAAAACAGAGATTCCCCAGACAGTCTTTCTGCAACCTCCTCGCCACCCAGCAATTATGTTATATGTTTTGTCTCCATGACCTGTTAAGTGAGAAGGGCAAGTAGGTAATCCACAGCACAAACCCTAGACTTATAAGCAAAGATACTGTTCTACTACCTCCAAAATGGCACCAGCAGGTCAAAAAAAAAAAAAAAAAATCTTTCAAACACTCTATTCCATTTTTGCTGTTCCTGAAGCCAAGTATGTGGGCTTCCCAACACTCTTGCTCTTTGTAACAGGTATTCAGACCAAAAAATTCCCTAGCTCATGGGCGAATTTCATCTAACTGATCTTCCTTACATCCTCACCTTCCAAAGGGGGGAAAATATAACAGATTATTCTGCAAAAGCATCTATACATCTATTTAGTTGGCCAAGAAAAGTAGGATTCTACATTCAGACAGATAGCCTCTCTCATGCATGTGATCACATCAGACATTTGAACAAATGCTCAAGAAAACAGTAGCCAGGACTCTACCAATTTTATTGAGAACTAGAAATAGAGCAGGGGGAAAGGAGAGAGATGGTGGACCCCTTGCAATGCAGTTAACACAGCCAGCAAGTTGAGGTAAGTCTGGTATTACATAAAGATTTGAAGAACTGTATGTTGCTAACATTAACAATTTTACTTCTGTTTTAACCTCACAATAAGCTTCCTATTTCTGTGCCATTGTCTTATAAATGCATCAGCCTCGACCTCTCCACACCTACATTCTTAGCTCCAGCCTAGCCAAACTACTAGCCTTCCTAAAGATATTTCTTAGATGGTCTTAAACCTGAAAGGTCATTGGCTTTTAGAAAATAGGCATGCTACAAAGAATTCTGCCCACAGGCACATAACCTAGTAGTTTTATGTTGTTACCTGTTTTTACCTTCCATTCTCCTGCTAATCCTTCCTGCGCATCAAGTGTTGGTAAGCATGCGATTGCTTAAGGTGTAATTTTTATCAGAATAGGTTTCTGCACTCTTGGTAAAACTTGTCCACTGCACTGCAAATAGTTGCCATCCAAAATTTAAGACCTTCCAGTCAATACAAGCAAAAGAGAAAGCAACTTTTCAACAAGCATGAGAGGTGCTATTTTTATGAGTGAACTGGATTCGTAACATTACCAAACTGTGCAAGGCATTTGAATTTGTCTGACTGCATCTGTTTTATTTTAGTACTTGATCTATCTTCCCCATGTTTTAAAAATGTTACAGAATTGCAGTTAAAGGGAATTCTCATTTATTTTCTGTCTGTAATTATTTATGCCAAATAAAAACAGCAGAGACAAAGTACAGCAGATGAAATCTTTTTCCCACATTTTTGCATAAACATTCAAGCCGAGGGAAGGGATAAACAGCTGGAGAAATGCAACATCCTCCTAATAAAATGCAATGCTCCAGACAATGCTCTTAAAGCTTCCCTTAAGCTTCCTTCACAGCTACCAGTAGGAACCAGAGTTAAAGCATTTCTCTTCTGAGTTCTTCTCTGGGCATATTTCTCCACACGAGATGCTCACGTGAATGAGAGCCATCCATTTTCCCTGGCATGTAACACAGAAGGAAAATGAGCAGAGAACACTGCAGACCAACCAGAGCTAACACAACTCTTATCTATATTTAAACCCACCTTTACCTAAAGAAAATTAAATCATTTCACAGGCTTTATGAGGAACTTCACGACTGAACCTCGAGTTCTCTTAACAATATACGTGTATCTAGCACTATGGACAAGGGCAAGGCGCGCCAAATCATACAGCTACATTTAAGTCCTTCAGCAGAACACACACAGAGGAACAAAAAAGGTGGTTACTCAAGTTGTCCAATGTTTCTCCTTGGCAAAACAGTATTTCAGACTGTGATGAAGTTACATATGCCTTTAAAGGGACAACCTTAGAAAGCACATTATCAAGCACAGAGATTATTTTGACTGCTGACAAATGGCTGTTACTGTTCTATTTCTAAAAACTATTGCTATCTGCCTACACAGTTACTGCTACAATATCCCTTATATGTAAAACTAAGTTTAGTTCTTCGGAAATTACATTCCTCCATTCCAAAGAAGCACTTCATAAAATATCACCTCTTTATATACGTATAAATGAAGCATCTATACACAGACACACATACATCAGCATTAGTTCTATTAGAACTTTTTTCTTTTAAATGACACATTCACCTGACAACACTTAAAACTACACAAAAACTCTTTATCTAACTAACTCTTAACTAGCTCTACAATATACTGTAATACCACCATGTCACTTACACAAGGTTTCAACTATGAAGGCAAAAGCATAAATGCAGGCATCCACCACACATTTATGTACTGGTGAACTCTTATCATGTTTTGGTTTTTTTTCCATTATGTGACTATCCCATTTGAGGATTCCACTTACTAAGTATTCATCCTGAGCTCTGCTGGGCTGCTATCGTTGGTAGATGAAGAAATAATCTGGACACAAATACCCTGCAATTCCACACACAGGCAAGGATACAAGCCAGTATCTAGAACAGCCCTCACAGAAGAAAGTAAAACACTGGTTAAAGCACACAAAAAGAGGAGCCTCAACTGTTTAGAAGAGGTATTTTTCCATAGTGTATCAAAAAAGACTTGGGAATCACAGATCCAAAAAGGCTACAAGACAACAGCTGCTCTCCGCAGTAGTTAGTCAGGCAATTAATTTACAGCTCCAAATAACATGCTGGGCATATCATCACTTTAGGATTAGTTAAGTACAGGTTCCCTGATTTGTACCATTACAACTGTAGTTTGCTTAGCCTCATTTCTTCATACACCATACATGGTACCCTCCCAGCACTTCCATCCAGAGCAGACTACTAATCTGGACTTCTGCAGTATTTCTGCAAGAGCCATGAGTAATGAGGATCCAGTTCATGAAAGGAGATCAGAGATTGTACAGCAAGGAGATCACTTCGAATACCGGTAAGATGGGGGGGCTTTGTGTACCACCTACAGGTAAAAATATCAAGACAACCAAGTTGATGCTATTGACAGGGATAGAATTAGATCAAACAAAAACTGAGCTAACGAAGGCTTACAGGCCTTGAAAGCACTGTAAGATTTAATACTCACAAAGCATCATCTCTGATAAAAGAACTGGAGATGGTACAAGAGCTACAAAATCATGAGACAAGATGTTTTACCACGAGAGACTTAAAGAATTCCACCAATGTAATTTGTCAGGTGATTGCAGTCACTTGAGTGAGGTATCCAAATACCTTTGTAAAGAAACCGCATCACATACGAAATGGCTCTTTACTGCCAAAGATATCAATAAACTCAACAGCTGAAAACTCAGGCTACACCAAAGCAAATTAGAAATAAGACTTCCTTAGGGAGAGAAAATCAACCATTGGAAATAGTAAAGGTAACGTCTAAGAATAGCTGCAAACACTTCACATGCTGACATCTGCACATTAGACTTTATTTAATACAGAAGATACACTTAGTCAAGCATCTCTGAAAGATGGACTTTTATCAATGTATGTTACTGCTCTCAGATAACTAGCTGAAAATAACTAATTCATGAGTCAGATTAGATTGTCTAAAGATCCCTTGTATTCCTAAAGTCTGCTGCTTCAGTTTTGTCTGAATCCAACAAAATAAATTAACCTTTAAGTACAGATTTTTTTCAACTACCCACAGCTCAGAACAAAATAAGAGGGGAATACTTCCCTTCTAAATCGTCAATAAGTTCCTTCACATTTATAAGCTCCTGTAAAATGAACCATTCAGGTACTGGTCCTTCCAACAGTGAAATCGGATGAGACAGGCAAACACATATTTGTCTTTAATTTAAAAATAAGCAGTCATCAACAACAAAAGAATGCTTTTGTGAGCAAGACGTCTTAGCATTTGAATTTCCATTGCAAGAATTTTCTTAGCGCTGATCCAATAGAACACCATTCCTCAACTGTGCATTTAAGAAATTGTTTGAACTAGGACTGCATCCTTCAGAGGTTCAAGCAAAAACTGTTACATCCTTGATTTTTTTTTTTAAGTTTCTCTGTGCTCATTTTACCAAATGCTCCAATATTTGAACACTGACACACAAGCATATTCTTAAGATTAGCCAAACTGGGCAAGGATTAACTTCATAAGATAATTTAAGACAGTTGTACTGCAGATTAATTTTTATATTTTCATCTGCCCCATAAGGCACTGAAGCTGTGGTGTGTATACTCTTGGTTTTCAATCCATGACAAGTTAAGTTTAGATCACACACTCAGGACACTCTGAGGCAGGGGAAAGCTGAGGAAGAAAAGAAAAAGAAGAGGGAACCTTAAGACAACTGGCAAGAGTAAGAACCTAGGCTTCTACGACATCTGCCTTAGAGTCCTGACACAGTTCTGTTTGCTCCTGCTAAGAGGGAATCTTAATTGCCCACCCACTACAGATAACACCTAACAATAGAGAAAAACTTTCAGTTTGTTTTGATGGACATACACTGCGAGCCAAGAAAAATGACCAGCACAAAAATCAGTCTGTTCTGCTCCGTCAGCACTTGAGATGAACACCCAGCCACAAAAAGCGTCCTGAAACCTGAACAGACTGTGCGTACTTGCACTGTAGCCCATGTGCAGGCCCAGTGTACTTAAAGACCTTATTTATACTGGGGTATTTTACCAATAACATCCTCTCAACGTACCGTGACTTTCACTACTATTTCAAAGTATTCCAATAAACAGACTGCATTGCAATGGGAAATTCTTACAGCACTTTATGTATGGGCAACTTGGGATGGGCAGGCTGATGCATTCCCTAAGAAATTTCTTTCTGCTGAAGGTGTATTTGTTACTAAGTATTTTCTGTGGGTTTGGGCACATGAGGGAGATAAGAGGAAGAGCGAGCTAAAACAGCTTATTGAAAATATTGGGGAAAAGGCAAAGCAATTTGATTTTTCCTGCATAACACTTTGATTTTGAAATGAAAACTCCATTTCAAAATTTTAAAAAATTACCTTAAATTTAAAGAATGGTAAAAATTAAGCAGCCTGAAGATGCAATGTTTCATATTGGGTCGATGCAGGGTTTTTTTATTTTATTTCAACTTTCGGCATTTAGTCAAGTTAAATACATTTAAAAAAAACCCAAACCAAGCTATTATTCACGTCCCAAGAGTGCCCTTTGATACCAGAACTTCCCTCAGAGAACTGTGCGAGTCTTACATTAAGTTCTACAATTTCCCTTGCTCTAACATACGAGAAAGAGAAAATACATAGCTGGATAATGCACATACATGTACCGATGTATTCTTCTTAAAAACAGCTGCATTCCCTGTTTTGTACCCGTTACAGTGGTCTTATTCTGTATTTTGGATCATAATATTTTGGGGGCCAGACCCAAGTTTTTGTTCCACGGTTATATTGCACCTAACACATTAGTTAATGTCCCTGTTCACAGCTCCCAGACACTATGGCAGTACAAACAGCAAGCAAAATATTTCTTTTCAGCTAACTGGCAGAGGCACCTAAAAGCACTTAAGCCCATAACAGTCATGCCAGTATGGCAGAGAAACACTAAGGGTGAAAATTATATACCTGCATTTAATTTCCGTTATGCACAGCACAAAAAAGGTTTTCGGAGAGAGAAAAAAACCCAGTTTGTTGCTCGTTGAAAAGAGTCCATTTCATTTATGCAAGGGCTGCAAGCAGTATGCATGTACAAATAGAAAGGACATGACATCATTGAGTGACTACACCACAGGAAAGACTGCTCTTGTTAAACGTTTTTCTTCATGCAGTGATACAGGCTTGTGAATACAGTCACATTCGCATACTGAAGACTTACATAATCAAAGTATGCAAAGAAAGAAAATATCTGATATTTTAATTTGCATCTTAGCTTATCAACTGAGAGCAAGTCATCAAGTTCAAACATTGGAAGGTTTATTCTCTAAAGCATTCTGAGATATATTAAGTACAAGTAATTGCCTCTACTTATAATCAGAATACACAAATCTTAACATAAATTGATATAACTGCCTGCCTCCCTCCTTAAAAGAGCCGCTTTTTTTTTTTTCTTTTTCTCCAAATTAAGCTCGAGGTACAAGAAGTAAAATTAACTCCTATCATACAGCTACCTACAGAAAGTAATTGGATAATATACCTACTATAAAAAGTAAATAAGATGACATTATTTTTCATCACAGTCAATCCACAGTTTAAACTGGGCACAGAAACAACTACTTGCTGGATGTATATTTCCATTTATAAAGATCTTTTCTTACATTTACAAGGGTCAAGTGCAAGCACTGCAGGAGATTCCTATGTGAACTTTATCTGCAATTTGATCCTTGTATGGCATGCTGTCTAAGCATTACACTGTACTATGATTTAATACTGAACATACACTTCAGCAGTTACAAATGACGGACTATTTAAAGGCATATGACTGTGACCCAGAGAGGTACAAAAGCATTCAAAACAGCATTTTATTTTGTTTTTGGGAAGGGTGACATTGAGTTGGGGTAGGGCCTGTAAAAAACATAACTTGAAAAAGAAATGGCTCATTGCTAAAGGATTAAAGAAATGGCCATTGACATTTTAAGAATGAATAAATTGTATACATTCGATAAACAGTCATGCTATTTTAAGCCTGAGACTATGAAAGCGTATAGGTATCTCTCTGTTCCCCCCCCCCCCCCCCCCAGGTCTTCACAGCACCAGAGGAAGAAAAAAAACCCCAAACCTTAATGTTCCATTAACACGCTAACACTCACCAACCTTCTAGAGCATGCTATTTAATGATACTAGTTGAGAAAGCAGTGTGAAGGCTCAGTAAAAGCCAGTGAAAATCATCTTGTATCATGTGTTTCATTTCAGGGTGGGGGTTGGTTTTGCCCCTCCTCTTCTTTTCTTTTCAAATAAACATAAGCAGTTATGCAATCCTCTGTAAAATCTGAAATAATTCCCCCCCCCCCTTAACCTGCTCACGTAGACCCTGCGAAACAAGAATAGGGAAATGGCTTGTCAGCAGCATCTACTGCAAGATCCAAAGCTGTCAACGTTGAAGACACACACTTTCCACCTTGTAGCACACGCCCAGGTGGAAGAATTTCACCCGGGTACAAGAGCTCGTACGCAGGATTGAATAAGTACTTGCAGCCGCTGCTGATGGGGGGGGGGGGGGGGGGGGGCTGGGTGTATTTATTTTCAAGCAAATGCTGGGGTCGCAGATTAACGTGTGGGATTTCGTCTCGTCCCGGTTTCCAGCCTGGACCACTGACTGTACTTGGCTCGGTACCTGCGGGTGTTACACTGCAGTCCCCAAACAGCCTCCCACACCTGACGCTGGTTTTCAGGGAGGACGCCATCTCGGAGACGAAGCCCCTTCGGCTGACGCTTGGGCATTTAAAAGGGAAAAAAAAAAAAAAAAAAAAAAAAAAGGCGACTCGTCTTTACCCATCGATCTCCATAAAAGGGGACCGCTGGCTCTGCAGGAGAGCGCGAAGCAGCAGCCGCAGCGGCTGAGCCTTTGTTGTCGCCTCTCGATAAACAGCACGACATTTTGGAAACAGGGGGGGGTGCGCGCAAGGTGGATCTTCCCCCCCCCCCAGCTCCTCAGGCAGAGCCGGGCTTACCGGCCGCCCTCAGGCAGCATCGCCCATCCACCGACCCGCCGGTGCAGCGCCGGCGGGAGCCGGGGGGGGGGGGGGGGGCAGCCCACCCCCCTCACACACAGGTTACGGCCGCGCGCCCCCTCCCCGGTGGCGGCGGGCGATGCGGCTGCTGCCGGGGCCCGTCCCGATGGGGCGGGCAAAGGAGAACGGCTCTCCCCGACCCTCCCTTCCCCGGGGGCTCTGGCAGAAGAAAGCGGGGGGCGGACAGCGAGGGGTTAATCCTGCGGAGGAAAGCCGCCGCGCCCGCAGCCCCCCGCCTCACGTTAACGGCAGAGCCCGGAGGCGCCAGCCCCCTCACCTTGCGCTTTCCTTCACCGAATAGAAATCCATTAGCCAGCGCGCTAAAAAGGAGGGAACCCCCCCCACACACACACGCACGCACTAAAAAGAGGGGCTCGCCCCGCGAGAGGCGCCCACTCACCGCCGAGCTCCGGAGGGGCGGCCGGTCCGCCGCCCAAACCCGACCTGTCCCTCGCCCGCGTCTCCCGCCGCTCTCGGCAGCCCCTGTCAAGCCGGCGGCGGCGGCTCTCACGGCAGGCACCGCCCTCGCTGCCCGGGCATTGGCGAGCGGCCGGCGCCGCCCCCACGCCATAGGCCGGGCGGGCTGTCCGGCAGGCGGCCGCTCCCGCCCCCCCCCCCCTCCACCCTCAGCGGAGCCTGAGGTAATGAGTTAGCGCGGGGGGGGGGCAGCTGCCGCCGTTGCTGCCTTAAATGGCCGGTTACGGCCGGCGGTGCCTCTGCCTGCTCCTGCCCGGCAGCAGGTGGGCAGGGGCAGGGGCAGGTGGAGGGGAGGCTCCGGGGGCGACGCGGGGAGGGCCGGCCGGCCACCCATCCCATCCCATCCCATCCCACCCCGCCCCGGCTAGCGCGGGCGTCGAGGCCCGGTCCAGCAGCAGCTTCCGCCATCTCGAGCATCCTATTCCCCCTTCCCGAGGGAGAAGGGGAGACCGAGGGGCAACGCAGGCCTCTGCGTCCCGCCGGGCTCTGGCAGGTTTGGGTCTGGATTGCTGCTGGGCGGTGCTGTAAGCTGTGGTCGTTGACGTGAAGTAAATAAAAATTCACTTAGAAAGGCTGGGCTGCGCGCTGCGGTAGGCACTCCCGATAAACCTGGCGTTCCCTCAGCTTGCCTAGGAGCAGGCCTAGGGTTGGCACAGCGGAGCGGTGCAGCGGCGGTTCAGGAGTCAGCAGAAAGGCAATGAACTTTGTGCATCCTTGTTCGTGAATTTGTAACCCGGCTCCAAGGGCCTGGCAGAGCTTGGTGAACTACACCTTGATCGCTGCTGTGCTGGAATCGAGTTAAAACAATCTGCCCGCAGAGGTGAGGGAGAAAAGCAAAAAGATCCAGTTAATGTGCAGTAGAGTCTCAGTTTTTCAAATGCAGGATAGATACATAGCTAACTTTGAAAAACCGTTGCATACCTATACTTGCCTTGAGATGTGCAGTAATAGTTTATCAACTATTATAAAACTGGTCTATAAACTCCTGTTTCGGTATCTTCAGGCAATTATTGAAATGACCCAGAATGTCATAAATGCTGTAAAGCCCCTTCGTGTTAGGATTGAGTTTGGCTGCGCTACCGATGAAGGTTTTGTGGTAGAGTGTGGCAGATGCACTTGTGATCTCTCATGAGAGCACAAAACAAAATTATGTTGTATTTTTTTTCCAAGTTTTCTCCTTCGCTGTGTGGACACAGGAAACCTACCCTTCATCATGCTTGAGCTGGCTTGAGGTTCAAGAAGAGTCCCTACCATACAGCTGAGAAACAGATGAAGACAGGTACAGCTTTAAATCAGAGCCTAGTTTTGAAGGAAAAAATGAATGCAGTATAGATTAGCATGAAATGAGGTACAGTCTCGAACCTGATCTTCTCTTACAGTGTGAGGGACTTTGCTCCCGCAGTCCCTGCCTTGAGGTCCATCCACTTGAGAGGTGTGGGAGGAGAGATTGCCAGTGAAGACTGAGGCAAAAAAATTGTTGAGTACCTCAGCCTTCTCCCAGTTACCAGTTTGCCAGTCATATTCATCAGGGGAGTGCACTTTCTTTGACCTTCCTTTCCTGGCTGACATACCTATAGAAGCCCTGACAAGTTCAGCTCCAGCTGCGCCTTGGCCTTCCTGACCCCATCCCTACACAACCAGGCAGCGTCCACCTGTCCCTCCTTCCACTGCCTGTGCATTTCCTTCTTGCTCTTAGTTTGACTAGCAGGTCTTGACTCATCCATGCTTGTCTCTTGCCTTCCTTTCCTGATTTCTTACACGTGGGGATTGAGAGCTCTTGCACCCTATGGAAAGCATTCCTAAAGATCTGCCAGCTCTGTTCTGCTCCCTTGTCCCTGAAGGCAGTTTCCCAGGGGGTCCTATTGACTAACTCCTTGAACAGCTGCAGTTTTTCTTTCCTAAAATTCAGGGTCTTGACTTTACTCATTGCCTGTCCCATATCCCTCATGACTGTGAACTCCACCAGCGCATGATCACTGCAGCCCAGGCTGCCTCCAGTCTTGACGTCTCTGATTAGCTCACCTGCATTGGTGACCAACAGGTCCAGTAACTCGTCCCCTCTGGTAGGGCTGTCTATTACCTGGCTTAAGAAGTTATCCTCAATGCACTGCAGGAGTCTCCTGGATTGCCTACAGCTCGCCATGCCACTTCTCCAGCAGATGTCAGCGTGGCTGAAGTCCCCAAGCAGGAGGAGAGCCTGCGGTTGCGGTGCCTCCTGTAGCTCAAGTAAGAAGGCTTTGTCAATAGAATCCCCTTGATCGGGTGGCCAGTAGTAGACACCAACCACAAGGTTCCCTTTGTTGCCTTGGTCTCTAATTCCTACCCATGAGGTTTCAACCTGCTCATGGCTGTTGTTCCGAGACAACTTTTCTCGCTCTATTCATTTCTTGATGTAGAGGGCAATGCCTCTACCCCTCCTTCCTTGCCAGTCCCTTCTGAACAGCCTGTAGCCATCAACAGCCGTGCTCCAGTCATGGCACTCATCCCACCAAGTTTCAGTAACAGCAACGAGGTCATAGCTTTCTAGCAGCATGGTGGTTTCCAACTCCTCCTGTTGGTTGCCCATGCTGCATGCATTGGTGTAGAGGCATTTCAACTGGGCTGTCAGCTGTGTCATCTTTTTAGAGGAACACAGCTTAATTATTAGTTTGAGGTATTTCACCAGTGTTTCCCTGTTGATTCCTATCACCTCAGCGGCCCCTGGCTCACCTCCTTAAGACTACAAGTGTGCTCCAGTGTACCCAGCATGTCTCGCAGCAACAGGCTGAGGGCCCTCGCTAGCACCCCATCCCTCAAACCTTGGCGTGTCGTCCCATGGCTTATCACGGGCAAGCCTGATGTTGTCCCCTTCCCCCTTCAAGCCTAGTTTAAAGCTCTGTCAATCAGCCCTGTTGTCGTGGTTTAAACCCAGCCAGCAACTAAGCACCATGCAGCCGCTCGCTCACTCCTCCCCCCTCCCAGTGGGATAGGGGAGAGAATAAAAAAAAAGAAGTAAAACTTGTGGCTTGAGATAAGAACGGTTTAATAACTAAAGTAAAATAAAATATAATAACAACAATAATAAAATATAATAGTAATGAAAAGGAATATAACAAAAAAAAAAGAGAGAAATAAAACCCAAGAAAGAACAAGTGATGCACAATGCAATTGGTCACCACCCGCTGACCGATGCTCAAGCGGTGATCAGTCCCTCCTGGCCAGCTCCCCGCAGTTTATATACTGAGCATGACGTTCTGTGGTATGGAATATCCCTTTGACTAGTTCAGGTCAGCTGTCCTGGGCAGGCTCCCTCCCGGCTTCTTGTGCACCTGCTTGCTGGCAGGGCATGGGAAACTGAACAATCCTTAACTTCGGATAAGCGCTACTTAGCAACAACTAAAACATCAGTGTTATCAACACTGTTCTCACACTAAATCCAAAACACACTGTACCAGCTACTAAGAAGAAAATTAACTCTATCCCAGCCGAAACCAAGACACCCGCTAGCTCATGAGCAAAGACCCTCTTCCCCCTTTGAGAAAGATGAATCCCATCTGACACCAGCAGCCCTGATGTAGACCATCCCATTATCGAAAAACCCAAAGTTCTGGCAGTGACACTAGTCACAAAGTGATTAATTAATAGACTGGGTCCACCTGTTTTTTCCAATATTGCTGCCTGCAACTGGAAGGATGGAGGAAAAAATTACCTGTGCTCCAGATTCCCTTACCAACCGTCCCAAGGCCCTGAAGTCTCTTTTGCTTGCCCTTGGACTACGTGTTGCAGCTTCATCACCACCCACATGGAAGAGCAGTAATGAGTAATAGTCTGAGGGCTGTATCAGGCTAGGAAGTTTCCTAGCGATGTCCTTCCTTAACCCAGACCCCAGGGAGGCAGCAGACCTCCCCAAGAGGAGGGTCTGTCTGGCATATTGGACCTGCTGTTCCCCTCAGAAGGGAGTCACCTACAACTATAACCCATCTTTTCTTGCTTGTGGTGGTGGTCATGATACAGGGGGGTAGGCCTTTCTGACCTTGGCAACACCTTTGGTGTAGATGGACCACCAGCCACATCACCAGTTTGCTGACCTTCCAAATCCAGAGCATCATACCTGTTGTATAGAGGCACCTGGGAAGGCGAGGTAGGCAAGGAGGGCATTTGCCTGCTGCCCTGAGTGTAGACTTGGCTCCATTCACTCCTTTCCTTTAAGTTACTGCCTTCTGCCTGGTGAGGGGACAACACAGGATCCCCTTGGTCGTGGTTTTTTTTCTGGTGGATGTTCCTGTTTCTGTCTCAAGGAGAGCAGAGCATGGTTCCAAACTTGTTAGAGTTTATCACATCCTGTGGTCTGATAGAGGCAAGGCTGCTGCAGCTCCATGCTTCCACCTCCAATCAGTAGTGAGACTAAACATGTATTCCCAGTAGGCACGTACATACAAACACATTTCTGCAACACATACATACATAGACATACATGGACAGCTACACAGATCAGTACAGACAGAAATGCTCAGCACTCACACAAACACAAACAGCACCAATGGCCTCATCTTGTTGCCCTTTCACTGATTGGGATGGAGGTCCGTTGTTAGTAGGAAATATATACAGATATATATATAATGCGGATTCCTCTGGTAGCTGAGCTTAGATACTCAGTCTATCCCTGGATCCCCGATCTCCCCCGCTGCTGTACCCTGGACATATGAGCCCCCAAGACCTGCAATCCCACTCCAGTTGCTGGGACAGACCTCACTCATAGGCACACGCACTATGGATGTGCTGGTGCCTGGATCCCTGATCTCCCCTGCCGCTGTACCCTAGACGTACGAGTCCCCAGGGCCTGTAACCCCACTCCAATTGCTGGTACAGACCTCCTCGCTCACAAACACACGCACTATGGCTCTCTCAGTAGCTAGGCTTAGACACACAGTCCATCCAGTAACTGGCCGTGGATCCCAGGTCTCCCCAGTTGCTGACATGTGGGCATGCTAGTCCCCAGACCCCACAGTCCCACTCCAGCTGCTGGTACAGATTTCCTTGCACACAGAGGCACATAAACATGCGTGCTGTGGATCCCTCCAGTAACTGGGCACACACTACCCAATAGCTTAGACATGCAGTCCATCCAGCCTGGATCCTTGTTCTCCCCAGCTGCCTCCCGCACAGAAACACACACATATGCAGTCTCTCAGTTGACCTTCAGATCTTACAGCCTCTCCATCAGCTGGCATAGACCTCGTGGTCCCTTTGGAAGCCAGCTTCTCCAATTGCCCCACTCCCAGAGACACATCTTGTTCCCAAGCCTCTTAACCTCCTTTCTACCTAGTTTGCCTTGATATTTTTACTCTGGCTTGGTCCAGTTGCTTGCACCACAGACACATATGACCCATGATCCACACTGCAGTTGTTGGCACTTGTTTTTTACTCACTCCAGTCTCTCCACTGTTGATATGCAGGCTCTATAATCCATGGTCTGACTCCAGTCGCTGACACTTAGACCTCCATATGATCACATCAACACAAAACAGAGAGTCCCCTCATCCAGGAAAATAGTTAGAAATGAAATCTAAGAAGGCATCAAGACAGCAGGTGGTGACCAGGTGCAGGGCATGGCCAGACAAGCATTCTGACCAGCAACCTGTTTACACCAGTGACCCCTTTTGTCTTCTTAGCCCTCTATTTAACCACACTTGTTTCTCTCCAAGCCACCATGATCCCTCCCTTTCTCTGCCTTTGGTTTGTCCCCTAAACATGCCATAAGAAGTCTTGTGCAATCTCAAGAGTCCTTGAATGTCAGGGGAGGTTCAAACTTGATATTAAGAAACATTTCATTACCAAGAAGGTGCCCAAACCCTGGAACAGACTTCCTAGAGAGGTGGTCGGTGCCCCAAGCCTGTCAGTGTTTAAGAGGCATTTGGACAATGCCCTTAATGACATGCTTTAGCTTTTGGTCATTCCCGGAGTGCTCAGGCAGTTGGACTAGACGATCATTGTAGGACCCTTCCAACTCTTCTCTTCAATGTCTCTTGAACCTGGATGATGGGTGTCAGTTCTCTTTTGTGACAGTCCTGAGGGGCACTGGGACATGGGATCTGTTTCTCTGAGTTCCCCATAAGGATGGAGGTTCCTCTGCTTGCCATTCTTGCTCTGTGCTACAGTTAGTGCAGAGGTGAGCTTTTTATCAAATAACCTAACAACTCTTAATTTCTGGTCACACTTTGAAGACCCCCTGTCCTCAAATAGAGAGGGATTTAGAGGTTTAATTTAGCAATTTAATTTAACTAAATTTATGAATTTAGTTCCTAGTCCTGAATGCATACTGTTGAAAATGTGCCATCATCCAGTTTTGGTAAAGACAAATGAGTCACACAAAGAAATCGAGGCTACCCCAAGGCAAGCATGTTCTGCCAACATAATCCTTGCTGGCCTCGGTTCCATCCTTCACTTCACAGTCTGCCAGGTAGCTCATCCTCCAGGGGCCAGGGTGGGGAGGAGAAAAAATGTTAGTTTCTTTATTTCTTTATTTCTTTTATTTATTATTTTGGTAGTGGGGGGGCTACAGGGGTGGCTTCTGTGAGAAGAGAACAGAAGCTGCCTCCATGTCCAACAGAGCCAGTTCCAGCCAGCTCCAAGATGGACCTGCCACTGGCCAAAGCTGAGCCCGGTGGTAGCGCGCTGTGATGACCTATTTAAGAAGGGGTAAAAAACGCTGCACAACAGTAGCAGCCAGGAGAGAGGAGTGAGAACATGTAAGAGAAACAGCCCTGCGGACCCCCAGGCCAGTGCAGAAGGAGGAGGAGGAGATGCTCCAGGCGCCGGAGCAGAGATTCCCCTGCAGACCATGGGGAAGACCACGGTGAGGCAGGCTGTCCCCCTGCAGCCCAGGGAGGTCCACGGTGGAGCAGATCTCCACCTGCAGCCCGGGGAGGACCCCACGCCGGAGCAGGCGGATGCCCGAAGGAGGCTGTGACCCCGTGGGAAGCCCGTGCTAGAGCAGGCTCCTGGCAGGACTTGTGGCCCCATGGAGAGAGGAGCCCATGCTGGAGCAGGTTTTCTGGCAGGACTTGTGACCCCACGGGGGACCCACGCTGGAGCAGTCCGTGCCTGAAGGACTGCAGCCCGTGGAAGGGACCCACACTGGAGCAGGGGAGGAGTACGAGGAGGAAGGAGCGGCAGAGACAAAGCATAATGAACTGACCACAACCCCCACTCCCCGTCCCCCTGCACTGCTCGGGGAGAGGAGGTAGAGAAGTTGGGAGTGAAGTTGAGCACGGGAAGAAGGGAGGGGTGAAGGGAAGGTGTTTTTAGGTTTGTTCTTATTTCTCACTACCCTACTCTGTTTAATTGGTAATAAATTAAATTCATTTCCCCAAGCTGAGTCTGTTTTGCCTGTGACGGTAATTGCTGAGTGATCTCCTTGTTCTTATCTTGACCCATGAGCCTTTTGTTGTATCTCCTGTTGAGGAAGGGGAGTGATAGAGTGGCTTGATGGGCACTTGGCAGCTAGCCAAGGTCAACCCACCACATTATCACACTACCTTACTAAAGTAATGTAACTTTGGATTCATTTTAATCCTGTGTGCAAATTAACTCCTTCCATATTTTAAAGTGGGAGATTGGGCAGTTCTTCATTGTCTGCATTTATTTTCATTTTTCACTCAAGAATGCTATCATCGAGTGCTATGTGTGCCTTGGACATTTATTAAAAAAATAAAATAATGTGAATGCCAACATGCATCTATGTTGTGAATTTCTGCAGCACTCAGTACACTTACTTTACATTATACAGTTACAATGAATTCTCTAGAGCTCTCAGAAGCCTTCTCTCATCCCTGCACAAAGGATGATTTTTCTTAGTCCAGAAAATAATCTATTCAGTTTTACACTGATAAGACAGTAGTGCTCTGCCACAGAACAGGGCCTCGCAGCAAATCCTGAGAGTAGTCCAGCCCTTGATTAGCTCAATCTCCTCTGGAAGTCCCTTCTCTCACAAGAAAAAAAGACTCTTGATTAGGACCTTGAGATCTCACTATTTTATCCTAAGATTAGCTGCATTTCCCCAAGGGGTTAGTACAGCTGTGTTTGTAGGCTCTGGCTGAAGGATACCATCTTTTCCTCTAGGCACAGGCCACCGGGTAACTTCACATGCGACCTGACCTGTTGATTTGTTGGTGTGACCTAGCATTTTAAGTTCCCTTTTGCTCTTCTAAATAAACATTGGAAAATATGATTGATCAAATGTCGTCCTCTCTGACACACTCTTGTTAGACATTCCCAAGCCACTGCAGCAGGATTGTGTTTCCTTAGAACGCAGGAACGGAGCAGAGTGCAGGCGCTGGCCATACCCTGGGTCCCGCAGGGACTTTCCGAACGCAAAATTCCTACGAGCCACAGTTTAAGGATGAACTTTCTTGCCTCTGGGCTGATGGCAACAAAGAGCAGAAAAACTGGCCCTACAGTTACCCTTTTCAGAGCTTCACAATAAGAAAAGCACAACCAGATTTCATGCTGAATAGCAGAATATTACTGATTTTAATTAAGACTGCATATTTCCCTAGTTCATTCTCTCCATCAGCTAACATGCCAGTTCTTCTTTCATTTCAAGACAAAGTCTTCTGGGAGGGATGCAGATCTGCTTCCTGCAGTTGACACAGCTTCTTTTCAAGTTGCTATACTTACTGCCCATCCCTGTTATTTCTATAACGTTTACCCTCATGTGAATTCTGTTGAAAGGTTTTGTTATTTTAAATATTCTTTTGCTTTTTCCTCCTTCCTTCCCTAGTTCTCTACAAGACAGAGAATTCTTTCCTGCTTAGGCAGCTCCTTTGCTAATACATTAAGCCAGTTCCACCAGAGTTGGAAAACTTTGTGGCCAACATCAGTTCCCAGACCGAGAGAGATGAGATGCAACACTGACAAAATGATAGATTACATCAACACTGGGTGTTCAGTGAATCAGAGGTTACGTCGTGTCTTGAGCCAGAACTTTTAAACAGTAAATGAAATGCTTTTTCAAGTCATCAGGCCTGGGTAGGAAAATGTATCACCAAGATTGCATTATTATTATAAAAGGTCACTTTAGTTCTCTTGTGATTTTCAAACGTGGTAAGTTTTAATCAGAATATTTGTATGAATCAAAGAGTATTAATTTGGTTGAAACATCCATCAAAATGATGAAATAATTTGTTAATGCTGGGTAGTCACTCCATTTAGAAAAACAGGGGTTTTTTTCTGTTGTTGTTGCTTTTTTTTAACCACTTCTTGGAATAGTTACAGGAACTAAAAAGCAATTAAATTTACTCCAATCTTTCATCTGGTGAAAATCAAGTACGATTTTCCACGTTATACAAATATTCACAAATATATTGTCCTTTGTATATGTATATGCAACATACATATTGTCACCATGTCATACTACGTTATACGTAGTCAATTTATGTACAGCTATCGGTATAGTCTCAGGCCCTTACAGGAGGGCAAAACTAGCTACCTGCCAGACCCTCACTAGCAGTACAAATACATTTTTTAGATATAAAATTGCAAGGAATATTTAATTGTGTAAACAACATGGCAGAATTTCAAATAGGTAGACAAGCATAAAGGGCCAGTGTCACGCACAGGAAGTTTGACTTAGGACATTCTGTATTTTGCAATGTGCTGTACTGTAACTTTGTATAGAAACTAATCCAATTACGTTTATGGAATCAGTGCTGCTCATCAATTTTACTGAAACATAAATTAATAATAAAATCATGCAAATATAGAAGCCAGAGTTCAGGAGATGTGCGCAGGTATTAATGAAATAACTTGATCGCACTAACAGTACAGAGCACAGTCCTCCAAATGCCTTACCTGAACGGAATTCCTTATTTATTTTTATTTGCCAAAGCTCCCATCAAACCCCAACATTAATGAAAAGTTGAGCTTGAATCACAGCACATAGAGGTTCAGAAGCTATAAAGTTAAAACCAGTCTATCTCAATCACTGTTGCACACAGACCCTTTTTAGGAGTACCTTATCACATGCTCTTTCTTTCAGATAGAATGCATTCTAACCTATATTATATTCTCTTCCCCAACCCCCTGGCAAAAAATGAAAAGGGACAAGGTGGGACAATGCAGAACAGCTCTAGAAAAGGATAAACTTTGCAGCAGATCCAATAATTTGGATCAAGAGTTAAGAAACCTGGATTCCAGTAGCGTATTTTCTACAGGCTTTCCATGGAGCAGCAAGCAACATGCTCAATCTCCCTCTGCATCTGTTTTGCGGACATAAATTGGGGCTAATCCATTTTACAGTCAGGATATCTGAGAGGCATAGAGATATTGTAGCACAAAGCCATTACTTAAAAGGAAAAAAAAGTCTTTATTAGGGAGGCATTCAGTGATGTGAAGGTTATGACAAGAGGCAGTTCTTTGAGAAAAAGCTTTTTAAGGCAGGTCCTTCATTCACTGAATATCTTAGCTCTATGTGAAGTGACTTTGTAGTTAAAGACACTGACTTTGTAGTTAAAGATGGCACATTCAAAAGCCCACAGCACTTAAAGACTTCTAAATATCTATATTCTGCATCATTTCATACAATGGACAAAGACTAAAGTAGTTGCTGCAGCCTTATTCATTTTCTGACTTCTTTTTCCCTCAGTTAACTGTTGAAAAACATTTTGCTGTCCCTTTTTGGTAGTTTATTCGATTTATCACATATAGTCCCAACTCCACTCTACCTTTGTTACCTCAGCATTTATTCGGAGCCCTAAAATACTCTCAGGAGGAGATATAAATCACGCTTTTCTTTTTGATAGGAGGGGAAATGGCCAGGAAGCGAACCTCAGAACTGCAGAGAGGGTAAGCATCAGTGAAATCTAATACTGAAGATTTGCAGTTAAGACAGTAAACAAAACCTGATGGCATTTATATGGAAATGGCCATGCCAAGCTATTTCCTTAGTGCAAGACTTTGTCAGCACTGTTCTGCCTTTGGTGACCTACATTCTCAAATGCTTCGGGGAGAGGTGGGGAAGTCAAAACGAAACTTTACCAAGACTGCCCAAAGAACAGAAGCAGCCCTTCAGGTACTCGCAGCAATTAGCTTCTAGAATCTGAGAAGCTAGGTACTTTTTTGTTCAGTTTAGCTTAAATTACTTTGTGTCAGCAGATATGAAAACATATGAAGCATTTCTTAAACTCACCCAGTTGTTCATCTCAAATGTCGCTGACTGCCCCTGGCACTAAATTCCACAACAATTTTCTTTGTGTAAAAGTAAGAATTCTTTTACTGTGACATTTTATAACAGACTACTGTTAACAAGTGTTCATTGATTGGAAAATGAAGTGATAAGAGATGTAGATTTGTGTTAAAACTAAGTGATTGTTATCCAAGCAGCTACCACATGTCATCTTTTTTCTCGGCTAGAGACAATAATATAAGCCTCTCCAACAGTCTTAGTTGTGATACTTTCTTTTTCTAGTGGTGTTAAGATAAACAGGGCTTTGTCAGAGCTCATCCCATCAGCGTGAATATACACTGGTACTGCATGTGGATTTAGTGTAATTCAGCCTAGAATCAACGTGAAGTTCTAGCCCACTAAAACTGAAAGTTTTACCATTAGCATAAAAGGAGTTAGCATTTCATTTGCAATTCCCTTACTTTCTCACGTACTGTTACTACATAAAGCCATAGAAAAGTCAGTTTAAAAACAACATAAACCAAACCCCAAACTAAACCAAAACTGAATCTGTTCTGTACCACTTAGGGAGCATGTGGTTCAATATGACAAGAAGTAAAGGGCCAAACACAATAAAGGTTCTCATATTCTTTGTTGTTATTTCATTTAGGTCTAATGTCATATTTTGCCACTTACTGCTTATTCCTTAGAAGTATTTGAATAGCTGAGTCCCACTCTTAATTTAGGCCTTCATCTGTTACAAACAAAAGCCAAGCAACTACAAAATACAAAGCAAACAGTCAACTAGAGTAAAACCAGAGTATTTTCTGGTCAACAATAAAAGCTAATACAAGAATCCTTTTTGCTACCCAATGGAGGTGAAGACTGTTCTTGTCACACTAAAAGGCACAGACATACTCTGTCAAATTTTGCTGAAGCTGATCAAGATATCCTTGTCTTCAGGTGTTTAGATTAGACTTCTTCCACTTTTATCACCACTGTAACAGGATGTCCGAGGGGAGTATTTGTCCACATCTCCAACAATTTCATACTCTCACGTGTCAAAGTCCTGCTACAGGTAGGTTACTTTATGTCAGACTATGAATGGGAATACCTGAGAGGTGGAAAGACAGCTCTGCTGCTTCTGCTCTACGAGTGCAAAACTCCTGCAGTGAACAAGAGCAGATAGGTATAAGGAGGAAAAGAAATCAGGCATTAAACTGAGGTTTAATCAGGCACAAATTGCTA
This sequence comes from Aquila chrysaetos chrysaetos, assembly GCF_900496995.4. Classification (NCBI taxonomy): domain Eukaryota; kingdom Metazoa; phylum Chordata; class Aves; order Accipitriformes; family Accipitridae; genus Aquila; species Aquila chrysaetos. The sequence continues at coordinate 26,208,179 of NC_044021.1, read as the reverse complement.
GAGGACATTCTAAGCCTCAAATCTGAAGGTTTGCTATGTCTTGCTCTTTCCCTTTTTTTTTTTTTTTTTTTTTTTTTTTTTTTTTTTTTTTTTGTGCAGATGGAGCAGCCATACAAGCCATGTCTGACAACAGCAAGGCTCCACTGTTTGCAGTACCAGACTCCAGCACCGGATCAGGCTTTTCCTAGAATAGTCTCAGATCACATTTAAATGCTCATGGTTAAATGATCACTAAAATCATGTCAGTTGCGTTACCCAGCGCAAACAGTACATAGTTTGTCAGCCTTGTGCTTTTATGTTGGATATATCTCCTATTTGGGAGAAGAACAATAACTAACACTCTGCATCACAGAGATGCAGCAGGATAATACTTGATGTGCTGGGGAAAAAACAAAGAAAACCAACACCCCCCCCCATTAATACTAAATTATCTAAATTATCAATTAAAAAAAAAAGTTTCAACATTGGAAATTTGTTTAATATGCTTCCACACTCATTTATTACGGCAGCAGAACTTCTAATGTGAGCCAGAAAAATGAATTTGTCTCATAAAGCAGAGAGATGTGAGAATAATTGGAATCAGAGGGTCATCTTCTTCAGGTTTCTAAGGTCATCAGTTCTTACGGCAGTTGACTGCAATGTACTCAAAGCTGTGATTTAACAGCTACCTACCATCTCAACTGAGCTATATAGCTCAGTTTCAAGAGCTCTGGCTCGATGAATTGTTACATTCCCCTGCAAGCCAATGATTAATAAATAATTGGCTTACAATAATATTACTTTGGTTTATTAGTACAAGTGGAAAATATTTTTTAAAAGCACCATTGGTCTACCAGTTAGGTAAAGCAGAAAAGTGCTAAGCAAAAAACCAAAATAAAATATAAGGGTTAAAAGACAGCATCGTGCATTATAGAGAGAAATATCTGTGAAAAATATTTGGCAAAGTTTTACAACATGCAACACAGACTACTTTTTTTTCCAACAAAATAAGTCAGCAATAAAGCCACTAAATTTTGCACTAGCATTCTTTGTATATTGAACTACACCCACAAGCATCTAAAAAAATTCAGGTTACATGACGACTGTCTCAGAACACTTCCGCCAGTTATTCATGTCCAGAATAGTTTTTTGTATAATAAATCAGAGCACTGTGTCTCATGGCCACCAGTCTGATAATCCATTCTTGAGCTGCTTCTGATAACAAGAGGGAAAGGTGGGGTACACTGATTGATGCAGTACCATATTTTGGATTTTAGTGGATTTTAATTTAAAAGAGATCTAGTCTCACAAATAGGTATTTTTTCAAATAAAAACCTTTCAAAGGACCAAAAAGGAAGAAGTTCTCTCTGCAGATGGTATTTGCACAGTGTACCGTGGCAAAATCCATCCAGGGTCCCTCTGATGCTTCATGCATGTGTGCTGCTCAGCATCTGAAGGGACAAAAGGTTTACTTGCTATCTGTATTCCTGTTTTTATTCTGTCTTATTTATTCTGTCTTATCAAAACAGCTATTTATTAAGCCATTTGTTGTCAGGCCTTTCTTATTGAGCTGCAGAACGAGCCCTGCACTGTATCTCTCACCTCACCCACACCCCAGACCCTGGTGCAGAACAGCAGGTCAGCACAATCTCAGCACATAAACATGCAGCTTCCCGAGATACCTAGTTTAAGGAAACAAAGCACAGGCTATTTTCAGAGAAGGAGGCAAAAGGATAACTAGTAAATTAGTGGTGTTGCCTAATGACTCTCAGAGGCAGGACATGATGAAAAAGCAAAAGGTGACAATCACTGTGAGCTTATAAAGGTGCAAAAGGTACACCCAGAGAACTAGGATGTGCTTACTGACCAAGAAAAATCCAGGTGGTGTGTTTTGGACTTAGTAACCAGTCTTCCTTGGTCTGTCACCAGAAGCGATCCTGGCCAGACCACTTGGATACGCACACCTTGGCACTTCTGAATATGTGAGTATGAAAGAAGAGGTCTGAAAGAATGGGTGGCAGATAAGAGAGTGAGCGTAAGTGAGATGAGCTTTAAAATAAAAATCACCATCCCTTCCTGTATGGTCTTGCATAGAGTTTTCTTACACTAGATGCCGCATCAATTGGTCCTGCACTGAACGTCACTAATTTAGACACAACAGTCTACAATAAAAAAAGTAGTATATATCCCCAGCCAGGCTTCTGCACCCTTTCCTGGTCTGGTTTAACACAGGAGAACAGGTCTAACTGTGCTATACATGGGGGAGTGCCACAGTTAAAAACAACAGTTTCAAGTCATGGAATTTTACCTAATGTAGTTAACTGGCAATTAACAAAGTTAATTATTGATTCCAATACTGAGAAACAATGACAAACAAACACTCAGTGAAAACACCTCAGCTTCCCTCCAGACACCTCTGCCCACCCCACTTCAGGTCTCCAGTCTCCTTGCCGCAAGTTACGTTCAGTCCCATCAGTGAGGACGGTCGGTGCAGGGGGCTGGGGTCAGTGCGTTGTCGTTCCTTTTCTTTTGCTGCTACTTGTTTCTTACTCAGCTGCTCCAGCATGGGCTCCTCCACCGCCCACAGGACCTTTGGAGCCATACCTCACTCCGGGTCTCCTCTGTCTCTTATTAGTGGCTCTTCGCTCCAGGCCTTTTTTGGGTGGCTCTTTGCCCTAGCCCCTGCTCAGACAGCTGCTTGTGCTTTAGCACTGCCCTGTGCACCTTTTTCGTCCAGCCCTGTTCTGTCCCTCTCCACTCCCACGTCTCTCTCTTTTTCTTCAGCATCCCTCCTGCTTGGCATCCCTCTCCCGCGTCTCCCAGTGGTTACCACCCTCTCTTAAATACGGTTCCGCAGAGGTGCCATAAACTGGTTCTTGTCCGTTGCCGAGTGGCTGTGACCATCACAGGGCCAGACCTGACCTCCTCCCGCACGGGTCACCCCTGCAGCCCCGCCGCTGCTGAAACCTTGGCAGTCACGCTCAGTGCCGGGAACCATGGGCAGCCAAGAATATCGGAACAATCAAATCCAGGTCATTTCAGTGATGGGTATCATCACTGAAATGATGCCAGCCTCCCAGCATACAGTAATCCATGCCTGAATTTTTCCATACACCCATAGCTTGCTTTTAGTTGTACTTGCCTTTTTTTTTTTTTTTAAATTTCCTAGACATCAAAACACATTAAAAGAAGAGGCTAGGTCTTATATTAAAGGTACAGAATAAAGAGAGAAAGAAAAAAAAGAGAGATAAAATTATTTCTTCAAGATCATACAAAACCCCAAAACATTGTATTTCCTGCTCCGTGCCATAACTAGAGGGATGTTAAAGGTCCTGGGTACTTGGTTTAACATCTGGGCCTTTGGTTTAACATGTTCCTTAACTAGGGCCCAAAAAATGGGAACACTCATATAAGCAACACAGCTGGGAGACACAGTTTAGAGGAGGAAGATATCAAACGATAAAACCGGATGACTGAGAACTGTACCAACACCTTACAAGTGGACAGTGTAAAATATGAAAACTTGGGCACTAACTGAAGAAAAACTGAAAATTAATTGGAAACTAAACATAAGGACATGTATTAGCTATCAGTAAACCAAAACCATAGTGAGGTTATTGAAAAGGCAAACACATTCTAAAATTGTGTTAAACAATGTTTTCCAGTAAGACTGGAAAGTATTTATGACCATTCGGGCTTATATTAGAGAAACAAAAAGTGAATCCAAGTAGCACAGAGAGAAGGAAGGGCTACTACAATGTTCAGGTGAATGGGTAACTTGTCTTACAAGAGAATAATACAAAAAAGATGGCTAAGTTTCAGTAGACTAACCTATTGAAACAGCTGTCTGACTGCTTCCCCCTATGCAAAGACAGAGATAGAAGAGCTCTTTAAGGTGGCACGCTGGCAGATCAGGCATACATTGACTGTGAAAAAATTTAGGCAGCTGTTAGAAAAACGGTTCCCAACCAGAGAGCTGAGACCTGGGCACACCTTTCTGATGTGGCTCCACAAGGTTTATTTGGCCTGATAAGGGCTGTCGCTGCGCTCTTGACCATGCCTGCCTCGTGCTTTCCGTGCTCGCCGTCCCGGCGCGATGCCGGGCTCAGGCTGGCTCTTCACTCTCGTGTGGTGCCTGACAACATCACGCTCCCGCGCTGAGAGGACACAGTGCAGACACGTCTCAGCGCTTCTGCTCTCGCGCAGGCGAACATGCGCGCTCGCACATCTGTTCTCTGCTTTCCCTTCACGTCCTCCTGCAAGGCCACCAAGCCCAGTTCTACTTTTTCAAACGAACTAAAGAAAGCAGCACTGATAAAGGTCTGCCCTCGTTTTTCCCTTATTCCTCTCTACTAGGTGATATCACAGACTCACAGAATGGGTGATGTTGGTAGGGAACTCTGGAGGTCATCTGGTCCAACACCCCTGCTCAACCAGGGCCACCTACAGCCAGTTGCCCAGGACCACGTCCAGATAGCTTCTGAATACCTCCAAGGATGGAGAATCCGTGATGATTTGGGGCAACCAGTGCCAGTCCTTGGTCAGCTTCACAGTTGAAAAAGTGTTTCCTGGTGGGCAGGTGGCACCTCCTGCGTTTCAGTTTGTGCTTCTGGTCCCATCACTGGGAACCACCAAAAAAAGCCTGGCTCCGTCCTCTTTGCACCGTCCCTTCAGGTATTTATAGGCTTTAACGAGATTCCCTCCGGAGCTTGCTCCTGTCCCTTAATCCTCTTTGTGGTCCTTCACTGGACTCGCTCCAGTAGCCCTACAGAGAAGGAGCACCTCCCTCAGCCTGCCAGCAGCACTCCTCCTGCTGCAGCCCAGGATGGCACGAGCCTTCTTTGGCACAAGCGCACATCGCTGGTTCATGTTCAGCTTGGCAGATTAAGTACTCTCCACTGATTTATGCACAGAGAATAACTCAAGTTACTGCTTTTTTGCTAACATCCATTAAGTAGGCACAATGACACAGCATGGATGCAAAGCCAAATAGCTTTGTTTAAAATTTCCCATTTAAAAAAACACAGATAGTTTCCAGGGGCTAGTTTTAGGACCTACCTACCAGTGAGAACACTTGCTTTCTTGCAGAATTCCCTTTCTTTTCCCCTACACGAATGCTCCTGCCCTAGTCACCACCCAACGCCAGCACCAAAGATTACAGGACTCTGCTGACAGCAGCTTACTTCTCTACACTTTTGTGGTCCTTCATGCTATTAGGAGTTTGGTTCTGACCCCTGAATCAAGAGAGGAGTCCATACACATATAACCCATCGTGCTGCAGAAGAACTGCACGTTGCCTCTGGAATCTTCAATTCTTCCCAGGTTTCATTGCCTTTCTACTAGTTTCAGGTCTGTATTCAGGTCAGTCAAACTTCCCTGTCCCGTAGCACCCGGGTGCCAATGAAAAGAGAGGAGGAAGAACTGAAAAGTCTCCATATGCTGGCAATTAGCACAGCAGGATTCCAAGCCATCAGAGAGAGGCCAGTTCAGCCCCTGTAGCCCATGAACATCTTCCAGCCTTGAGTTTCAAGCTTTAGCGAGTCTTCTGAACGTGTAGAAACAGACATCTCATCATTGGGCAATTGTCTTCTAGCACGAACAAAACATATTACTCTAGTATCTGGAAACTTCCCCTCCTTTCCCGTTTCCCCAGCCAGCAAAGTACTGATGAATGCTGTATTCCAAAGGAAAAAAAAGATAAAACGTGTAACATGGGCAAGTGATCCTCTCTCCTTTAAACCGTGGAAAAGCCAAACTCTTTTGCTAGGTTCCCCCTGTGAATGATTTCTATTAGTGGCTGAAACATTTCTCATGCAAGATTTCAGTCCAAATTATTTCAAAGTTACAAGCTACTGAAAACTTAGTCTCGTTATGAAAAGGACTGTGCAGTTTATGGTCGCTGCTTATTACAGCTAAGGCACGTGTAACTTCTTCACAGTCAGAAAACAGAATGGGAAATAGACCACATCTTCTGGGCACAGTCCCATATGCAAAAAGGTAAGAATGTGGTCAGAATGAGATTTTCTAATTAACAATACAAGATTAGCTAATTCTCCCCTTTTGCTTTTCTTAGCTGTCCACACCTGTGCAGTACATTATGGTTTTTTTTCTTCATACCACATAAATGCAGATTCTTCCATTGGCTATTTACAGTGAATATAGGACAAATTGGGGGGTGGTGTGCCTCTTATTTTTTCCATCCCAATTCATTCCTGTGACACAAAGACCCAACACAGGAAGTTAAAAATCTTCACCCAACAAAGACTAGCATGTAACTTCTTCCAAACCAAGAATACCAAGCGAACAAAGAAATAAAAAAAAAAAAAAGTGAAGAAATGTCTAGAGGTTAAATTGCAGTATTTGAGAAATAATATTGTATTACATTCTATTTGTAGCAGACAAAAAGAGAGATTTCCTGACAATTCTGGTAATCTGCTAAGCGCTTGCCTGTTTTGCATGTCTCTAGAACAGACCTGTTGGTCCAGTTGCCTTTAGTGCGACTTGTTCTTCCTCATGTAAGCCACTATGAGCGAGATCCTCAAAAGCTTTTGGTCATTTTGCCACAGGAGAATTTCATATGCATAACCTGTATGTCTCTAGCCACCCAGTTAACCATTACGGATTAAAACCAAACACCGATACAAAATGGCCAAAGGCTATGGAAAAATTACGGATTTAGATCAGCCAGTTCTGAGCATACAGAACAGCAATACTTTGTACACTCTCTGTGAAATTCAGTTGCTGGGAAGAAACCCTGAATTACTGCATCTTCCCCTCTTTCTAGTTTTGTATGGCTACCCTTCAAATTCTTCAGCAGAGTAGTACAAATTAAAACCAATATGAAGCTTTGAGTTTTGACATTCTTCATCTAGTTCTTTTAATTAGTTGTTACAGCCTTTGTTAAAATAGTTCAGTTTTCCACAAGACTAAAGGCTAAAACTGGAGAAATTTGGATTAAGGAAAGATTTAAAATAAAAATAATTGTATGTAAATAATAACTAATTTTAAAGATTTAAAATTAAAATTTATTCTGCTTGCATTTTTTTCATTAAGTACCAAACAGCAAGGCAATTATAAATACTGGCAGCAGAACCCACTGCATGTAGAACACACTGCAGAATATTAAAACCTGTACCTAGAAGATAGACTTTAAAATCTGAAAAGAACTAATGCAAAAATGGGCAGGTGGATGAATGTGTTCAGATATATTGTTTAAAGGTGCTGGATGGAAAAACCTATACTCAGTTTTGATACGTATTACATTTTATTCAGGAATATCACCAACAGTAAACAAACAGATCATAAATATTGTCAAATAGTTCCAACCACTAAGTAATTGTTTGGATTCATGCCTTTTCACTTGTATCCTCTCAGTATTACATTACATAACTTGTTATCCTCAAAATACATAGTATCCACACACAAAACCAAAACATTCTATACGTGTTTGTGGGAACACAGCTACCAAAAGCTATGCTGTTCAAAGAAGACAGAGTAAACTTCTCCAGCTATAATCTCAACACACGCACACAATTGTTAACATATAAAAGGAATGGAAAACCTTTTTCAGGTACATACACTTCTCAGGTGTTATTAAAGACCAAAAGAAACCCAACCATTGACAATCAGCCATAGGAAAGCTGGAGCATGTGTTTTCCATGATATGGGTCCTTACCACCTCTAATTTGTTCAGAAAGCTAGTTCATAAAAGAAATACATAACATTATTAAGCAACAGAAGACATGCACTGGAATACAGCAGTAAGGATAATATTTAAAAGAAAATCTCCCCAAGTATAGCTTTCATTACCATGATGGCTATTTAAAATATACACCTTAATCAGAATATTAAAAAGATATAAAATAGGATATTGAAATACTGCACAAGATCAAATGGAGCAGATAACTCGACCAGTACAAGGGTGATGAGAATTGCTACTAATTACCAAATCACAGAATCACAGAATGGTTTGGGTTGGAAGGGACCTGAAACATCATCCAGTCCCAACCCCCCGCCATGGGCAGGGACACCTTCCACCAGACCAGGTCACTCCAAGCCCCATCCAACCTGGCCTTGAACACTGCCAGGGATGGGGCATCCACAGCCTCTCTGGGCAACCTGTGCCAGTGCCTCACCACCCTCACAGTGAAGAACTTCTTCCTTCCATCTAAGCTAAATCTACCCTCTTTCAGTTTAAAGCCATTACCCCTGTCCTATCACTATGTGCCCTTGTAAAAAGTCCCTCTCCAGCTTTTCTGTAGGCTCCCTTTAGGCACTGGAAGGCTGCTGTAAGGTCTCCCCAGAGCCTTCTCTTCTCCAGGCTGAACAACCCCAACTCTCTCAGCATTTCTTCATAGGAGAGGTGTTTCAGCCCCTTAAATTCTTAATTTTAAGAATATAAAATTCCAATGTTCCATTTCATATACCCAAGCTCATTAGAACTGGTAAGAAGATGAAAAAGGTTTAAAATAAATTTGATCAGATCCCTCGCTATCTTACACTTCAAATTGGAAGTGGGATCTTCTCTTTAAATGTTTTTGTACTAACTGCAAAGAAAAAGCCATGGTCCCACTTGTACTAGGTGTACAGGCCAGAGCCCCTCAGCAGCCTGACAGGCAGGCAAATCCCTGCTCTCAAAGGAACGCTGTGGTCAATCCTCTGGTTTTTTTTCCTTTGACCCAACTTAGAAGTGATTCGAAAGCACATTATGTCATACTGTAAAGCTGCTGTTCCAACAAACTGTTTGGCTGCCAGTCTGTGACAGCCTGAGTCCTTCCCAAAGGCAACAAAGCAGAGAACATAATCTGCTTCATCATGTCTTCAGCATACTAATGTTCAGTTATAAAATAAACATACAAATGCATGTTTATTACTTCCCCACAAAACTCATTTTAAGCTAAAATACTGAAAAAACCCCCACACCCACAAAGACAACAGCGACTGCAAAAAGAAGACAACAGTATTCTTCCACATAATGATTTGAAGGAGGTTGACAGAGCTCAACAAAGTTTTCCTGTCATTTCTAAGAAAAAGAATGTGCAGCGTGGCACATGACAGTCCTGTCAAAGGCAGTGTGAGCACAGATTTTAAGTAAAAAGGGGAGGTTGGGGAAGGGAAGAAGTATCTCACATGCAGGAAAAAAAAAAAAAAGAGTGTGCTTTTGCACAAAGATATTTCTTCAGTTAAGCCCACTTTAGGGATTTGGAAGCTTGTACATGATTTATACAGTTCCTTATAGAGCATTCTTTTATCAGTGGATATTAATAATGAAGTAGTTCTTACAGAAGTCCGCATGCTTTTCCCAATGAGTCCTACAAGGATGGCCATGAATGTGTCTAGAAAATCCTTAAAAAAAGGTGGCAGGTGGGGTAGGAGAAAAGAAAGTGAATTTCCATTTTCAGGATTGGCAGATTTTCACCTGAAGAAAACAGCAAAATTAATGTGATACGCTCAATTTTCAACCCGGTACAAATTCTCACCTTGTTTAGTTGGATAAATGTTGGTGTGAAATACGTCCCACTTCTTCCCCTTTAAAATACAGATAGCTAAAGCTCTGGACATCATTTGAAGAAAGACGTCTGCCCTGTATGACCTTTTGTAAACGGAAAAAAAAACATTACAAACAGCAATGAAACAAGGAAGAAAATTACAGTACGGGCATGGGAAGAGACAATCCAACTGACAAACCAGGGAATTCCACAGAGCTCTCATGCCGGCACCCAGGAGCCTCCAGGAACAGATACGGATTCTCTCACATCTAGGGTTTGGTTAGTTTGACAGATTCCTGATAAGACTAAGAACTGGTAACATCACCTATTTTTAGCCACATCTGTACAGACAGGAGCTCTTTTGGAATTGAACTTGGTAACTCATGATTTGACATAGGACTGCTAGTAAGGAATTGGACCAATTTAAGGCTAAGGATTTTAAGGGAACTATAGGAACTTAAATCTTCAGTACCCTTCTTGCAGAACTGCTTGGGTTTTGATGGTGGTTCTTTCAATTTCTACTTTTTCAGGAGAGTATTTTTAAAAGAGTCATGAATATTGGAACATCAGGAGTGGTTAGAGCATCTTTCTAGTAGAATGATCAGTTTGGTGTTCCTTGATACTCTTCGATTAATTCCTGTCAAACCAGGTAATGATTGTCCTGGACTAATATTCTGCCTCCTTAGCACTGGTCATTTACATTTTAAATTTACCTTCATATTGCATATGGTTATAATTCACATACAGCTAAGTGAATGTTTGAAGCTCATTTACAGACATTTTATGTTTATCTAAAACAGGAGACTGATAAGTTACTGATAGCAGTGGAAGTTGGACCCTGTACTTGCCCATTAAACAGCTTTCCTTGCAAGTCCCTACTGAAATGGGGACCATGCTGTTTGGTCATTTATATGTAGGTCACATTATGACTCTAGCCAGTAATTCTCGTAATTCTTCTCTTCAAATAGTTTAGTTGCCTAAGCAAATGGAAGAGATAAATGAATAAGGATCAATGGTGCTCTCTAACTGAAACGTGCTCAGTATGACAGATTCACAGCTACAAACTTTATTAACAGTTTCGTACTAGCTGCCCTTTACATCAACCATACGGAGCAGCTTAGCTTCCTTAACTCAAGTGAAGAAAACTAGAAAGCAGAGCAGGTGACCAGTTGCATCTTAATTTTTCATTCCTGCCTTCATGCTTGGACATAAGCAGAAAAAGAGAAAGCACAGCCAAGGAGGCTAACAACCAAATGATTCTTAACAGCCATTTCTAGAACTCTTAATACTCATGTAAAAACAAGAATAACCCTGAGATTGCTTTGTTACAAACCAGGAATTTGAGGCCAATATCCCTCCCAGCACAGAGGAGCCATGGCAAGGTAACTGAAAGGTGTTGGTCAGAATCTCCTTTTTAAGTTAGTATCTTTCAAAGAAGGCTAATTTATTGATGAAAATTCTTTGTCTTAATGCCAATGCATTAATGCAATGAAAAATTGAGAAACACACTAAAGCATTTTTAATCAAAACATCCTATCTAGCTTATTTTAAAAAGGCCTTTTGCATGCGTGTTTCTCAGCTTTATGAAAGCCCCAGTCTTCAAGATTTCAAGTACTGTGCAGGTCACTACACTGAGTCATTATAACAAGTCAGTGGATTTACAGCCCAAACTAACAGCAGTTAGATTTCTTTGGGAGTTTAAAGCCCTGTGGGCTGTTCTGGTCCTGACTGCTGGTAGAAAAACAAAGAACAGCATGTCAAATGCAACTAAGCAGCCACATAGCTTAGAATATAGCCAACAGCTAGACTAATGAGCTCAGGAGAGGATTGATTCAGATCACGAACAAACAAGGTTTACCATCGAAGACATGGGATCACAATTACCAAGTAGAGAAAAATAAAAGCCCAAAAGAGCATTTGGTAGCTTGTGAACACTAATAAACTTTCGGCATCTCCTCCAACCTCTGCTTTCTTTTCCTCCAGCCACAGGTGTTAGTTACCTTCTTCCTTTTTGTTGTTGTTGTTTTGGTTTAGTCTTGTTTCAAGCACAAGAAAGTGTGCTTTTTCAAGAAAAAACTCTTGCTTGCTTTCTTGGTGCAGGACACATTTTGACACTGGCTAATCAGTACCAGAGAGATGTTTGAGTTAACTGAGAAGGAGCAATCTACAGTGAGATGTACGATCTGGCTGTCCAGTGACTACACGGTTAAATGGCTGTTTCTTTTAATGTGAGAAGCAAGCAGACAGCCTTGTTCTGAAGAGTAAAAGCTTCCCTTTCCTGCAGAGACGTTGTGCCTACAGCAGCAAGTTATCACATCGAAGGACATGTTTCCCTTAATTAGAGTCAATAAAATGAATGCAAGCAAGGCAGACTTTCATGTCCACCCCTCTAATGAGTCATTCACAGGTTTAACAGCTCATTAATGAAATCCAACATCCTGATGGTTGCATGGGCTGCATAAGAATTTATTCTCTCAGCATTCATTTTCTGAGCCAGTTCTAATCAAATAAGTGATGAGGATATAGTCTTTAACCTCGTTGTCAAGTAAAGCAAAGATATGCAATCTGTAACCATGGGACAAGGTTATACTCCGTGTTATCAAGCACCCTAGCAACTAGGATCTACAAACAGCAGCTGGAAAACACATTCTCCTTATTATTTCACTGAATTGCTGTTTTTACACTGAGACTACTGCCTTCATTTACAGGGATTTTTCTCCTTCCCTCCCCCATGTAAACAAGTCTCATTACAAAGCTCAAAAGACAAATATTTCAAATATAGATGAACAATTTGGACTTGGAGAGCTGCCCTGTAACGATGCAACAGAACACAAGGCCTTATCTCTGTTGGATAAGGAATGATGTCAACAGTAGCTATGTTAACAAAGAGGTCAATAATGACGAGTAAACATAACCCAAACAATTGAGTAAGTGAAGGGTAAGCCACCAGGGGTTGGTGCAGAAGAGAGGCTAATGCTTTTACAAGGCCTTTAAAAAAGAAAAATTCTTCATTGCTTTGTACTGGGAACACACAAAGCAGCAACGGACAGCTAGCTGGACTATTTTATAATCATCATAGAGAAATCGTCATTCTCTTTACATACATTCCACAGCAATCCACTTCCAGACACTGCTAACCCCAAGCACTCAGCAGAAAAGACGGTCAGACTGGTATCTTGGACGTACAAATATCCCCAGCGGCATTTTGTAAGAGACAGTATGTGTGTACACAAGAGAAAATTAGCATTTCTGCTGCCCCAGCTATGTAGAAACACACCATGATCTCAATAGGTCACAATACAGTGCAACAATAAACAGTTCATTAAAAAAACCCAAAACCTGCAAGCAACTTCTTATTTATTCTCTGGTCTCCCTTAAACAGTTCTTGAAAAAATTTGTTGGCTCACTGATTTTACTTCAAGTCCTTGATCAATAATTCTTCCTTCTAAGCACCTTGCCTGTACCTACGGTCCCAGAGGGTACTGGGCAAAGGCTACTTTTAAGAGCAATGCTGAGAAAAATGTCACAGTAAATGCTCTTCATTACTGTTCTGCCTTGCAGACTCCATCTGAAGGCTCTGAGAACTATTCATACCAAACAACTAGATCTTCTTTGATGAGTCTCTATTTAAACAAGTATCAATAAATGTTGCAACTAAAAATAACACACCTTCATTTTTGTATTTAGCTTTGTCTTCTTTAAGGGCTTTGCCAATCATACTGTACAGTACTTCACCTGCCAGGTGCCTTTCCCGATGAACAAGAAATAAATTCTAACAGTTGCCACACAAAGGCGTTATTGACATCCATGTGATACATACCTTCAAACTGCTGAAAACACCTTAACTCAGCTGTTCAATGGGTGGCTGTAGTTTAAATTTCTCCTCTAACTCCTTCTGGAATGACAAAATCTACATTCCAGTGCCTCCACATTTTCTGACAAACCATTCTGCTTTTACTTAGTTTGCAGGCAATATTTCTGAAGTGCAAGTAAGGATGCTAAGACAAGAATCCTGAGAATCAAAACCCAACGTTTAAAACCAATATCTACTCCATCTCAGGATTTTTCACTAAAATTCTGTTAAAGTGCTTATTTGCTTCTTGGTTTGTGGGAAATATGGGTGCTATCAGTTGAACAACAAACAGATGATTCCATGATGTATTTACTTGAGATACTGCCAGAAATCCACACCTTGCACTAACAGTCTTACTCAGGGCACACAGTACTTGGACGAAAAAAAAAATCAGACAACAAAAAGAAATACACGAAAAAACCTTGCCAAACAAAATTTCATTCTAGATCAATGTTGAAAAGAAAGACATTGGAAATTCCTATGAAAGTAATTAAAGGAAAAAGACATTAGGAAACAAAGAAAGTTACACTGGTTTGTTCTGTTGGATTTTTTTTTTTTTTTTAAAACAAAGGTCTTTCCAGTGTAAACTGTGTCCTTAATCTCAGCAGATACTACATGAAGTGCTACAGTTAGCCAATTATCACAGGTATTTACAACAAATACTTGCATAATTAAACAAAAATTGACAGCAATTTTCAATTCAGTGAATATTCCAGCCACTTAGACCTTGGCAGAAAGCCCCATCAAAACAGATACAAAGACTACAAAGAGCTGGGCAATACAGAAAGTACATTTCATGCTTAAACTCTGAAAGCTGTTACATGACATTAGTCACGTAATAATGGTGTAAATACCTAAGTAGACATCTAAATAGTGAAGAAATTAATTAAGATCCTGACCCTTATCCAATCAAAGCGGCTTGAACTGAGAATGCTCAAAGCAATCTTTTACTGGCTGTAACCTGCTGACAAATTCTTTGCCCTTCACCAGCGCACAAAGTCTGCAAGTGACTTATGCAGCGTTTGTTCCTCAAAATAGCATTTCGCTAGGGTTAATCAGGACTGGCAGGAATGAAATGTAAAGGAAAGATCCTGCAAACTAACCTGTCACTACCCTATTCTTAGTTCAGTATCTCCAGATCTTTCTCACTGAAATAACCCCTCGCTCCACCCCGTTCCACTGAGCCAGCAGGTTTTCTCCAGGTCTGTGGCAAAAGTGACCGATGATAGGTAAAGTGTGGCAGAACCCACTAAAAATTTTAATGCTACAAGATCATTTCATGCAAACAGTTGGGCAGTCAAAGGAGGACAGTGACCACTAACAACTCAAGCATAGTTTTGGGGCATTAACACAGCAAACTCGGCTGTTTGTTTGGTGAGGGTCTGACTGCGGACAACAGCCTTTAATGTGGGGAACCGAGGTGTGAATCCATTCCCTCATTCCCACAGCAGGTATTTCCCAAGTTGAAGATACTGGAATGGATGACACATAGGTCCCTATTGAAAAGAAGCAAACAAAACCGTCTACCTCCAGTCCCACCAATTTTTCATCAGCATGGACAGAACATCTCCCTTCTTATTCCTATTGAGGCAACAAAGAGCCACGTGATCCCTCTCTCTGTTTTACACGAGGTTTTAATGAAGCTCACATGAGACTGAAATGGCTCTTCTGGTACTTAAAGTCAAGCAGAGAAACCCACTATGTATCCTCATAACACAAAAAATTGATCTCCTTGGTTCCATCACCAAGTATGTGGAGTAGAAAAAGCAGCAGGAAAAAAGGCAGACCGAACTACAGGGCACACTCAGCGGTGCCTGATGCCTCCGTAAGAAGTTTGTAGTTGCAATTTGTACTTTAACGAACACTCTTCTGAAAGAGTTTACACTTACTCTGATGAAACTCTTCCCTCATGCCCAAGACCGTGATCTAAAGATCAGCAAAGTTTACGGTTCTCGCTCATGGGCAGAACAAGAAAGGAAGTAGCAGCCAGACTGGAGGTTTAGGGAAGCGGACCAGTTGCTCCCCAGCCAGCCAGGCCTTCCTACTATCCAAATTGTTAATTAATGAAACGCATTAATTTAAAAGCGTATTTCTACCCGCTCAAGGCTCTTACCTATTGGGTATATCAATGCTCGAAGTATACTTTCATTTTAGCGTGGGCTAAAATACATTCATTTTAGGTGTGTGTGCCCCAACACACCCACAGTGTATCACAATACCCCCTCGCCAAAAGTGGAGGACAAGACATTCCGTACCTTCTGCAGCAACCCAGGTTGCAGAAACAAGTTCTGCCACTTCTTTCCGTAGGCATCTGTCATCTGTTGGGGGAACAATGTCCCCCTCCCCACAAGCTACGTGGAATTTCTAGGCGAACAAAACAATGCTGAACCAGAATGAAGGCTATAACAGAAAAGTATAACTTCCTTTCCTCTCAGAACTTTGTTAGCACTCCAGAAAACACCTATACAAGCACTCACTGCAGCTTCAAAGTTAAAAGAACATATCCTGAACGAAGGAGCATTTACAAAATATTATGTTCGTGGTTTCCAGAATTAATAATTTTTCTAACATAAAGATTTTAATCTTGAATCAAAGATCTGGAAGTGAATTCATCTGCTGCTTCAAGTCCATTTGTAGGAAGAACATGCAGAACCTGTTATAATTCCACAGATTAAAAAAATATGTATTCTTAAATACTAGCAAGCAAGTACAGAGCTCAGCATCTGACATGCCATTGTCGTTACACTGTTTGTATTGAAAGCTTCTCTGTGGTTATTTACTTCTCATTTTAAAATAACTGTTCAGTTCTGTATGTCCTGGACTAGGCAAGGTAGGAAAAAAAAAAAAAAAAAATCAATGTAAAGCACACAATTTCTCTTTCAGAAAAAAAATACATAATTCATGAAACATTCCTTCAATTTAACAAAGGAAATTTCAAACAGTTGCCAGTATCTAGGAGCAGAATAAAGAACAAACAAAATGGGTCCTCTCAGATCTTCAGCATATAATGCAGTAGGAACAACATCAACGAGTAGAAAGATTTTGTTTTGTTGGAATGCCTTTGTCCTGTATACACATACAGATGAAACAGCCATTACAGATTCTAAGCACAGTGTTTTGGAACATACCTTTGCAATTCAATTGCCTGCCATAGCTCATCAACACCATCTCTTTAATTTTCTGTGGTATAAAGTGATTTCTATAGGCTGAAAGGCCCATGAAGATCTCTCGCATAGGCTAAAAAAGTGTTTCCAGGCTTTGCTGAATTCAAGAACCACCTAAATCTTTTCTGGAAAACCACAAAATATACCATTTTTTTTCCTGCAGCACTGCCACTGCTTTCTCTAGTAAAAATAACATGAAACTTAATCTAAATTTTGAACACACTTTTCTGAATTTGTTCCTACTCTTTTTTACCTGGGTGCAAGAATGCTTTTGCATAGTTTTTACATTTTTCTCTTTCCCTTGCCCTGCAATTATTTAGACAACCATCTTTCCAAGCATTACTGCCCACAAGTCCAGTGTCCTGCATCAAGGCAGCCAAGAAGAATATTTATACCTGTGTCAAACCATTTTGGTACTGTAGCTACAGGGGGAAAAAAAAGCAGCAGACCAGCGTCACTTAATTTAGTGAATGATATGTTTAGCTTCAAATTCTCTGAAGATGGATTTACATCTTTGTAACATTTCTGCTAATACCCAGATGATTTTCCCTGTTTCTCTTACCCTTTACAGAGGGTATTTAACTAAAGGTACGAGTATAGTTTGACAGTGTCAAACCTGATTTTTAACACTGAAAATGACTCGACAGTATGCCTGCAGGTTTCCTTTGCAACTGTAGACTGCTGGGAATTGTTCCTCAAATAATATATAACCCTCCTGAAAATAAATCTGTTCTTTTCACCAAAATAGGGGTATGTCTCATATAAAAACATATAAAAATAATTCTCAGTTTACCATAGAACCAGTAACATAAAAAACCTGCACATCCATGATGTCAGTCCTCTTACTGTGTCCTCATTTAATTGCCTCCAAACTGGCTTGAGATTTCTCAATGGCACAGGCAAGACTGAACGCTGCTGTTCGAAGGACGAGCGGGATGGCTCCAAATTGCTTCTGCAACAGCAAAAGAAGATGGCTTAACGTGAGGCAAACATGTGGCTAAGACCTGGAAGCGTTGGCTTAGTTTTCCTGCTGCTGTTTGGTAGACAAGGAAACTAGGAGAGGGGGCAACAACCTGCTTCTTTCCCACCCTTTCCTTGCCAGACCGTATTCCCATGCCCTTGACCAGCCATTCCTCCAGCGGCAGGCGAACTCCCGCTCAGGAGTCCGGGAGTCTTTGCTATAAACAAAGCAAGTAGCAGAAACGTAAGCATGCTTTTGCTGCTAGCCTCTGCCCATGCTCTCATTTGCAGAGTCTGGAGCAGCCCCCGAGTTGTGTGACTTTCACAATTCTCAGTTCACAGTTCTCGCACATCAATAGGATTGGTGAGCACGCTTAAGTACGAAATCTGGCTGCGTACCGAGCGGGAGGTTTTCATCAGTCAGGATTCGCAGTTGTTGGTGCAGATTTCAAAGCCTCCCAGAGCTTTAAAAACAAAAATAAATAAGTAAATAAAGGACATATCCCCAAAGACCAGAAGGCTCATCCAAAGAGAGGAGGAACGAAAATAAGGTCAGTAATTTTCATCAGGAGAAGTTATTCAGAGGGGCACAGTCATTTTTCTCTGTGGATGAAAAGTGTAATTGTCTCATGCTTTTTAACGTGAGTGACTGCTTTAAATATGTCAAAACCATTTACCCACTAACTTGTTGTAAAACTGGAAGTAGTCTCGGTGATTTAAAAGATTTGAATACTTTTCCCCCAAAGACACTTACCTGCTCTCTCACCCTTAGACAAGAAGCTGAAGCATTCTAGGCACTAGAACAAGGAAAGGTTGCTAATTTACTAAGACGTGAATGCTGAATGATAACAATCCAGGACGCCATGTCCAGTCTGTAGGAGGCTTTTGTTCTGATTTTTGGATTGCTTCCATGGCAGGAAGTTGCTTCAGTTGTTGCTTTAGAGTTTTCTCAGAATCACGATAGCAACGGAAAAAAAACCTTAGAGCAATTAAGGTTTCTGGTCTTATTAAAAATATTCATTGCTTTATTGTTTTGTGCAATGATCACAAAGTTACTATGAGATCATGCACATGTTTCCTACTAGGTTCATTTCAAAGTGCTGCATCAGTTTAAGGGAAGAAAATACAGATTGCTTGTTTCTCTCTCTGTGCTATGTTTTCCCTGTAGAACATAGTTTAAAGCAAAAAAAAAAAGCTAAGCTTCATAACTTTTGTCAAGTGTTGAAAATAATTCTTTGCTTCCTCAAACCTGCTGTAAATCTTATTTACAAAAACAGAGTCATAACTTCAAAAAATGTTACCATTCCTATCAGGAAAAACAATGTTTTCCCCATGTCCGGCTTCAGGCAAATTCCAGGTTGTCTCGAAGTTAAACCCTGGAAAATCTGAGAATATAAGGGGATGAAAGAGGGAGTATATTTGCTTTTAAGAGTGGAATTTCATTCATTCTATTTAATGGAAAAGGGAGTACGAGAACAATTCATAGAATCTGAACTTTGCTTTAAATTTACATTTCTATTTAAATATCAACAGCAAACCTTATTGTTATCTAAATCAAAACTAAATATTTTTGGTTTAAGTCAAATAGCATAGCAAGGTTGATCTACAGTTATGGTTGATCCAAGATCTTGTTTTTTCCACTTTCCAGAGAAAACTTAAAATAAAGACTCCCTAAACCTCGTGGTTTTAATAGTTTTTAAAATTGATTCTTTCCCTTTCATTTTGAAATTTCAAAATCTCTCCTTCATATATGGATTAGTGAAACACTGAGTTAATAAGTTAAAGACAATCCTGTGCTAACTTATTACCAGCTGTATCTCCTTTTTGTTAAAAAATACTGTTTTAAAACACACATTTATATCCTATTTTAGCCACACACATATATGAAATTCTTAGCTTACATCTTGACTTTTCCTACAGGGTTTGGTTGTTGAGTTTTAGTGTTTTGCTATACTGCAGCTGAGGATTTTCCTGAGAATTTGTCTTTACCACCCCCCGGATATAGCTAGCAGTTCAGCAAGGAAGACTTAAAGAGCCTTCAATGCTCCTGTACCTCAAAATCAACAAAATTAAAATGCACTGATAATCTCCATCAGTTCTCTCAGCACTCAAGAGCTCTAAACCTCTGATTTCTAGAAGGAAATGCAAATTGACAAGGGATTTTTTAAAAATTATTTAATGACAGAAAGATCTAGAACTGATGACAGGAAATCCTTGCAACACAGAGAAGATCATAACAAACAGATTAAAAAAGATAATTTTGATATTAATAAGTTAAAGCTGGAAAACAAATTCTTAGTCAAAGAAGTCATGCCTTTACAGTTTCACATTTTGTTTTCTTCCTGTCCTCAACTGAATGTTTCGCTACAAAAAGATCTTGTTATTTCTGATTTGGTTTAGAAATGTGACAAACCAGCTTGCTTTCAGCTGAGTTTTCATACAAGTGTGTGGGAGTCAACATATAGAAATCTCATGTTGAATACATTATTTTACATCTTCCTCTTCATTCTCTCTGCTCTGCCCGCCCTCCCCCCAGCCCATTTTAAAAAAAGAATCATGGTCTGAACTGAAGTTTTTTCTTCATGTTCATAGATCAGGAATTGAGCAAATTCAGTTAATTCGATTCTGTTTGCAATCAAACAGAAGTTGATGTCAACTCATAGAATCTAATAATCAGCCAGCAAAACTCTCAATTTTGGGGAAATATTAGCAATGCTTAGTCAAACATCCCCATATCCCATGTCTAAATTACATTTTGTTGCATGTTTTCAGATAGAATATTTTTCCTAATTCGGAATATACAAAACCATAGGAATTCAGAGTTCATTAAGAAGTTTTAAAAGTAAACAAAAATAAGATAAAAATTTAAAATAAACTACTAAAGAGAGTTAATTGCTCAGAATACAACAAAAGAGATCTAGCAGAAGAGCAGCAAAATGACATGGAAAAGGAGGCCAATATATGACAGCCTGCAGCTGCAACTTTCAAGATATATATCTGCAGGTTGAAGAATTTTATTTCACTTGAATCTTAACAAAAATTAAGTTATGTATCTTCAAGTCCTGACATTTTACTAGTGGATGACTATTCTTCCTTACTACTTAGTTACTCTGATCTTGAACCAGTATAACTGACCAACCCCACGCCCACAATGGAAGAACGCTCAGAGGAGATGACTAAAAGAATTATCTCAGGAAGAATATAAAGAATGACCACCAATTATTGTAAAAAAAGCTGAACTCACCTCAACACAAGGGGGACTGGAGGGTAATCCTTGGTTTAGGTACATGAGTGTACCAGTGGGTCATGGGGTTGTATAAACGGTCTTCCTTGGGATGACTATTGGAGAGTAATGTCTTCCTAAACTAGCCAGACCAGCATGAGGGAAGTGGATATACGGTTCAGCCCAACATAGAGCATCAAAACTGTTTTAATTAATTAATCAATAAAACATGTTTTAATTTGAGCTCATTTTCTCTTGTCCACTACTCAGAAGAGTCTGGCTCCCTCTTCATAACTCCTTCCCACCAGGTATTTGCATACATTGATGAGATCGCTCCTGAGCCTCCTCTTCTCTAGGCTGAAGAGTCCCAGCTCTCTCAGCCTCTCCTCACATCAGAGATGCTCCAATCCCCTCATTACCCTTGTTGGCCTGTGCTAGAATTGCCCCAGTAAGTCCATATCTCACTTATACTGGGGAGCCCAGAAATGGACACAGCACTCCAGATGTGTCTCACCAGTGCTGACCAGAAACAAAGGATCACCTCCCTCGACCTGCTGGCAAGGCTATGCTGTATGCAGCCCAGAACATGGATAGCTGGCCTTAGATGTGAGGGTGCGTTGCTGACTCGTGGACAACTTGTAGTCCTCCAAGGATGCCAATATCCCTCTCTGCAGAGCTGCTGTCCAGCCGGTGGGCTCCCAGCATGTGCTGGTGCATAGGGTCATTCCTCCCCAGGTGCAGGACTTTGCATTTCCCCTTGCTGAACTTCATGAGGTTCCTCTCTGCCCAGTTCTCCAGGCTGTCGAGGTCCCTCTGAGTGGCAGCACGTCCGTCTGGTCCATCACTCACTCCTCACAGTTTTGTGTCATTGGGCCCCGGCTTCCCTAACCCCATCTCTGCATCAGCAGCCAGCATCTCTGTGCTCCTCCTGCGTCACCTGCCCCTGCTTCCCCCTCCTGTACCTTCTCTTTTTATCTGAGTTCACTCAGGAGCTCCTTGCTCATCCATGCAGGCCTTCTGCTACCTTTACTTGAGTTCGTACTTGTCAGGATGGGCCGTTCTTGAATTTGGAGGATGTGATCTTTGAATACCAACCAGCTCTCCTGGACCCCCCTTTTCTCTTGGACCATATCCCATGGGATTCTTCCAAGGAGATCTCCGAAGAGGCCTGTTGTCCTGAAATCCAGGTCTGTTCATCCTGCTTTTTGCCCTGCTACCTCCTCTTAGTGTCCTGAACTCCACCATCTCATGTTCACTGCAGCCAAAGCTGACCCCACCTTACTAATGAGGAAGAACTGTTGGGCGTGTGGAAGTGCCAGGTCCAGCAGAGCACCTTTCCTTGTCAGCCTTGGGATCACCTATGTCAGGAAGCTGTGGTCAAGACACTCCAGAAATCTCCTAGATTGCTTGTGCCCTGCTGTATTGTTCTTCTAACTTTGTAAGTGATGAAAATACACTTTCTGATCAGTATCTTTCTGATAATTTGCAATGTTTTAATTTTCAGATGCAAAACTATTCCTTGTAATCACAAGAAATACTGAAAGATACCCTTTGAACATACAAATGGTTTTGGTTTTTTTGCTGTTTAGCTACCATAAGTACACCTTAGCAATAAACATATATAATACATCCTTGTACATCACAAGTGTATCTCTCCTGTAACACTTGCTCCTCCATCTCATATTGCCTAGTCCAAAGATGTAACTGTGGCAGCTTCTTTTGAGACAGCAATAACAAACTTGTCCTGAAAGTTAAATTCCAAAGAAAAATAATGTTAGGCACACGATGGAATCACCTTAACACAGATATTCAAGCTTGGCAAAATCTTTAATGAAGTGAGTACAAATCCACCAAAGTCAGAAATGCACCAGAGTTGAACATGGCCTTCTAATACTTTATTCTAAAAATAGGTGGGACATGTTATTTCTAGCCCTCCCTCCTCACAATGTGAGAATATTTTCAAGTTTCTTAAAAGTAAAAAAGTTAAATATCAAAGCAATTTCCTTTTTTTTTCTTTTTTCCCTCCATAAAAAGAAGAAAAATTCCTTGCACACAGCAAGATCTGCCTGCCATCTCAGTGGTGGTAGAGGACAGAGATCCATGCAGCAGCAAAGACACAAGGGTTGTTGATGCGTTAGAAACCGGGGAACACCTGAGAACAGTCACATAGGAATTAGGGCTTCACCCCCGAAAAAGGTGGCAGGGTCAATAGCCCAACCATGGCGCATCTACACCAATGCACGCAGCATGGGCAACAAACAGGAGGAGCTGGAAGCCACTGTGCAGCTGGAAAACTATGATATAGGTGCAATCACGGAAACATGGTGGGATGACTCACACAACTGTAGTGCTGCAATGGATGGCTATAAGCTCTTCAGAAGTGATAGGCAAGGAAGGAGAGGTGGTGGGATAGCCCTGCATGTTAGGGAATGTTTTGACTGTCTAGAGCTGATGATGGTGGTGAAAGGGTCGAGTGTTTATGGGTAAGAATCAGGGGAAAGGCCAATAAGGCAGATATCGTGGTGGGAGTCTGTTATAGACCACCCAACCAGGATGAAGAGACAGATGAAACATTCCATAAGCAGCCAGGACAAGTTTCACGATCGCTAGCCCTTGTTCTCGTGGGGATTTCAACTCACCAGATGTTTGCTGGAAATACAATACAGTGCAGAGGAAGCAGTCTAGGAGGTTCCTGGAGCATGTGGAAGATAGATAACCTCCTGACACAGCTGGTGAGGGAGCCAGCTAGGGAAGGTGCCCCGCTGGACCTGTTGTCTGTGACCAGAGAAGGACTTGGGGGTGATGTGATGGTTGGAGGTCGTCTTGGACACAGAGACCATGAAATGATAGTGGTTTTGATTCCTGGAGAAGTAAGGAAGGGGGACATCAGAACTGCCACCTTGGACTTCTGGAGAGCAGACTTTGGCCTGTTTAGGGGCCTTGTTGACAGAGTCCCATGGGAGGCAGTCCTGAAGGGCAAACGAGTCCAGGAAGGTTGGATGTTCTTCAAGAAGGAAATCTTCAAGGCGCAGGAGCAGGCTGTCCCCATCTGCCAAAAGATGAGCCGGCAGGGAAGAAGACTGGCCTGAACAGAGAGCTTTGGCTGGAACTCACAAAAAAACAAGAGTTTATGACCTTTGGAAGAAGAGGCAGGCAACTCAGGAGGACTATAAGGGTGTCGTGAGGTTATGCAGAGAGAAATCAGAAGGGCCAAAGTCCAACTAGGACTTAATCTGGCTCCTGCTGTAAAAGACAATAAAAAATGTTTCTATAAATACATTAGGAACAAAGGAGGGCTAAGGAGAATCTCCACCCTTTATTGGATGCGGGGGCAAACATAGTGATAAAGGATGAGGAAAAGGCTGAGGTACTTAATGCCTTCTTTGCCTCAGTCTTTAATAGTAAGACCAATTGTTCTCAGGGTACCCAGCCCCCTGAGCTGGAAGACGGGGACAGGGAGCAAAATGGAGCCTCCGTAATCCAAGGGGAAATGGTTAGTGACATGCTACACCACTTAGACACATACAAGTCTATGGGGCAGGATGGGATCCACCCCAGGGTACTGAGGGAGCTGGCAGAAGTGCTCACCAAGCCACTTTCCATCATTTATCAGCAGTCCTGGTCAACAGGGGAGGTCCCAGTTGATTGGAAATTAGCAAATGTGATGCCCATCTACAAGAAGGGCTGGAAGGAGGATCCAGGGAACTACAGGCCTGTCAGCCTGACCTCGGTGCCAGGGAAGGTTATAGAATGGTTCATCTTGAGTGCCATCACGTGGCATGTGCAGGACAGCCAGGGGATCAGGCCCAGCCAGCATGGGTTCATGAAAGGCAGGTCCTGCTTGACCAACCTGATCTTCTGTGACCAGGTGACCCGCCTAGTGGGTGAGGGAAAGGCTGTGGATGTTGTCTGCCTCGACTTTAGTAAGGTCTTTGACACTGTCTCTCACAGCATACTCCTTGAGAAGCTGGTGGCTCATGGCTTGGACGGGTGTAAAAACTGGCTGGAGGGATGTGAGCCCAGAGGATTGTGGTGAATGGGGTGAAATCCAGCTGGTGGCCAGTCACAACTGGTGTTCCCCAGGGCTCAGTACTGGGGCCAGTTCTGTTTAATATCTTTATCAACGATCGGGACGAGGGGATTGAGTAAGTTGGCAGATGCCACCAAGTTGGGCAGGAGTGTTGACCTGCTTGAGATCTGCTTGAGGGCAGAAAGGCTCTACAGAGGGATCTCGACACACTGTAAGCCAGTTTGTTTAGTAGTAAACGTCAACAACGTTCTAGTCCCTGTACACCAGAATGGGCCAGGAGGTGATTTGTTCTGAAGCCTTTCCTAGCATTTCTGGCAGCAAAGTAGCATGTAAGAACAGAATGCTAGAGATAACGTCCTACGTTATCTCAGTTGCTAAGCTATTGTTTGAGTCAGTTAACAATTCAAAGGCCAGTAAAAATATTTATATTTTATTAATATAGGCCAAGCCCTAAGACAAAGGAAACACCTTAAAACAGAGGACACAAGGTGCAAATAATTTGAAAGAGAAGCTACACATTACTGGTTAAGAAAGCCTGTCCACACAAATTAGACTGTTAATTCATTCATTGGCATGACCCAGAGGATTTTAACTTTGTTTTAAAAGAAGCAATGAAATGTTAATTCTCCAAAAATTATGCAGTAATTTCATTAATCAGGAATGATATTACAAGCTTTCCGTGTGTCTTATGTCAGAAGCAGTTTAACCCGTATTGCACGAGTTCAATAGGACAGGTTTCACATCATAGTTTAATGACCAAAAGGTAAGAAAAAAACCTCTCAGAACTCTGGCTCCAGAGGTGGCAGAAAAAGAACAACAAAGTGGAAAAGAACAACAAAACAAAACCTCCAAAAAATATTACAAACTTCAGGTTGTTCTCAAAGCACAAAAGAACCTTTGTTAGCACTTCATTTAGTGTATAATGGCAGTAAAATGTATTAATTGGAAGATCTGCCACTACTTCCAAAAGGTAGAACCTGTTTGTGGCTGATAAACAGAGTGCAGTGCTGTCCAGAGATTTCAAAATGCAACCCTACGTATACGCACTTAAGGGTGCGGATATTTAACTTCAGAGCCATTTACATGGATTAACCAAAATGACAAAGCAAACCGGTGACCTAGAAAAGGAACCAGCTTTCTCGAGCACTGTGTGGTGCCAACTCAGTTTCGCTAAATGTACCATATGCAACAAAAGGCACACTGCCCAACGGGCAGAGGCCTAAACATGTCCAAGGAAATATACAAAGCCACAAGATCTCAAAGAAATTTGAGGAACTGCCATTTCACTTCCAAGTGTCAAAATGGAGGGATTAGTAAACTCTAATAAAATAGTTTCGGCTTTGCCTTTGCACAGCATGGCAGAAAGGGGAGATTGTCCACTGTTATTTAACCAAAATATTCACTTTTTTCCTCCTCTCTCTCCCTCCTACATTTTTTATAAGAGCATCAATCACTTTCCACAGCCTTACTGATCTACACAACCTTATTACTTCCAGCAACTGCTGGTCTCCTTCGATGGAGGCCAGGCAGTGAGGAAGAAACGCCATCCGGTTGCTCAGAAGAAAAAATGAGTCAGACTTAACGAGAAGACCAAGGAACATCCTGCCCCGTTTTCCCTGTCGCAGACTCCTAATAAAATGTCTTGTCCTCCTCTCTCTCTTAGCTAGTTTCAAATTCTTTTGACGAGCTTCCTCTTACTGTTCATAGCTTCACAATAGGTAGGACAGAAAAGAGAATTCTAGGTATCTGCTGGAAATTATGCTTCCACTTAAGTCAAATCATCTTCACTGCAATCAGGACTTTGTCCACAGTGTTAGCAGAAAAAAGATCAAGCAACATACAAAATACATAAGATACCAATTTCAGCTGTTTTGCAATTCATACAAATCTTGCCAGTGGACATTTGACAGACTATTATATTTTTTCTTTATTAAATTAGCATTCTTCAGTTAGGTAAAAAAGAAAGACAAACTTGGATCTTCAAGAAAATATCTGCATAATAGATATAATAGATATTTCAGTAGACTTAATATTTTAAAGAATGAGCCCTGTACATACACATTTTTAGATTTGATATCACGCACACTAACAGAATATAGAATATTTTCCAATTTTTCTTTATATAAACCAAATATATACATGAAATTACAAGCAGCTGTAGCTTTGTTATATTACATCCATTCAACACTCAGCTTACCTAAAGTTAAAAGTTTGAACTTCATATTTCTTCTGCAACTATGCTGAAGATAAGATATAAAGACATTTCAAAAAATTATACTTGAAGATTTGCACATGTCCAGGAGTATTATTATTTTAAAGATATTTTCATGTATCTTCCAGAAAATGAGACAGAACAAATATTTGTATAGTGCAAGAAAAATGCTCAACTAGTGAAGGAGGTACATCATAACACACGCCCGTTCACTATATTTCATACCGTGGTAAGTAAACCCCACCATCTTTCTCGCCAGGAGATGTACAGGACTGGGGTAGGACGCCTGCGAACTCCTGGAATGCAAACCCAGCATGGGTTGTGCTAGTCCATGTGTTTTCACAAGGTACTGAGTTTTGCTTAGCAAGGTAAACAGGCAACCATGCTAGATTAGAAATACCAAGCCTATTCCCATTTGCAGTACTGGAGGGATCAGGGAAAAGACAAGGTTTTGAATTCAGAACTTACCTGAAGAGAAGCAATTCCATCAGCTCGCTTTTCTTGTGCTTCTTAGTCAGTTACGTAGTCCCTGCTTTTCAGAACAATTAACTCCAAAACCCGATGACAAGTTAACGTTATTCTAAACCAAACAGAAATCAAAGTAGTTGGTACCTAACTTAAAGATATTTACAGATAGACTAGAAACAAACTGGAAGCACAGTAAGAGTTGGGAATTCCTGACCTTTATGTGGAAGGGAAGTGAAAATTTCTAAGCTGATTTCTTTATAAACTACTGAAAAAAGGCTGATGGTGTTTGATTTGCAGTAAAGGTGTTTAACCCTGCTGAGAAGTGAGATATTATCCAGAAGACCACTGGGAAGAAAGACAGCATCTCTCATTCATTGCAAAACACACACCAGTATTTTCTGACTTCCACACAGTTATTCAGTCACTTGCAGTGGTTATCAAAGTCTGAAATACACTTACTGGCTTGCAAGTGCTTGGCTTTTGCCTGCCTGAAAAGGAATGAGGAAAAAACCTCACATTTGAAATATTTTAATTGAATAGACAAACATCTCAAAGACTGGAAGACTTGCTTGCTGTGCACTATATTATCAATCAATCAATCTCATAAGAGGCTTAGAGCCCCGGACTCTCCCCACTTTGGTTCCTTACCTACATTTCAACCAATATATATTGATCTGTTCTTCTCCTTACTGCCTCGGCAGCAACGGGAAGGCAAGCAGTAGGCAGTCTCTTACCAAGTCTTTATAACACTGGCTAAATTAGGGAAGGAAGTTAGCAAAGATACTGTGCAGTAACTGTAGGAAGGTGAAAAATACACTCAATGCAGGTAATATTTGGGAATTTTGCCTTAGTTTAACAAGTATGATCAAAATACGACTAAATTTCAGCAAGTTTCAAGGCAGACAGAAAAAAGATACATTCTTGATATTGCAATGCCCTAATTCTACACATAAGACACAGTGTGACAGACTTAAAAAAGTTTGTAGGGATCCATAACATAGAAAGAAATAGTGCTTTAATCAATTTTGTTCCTTGAAACAGCAAAATTATTTTAAGAAAAGCACTTCTAAACATTTAAAAGCAGTATACCTTGTCTCCTTATGAGTTTATGAATTTTAGTAAAAGGTTGCTCTAATAAAAGATAGGGAAATGTATAATGACAGTACATGTAGAGAAGACCAGTAAGTCTTCTTACTATGGCCAAGCCACCAAAAAAAAAAAAAAAAAAAAAAAAAAAAAAAAAAAAAGAAAAACCCATCCCCTCCCCCTAAAACCCAGAACTTACTTGTTTCCTTAATCTAATAATTTGCACATCAGCTTTGCAGAGATAACAGTGCTGATTCTGGATGACATGTTTATTTCTGTTGAAGACTGGAACAGGATTATTCAACCTTTTCTTAGCACATTTTGCACTGCTGGGCAATTGTAGCAGCAACAAGGTGAGCAAGTAAGGGGATGAAGAAAAAGTAGACCAGTGACTTGTGTTAAAACAAGTTAAGAAGGCATCAGGTGTTTTAATGACAAACTCACTCAATGGAAAACAAACTGTGATCAAGTGTGATACCCCTTTTAACAGTTTTGTATCATATGACTTAAAATGTTTGTTTTATTGGCGAGAGCTTCAGTACCATAAGGGAAGAGGAAAAACATCAGCTAGCATAGCTTATCTTCCTCTTGTGCAAGTCAGACCTGTGTTCATTTTGCACCTTCCCCTCTCAATTGGCAAGAGTGTGTTTTCGATATTATGAAGGGAGAAAACATTTTGTTCAAATTTCTTTATACTTACTGACTGAAAGCTAAATATTACTCTCTGCCCTTCCTCAGATTTTAGGTAGCATGTGACACGTCAGAGAATTGTGTGAATTAAAAATCTAATGAACAGTATTAGGAACTAATTAAACCCCCATTACAATCTTCTTTCTTTCACCTCTTTGAAGCCTCCTCCCTCCAATCAAATCCAAATGTGACAAGGTCAGCATGCCTTTCTCAGAGCAGGAAATAAATCTGCAGTCTAAAAAGAATCTCGAGCTCCATTTTCTTCCCTAACTCAGTAGAAGGACATCCTAAGACAATCATTTACAATGAAATGTTCTCTAATATCCAGAAGTATATGAATTGCCTTCCTCAGAGCCAGGTGTTAAAATTCTTACAAGTTGTTAGCTGGTGCAGAGAAGGCGGAGAAAAAAAGGCACATTACCATTAAATCGTTATTGCAGAAGGCCAAGAAAAAAGTCACACACGAAGGCTGTCCAACTCTTGGTTCCTAATTTGCCCCCACTCTTCACAAAGGCGTTCCCTCCCTGCCAGCTCCTCTCACCTTCCTCCCCACTGCTCTCCTGGCTGTTTTGCCCGAGTCATCTGAGGAACCCTTCTTCCAGAAGCTGCACTGTGACCACCGCTTTCTGTGAAGCTCCTGTGTTAGTTTGTTGTTCTGTTCTTCTTGTGCTGAAGAACGCAAGGACTAGGTTGGTTATTGCCGGAGCCCCCAGAATTTCGGTGCCAACCCCGTCCCAGCTAGTTAGTTGCAGAGGTGTTCAGGACTAGTGCCAGCAGCTACTAGGAACAAGTCGATTCCTTTGCACTGGTTGGGCTGTCATTCCCCTCCCACCTCTAAAAATTAACCAGCTACCCATCTGCCTAAAAGAACCCCAACAAACCAAAAGAATACTACAACCCCCCCGCCACGCACCTGGACCATCATTCAGAAAAAATGATCATTCTATGCTAGGTTTGAACTAGAGGACACCTCTCGATCTGGTTAAAAACTGAAGTGGTTTACAGTCAGAAGAGATATCACATGTGCAATGCTGAAAATAGTTGCCACACCATGTTTTTGTTTTGTTGCCATGACAGCAATTACCAATATTTTGAAGAGAATGACTGCTCACTGACACAACAAAAGGACAATGGGAAGGTGTGTTTTCTTCACCAGTCCAGGAAGCCTCATTGTGTGCCCAAATGCAATTATTTCCTATGATGTTTAGGCAAAGTTATTCTTCAACAGAAACAGAACAGCAGCTAAGCTGGTGAAAAAAAGCTAATTCAGAAAGGAACAATGCAGAGATACAGCAGTTTTAGGACTTTGCCTCTTCAAATACCTGTTAAAAGAAGCAAAAATTTAAGAAAAAATAAAAGTCTCAATATTTCTTAGATTTAAATCTGTCAGCCAGAACATAAAACCACTTTGCCAAATAGGTGACAAATGCCTGTTTTGGCTGCATTTTTCTTTATGCTTTTATTAGTGTTAGAATCAAAACCTCTTACTATGTTCTACCGCTTTGGTACGTAACAACTATATTTTGAAAATGGCATAAAAATCAGGGTTCAGAACAGTTAGTCGGATTCTTCAAGTCTTCCCAGCTTAAACCTATCTCCTCCTCCAGAGAGAGAGAGAAGTGGGAAGACCTCTGAATGGACAACCTGATCTGCCATCTCCTTCGAGAATTCCTGAGCAAGAAACACAACACACTACTGGGCTTACAGATCTCTCTCTGCTTTTCCTAGATCTCTCCTGCATTCTAAATGCAACTGTACTTGTACTAACACATATGTTTCACAGTCAAGTCCTTCACATCCACCTTAACTTGTAGATTTTTATGACATTTTAAATACAAAGCAGACATTAATATACAAGGAATTTAGCTTCTTTCACTCAAGCTTACATAAAGCATAGGTTACGTGATACGTGCTATTGGGACTGTGGCTCCTCACAACATAAAGACTAATCAAACAGTTGTCAGACATAACATAGTTAAAGCACAAATCCTCAACTGATAATACAGAGGATGCACATGATTGAAAAAACAGGACTGCAGGCACATCAGAGCTTCAGCAAGGCTGTTAATAACTCAGATACAAAGACATGGTATTCATCGGCATCCTGTTTTTTTCCAGCATATGCTAAACTTTTCTTTCTTTTTCAAAAGAAGAAAAAGAAGGGACACAAATTAATAGACTGTTTTCTTAAACACATTGCAAAAATACTTAGGCATAAGACCTACAGCTGTGCTGACTACTCAACCTCTGTTTCAACAATAATTACGGTGCTGTCATAAGAGTGCTCCATTGACACCCTAGCATTTCCTAGCAACAATCTATGTTTTGTACATAAAAAAGTGGATGAAATACTGCCTATCAGTGTTTTCTTTCTCATTATGCTGTTAAACCTTTCTCCCTCCCCCACGTAAAAGGAAAAGAGTCTTATTCGGACATAATGCAGAACTTCAAACCATGCTCTGTAATGTACTGAATTACCAAAGACCAAGCAATCAGATGACAAGGTGCTTCATGTTATTCAAGTCGATCCTTCTAAAAATAAAGTTAGTGTTAGTTCATAAATCCACTACAGATTCACTGATCTTTAATCCTGCAATGAACAGAGTGCCCCATAAGCAAATAAAGAGCTGGGCATTCTGCTTTTCAGAGGTCTGCTTCTGAGGAGTTTTTGCCTGCAAAAATAGTATCCAGTCTTATCATTCAAATTCTTTGTGAGCCAAAGCACTAAGTATAAAGAATGTTTCATCAAGTCTTCTATTTTCAATAATAAATCCCTCATAACAATGGCAGCCTACTTGGGTTGTCATACGTGACTCCTGCAAAGCAGCACCGAATGCATTCCCAAACACCTAACGGCATAACCTGGTTATGGAATTACTGTAGGATACCCTGATGTCCTAGGAGTCCAGAGACCTGGACCACGATGGGCAGTCACGGAGATGCGTGGAGTATTGTTTCCTTTATCAAATATGTGGAGAAGGAACTTTACTCTGCCCTGGCTTCTTGCAGACTCTTGGTGAGCAAGACAAGCCCTCACCTGCAGTCAAGCAATGGGACAACAGCTGCTTAGAACTCATTTCTTTCCTGCACTGCTTGCTGGGCTATAGGGTAGCTAGTGAAAGGGTGCACAGTGAAGAACGCTTCTTTAATTCATGTAAGGATACTCTTTCTTCCTAGCATATTATTTTCCCAGTATCTGAAAGACTCATGATTTAAAAAAAAGCCAGAAAAAGTACACCTGTTTTACTAGTTCAAAGACCAGCGTTTCTCTGTAGGATGGTATTTTCTGTGATTAAGACATCTCCTAGTAATTTTTGATCAGTCTAGGAAAAATCCTTCAACTGCAACGCATTGCCTCGTGGCCTCCCAACAACTGTTGTTCTTCTCCCTCTCCTGCCCCATGCCCCTCTTCTTCCAGCCACCACCTAGTTAAAGGATCTTCCAAAACATCATTAAAAATAATATGTACGCAGACACAGTTACATACATACATACCCTCCTGCAAGATGGGAACTAATATAAATCCAGCTAATCCACATAAAACCAGTTCTACAACATGCAACTGATGGTTTAAACTCACTGGGAATAAATGTCATCCCTTTGGAGATGCCCTAGCCCTTACTTGTAGCATAATTAGTGAGGTGGGTGGGGTTCCCCCTCCCTTTATTTGGACACAGATTAGCATTTATAATAAAACATATCTCAAGCAGGATGGTAGAAGGTTAGAAAAAAAAGGTACAGAAAACCCAGCATATTTCCATCCAGGTGGCTACAATGCTATGTAGACTCCAAATCCTACTGTAGCCAGGTAGATAAAAAGCAGCAAAGCAACAAACTCAAAAAGGAGTGGTGTGGTAAAGACCAACCATTCGCTTAGGAATGTAGGGGTGGAGAAATCAGGTTATTTCTGCTGGTCAGCTGTTCAGGTCTTGTCTACATTAATCTCTTGTCATAGCAATTCATCTGCCAGAAAGCAAAGAACTACGTGCTTTTAAAAAACATCCCAGTGTTTTTTCTCCTTTTTTTTTTTTTTTTTAATAAAGAGCAAAGGAGGCACATTAGAAAGATTTTTTTAATTTATTCCTAATATTTCCATGTAAATTCTGTCCCTGTATTTGTGTATCTCAAAACAGACAGTGAAGGAAAGTTGCTTCATGCTGAATCCCTGTTTACAAAGATGTTTGCAAATGTGTGCAATACATTCTCAACATTCCCTTTGTTGCCACTGAAGCACGATATTGATGATAGGTGTCAAAAAAAAAAAATCACAGTTATTTAGACAATCCTGTGTTTTCACTGATGTATTTCTACCCTGCGGAAGAACAGAACTAAGCTGATTTCTCTTACCATTGCTCACATCCTTACTTCAACACAATTTTTGATACAGCAGTTATTACAGGAAAAAATAAATTGCAAATCAGTCTTCAGTGTTTCCTTAAAATCCTTTGGTGCATTTAGAACAAATGCATTTCATTTTCTCAATTTGTTATAGAAACTCTGGGTTGGTTTTAAAAAACATCCTGGGAAATTCAACTCTATTTCAATGGCAGCATCAGAAACATGAATTCAAACTGATGGTAACTCGCATAAAGTTTGTTGACATATGGTGCCACCTAGCTAGAAGATTTTATGCATGGCATGTATTACAGATTTAAATGTGTTGCCATAAACATAGTCCTCCTCCAAATGAGCTAAAGATGAAATGTCTACCAGATAAACTTCAAAAAGCATCCCTTTCTAGCATATCTGGGATTACAGTTAAACAGAGGTAGGTATATGTTAAATAAAACCACAGTTCCAGAGTAAACTATTTCAAATTCTTAATGTTTATATGGGACCGTAAGATTACAGGTGATTACTGATTATTTCAAAGCTTTTCAATGTATTTTAATATGAATTCACAACCTGCATAGCCAAGAGCAAATGAGACATGGCTTCGGAATTTTTTCCCCTTCACATAAGTAGCAACAGGACTGGCAGAATTGCTTCCTAAATCTTTTCTTGAAGTAAAACAGAATCATTTGGAAAATGCAACAGCCAGCGTACCACCGGCACAAGGACAGGCACATACACAAACAGCCGCAAGGAATAGGAGCAAGAGATTCTCTTTCAGCTTGAGAATCAAATAATAATGCACTGTTACAAACAAGTCAAACTGGAAGAAGTCACTTCAACCACTTATTTTAAATAACTTCAGGAATCTCTTTTTTTCTTTTTTTACCAGAGGCTGCAAACTCAGAGTCCAACTCTTTCTATAAAATATAGGAGAATGAGATTTCTCAAAGAAAAGTGAAAGCTTTTCTTGAGGCATTTAGTGCGCCCAGTCATGTGTATCAGTAAAGAGGTTACAAGTCAATGTCTGCCATTTATGGGAAGACACCAGAGCATGCAAGCAAAAAATTTACATTTGCTTCTGGGAAGAAGCTTTTTCTTAAAAGCATTTTTTTTTCCTGGAGAATGTAGGCAGTAGGCCTATTAAAAGGATTGTCTAGCATCCTTAGGACTGCAGTTAGAGATTGCAGTGCATACCTGACATTGCTTAAGGGTCTGATAGACTGAATAAATAAGCAAACCTTCCCCAGGCACAAAGAGCTTCCTGGTATGGCAGTGATAGAAAGAATATACAGCCTTTTATACATCTAACCCACGGAGCCCATAAAGGCTGATTTACAAAATTTCAGAAAGTTTGAATGCATTCTGTCTGAAACCCAAGATGAAGATATCAAATAAGACACTGCACGTTATTTCAGTTTTCAATAGTATACACAGAAGTTTGAGCAAAACCCAAACCAAACCAGCACATTCCTCTAGGGGAATATTTTAAACATTCTACTGTGGAATTTTATTGAAGAGCTAAGGTAGGCAATTCAACAGTAAGTGTTTCAATAAAGATTTCCTCACCAACTGTAACTATTACCTGGAGTGCTTTACAGGAATCAACCCAATCCTTTAAAGTTGGCACAGGTTACTTCTAGTAGTGTTAACTGTGAAGGTTTGGCATTTCTTTGGGATAAGTACGGTGTCTGAATAGTAACCGAAATGTAAACCTGAACCTCCATTACTACACAAAATCTATGATACAGTAGTATTTACATTTAATTTGACTCTCCAAAAACATCCCAGAAGTTGTTTTATAGCAAATCTCTGGTCCAAGTTAAAAAAAAAAAAAAAATCGTTCCCCACAGAATTACACATTTACATTTACTATATACTCAAAAGTAATCATCACCCCTCAATAATTTGGGTGATGAGTACCTTGGCTCTGCCACATCCTCTACCAGTTCTCCTCCTGCCCATTCTAGCTGTGCCATCCCAACTTTTGACCAACACAACGTATGCACTCTGTAAAAAAAAAAAAAAAAAAAAAAAAAAGAGCTTCCAGACTAATGATTAAAAATACACTCTAACATTTAAAGCTGTAACAGATAAAGAGCACCATTAGCCAGCAAACTTTCTACTTGACCAAAACTATTCACCTCAGGATGAACTGCAACAACAAGAAGATACTTCTATCAAAGGCGGCTGACATAGGTAAGATACTTACCTGATTTATCAAAGTATCTTATCAAAATCCAAGTTTCTGCTCAGTATTAAGGCAAGACACAAGAACGATATACTGGCAGTGTGGGGGTATGCTGCAGATTTTCGTTCCGAGAGAAGCATGGGTGTCAGATCCTTCGCAGTTGAGACAGCTCGTAATTATAAAGGCTGTGCTATCAAACCATCTTTGCCAGGCGATGTGGATTTCCAGAGCTCCTGTTTCCTGATCCTCACTCTTTACTTCCAGCCTTTAGGTGGGCCACTGCTCCCTTAATTGCTTCTCAAAACTGACTGACTGGGGGGAAGCAAAGAAGAATGTTTGAAACTCCAAAGTTTTTGATCCAGGTCACGTGCAAGTCCCACAAATGACTTGTGGCAACAGAAAGAGCAGGCAACTAGCGCACAGAGGGGAAAAGGCGGCCGCCAGTATCATACCTGGCTGAACACAGAATTACATGTCACAGCCAAATAGAAAACACACATCCCTAAGGAGTGGGGTCGGGGAGGGGCTGGGAGGAGGCAACTC
The DNA here is from genome assembly GCF_900496995.4 of Aquila chrysaetos chrysaetos. NCBI lineage: Eukaryota > Metazoa > Chordata > Aves > Accipitriformes > Accipitridae > Aquila > Aquila chrysaetos. The sequence goes on along the minus strand of NC_044021.1, from coordinate 26,171,960 downwards.
GGAGGGGGAGGAAAACAGTCCAGACCAAATACCTAGTTTGAGTGAACACAGATTCCTATTTAGACTTTATCATCAGTTATCTGACAGACTTCCTCATTGGTTCCTAGAAATTCACAGTTAATTTTGTTTACGGCTACATGTGGCACGATGAAATTTATCTTTTGAAGCAGCACAAAAATTTAGACCAACAACTCCTAGTATTTCAGACTTAGTAAAGATAAGGAAGCAAATTTTCTCCTGGCAAGAACAAGATATTTGCAAACATCTAAAGTGGTTTTGTATTTTTATTATTATTTACAAAATACTGTAAAATTCATAATATTTGTCCACCTTGCACATATCAATGGTACAAAAGCCGCCAGTTACATCAGTACTGAATTATAAAAGTTTTGTTTCAAAATTACTGAAAAGCACACCTTATCCAGTATTTTTTCCATCCAAGTAAATATACAAATCAAATTAAAAAATATAAGTATTGTATCTTCTTTGTGTTTCAAGACACAAGGGATCACAAAAACATCCATCTTTTTTAGATCCAGGGTAGAATTCTCGTAGTGAGCATTTTAATGCAACTACCAACTATTGTTACTCTCGAATTAAGTATTCTCTAGAGTGATTAAAAAGATTTTAAAATATGGGGAAACAGAAACAACTTCTACAGGTTATTAGGGTTAGGAGATGGGAAACGTAACGATCACAATTCATGCAGTTGGGTCACTGCTGAAATAAAATATTCCTCCATGAAGGTGTTCAAGTTAGGACCTGAACAGGACTGGTAGATAATTCTACTAGAAACACTTAATGACTGCTGCTGTGATACTGGGAAGGTTATCACTTTTAAATTTCTATAAAATACAAATTTTTCTAGCACATTATTTGTTGTTTTTAAGTCAAGATTCACACACCAGTAGACAATGACCTCCCTCAACAAACAAATCAAAAGCAGGTTTTGGTACATTACCAACAACATGATGTACTAAATAGGGTTTTTTTGTTGTTGTTGCTTAATCCAGCATATATGATAATACTATACAGGAATCCTCACAGAAAAAGAGGACAAAATTGAGGTTTCTGCCATAGACAAAAACTTTATAAAAACATAATACAATTAAAATACAAAATATATATAGTACATGTCAGATCAGTTAGTAGTGGCATTTGAGGTTTCTGGAGACTGAAGAAATTCATAGGGATCATGAACCATGTCTTGCTGTTCTCCAACACTCAGATGAGAGGGGCTTCCTGTAGAATACAGGAAAAAAAAAAACAAAACCTTTAAAAGTACAGAAAAATAATGGAGAGAGATATATATAAACAGCATGATTATTTCACATGTTCCTTTCAGACTTTTAAAGCAAAACAGACATTTAAATGATATTTAAACAGGAGATTTTGGAAAAGAAATTATGAGGTTCTTCAGTAATTTAGATACTTTTTAAAAAAGCAGTCATTATTCTATTACTCCGAGTTGAAAAATTATACAAAATGTAATTGAGTATCATCCAACCAACATCTCCTACCCTCTCAGAAATAGCACCAAATTGTTAAGGGGTATGTTACCCTATCATCCTGTCTTAGCACTGAATTTTACAGCTGGAAGACTATTGTAGACTCCCACCTGTTACATGCTGCATATGCCAAAGTAAAATAAACATTATCTACTCCTCAGTATTTCTAAGAGCATAAAATTCAAGTGCACATAGGGATTTGCCACTCAGTATCAATTTACTTCACAATTACTTCAATCATGCCTCATCAAAAAATAAGTAACTAACTACAATTAGTGTTCTTAATTCCGCAGGTCAAAAGTATGCCTTCTTAGTTGCCTTTGCCATGCATACTTAAAAATTAAAACATGATCCTGTAGTCAGCACACTGTTTTATCAGAGTAGTTTCATGCAAAGATTTATGTCAATCAAAATGTAAGTTTTAACCAGTTTCAATTAGAGCAGAAGTATTGCAACTTCTGTGACACAGGTAACTTTACCAAGATGATGTTGGTCTCTTTCAGAGGTATTGGAAAGGGAACTCAAATTGGATGATGGCCGGGATCCCACTCTGTCAGCCTGAGCTTCATGAAGGTCCTGCAGCAACTTAGTTGTTTCATCCAGATGTAAATGGTTATCATCATGATCAAGCTCCTTCTTCACTTTCCCTAAGGGCCACCAGTTACCAACCAAACCCCATAATTAGCACATGCAGATTGACTCATGAATTACAAAGTCACTATAAAAAAATTCTAAAATAAGTTAACACAAGTGTTGTCTATTACACAAATGACATCAGCTTTGCACTGTCCTTTGCACTTCTAAAAGGCAACAGCTGCAGATCTGTTTTCAGTTTCAAGAGACACATGTTGAAATGCATTTGGCAATACTGGACGATGAAGGAGAGTGCCACGAGAAATGGCTCAAACTGAACTGACTCCCAGTATTTAAACAGCTATAAGAGCTTAATTTGTCTTCCTCATCTGTTAAACTTCAGACATGAAATAATGCATTTAGTTTGCAGCAAAGGAGAGTAAGTCAGTAGAAAGATTACTTAAATATCTAACTTAAAATACAGTTAAAATAGAAGATGTAATTTATGGAGGTGAAGAAATCCCCATCACAGAAGGTTTTTAGAACAGTATCTTCTCCAGCAACACTGATTTTACAGTAAGCCAAATAAAATTGGAAAGAACTGCCAGTATCTGCCAACATACGCTGCTCTTTCATCTGAAGACTTAAAAAAATTTCCCTCAACTTCAAGCTGGAAAATAAACTCTTTCCCCTCTCTTTGGGCTGTCTTCAATGCAGACCTTGCTAACTTTGCAAGAATTATAAGAAATAATGTCATAAACTCTCTCTGGAAGCTATGTTATCTATAAGTATGATTATTTACAGAAAGATCGAAGAAGAAAAATATAAGCAGCTTTCAGTGGAGCAATCATAGTAAGACTGATATGGCTAAACATTATCTATAAAATGGATATTTACTAATTTTTTACTGAACTGCAATAAAATTAGTGTGTGACAGCATAATCAGAGCTTACAACTGCTTTTCAAAGAATACTGCACCTATGGGAGAAATCTATAGAAATGTTTTTTTTTTTCTTTAAGCTTTCAATAACCTCAGTTATGTTTTATAATAGACAGTTTCGCATCTTTCACATTCTGAATTACAATTATCTTAAACCATAAGCAGTATTATTTTTTTTTTTTTTTGTGATGACATTTTTTAAGACATTTGACCAGCTCAGCAGCAGGCAGAAATGGGAACATTACTTCCTGTACTATTTAAAGGAGGATACCTATCAAAGACGTATAGAAGTATTAGGATACTTTCAAATACACATCTGCCTTATTTGAAGGTAAAGTTTTTCCAACACCTGAAGTTTCTTCTGCTTTTTGTTTTGGGACATTCCAAGTGGTGATATGATTGAGCTTCACATACTTAACTACTTCTCAAGTTATTTCAAAAGACAGCATGTGAAGCAGTAACATTTCTGAGACAAAGCTCCATACTGATTCTTAAAATTTGCATTACTATGAACACATAAAAAACAAGCAAAGCTATCAAAATTGTGAAGTACAAATACTTTGGTTTCTTCAGTGGTACAGGAAAAGTTAGCTTGGCTAGCACATGGATGTCTCAGGAAAAACAGACCAAGGTTTCATTTATCTTGTACCAGCCCTAGACTTTTACCCATGTCAAATGTAGACTTACTACTACTTTTTGAACACATTTTTATTCTTAGCAAATCCAGCTGTTACTTTACCTAAATGGTACAACTAAACCATAATTGATGGCTTGTATATTTAATTACTTACCTAATGAACTTAACATAGAAATATCAAGAGATACATCAGAATATGGTTTCATAGACAGAAAGTCTAAGTCAGAAGTGTTGCTGTCTCCAGCAGATTCTCCAACCTATTAAAATACAAGAAACAAAGACTAGCAACAGTGACAAGCTGTCATAATAACTTTTTAATGTTTAAGGTAAATGCATGAATCCATACTCTCAGAAGTGTGTACCACAACACTTGAGACTGGAACATCCATAACCACCTTGGCTAACCTGCGGCTCACAGGCAGCTCAAACATGGTTCCAGGACAGACTGGTCATACGAATAGCAAGGGATCTGCACGGCAGTCTAAGTATCTTTCATCTCATCATCCGGGACTGTTGAAACCAACATTACCGAATCGTCTGGGACTCAATTACATGCTCAACTCATCCCTGTCCCATGGCAGAACCCTGGTGGGGGGAAGCATTATCAGTATCCCCCATCATGAACCACTCCCAAATCCTCTTTTCCCTCACCTTCTTCAATGCAACATCACCTTCTCAATGCAACACTGGATTTATTGAAATTTTTAGTATGTGACTAATAAAACCAGTAAGGTGGGCCTCCCCCTACACAGCATCAGCTGGAGCTGGTCTCTCAAGTATTTTTTCTGTAAATTTGGATAATGAAATACAGCCTGCACTACAACAGTTTCATTTTTTCAATACCTGTTGCAATACTGCTATGTAATGGCAAACAATAAGAGATCAAAGTAAAAGTCCTTAAGCTTCAAAACACATTCTAATAGAACTCTCTGAGGTTGCCTATTCCAGCAGGAAGAATAAGACATGCAGGTAAATACACAACCAGGTATTAACTTTTAGAAATACGAAAATGAAACTTAGCACTTCCATGAATTAACTTAACCAGTTACCTTCTAGAGAGATACAAACCTTTCCACAAAATGTAAGGAATATTTGTAAAACTATAAATTTTATTAGTTGCTATAATGTAATCTATATAATTTTTATGTGAATTGCCATGGAATACAGTGCATATCTTCTGTTGTCACATATAATTTGCAAGATAAAACCTGTACCACTTAAAGAAAGATTTGATTAGTAACCATGAAAGAGTAAGATGTGCATTATTTACCCCTACTTTCTAAAAGACATTTTCAATGGATGTGGTAAAACTGATAAATAGCACTGTTTTTTTTAACACTTTTACAGCAGATTGAACCTCAAATATTCATCAGCAGATCAAGTATCTTTCAGATTCCTAAGTGGTCTTCCTGTCTCTGAGATTTTAGTTATGCATGCTGAATTAAAGTAGAGAATACAGAACAACAGGACAAACAAAGCCACTAACTAAAATAGACTGAGTGTCAGAGAATCCATTTTAAGTACTGAAAGCTTATTCTAGATACTTGAATCTTAATAATTTTAATCTTATACCTCAGAACCTCAGAGCATACAGCATGCACATCCTTGCACTGAAACAAAATGAATGTCTCAAGGCATTTTTTTTTTTTTAAACACAAATCACTTTACCATAATCTGTTTGGAAGAATCCGGACAGGTATTACGCAACTTGTGTTCTTCTTTTATGAGAACTGGCAGAACCTAAAGAACGAAATCATATTTTAGATCTTAGCATTTCATAGCTTATACTTGTTTCCTAAGAATACTCTTAAGTCTGTGTAATTTACTGGTTTACCATGATCAGATCCTAGGCCACCACAGAACACTATCATGTTTTGTGATGCTTGCATAGAACCTTTACACAAAAAATAAAGACTAGCTCTTCCCTAAAGGGTGACCATATACATTTGTATAAACAATTTAGAACTAACCAGGACAGCCTCTTAGGACAGCGTCTTTAGGACTAACTAACAGTCTCTTCTTTATCATATACTCCACTTACCAATCTTTTCTGTATTATTATATAGAACAGATGCACATTAAATAAAATCAGGGATTTGAACGTTGGAAGCCCAGAGGACATAACTTTCTCTACTTTAAATGACAAGACACTTTTTCCAGTGGAAAAAAACCAAACGGACTGAGTATCAGCATAACTTACTTTAACTTCATCCAGCGGTTTTACTGGGATGTTTCGCCTCTAGAAAGAAAGAATACTAACAATTAGTTTTATTCAACATAAGGGAGAGACCTCTCTCTTCTACAATTTCAAGTATATTCAAACACAAAATGAGAGACAGCTAACCTTTTCACATATCTGTAATGCAATTACAATGTAGCAGTTGCTGTTTTGAAATATTTTAGTATTATGCATTTTAACTAATCTTTGAGTCCCCTTACACTATTTCTTCTGCCCATGCATTTTATATTCAGGTGCGGTACCTTAGTCATTACTTCAGTAACTTCTGATTCCAAGTCATTTAAGGTTGCGCTTTTAGAGCTATTCATCCTTACTCAAATGTAGCAGCCCAAAATACTCTAGCATAAAACACCATGGCACATCATCACTGAAACACATTTAACTGTACAAAATCTGTACATATCCACATATGTCACAACTGAACGGCATTTCTAAGTGTAAATAGCCATTAACCATTTGAAAGGTATTCAGAAATTCTCATTTGGAACAATATTCATAGAACAGGGTGGCAAAAAGGGAAAGGCACATGTTTTATTTTAAAGCTAAGTTCAATATGTTGTATACACACGTTTCTAAATGTAGAAGAATATTCAAAATACTGTTTTTGAACTTTTTGAACTTTCCAATTATTTTTAACTAACCTTTACATTTCTTCCTGCTTCATATACAATCTTTTTCCAGTAGGGACTGGAAAAAAATACCCAGAAAATTCTGAAGGATCCTCTGTATTTTTCATTGTATTGTCTCCTTTTCGCCAAACATCACTTAGCCTTTTCTACTTCTAACTCTGCAGAGATTATGCTAAATCTCATTCCTCCATGTCAGGAAGTCCGAGTACTTTCCATCCTCCCCCCCCGCATCCCTTTCTTTATTCTTGAATCATTCAGAATGTCATGACCTTAAACAGCAGACAATTATTTCAAACTAAGAGAGATTTTCAGAGTGAAGATAATATGAAACAAGATTTTGCAGTTTCTGGTAGTCTATTTTGTCTTGGGAATACAAAGATTCCTACTAGAATTATACACACTTCTGAGAAAAATATCTTCTCCAGTCTTAGTATGAATCTCCTCGGTAAAGTGCTTTTGGAAATAAGTTAAAAGTTTTTCCTTCAGACATACTACATGAATTTAGAAGTTAGCACTGTTGGGTAACAGATACCTGTACAGTGGTATTAATCTATTCTCCAACATTATTTCAATGTTCCAAATAATTAATCCTTCCACAAGGAATATATTTTGCACTTAAATTAAGAAAAAAAAAAATCCTTAACAAAAGCATTGCAATATAACTCAGAAGCAGATACATATCATGACATTGAGTGACAGGGCTGCCCAAACACCATTCAGTTGGTTGGCCCTTTCTCCCCACTGCTATCTTGCACCCCCCTGCCTCTTCCTTTCTGCAGTCACATACTGAACCACACTGCAGAATTGATCTTGCTGAAGAAAAGAAAAAGATTACTTCTCTGCTGATTAATTCAGTTTCTAATTTGGTTCACCGCATGGTTGCATGAACAGCTAAGCCTGCACTGCTTAAACTGACAGTGGAACAAAGCATCTCATACTACATTAAAAAACAGAAACAAACAGGCCCGTTCTTGTTTTGATGAACTTGTGACATTTCTGTGCATCAAGGACACACCTGCTTTAGCTGATAAATAGTTTTGGAATGATCTCCACTAGTGATCTGGTCCAGAAGATCATCTACTATCTTCTTGCTGTAATTTCCAGCGTCCTTCACAAATTCTTGTAAGCTAATAGGAATGGAGATATAAGCATTATAGAAAATGTTTACTTTTGTAAAAAATATTTCAACTTGCAATATGGTTTTCCCCAACTATGCTGCATTACACCTACATTTTCCTTGTTCTTTTACTTTTTTATGCTTCTTCAGAAAAGTAATTAAGGCCTTCAAGAAGGGTTGGTTGTTGGGTTTTTTTGTTTTTTTTTTTAAATGGAAGTAAGTGTACGTGCAAACTTGTTCTTCACAACTACCAGCAAATTTTCACTTGAACTGTCATTGGTAGTGGGTTTAAAAAAAGCACAGAGAAGCAAAAAGCTTGTGATTAATTCTTTCCCTCCAAAATTAACAATTTAATGAAAAGTGGGATTTTCCTTTTCAAGTACTTCTGTTTTGAACCTCCTTGAAAAATATCACTGTGTTAAAGTCACTGAAATCTATTACTTGCATATCTAAACCTACTTACTGCTGGGTTTAAAGCAAAATGCTAAATCTTTAGCAACCTACAATATCCTGTGGTCAAAGGCCCTAATAGCAAGATCCATAACAGCCTTGCAATAAAACAGGGTAACTTAAAAGTGCAAATGGGAAAAAACCAAAACCAATAAACCAACCCCCCCAAAAACCCAACCAACCAGGATGAAAGCTAGCTTCAAGTTTTATAGTGAGTTATTTTTAAAATAAGTTTTAGAAAAAAGTATCAGGATTTGGAGGCTCCTAGTTGACATTTGGTCCAAACTGCTTTTCATAAAATTGCTATGAGAAGTTAGGCCTCCTAATAAGGAAGCGCTTACCTTAAGGCACACTGTATCCCAGTTTCATCACCATATGCTGAGTACAAGAGTTCCACTTCATCTGATTTCAAATCATGAAATATAGAATTGTTTTGCATGGAAGGTGCTGTACTAGCACTTGTAAGAAAGGTTACTAGACAGGTAGAAGAAAGAGATGGCAAATGATTAGCACAAGTGTAGAAGATGACTTGGGGGTAAAAAGGAAAAAAAAAGATTTTGTTTTCTGAAACAGATACAGAAAGTGCAGTGCATTTTTTCCTCCAACTGAAATCAAGAGCCATTATCTCAAGGACACTTCTAGATTCTAGAATCAGCGCAACTATTTTAACCATATAAATAAACTTACTTACACTACTGGAAAATAAAGAACTAGTTAACCACCCCACTCCCACAAAAAAAGATTCATCCCTCCATCTGCTTTTATATTTCTGCTTTTTGCACATGTCTACTTCACTGTTGTTTGCCAGTCAGTTTCTGGAGAGCAGATTAAAAACTAAGAAAAATGTCAATAATACTAGAAAAAAACCACAGTTTGTGAAATCCTTGTCATATGATACAAAAATGCAAATGACCAAAAGGTTCTTTTCTCAACTTTTAAGCACAGTTGCTCAGGAAAAATTATTTCCTCCAGAGAAAGTGGAGTACCATTATTGGAAAGCTTCTAGTGTGGCTATAGCACTAAGCCAAAACATTAATCCATAAACTCCTAAATAAGTTATGTTTAATAAGCAAAAAAGTCAATTTAATTAAAACTGCATTCTGCTGTAAATGGAATAATTGTATATTACAGAAATAACCAAGTGAACTTTCTTTTGGAGACAGGTATAATCTGAAATTATTTTATATCAAGAAATGGCTCAAACGTCTAATTAGCACAAAGTTAAAACATATTCTTTGGCAATTACCTTTATTTCTTCGTTCATCTTTAAAGCCCAGTGTAGTGAAGCCAGGTAATAATTTGCTTGACAGTGAACTCAGATCCACTGGGTGAGTTTCTTCCTCTAATAATTTGATTTAAAAGAAGGTAATAATTTTTAGAAAAACTTTTAATGTTTAAAATTTATTTATGATGAATATTTAGATATTGCAATTTTAAAACAATGCAGTTACCATAAAGGCTAAATGTCTTTTAATCTGTACTTTAAGGATAGGTAGTGTAATTCAGGTTCTCCATTTAAATTTCAAATAGATGCTGTAAATATGTTTCCATCTCTTATTCACAAGATCTATGGCTTGCTTAGTTATTTCACTTTTAAAGTATACAGCAGCATCTGAAATTCTTTTACTAGCTGATTCACAAACATTCAAGATCCAGATATTATGAGGTGATGAAAGCAATTTCTTCTGTTGACGAAGTGGTAGTTTGTCTATAGAAACCCAGATACCATGTAAAGAACCTTGTTAAGATAATTACCATTATGGCTATAGCAATATTTCTTTCTTCTAAAGTTCTGAGAACTGCTTAATTACAATGGCTCAAATACTTTGGAATATGCTTTTAAACAAAACAAAACAAACAAACAAAAAAATCCCAACAGCATCCCAGTTATTGGAAATCTCTCTGGCTGTTCTGGAACCTAATAGTAATTATGCTCAATTACTGAACAACAGAAAGCAAGTTTATCCCTAGAACCTTACTAGGATTAAAAAAACCCAAAACAACAAAAAACAAACTACAACAAAAATTCAGATTATACTATTAGCTGTAAATTCAGTGTAACTAGTATTAACTACACAAACAATCAAAAAAAGATTCTGGAGCACAGAAACATCAGGAAGCAGTACAGTACTTTACAGCACACAGCAGAAGCTTGCTCTGCTCTCATTATCATCACTGTCTAAATTTTCAGTGGCATGATTTCAGATGTATTAAATCACATTAATTTTACTACTTTTTTCAGAAATAGGTAAGGACATGATGGCAGCTGAGATGCTCAATTTCATTCCAGAAAAATTCCAAATGAAAATTTAGACAGTAATAGAGTTACAGGCTTGTATCTCCGAATCAAAAAAATCAACAGAAATGTGACTAGTCAAAAGGGTTCATGCATTCATCAGAGCAACAGTAGGTAAGCTGTGAATTAATTCCAATCTCAAAAGGTGCAGAGAAGGAAGTGCTAAATCAACATGACCTACAGCAGCATAAAGACTATGACATTTCATTCATTACAAACTTCCAAAACTTCTGCATTTTGAGCTCAAAACTAAAACAAGTGGAAAGCATAAGACAATATAAATATTGTATAGTACTAACACAAACAAAAACCCACAGAAAAGATCAAGGAACTAAAGAAAAACAATTAAGCAAAACCTAATTAACTTACAACTGAAATGTAGCTAATAATTTAAATTATGAAAGTAAGAAAGACAATTCTGAATTTACATCTGTGCACTGCACATTTACATAGGATTAAAGCACTTTCCTTCACCTTTTGCCTATTAGATTTTAACACTACAAGGTACTTGGAGCAAAAGCCTGTCTTCCAAGTTCTCTATAAAGTTGTAGCAATGTATAAGTGCTTATAAACAGATACTATTTTACCTTCTTACTGTTAGCATCAGTAGAAGAAGAGTGAAAATTTGAAAGGCAAAGAGAAACATCTTATACTGGAGATACTAAATATAGCTGTTGGGGAAAATGGTTTGGGGAATAATTTAAAAAAAAAAAACAAAAAAAAACCAAACAAAAAACTACCCCCTCATCTATACTACCCAGGATCTGTATGTACTGTTAAGACTTCAAAATCTGCTAGAACATTGAACATTACAAACATTTTCTTGAAAGATGATGGCATTTACCTTCTGCTTCTGGATCAGATGAATTTACTACACTAAATAATAAAGTTCCGTCTCCATTTTTTTTCAGATAACCAATCTGTAAATAGAACCACAAAGATACAGAAGCAATCACTCAAAACAGTCCAAACTCAAGGAGTTGCTCACTTACACAGAAAACTATAAAAAGCATTTTTAGCTGTATTCAGATCCCACACTCTGGTATTCCCTTTTTAATACATAGAATCTTGGGTCACAGCTATTTATCACCACCTAGCAAATGCTTCAGAACAGAAGACTTAGGAGTAAAAGTTCATATGTCATATATACAACACCTTATTCATCTTCCTAAATCAGATCCAAAGTATTCATCCAACACAAAAACAATTCCATTATAATTAGTGTGGAGCCAGGCATTCTGACTGCCAAGCCTAGAACACACTTTCTTTTTAGAAGCAGAACTGCAACTCCTATCCACAATCTACCTCGTTGTTTATTTTCAAATCTAGACTGAACTGCTTGTTTTCATATCTCACCCACAACTTTCTCTAATTACAAGTACTTTTATGAACATGCTATCATATTCTTAAAGAGGAAGAAGTGCTGTGACAGACCTAGCAGAGCACACAAACACAATGCTAAAAAGACAGCCAGAGATGTGAAAGACAATAGAGCACACTAGGGTCTGTAAAGATAGAGCCAGAACTGATGCAACAAACTAAGCTGATGTCAGAAAATGACTACACATGAATCGTGCAAAAAAGACTGTAACTTCTCAGGAAAGACAGAAAATGAAAACTATGCTCTCCCTAAAGAAATACTAGTAAATACTTTCAAGTAAATTGAACAATAAACCTCTCCCCTATTTTGTTTTTTTAAGAGGGAGGGGAAGAAGTTTAAAGCTCTCAATATATAAGGCCAAAGCTAATGTTGGCATACAATAAAAACAGAGGTGACAAATGCTGGAAAAGGAATAAACAGGATCGATACCTTCAACTGATGGCAAAAGTTAACAACGGCTGAACTCTTAAGAACGTGTCAGTGTTACCTAGATTCAGTGGGATCTGCAGCGGGTTGTCTAGCTGATTAACAGCCTAGACAATTAAGAGCTGCACACCTAGAACAACTGTTTCTTGGAACACTGCAAAACTGACTGCATCAGCATGAAAGGCCTTTTCAGTAAAGCTAGCACATAGCAGAAAATTGGTATTGCTTTAAAGGCTTTTTAAAAAGCCACCTTTACTTTGGAGGTCTCAAATAGCCTTCAATCCTAGCAAGTCTTCTAATTATCTAAAGAAACAGAAATATACTGAAGAAGCTAAACCTTCTCGCACTGGTCTTTGAGGCTTTACTTCCTAACCCAGTTGAGCCTAAGGTGACTGCATAACAAGAGCCATTGTCCAAGAAATAGACATTTAAGTTTGAAGACACAACTGCTACCACTAATGCTTCAAAGCAAGAGTTTCTTCTGCAACAGTTGTTAAAAAATAGGTGGAAAATGCAGGATGTAGCAACATCCTCATTCTTTTTTTGATTGCAGTGGTCACTAGAGTATGTGACAGAATGAGAAATGATGACAAAGGTGGTCATAAGACTCCACATGATGCAAGCAAAACAGAATAAATGTATGTCAACACAGGCCTATAGCAAATGCCTGTAGCATTCAGTCCAACCCTAGCATGAAGTAATGAAGGAATCCAGTATTATCACATACCTAAGAAAAACACAGCCCATAAACAGGTCGTGCTGAGGAAACTGCACTAACAGTATCACTCAGCTTTTCCTTCCAACTCTTGGAACAGCACAAAAACCAAACACATGGAACAGCATCAGAATCACGATCAAGATGATCAAACCTGTGGTTAGCACTGTCCAAAATTCCAACATGGACAAACTACTGCTATCTTCTCCTAGTCACTGAAAGACGTCTGTATTTTGTATGCACACAACGTACTATAGCTGAACAGCTACTACTTGTAGGTACAAAACTACAAGAGGTTCTGGACTTCTCACTGAAAACAGTAATTTAACGCTTAAAAAATTCCTGAATTCCTTAGGTTGGGGGCAGAAATCCTAATAACCCTTCAACCTATGCCAAAGTTTGCTTTTTCTGAGGTTTGCAACAATAAAAATAGCATGATGCTATTTTAATCACTTTCAGTGCTAAGGGTTGCAATTAAGGAAGCCAGATTCAAGACTGAGCAACATTTCACTGTTTTCTGCAAGTGAATTTCTAAAGAAGTTCAACACACCATACAACTTGAGATCCATTTAGGACACCCTACAATGGGCTGCAGTGGGAACTAAATTGTAGACAATTGTCACATTGGTATTCCACACAAAGCATACATCCTAAATGTCAGTCTCAGAAAACATTAATACTGAAGCCTATTTCCTAAGATGAGACAAAGCATTCAATAGTCAGACACAAAATGGAATTGTGAACTTTGTTGTGCAGTAGACCTTGCTGTTGGGTAGATATCGATTGATCCTATCCCGAGCTTCATCTGCTGCATGTTCCACTAGTGCCAGGACATGTTCTTCAGCGGTGCTATCTGTCAGGCTGCACGCATTTCCCTCAGGTTCAAATATGCAACTAAGAAAGAGAAGAGGAGTAGCTGTAGAAATTAAAAGCTAAAACAAAACAAAGGGCTGAATTCTGGGTTTGCTAAATAAAACAACCAGTCCCACTCCTCTCCCAGTGTCAGTCTACTTTAGCATTTAAGTGGAATTATAATCATATTATGAAACTGAAGTTTTGCAGCAGAAGCTGAAAACTACCAAACTTCAAAAATTTAATTGTTTCTGTACCTTGATGAAAATAAAGGAAGTATTACAAAACAGAGATTGGGAGGAAAATTGCATTAATACAAGGTGAATGCTGTATGTGTCCTTAGTCTCCCACATGCATGAATATGCTATTTTCACAAATTCCAAATAGAAAAATGCAGAAAAGAAATTACATGATGAAGGAATGGAGACTGTGTAACTCTGATCTGAGAAAAAAACCCAACAGGCTGCATTTATGAGTATTAGGTCATTTAGTTGCTTGTAGAAGTAGGACACTGCTCCCAGTCTAACAGGGAGTCCTTTATGTTTGTTAATATTGGCAGTTAGTATTCGTAATCAGTATCAATCATGCCATTCCTCCTTATTTAAATTACAGAATTTAACATTTATCTTTCAGTAGATCCATTTTCATTAAAGCACCAAAACAGTAAAAACATAACAAACAAGCATACCTAAGATGGAACAGGACATATCTTAGCTATTACATAAAATCAGAGAAAGGTAGTATTATAAGGGGAAGTGCGAAGATATCATAGGACATGGCAGTCTTCATTATATTATATATTTAAAATAAACTTTGTACATCAAAATCTTTCAGGGCATTATATGGACATTAGACACTAGGGCCAAACACCTTAGGTACTGGGTAGAGCATCTCCTCACACCAAATCCATTTCTCTCTCGTGGGTTATCTTCTTCCATTTGCTTAGCTAAGAATTTCTCTCTGTATAGAGATTCAGATCCGATACACAAGAAAGTTTTGCTATTAAAGACAATAAAAAGATCACAGGATCATACTATTATGAGACAAACGTGTTATACGATTTTTGTTTCATTGAAACTTTAAGAAAGGGTGTACACAGCAGGAAACTCCTCAACAACTGACACTTTCTAACACACTCTACAGAATACTTCATGGACAAGAATTTTGCAAGAATGTTCAGAAGGTTGCAACATCCTGGACAAAATTTTCAAAAACTACTTAGATATTAGGATGTCCAAGCGATCAAGTCACTTTTTAAAGTACAGTATAGAGGTCTAAACTGCTTTAATACTTTGCAAACATTGACGTCAGCTCCTTCTCTGTTTTTAACTGTGAAATACGAAGGCAAAAGTACCTGCTGTTAGGTTCGATTCTCTCCCCAAAGCTCTTATTGTACATCAAAAAGAATAACATCTATCCTACTGATGCCAAAATACAAGTGTTTAAAAGGTCAAGTTAATTAGAAAAAACAAATTAATTCCAACTACTACAGTTACATAAACATTGAAAAGAACAGGAAAGTAAATTTATACCACAACTGATTATAAGGAAACTGGTATCAGGATAAAATTAAAGGTCAGTTATTTTTAACTATCTGAATTGTATGTTAAGGTAGATATTAAAGACAGAGCAGTACTATATTGCTTGGCAGTCTCAATTTCTTGCTCTGTTAGCTAACTGTGTTTGAAGATGAGTACAGAAAAAGTGGCCAAGTACAAAGTTACTCCTGTAATGGAGTTTATGTAAAAATTAATCAGAAGAGAAAATCTATTATTCTGGGCACCATACAAACCAAATCATCATCTTTTAAAAAAAACAACCAAACAAAACCCAAACCACCTCCCCCCCAATCAACTCTTGTTTACAGAAAGGTACCTTCAGTTAATTCCTATACACAATCCATTAAACAAAGAACAAATTGCACCTTGATAACTCTCCATGATACAGCAACAGATATGTTTCTGTATGCTGACGTTAGAATAGTTCCAGCCAAAAAAATTACTCAGTTTAAAATTGTTTTTGAAGATACATGTTGCAGTCTCCTATTTCCACAAAACATTAAAATACTACTACTTCCATCAGATATTAAGCAGGATTACAAAAATGCTTGAAGTGTAATAAAAAAAATGTGGCTGATTAGAACTCTAAAGTTCACTTTTAACAAAAATGAGAGAGCATGAACCTGGAATAACAACTTACATTTCACTTTTTTACTTTGGATGTTTAAGAAAGAAGCCTGCAGAACATATCTACATGATCAGATTATTTAAGACATGCCTAGTAATGCTCTTAGTTTTATTTTCATAAAATTCCACTTGATATAATGCCTTACAATTTAAATTCACCATCTATCCTAGGATGTCTATGTAAGTACACTGAACAACACACTTTGCTTGTAAATCACAGTTTCCACTAAAATCTCCTCATAAAATAGAAAATAAAACCCTTTAGTTAGACTAAAATTAGATTTTAACTATAAAAACATGACTTTGCGACACAGGGGTGCCTATTAGCTGGAAGACAGCTATTGCACTAGCAGTGTATTTTATGAAGAAGCTTAGTAAGATTTCATTGGGAAGATGTTATCATCTGCTCCAGAAATAATCTCCTGTATCTCCACAACCTGCCAGATAAGACTAAAGTTAAATAAAATCATTTACTGATCTGGGGCCACTTTGCCTCCCAGAAAGATCCTGTTAGGTTTTGATACAGTCAATCATTTTATAAAAAAGGACAAGATGCAAAAGGTATTTGTGGCTATGTTAAAAATGAAAGTACATTTCAAAGCATCATGAAAAGCAACTCTCATTATTTAACACAGATATAAATAAGGATAAAAATAGCTATATATACATTAACTGTAAGTGTTTAAAAGAATATGCAGTGATTCTTTGAATTGTTTGTTTCAAGTTGGGAATCACTGGGTTATTAAACTAGTTCTATAAATAAACAAACAAATAAAATACAATAAAATTGACCATTTATCCTATTGACCACAAGGAGAAAGGCTGAAAGGAGGTTTTTTGCTCAATTCTTTGCTGCTGTCTAATATTACAAAAGCTGCAACAAACCAGTAAGCATGCCCATGAAAACCTTTACCTAATAACTTCTTTATTTTGCTTTTTGGATTTCTTGGTAGTCTCTGCTTGTACAGGAACAACTTCAGGGACAGGTTCCTCAACTGCTGTGTCTTCATCACCCAAAAGAGCTGCCTGCTGAGAAAAATCCATGTCCTGCATAAACGACATGCTGCGCTTCAAAGCTAACAGCCGTTCCTAGAATCAGAAAGGACAGAGCGGCAGGGACTTAACCTTTCCCTCATAGCCAAGATGCTATGATAATGGGATGGGATGGGAATGGCCATGGCCTTATTTTGTTCTTAATGCCTCGTTTCCAATGGCGATGCAACATGATTTGGTCATGGTAGCATGGCATCAGAATTTCTGCAGCCCAACTATCAAGAGAGAAACAAACAAACAAACAAAACTGCATATGCAAAGACAACTGCCTATTTTACACAAAACTTACCATAACTGCAACACATGCACACACGCACACACACACACGCACCCACACAGAGCAGCTCACCAACATAACTTCATTTTACAAGCCAACAACTGTATGAGTAAAAAGTGTGTTTGCACGCACACATTTGTGAAACCCCTGAAACCTCCCCTACACCCACCACCTTCAAAGAAAAAAAAAAAAAAAAAAAAAAGAAGCTTTCTTGTTTATGCAGAAATAAAACTTAAAAGAGATCTTGTTTTCAAAGTTTCAGCCAGAAGCAGTATTTTACAGTTGGGTTTTATAAACATGGATCTTAATTGCTTCCACTGAGGCCAGTGGAAGACGCTCCTACAGACTTCAGTGGTGCAGATAAAGTTGAGAAATAAGGGTATGGTTATAACAAGAATGCTATCAAGCCCTTAAATACAGCAGCACTAACAGGCACTGCTATAATTAATCATGGATGAAATAACATTTATCATTGTTATTAATTATGTTCCTTTTAAGTATGACAACACACCACCCCACACCACCACCACCCCCCGAAGAGTTTCTGCTTTTTGTTTTTAATAGTTCTCTTACTTTGCTCATCATCTTAAAGCCTGTGTGCAGTATCTTCTTGGCTAGCTTGTAGTAAACAGTATCTGGTCTGTTGTAAGTCATTGCATTATCACACATCAGTTTAAAATCTGCCTGTAAAATACAAAACAAAAGAACTGTTAAAATTTTTAATTCCTTTGTTAAATGACTGGAAGATACCAATCCATCACAGCAGCTCTGTGAAGAGCACAGCAGTATTTTAGCAGCAGGCTCATGGAGTAAATGCAAGCCAAAATGTCACACAGAATTGCAAAGGTTTGAGCCCCTTTTGCTTCTTCAAGATGCTCACTTTTGTTTGGAATTGGCTTTTTGGTTATAAAAAAACCCAAACTGCACAACTTTTCCCTGAATGCCAGATGTAACATCTCCTCCTTATGCAAATAGACCAAAGAGAAGAAATGGAGAAATTAATAGGACTGAGGTACGAAGGTAAGTACTTTTTAGTGTTTTTCCCACCTTCTAAATCAGAATGGACTCAAGAAATACAATGACATCAGAAAGATACAAAGTGTCTTACATATAATTTTAATTCTAGTAATTTGACCGCTTCTTCAGTCGCTTGCACTAAAACAAAAACAAAAAAAGAAAAGAAAACTTCAAAGCATAAGAAACAGTCTTCTCGATGCTCATTGCATGCAACAAAAAACAGAACAGCCAAGCCTGATTTTGTCTTCTCCTTTGAATGGTTATCTGTTACACATAATTTCAAGTAATTTTTACTGATGCAAGTTGTATTGGGTTTGTGTGGCAAGGTTCTGGTAGCCAGGGGGTTACAGGGGTGGCTTCTGTGAGAAACTGCTAGAAGCTTCCCCTATATCCGACAGAGCCAATACCAGCCGGCTCTAAGAGGGACCCGCCGCTGGCCAAGGCTGAGCCCATCAGCGACAGTGGCAGTGCCTCTGGGAGAACATATTTAAGAAGGGAAAAAAAGTTGCTGGGGCACAGAAACAGCAGCCAGAGAGAGGAGTGAGAACATGTAAGAGAAACAGCCCTGCAGACCCCCAGGTCAGTGCAGAAGGAGGGGGAGGAGATGCTCCAGGTGCTGGAGCAGAGATTCCCCTGCAGCCCGTGGTGATGAAGACCACGATGAGGCAGGCTGTCCCCCTGCAGCCCAGGGAGGTCCACGGTGGAGCAGATCTCCACCTGCAGCCCAGGGAGGACCCCACGCCGGAGCAGGCTCCTGGCAGGACCTGCGGATCTGTGGAGAGAGGAGCCCATGGAGCAGGTTTTCTGGCAGGACTTGTGACCCCGTGGGGGACCCGCACTGGAGCAGTCTGTGCCTGAAGGACTGTAGCCCGTGGAAGGGACCCACGCTGGAGCAGTTCGTGAAGAACTGCAGCTTGTGGGAAGGACCCACGCTGGAGAAGTTCATGAAGGACTGTCTCCCGTGGGAGGGACCCCATGCTGAAGCAGGGGAAAAGAGTGATGAGTCCTGCTCCTGAAGAGGATGAAGCAGCAGAGACAACGTGTGATGAACTGACTGTAACCCCCATTCCCCGTCCCCCTGCGCCACTGTGTGGGGTAGGTAGAGAATCCGGGAGTGAAGTTGTGCCCAGGAAGAAGGGCGGGGTGGAGGGAAGGTGTTTTGAGCTTTGGTTTTATTTCTCATTACCCTACTCTGGTTGACTGGCAATAAATTGAGTTAATTTTCCCCAAGTTGAGTCTGTTTTGCCCATGATGGTAATTGGTTGAGTGATCTCTCCCTGTCCTTATCTCAACCCATGAGCCCTTTGTTATATTTTCTCTCCCCTGTCCAGCTGAGGCAGGGGAGTGATAGAACGGCTTTGGTGGGCACCTGGTGTCCCAAAACAAAGGTGCAACACGGTCCACTGTAAACAGAACCAAAAAAATTTGTTGCAGATTGTAAAAGCTTTTTCTAGAGTGCCTTTTTTCTAGTCACATGCTACTGATCTGTAGAGTAAAACATAGAAAGCATTATTAGAAGCTCTACGAAACACTGAATTAAGATGACATTATTATATGCCTCTGAAAATTTCTGAAGTTAGCAAATCAATAATCAAGATTCATGCAGTAGTCTTTCCGGGCACTTCACAAATTCGACCCTAACAAATTCAAGTGGTACCTGATTTAAGAATGTATTTTTATCTCTTAATAACTTTTCAATATTTAAACTTTTATATATATATATAATATATATTTTTTTAAATATATAAAAATATTTAAATATTCAAGCAATTAGGTTTCACTTATTCTGTAGACACAAATGCAGATGTTTTTTGTGCATGAGTCCACTATATTTGATGACGACTTGACCATGTGCAAAAGTGTATGCAAACAGAATGGTATGCTTTTTCAAAAGTTAACCCATTGAGTTTACAGACCAGTGAACACATTTGCTGAGACAAAGATTTTTGAAGGTTACTATTGTGGTTGGACATAAAAGTCTTTGTAAAACTTTCTCTGGCACCCAACACTTACAAAAAATAACCTTGCCCTACTGCAATCCTGATCAGATTCTGTAACAACAAAAAATTGTTTTATTTCCTGTTTCCATATAGGGGTGTCAGAGCAGTGCTCTCCTAATCATTTAGTAGTTGTCATCAAGCCCATATAAGCAAGTAGGTGAATAGAGTCTGTGACTTTCTATGGCATTTAAGCCATCTGACTTCACTTAACGACACCATCACAAAAACAGAAATTGAGAAGGTGACATGGAGGAGCAAACTATGAGCCAAAAAGCAGATGAAGACCACGTGAGCTATACATCTAGCGATGGCCTTTGAAGTGCTGCAGAAAAGGACAGAGAAGAGTCTTTTGCTCGCCCAACTTTGAAGTAGACCCTTTTTTCAGCAGCAAAACTGATGAGTCTCCTGCAGCAATTTCCCCTCTTCTAAATGCAGCAAATGGTTCTTGTGGATTTAGTCTTAGACAGATTATTTATTGGCTTGTGACTAGCCTCAGCTGATTATAACAGTTATATCAGAAATGAAGGATAATTGTTTGAGTAGGCCTTGTTTTAGAGGTCAAAAACCTATAGACTTCATTTCTGTATTACACAGAATTACAAAGGCATAAGCGTAACTAGGTACACTCATATATCTAGAAAGGGAGCCCAACCTCTGTGTCACCGTAAGCTGGAGACTTCTAGCAACTATTTATTGCTCCTCAGAGTATCAGCAGAAACTAAGTCCTTCACAAAAAAAAGAATCTGTTGGTCTAAACAGTACTGCAATTTTCTTTCTTTTTTTTTTTTAGGTTGCTATCCCACCAGTTTCAATATTGCAACCTTGCCTGTAACTAAATAGAGGCACAGAGCTCCCATTCAAACTTCCTTTTTAAGTTGCTGAATAAGACAATCCAGCGAGCCAACAGAATTTAGAGACCTGAAGGCATTGCTGATGGCAATGCTATTATGAATCCTACTTTACTATTTCCTATAAATCTCTATACCTTTTTCAAAAAATAAAGCATACATAACAAAACAGTAATCTTTGTCAAAGCACCTATAGAAAATAAAAGCCGTTCTTTGCTCACCTTGCTGGACCTTTCAAAAGAAGAAATTAACCCTGAGAAGCAAGCCAATCCTCTCTGCCAAGTCTGTTGTTATATCAACACCACTCTAGAAAACAATAATACTGAAGGCAGCTAATAGAACTTCATGAATCAGTTAAAGAAAACTCCTTTCCTTCCAGGAGCTGGCAATACCATGAAAAGATTTCTTACTGCACTGTCTGTAAAACCACAATGCATCCAGTAAAGTATTACAGCAATAGCAATACACAAAATAGCCAAGGCAAGTTGCCAATAAACTTGCCAAGTAAGTTTCTGCCAAAAGACCATTCCAAATGAAGTTATATGGAAAACAGGATAATTAAAGATAAAAAATAAGTGGTTGAAGAACCTGGAATTCTACCTAAGTCTTTGTGATAGTCTTACTCCTGTTTATGTCTAGCAGCATGAATTCCATAGAACTTTAGAGCATGTTCTTGGTTTCCACAGTAATTTGTAGTAGATTGTAGTAGAATCTGACAAATACAGACCTTCCACAGTGAAAAACAAAGCAAGAAACCCATTCTACCACACAGAACATATAGAAGTGCTCAGTTCTGAAAAAATGCACATTAAAATAATTAATGTAAGAAAGGCTTCTATAGTTAAAAGGAATCTTCAGTTTCTTACTAAAGAGTTCTGAAATAACTAAATATCTATTAATTCACCTTGAATTCAGTGACTGATTTGTATTCATTCGCTGCAATTTTTTCCTTCATCGTACCAAAATCCATGGGGTGCTTTATTATCATGGAATATCCTGGAGCAATGGCATCCGTGACTGGAAAAGCAAAAAACCCATGAGGATCTTTCCTAAAAATAAAAACAATACATTTAGATTTATATCAGCAAACAAAATTATCATTGTTTTTATACCACATTCATGGTATAAAAAGAACAGCACTACTTAAAAAGAAAAAACACTAAATGCACTCTCATAAAACAGAAGCATATTTGAAAAATTTCCTCATACAGGAGAGAATTTTGATTATGCATATGTAGACTTTCTGAAAGAGATTCAGCTAGTTCTTGAATTACTTAATTATTTCTTGTATGCTTTCTGTGTCTCTATCTACACTTCAAATGGGTCTTTTGGCTTCACTGAGTAATAACCTCTTCAATTCTTCTTGTTCATGAGGTTCTCTAACGATAACTACAGTGTTTAATATTTTCAAATTAGTTCCAAATTCAGCTTATTGCTATGTAATAAAAAAGGAAAATGAATTTTTTTTTTTTTAAAAACATGACGTACAGCGTTAGCAATCTTATGGAAAACAATAAAATAAAAAGCCTCTCCAAATTAAGAGGATTATCAAGTAAGCAGGTATAAACTTGCTTTGGTATCTGACAGAGGACACAGAATAAAACAAAATTTCATGAGAACAGTCCAATCTTTTAAACTATTAAAATTCAGAACTGTTTTTTAATTCATAAATTAAGTCATTAATATTTAATACATTTATAATGGCAACGTACCCCCTGCCCAAAACATTTCCCCACCAAAAGCTAGAACTGCATAGCTGGTAATAACTTTCCTCAACTAATCTTTAAAAACTACCAGGTCCGACATTGTTACAAAGGTTACCAAACATATTACAGCCAGTCTTTAGGCACTATTTTCAAACAGAAAACCAGGATAAGAAGTTGTAAAGTAACACATACAAATATGCATTAGAATCTGTTGACACAGCTGTAGATACAAGATGCTCAATACCTCTGAAGCTGGCGAAGGAAGTGTTCTAGTAACTGCTGGATCGGTGTGCTCTCATTTTCAGCTGCATTTTGAGATGGAAACACAGGTAAATGCAATGAAACAGAATATAGGTATATTTATTCATTTTAAAAGATAAATACCAGACAGAAAAAGCTTAACTACAAGTACAGCTTGTACTGATCTGAAGGTCAATGAGACATGGATTTCAAAGCAGAAGCACATCAGATTTCTAAGCATACAGTAACTATTTCTTCTCCTTTACTACTTACTGAGTTTTAATCACATTAGAAACTAGTAGGTGTTAAATCAGATGTAATGCTAAGTCTAGTAGTTGTAAGAAAATGTATTAACAAGGTGCAAGTAAGGTGTTATGTATTTTTACAGGAAAAGAAAAGTGCAACTTGGTTCCTCATGTACTGCAGTTGGGAAATCCATGTTCTTGCAACATGTTATCCATTCAATTTTAATGGTTTCTTTACCATAACACCCATGCAATTAGCTTCTCTGAATCTTTTCAATCAAAAAGAAGAGTGACAAATAGATGCAGATTTGTACCAAGAGAGGTACTGATTACGATTTCACTTCCTGTACAGATTAAGCAATGAACACTACATTTTTATTACCTGTTCCATGCACATACGTCAGAGAGACTGGCTTTAATATGAAGTTTGAAAAACTAAAGCAGCAGCATGCTGAAATCTATAATTAAAACCCCAACTCTTCAACATGATAATGCAGAGACATTTCCTTTCTTAACCAGAAGAGGTAAGGTAATCTGTATGCTTTTGAACAACATTTCCCAAGCAGATGAAAATAGAAGCCTTGTCAATATAGAGAGCAGGTTTTAGCTTGTCAGTTTTTCAAGGCTCCAGAGACATGTAGCTTTGACCAGAAAATTTCAGTTACCCCTATCAGGTCACCTTGACAGTTGATGGACACCATTCCTCAATTTAATGTGCAGTCATAATTAGAAAATTCCTCAATACATTACTTGACCAGTCAATGGGCAGTGTTCCAAAGACCCAACATTTTGCTACTAAGTTCCTTTTCCAGCCATATGTGTAGTGAGATCATGATGTATTTGAAAATTCTTGTAAGTAAAAGTTTCCACTGGATAATGTTGAGATTTAACTATCAAGCAATGGCTACAGGCAGAGAAAGCATGACAAAATCTGAAGGGATTAAACATGCAGAAGTTACCACACGCAACTGATAAGTATTTTGGCTGGTGATGAGAATTAAAGATTGGTAAATGAAAACTGGGGGGACTATGGTCTTTAGAGACACCCTATCACAACTTACTGCCATACTTTTGATGAAAAGAGAGATACTAAAATTAAAATTCCACATAGGTCATAAAAAAAGACCATAACAACAGCTAAGCAGTCTCTGCAAGATTCTCTTCTCTTGAACTGAGCAAAACTTCGCTTCAGACATTCTGACCATTGTTCTGTAAATGCTAAGGAAAAGGAATTAGGTGAACACTACGCACAGTAATACTTTTATACTAGCTTTATTCTGCCAATTAACAGAAGCCAGAGACAGATGTCCTTGGCAAGTTCAGTCACATGAAAACAAACATACTAAAACCCAAAAGCACCAAGAGGCATATTGACTTTTCAGATAGCAGAAAGTTCTGAATGTTGGAAAAAATAAGGTCTCTAGATTTCAGCAAATCCTCATGGAAATTTTACATTTTGGTACCTTTGACAAAAGCTTTGTTGTGCGTGCTTTTAGAAACACCCAAGGTGATTTAATTTTTCATATTGCTCACCTGGCTGAGTTCTGCATGCTCTGACAGGACGATCTGGAGGAGGTTCAACCTCCACTTTTTTCCCAGGATCAAAGTCATCAGTTTCTCCTTCAGTGTCACACTGTTCTTTCTCCCTTTTCCTCTTTTTCTCTTCCTAGCACAGCAGGAAGAAGACAGATTTCTGAAGAATGTACTTGGAATATGCAATCCCACATACCAAAAGGTAAGAGACAGTGATTTTTCGTTTGGAATACTCATTCTATATCTGAGCCATAATATGGTTTAAACAACAGTGCATACATTTGCACTGTCACATTTTCAATTTTCTTCTCCAATTAAAACTAATACAGTTCAGCTTTTGCTTCTTTGTATTCAATATACTATTGTTCTATCATTAGTTACTGTACTTTTACTGAAAAGAATGTTAAACACTGAAGCTATTTTTATATTACATATATATATTTATATTGCATGATAATAAGCTACACCAGAGACTGAAGGAAGTTAATTTACTATTCAGTAAAAATCAGTCTGTAGCTCTGCTTTGATCAATGTGTTTTTGTTGTTTGGTGCATTAAACAGGAGTCAATAAAGTACACGATCTACAAAAGAACCGTAAGAAATGCTTTGTAACAGTGGTGGCAATTAATGATCTCTTCCTGAGCTTCAAAGCAAAGGCATGCCTGAGTCACTCCTATAATCTCACAGTCATTATTCATGTTTGCACAGAAAACCATACTTTCATTAACTTTGTTCAGACTACAGTTTTGTTACTTATCTATTCGTTAGCTTCTCTTGCGTGCACTAATAATGAAGTTCTGGGGAAAAAGAAATCCACCCCACCCCACCCCCAATTTAGCAAAGGCAAAACAAATAATTTGATTTGATGCTGCAAGATCTTCTATTAAAGACAGTTGTTTTGCTACATTTCAAGTCACAGCCATACTCTTAACTGAAACATTTAAAATGTTTGTACGAAGAAAATTTTCCTCGTATTCAAGAGCTTCTGAAAAATCCTACAAGATATATCACTTTCAAGTAATACAACCCTAACAAATAAATCAATTCAAAATGACAGATGTTAGCCATACACACATATAAAATAGTACCAAAAAACTGTCATAGGAGAATAATAAACCTACATGACAGAAGAGAATTAAAAAGCAGAGACGTCAGAGAATCATTAGCACATAAAAGAAATACCATTAAAATGAAACTGTACAGGTAACTGTACCGTCTTCTTCTTGCTGATTTCAGTCTAACTCCTAAAGGTTCAGCATAGACAGCTAAGGTGATCATACCATTTGCTACTAACAAAGCCGCAAAGCCTAGCCTGCAGGTTATTCTAAACAAGAGACAACAAGACTATTGTACCACAGTACTCAACAGATCAGATTTCAGAAAGCTGTTTTGAGTAAACATATCAATTTCAATGTCCAATAACTTAGCATATCTCAGGAACAGAAATGCAATCTAGATTTGAAAAGCTGAAAATACCCTCCTTAAAAGGGTAGCAAAACATGTTTCTAACCTCACTGAAATACAAAACATCCAACTTAAAACCAGAGCTATTCATACTTACAGACAGAGCAAATGAATAAGAAAAACAAGCAGTTACAAGAAACGAGCTTTTACTTTGTTAAAAAAAAAAATAATCACAGGGATATCTCTTTTAAATGGGAGAAATACACCAAAACACACACAGGGGTTTTCCACATTTGGTGAAGGGCTGTCTCCAAACAATACGCTTCTTGCAACAGTGATTTAAAAAAAAAAAAAAAAAAAAGTTCTGATACTCCACACCAGACTTTAGATCTGATAAGCAAGCATGAAGACCGGTATGTCTGAATTCTAAAAATCACAGTTTACCTTTCTCTTTCTTCTTTCCTCATCATCTAGATGCTTTTCTTTTTCCTTCTCAGACTTTTTTTTCTTTTTTTTCTTCTTTTCTTTATGTCGTTCTCGCTCATGATCTGATCTGTCATCATAGTAACTAGAATCATGCCCTGACCCAGAAAGTTCAGTCACTTCACTTCCTCCGACTTTAAGCACCAGCTTTAAAGGTTTTTCCAAAGGCTTATCCACATAATCTGAAATAAAAAAATAAAACATCTCACGAACGCACACGGAAGTGATAACAAACAGCAATTATTGCTGCGTCTTCTAGAAGTACTAGCACTTGCTGCAGGTTGAAAATACACGCAATACATTTGGAGAGAAAAATAGCAGCCAGGGCTAACAAACCCCTGTTAAGAAACAGTCGCTCAGCACATTTTGCATCATGCTCTTCCACAGACCTGCAACACGTAAGGAACTAACTCCTCGGCTTTCCCGGAAAACACTCCCGAGATCCGTGTCAGAGGAAGGTGAAACCCAAGCACCACCCGAGCAAGGGCAGAGAGCGGCGTCCCTCGCCGACAGCCGCAGGACCCACCGACACCGCTCCGTCTCAAAGCCCACCGACACCACCGCCCGCCCCAGGCCCCTCCGGAGCCGCCTTCGCCCGGCCCCGGCAGCCTCCCGCCTCCCTCAGGCCGCCGCCCGCTTCGCCTCTCCCGCTCAGGAGCCCCGCTTCGCTTCCCTTCGCGTCGCCTTCCGCCCGCCTCTATCGTCCTCCCCGCCCCCGGTTCTCACCGCTGTAGGCGGTGGCGGAGGCCGAGCGCCATTCCGCCTTCTCCGCTTTGTGTTTCTTGTGCTTCTTCCCCATGGCCGAGCCGGCCCCCGCCAGCCGCGGCCTTCCCCTCGGCGGAAGCGCTCGGGGCGGCCGCGGTTCCTTCCGCCCGCCGCGGAGGAAGATCCAGGTCAAGGCGGGAGGGCCGGCCCTCCCCTCAGCCAGCCCGCCTTTTACGAAAAGGCGGTAGCCGTGTCCCGCTGCCTCCCGTCCTCTTCGCCCTCCGGGCGGGCGAGGGGGTGTCTTTTCCCCGCTCTGTGTCGGCGGAGGGGCAGCCCTCGCAGCAGGCAGGGTGCTGAGGGGGACGGAGGAGCTCCCCGGGCGGACCTGCGTGTGTGTGTCCCGACCGCAGCGCGCCGTTCTGGGGGCCCTGCCTGGCCTGAGGTGATTTCCCGTCCCCACCGTGGAGGCCCGCGGCGGGGGGGTGAGGGAAGGAGCGGGCCGCCCGTCGCGCCGTGTCCCGCGGCTGCCGTCGCTGTCTCCCGGGGGAGGGAAGCGCCGGTCCCCGCGGGGGAGCGGGAGGGGGGACACGGCGTCTCCCGTTGTGCCGTTGGCGCGTAACGGTCGCCGGGAGCTGCTTCTCCTCGGGATCGCTTTTCCCCCCCCTAGGAGCGAGAGAGGATGGACGAAGCCGCTGGGGATTTGAAGCAAGCGCTCCCCAACGTGTGTGACAGCGTCCAAGTACACGTGGAAGTCCACCAGAAACCAAGCAGGTCTCTCCGATCCGAACGTTACTCGCTGCAGCTTGTGTCTTGCTGCCTTGCGACCTCGTGCCCTGCGCCTACAAGGGGGCACAGCGCTCTGCTCTGCCTTCGCTGTGCTCTCCCATGAGTTCCCACGCAGGTGTCTCTTCCTAAGCTTGAACAAACCTGTTCCTCTCAGCTTCTCCTTGTGCTCCTTCTCCATTATGTGATCCACTCTCATAATCAAGCTAGTGGCCATATTCTGGACTTGCCCCGGTGTATCATTGTCTCTTCTACAGCAGACCCCAAAACTGCACGCAGTACTCCAGATGTGGTCTCGCAAACAGCCAGTAGACAGAAAGAACCGCTTTCCCTAACATTTACGCTCTTGCTAGCACAGCCTAAAATAAGGTTGGCCTTATTCGTAGCAGCGGCACGCTGCTGACTCGTTGCCAACTTGTATCCCCGGGTCCTTTTCTGCAAAGCTGCTTTTCATCCGGTTGGAATTCTGGTCTGTACTGTTGTCCGGGCAGTAGATGGAGAGAGGAT
Source organism: Aquila chrysaetos chrysaetos (assembly GCF_900496995.4). Lineage (NCBI taxonomy): Eukaryota > Metazoa > Chordata > Aves > Accipitriformes > Accipitridae > Aquila > Aquila chrysaetos. The sequence goes on along the minus strand of NC_044021.1, from coordinate 26,143,210 downwards.
TTCACGTTTACTTTTGTTGACCTTCGAGAGGTTCCTGTCAAACCATATCTCCAACCTGTGGAGGTCCCTCTGAGTGGCAGCCCTGCTCTCTAGTATACTGGCAGCTCTCCCTGCTTTGGTATTATCCACAAACTTGCTGCAGTTGCTCTCCATCCCATAGTCCGGGGTGTAGATGCGGATGTAAAAATAGTGTTGGTCCCAATATTGATAGCACCACTCCGCCTTTCCGCGCCCGACATACTGGCAGCTCTGCTTAGTCTTTGTACTGCTAATCACAACCCTTTTTGCTGGACAGTCTAGCCACGTCATTGTCCATTTATCCAGTCCTTAGCTTACCAATATGACTATCTGGATACTATGGGAGAGTGTGTCCAAGGTATTAAAGTCAACGTGTAAAATATCCACTGCTCTCTTTTTGTCAGGAACTGGGAATGCTTCACTGAAATTGCAAAATTACGTTAAAGCCTTTCTGAAATCTTAAAATGGTATTCCTTTTCCTGTAGTTTTTGTCTCTTCTACTGGAATTCTCCTTATAGCATGTTCCCATCCTGAGGTATCAGCTGTCCTCAGACACAAAAGCATAATAGAGCTTCCAAGCTAAGTGTACCAAATTCAATCTAGTAGCTTGGCTATGAGTTTTTCTGTTTTTCCTAGTGAAACGCAGTCAGATTGCATAACCGATTTCCATTCTTGAAATCTTCTAGCTGTGTCATTCCATGTCCCCTGATATGACTGCGAACAGAGCAAATAGTGTTCTTTGGCTTGTGTCTTTTGAAGCACAAATTAAAAACAAGTATCAAACTTGTTGCTTTTGCAAGCAAACTGAATTCGATAGGGTTTTTTTTCTGCAGAATGTTACGGGGGAGGGTTGAGTGGCGTTTGGGTTTTTTTTGTGGGGGTTGTTTTTTTGTGGGTGGTTGGTTTGGGGGATTTTGGGGGTTTTTCTTGGTTTTTTTCTTGGGGTTTTTTTGAGTTCTTTATTTTTGTGAGATGGAAGCTGTTTTCCATGTAGGCTTAGTGTATGAAATAAAGCACTCGGATATTAGTTCATACTTCCTTATAAATGTCAATGCCATAAATAATGCTGTTTCTTTCTTGTTAGTGTGGCCAAGAAAGAAGATATCAGGATGAGTGTCTTAAAGCTGTTGAACAGACATAACATCGTGTTTGGTGATTACAAGTGGACTGAGTTTGATGATGGTTTCCTTAACAGCAACGTGCAGTCTGTGTCGATTGTCGATACGGAGCTGAAACTGAAAGACAGACAGGTATTCGCAGTCAAGAATGTACAGCTCTGTTCATGTGCCAGTGAACTAGTTGAAGGTAAACGAGTGATAGCCTGAAGATGTAAGCAAGGCAAGGTCTGTAGGACGATGTAGTATCTTTTATTAGGCTGACTGGTATAACCAGGAAAAGGTGGCTAAGTTTTTGGGCCTACAGCGCTTAGGAAGGTCTGAAACAGAAGTAGCAGGCTTTGAAGCTGAATGCCAGCTGAGAACTGTAACTTTCTTATGTTATAATTAGCTTTGAATGAGAAATACGATGCATTAAAAGTCTTTTTATGTCCATTCTAGCCTATCGACTTGAGCAAAAGCAGTCTTTCTCTTCATATTTTTCATCTGAATGAAGAAGGACCAAGCTCTGAAAACCTGGAGCAAGAGAATGAGGATATCATTGCAGCTAACCACTGGGTGCTACCAGCAGGTACCCATGTGATATTTCTGGAAGGTGTAGAGCAATTACAATGAAAGAAAATCTTGGAAAGGCTAGGAGTTTTTATAGGGTTACTTTTTAAAGGTATTGTTTGTATATATTGTTTAACTTTGTCCTGTGTCAATGGAACCAATATATCTGGACTTTCTCCTTTATGGTTTTGACTCAACTAGTATAGGTGATTCCACAACACGTCATTTATTTCTGTAATACTTGTGGATGGGTGGAAGTAACTGGTCTTCTGGAATAAAAAGTATAGTCATAATCAGAAGCATGCAAATTTTTAACCCTACAAGCCGCATTCCAAATTTTTATGTGGAGACCCGCTAGAAACTCATCAGTTTAAACATTCATTTTCCAGAGCCCACTGCTGGTTTCCAGCCCCCAAGACAGTGCTGATCTTATATTTGGAACAAACAAACAAACTAAAGAGATTTAGAGTCCTCAGAGTGTCTTCTGAAAAGAAGAATAAAGCTTTGCTCTGTAGTAGAGCGTGGCCTGCCTGTTACTATCTTGTGCTTGGGGAAGTTGGATTCTGTGCCTGGAAGGAGTAGTAGAGGTGTGAGCTTAAGCTCAAAGAGACAGTGATTCTGAGACGTTTCTTGCTCTTTCCATGTTGCGAAAAGCCCAACTATCCATTACACTTCTCTTTGGGAAGAATTCAATCTGATACTTTGATGTTATTCCCATATTATTGTGGTTTATAATTGTTTAGTCTTTTTTGGTTTTCGTTGCTGAAAGCTAGAAACTAACTGCTAGAAATGATTGATACACAAATCACAACTTTAGTTTTTTGTGTATTATTCAGCTACATGCTTTTTATTGTCCTCTACATGTTGATGTTAAAAAAAAAAAAAAAAAAAAAAGCTGAATGATAAAATTGGGCTTAGAACCCTCCTCCCACCCCAACTTTTCATAGCTCTCTATCTTGAGGAAATGTAGGTCCATCCTCTATTGAGGGTGGCAAGAATGATATTTTTCCTTTCATGTTAAGAATTTAGGAAGATTAATTTCTCCTCAGAATTATTTGAGGAGACAGAAGTTGTGAAACTGCTGAATTTTTCTGTTAGAAAGTAGTGTTTGCATTTTGAGAAAATTAACTCATAATTTTTTTCCATATATTTTAATTGCTCTCGTATATCTGTTCTTAATCCTTAATTTTAGTTGAGAATAATTTGAAAACTGCTTTTTGTTACAGTGGTAGATTACAAGTTCCCAGACTGATTTTTCCTAAACAGGTATATAATATGTTGCTTTTGCAGCTGAATTCCATGGCCTTTGGGAAAGTCTCATATATGACACTGAAGTAAAATCACACGTAAGTTGAAAATGAGTAACGATTGAAATTGCTCGAGGAGAAGTAAGAGTTGAAATGTAGCCTGTTTGATGTTTGCTGCATCCCATGGAGAAGTTATTTGGAAATCACCAGCTCGAAAAACCTCTAGATAATTTTTGATAGTTACATACTTCTCTGATGTACACTTCACAAAAGAAGGCAGAACTGACATTTTGAGATTAAAATCATATCTCGGATGTATATCAATATGTACTACTGTGAAGTCAGCTTTGCAAAATATCTCAGTTTCCCTGTGAAACTGGATTCAGTGATGCTTATGCCACAAATTATAAAGAATTTCTTCATATGCATTGGCTTATTTTACAGAAATCAGAAGTTTAACAGCTGGAGGTGTTTTAGTAGCAACTTAAAACTTCTCAGAAGATATTCACTGTTGCTTTAGACATATTCATCAGCCTGCGTGAAGAAAACAATGGGTATTCTGTAGAACAGGGTACAAATTCACTTTATTAAAATACTTTATTAACATTTAAGGCTCATTCATTAGTTGCTTGTTTTTCTAGAAGGGAAGAAGAAAATTGGTGGAAAAATATAACTTCAGAGACGCGTGTTGCTCTCAGCTGTACTTGCAGTGTTTCCCTTCTACTGGCATTCTTGTTACCTTGCAGTAAACTAACTGAGGAAACTAAATTAATGAAAGTGTTCAACTTATTGTGTGATAGGCTAATTTCCACCTGGTGTTGTCCCATTAATTGGTCCACTGTGACCACAGCTAATGGTCATGTAACAGAAGTGGTGGGTGGCGGCTAGGTGGAAGGGAATGGGAGTTTAACTGTATGTTTCTGGCAGCAGCTAGACAATTCATTGGTTTAGCAGTAACGTCAGCCAGCACTGTTACTGTTCATACAAACTCATATTGAATGATTTGACTAGAGTGAGTGCGCTCCCACTTGGAAGCTGGTTAGACATTCAGAAGACACAAAACAGTTCCATGGGGTCATTTTCTATGAAGATTCTGTGCGTTCATCAAAGGTTGCGATGATAACTGCCAGAGCTTGTAGAACTGTAATACTGTAATCTGAAATTTAGTAATTGTGATGTGAGTAAAAACCACAAGTGATTCAATTCAGTTGCTCTTATGACAGCACTCATTAAGATGTTTATCGTGCTTGTTAAAAAAAAATGCTTCTACCTGAAGTTTTTGGACACAAATAACTAATTCATTAGTTTGTTTATAATACCATAGATAGAGTATTCTCACTTAAGTCTTTATAACCATCTATAGTAAAGTGAAACATTCCAGTGATTGTACTTGTTCATTTATAAGGTAAACATCAATTAACATATCAACATTTTTCTAATTTATGGAACTGCTTTCCAAATCATCTGTGAAATGACAAGACTATTTAATTAGACTTACTGATGTACTAAATAACAGCAAGTTGATCACTGTTGACTGTAAGTGTGTATTGGTAGAAAGTAGTGGTAGCTTTTAGTGACTAAAACTGGAACTACTTCTGTAAAAGTAACTGTGATGAATGTTCATTCTTTAAACCATGGAACTAGCTGGGTACGGTTGAGTTCTACAGACTCTGAATTGGCTGCTGTGAATTTGCAAAATAATACAGACAGTGTCGATATAATATTGAAAGACATGCTGGATGAAGTTCAGGTGTTTTGCTGTTGTGTAATTGCTCCATCTTGGGCATGAGATATTGCAGGAATACTATTGTATTGTCCTATTAACACATGGATCAAAAGCACATTGGAGGTAACAGCAACAGAAAGTAATATGGTATCAGGTGTTATTATAGGTAAAAATCGGTATTGATTCACACCTGAGGTTCATATTCATTTTGTTGAAAGCGTTATCTACTTCCTAGTTCTAGATAATTCTAAAATGAAGCATTATTTTTAGAAGCAAGCATTCAGGGAAGTACGTGCAACTTCCCTTATTTGGAAGGATAACCAATCTACAAATTCTTTACAGTAGCTGATACAAATGCTTCAGTAGAAAGGAGGTAAAATGTGACAGAAAATACTTTGTTTAGTGGGTTGACTACAACAAACTGAACAAATGTATACTTGCACGACATCTAAACAGGACCTGGAGTTTGAGTCTTTGACTCTCTGTGCTTGGTCAGCTTGTGTTTTAAAGACACGCTGTAAGTGGCATGATGGAAAATGAATATAATTTCACTTCCTTAAAGCATTTCATTTATTCATGTAAAGTTCTGGAACTGCATTTGTGCCCAGTACATGCTATTCTTTTTCCTGCGGGCAGGAAGGAAATGAATTTCCAACATTTGCAGAAAGAAAATTTGCCTATGACTAAAAGACGAGCCCATTTTTTTTTAATTTTGTTAAGAGTACATAATAGATATAATTAGGAGATTGCTTCTGTTTGTATTTTCTAATATGTCTCTAATTTTTGTGTCTTTTTCTCTTCTTCAATTAGTTACTTGATTATGTGACGACAACATTACTATTTTCCGACAAAAATGTTGACAGCAACCTGATATCGTGGAACCGAGTTGTTTTGCTACATGGTAAAAATGATCTGTCTTAAATCAAGTAGATTCTTTGGCCATCTGTTTATACTTTCCTTCTGGAAAAACTTGTATTGCACTTCTGTGTAGTGAAATTAGATGATCCAAAAGCAGCAGGGAAGTATTCTTTCTATAATACAAATTTAGATGAAATGTAATGTCAGAATCAAATCAATGTTCACATGTACTATGTTTTGCAGGAATTTAAATTCTAAAATTTATAATGCAGTGACAGTAGTTGTTTTTTTAATTTTCATTTTAAAGTGATATTACTGCTTTTTTGTATAAAGTGCAAAAATAATGCAGATGCTGAGAACTTTAGGAGCCATATACTAGTCACAGTTCCATTGCAGTATTTAAAAATTTGTTAGTTACGGCTTTATAAAAACTTTTGAGGAAACTGGGAAACCAATGTGTGTTGTGTTACTGTGTGTTCTATTGCCGAGTATGAAGGCAGTACTCTCGCTAATTTAGTTATTACTATTTCAGTGAAGCTGTAATCTTCAGTCAGTCCTAGTTTACTGTGGAGGTTATACCATAAACGAGATTAACATCAGCTGAATCCATTTTCTTGCAAAATGCAGCTTGCTATTGATTAATTACAATTTTGTCATCAAGACTGGTATTAAAAAATAAAAGGTCATAGTGGAAATGTTTGTTATGAGTGTTGATTATACGTAAGTTATAGCTATCAGTTTAGAAGCTGCAGAATGTTTTTGTTTGGAAAACTTTATTTCAGACTGTTAATAAATTTATGATAGGTATATTTAATTTTAGTAGTGAGCTCATTATTGCGATCACAAAGAAGTTAATACTGGGAAATTTACAACTGTTGTAGTGCAAAATACATTTATGCTGTAATGGCAGTACTGGCTTTGAGTGAAAGTACTGTCATCTGGTTGATGTTACTAGTTTGTTTAGCACCCACACGTCATCTTCCATACATTTGTACTCTGTTTAACTATACTTCTACTTGTCTGTTTGGAGAAAGTCTGTGTGGCTCTTCCATAGGGTGTCAAGCCAGATCCAAAAGGTTTGTCCCAGAGCATACTTCCTAAGATGCTCTGGGTTGCCCCAAGGTAGAGATTTCTGGGAAAGCAGACAGCTGATCAAACTGGGCGTCATGTCTTTCTGTTTTGCATGTTAGAAGAGTATGTTTCAGAAAGATACAAGTTTAAGCGTAGCACTGACTTTTGAGAATGCTGATAAGCATAAGCCCTGCTAGGGTGATAGACTTTGCTTCTGTGGCCATTGAGTATTTTAACTTCATGGTGTCTGCATACAAACTATTACACTAACTGTACTAATAATTGAAAATTATATAAATTCAAAGCGCAGCTCTAGGACTGTAGCAGAGTAAGCAATCTTCTGAAAATACCCCAGTGTTCACAATCATTGTCTGCTGTGTTTTTATTCTACAATTAGTGCTGTAATGAAATGTAGTTAAAGAGATGTTGCATGTCATTAACAATCTGATGCAGATTCTGTGTAATGTATGGATTTGATTTCAAACCAGGCCCTCCTGGAACTGGGAAGACTTCTCTGTGTAAAGCATTGGCTCAGAAACTGACAATTCGACTGTCGTACAGGTGATTGTTTTTGGAAGTGTTTCACTTACATTTACTATTGTTAATTGTTCTTTTTCAGTAGTGCAAAGATATTTAGTATTTGATTTCAAGTAACTAGTGCCAAGTGCTAATGTTCATAGCTCTTGTAGTGTGCCTGGCTAGCAACAAAATTGATCTGATAGAGAGACTGGTTAGGATATTTTAATGCCTTTTAAAATGTGTCATTATTTGTGCCCAGGTATGTAAAACAAATTCCAGTGGCAATATAGTAATTTGTTTGTGCTTATGCTGCATATCAATGAATATTAAAGGACAACAGATCACAGAGTATTGAGCCTGCTATTTATATTTTCATGCTCACAAAAGCCTGTTTTTAATAGGTAGTGATTTTGTAACCAATTTGTTTTGTACTTGGATTGTCTGAATGCCACTGTCTGCAGAGGTCAGTCTGTATATCAGATAAGTAATAAGAGTTAGCCTTAAACTTCATAGCAACTTAACAAATGTATATAAAAAAATAGTTGTTATATAAAATATTAGGTGTAACATAAGTAATGTGTAATTATTGGAGTCATCTGACTCTAGCCCAAGCTGAATTTATGATAAACATGGGCTGTATAATGTGTGGTTGAGATATTTTGTCCTAAGGATATCCATGCAGAGCTCAGTAAATAAACGTCATGCTCTTGTATGTGTTCTTGCTATACTGAACAAAATCTTACAGGAGCAGAAGAATGAGGCCATTAGCATGGTAACTGTTACTTAAACCATATGTAAATAGCACCTGTTCTAATGAAGAAATTCTGACAGCAATTTAATATAAGGAATTCTAGTGAGACATGTTTCCGAAAATGACAAACTCAAAACAGGTGTTATATTTTGAAAAGTAAGTAATTTAAAGTGCTAATTCACAGAATTCCAGGGTTGAAATGGAGGGAGTGAGACTTACAGAAATCAATGATATAACTGACTTTTATTTAAAATAGAGTTGATACTTCTTTTTCCCTTCTTACTTTAGGTATAGGTATGGACAGTTAATTGAGATAAACAGCCATAGCCTTTTCTCTAAATGGTTTTCTGAGGTATGTATTGATGTAGCTAATTAAGTAGACTTTGTGTTTTAGAAATTAGACTTTCTGTTGAGCTTGTTTCATAAAATAAGTGTGTGCACCAAAGATTACTCGGAATAATTGATGTGTTTGAGAACACTTAAATAGAAGCTATATTAGCAAGTTACCTTAAAAAACCAGGTATTTCCGTCTTTAAATATGGTAAGGCTTGGAAAGTTGTGTGATAAGGAAATAGTTAAACATATGCATATGGTGTCTTTCTAGAGTGGCAAGCTTGTAACCAAGATGTTCCAGAAGATTCAAGAGTTAATTGATGACAGAGATGCTCTTGTATTTGTACTGATTGATGAGGTATGATTCTCATAGCATTGATGTACGTAAAATTTAGCAGAAAGTAAATTGATGGGAGGGAACTGTGATAATGCTCATTTGTAAAGAACAATAAAAGCGTATTTATGCTTTTGTGTAAGTTACATAACTTGGTGCAGAAGAGTGAATTTTAATCTTGACTGCTGCAGATTTGAGAGATTTGGGAGGAACACAGTATGATTTAGCAGGCAAATTCCAGCTGAAAATGAAGCGAAACCTTTCTTGGTGAACTTGCCTTGCTGCTGTGTGTTTACAAATGGAGTATTGTTTTAAACTTCAGAATAGCCTAGATTTGTATTAATTGTGCTCTTATGTATGTTGTAAAGCTCTAAAAAGCATTATTATGGTTCAGTTCATTGTCAAGATTCTCTTCAGACTTGCATACCTAAGCAACTTAGTAAGCATGTACCTTATTAGCTTTGTTATGTTGGAGTTCCTATGGGGAAGCTCATTCTAAATTCAGTGTATTCATTCTTCTGTTGTGTGTATCCCCATACCCACCCTCAGGCCCTGAAATTTAGTTAAAATGAAAACCAGCCTCCGTTCTGCTGTCTAAACAGGAATTTCGCTCACTACAATTTGCTTCCTTGACATTCCTTTCCCTTTCCCTGTAAATTCCTACTTAACAAAAGATTTTGAAGGTGAAGCTTTAGATACCAGACACAAGGATCTGAAGGTGTATTGTCTGGGTTATTGCTTGCTGCCAGGGCTCCAAATGTGCAATCTTCTATGGGTTTTTGGTGATTTTTTTGTTGTTGTTTTTTTGTTTGTTTGTTTCATTTGGTTTTTTGTAGGTGGAAAGCCTCACAGCAGCCCGCAGTGCCTTCAAGGCAGGCACAGAGCCTTCAGATGCTATTCGTGTGGTGAATGCTGTACTGACACAAATAGATCAGATTAAAAGGTAAACTCATGTTATTGCAACAGCAAAAGGTAATTGACAATTTCGGGATTCCTGCTAAATCTTAATTCGTACTTGGAATACTAAACCAAATTGGTTAGTGAATTATTCTTTGTTAAAGGTGCTAATTGTGAAAAGAAATAGGAGTAATCCAACAGAATGTTTTGCATGTAACTAAGTGAACAATCAAATCTACAGATGGTATACTTCCTTTAAAGCTAGGGAGAGATACAGGATAGATGGTCATGATATCTGCTTGGAGAGACAAGAATAAGATCAATGAAGAATTCATTAATTATTTACAGCTTCTGGATGTCAATTGAAAGCAGACTTGCACAACACGTGGTTTAGAAGCAATCATTAATGATGCTTGGTCCGCTTTGTGTGCTGGATTTAGTGCAGCATACTATCTTTTGTTTTATTCCTGCCACTTGCCTCCCCTTTTTGCGCATACTTGGCTCTGTTCACAGCAAGAAAGGTGCTCTAGTATTTGGCCCTGTCTTTAAAAGGTAAGTGGCTTATTCATACATAAAAGTGCACAGGCTTCATCTAAAAATAGCTATGGTTAGGAATGTTCTTTCAGTATTTCTTAGAGCAAGGAGATGTTACTTCTCTTTTAAGCTCACTCTAATGTCATCCGTGGTTAGAATGTGTCACATTGCCAGTGAAACTATATACTTTCTACTGAATTGAATTGGAAAATGTGTAGATTAAATGTTTACATTTACAAGTCGTCTTTTTTTTTTTTTTTTTTTTTTTTTTTGTGGCAGAAACTATGCCAGTAGGCTCTTGATAGTTAATGTATATCACTTCTAAAATAGGGTTGGAGAAACTATGGACACTTGACAAACAGCTGAAAGAAAGAGACTATGCATTGAACTAGATTGGTGATAACTGGCCAGGAGCTTCAGATTATTTAATGTAATTGCTGACAAGAGTGATGCGACTGCTTATTGCGTGAAATCATTTGAGTCATAAGAAGGAAGGTATCAATTTGCCAGTCACAAAAGGACATAATTCTTGTACATATGACCTAAGAATCTGATTTTATCTTGAAGGTATCCCAATGTAGTTATCCTGACTACTTCAAATATTACGGAGAAAATTGACATGGCCTTTGTAGACAGGGCTGACATAAAGCAATACATTGGACCTCCATCCACTGCAGCAATATTTAGAATATATCTTTCTTGCTTGGAAGAACTGATGAAGGTAATATTTTGAAAGCAAGACTAAAATGTCCTATTTTAATAAATCTGACATGTTAATCATACTTTCTAAATAACAAAAATACACAAATTTCATTCCTTCTGTGTATTTCCACTTTCACTGTAGAATTTAATTTTGAATGTATTAAAGTTTTTCATACAACAGTGTATAACTCTTCTTTCTAGTGTCAAATAATATATCCTCGACAGCAGCTCCTGACACTCAGAGAGCTAGAGATGATAGGCTTTGTAGAAAATAACGTCTCAAGGTTAAGCCTTGTACTAAAAGAAATCTCAAGGTAAGATTCTGAAATTCTGCATATAGATATATATATATAATGAGTTGTAGAATGATGTATAAAAGTAATTGAATTTTATAACGGCTAGAGTTCTGAAACATCTCATTTTTTTTCTGTTAGGGTTAGTGCAAAACCTTTCAGGGGACAAAAAGTGGAAGCGATCAGGTTTTGCCAACATTTCTTAGTCTCCCATCTGGCTTGGCTTAGTACTGCTTCTGGTTTCTCCTCTGCCCTTTGAAGTCCTCTTGACAAATTGCCAGCTAGATTAGTGAGATGCCTGAGGTTTCAGTGGACGTTGTGAATTGTAATGCAGTTTAGCGGAAATATCATTGGCCTTAGTTCCCACTAAGAGAGCATCTTGGAACGCCTTGCAATCTACAAAGTTAAGTTTTTAGCATTGAGATCTAACTGGACAAAAGCAAAGGGGAAAGGACTGAAGTGTAAATGCAGAGTGTTATGATTTGCTGAGTATGCTAGTAGAGCAAATAGTCTTTCACTGCAGCATAACAATTCTTGAAACAATAAAAATTATATTCACAATATCAAGCAATATTTTTTTCCAAAGTGCTGGGCCCTGTGGAACAAAATAAAATAACATTCATAAAGTTGGAAAAGTGTGTTTTCCTTCTGTTCCTGAAGTATACAATCTTAACCAGTGAGGAGTGGAGTAAAAGCAAGAAAGCAAGTAATTTTTGCCAGGCGTAGAGATTTGCGTTCTACATACACAGAGTGGTGCTTGGAGGAGACGGAAACATGTATCAAGTAGGTGAGGTAAAGGAAGCTGTGTGTAAATGGTGGAAAGGAGGAGATAAGCAGTAGCCATGAGGTCCAGCCTTGAAAACAAATTTTTCAAGTCCTTCCAAGAGTGGATGGAAGGTTATGTCTGTACCATACCCTTCCAGTGTAGACATTCCCACCATATTCATGAGATATGGCACAGTGATGTGAAGGGCGTGATGTAAGCGTTGGCAGGCAAATGTGACTGCTATTTCTGTACCCTCGCTTCAGCCTCCCATAGGCTGAAGTTGTCTGTTCACTTGCTGCTTCTGCTAAAAATGCTGCAAGTGACCCGCTGAATTGTGATTTGAGGTTTTCTTAGAGCAACTTATGAGAGAAACTCAGAAAAAGGAAAGGTCTTCTTTTAAGAGTGGATATTTAGCATTTAAGCAGCACTTGTCTCTGTTTTACTGTAGAAAAAGTGAAGGTCTTAGTGGCCGGGCCCTGAGAAAACTTCCTTTCCTAGCACATGCACTTTATATTCAAGTAAGTTTATTCTATTAATTATATTTTGGTTTGGTTTTAAGACAGGTGGGAAGACATTTGGACACTTCCCAAATTAAAAGATTGGGCCTAAATCCCCCTTTTAATCTAAATTGCACTGTTTCTGCAGCTTTGTAGACTGAAACAATTTTGTGCTGCCCATAATTTAAAATGTGATTGAAGACAGGTGGGGTTAACCTGTCCAATAGCATTCTACATTTATTTTAATTAAATGTTGTGGCAGAACATCGATATTGGTTCTCTGATAATTTCCTGCTGAAAGAAAACACTCTGCCGCTTTATAAATAATATTAATTCATTAAAAACTTTTTTTGAAGCAAATCCACAGTGATAGTCGTTGACTCAAGACTTTGCATAGCTTGACTTTGACTTTACTATGCTAGCTGGTTTAAAATAAACCTTCAGTTTTTTATTTTGTAGCATTTTGAAAACTTTGTAACATGGAAGACAAATATTTCCCTTAAACACTGTGATTTGTATGTAAAATATTATGTATGCTTATTGCTGTAGTGTGTCTAACAAAATGTTCTCTTATTTTCAGTCCCCCAGTGTTACAATGACAACGTTTCTTCAGGCTCTTTCACTTGCAGTAGACAAACAATTCGAAGAAAGAAAGAAACTTGCAGACTGTGTGTGATACTCTACTGTTTTATAGTTGTCTGTATTGTAAACACTGAAAGCTATATATTTTTCATACAAACTGTGCAACTTCTATGCATCTGTAAAGTAGATTGTCAACACCTTAAAAAACCTGGAATGCCTAATCTAAAACATTAGATTAATGTTTTTCAAAACATTCTTTAATAAACAATTAAGAAACTTTACAGCATATTTTTTAAAAGCCTTATTTCAAATACCAGTAAGAGGATTGTAAAAAATTCTTGCTAAAAGTCAGTTTTCATCTTTTGCAGTTATTAAAAGTGGGCAGACTTCTGTTCCTTGTTTCTTAGTCACTAACTTTCTATCTATGCATCAGTTTTTATGCTTCTGATTTATTTCATATTTTTCATAGCAATAGAAATTCAGTCTTTGGATCTGATACTTGTGCCATAAATGCACTATTTGTTATTGCTTCTGAAATAACAAGTGTGAACCGGGAAGGATTTGAAGTGCTCACTGATGACCCAGACCCTTTATACTGACGTCTCTTTATCTTGAAATTTAATATCAAGTATGACTTCTTTTAATTACACCAGATTCAAAAGTTTAAAATAAGAGACCACTTAACTGTGTTTTATAGTACTACTTTTTTGTGTTGTAGCAAGGACGTGAACCAGAGTAGTCTGTGTTTTTTCACTAAAGAGAAGCTACAATGTGTAAGAAAGGTTCTTTAAAATGCATGAAGTTTGGTTTGGTTTTGTTTTATAAACATGACATAAAAGTTACAAATGATCTGTGGAGAAAAATATTTTGTAGTGCAAAAGCCAGGAAATGTATGCATCCAGTTCCTAAAGGAACAGAGTCAACTTTTATGTGGTAAATACATATCCTATATAATAGTGGTTACAAAACCATCAGCTCTTCTTTTTCTTTTACATTGACAAGTATTTTATCTACAGTCAGCTGAAGGAATGAAATGTTAGGGGAGTTTCCAGATCAGAAGTTTAATTTTTCTTAAAGGAAGATGAAATAGTGAGGTTTAAGTTGATGATATCCAGTTAATGCATGCTGCCTAGCTGTTGGTATTGGAAATACTTTAATGATAGTGCATTTTGTTACTTCCTTGTTTGTATCTTTTAAATCAATGTTATACTATACATTCATGAGAGGAATTATTTTGTCCTGAGCTATTTTTATTGATGAACGCTATAAACTGTGCATTAAAAAATTGCACAGAACTTGTCAAGTGCTAGTAAATTTTTATTATGGCATCTATACTTATGCAAAGAGAGTCTCTTTTGTTAAGCCTTACTATATACTATATATATTTTATATATAGTATATAAGCCTCATTATATTACTTTTGAAAATAACTTTTTAAATATTCTTCCCTATCCACTCTGCAAAAAAGAAAGGGGGTTGGGCAGGAGAAGATTGTCCCAAATTCAGTCAATTGCAATTGTGTACTCTATTTTTCCCACAATCATTGTTTTGGAAATACTGGTGCATGCAAGAAACTTCCATAAAAGGCAGGTATAGGAAGACTACTGAAAGGCAAAATTTTATAGAGACTCTAGTCCATAGTGGATTTGTGGCTTCTGAAGTAAGGAGATTTAGACTTAAAATGAGTGTTCATTCAATACAGGTGTATATTGTCGTGTGTGCCTGTCTTGATGATCCATGTATAGATACTGGAGTACTTCCATGGTAATGCAAAAGCACGGAATTATCTGCTGGTCTGGATTTGAGATTTCTTTAAGAACTGTAGAAGCTCCACACGTTGCAAGTTCATGTGTGTATGTTTCATTGAGGGTATATACATTTCCTCTGCTTCGAAAGCAGACCTCACTAGCATTGCTTGCTTGGTCTTTCTGTAGACTCATTGATTTTATCAAGACTTATAAAAACTGTGAAGACCAGCTGTTCCTGCAGTTTACTCCGTCTCCCCTCCTCATTCCTTGATCTGAGGTGATATCATTTTCCCCAGCCATGTAGTTTACCTTTTTCTTAGAATTTCATAGATATTCTAAGTATTTCTGCTCAAACTAGAACACACTAGTATTCTGAGAGTTGAGCAGAATTTAGAGACCATTTTTAGTATGTGCAATTTTGCTAATACATGGATTTGTGCTATGGCTGGCCATAGTTTAATCTTTTATTAAAATCCTAGTTAACGAATTCTGATGAGTGATTTATTTTAGGTGGTAGTTCCAGCAAGAAAACTCACACAATGAGGGAGGCTTACTTCTCCTTGTTTTCCAGTTGTGTGGAAAGCACTGCCCTGCATAGAACGGACATTTGGGATTTTTTTTTTTTTTTCTTGAGAATTTTAGTTCAACACAATTTTAAATTCTAAAGACTTTGAATCTGTATCTTTGAAGAGAATCACCTTGAACAGGTTGTATTTGGTTTGGAGGGAAGTATTTTCCGTTCCTTTTGTTGAAGATACGTTCCTTTATATCCAAGAGTCCAAAATAAATGAAACTAGACAAAGAACATAAAATGCAGAGCCTTAGGACAACCTAGGGTTTCGGCCATTCAGCTGGAAGAGGGTGCTTGAGAGGTTCTAGACTGAACAGTTTCTATCTTGCATTTAATGACCATCTACTCTGAAGTACGCACGTTTTCTGTGCAACAAACCACATGGTTGTATCAGGCCCCATGGAATCTTGTTTAGCCTTTTTTTGCAAACAGGTAACAATTTTATTTTAATGAAGGCAGACAAAGAATGTTTGTGCTCTGCTTGGATTGTCTTATAGATTTGCAGGACTGCTATGAGGAAGGACACATTGGATGTGGAGAGTCCTCAGAGGAACCTTCTCCCCCAGGCAGGGCACGTCTAGCCCATGCTCAAATGCAGTAACCATGGCTGTGCTTTTCACAGGAGACCCTGTGGCCACACATGAATCCTCTTTTCTTGCCGTGTTCAGTTAATGGTTATACGGAGGGAATAGTCCTCTTTTCCAGGTACAATTCCAGAACAATTTTTTTTATTTTCAAACATAACCATAAATTAGAAAAACCATCTTTTAGCACAAAAAAAAATTCTGCTTTGTTATTAACAGATTGCTTCTAATTCTGCTCAAAGCCACTAGGTGGCAAGCATGGATCCTTGAGTTTTAGCAAGTCATGGGAAAATGGGAATGCTGACTGAAAGTTTCAAAAGTCCTAACGAGCAAGACTTACTTTGCTGCAGTGAAAATCCCTTCTCAAAATGTAATGTTAGCTGTAATGTAACACCACAGAATTTCTCTGAAATTCTTACAGAAAGAGAGATTCTGGGATATAAAGTCTTTTGCCAAATAAAAAGAAGCTGTTGCAGAATTTGATCCAAAGATGAAAAACAGTGAGTTTTCCATGCTATGGCAGAAGTTATTTTGCACTGTAGTTTAACCGTCTCATCCACTGGGTGGTGGGTTTAGAAGAATATCTGGCATCTAGGTCACTATAAGCGTAGATGATGAAATTTTGAGCCTGGTGAAGGCAAAGACTTTCAGCCTAGCATATTAAAGTGCATGGAATGTGGGATTTTATAACATTTAAGTAATCCTGAAATAGCGACGTAAAATTTTTTTTCTTTGCTTGCAAAAAGCAAATGTAGACCCTTTGCCAAGCTGAGCACTGCTTATTTTATGAGATGTTACTGTGACTAACATTTTTCCAAGCAGCTAAAAGTGTTCATTTCTGATCCAGAACCTATGACATGATTTTCAAAATTGGGGGAGAGGAGGTTGAAGAGGGATGGCTTTTATTACCCAATTTATCCACTGGAAATTATACAAAGGCAGTGGTTTTTCTAAAATTAATCTTAAAGGTTAAATAACTGTCTAAAACTTTGGACCTGTGGAAATACAAAATTAATTTCAAATGATCCTACTCTCATGGCTCACTGTCAGCACAGTGTTGCTCTCCATAATTTTCAGTTTAGCAAGGGATGAGAACCCAGGATAGGAGAGCCAAGGCCAGACACTGACAACAATATGACGATTTTAAAGCAAGTTTCTAGAAACCAACAGAAGATTTGTGTTTGTTTAATTTATTTATATGTTATATATGTGTTTGTAAGAATTGAAGAGAATGTAGTTGATGTGGTCTGCTGGAAAGTAAGTGTCAGGTAATTTGATAAAGAATGAAGATGTAGATGCACGCATTTTAAATCAGGCATGTGGGGTTGTATGTCAAAACTGCTGGGGCTGAGACAAAATACCTTGTCTCCAAATTTTAATGATGGTACATTGAATTCTCTAAGGATCATCTCTGAGTTTAAAGGAAAGATAATTAAGGTCATTAAAGAAGTGAATTAAAGAAACGTTTCTTTGCTCAACTTCACGCCAGATGAAGTTATATTTCATGCATAATGAGCCTTTATTGGAACGACTATTGAAGGTCCGGTGAAGTCTTCTGGGTAGACTTGAGTAAATAAAAGCATTGTATATAAAGCTGTGGTGTTCTGACCATTAAGTAGTACAAATTTGGAATAATTGTCTCCTTTTACTTAGTAAAAATTATATTTAAATCATAATCCTTTTATCTTTTTATCATTTGTTCTGTGCCATGTAAAGAAATCCGCTGCTTTCATCTTTGCTCTGACAGCCTCTGAATGCTTTTCTGGACAAGTTGCTTATCTTTTAGTAGCCCCAATTTTCTTACCTGTGATTTTAAATTCATCTGCCCTCCTAAAGTGTGTTCAAAGGATAGACTAGTCAATATTTGCTTATATTTCTTTTGTCTGCTAAGTCGGTCAGGGACAGGAGTGGTCTGTGCCACTCTCATCCCCTTCCACAGAAAGACAGGAATTAGGATGCTTGGCGATATGATTTCTCTACGGAATTTCTAGCACTGATTGTCACTACCCTGCATTGTCTTTTACTAGCCAGGCTGCCGTATAGTGTCTCCTCTCTGCTGCTGCCCAGATAAACCCTCTGGGAAGAAGTTTTCAACTTTTTACCATCTCTATACGAGTTGGGAGGGGGAATTGCATTTCCAGTGGAATGTCCCAGCTTGAGTACAACGCTAGCAGTTATAGTGAAACACCTTCTATGTTTCACATTGCTGCAGATCGACTTAAACCGAAAAGCAGGGTACAATCTGTTTTCGTCCTTTCTAATTCTGCATGGATTCTTGAGGCACTAATGTAGTAAGTAGAGGTTGGATAGGGCATGTTTCCTCATAACCAGTTGCTGGTTTGACTTACCATGCTTCTGAACAACGGCATGATTCAGGCAGGGACCACAGACAGTGCCAGAGGAGAGAACATCTTTTTTCTTGCTGCTGATCTCAAAGTAGCCAAGTAGTTTACAGGAGTTCAATTTATAATGAAAGGCTGAAAACAAGAAAACGATAGTGCCTAAAAAGGGATCAAATCCAAAACTCAGAATTTTGTAAATGCTGTAAAATGCCAGACAGTAATTTCAAAGTCCAGCCCGTAAACAACAAAAACCCCCACAGAATAGTGGTGAGAGTGACCCGAAGTAAGGTAGATGATTCCAGTATGCTTCTTAACCATTTTTTTTTTTTTTTTTTTTTTCTGTTTTATATCTTGAGGCCATTTACATCTTGCCTGGATGAATTGGCATTAGCCAGAAAACAAAACAAAAGAAACCCTCCTGACTGAAGTCTTTTTCCTACTGAAGAGCTGCCGTTCATAAAGAGCTGCTGTTTGCCGGCATTCGTGGGCAGAGGGCTGCCCTTTGCAAAGAGCTGCTGTTGGGAAAGAACTGCCATTTGCGAAGTGCAGCCAAATACAAGCTCCTGTCTCAGTTATGTCACAGTTCATGTCGTCGTCGTGTCACAATCTGTGTCACAGTTACAGATGGAAACTTAGATGGTAACTTTTTGAATCAGATCGTGTATACTTCTTAATATCAAGCCAAGAGCTGTTTCTTCTCTTACAGGTTCCTTGAGGAGCCTTTCCAGCACACTTTGTTCTGATGTTACTTCCTCCCACTGGTTTTTTTTCCTTCGTTCTTGACATGTCTATTTACCAATATTCTCATTTAAAAGTAGGCATTCCAGTTACTCTATATTATTCCCTAGATTTCCTAAATTTGTGTAGGAAAATTTGGGAGGGGGGTTGTATCCTTTTTAAGTGACAGTAGGGTGGTTTTGACTTTTTCTTTGTTTTCTATTTGACTATTGCCATCTTCTGCACTATCTTTCTTTAGAGGCTAGATCAAAATGTACTCAGCAATATGCTGCAAGCTAGACTGGGGAGGATGCTGTTTTCCAAGCAGCTTTCCTTCCCCCTGGATTTCTTTTGTTATGGTATAGAAATAAGCTGTAGTCATCAGAACTGTAGAAATATTTGTACAGTAATTTGCTCTGAAATTCCATTTTGCATGGTCTCAAGCAATAGCATGATGCTGCATATTCTCTGATTGCAAATATGCTTTAAGTTTCCATCCCCAGGCGACCATTCTTATTTCTTGCAGCAGTTTGTTATCTCTTCATTTTGCTGGCGCACTGCTTGTAGAACTCTGTAGAAGAAGCAGCAAAGAGGTGTCATGGAAATGTCTTTAAGGATTTTTGCTGCTAGAGCAAATGATCATCAAATTAATCCATCTGAGGTAATCATTAATCATTGAATAGGGCAGTTGCCTTACTCCAGCTGGTAATCTCCTAGGAATAACGCTAGGCTGGTACTCAGCCTCCTTAGCAATCCAGGGGTGAAGCAGCCAAAAAATCGCTCTGTTCCGAGGGAACGCCCTCATCCTAAAACTACACAGTTGTGCTCCCATTCAAGAGGGCCTGGAGGAGCATGCTGCTATTTTCTCTCTGGCACAGCAAGTTCTGCTTGAGGGACTGTGGGCTGGCAATTTCTTGCTTGAACAGAGCTCAGCACCATCTTAAACCCACCTGCAAACATGTGGGCCTTGTGTCAAACTGTGATGTGAGCACCACAGCTTGGGGGCCATGCCTAAAGCAGAGCAAAACACAAACCTAGGTCACTCAGTTATGGGCCTGCCTGATTTTAACGGTCTGCTATCAACAAAACTGCAGAATCCCATTTTTTCTAATGTCTTGACATTACATGTAGACAGGAGCTTGCTATGTTTCAATGTAAAAATGAGCTTACAGTTACAGATAGATACAAATAAACCAGTTACAGTAGCTCTTACCTTTATGTATATTTCAGACTGTTAGAGACTTTCTGACTACAATAAATACTAATCCATTTCCCTACATGCTTCAAAGAGTAGGATTTTTTTTTTTTTAAATAGTTCATGGGTGGCGAGAAGTGCCAGCCAGTGTTGTCTGGAATAACAAATACCTCTTCTTCAGTCTGATTGAAAGACCCTTAATATCACTGCAAGGCTCAGGTCTTTCTTTTGATTTCAGAAGGCTGTGGGATCAGGCTTGGTCCATGGAAAGGATGTAAGAAAGAGCCAGAGGTAGCCTGAAGTTTCCCTGCGCCTGTCCACTGCAGCTCTTCAATCAGAGTTACTAAGAAAGGAGAATGACGAAGAGGAAGGAAGAGCCGTTAAGAGCTCATTTATGCCGCGTGTACCGGCCTTTCTCAGTGGGGCTACCAAAAGAGGTGCCCACTTGAAGGTGTTTAGGCTTTTCTCAGTTTTGCTGGAGGAGCACCTGAGTAGGTTGTTCATTGGCAACCTCCTGCGCTGGCAGGTAAGAGATTTTGCTTCCAAAACATTTTTTTTCAGAGTGAAGACTAACCCTGGAAGAACAGCCTTTCTTTTGAGGACTGGGAAGTCATCAAATTAATTCGGTAAACGTTTTAATTAAACTCACTCTAAAGGTTGATATTTTCAACACATTTACTGCAGAAATACAATTGCTGGCACCTACCGCAAGTAGAAGTGCACCTAAAGGGGAGCAATGTCCCAGCTAATGTTTCCCACTCAGAAAAAAGCTGTCTAGGGACAACTAGTTTGTCTAAGAAAGCAGGTCCCGGATCTGATGGCTCTGAGATTATCCTGTCAGCTCTACCAGCTGAATGAAATACAGAACAAACTTTGAAACTGAACTCAAGTATTTAGCTGCTTATTAAGGTGTATTATCACTTAACTTTTTCTGACCATTTCCAGGTCTAGCAGTTATTTTCCTAATGACATTTTATTGGTATGAAGCTGGGTTTTTTTAATAATCTTGCCTTTAAACTCTGTCTAGCCTGTTAATACACATAAAATACTCCTAAAACCTACATGTTGCTTTGGCAAATACTCACACATCTCCTGCACTAGTGAAGATATTAGTGTATGCCAGTTTATCCTTCAGCTGACATATTCTATTCAGATAGAGCCTGTGGACTCGTCTTCCTCAGATCGCAAAGAGCTGGCTATAGGGTGCTATTAGCAGCAACCAGATCTGGTGAAATAAACACCTGTGCGTGGGTTATAGAGTGTTGGCAAGCAGCTTTAAAGTCGAAAGGGTTGATGACTTGGGAACACTCCAAAAACTCTGACAGGTTCTAATTCAGAAAAGCATTTACCTGGAGTATTTCAGTATAGTCCTTTGCTTGAGTTCCTCAGGGGTGCAGGAGACTACTTCTGTGCTTGAAGTTTGGTGTCAAAGTTAGGTTTTTAAAGGACATAGGTCCAAAGACCTTGACTGTCTAGAAGAATTTTCTTGTAGTAGAATTTTTTTAAGCTGCTCTTTTGTCTAATTAACACATCTGCTGTAAAGCATCTCATCTGAGCTGCTCTGCCTGCTCCTCTTCCACGTAGTCCAGGCAAGGCTTGAGTTTCTAATGGAATCTAAATAAATGACAACAGAAGAATTGTCACATGTGCACAGAGAAGCTAAGTGTTTCCAACTATTGACCTAATTGTATTGCTTTTGTGGCTTTCTGTTTCTCGAATTACGTCACTGTGCATCCATTCTGACATTACCAGATAAGTTGTATGGCCTTATTTCAGTGTTTAAGCACCTGTGGTACCACCACTTAGGTGCCAAGTTAAAATATAGTTTCTAGGAATGCCAAGGTCTGCAGCCTTTAAAACATTTACAAATAAAATATGATAAAAGGAACTTTTATAACATTGCCTCTCCCCAAAGGCATGTAAGCATGGCTGAACTGAAATCTTAAAAAACACCCAAAACCAACAAACAAACAAAAAATTTCTGGAGCATTCTAGGAAGGTTCTTGCTAAGCCCAAGGAATTATGCAAAGCTGACACCAGGACTGATAAAAAAAGGGTATGGCAGTACATCAGAAGCTGTACAACATCACTGGAAAGTGCAGAACAAAAAATCTGCACAAGTGAATATTTCTTTGTAGAAATAAATACTGAGATCATTTGTATGAATAAATACTGAGATTGCTGATACAAACCAGGAATTTTCCCATAAAGGTGATGATTAGGCAAATAACCCATTTACACAAGCATATATATGAGTCTCTCTGTGGTAATCATACTGTGCAAATTAGATGAATGACTGTACAAGATTTTTCAATGACAGAGTGTGCAGCTAATCTATTTGAGTAAAAACTCACTGACTTAAACTTTGGATAATTATAATTATTATCCTTTCTCAATAAAAGCATTTGGAAACTTGACAGAAAAAGCAGTCTGACAGCAAGGCTGGAGTCTTAGGGGGAATAATAATATTACTTTGAGATTTTTGTGTGGGAGGTTTAACATTTGTTCTGCTTTCCTCTCTTCTCTCAGGAATATAAAACAAATACTGGGATGGTGCCATGGGAACTAGAACAGCATTTGCTTTTCTGGAAGCCCACTTTTCTGCGTTAACCTGCTGCCAGTTATTGTTCTAACATTCAATTCTTATTTGTAGATTGCATATTAAACATAACATAGAGCAACACTTCTGTAACTGAACAGTAAGTTATGTCAAGTTTTCATATAGCTGAATCACTGAACCTTTGGGGAGTGTGATCTAGCTCTAAATGGAATACAAGATTCGCATAACCTGATGGCTCCTTTGACAAGGAAACCAAGAGTCAGGTGCAGTTATTCTGAAGTTTTCATACCAGAAATCTGAATTTCATTATCTGCATCAGGGGTTACTCCTTTTTGAAGAAACTAACTATGAACAAGTTTCTCACAAAAAAACATGAGTAATCAGAAACAGAATTGGTAAACTTGTCCTAGAAGCATTAACTTTCTGCTAATGCTTTGCTCGAAGACATGAGAAGACAAAAGCAACAATCTTTGACTTGGGAGGACAAAAAAACCTCACGCACAAAACAAAAAAACCCGCCACCCCACCATCCCCAAGCTAGTTTTCTTACCTTTTTCTGAGGAGGGTGCTAGAAGGTAGCTAACTTTGGCAGTTCTTAGAACCCGGGGGGATACCTGCTGCCCCAGCCTGCCAGACACAAACCTGCTGCAGCTCCGTGTCCCCAAGCCCAGCCAGCAGCGAGACAGAGCATGTACGCCCGATAGGACCATTAACACAGCTGACCCACAGATCACAACAGATGGAAACAGTGGCTGGCTAGGAACAGGATTTAATAAGTCAGGACAGAGGACGGTGATGGCTCAGTCAGACAAGAATGCTGAGCAGCCACTTGTTTGCACACAACTGACCTCTTATCCACTTTTCCCTCTATTTTGCCACACTTGTTCCTCCCCGATCCATCTTGGTCCTTGCCTTTCCTCACCTTTGACCCTTCCCTTTAAACATCCCGTAATGATTTTCACATGATCCTAAAATTCTCTTCCCCCTGTATCCAATAACCCCTATACCCTAGCCCTATACCCCTTTGGGCAACAACCTCCACAAGACATTCTGGGAGAGAGTTTCTTTCCTCCATCGTAGCGGGTTTCACTCAAGGGTGAAGGTACCTGGGGGAAGTATTGATCCTAAATCCAATTTGTGTGGACCAGAAAATTGTGCCCCTAGCTACCTCCATCTCGCTATGGAGGCATCAGCACCCACCTTGGCAGCGTTTGGAAAGAGCTGCCTGTGCGGAGGCATCACCGCGTGCCGTGTAGAAGAGCAAGAACGCAAGCAGGCAGAACCACAGCTGTGCTCGTCCTGGAGGTTGCTCCCATGGCACGGGTTGGGATCTTAGGAGTGCTCCTGATTTAGTGAGGTCTCTTCCTCGTGAGATGCAACCAGGTTTTAGCTGCACCGTGCCAACAAATCACTTGGTCCCTGGGTACATCAGTTTCTGCATCAGAGACAAAGATTCTGCACGACCTTGTGCAGTCCCAGACACTTCATGAAATCAAAAAGGCACGTTTGTGTTTGCATATGAACCCAGAGAGAGCCAACAGAGAGCAAGGGAAGAGCCAGAGGCAGAGAGTTAGGCAGTTAGGCAGACTTCTATCAAGAAAACCTTTCCCTTCAAAAAAATTATGCCCATCTCAGAGCAGTCATACTGAGAAACAACTCATCCTCCCTTGTTACTGAATACAGACCTACATGCTACATTACACCGGCAATTTTCAGCCTATTGGCTTTGGGGAAAACCAGAGAATAGAATATAGTTCTTCCTTCTGGGACAAACACTGCCTGCTAGTGCATGGAGGAGCTCAGGGACCTCAGTTCCATTTCGGTGATAGTTCCAGCCCAGACCACTTTGCAATGGACCGAAGTTCCTGAAATCCCTGGGTGCTGGCAGCAGCCAGAGCAGGACAACTCATTGAAGGGGCATGAGCCGGGGGTGGGAGGGAATCACAGCACAGGCACCGTTACCAAGGCGGGTGCAATCCCACAGGCTTTGAACAGAGCGGGCAGCGCAGCGTGCCGAGAACAGGGTCTGTCGGAGGTCCCCAACAGGGCAAAGTAACCCGTCAGAACCACAAACAGCAGGGGACGGGGCCAGAAGCAGGACTGGGGACAAGGGTACAACGCACGCCCAAGGAGCCCGCCCAGCAGACAAGCTACGCAGAGCATCGGTCCAAAGCTCGGAGCCCCGACACCCGGCTGATGGCACGTGCCCCTGAAAGATAATTGGGGTAACGCCACCTCCAATGTACTTCGTAGTGTTGTTTCTGCATTTTGAAACAAAATGGGACTTGGATGAGCGTAGGATTGCCTGCAAACCTGCTTTGCAGCTGTTGCAATAGTTTAAATACTTGGACTCTTGTCTAATGTAAAACCTTCTCCACATGCTTGGCTGGATTTGGGAACCTTCTGAAGGCAATTAGTCGGATTCATAAATGGGAGGTGAGCCAGGTTTCACTTCTCTGAAGGTGCTTGTGGGATTATTTCTTTAGGCTGTAAATACTGTTTTTTTCTTCCCTTTGTTAGCTTTGTTCTTCTTCTACCACTTCGGTCAATGTTGTTCTTTAGTTTGCATTCAATACTTGTAACAGCATAATATGTAGTGTGGATGGGTGCTCTCTTACTTTTCCTCTTTTTAATCATCCGCATCCATTAACTGAGAGTCTGAAGTGCTCAGCAAGCATTTACTGAAGTGATTAACTAAGTTCCATTTTATAATATTTGAAAATTTTTTTTGAGTTACTGAAATAAAATGTTGACACTTAGTGTGGATATTTGCACAGCGCTTATTACATTCTTTTTTTTTCCCAGCTTTGTTCAACATAATACTAAGGATTTTCACAAAAAGAAAATCAGAAAATGTGACTGACGTGCTTGAGCCAGATCATTCCTAGTTTTAGAATAGCCTATTCCTGGCCTTGCTACTGACTGTTAGATAGTTTTGAGCAACTTATTAAAGATTTATCTAAAGTGTATTGAGGCAGCATTCGTGTGGGTGCCCTTGAGATCAACCTTCCTATCTCTGTAAAGCCCATGCTTTCAAACACATCTGGGGTTTTACAAAACCAGCTCTGGGGAACAGGGATGCACCAGTAGAGAGGAAATCTTGGCTGGGCCACACTAGCAGCTACATTAGGCTCAAATCTGCCTAGCAACCAGTGATGCCATGGTCAGGATGACACTAATTAATCACAGCACGATTTCTTGGCCAGCGTCCTATTCACGCACCTGCCTGATGGTCGTGTGTTCCTTGGGAGTTTTTATTCATGCCTACGGGTGAAGCCCGTTTGGACGTGCCCCTGCCGCCCTCCCCGAGGCCAGGCAGTGGAACACAGCCTCAGCTGCTCAGGGTCTTTCAACAAGGGTACCACAATTATGAATGCACGGGTACACGAGTATAAAAAAAACCCAACGTTGTCTTTAGGTGGATACAGAGGAGCAGTCCTGGGCCAGTTTCTTGCAGCTAACACTAAAATATGCTGGTCCTGCCAAAGCTGAGACTGGTAAGGTTTCAGACAGCAGAAGCACAGGCGTGGGGCTCAGGGTTTTACCGCGGTCAGATTTTGTGGCCATGAGGGAAATTAGGAGATGCATTCTGCAGTCACCTGCCTGCAGGAAAAACAGTTTTATTTCACTCTTCTATGGAACACAGATGGAGGAAAAGCTTCTTCCTCAGCATGTTGTCTCTGTGCTACCTGAGCTGCAGGCTGCGAGGCAGACTCTGACTACTGTGCCCTTTTCTGAACGCATTTCTTAATGAAAAGACCTTGTCTCAAAGAAATCTTGTCTATTTTGATCTTTATTTTTGCACTCATCTGCTTTTTTGGAACTTCTTTTTCGCAGTCATGGAAAGAGAACAGTTTTTCTCCAGGGCAAGCCTGGACAGAGGAAGGAGGAAGACCTAATGTCTTCAAACGCTGTTTAAAATCTCCTCCCTGTCTCTATGCAAAGAAAATCCATAGTTGGCTATTGCTTATTTCAAGATGAAATCTGACTCTAACATTGAGTTAGATCTATTTTTTTCTTACATTGAATCTTTGTCTGACTGCAGTATGACAGCAGTAAGGTGCAGGTATATTGTTATCAGTTTGATTGACATATTTATTGATAATAATGAGTATATTCAGCAGCATCAATCTGTTTGTGAGGATTTTCTCACTTCTTGCAAAAAACTACAAGTAGATTTGTGTCGACATTCCTTTAGAATATAAAGACTGCTACTGAGTTAAGAAACAATATCTGGTTTTCCTGTTGAGGTTTGTCTTAGAAGTTCAGATCCTGAAAATATATCAAGCCAGTGAGAAGTGACAGAATAACTGGATGTTCTGTCAGAACTTCAGCTATAGGATATTGCTTCTATAGATCCACAGGAAGAGCTAATCTATAAGAATCACTTTTCTTTTAGCCCACATGCCTGTGATTTTATCACTGCATTTCTTGACTGAATGACCCAGACTCATAGGCCTGGATTTTTCTGGTCACAAACACCTCTATGAATAAATCTTTAATTCATATGCAGTATACACAGGTGTGAGTGCATATGTATAATTATTTAATATGATCCGCTTATGATTATTGTCATAAAGAATGCATTATATAATACGTAAATGTATTGACTGTATGTAATTTATACACGGGTAACACATCTTACTGAGCAACGAAATAAAACTGCTCTACTCTGTGCACTGTTGCCATATTTAGTACAGTTGCACATGTTTATGCAAAGGAGCCAGTACTTACGTCTGCCTTATGGTAAGTAAATTCCTACACCCTTAATATTCATATCAAGGAAATGCGAGGCATTAGCTCTAGTGAAAGAAACCTTCTGTTTGTCTGCAGGCAAGCAACCCTGACGCGCTGCTTTGCTCCTGTCCCTCGGTGTGAGCTTGGGGAGAACAGCTTTTAACAGGAGCACGTCCATCTGCCCCAAAAACTATTTGATTTCTTAGAGATCTTTCCTCTCTCTGGCATAGACTACACACTGTGACAGAGAGCTGTGACGGTGCGACCGGTCAGATTAATCTCTTTCGAAATCACCAAAGCACATCATTAATTGGGAACAACTTGTAATTTGGACTAAAACAAAGTGGGATTTATACCAAGGTTTAAAAGGTAAAAAGGGCTGGGGAAAACTGACAATTTTCTTAAGCATTTGGCCTGAATAAGGATGCTCATTCCCTTTTTGAGAAGAAGGCCTGTCTTCTGGGGAGGTGAAGTCCGACCTTTAGAAAACTTCCTCAGGCTTCCCATGTCTTTTGTCCACTGTGCAGATAGACGCATTCCTGAGACAGATACTGCTTTTGTTCAGGCAACCTTTATTATTATCACCAAGCACAGCTGGTCAGAGCTATTTCAGCTAAATATTTTTTGTTAAAAATCAATCACTTTGTCAAATCATCACTTTGCAAAAATACTTTTTTTAAAAGTTGGGGGTTTTTTTTAAATACAGAAAAGTGGTTTTACCTGAAGCTTTTCAGTTCCAGCATGGTTCTGGCCAAGATGTAGCTGAAAAACGTCAAAGAACAGCCAAACGTTGTGGGCTGGGACAGCTGCGGTTTAATTCCCTGATTTCAGGGCGTACTCTAAACACCAAGGTATCGGGCATAAAGCCATCTGCGGTGGTGGGCTGGAGGAGAAGGAACGGCCAAGACCTCGCTACCTGCTTTGTCTCTGGCAGTCGGGGCGCTGCCGTTGAGGGAAGGTTTGGGTGAAGGAGCTGTGCTGCTACTGAGAGAGGAAAGAAGGGATTGCCAGCAGCAGCAATTGTTGGACAACGCCTCCCGCCCCTCTTCTGGCACCATTATCGGGAAGATGAGAGAGCTGATGAAAGAGCATGGGCAGAATTGTACTGCTGGAAAAACCTCATTTCCAGCCTTCGGCTTCACAGCAGTTGAAGCCAAACCAAGTGCTGACTGTCATGACCTTGCCCATCTGCTGGCCCTGGCTGTGAATGCCTCTCCTTACCTTCCACCGGACTCTGATCTTGCTCCGAGTCTTCAGTTGCCAAAGTCTTTGGGAAACTGCACGTTTTTTGTTGGATCAGTTTTCCTGCTGGCTTAGTGCAACCCCTGATCCCAAATCTCGGTGAGGCTGCAGCGTAGCTGGTGGTAGCGGACAGGAAATGTTTGGGGGCAACGGGGAGACACAATGGGACAGCTTGGTTTTTCCCAGGGTACTGGGATGTGTGCTCATTAAGCTGTATGAACATTTTTGCCATTATTTTCCTTAATCAAAACCAAAAAGTGTACTGAAGTCACGCAACCACTTTGAGTGGAAAGTACATGAATCCCCTGCAAGCGATTCCTTTGCCAGCACAGGATTTATTTCCTGCAGAAGGCTTCGTAAGGTTAATTTAGCTTCTTCTCTTATTTTAATGAAACAAGAAGTTTACCAGGATTCTGAATATCTGCTTCTGAGATATGAACCCAATGTTTTATACACTTGTGCTATTCTTGTTTAACAGCCAAAAAAAATTAAGAGCCACTGGAGCCATGTTCTCTCCCAGAGCCACCCAGTACACAAGACAGAAGAAGTCACGAGGGCTCCCTGTATCTCCCGCTGTTGAGGCCTCGTCTGCAACGGCCCCAGTTCTGACAGTGCCCTTGCTCTTTCGGGGCGCTCCCACATTGCCCAGTGGAGTAACAAGGCAACTGTATGCGGAGATTTTAATTTCTGTAGAAAATTTTTGCTCACTAGTTTTAGACCAAATGTAATGGTTTGGGTTATTTGAATCAAGACTTTCAATAATGAAGAGGCGGGAGGCACAGCCAATGCGTATCAGACTGTGGAACAAGCAATGCAAACTTTATTTTTGGTATAGTTAGCGCTGCCAAAAAAGCCTGTCTTGCAAATATGTTTTGGGGAATACTCTTCCACTGACAGGAAACCGGATCGAAGAGTTCTCCTACTTTGGCTGATACTTTAAGCATTAGATACAAGTCCAAAAAATAAATATTCATCCAGATTTAGTATTCTGGAGAGAATAGTAAAAATTCCCCAGGTAAGAGTGAATATAGATTTTGATTCCAACAATTAATTGCTTGTACATTCTCTATGATTAAAATGACTAATTTGCTTGCAGGTTCTGTATTTGAAATGTGACATGGGATTTTGGGTAGAGAAGATTAAAGTTTTTATTTTATATATGACAAAATTCTCCAAGTTTTTCCTGTCACCCTTTGCTTTTCAGCAAGTGCTCTCAGACATGGTAAATTTTCAAGATCTAAAATTCCACTGACAAGGATGGCTTTCTACATGCTGCAGCACAACCGTTTCATAAAATGTAAGGATTTGCTTAGGAATCTGAATTCTTCTTAACTGCAGAAGCAAAAAAAAAAAAAAAGGAAAGTAAGTACTGACAGTAATTTCTGTATCCTGGAGAACACCATGCATCCCTCTCAGGTCCTGTTAGTTTTGAAGGCCAAAGAATGTAGGCACATATAAATATTGGAATGATAAATGAATCTTACTCTAGACAAACATTCACATTAGTTCCACACAGGATGTTTGTAAAAAATATTTTTACTAAAATGCTAAACATCATTATGTAGGCATTCCTGAACCTGTTTAAGTCTGGTTTATATTCAACAGTGGAATGAACTTGCAACTGAGACAGCCACGACTACTCTTGTCAAATATTTTCATTTGAGTGACTGCAGGCATTGCTTATGTTAGAATCAAACTCTGTGTTGGTTGCGTGAATCCCGGATCAGACGTTGTCTGCAAAGGAAGCTGTACTTCTAACGCAGCCATGTAATGCCACGCACTGTCAGCCCTGATCTCATACTTTTGGCCTTCGTCTCCTGCTCCACAGGCACTGCTCTACCATGTTCTGCATTCAAAGTATTTTTCTGCTCCACCTGTTTTCCTGCTTCATGCAGATCTGTCAGATAGGAATTACTCTGTAGGAACAGCCTAATTTTAACAAAGTCAGTGAAAATCAGTGAAGTGTCAGACAGCAGACAGAGGAATCAGACCTATAGGAGTGCAAAAAATGGAGGGAGCTAACAGCTGCAGGAATCTATGAAGCAGTTTCCTCACTCTGCTTGTAGAAGCCCTAGATCTTGTGGGAACATTTGGGATCTTCAAAGAACTTCTAGGAGCTCTTCTTCTTCAGGGTGCCTGCTAGAGTCTAGAGCTATTTGCCAGCAACAAACTCTAGTATTTCTAATCACTTCTGTCAACCATTCTTTATGAAATGTGCTTTGGTCTGACTGCAAGATCTAGAGGGCAGCTCCTGCAGAAAAGGGCTGTCCAATGAAGACAGTGGATAAACGTTCAACCGCGGTGGAGATGTGCCACAGGGCATGGTACCCAGCACCAAATGGAGTTTGTGTCCAGGCTTGCGTCCTCGCACATCAGTAGCCTCAGCCCAGACGGAGCTCCAGAGAAAGGATGCAAACCCTCCACATCTGAGGCTGCAGGGAGCGTGTCTGTGTGTTAGTTGAGAAGCTGTGATACCAAGTTAAAGGAGCTTCACAGATTATGCTGCATCAGGGAGGACGAAAAGGAGATTGACTCCTTTTTGATTTTTCTATTGATTGATGGCAAAGGGTGCAGGGTGAGACATACAAGAGACATCTTGAGATGTACCCCCCTTCCACTCTGTTTTCTTGTTCTCGAGTGTCTGTACACAAATGCACACGGGCTGGGAAACAAGCAGGAGGAACTAGAGCTCCATGTGTGGTCACAGAACTGCAGTATCATTGGAACGACTGAGACATGGTGGGATGCTCACAAGGCTGAAATGCTGCAGTGATCAACACAAGATAATTGCGAAAGACAGCCAGGAAAGACAGAGAGGACAGTCTTCTATGTGAAGGAGCTCAGATAAGTGGAGTGCTTCGGTGAGAGATGACAGTCTGGTTGAGAGCTTGTGAGTCAGGACCAGAGGAGAGGGCCACTAAGGGTGACATTATGGTGGGAGTTTGTTTCACAGCAAATGATCAGGGTGAGAAAGTGGTTGAAGCCTTCTTTAAACAACTTGAGGAAGTCTCTGAATCACAGGCCCTCATTCTTAGGCGGTAATTTAACCTCGCTGACACCTGCTGGAAGTGCAACGTGATGGGAAGCAAGCAGTGAAGACTTCTGGAGGGTGTCGGTGATAATTTCTTGATGAGGGATGAGCCAACTGGAACATTATGAAACTCAGCAAGGACAAATGCAAAGTCCTGCACCTGGGAAGGAAGAACCTTTTGCAGTGATACAGGCTGGGGACAGACTGGCTGGGGGCAGCTCTGCTGAGAAGAACCTAAGGGGTCCTGGTGGGCAGCAAGCTGAACATGAGCCAGCAGTGTGCCCTAGCAGCAAAGACAGACAATAGTATCCTGGGCTGTTCTGGTATTAACAGGAACACCGGCTACAGGCTAGAAGGTCTAGGGAAGTGATTATCCCCTTCTATTCAGCACCGGTTAGACCAGATCTAGAATACCGTATCCACTTTTGGGCTCTACATTATGAGAAAGATATCAATAAATTGGAGTGCATTCGTCAGATGGTCAACAGGACAGAGAAGGGCTGGAGTACTTGCCCTACAAGGAGAGGCTGAAAGAACGGGTCATCTTCATCCTGGAGAAGAGAAAACTTCTGGGAGACCTAATAGCAGCCTTCCAATACTTAGGCAGTGATCAGCATGAACATGGAGCTATGCTCTTCATAGTGGTGCATGGTTGGAAGATGAGTGACAATGGGCATTAAGTTGAAACAAGAGGGGCTTCCACTGGATATAAGGAGAAACATTTTCACCATGAAGACAGTCAAGCATTGGAACAAGTTGCACAGAGGCTATGCATTCTCCATCCATGGCAGTTTCATGACTAGAATGAATAAAGCCCTGAATAATGTGGTCTAGCTGATGCTTCTTTGAGCAGGAAGTTGGATTAGATGATCCCCTGAGGTCTCTTCCAACCTGAATTATCCTGCGATCCTATGATTCAGAGGGATATGGGAATTTTTCCCCTCAGCAGTCCAAGTTTCCTCGTAGCCACAATAATTTCCATCTGTTTTCTCTGTATCCACTACCAGTGCTTTTGGTCCTATTTCCAGGAGAGCGGTCTGTTACTGCTCTTCTGGGCCACCACTTCAAGTAGCCTCAGGAACTTCTGAACTCTTTCAGGAAGCTATTGGTGACATACACAATCCACATGGAACCTTAGCCAAAAAAATATATTGACAGACTTTTCTTAAGTCTTCCTTTCCCCCGATTCCTTCCTCTATGGCTGCCAATTGCTATAAGTAGTCGGGATCCATCTTGATCAAGCAATGGCAATGGTTCTGAGACGCAAAGATGAACGTACCAACCATTTGGTTTACCCCTTCTTTTCCCAAGAAGAATGTAATGGTTGTATTCACTCCAACTGTCAGCTTAGCTGTTTTTAAGAGAAATGCCCCCCAAAGTTGCGTACATACCGATCAAGACTGGCCCACACCAGTCAGCTCCCTTCTCTGAAAGTGCTCACGGGGCCAAAGGGAACCTTTGGCTGTCACCTGAAGTTCTCAGAGAAAGGGAAAATGCTACACTCTCTGTGGCAGCATGGTATTAGAGTGCAAGGCCACCAGTTTTACACTAGCATAAAGTTAATAAGATGTTAAAAAAGCTGGATGAAATGTTAATAGATTTTACCTGAAAAGAGCATATTTCCCTTGTCTCAAAAGTACTGATGAAACTGTAGTTCCTGACAGGTATTACATCTCTGGTTGTTTCATAAGACTTGCTTGGCAGAATAATATTAAAAGCAAGATACTTATTATTATCGAACATTAAATAAGCCTTTTGAGAAAGTGATGTAGAACATTCTATTAGTTAATGGTGTTTATGTGCATTTATGATTTCATAATGTGTTTGGAAAGCAATGACTGAGAAAAATAGAGTCTGTTTATACAGAAAAGGATTACCTTTTCTCTCCCTCATGAGTTTTACCAGGCACTGCTGACACTAACTGTTCAGGAAGCGTTTCATACCCACTCGTGTAATTTCTCCCATGTTCTGTCATGGTTGCTTCCTCACTAAAGCTGTAGAGGATGGCAAGCAAAGTATCTCTTAGCAAGTTTTCCATCTTAGGCAGCATGGCATTTTCAACAGAAATGTTGAAAGTGTGAATTACAAATATGTCACACTTCTGCAGAGTGTTTCGAAGTTTTTACAAAGGCACACTACCCTAGCCTCCTGCAATAATCAAAAAGATCAGTTTGTAAGATACTTCAGGCCTCATAGGAGAGTCAACATTTGATTCTTCATTTTGTTACTTGTTCAAAAAGAGAAATAATTTGAATGACTAAGTTTAAAATTCAGATATTAATTTCTTCTGCAACATCCATTTGAATAATCCAGATATTTCAGATGAACAACTATTGGCAACTGGTTTCTGAGAAAAGGCCTATTTGAGTGCATTTTGTAGTTTTCAAATGGTTTTTGTGCTTGCAATAAGCATAGATCTGGACACTTACATGTCTCATCACCTTTTAAGAAAAAGCTCCAGTTATATTTTATATACTTTCAATCAATGGCTCTTAGCTTGGTGGCATATGCTGACATCAAGTGATATGTGAAAGATAACCAAGAAAAAACCCACATCTTCTGTGGAAATTGTTATGGCTCAGATCTTTTAAAGAAACAGTGCATTTTATAGGCAAAAAGATATATTCTCTGTATATATCTCTTCAGAAGTCTATAAAAAAACCTCCAGAATTTGCAGTATGAGTGCACCAGAGTCACATTAAATAGTCACATTCGACTTCTTCTTGGATGATGCCAGGTGAGTCAAGATATCTCTAACTAAGGAATGTGGAGTGGAAAGGTATCTTATTCTCCAGGAACAAAGAAAACTTTCCTTTTCCAAGCTACCATCCAAGTCCATGCCTGTCAGACCCATGGTCCCTGCATATGGGGAGATACTTTTGTCATCCTTTGTTTTTGTGTTAGTTTGTATTGTCAGCTACAATTTGCAGTTCTTGCAATACTTATACTATTTATACATGTATTTCTTCATGTCACAATTCCTGAAGTCATACCATTTTAAAAATAGTAATTGACAATATTTTGGGAGAAAAGCTTTAAGAAAATATCTAATTTCTCATTTATTTCAGACTCATTTGAGGAGAAAAAATGCAGAAGAAAAAAAAAAAGTATTCCTAATTAATTCTTTTAAAAAATCTCATGTTTTTAGGCTTGGGTTATGATACTAACAGTATTGGTAATTTTTTGGAAAGTTACGTGACTAATATTTAGCTGTCTGTGTTTTATCCATAGCCAGACTAAAATGTTCCAGTTCCTTTTGCCTTAGTGGTCCTGCAAAGATCCTTTCTTTCCAGAAATGAGGTGACGATGGAGCCATCAGCACTTGGGACAATGGAACAATTCAGTCCCACAAAGGAACCAGGAAATATCTCTTGATTTCCTTTCCAGATGAACCTCTTTTTTTTTCTCCTTTTGCTTCTAGCTGTTATCAGGAAAATATTACCTATTATAGCTGCTGTACATAAAACAGAATAATAACTGAGCTTCAAAATAGTCTTTATGGCTTGTTTGGATATGATCCTGAAACTTGCATGGAATAAACTCAGAATGAATCCCGAGCTGACCCCTTTGACTTCTCAGAGACATAGTGATAGTGCAGAGTGGAGAAGACAGTCACCTGAATTTTGCTCAGGCTGCTGAAACTCAGCTGCTCTACAAAGCAGGTTAGCTGGCCATGTGTCCGACACAACAGTAGACACCAAACTGGGGACAATATGGCCTTCAAAGCATTCTTTTCTATCCAAATGCTTCAAGGAAGGAAGGTGATGCTCAGTGAGTCATGTTGGGAAGATGGGACAAAAATAAGAACTATCAAAAGTCAGATTTCTTATACAGTTAACGTATGTGGGGAATAAATGGATTGAGATACGGTCAAGAGAGGGGAAGCTGTCTCCCAGGATAGGGAGTTTGAGGATAAATGTGTGTCTTTTAATTACTGAAGAACCAAGGTGAAGCACTGCCCAGTGCCTTTACAGAGACGATGGCAACTACTCATGGAGTCATTTAAAAAATCAGTGTTTCTTTTGCTTATCTGTACTTTGATAGCTCTGGTATCAAAAGTCCTTGCAACTGTAACAGCTATTGCTGTGACATAATCAAAAACTTTGAGATGGTGAAGAAAGTCTAGAAATACTGGTGTGCTGGGCCGCGGTCTGGAATTTCAGATAGTCATGTTTGTTAATTAGAAGATGCTGAGGAATGGGTATATAAATCCTGATTTCTCCCTTTCTGTACTCCTCCTGATCTTTCAAAGACAGAGAACACTGTATTCTAGCAGAGTGGCAAGGAACCAAATGTGTTGCTGGTTGTTATTTCATGAAATAATGTTGCAATTAAGAGTTTTTTAAAAATCAGGTTCAAATCCTTTAATACGTTCCAAAACTATCCCAGAACCTCCAAAGGAAATGAGGCTTACGCAATCCTCCTGCCTTTGTGTGCGTGTCACGTTATGTGTGTCTCCACATCCACATCCTTCCTGTATTTTTTAGCTAGTTTGTTGGCTTGTTTCAACCATTTGGTACCAGTAGGGCCTCCAGCAGATTAGTTTCCTACACTTTTCGCAGACAGGCAGCAAGAGATAAAAGACCTGATTTATTTAATGGCAAGTGGCTAGGAGGGAGCAGTGTGGGTCCCTGCAGTCTTGGTTTTCCTTTACTTTTGGTCACTGTACCGCTCAGGCAAATCCTTATTACTGCTGTTCTGTCCTTACCAGTGTCCCAGGCAATAATTCTTAGCTGCATTCACTCCCTCTCCGCTTGTCTGCTGCTGGCTAATGATTCTACATACAGATCTGAAGTAGCTGGATGCCTTGCGCTCTTAACCAGTTTTTTCTAAGAAGATGGAGCTTACACATTGTACTTCCTCTTTGCCCAACTATTTGATTTTTCTCTCCTCCGCTCCACACCTTCCTTCTATCCTCTGACAGAAGAAATACTTCTTCTATCCACACCTTTTCTTCTATCCATGTGCCAATGTCTTATGGCTTACTTTTAGGCAATTTCAACCACGCTTGATGGAGAAGCATAGACTTGCAAAGATGTTGCTCCAAGTTTTGTGAGAATTGGATGAAAGAATCCTAAATTCATGCCTACAGTGAGGGAAAGGCAGCGAGAGTTTCCACCTTTCAGGCAATCCAACGTGCAGAGATCATCTGGGCAAATAACACATGCTGGTACGTCAGCGTGCCTGTAGCTCAGAACCGAGTTTAGCACAAGCGATCACCTCTCCAAGAACATGACCTGGGGAGGTCAAAGCGACCTGGGGGGTCTGCTAGAGTACCACGTCCTGACAGGCAGAGGAATTCCAACAACTAAATCAGGGGGAACAGACCACCTTGACCTAAGCTTCTCCCAGGGCATCCCATGGGATAGTGTGCAGCCCGCTGTCGGGACATGGAACTCGTCAACGTGAGTCAATGAGAGAGGCTCTCGGGACCGCCTGACAGGCAGAGGAGGAGGTCGCTGCCTACGGCAGTGTGGGACTCATGATGGGACGCTGGGCAGAAGCATCTTGCTTAAGGGAAGAACTAAGGGTGGAGAAAGGTGGGGGGATCGCAATAGTTTGGGGAGGAACGAGCATGGGAAAATAGATGGATAAGGGTCAAAAAAGGGACTGGTCATGTGTGAACAGGTGGCTGGTCAGTATGTTTTTCTGGCCATGCCTTGTTCCTCGTCAGTGCAGTCTGTTGTGTCTTCTAATTAAACTTGATTTCTGGCCATCACCTGGGTTAAGGGACTCTATTCTGTGTGGGTGGGTGTGTATGGAGGTTTGAGTGGCAGCACCCGGAGTGGGGACCGTAAGTCTGAGCTGGATACTGGAGAGACTAGAGGGTGTGCGAGCTGGCTACTGGAGCGAGCAGGAGGTTCAGGCCAGCTACTGGAGACTCCATAGGGTCTGGGGGTTGGTTTTTGGTAGGGCCATAGGTCTGGACCAGCTATCAGAGAGAACGGTTTTCATCTGTGTGTCTCTATGTGGGAGGCAACTGGAAGACCAGGGGATCGACGGGACAGCACGGGGGTAGGCTGCGTGGTTAAGGCTGGTTAATGGATGGACTGATAGCGAGTGTGCGAGTGTGTGTGTAAGTCTGAGTACCAGCAACTAGAGTGCCAGCAACTGGAGAGACAAGGGAATCCAGGGGCCAGCTACTGGATAGACCCAAGTGTCTAAAGAGGGGAACACAGTATGTATGTATCTCTACATATTATCCACTAATGGGCTTCCATCCTGACCAGTCACGGAGGGGAACAAGGTGGTGCTGTTTGTGTTCGTGCGAGTGCTGTGTTTTCTGTCTGTGTTGATCCGTGCGGCCAGCCACGTGTACTTATATATTACATATGTTTGTGTGCCTACTGGGAATACATGCTTAGGCTTACTACAGGCAGGACCTGGGGAAATGGCGCTTCCGCAGCCTCGCCTCTCCCAGGCTACCGGATTTGGCAACCCCTGACAGGTACAGATATTCGTGTTGTTAAACCCCTAGAATAGTCACCATGCAAAGTAGCTTTTTTTCAGTCACTTAAAAGGGATAGGAGGGATTCTGGGGTTCAGGACTCAAGTTAGTATTTTCAAGAAAAATTGGTAAGAGAGAGATTATTGTTACTACTTCCTTTACCTAAAATGTTTTCCTTTTAGAGTTTCATAAAATCAAAGCTTTTAAAAAGCCTGTGATTTTTTTGGAAAAAGATGTGATTAAACTAGTTTTAGAGTAAGGAGAATTAATGATTCCTAACCATATATTTCTCCGACAGAATGTCATCAAAATAGGCATTTTTCCTAAAGTACCCTAACAGCTGCATTTTTTTCGTAACGCTTTGGCCTTTTTTCAGCTAGCACTAACGGAGAGAGCTGTGATGCAATAGCACGGGGTTGTTGGAGTCTGCGTCACGGAGCGGCTAAGACCGACTGCTCCGTAAGGGGAGGTGAGCCAGGAGCCGAGAGCGATGGCAGCTCCGGTGGAGGAGACCTTGCCGACCCGGGCAGTGTCCCACAGCGCCCGAGCTGGGCGAGGAGAGCAGGGTGCCAGTAACGAGGTCCGTCGACCGTCCCAGGCAAGGCAAAGCAATCGCTCAGATCCAGGGTCCGTAGTCAGAAACGAATGGAGTCAGGGCTGGAGATAAGGCTACAGTGCAGGTCTTGAGTCCATCCAGGAGACAAGCGAACTGCAGCATAGGTCCAAAGACCTCCCAGGAGGTGGTACCAGAGACAGGACCGCAGATAGGCACACCTGCAACGTACCTCGGAGACTGAAACCCCGCGCCTCATCTTTGATGGAGTTCCCGGCACGGCGGGCAGACGGTTTGAGTGGAGGTCCCTGATGAGGCTCCTTAGGGCAATTAATATCTATTGGTGCACTCAAGGCCCTGACGAGCTGCTACTTTTTTGCATCAAACTCAAGGGAAGGTTTTAAATGAAAAGAACAACAACTCGAATGCTAAAGAACTAAGAACTTAGCTAATGCTAAGAATGGCAGCACTGGCTTCTCCTTCCTATTCACATTACCAGAAGCTGCTTCTTAGCAATAGGTCAGGCTTCAATGTTACGCAGGAAATTCAGAGGTGAGCAGACCCTAAGCGTCCTTCTTTGTCTGGACATACTCGTCTTGGGAATAAAAATCATTTGTCTGAGAGCTTAATGCATTAGGCTATTTTTAAAAAAATTCTGATAAAGCACATTTGTATAAATTTATTATTAAATGTAGTAGTTGGCCATATAATGCCAATAAATGTTGGCCATGCCATTAGGTTTATTACTACTGCTCCATCTCTCTTATTTTCTTATATAATTATTTGCTTGGTTTTGACTCAATAAATAAGAGCCATTACCACTATCAGAAATGATAAAACAAAAGCAGAGATCATAGTTTGTGCTTAAATCACCTAAATATTGTATTTACTTCTTCATAGTGTTACTATTGTCTTGTAATTCTTCCATATATTTAGCTTGATTTCTCACCATTTTGGGTTTTCACTGTCACATGAAAGGAACGAGCAAGTTAAGGGCAGACTAACAAAGGGATAATAAACCCCTGAGAAAATGTTACTGAAGAGAGGAAGTTCATCTAAGACAGCTGCCAAGAATGAGGCAAATGAACATCTGCATTGGATTATAATGCTGCAGGAAAGCTAAAATGAGTCTGTGCTAAAAGAACCCTCTGTTAATCTTACTTGTTTTTTCCATTTCTCCTTTGTTTACACTTTCTTGGAGCCAAGGAAACACCAGTTTCTTTATTAGGACAACTACCATCCAGATGTGCAAACAAGTGCTTGTGAAATCCCATTTTTATATATGCTAGCATCAGGGCTAATAACAACAACGAAACAGAATGCAAAACTTCAGGTATGTTTTGAGCAGTCACCTCTGTAAACACAAACTTTAATTGAAACAATCCCTGTGCTCTGCAGCAGCAGCTACTATAGCCAGGAACTGACTTATTCAGTGCCCTCTCTCCTGCTGTTTATTAGCACTTCTAAAGGAAAGAAGAGAAAATTCCTGAGTAACAGAGCAGAAGCCCTGTGATCAGCATGTATCCTTGATCAGTGGAAGGACTTTGTCAATCTACATAGGCTCTCTATCAATTGCATATTGGTCACACCTTACCAAATGCAGTTTTAAATTAAAAATGTAGCACTTTTCTGCTTTTTGCAAGTTTACCTGTGTGCCAAAAATCCAGCCAAGTTTTTCTTCTTTGCTGGCGTATTACCAGCTATCCAAATTGTCTCAGAGTAAATCCTTAACTACTCTTGGAAGATCCCACTTCTCGTCTGGGCACTTCCCGTACTGCCGTCATTGCCATCGCAGGTGTAACTGGTCGATACGTACTGCCCAGTTTTTTTTGGCAATACTCAGGAAAACGTAGAAGCTGGGCATGCAGGACTGAAAAGGATAGAAGTCTGGAAGACTAGCATTTTGTTGCTTTAGTTAGCAAATGTGATTGTTAAGTGAGTCTTCTGGTTTGTGCTGGTTTGTTTTGTTTTCTTCCAAGAAGCAGAACTGTTCTAGGCAGTCTGACTCAAAAAGTCTGACAGAGAGGATGAAAGAAGCTACAAATAACTACCACGCTTTATTTTTGGAAAGTCCAAAATCTACAAGCTGCTTCTCCTCCTTTCTCTTAAGAATTAAGATGCAGAAACTTAGCTTTAGCTTTTCTTGAAAATACATCCTGTTGGTTTTGTTTGATTATTTGTTACATATATCACTTTAAACTGCTGTTCAATTTTTAAAAAGGTTGAGATCGCCTTCAGTCTTGGAAGACAGAAAGAGAAATATCTCTTCTCTCTTCCTCTGTTGCTCTACAGTGCATACCTCTCATACATGAACCTGACTGATGTAAAAGTAACATGTGCAAAAATATGTTTTCCCCTCTTTGACTTCCTCTTTGCAAAGCATGTCATTTGAAGGTTTTTTCTTTTCTTTTTGTTGGTGTTTTTGTGTAACCAGTACATCAAAGAAGTGGGTTTTACACAACTGTTGTGGAAGATCTGAGGTTTGTGGCTGCTCCAGCTGAGCAAGGCAGTTAGAATAGAACCCTGAAACCCAAGTAAAAGATCTGTACCTGTGCTTCAGGGATGGTAAAAATAGAAGTGTAATCAGCCAGTTTGGCTAGGCAACAATATGAAAAGGTTAGCTTTTCTTGAAATGTGTTGTAGGTAAGGAATTAATGTTTGATGTCTTGAGGAGTGACTGACAGCGTTAGTATAGCAGCACTCAATTTATACCACAGCAGCGGGTATCCCAGTATCTCAGAGGGCACCACGCTAGCGGGTGTAACTCTGTGTCTTAGGCTTACTTCAGGTGTTCTGTTAATTCACTCCTACCACATCAACACAAGCGGAAACTTGAAGCATGTTAACTTAAAACTGATAAAAAGAAAACACTGGCGGTGAAGGACAATGGATTTTTTTTTCCATCTGAGAGCTGACTAGATTTCTAGCTGGCTTTAGGGATGTGCTGTGTGTGCCGAGGAGAACTGCTTGTCAAAGTGCTCAGCATTCGCAGTATTGCTCCTGCCCTTAAATGCTTCATATTTTGCTAAGCTTTGACTAATTAGCTACTACAATTTCCTACCCAGGTTGTCTGCCTTAGGTTGTGTTATATGGAAAGCTTAAAATAATTCCACAATGTCTGATAAGAAATCAGGAAAACCTTAATAAGCTATGCAAACTTTAAGCCATTAGAAACTAATATTTGCACACCCTTAGTGGAAGTGAATGGCTAAAATATTGAAAGTGTCTGTCTGTTCTTGGCTCATTACTCCAAGCGGACTTCAGGACTGTGTCGGAACTGAGAGCAGAAGGACCAGACTCCTGCTACGGCTTACTCTTCCGAGGCCTCACTGCATGGAGGAGGGAGTCATCTGTTTCCAATGATCACCGAGAGATGAGTCTCTGTGGCAGTCGGACTGCATAACATAGGGGAGGAAATGGTTGAAAGGCACGAATTGGGGCAGAAACCGGATTTACGGTCTGCGAGAACATTGAGACACAGGCAGGGACTGGGAGCTGGGAGAAAACCGTACTTATAATCAGGTGAGACAGCGATGGAGTGGGTAAGGGGAGTGGGACTCAGGACGGCAGGAGGTTAGTACAGGCTTCTCTTCGCTGTTTAGCTGGTTTCTGAAGCAATGAAATATGATGACAGGGTATTCAGCAGAGAGGCTGGTTAGGGTTCGGGTAATACAAGACCTGTATGTCAGACAGGTATAAAACCGATGCGGAGGGAGTCAGCACTGCCTAATATGTGTCTTGAGCAAGGAGGGAAATAATGGTAAAGAATTTTGTAGATAAAGGCCATCAGAAATAGACCTAAAAAGCCAGATGGAGGATGTTGGCATGGCATTAATTCATTTACTATCTCTAAGTAATTTTTTAGAAGTTTTTTTTTTAGGAAGCAAGCAATGCATCTGGCAGAAAGAATTTGTAGCATCAAAATGTAAGCTAGGCTTTTACAGTTGTTTGTTTTTAAGCCATGAACAAGGTGAAGCTCATTGCGTCTCAGCAGCAAAGGGAGAAAAAAGAGAATGAACACTTAAGCCGATTTACTAACAATGACCAAGGCAATTATAGGTCATGGGAGTCTTGATGGACAGGCAAGACAATTTAGACTCTTTTGGCTAGCATCAACCAAAATGGACAGAGTAGAGCTGTCAAAGGGAGAAATTTCCCATCCCTATAGTTGTTCTCATGGCTTGAGTAGGAATGAGATTCTCCCTTCCCCTAACCTAGTGCTGCTACTGACACGGAGGTAGCAGAACTGAGCTCTGTGTCTGTTCTGAACGTACGTAGGTCCGTCAGTGTACGCATGTTGCTCAGAGCAGCTGCTGCAGCACAGCAAAACTGGCAGAAGGTGTGGTGGGAAGCAGCAACTGCGGGATGCGAGTCGTTCAGTTAGAGGATATATAGGATGCATATCTCTAGGAAATCTGAAAAATACTCTGTCTCTATCTGAAGACAGTAAGAGAAATAGATGCACTCTTATGTATCCAAATGTGTATTCAAGGACTACATAATTTACCTGGCTAAAGGTTTTGTTCACTGGTAATTTATTCCTTTCAACCTGTGATTAAACCTTTGCTGTTTCCAGAGCTAGCAGGTGAACATAACCTTTTAATTTTATGTTTGATGACGACAGCTTACAGTCTGTTTAGACAGAGACCTTTAGCAGTGATGCACGTGCCATTATATGAAGCACTGCCCATGGATATATTCAGGCTTTTCTGCTTTCTGTTCTCTTTCTGTTGCCCTTCCCAGCCCTGTGGTTACCAGTGCATTGCTGGTGTATCAGCCCCAGAACGGAACGCAGCAATGCATTCTGCGCAGGGGAGTTACAGGGTAGAGCTGATGCGGATGAGTTAGGCTTGGGCAAATGCTAGAGGGGACTGTCCCTGCTGCTCTTGGGGCATCCAGGACAGAGGACCCAGAGGTTCTGGGACCGGCCAGCAGTGCGGAATGAGCACTCCTGACCTTGGAGCTGCGACTGAGGGTGGCCCAAGGAGCATCGGTGTGGTTACTGGGGTCGGCTCTGGGGCCTCTGTTTGGAAAAAAAAAACCAAACCCAAACCATGAGCGGTCTAGGTAACTGGCAGAGTTGTAGCCGTAGTGGTCCCAGGACCAAGGCCTCGTGTTCTGTAGGTAGATGTGGTGCATTCCTGGAGACAGTCCAACTGGTGATAGTTAGCGGTGGTTTTGGGCACGTAGATAACATGCCTACTTCTTTTCTTTTGTGGAATCACTATTTCATTTAATAAGAATCACCACTAGTTATAAGCCTCGTCTTGATCCACGTGAATTCTTCTAGCAGTGTTGAACAATCCTTGCTGGTGTGTCAGAAGGCATGCATTTGTTTAAACTGAGGAGCGGAGGGAGGAAGACGGTTTCTTTTTCATTTTGAATAGTTTTTTGTAAAGCA
This sequence comes from Aquila chrysaetos chrysaetos, assembly GCF_900496995.4. NCBI lineage: Eukaryota > Metazoa > Chordata > Aves > Accipitriformes > Accipitridae > Aquila > Aquila chrysaetos. The sequence goes on along the minus strand of NC_044021.1, from coordinate 26,099,286 downwards.
GTACTGGGTGTGTTTGTGTGCCGAACAACTCTTCCTAAAATAAAAACAATGGAAAAAAAAGTCAGACTTACAACATGTGAATCCTATTGTGGCTCACAAAGCTGATTTTGCCCACATCTTATTTTTAAGATGTGTAACTAACTGTATTTTAAATTTTGGAAAAAGAGTCGAGCACATGGGTAATGTGTTTATTTCTGTCTCATAACTGTGGGCGGTAGCTATCCTATAACAGTCACAGGCAGCATAAACACACTTTCTGCCTTGCTGGTATTGTGTTTCCTTTTTGTGGTACTTAAATGCCTAACTTTTCTTTCCCCTGCTCCCATAAGTAGCAGGCTCACTACCTGTGGGCGAGTTTCATTTTTAACCTCTGCTGCCTTATCCTGAGCAGGCATTCCAGAGGTCTCAGCTAGAAAGTGATCAAAAGAAGAAAAATCACAATTGGTAAAGGGAGGATAGGCAATGTGAAAAGCAGAATTTATTGTATTTTGAGAAGAAAGGGAGAACAGTTCACAAAATTGCATGAAGGTAGTCTGCCACTTGGGAAGCATTTTCCAAAAATAACCTGATGAAGCAGAAAGAGACATGATTTGGATAAGAGTGAAGAATGCATTTATCTGCTAAAATGTGATGCCAGACTAAGGTGGTCATGTACTGTCCTTATTTTTAAGTTCTTTACAGATGCTAATCTTAAAGAAAATTGTTCTCGAAGGAAAAATTTCCATTCTGTAAACTGAAAAGTGACATTTTTATTTAAAGTGGTTTCTGCTTTGAAAGTTTTTATTTATTTGTGTCCCTTTAGTCTTAAGAATAGATGGTATAGACTTTTTTTTTTTAATAATTTGCCAACAGACTGTTTTAAAGATGATTTGAAAATGCTTTGATTTTTTTCTTCTTTTGGCTATGATTAGTTCTCCTAATCATTACAAATATCTTCCAATTTTAAGGCAGTCGGATGCCTTAATTTTCTCTAAGTAATATAATGGCAGCTGAGCTATTGGGTAAAGGAGGTTTGAAGCGGGAAGAGAAATCCATTTCAAAGATCTTTGTGATACTGCTGCCCTGTGTTGGCAAATAAAGCTGCCTCTCTGTGACACGGATTTTTGTCACTTTGGAAGTGAAGTTTGGTGTTCATCAGAAATGTATTTTCTACAGCACAAATATGATTAGGTCAGCCTGCCAGCAAATGTAGCCATCAAACTGAGATCATCATACACAGTGGCCTTGCTTGACTGACATCGTTCCACTGACAGTTGGTGAGAACTATGCCTGTTAAACTTCATAAGATCAGGAACTTCTGTTCTTCTACCTCTATTATTTGGACATTTCAGCTTAATATGTGATGACTTCATTTCTGAATAGATCTTAGTCTTACTTTACATCTTAGTTTCATTTTTTCATGTGCTGGATTTTATTTAAAATCTTTTAAGAGTCCTAAATTCAAAGCAAATATATCTTAGGGGAGATGAAGAAGAAACAATCAGCATGAATATAGTATTCCTCCCAGTAAAGGACTCCAGATGTTGACAACTTGCTGTAAGACCTCGTCCCCGTGGGCAACACCAGAGTGAAACCACCAACATTAGGACCCAGAGGAGCAGTGGAAGGTGAGCATAACACCAGAAAAGGGGTAGAAGCTAAGAAATGTGTGTGTTAAATCTTTAATTGTATTGTTGCTGTTATTGCATCTTTTCCTGTATATAAGTACTCTAGCTACTTTCTTATTCATTCTTTTTCTGCAATAATTAGATGAAGACTTATGGTGATCCTTGAATTAGACTGTTAAAAATTCCATTATACTAACAATCTCAGAGTCACGGATGGTTGAGGTGGGAAGGGACCTCTGGAGGTCATCTGGTCCAACCCTCCTGCTCAAGCAGGAGTAGGCTGGAGTAGGTTATCCAGAACTACGTCTGTCTGGGTGGCTTTTGAATATCTCCAAGGATGGAGACTCAACAAACTCCCTGGGCAACCTGTCCCCGTGCTCGGTGTTTCCTGATGTTCAGAGGGAACCTCCCGTGTTTCAGGTTGTGGCATCGCCTCTGGTCCTGTCACTGGGCACCACTGAAAAGAGCCTGGCTCCGTCCTCTTTGCACCCTCCCTGCAGGTATTTATAGACATTGATAAAATCCCCCTCAGCCTTCTCTTTTCCAGGCTGAATAGTCTTAGCTTTCTCATCCCTCCTCATAGGAGAGATGCTCCAGACCCTTAATCATCTTTGCGGCTCTTTGTTGGACTCTCTCCAGTATGCCCATGCCTCTCTTGTACTGGGGAGCCCAGAACTGGGCACAGGACTCCAGGTGTGACCTCACCAGTGCCGGGTAGAGGGGAAGGATCACCTCCCTCGACCTGCTGGCAACAGGAATGACCTGCAAGCCATCCCACCACGTGTCCGTGATTCCAACAAGGTCATAGCCCTGCAGCTGGACGCAGAGCTGTAACTCATCACGTTTATTGCCCGTGCTGTGTACAGTAGTGTACATGCACTTCAGAGAGGGTCTGGGTTTTTTCCAATACCGTTGCCTTGCTTGCATGCAAATGCTGGAGGTGACCCTGCTTAAGCCTTGTTTTTCTGATTTTGTGTTTCCTTTCTGACTCATCACCCCATGCCCTTTGCTTGTCAACCGCATCCATCCCTCCCTCACAGGGCTGCTGGTAACTCCGTCCCTCCCCTGTCATTCCTAGTTTAAATCCCTTCTTCCCAGGGCAGCCATCCTGGTGGCAAAGATACCTTTGCCCTGCTTATTGAGGTGGATCCCATGTCTCCCAAAATTCTTGGGTTTATTTATTACAATTTAAGATGTGTGCTGCCTCTTTGCCCGTAAACAAGATTCTGAGTGTAACAACTAGATCTGGAAAAAAAATGTTGCTGTGTTCTTTCCTATCATGCACATGGTATAAATACCAGGTCTCATCCTGATCATTACCTTGATCTAAATGTATATTTAGGGCAAGTATGTTGGGTAAATTCCTCACACTGTAGGCATCTGTAAACCTTTTTCAACAAGGCCAGATTTTTAACCTTTATCTAAGCAAAGTACTTGTACTCCTTTTACCTGTAAAGGTGGATTATCAGTCCTGTCCATGTTATCATGATGATTTACAAAGTAGAATTTTGAGACAATAATCTAATAGTGATCAAAGATTTGGCATTTGCATCACCTTGTAGTTGGCTTACAAAGTAGGATTTTACTCTACTGAAAACCCCTGCTACATATAAACCAGTGGGACAAGAGGTTTGTCCCAGTGTAGGCGAGAATGCTTTTTACAAGTCTGTCTCAAGGCAGTGTAAAAAGTAGTCCGTGAGGTCACTCCTTGGGTCAAGATCTGTAAATATTTTTAAAAGGAAAATGTTTGAGTCAAGTTAGCTTGCACAGAATGGGGAGAGGAATTCTGGTGAAGCTTTTTACTTTCTATACCCTGTGGTAGGCTCTGTGTGTGTGTGTGTGTGTGTGAGTAGGAGAAAATGTTTCTTCAGCTCAGCTGAACATGGAGACAGACATCGAAACTGCTGCACATAATTCTTTCTGGGTTTATTCATATAAAAGGAATGTATGACATTTAGTCTGAATGGAGCCTTTCAGTGCAATGCATGTACTTAATATAGTTAAAACTTATTTTTTAAATATGCTTTAAAACTGTGTACCCATCTGCTAATTATAAATTAATTTAATATAGCAATAGGATCAGTGTTGACATGCAAGTGAGTTTGAATTACAAGCAGAACATCTCCTTATGCTTGGTTTTACAGTTGTCCCACATGCTGTATTGAATAACTTCAATTGCTTTTTCAGTTTCTGAACACTGACCATTTGGAATTCTGACTTTGTGTCTCATGCCAATAATATAAACTTCATCAGAAACAGCTCAGGCATTTCTGGAAATGATAATTTTTGTGACGCTGCTAAATAATTGGTTAATAGCTCTAATGTTTTTGCATTTTAGAACACAAACTTAAAATTTGATAGAGGCATACCGACACTTGCATGTGCCATCAGAAGTGCTGAAATATCCTGATTCCCAGCATATACCACTTGAACTATTAGACTATTGCACAGGACATGCTTTGCTAGTAGGTTTCATGGATGCTTGCCTATAGCAGAAGTACCACAGTGGTTTTCCTCTTCTAGTCATGCTGCCTAGTGAAAGACGGAGTCAGAGTTTGTAGAGGGGAAATACGTATGTCTAAACATTTACTCTTGGTTTCCTTGCCACCTAGTGTCAGGTAACATACCCAGACTTCCCTTTCCTTCTGCTTCCTAACTGGCTTTCAGTGCTCTTCTTAGCTTTGTCCTCGCCTTTTCCCACCTTCCTGTCCCAGGCTTTTCACTCAGTCTTATTCTCCTTTTTGCACACTTTTCTCCGAGGTATTCATCCGCCCTCCTCACTAGTCTGATTCCCCTCAGACCCATCCGTATGCCCAACAGACCTGGTCTCTTCTTTTTTAAAAATCATCTTCCAATATCAGTATTGATGGGAGATTCCTTTCTCCCTAGTGTTCCCATTGCAAAACCTCAGGTCCCTGATTCCTCTTTCCCTTCTTGGCCATCCAGCGCCAGCTGTGTGAAAGATTTAACATTTTTTTTCCAATGCTTTTTATAATACTGTGAGGGAGGGGTAGAGGAGGCAGAAACATTCAAATTATGTGAAATGAAGCACTAAAGAGCTAGAAAATGCCAGAATTCTTTGCCTCTGTGACCTTAATTTGTACCCTTCTGTAGGATATGGTACAAGCCTGTCTTCTGGTGCATAAACGTACAGTCTTATTCCTTCATAAGTATATATTAAAAACAGCATTTATAGACTTCTAAATATTTTTTTTCAAAGGTGCCTTGTTTAAAGGAGGAAAAAGCAGAAAAACAGAGTATTGAAGCATTAGTTATGCTTGTGAAAGTGTATTATCAAACTGCTGCGAAAGTAGCTGTTTAGCAGCAGTTAGCTGATGATATTCAAAGCCAAAACGTCATTCAGAGTTTCTGGATGAATTGATACATCCTGCAGCAATCCATCACTTAAATGATGTACTCAGAATGATTGATAGTAGCTTTTCAGGAAGCTAAGGCACAAGAAGCGAGGTCTGTGCATGAACAATTGGTTAAAAGAGAAGCAAAAAGGTGAGGAATATACAGTCACCCCTTGCAGTAGAGAAAGGTCACTGCTGTAATTCTACAGAGATTTGCACTGCCTGCCTTATCCAGGGAGGGCAAGCAGTTAAGTTTGGTGATGATAGGAGTTTTGGGGGGGGGGGGGGGGGGTTAATAAGGACGGGGTAGATTGTAAAGAATCACAAACAGATCTTCCAAGACTGATTTACTGGAGAACAAAATGGTAGATGAAATTAATTTCTACCATTTGTTATATATTTATTGGGAGAGGGAGGAGAAATCCTAATTACACATAAAATTACCTCATAGGTGCAAGTTATTGAGCTTATGAGAGTTCCATGAAAGCGTCATCTCAGCTGCAGTCAAGAAAGTACACCAGTCGTGTTCCTCATCAGGAAAAATACAGAGAACATTGCTATGTCAGTAGAGAGATCTTGGGATTCTCTGCACCATGTGCAGTCCTGATTCCCTGGACTCCAGCAAACATCAAAAGTGATGTACTAGAACACAGAAACTCTGAGAAAAGCTGAAAAGATAACTGAAGGTGTGGAATGGTTGCAGAACAAGAAATGACCAAGTGAGTTCACACTCAGTACAGAAAGCAGACAAGTGGAAGGGGTATATAAAAGAGGTTTCTGAAATCACAAAGAGCATGGAGAAAACAATGGACAGCGAATAGGTGATCCCTAGGAGATCTTGGCGGCATCAAAGAACATCAGCAGGACCTAAGTTGAAAACAAAGAAGCAGAGACTTCTTTATGAAAGGCATAACTGAGCCGCAGACCTCCTTGCCAGAGGACATAATGAATGCCAAACATTTATACATGCTCAGGAGAAGTCTAAGCAAGAGAAATCTTTTATTCTTTTCTAGCATGGCTCTTAACTCACTCAGGCCTTGGTGCATACTGCTTCTCTAACACTAATCTTGCACAAGAACAGTCTTACGATTCTTAAATCCTATGATTATAGAGGCTAGAAGTGTGCAGCTAAGAAATCTGTGTTGCAGTCAGGAGGAAAAAAGTAAACTTCTTAACACAGAGATGACCAGAAATAAAAGAACACCCAGCCAGGCTAACTCAGTGAACGAGTAAGAACTGCGGCGGCAGAATTGTAGTCTGCCATTTCAAATCTTAAGGAATGCAATCAGTTGACAGAGCTAAGGAAAGTAAACAAAACTTCTGCCTGGAAAATGGAGATTTTTAACCAGCAGGAAAACTCCAGCTTAGTTGAAGACAGCTGGAGACAGTACTGAAGGAAAGCACTTATGTCCTAATTCAAAGGAATCCTGCTGTGTTTGAAAAGGAAGAGACAAACAGCAAGGTTAAAACTAAGTGGATGTGTACAAATGTCACGGCCCTTGTGGCGAGCAAGATAGACATACATAGATAGATACAGCAGATACAGAGAGCCTGTTAATATTCTGTAATTCTTAGGACTACAAATGAACACTAGAAACTCAGGAAATCTCAAGGCCCTACATGAGTGGGGGTAATAAACTGTATTTAGAGATTCCTCCACTGTTGTCCATTTAAAACTAATGGAATGCAGAGGTCAAGAACATGCTTTGCCTTGCTTTCCTTTATCCAGCAGCACTAAAAATATTCAGCATTGGCCAGACATCCATGTTAAAATATCCAGCAGAAACTAAAGGCTCTCTCAGCAGCACTTTATGTAGATCATCTGCAGGAACAGCATATTACCTATGGGAGAAGGAGGGGTGTTACTTCCTTTTTTCTAGGGGTTTTCGAAAAATCAGAGGAAAAATCCATCAAATTGTAAACAATAGAAGAAACATTATTTTTTAATGAAATCTTTGCAGCTTATCCTGTAAAAAATCCTTAACAAATAGTCATCTAAATTTTATAAATCTGGAGTCTGGTCATACATTTGTCTCTTAAGTATGTTAGTCTACTGTAAGGCGTCAGAGCAGATGAATGTTTTGGCCATATATACCAGACAAAAACTGTACTGCAACAGAAGGCATTATGCAGGTAAGACTCTGACATTTTATGTATAGAGAGATAGAAGAATTACTGTTGAAAGAAGGAACTGAGTTAAAAAATAGTTTGACAGGACTAATAATGGCTCTTGGTAGCAATTGCTAAAGATTACCTGTAAAAAAATGGAAAAGTAAGCCAGGCTTGTAAATACATACATTTTAGAAGAATGCTTTAGAAACCAGTATTTTCTCCTGGGATAACATATATCTAGTGTCCTAGATAAAGGCGTAAAATAAATGCTTTTAGTATATGATTTGCACAAATGTTGCAAACACCACTCCTGTAAGCAGCACTGCTGGTGGTGATAACAGCGGAGAAACTTTAGGGAGAGAGAAAGGAAAGAGCTGACAGCCTCACACAGAAAAGGTGAATGATGAAACTTTTTTCAGCCCTGATATAGTATTGTGGAACAGAAAAAGGGGGATCCTTGGTCCTCTGACAAATATAAAACTGTGTGTTTATAATAAGAAGCTTGATTAAAAGATAGTTCGATCTCTTGCTTCCTCAACACTAAGCAGAAGGTGGATAGCAAATAATGCTGGTCTGTGCCTCAGCTCGAAATATGAAAAGAGCTGACTTGTGGTTTCTAACCTAGAAGGGGAGTCTGGGGCAGAATCAAGATTCTAGCTTTTAAAGCCCTAACCTCTGTGTTTCCTTATTTAATAAAAAAAAAAAATAAAAACAAAACAAACAACCAAACAAAAAACCAACCAAAGAAAAAACAACAAAAAAGTCCCCAAAATTAGTCAACAAAGCAAACCTCCCAACCTCAAGCATTTTATTCACGGTACAATGAAATTCTTCTTAATTCTGTTTATCGCTTGGCATTGTCCTTTCATTACTGCAAAAAAGCTTTACTCCTGTCCGTCCCCTGCACCCCATCCTAGGTAAATCTGGTTTTAGTTTTGAATCTTCTAAAGTGATCTTCGGCACCTTCCAGCCTCGAACTACCACGAGCCCGCTGATCTCTTTCCACACGCAATGCTTTCCAGGCTCCCTCCTGTCGCAGTCAAAAAGTGACAATTGCAGTCTTTGTTAAAAATCTCATGACTTAAAAATTGTCTGATTAAGCTCAAGCTTATTCTTCCAAAAATTCATCCTTGAGCAAGAATTGGCTTTGAAGAGCTACATGTGGAAAAAAAGGCTTTTCATGAAGTTAGGAGGGAGGGGTGAAATAACACTTTTAATGGAAACTATTTGAAACGCTTAGCTACAGGATCTCTATAGCAGACACATATAGGTACAGCTGCTGAGGTAGATACACCCTTTTAATCTGCATGCAGGGTGTAAATCTTTGTAAATGGGATTATTAGAGAATTTGTCAGAGGAAAGGACGTGGTTCGAAATGTCTCTGTAGGTGACAGAAAATCCCTACGACAGTACGGCGGCGGTGCCCAGGTCTGTGTTGCAATTTAACCGTGACTGCTCTGTCCTGCCCATATCTTAAACCTTGCTTCTGTTCAAGTTTGGTTAAATGGCCAGAGAAACGTCCTATTCCATATAAGAATGCGTATCATTGGCTATGTAATGCTGGATGGAAGGATGTTGGAGGTCCTGTTTTATTGGATAAGTAAGCGGAGGTTATGAGTGAGCGGGGGGGGAAAGGGGGAGCTGGAGAAGCTCAGCTACTATCTGTCAGGGTACACAGTAGTTAAAGACAAGGCTGAAGAATGACAACATTGGGATGATGTACAGCAGTAAGGGGTGTCCATCAAAAAATAAAGTAGGAAGTTTTCTTCGGCAGCGGTCTGACAGGAACGTCTACCCGGAGTCAGATTTCAGAGCTGGAGCACTGAGTTGCAGTGAGTCACACAGAGAGCCTGAGAGCTGCCTTTGTTCCACTTGTGTCTGAACGTTGGAGGAGAAACAGCAGGCTCCAGTTTTTATTAACTTCTTATTTTCATAAGCATAAAACTCATGTGCACTGAACTTTTTCCTCACTCGAGGTCTTTCAACTGACTTTCAAAAAATGCTCTCATGGTAAGAACTCTCACTTCTAAATTTTGCTTTTTGTTTTTACCCCCTTGTGCTTCTGTATTACACTCTTTGGTCTCATTCTTTTCCACCCCAACTTTTTTTTTTTTTTTTTGGCACACCTGCTCCAGGCATGCCTGGTGGACCTGGGACTTGCTGCTACTGCTCTTTGGCTTGTCAATCCATGCTGGTTCAGCAGCTCAGATCATAGAAGGTAAGACTTCTCCAAATCACATCTATAAATTGAGTAAGGGTTAATTTTAAGATATGCTTTCCTAATATGGAAAGAGACTCTACATTTCAGATCTTCATTTTCTCTGCTGCTTACTGTTCTTCATTTCATATAGGGAAGCTGCTGCAAGTTAAGAACTTAAATTGCCATTCATTCTGGAACAGGGAAAATAAGTATGTTGGTTCCCCAGCTGTAAGGCAGCCTCTCATGCCTGCTCTCTCAATATTTCTTCAGAGTGTAATAATCGAGAGAAAGTACTTCAAAGAAAAGAAGAATACTGAATGGTTTTGGGTATATCACGTCAGAGAAAGGTAGCAGAAAGCAATTAGGATAGATGTATGTGTCACTCTGGAGATATCAGGAATGTGCCAGGCACGGTGTGAGTGCAAAGACACAGATGTGATGCTTGCTCCAGTGCGCAGAGATTTCTCCTGGTAAGTGTCTGAGCAAATTGTGATTTTCAGATCTCTTGAGTTAAATGTTTAGTTGTACCAGCCTAGCCTTTATGGACTTTCAGTGAAAAGTCTTTCTGTGTTTGCAGATCGTATGTTCTTGTAACAGAGCCAAATCCCTCAGCATCTCTGGAAGACATAACCTCAAATTTAACTTAAGAGAGAGAACATTGATTTAAAAGTTTACATGTAATTTTGAGGAAAGTGAAATTGCTTCGTATATTACTTCTCCATTATGAGCAATGATACCTATGTCAAAAAGAGGTTTTTTACTATCTTATGAAAAATAGTCTGAATTTATGTAAATGACTGCTAGATAACTATGTGATAGGAGCATTAGAAATTATTGAAGGGAAGTAGATATTGCACATGAAGACTTTAATGTTACTCAGAATGTTTTTTCCTTTTTAACTGACACTGCCATAGAATAGATGGTGCACCTAAGAGCCAAAGCTCTCGGTAGTTATTTCAGTAGGAGAAAAAGCCACAAATTAGTTATCACTAACAAATGCTGTAAGTGCTGTCGTGGTTTAACCCCAGCCAGCAGCTAAGCACCACGCAGCTGCTCACTCACTCCCTGCCCACCCAGTGGGATGGGGGAGAGAATTGGGAAAAAAAAGTAAAACTCATGGGCTGAGATGAGAAATATGTAATGCCATATTACAGATCATTAATGAAGGAAACAAACCGGAACAAGCTATTAGAATGAGGAAAATATTAATGTATGTCTGAACAGTGGCAGAAATACAATATATTGCATATACAATGGAGATAAATCTGTTGCCTCAGGTGAAAATCTTTTTCTTGAGCTGGTGAATGACAGTGCATGTGGTGGTTTAACCCGGCAGGCAGCTAAGCACCATACAGCCGCTCGCACGCTCCCGCCTAGTGGGATGGGGCAGAGAATCGGAAAAAAGGTAAAACTTGTTGGTTTGAGATGAAGACAGTTCAGCAGGACAGAAAATGAAGGGAAAATAGTAATAATAATGATAAAAGAGTATACAAAACAAGTGACGCACAATGCAATTGCTCACCACCCGCTGACCGATGGCCAACCAGTCCCCAAGCAGTGGCCACCACCCCCTGGCCATCTCCCCCCATTTTTTATGTTCAGCATGACATCACATGGTATGGAATACCCCTTTGGCCAGTTTGGGTCAGCTGTCCTGGCTGTGTCCCCTCCCAGCTTCTTGTGCCCCTCCAGCCTTCTTGCTGGTGGGGTGGGGTGAGAAGCTGAAAAGTCCTTGGCTCTAAGTACCGCTCAGCAACAACTAAAACATCAGTGTGTTATCAACATTATTCTCATCCTAAATCCAAAACACAACACTGTTCCAGCTACTAGGAAGAAAATTAACTCTTTCCCAGCCGAAACCAGGACAGTGCAGTGAGTGACATCTGGACAGGAGAGAACCAAATTTTGGCACGTAGAAGTTAATAAGCAGAAGCTCATTAAAACTACAAGCACAGTGTTAAAAAGAACAAATATTTTTTTGACACACAATTTCTTTTTTGGTGGATCTATGCCAGTTTCTATTACCTGAAGCTTTGGTTCTTTAAATATCCTACCCTTTGAAAGTCATATCAGACGTCAGAAGTAGGAAAGATAACCCCTACTGATACAGGACAGTTTTTTCCTGTGCAGAATCTTATTACTGCTGGAAGGACTCCTAACTTTACCAGGAATGAAGATCAAGTGGGGTTAGGCAAGTCTCCTTAGACCACTAGAGACCTGGAGACAGTTCCGGGAATGTGCTCCTGCATGATTGTCCTAGCCTAATACTCTTTCCTACTCGTTTGTCTGTTCCCAAAAGTTTACTAATTTTTTTTTTTAACACCTGATTTTTAAGTGCCTGGTGTCATAGGGATCTCATGCTTTCTATTCCACGTCGACTATGTTATAAGCAATGTGTTCCTGATGCTTGGTTTAAATGTTTTCACCTTCTGAAATCAGGTGTTGAGGGCTAGAAATAGGAATAATCTTCCTTTCTTGCTAGTGCTGCAAATACATGAACGATATAAATTCTCCCTGTAACTACTGAAGAGCGAAGAGGTATATACTTCAAACCTTTTAGTCTAACTATTGCAGAAATAACCTCTTTTTCCTTTCCCACAGTTCCTTTTAGTAATAGAGTGCACAGAAATAAATTGTGTATTTAAGATGAAAATGTTTGGAGACACGGGGAGATGAATTGCCCCTCTGGTATTCAGGCCTTTTGCTGCTAAACTGACGCTTTGTCCAGTGTCCATTTTGTCACTGTCTCCTTTAAGATTACTGCTTTCCAGGATTCTGCAGCCCATAGAATATTGTTGCTCTGCTTTTCTGATGGCTGACCTCTCCTCTGTCTCCCCGTAGCACATATTTATATCTCTAAATTCCTTTTTATGTAAGAGGAACTGGGAAGGAGTAAACATGGTTTTAGAGGAACAGCGCAGGTGCCTTCTGCTGTAGCCTTGTGCAGGCTATATGCAAAAGGAAAAAAGTACCTTGAGATGTTCTTGAGTTGGTTAAATAATGTCAAGAAAATGGCTCATGGATTATATTATTCACTGAGGGATGGGGACGGAGTAACTTATTTTTTACAGACCTGCAGACAAAACAGTGACCTTCAGAGACTATAGAGGAGAAAAGTTTGTCATCTTTGCCTTCACCAATAAGAGAACCGCTTCAGTGAGGTCTAGTGAATTTGCTTACTGGTATGTGATTAGGCAGCTGTAGCCTTGTCTTCTTGTTTTCCCCAGGGGAGCACCAAATTGGGGAGGGGGTTTGGAGGGTGCAGATAAAAACGAAAGCCTCGGCAGCCCTCTGGCAGAGGGCTTGAGCTCTGCCAACGTCTTTGTGAGAGATATTAGAAAGATAAGTTAGAAAATTTTGATCAGTTTCCTATCAGAAAAAGTGTTTTGACCAAATCTTGTTCTTCTTGAGGAAATCATATAATTATGGACAGTTCCTACAGAGAAGGAGGAAACAAACTGAAGGGATGGTGGGAAAGTGCAGGGGGGGAAATTCACATGGCAGTCTTTGAAATTGTTCGAGAACTTCTGGGTTTTACTTTAGCTTCAGTGAACTTGTGTGAAGTTAGGACTTTTGTTTCAGTAGAAGTGTTGTTTTAATTTCCAAATTTAGAATATCTGACTACTGCTTTCATTGTAAAATGGGACAGACAATAAAACAGAGTATTTAAAACCTTACATTTAAAATCATGAGTTACTAATTCACAGTGCCAGCTGAAATGCCTTCTTGATCAAAATGACATCTGTTTAGCGTGTTAAAATGAAGTTAGATATCTGTTACGTAATTTGTAGATCAAGCTATGTGTTGTGACAGAATGTGAAAAAAAATTGAAATATTTCGTTCAGAATTTTAAAAGTCTCTTGCACGTTCTGTAATTTGATGGGATTTGGTCATTGTTTCACCAAAACTCTTAAGAAATACTTGGATCTTGCTTTAGAGTGAAACTGAACAGAAGTTCTGAAACCTCAGCAGTTCCTGTGAGTTAGAATTCTGAATTTTTACTAACTCTGTTGGAAGATTTTAGTCCCTTTCTCTGCAGCTAACATTGCACATGTACAAAAAGATAAGGAATAATATGCCTTCTTCTTCTTCACACAAACACAGTGTCATGTGAACTATGGAGCGCTTTTGCAGTTTTTCTCCTGCGTTCATGAAAATTGCCCAAATATAGTACCCTATTCTACTTGGGTTTTTGTGGGAGGGTTAAAGATATGTTGGTGTCTTAATAAATTACTTCATCACTTCTCCTTTGTTCAAATGACAATTAAGCATATATCTATCTGTACATAAAAGTGTAGTCTGTCTTATTCTATCTGGTATTGCCTTGCGGTGCATGTACTTGGCCTTTAATTACACCTGATAATGTATCTTGATTTACATTGATTACCCTGGCTGTTTTTTCCATGTTGCTTTGCATCTTCAACCACAAATTAAGTTAATGAATAGAAGGTGCTCAGAACATAGTCCTGAACATGCTGGTACTCAGGTTGTGGACAGAACTAAAGCTATAAAATCTGAATGCTAACCCTGTTGAGGTCTGAATGAGAGAGTCGTCCCTATGACTTGCCCTAGCCTCTCGCAAAAGTCACATTTATTCTTCCAGGCTACCTAGGCAGTTAGTGTTTTTCAGTTCTTGGCATTCAAATCAGCGCATGCCTTTAAAAAAATATATAGAAAAAAATTGTTTAAATGTATGTGGTTCTGCAGTTTGTATTATATTTATGTGCTCTAAAAGAAGCTTTACAAATTTCTTATTGACATCTGGGTTTTATTATTAGCCAAGCTGAACAGCGCTTTCTAGCCCTAAGTAACATGCTCAGTAACAGTTTACATAAAGTAAATATTTGTGTCTTTCCTTGGCTCTCTGTACACAGAATGGCTGTCATTAGGCTGTTGACATAAACTTTGCACTCGTGACCTGCTGAGTTTAATGGAGGAATCCTGAATTATTGACGTTCATTGGCTGTTGGTCAACTGGTGTGATTCACACACTTTTCTTCACAATGAACCAACATAATGAGTGTAAATAAATTTGTACATACATTTAAAAACTTGTTTCTATCAAGTAATTACTGTATGTGTTTTGAGTGTGAAATGTGTACAATCACTCTGACTTATGTGGTGATAGGGACGGCTCAGTCAATTCTTTCCTAAGACAGGACACAATCGCAGTAGTGCTGGTCTGTATGGAGTGCAGTATTTTGTAAAGATAACTTAGATGGCACTATATCCTCTTGTACCAGGCTGAGCATTTGGACATCATCAAACTGCACTTGAGCCTAAATTGTAGAAGCCACTGTGTATCTTTCAGAGGTGTCTTCAGGCTGTTACCAGCTGTTGTGCATGTTTTTAATGTGGAGCTAAGCCTGATTTCATAGTTGATAAAATGCCTTTCCATGCAAAACATAGTTAATTTATTATAGAAAATCAGTTGGGTTCAGTCGGGGTCATTTGTATGAGTGGCTGAAGAGATTGAAAATACCAGTAGAACAAACTTGATTTAGTAAATTTGTTCCATTTTGTCACTTTTCTAAATGGATTAGTTTTCTGTGTAATACCTTCTACATGCTAATTCTCTTGGACAATAAACACATGGTTGCAAAGCTACTCTACCAAGAAAGAGAAGATTTTTGGGGGCCTTTTTTGAGGCCTCAGAAGGGAAAACCAGCTGGGGTGGCTATAGCATTATAATGGCTGTCTTCATGTCCTCTCTGAAGGCGTCCTGGTCACACTGGAAGCCCACAGTAAGCAGTTGTTTCCATGATCCGAATAGAACTGAAAATCTCAATTGTGCTTGCATTTGCCACTAAATGGTGTTTGAAGGACCTGCTCTGCTGAGAAAGGCCATACCAAAATACTTCCATGCTATGTTGTTCTGGCTCAGCTGTAGACAATGCAACACAAGGAATTTCTTGAAAGAAGTCCTAGTGGTCTCCTGAGTGTTTAAATGCATATACATCTGTTTGGGCACTGCCATGCCCACTCACAGATTTCCCACAGCCTTATACTATAGCTCTGTTACTCACTTTGTGTCCTACGCAGCAGCTGCTGTGTAAAAACTGCTAGTCCCAGGTACTTCTGGTAGTACCCGCTAACAAGCATCAATTTAATTAAAATGTTTCATCTGTGATTTATTTCTTGCATGTTAAGGACAATGCCTGATCTTCATGATCTCGGTTAGGTACTGAACTACCCGCTCCTTGCTACAGAAGTGAATGGATGACTGGAGAGAACAAGAAATACTGCTTGAAGTGGCTAGGAGTAGTTAACAGAATACAGTGATTTACACCGTGTGCATAAGAATAGCCTTGGCTTGTTTGGTTCAAGCAGGTGAACACAGACACAAATACAGATTTCAGCTGCAAGCTGCCATTTCAGTAAATGAGCAGTGAAAGGGAAGATTTGATTGCACTATTTCTGTTTGGGATATTCAAATGGTTCCGGAGAACTTTTTTCTTATTCTAACATGTTGATTTCCAAATCAAATACTTGTTTTGGAGGCTGCCTGTCCCTTTGGCTGTGATTTCTTCCCCTTTGGTGTGTGAGCTGTGGATTGGTTTGGTTTTTCTCATAGTGGTATCTCAAATTTGACCAAATTCATGCAGTAGCTTTGCCAATTTACAGAGTGTGCCTTGGCTAAAAAGGCAGCAAATTGTGCAGTTTGGTGAAATCTGATTATTTCAGATGTCATTAATGTTTCCTATTTGAGAGAGGATGTCTATTTACCACCACTATTTCTAGGTCACCAAGCAATCTTTTCCCATTTGGCCAAGCCACACAATTACAGCAGGTTTAAAAACCAACAAGATTAGCCAGCAATTTGGACTGTGGTGAATTCCATCCACGTAATCTTCCTGTCTCTAGTAGCTCCTGTTCCCAAACATGGAAAGTCACAGACATTGCAGATAGTAGAGTGCAGGTAGAATTCTCTCGAAGAATGAGTAAAATGGGCAAATGCTAATTTTAATGTATTTGCATATGAGGAGTGTGAAACAACAGATGTATTATTCAGAATACCTTCTAGTGAGAAAGCCTTGGAAAAATCAACAGACAGGGCTGAACGTGCCCTGCCAAAGAATTGCAGTATTTTAAATGAGTATCTGTCTTACAGCCCAATCATAGAAGAACCAGGGTCTGAACCAAGTTTTTTCTGAGGGGTTCTGCGAGGAACCAGGGTTTTCTGGAGGCATTCAAGCATGTTTCATTCCAAACATTCAATCGATGGAGGCCTGAAGCTGTTAATGGTGATTCAGTGATAAGATTTTAATTTGAACTGCACTATCATTTATGGTCTTTTGCTTCATCTTCAGTACAGAAAATAGAATATTAACAAGAATGGGCTTTGACCAGCTTGTCCTATGCTTGGGTATCTCCAGGGTCTTATGACTCCAGGTCTACCTCCACTGCTGCCACTGAATTCATTTTTTGCTGTGATCAGTTCCTACCATCACAACTTATAACTGCTCAGTTAGCATTAACTTCCAGTCCTATTTGTGGCATATCTTTCTCTGAACTGTGAAATCACAGTTCCATACATAGTCAGGAGGTCTGACTCTGCTTCTTTGGAAATCTGAATACAGCTTTTGACTTTCTCTGCTTTTTTTGGTGGTCAGTGACATTATATTGCATTATATTGCATGGTCATTGCTCATTGCATTTTATATCCACTTCCCTTCTTACAACTGACATACATTACCTAACTCAAGAACAGAACCCACCTAGAAATAATTTTAATTTTGTGCTGCCTGCTAAAGAGTAAGGTGATGACTCTTGAGAGAAAAGAATATTGCTCCAAGACATGCTTCAGAGTTTCCTATAAGCACTAGCTGTGTTGCGTGGATATTCTGAATCGCCCATAACTGGGGTTTACTGCAAAACAGTTTCAGAACATCAATCAGTGTGGCATCCAAGTTGTGATTCATCTCTGGTGATATTTCTTATGACTAAACTCAAACAGTAGAAGGAAGCATACAAGAGGTGGAAACAGGCTCAGGTGACATGGCAGAAACACAGAGACACTGTCTGAGACTACAGTAGTGAGGTCAGGAAAGCCAAAGCCCATGTGGAATTAAATCTAGCAAGCAACATGAAAAGCAACAAGAAGGGCTTCTACGGGTGTACCAGCAGCAAAAAGAAGACTAGAGAAAATGTGGACCTGCTGCTGAATGGGGCGAGGAACCTGGTGACAGGGGCATGGAAACACCCAAAGAACTCAATGCCTTTTTTGCCTCGCTTTTTACTGGTAGGACTTCCCTTCAGGAAACTGACCCCCTGTGCCCACTGGGAAAGTCTGGAGCAATGAATATTTACCTTCCATCGAGGAGGACTGAGTGAGGGAACATTGAAACCAGATGGACATACGCAAGTCCATGGGACCTGATGGGATGTGTCTATGAGGGCTCATCAAGCTGGCTGATGTCATTGAGATAGGACTCTTGATTATCTTTGGAAGATCCTGGTGATCAGGAGAGTTCCTGAGGATGAGAAGGAAGCCAATATCATTCCTAATATCAAGAAGGGCAAGGAGCAGGATCTGGGGAACTGCAGGCTGATCAGCTCACCTCAGTCCCTGGGAAGGTGCAGGAGCAGATAATCATGGAATCCATTCCCAGAGCCAGTAAGAAGAAGGTGATTAGGAGTAGTCAGCACATATTTGTGAAGGGGAAAATCGTGCCCAAGAACCTCAATAGCTTTTTGCAATGGAATGACAAGCTCAGTGGGTGAGGGAAGACAGTTGATATTTGTGGTCTTGACTTGTGCAAGGCTTTCAATGCTGTCTCCTGTAACATCCACATTGATAAACTCATGAAGTATGGACTAGATAAGTGGACAGTGGACAGTGAGGTGGATTGACAATTGTCTGAACTATATGTACTTGAAGGGGTATAATCAGCAGTATGAAATCCAGCTGGATGCCAGTGTACCCTGTGGTGTGTACTGAGACCAACACTTTTTAACATCTTCATTAACAACATGGATAATGTGATAGACTGCACCCTCAGTAAGTTTGCAGATGACACAAAAACCGGGAGAAGTAGTTGATACATGGGATGGTTGTGCTGCCATTCAGAGAGACCTTGACAGGCTGGAAAAATGTATCGATGGAAACGTCCTGAAGTTCAGCAAAGGAAAATACCAAGTCCTGCACCTGGTGAGGATTAACCTAGTACAAGCTGGGGTAGGACTGGCTGGAAAGCAGCCTTGCTGAAAAGGACTTGGAGGTTTTTGTGGACAAGCTTATCATGAACCGGCAATGTACCCTGTGACAAAGAAGGCCAGGAGGACCCCAGGCTGTGTTTGGAAAAGCATAGAAAGCAGGAGGAGGGAAGTGATCCTTCCCTTCCTCCCAGTGGTGAGGCCACATCTGGAGTACTGTGTCCAGCTCTGGGCTTCCCAGTTTAGGAGAGACATGGACATACTGGACAAGTCCAGCAAAGGGCAGCTGAAGTAAATAAAGGTTTGGAATGTCTGCCTTAGAGCAGCAGTCTGCTGAATCTGCTCCAGTTGATCAATGTCTTTCTTTTACTGGGGTCCCAAAACCAGATGCAGTATTCTACATGTGGTCCAATGAGTGTCAAGGAAAGGGGAATCATCTTTGCCCTCCCGCTGCTGGCTGTGCTCCTGTCATTACAGCCAACAATGCTGTTGGTGGGCTTTGCTGGCTCATGTTGAGCATGCTGTCTACCAGGACCCCCGTGTCCTTTTCCCCAGAACTGTTGCTCAGCCTGTATAAGAGTTCTTCCTTGACCGGTGCGGGATTTTACATTTATCCTTGTTGAATTTTACAAGATTCCTGTTGTCCCATTCCTTTGGCCTTTCTAGGTCCCTCTAGATGGCAGCCCTGCCCCATAGCTCATCAATTGCCCCTTCTCCCAACCTCCACCCCCCAGTGTCACCTCCAAATTTCATGAGTCCACTGCATTGCCTTCTCAAGTCACTGGTAAAGACGTTAAACAGGACAGAACCCAGAGCAGACTCCTGTGGTCCGCCTGTTACCTCAAGGCAGGGAATGACCCATTAATCACTACCCTCTGAGCCCAGACATCCAACCAGTTATTTACCCGTGTAGCTGCCTGCCCGTTCAGAGTTACACTTCCTAACCTGGATAGAAGAAGATTGTATCAATGCTTGCAGAAGGGTTAGAATGGCTGAGTGGCATTCTGGTTTTAATGGGTTAATAATCTGGTTAATTATTGAGTTATGTATCTAAATAAGAGTTACCAAGACTGGCTCTTCTGTGCTATTCAGAACAAAGGACCGAGCTAGACTTCTGGATTTCTGTGTGCGTACCTATTCATATCAGTGTAGGGACCTGGAGCTTAATGTTACAGTACATGGTAGTGTAAAAACCTGAAGTTCAGCTGCATTATCCTCTTGCAAACATAGGCTTCTACAAGCTGCAACGAGTCACTATATGCATAAGAAGATACACTTTATTTTTAGAGCTTTGTTTTCTTTCTTTCTTTCAGTGACCAAACAGTCAAATTTCTGAAGTGACAGAGAACTGAGTCTTCCATGTGAGACAAAATTGTGAGTGGTATCTAAGACGAAATACTCTGACAACTAAGACAGCCAGATTTAGAACTCAACAAATGCAATCAAAACTGACAGACCACGGACATTTCTGAGTCCAGACTGAAATGTACGTGCGGACGGCACTCTCCTAGTGCATAAGGCACAGCTCCCCAAAACTTTATGTGTAGATCTCAGAATCAAAGGTCCTAAAAGTGCTTTGTTTGCCTGAGAAAGATGAAGCTTAGAGTAAGCCATTTGGATTACATTATTTTGCAAGTGACAGTGGAATATGTGCAATATGGGCAGACAGAAGGCAAATAGCACTCTTAGCTCAGAGAAGTCCGTCATCAGTTTTGTGGCAAGAATACTGCAGAAGACCTAAAGGCTGTCAATCTGACAATAGTATCTTTGTTTATGTATCCAAATGTGTATGTATACAAGTAATAAATACCTGAAAAAGAAGCGCTTACCACTTCCCCCAAGGAAAGAAGATTGTGGAGGACAATTTGCTCCAAGTATTTTCCACTTGGTTTTTCAACAAAGTGTCATTGAAACTTCAGAGCATATCTGTTATGTGCATTCAGTTTCTGTTTAGGAAATATTATTTTCTCAGACTGTCATTATATAGTGTTCTACTTAGGTAAGCTGTTTAACTAGAAAATGCTACATGATTTTTATAGGATACAAAGTAAGAGACACCAGTTTTGTCCCGGGGAGCAATGGTGGAAGACCAAGAGAAGCTCAAAATTGCCTTGTAAGAAGCCAGAACTACCTCACTGAAGCTAAACAAACCAAACTGGAAGTGCCTGTTAATGCAAATAACTACCTGACAGCAGACTTACCTGAACATCTCAGGTAGAATGCAGTCCCATAATTAAAAGTGATCCCTGCAAAAATTTTAAGACTTGCTGAGCCATGAGCCATGCTCATGGGAAAAACAGGCACCTAGAAAGAGCAGATCTGTTTGGGGTGGGAGAGCAACTATGTAGCTTTTCTAGATCTATTATTCTCTCTTCCTTGATGGTACCAAAGAAACTGAACAGATGATAGTGGGTATCAAGTCCTTTTTCCCCCACCATTATATGCATATACTGCATCATAATACATTTGATGTCTTAATTTGATAACTAACAGCTGTCATACTTAAGCATACATTGCAGCGTACATTGTTTCTTGAAATACGTTATTTAGAGTTGTTGCTGTTTGTCCCTGTGTTTCTTTCTGTCCCACAGAATACTTCTGGCTCAGTGCTGTTATGTTTCATTAGAAGGTATATCTTCAAGAGGCAGAGGGCTTTTGTGGACAACCAAAACAAATGTACCAGTAGCTTGTTTAATTACTAGGCAGCAACGTGTATATGGTGGTCTACAAAGCAAAGTATGTAATGGTGAAGAAAATGAGTGTAAAATTATGCAAAACCTAAGGCTTTTCTAGGAATTCTCTCGTATTTGGAATTCCTAATATCAAAGTATCCATTGATCAGGCTCAATAATCCTCCTTGCCAGTCCATTGGCTGCATCACAGAATGAGGTGTGAGGGAACAGTGTCTCTCCACAGTATGGATCTTTATTTCTGCCATTCCACTTTGGTTAACTACATACTAACTTAATACACTGCATCACTTCTGTGAATAGGATTCTTTTTTATTCTCAGAGGGCCAAAGTGTTAGCTTTTCTTAGTCTTCAGCTTTTCACAAGCTGTTCCAGTTCTATCTGTTTCAACACTTTGCCAAACCAACATAGCTCTTGACTCGGTAGGAGAAACCACTCATCTACAATGAATGCTCCACAGTAGTACTGCCATTTTGCGGTGCTTGTGAGCATGTATGTGTGAATCTAACCCTTTCCTGCCATTCACTGTAAAAAACAAGCAAACATTTCATCCTTTTCAGGGTAGTTGTGAATGTGGTTTAACACACATGGCCTGATTTTTTTTTTTTTTTTTTCTGTCTTTAGGGTTTTTTTTCAGATGTAATAACAGGAAAGGTATACGACACATGCAAGTTTTCTCAGCTGAAAAAATCTGGCTCTTGATCAAAATAACCTGTCAGTTATTGTAGTGAAATGGTATTAATGTAAAAACACCAATCTGAAAGAGTTTTGAATTTTTGATTAGAGTTCTATAATATATGATATATTAGTGTATGTGGCCTTATATTATAATCAAGACCTTGATTCTACATGTATATTTCTTGCTGTGGTTTTTTTTCCGATGCACCTACATTGAAACACATATCTATCCTGAGATGCGACTCTGACAAATAAGTACTGCATGGCAATTTCCCGGCCCAGATGTATGATGAATGGGGGGGTGAGTGGGCATGGTGTTCAATATAAATCTGAACATGCTTAAAATTTAAAGGATGCATTCTCAGTGGAAAAATAAACAAATCACTGGTGACCTGAAGTATTGTACCTCCTTTTTACACTTCTCTTACAGAGTTTCAAATGATAGAACAGAACTGTGGCAACTCTGTAACTGCTTTGCCCACCCCAGCTTTGAATGGTTCAACAAGGAGGTTTTCATCATTTCTCTTGAAATATTACCCTTCAGAAAACTGATTTTTTCTATGTTGATCAAAGTTGCTTTTTATTTCTGAGAAAAGACATAACCAGTGGGAAAAGAGTGCTGCTCCAACTAGGAGTTAACGCAGACACCCCTGAGTATTTACAGTGTGTGCGTTGAATAAATACTTACTTAGCAGCTCTATGGGATACATATTTGTCTAAAGGTGGGTCAAAGAATGTACCCCTTTCCTTTTCCCTCTTCCCTTTTCCCTTCTCCTTCTTATCTTTTCCCTCTTCCCTTTTTCCTTTCCTCCTTCCCCTTCTCTGTTCTTCCCTCTCCCTTTTCCCTTTCCCTTTCCACTTCCCTTTCTCATTTTGTTTTGTTTTGAAGTTCCGTAAAATGCTTTTGGCAGAAGAAAACTTGGAGCAGAACACAGGAATATGTTACGCTAACCCTATGACTTTTCCTCTTTCCTCATGGCCCTGCTGATCATGAAGCTAAGTAAACAAGGCGCTCGTCCTCCCTTCTTAGGGGCGGAGGTGAAGGATTTTTGAAATGTTAAGCGCATTCTTGTTCTCTGTCCTTTCAGGGGCTCGTGGTCAGGCATACCATACTGACCACAAACTCTGTGGTCCATCCTTCTCCGCAGCTGTTGTACTCTGCTTCAGACAGACCCTATCACAGCAACTACAGTAGTATTAAACGACTTACAGGAAGGGAGGCCTTTGGGCATGTGCTTATTATAGTATCTGACTAATCAGCTCACGTCCAGTCCGTCAATCTGCCCCAGAAGGCCTTAGTAACCTCCTCACTTGTTTTCTGTTAATCTTAAGTATTGTTTCATCATGGACCATACTTTCTGCTCAGCAGCATGATGCTGAATAATCCTGACACATGTAAAATATCCTCCTCTTTTCATTCTAGTAGCGAAGTGGGGAGGCCAGTACCCTAACACTGCGGAACTGGAGCAGTCTCTTTTCAAAATGATTAGCCTCAAATTACAACTTAATTTGAAAGTGAAACCCACATAGGGCTCTTGGGGCCATGAGGATCCACAGCATATCCCGCAAGCATTTGACATACGCGCCAGGACCCACAGAAGTCCATGAAAGGCTTTCCAGTGACTTAAATAGGCTTTGAATTACGTAGGTGCTGTAGCTGAATTCCTAAACGTTCCATGAAAATTCCATGAAATAACAACTTCAGCTGTTTGGGACAGAGGCTGAATGTATCTCCGCATTAATACAAGCAAATCTGTTACTACAGTGACTATGATGACATTAGCTCCTGGATTATTGCCCTTCTACTACTGCGCAAGTTAAACTCTCACTATAAAAAGTGAAGTCTCTGATTTCGAGAAGTATTTCTCAAAAAAAAAAAAAAAAAAAAATCGGGTCCTGAGCATGGAAAAATGTCTAAAGGCAGAAAACGAAAAACTGTCTACTGAAATTATTAATGATATCACTAACAGGATCAATATAGTACATAAGATCAATTGCTTTTTCTTGATGTTCTGTTTACATACCTTTTTGGTTTTGCAGTACAGAAGAGTACGGAGGAGAATTTCCCCTCTGTTTAACTCCAAGACATAATTTGTTACCTGGAGTCAATTATTTTAAAAGACTGTCTTATTCTGCCAGATATGCTTACCTTAAATGTACAAATAATAGTTCAGACCCGGAGGACTCTGTCCTACATGGGTCAGACTCCTAAAATACCAGTTTTGTTGACTTTGTGAGCTAAGCTGTGATTTATTGTTCTGATTCTGTGTTATTCCTGCTATACACATATGCATATGTCACAGAAAATAGACAGCACTCTAGTTTAGGATAATCACTGAACATTATGAAAGGTTCCTATCCTGCAATATTTATGTGCTTCTTAAACTTAAAGCAGACAAAGAAGTCCTTGCTGAAATTGGGGCTTATTCAGCTGCTAAAAGTTAGTCACATACTTAAGTGATTGTAGGATCAGGGCTTGAATAAACAAAGAACAGTATGTGGGAGGATTAAGAAAACAAACACATATTTCTTCCCTTAGTTACCACAGATTCATAAAACACAATCAAACCTAGCACAGGTGTACACTCATTGTCTATACTACTTTCTTGTAATTTTAATTCAGAAACAAATACCTGTGCATTGTCCAAACTGGAAATCAATCACTGCTGGGAAAAGGCTTGTGCCTGTCTTAGTTGTGATATAAATCACTAATAAATTCTTATGTGTGTTCCTCATTGTGTAAACTTTTACAGCTATATGACCTTGCAAAGAATTACTTGGCAGAATTCTGTCTTGGAAGACTAAGAACCACTTGCCTTACAAATTTCTTTGTGTCATTATATAAATCTGACAACACATTTCATGTTTCTCTAGCCAGAAGAAAATTTTGACACCTAATTACATGAATCTATTTTTCTTTCATTCATAGTTTTTCTTCACTTAGAAGCCATTTGATGAGTATGTCTGTGCTCTAAATATATACTCAGGAAGACGTTACCGTAATTCTTATTTTCTTGATAGCAGGTACAGACTGTCAGGAGGCGTCAAAGGCGGGCTGCTCCGTAGAGGTCGGGGAGCTGGAAGTCAACCATATTAACAACTGACCTCGCCAACACGGGCACAGTCCCACAGCAGCAAAGCAAAATGAGCAGAGTATGTTTGTGGATGGTCACCAAGTCCAGCCAAGAGTCCAAAGCATCGCACCGGTCCGCAGCGATGAGGCAGGTCCAGTGTCAAGCCAGGAATTCAAGTCTGTGGGTAGAGGTCTGGGTCTGGATAGGGAAGATCCATGGCGGACATGGACATCGCTGCACCGGAGCTGCAGCATAGCACAGGCAAGGACCAAAGGCAAGATCCTCAGTTTAAAGGCAACTGCCAAAAGAAGGAGTGAGGGGAGACCCTGCTGTGGGTTCTTAGCACTGTTTTTGCAGAGGGTGTTAAACGTGTAAGACCTACAAGTGTCGCAGAACAATAATACCCCTGTCCCTGCTCTGGGAATGAACCTCTTTGTAAAGGAGGTGTCTTCACATTTTAACGTACAGTAGAGAGCACGGTCTTGGTTATCTCCTGGATGCAGAATAGCGAGTAGCTCCTCCTGGCTTTTACTACAGCTGAAGAGGTTACATCACTGGTGGTGTGGTTAACCTTTTCTCACAGAGACGCGTAACTACATTGCATGATCTTTTGATCCAGGCTTTCACTTCAGGATGTAGCCTTATTATTCATCTATATGTGCATATTAGGTGAGTTCGTTGCGCAGAAGCAATGGTGCAACCGCTGGTGTGCCAGCAGCAATTCTTGTCCGATGCAAAACGGCAGGAATCTGCGCCCTGATGGCTGGTCCTCCTGTGATATCCGTGGTGTGGTTGTGCCATTTGAATTTTGTCCCACCTCGGGCTTAGAGGAAGGTTTGCAAGGCTTTGTGGTACAGAGCAGAGCCCCAGGGTAGGGTGGGCATTGTACGGTTTGGAGATTGAAAAGCTTAGAGGTGTCACTATGCAAATGTCCCTCTTCTTTTCAGCTTGTATTGCAGGTACGCCAGAATTTACTCCATCGCTGGCGATGAATTCTTTCTGGGTCCTGGGATCGTCATATTTTACTGCCCTATTTACACTTACACACTGAGGAAATATATGCCCATTTCCCAAAACTGAGAACCAGATATTCTCTAGATTTTCAATGCCATTTTAACTATTGACATGAAAACAATAATTGATGCAATAACTAATCGAATGACTACCAATACGAAAATCTAGTGAGAGCTGTGTGGGGCTCATAATGATTTTGGGGCAGCATAGCTTCCACTTAGATGCGTGATGTTTTGTCCAGAGAAAACCATGTTGCCATTTTATTAGCAATAATTTGGTTTTAGCTTTGCTGCCTTGTGTCTGTTATTTTAATATGGCCAAGAGAAGAAGTTTGAGAGACGGAATGGCATGTGCTTCTTGAGAATCTCTTTCCTTGGCAGACAAAAAAAAAGGGTTTTGAAGTTTTCCGTACTGTGTCTGACAACACCCAGCAGCCTTGTAACTGCAAAACCTGAAGTATTTCAGAGATCAGTTTTGTCTGTGTTCACGGCGTCTTTATTTTGTGCCAAGGGCTGACAAAGTCCATT
This sequence comes from Aquila chrysaetos chrysaetos, assembly GCF_900496995.4. Lineage (NCBI taxonomy): Eukaryota > Metazoa > Chordata > Aves > Accipitriformes > Accipitridae > Aquila > Aquila chrysaetos. The sequence continues at coordinate 26,072,872 of NC_044021.1, read as the reverse complement.
GTAATTGTCATTTATTAAACTGTAAGTTAGGAATTGCATACAGGCAGAACAGATTGTTCAGAGAGAAACTGTTATTTATAACTGCTTCCAGCCTGCTTTTTGTCTACGTTAAAACATTTTATGCTACGGCCAGCTGTTCAAACATCTTATAGTTCTGTGTATATAGAACATTGACACTTTACTCTGAAGCCTAGATAATTTCAAAAGAAACTACCCTCCACTTTCGGAACTCAGTATTGGTACTGGCTTCTTTTCCCCCTGATTATTTTGAATTCCAAACAGGTGAATGCAGTTTTGCAGTACTTGAATGTAACTCTTCTCAAGACAGTTAATTGCAATGCGTTGTGTAGAGACAGTGATTTTATTTTCTTAGGCGTTTCTGTAACACCTCTGACCCCTGGCTATAAACCAGTACATTTGTGAGGGGAGGTGCTCTCTGTACCCGCAGTGAAGACGTATGAGCAGAGAGCAGCAGCTGATCTACAGACATTAAGGAAGAAAAACTGCTTTTGGATACCTGTCAACTTTTAATAATTTGGGGTTGTAGCAGATGGTCTCCAGTTACTACTAAAGGAAATGAACTTTTTTGTACTAATAGTGGCTTAGTTGTTCCACTCTCCTACATCAACGTTCATTCAGATGAACTGAAATGCTAAAATGAATGCAAGATCTAGGAAAGACTGTTTTTAAAATTCTGAAAGGAATACAGCTCTTGTTCCTCCAGGCACAAGCTGACTAGTGAAAAGATGCAAGGATTTTGCAAGATTTGAAGGATTTAGGTTTCCCTATGGGCAGTCTATTCTATAACTGCTCATTTCAGATTTTCTTGTACTCTGCTTTGGGTACCAGCCATCACTGAAGCACGCAGGTGTCTTGTGAGATAGGAAGCGGGTGTCGTCTTTGCTGCTAACAGCATATGACTCGGTGTACAGAAAAAAGTTGCCACCTGCTGAGGCCATGCTAGGGTTTTCATTTACCTCTTTTCTATTGCAGACCAAACTGGGTGTAATTACTGCTGGATATATCCTTGCATTTGAAGTTATGCCAAGGCCAAGGCATACCTACTATGATTAAACATAAATTTTTTTAGCTTGTACCTTTGCCTTCCTTAAAAAGACTTATGTTTGCCTTGCTTACAAGTTTCATTCTGGAAAGACTGCAGAAGTGAAAGTGAGCTGCAGAACCAGCTTTCTATAAATTTAGCCATTACTCTGGACAAAAGTCAGCATTTGCATTCCTTAGGCAATTCTGACACACCCTTAAAAATTATAATAGCAATAATAAAAATTTGGGTTTTTTTAAAATGTAAAGTGAAACTTTGAAATTTTCTCAACATTCCCCCACTTGCCTCAGTAAATTCTGAAATGTTACTGAACCTTGGAAACCTGTTCTAACATGTCCCAGTTCAGCTGTGGTTCCTGACAGTCAAACTCCCCGCTCTGTGTCAGTCGCAAGATGCAGAGAGCTGAGAAGGGCTACCAGCCATAGAAGTCCTCCCCGTGATGTGAGAAGCTCATAGGATTTGATTCAGGTCTTCTAAGGTACTGGCTCAAAGGTGAGGAAGATAGAAAGACCTCCTGAGCTTTTCATGCTCCCTGCTTTGAAGTCAAGGTTAGTCCAGGTTCTACTGGTCCAAGTGATGGGTCTTCCCTGCTCCCAGCTTAGTCTCAGGGCTTCTTTGCTTCTTATCGTGGAGCTGAAAGCAGAACCTTGGAAGCCATGAAGTCCCTACCTCTAGGGAATTCTGTATTATGGGACTGTCCTGAAGCCATGAACTCTAGGTGTCCAAGTGAATTGAAGGAATCACTTATAGTTTTATGTTTAGTATCTGATTTTACGTAGCATGTCAGAACTGTCAAAAGAAGTATGCTTGTGTTTTGGCAGAAGTTCACTGACATTAACACGTTTTCTAAAAATCTTTAGTCAGGATTTTTGGGGGGAAACTCACTTCATTAGAAAATTCCTTCTCACATCAATTAGGAAAAAAAAAAAATCAGAGCTATGTACCTGAATAATAGGAGTAGCTGTATGTGGTAGTTACTGCTAGAAAAGAAAATTCAGGCAAGCTGAATGCGAAAATAAATACAAAAGCAATGGAAAACTGGGACCAGAGGGATTGAAATCTTTGCTTGGATCCTAAACCAGCATGCAGTGAGGTAAGGCCATAGTAGCATCACGGAGACCCAGCACAGCCTTGAAAACAGAAACTGCACAGAGAAAAGTGTAAGGGTGGGTGGAATGTACTGAATCTTGTCAACATTCTTCTCAACATTAGTGACCGGGGGAGTGACCAAATGGCTGCAATATATGACGTGTGGTTCAGCCATTCTGTGCTTGCGTTGGAAATGTTCAGTAGACACTGGGGTGAAGTCAATATCTTTGGGTCAAGACACTGAAAGTTGGCTTCACTGCCCAGAAATTAGAGGATGTCCAAAATAACTCTGAATGCTTTATAAAAATTGCTATGAATTCCACAGATGAATATGGATTTCTTGGTGTACTGCACACATACAGATTTTTGAACATGTGGAAAATACTTAAAATAACTAGGAACATTGTAAGAACTGTTGATAATGAAAGGACTTCTATAGAAGCTCTAAATCACAGAAATGGATTTTCAAACACCTATATGGAGAGATTGTGAATTTGGTGCAAAATTTTGTTTTCAGAAGACCTGATAAAATTTTGGGCCTTAAGGAGAAAAAAATGGCTTAAATTACAAACTTTATAAATATCGAAGGGGACTTTGATTTGACCAGTTGTAAGTTTTTCTATTTCTATTATCTGCAATGAAAATCTACGTCATGAAATTTGCCAAGTAACTGATTCCTTGTGTTTGGGTAACAATAACCATAAAGATAACCAGAAGTCTGTGAGATGTCTCTCTTAGCTGGTTTATATGGGAAGTGTGAAATCACTGGTAGAATTGCGACATGATTTGTATTTCTACCTCTTATAAGAAGAAGCACAAACAATTTTAATTGCATTCAGTTGAGAGAAATATGCCATGCACTGCAAATCCCATAGCTTTTGTCTTTAGCACACTAATGGCCAAAGAGTTCAATCCAGATCCACAATGTGCAATTTCTTTTTTCAGTACAAGGTGTTGTATTTTGTGAATTTGGTTGGACGTGGAAAGGCAGACTGGGCAGGAATTTGGATATTGTTGTGGCTGTCTTTGTTACGAGAAGTTATGTAAGAAGCAGTTAACCAAAGGGAAAACATTTCTATGATGTCTACAAAGTGGATGATAAAAAATAAGCAGACTAAAGGTATGGACTGTCAGTGTTTCAATTATCTGATGATAGTCTACGATCAATCAGAATACTCAAAAGCATAAAATTAAGCATTAAGAAGGACATGGACCTGTTGGAGCAGACCAGAGAAGGGCCATGAAGATGATCAGAGGGCTGGAGCACCTCTCCTATGAGGACAGGCTGAGAGAGCTGGGGTTGTTCAGCCTGGAGAAGAAGAAGGGGAGACCTTAGAGCAGCCTTTCAGTACGTAAAGGGGGTCTACAAGAAAGCTGGAGAGGGACTTTTTACAAGGGCATGTAGTGATAGGACAGGGGTAATGGCTTTAAACTGAAAGAGGGTAGATTTAGCTTAGATGGAAGGAAGAAGTTCTTCGCTGTGAGGGTGGTGAGGCGCTGGAGCAGGTTGCACAGAGAGGCTGTGGATGCCCCATCCCTGGCAGTGTTCAAGGCCAGGTTGGATGGGGCTTGGAGCGACCTGGGCTGGTGGAAGGTGTCCCTGCCCATGGCAGGGGGGTTGGAACTGGATGATCTTTCAGGTCCCTTCCAACCCAAACCATTCTATGATTCTATGCTATACTGCCACTGAGCAGTATAAAAATAATAATAAAAAATTTTATACTGCAGTCAGATATCGAGCAACATCTCACAGATCCACCATCTCTCCCTTGCAATATGGTAAATGTCATAGTAAATCCTAGTACCGCAGGGATGGGTGCTGACATGCAGCCTGATTTATCTCAAGAAGGTAAACTATTGCCAATAGTTTTGCAATACATTTGCTAGGCTCACTGTTTGCTTTTTAAAAAAACAACATACGCTTAAAATGCAAAAGTAGTCTGAGTATTATAATATCATGACTCGCTTGAAATAACACTTTGCAATGTTTTCTGCAAGATTCTGCAGGACTTCTGGGAGTTGCTAGTTTAAGGGCCTGTATTATAGAGTTTGTTTCTGTAACATTTACCTCATTTGTCTTTTTTTTTTCTTCATCCACTTTCTCCTCATGCTGCCTTCAATCCTGTTGCAAGGACTTAAAGTTTTACAGTTCTTGGGAACCTTTTACAAAGTATTTGCTTTGTCATGTGCTCGTTTTTATGTTCTCTGTTACAGGTGACAGAGGAATATCTATTCTGAGGCTTTTGAGACTGTATTACTCCAAGATTATTTCTCATATAGCTTGTATATCAGCAAAAACCCCATATCATTTAGTAAAGTTAACATAGGAGAGTTGCTTGTTAGAAACGTTACAGTTAACAAGATAAAGGAAAAATTTTACTCCATAGTCCTTCTAGAATAATGCTATTTGTGAAAGGAAGGCTGACATAAATGCTATTAGTGTCTGTCATTATTTGCTTCTACAAAGTGTTCTGGACTATATCACTTAGAATGCTGTTAGTATTTACAGCCATATCAAGCATGTTAATTATCAAAAAAAAAACCCTCCCTGCTGCACAGAAAATTTTTTTCATTGTATGGTCCATTCCATATATGATCAGTGATGATGTAAAAGTCTGATTTCCTACTGATTGCAGTCAGGTCAAAGAATACACAAGGACTTGACAAATCAGTTCTGTAAGAAGCACAGCAACAGACAGGTCCGCTGCTACCCTGTATCACGGAGTGGGACAAACCTGTCTGTGTCTAAGAAACATCTGGTTTAGTAACTCTTCACGCAAAGGTGCTTTGTCTTTCCCTTTTAGACAAATGATCCTTTAGTCATCAGCTTTACTTTTGGGGTATTTAATGCTACCTATTAGTAGGACTTCTGTTAGCTTTTTACTGTAATGGTATCGTGTAGGATTCTTTTGCTAGAGCTATGTGAAGTTTCAATGAGATGTGTATTCAACGTAAATTTAGCCAGAAAGTAAAAATGACTGTTGGCAGGAACAATGAGGATATCACCATATAACAAAGGAAAACTTTCTCATTTTTCTTAAAAGCACCAAGATGTTCAGCCTTTTAACTACACCATTAGTTTTGATATTTCAGGGACCTGTTTTGGAAATTTCACATTACTTTTCTAATAATGATATAATTATGAAGAAGAAGATAGCACAGCCACAGTTCAGGAGAGTATTTCAGTATGTCCCTGCTTTTAGAAACTCACATCAGTGGGGTGACATGTCCCAAAAGGCACATCTCATGTGCAGAACTTGGGAAGCATCTCAAGCAGAACTTGGGAAGCAGTTCTTCCAAACTTCCCAGGATTGTGATCATAAAAATTAGTAGGATGGAAAATGCCTGGCAAGCGAAGCTGTATGAACATTTAGGTGCTTGTATTATTGATATTTACCATAAAATTAATGGCAGGGATTTTCATAGCACTCCAGGAGCCTGAGACATCTTCCATGGTTCTTTTTTATTGCAATTCCTACTCACCCTGTTTTCCTAGCATTTACTGCTTAAACCTCTCTCGCACCCTCATGTACTTTTCTATAGATCTTTTTTTTTTTTAAGTGTCTTTTTCAAAATAAATGCTGTCTACCACTCTCCCACTCCTCCAAGATTTTTCTAAAGGCATGTTAGTTCCTTAGGAATTCAGTGGAACAGGTTCTTGACTTCAAGTGCATGCATAAAAGTTTGCGCAACCTGGCCCTGAAGTTCTCAGGGCAGACTTGTTACCTCCGAGTCACCTTTAAAATGCCGGTAATTTTCATGGTAATGTATCAGTGAGTAATGACAGCTACAAAAGATGGTCGTCCACCTGTAAAGCAAAATCATGGAAATGCAGGTTGGAAGGAAAGGAGCTCTGAAGATCGTCTGTTCCAACTTCCCACTCAAATGGGTCATGACCATCGCTAGATCAGCTTTGGCGTTGGTTAGCCTTGAACTTCCTCAGTGTGATGCACCTCCTTGGAGAGAAATCTTGTAACACTTCTGACTGGTTGAAATACATGGTGTTGCCTATAGCCTGGCAATTGAAAGCAAAACGTAGTGCTTCTTGGGAAGACGATCCTGCAAGCAGCACTGGGAACGTCATTCTCTTCTGTGTCCGCTGTTACTCAGTTCTGTCCTGTGTAACACTGGATTCCAGTCCCTGGAGTCTGTACTTAGAAGGGTTTGTCCCGTATGGCCGAGGAAGAAGGAAGAGCTCTATCTGGTTTTATTATCTTCAGTAGCTCTGGTGTGAGCCTTGACGAGAAAGGAATGAAAAATAAACTTACGTTTTAGATAGATACATAAATGAAGTAAATATTTTAAGGGGCTACTTTTAAAATTATGCTTTAATCAGATATTCCTACATTATGTACTCGTTTCACTGGCATTAGAAAACAATTTCTTGTGAAATACGTGTCTGGAGAGTATATTAAATAAGCATAGAATTCTGACTGCTCTCAGTTCTAAATATGGTTTGCAAAATCTATGCTTAAAAATGTGACAGTTGTTAAATGTGATTCTTAAATAGTTTCACTTCTCATGGCCTCTCATAACCCTTAGCATGCTGGGGACAAATGAAGTGGAGCTGCACAAAAAAATTGTTAAAACATGACAGTGGCTGATTTTTTTAAAGATCTGCACCTAGAAAAACATCTTTCACAAACTGTGAATCCAGGCTGCTGTAATTCAAACAGTAACTCCATTGATCAATGTATGGAATGAAAGAAATTCCTATGGAATGTAGGAAGCTGTAGAAAGAGAAAGGTAGCCACTAGAGCAGTCCGAATAAAGAAAACAGTCAAGCAGTGTGTGCTTTGAAAAAATCCTTTTATTTTGTAATCATGTTTTAGATAGGATGCTGACTGATGCATTAAGCATTTAGATGATACATTTAGCAGATGATACTTTGCTGGGCTTCATTTTGAGAGTTAAACCACATTTTGTCATAAGTGAATTTGATTAAGAAGCTAAGCAATAAATTCCCATTAATTTTCACCTTTAAAATGAAGACTTAGAAGGGAATTTTAAAGCTGCTTGTCAGGAGCATGACTGTCATAAATATGTAAGATGAAATTACAACGACATGAAGAAAAAAGTGGAGGAGGATCATGTTTAGGCACACAATTAATTGGCTTCCTCTCTCACCTTGGGATCCTCTTGGAAATTAAGTAGAAAAATGTAACAAGTGTTCAAATGTAGTTTCAATTTACCTTTCCCTAGCTCTAAATTTCCAAAAGTTGAAATTACGTGTATTCTGTAAAGCACTGTTTCTTTTCTGTAGTGGAGGATGTTTAGTTCACTGAAGAGAGTGAAGTCTGGAAATATTCCTAGCACCTCAATATATAAAGATGGAGTAATATGTGTAATGTATAAATCTTCTGTGGTCTTGATCAGATTTCACAGTTTTCAACAGAAAAGAAATTGAAAGAAAAGACTGAAAGTCTGTCAGACAACTAGAATAATTTCAGCAGTCAGGACCCAACCCTCTGGCTGAGCTGAAGAATTTCTAATTCCATGTAGAAGGAGGCCCGTGTGAATTAAAGATAATTATGATCTTGAACAAACAGGCTGTGAAGTTATATCAAAATATGATAAACATATCTGGCATTACTTTTTTTCTTACTATGCCCCTACACAGCAAACACTAATATATGGTTTAAAAGTCAGAGTTACAAATATTGGAATATTTCTACATCTACCACAAAAAGTGACAAAGATATATCACACAGTTATTCATACCGAAGTGAATAATTACATGAGTAGTGCAGAGTGACTAATGAAAGAGGCAATTGCTGTTTATTCCTTCCAAACAGTATATTCCACTTTCCTTTTTCAGGATATTCGGAAAGCAACTTTTTATTACTGTATTCATTTTCCATCATAGAAAAAAACAGCTAAAGTATTTACAGACTAGGGAGTCTTCACTGATACACTCAAATGTGTAAAAGAAGAGTCAGTCTGCAAAGTTTATTTACAGAGTCGGTAGTACATAATTTTCTCTGCTTCAAACTGTTTGTAACATAGGAGGGAGACATCTGTAGATAATTTTACGTGTGTGGATTAAAGGAAGGTCACCAAACTGGCTTAAAAATTGTCAAAATCCAATCCATTCAGCTGCATCATTGAATAAGCATTAGCATATCTAGGTTTAGTTGGATGCAAGAACATTTTTTGTATTATGAGAAAGGAGAATAATAGTGTGGTCAATATCTTTTGAAGTAGAATAAGTGTTTTCCAAGAACTGTCCAATTTATGGAAGTATGCAGTTAAAACGTGGCTGAGAAATCATCAAATAAATTTCTGGGACCATATTTTAAGATGTGCTGGACAGCAGCCAAGATTTTTGAATAGATTTTTTTTTTTAATGTTTTAGGAACAAGCTACAGAAATGTATTCTGCTTCAGTAATTATGAACCACAAAAACTTGTGGTTCTACAATCACTAATAGCTCATCTGTCCATTATCCATTAATGAAAAAGTATTTCTTTGATATCAATCAGGCGGGATGTTTCACTGGTTCAGATGAAATTTTGCTGTATGCCTGCATCTCATTTAGATCAAGTACTAGAACTGGATGGTCCACGAATACACAATCTTCAATTTAATGCTCGATTCTACCTAATTGGCTTTATAGTACCAGTGAGGAGACAAACAATTCTTGGCAGACTGTAAAGGCAGTCTATACAAAGCTAAACTAGAAAATGCTGCCTTAACACTGGGTGGCGATGATATTTTTATACAATTCCAGAAACCCTGGAATCTAAATTTATTGTATTGTTAAACTATCCTACAATTATAATTCAAAGACATTTGACATGGCTTCATCTTTTATTTTACAATGAGATAACGTGCATCAATGCATCTTTTAAAAGAATTACTTGTGTATCATAACAATTTTGTTGTGTTGCTTTAATGAATTAATGGTAAATAAATGTTACAGTCCTATTAGCAGTTAATGACCCATCAGTAAAATATATTTTCATTTCCAAAGGGAAATACATTATTTTTCCAGTTGTCTGTGAAGGGCATGTGCTTTTTTTCTCTCTTTTCAGCTTATTATTCCTCTGCCTTGTGTCCACTATTTGTTTTTCTCCAAGAGAGTAAACCACAACCATTCCTACCCGAACTGCTCCACATCTTGGTGCTTGTTGTATTTGGGTGCAGCAAGCATGCCGGAGAATTAGATTTGTACTTTCATTCTGTCCCACTGCTGGACTAAGTACAAATACAAATGCTTATTTCAGACTTGTCTTAATGGAAATAAATGAGCAATAAATACCCAATCTATAGTCTGAAGTATCTGTAGCTGCCACATAGGCAAAGCCGGATCAAGCAGCATAAGGTCCTGCTGTTAGCAAACACTTCACCAACGGCTTCAAAACTAGACTGAGCAGCTCTTGTTCAGAAAAAAAAAAAAATCTGTTACCACATAGTGGTTTAATGTTTATGGGGATTCCAGAGTGGTTGCATAATTCAAATGAATTTGTCATACTTGTGCATTTTGGATCATGTAGTCCCAGAATGAAAATTTTTATCATTATAAAGTCACAACTGTGTAAGTTACATTTAAAAAAAGAAAAGTGTGCATGTGTGGGGGTGTGTGTGTATATATATATATACACACACACACGTACCTCAGCAGCTTTGATTGAGAGCAGAGTAGAGGCTTGTAGGCTTTTGGTGCATCACCCTGCCATCATGGTTAACTACCTGAGCAGCCTGGCAGTTTGCACAGCAAGAGTTATTCAGTCCTCGGGTTTTAGACAATTTCTCCTTAGTAGCATGTTTTGTTGAAAATAAAATGGGACTTCCAAGTGGGCAGTCAGTCAGTGGCTCTCTTCACTGTGAAAAACATTTTGAAATTAAAGGATAAGAAAAAATGGGGAAAAAACCCACGTTAGAATCTATTTATTGGTACTTTTAAATAGATATAGATTATTTTTAATATCTATTAATATGTGGCCTATCTGGATCCCTTTTCACGTTTTTTGTCTCTCAAGAATTTAACTTCCTCTCCTGCAAAATGTTGTGCTTGAATATTTTCTGTTCCCCTTGTTTTTCAAGACACTTGCAAAACCGTTCTGTAATTGTTGTACTGTTAGTTCTGGGTGGAGGCAAAGGGCGAAGGAACTGTAAAGGTAGGCTTGACCATCCGTTGTAATCCTGCCTCTTGGTCACAGAACCACAGGAGCACAGAGTGGCTGAGGTTGGAAGGGACCTCTGGAGATCATCATCTAGTCCAACCCCCCTGCTCACCCCGGGCCACCTACAGCTGGTTGCCCAGGACCGCGTCCAGACAGTTTTTGAAGATCTCCAAGGATGCAGACTCCACAACCTGTGCCAGTGCTCCATCACCCTCACAGTAAAAAAAGTGTTTCCTGATGTTCAGAGGGAACCTCCCGTGTTTCAGGTTGTGCCCATGGCCTCTGGTCCTGTCACTGGGCACCACTGAAAAGAGCCTGGCTCCGTCCTCTCTGCACCCTCCTTTCAGGTATTAATGTTCATTAATAAGAGTCAGGTCCTTGACACTCCTTTGAGAAAGTTGCCTCTGATAGCTACCAAAATATGAGGCTTCAAAGGACCCAAGCTCTCTTTTCTCCAGCCACATTTCCTGTGGAAATCACATATGTGTGTGTATATATATATATAAAAATATGTATATATATATAAAGAAGCTCTGTCTGGTTCCTTATAACTCATTATTCCTTTGCTTACAAGGAACTCTTTGCCACAATATGAAGTCTTTGCCAGTATGACCAAACCAATGGACCAGGATACCACTTGCTCAAAAAGTGTTCGTGAAGGCAAGGAAAAGGCACAAAAGGAAGGACAACGGTGAAAACACCTGTCCTTTTTTTAACTACGTATTTTATGTTGCCATTCAAATACAGCAGTACTTCATAAGTAGATTGTTTGTTATTAACAGACTGCTGCCATGAACTGTATTACTAAGTAGCTATTACTTCTAGTAATTAATAGCAGTTACTATTAACCACCAAAAGATACAAAGCAAGACAGGAGTATAAAGATAGTGGCAGTATTGCTGGTATTTCTTTTGAACACTGTTTTTCCTCCAAGTCAGAATGTGTATCCTTCTGTTGGTTCCCTTTCAGACCGGCACAGACCCCACCACTGGGACACAACTTTAGGTATCTACTCACTGTTTCTTGAAAACCCATCTTTATTTTCTTGCTTATGGGAATTCACTAGGTCACTTCAGGTCACCGCAGATGTTCACATACCAGATATGAGAGTGCAGCCAAATACATTAACATCTCTTTGACTTTGGCTGTGCGGCCATGCAACAGAACTACAAAATTTCAGTTGCAGAAAGAGACATCCTGTCAAATCCAAGATAAATGTCTTGCCCTGTTGAGTCTGAAGTTTTGCAGTTGCATTCTATAAGCCAAAATCATTGTGTGATTATTTTCCTTACTTTAAAATAACATAAAAACCCCCTACATAGGACTCCACAGGCTATATCAGCTAGGTCCTTGGTGTTATTCCAAAGCAAGCGATGCAGCTGCCAGATAGACCACTGGGAACTGACCTGGCTCACAAGGAAGTTAATCTTTATGGAAAAGTTCTTGGGGAGAGTGTAGGGAAATTGATACTTTCGATCTCTGTATTGTAAATGTCAATGTTCTGGGTATACCTTCTATTTTCAGCTGCAATGATCATGTAAAATTGTAATTTATGTTTCTATGGAACATATTTAGTATTTAAACAAGGGGGTGATGATTAAACAAGAGGGTGATGAAATAACTGATGAATACAACTTTGATTTTACCGCCAACCATATGTTTCTACATTTGCGGAGTCTCAGTTGGGGTATTGGGCGTAGCTACTATATTATATAAAATTGTCACAGCTGTACCGACAGCAGCAGAACTACTATAATTCATCCCATCTGAAAATTAGTTACATTACTTTGTTTTTCTCACAACTGCAGAGCTTTTGAGGACCAAGAAACCAATTTAAAAACAATCTTTCCTCCTCAATTTTCAGAACTGTTTCAAGTTTAACCTATTACAATATGGTTCTGCTGTTACTTGAATGTTCTTTATTAGTGCTGCACTTGATGTACAGAGCAGCATATAAAAAGAGGATCAAAGCTCACTGAGTGCCACCAGAAGTCCTAACATTCGGCTTTCAGGGGATGAACCTGAACATGTTGAGTTTTTTTGTCGGCAGGACTTTTATGACCTGCTGGATGCCAGTGAAATATCAGTGAAGCTACCCACTGTAAAACTGTGACGTAGGGAGCTGTACCTGCTCTGTTTTCTAAGCAACCCATGTTTATCTATTGAACCATTAACTTTGAAGGAGGACTGACTGAGACAGCTTTGAATTTTTCCACTTGCTTCTCTACTGTTAATCACATTTTCTGGTACCTGGTCTTTTCTTAAGATATATTTTTCCAAGGCATAAGTTGTGATTTGACAGTGGAGTTGCCAATAAATGGATTTATCAAGATAAACTGCTTTAGCAAAACTATATCCAGATGCCTCAGCTTCTAGGTTTCTCACATAGAAGTCAAGCTGAAAATGTGACCCTAATTGAAGCTATATCATCCCTTCACATTCACATGTTGTATGCATGCATGCGTACACGTGTGCAAGGAGGGTAATCTACTCAGTTATGGAGAATACTTATTTCTCAGATACTTTGGCCAGAAGAATAGGTTATGTCCGTTGATTTGAAAGCAATCATGCTAATTGGTGCATGCTCAGAAAAGTGTACATGGGTTATTACTATTTAATTGCTAGGACAGGTTGTAAAACAAAACAAAAAAATAAGCTTAATATTTTTTTCAAAGACTGGTAAGAGAGAGGGAACATCTAGATCCTGTTCACTTTACATTTTCTTGATAGCTGTGCAAATGCAGGTAGGGAATGGGAGAGAGAGAGAGAGGTTCGAAAGATTACTGTGACATTTTTGTTGATACGAATGACAACACATTCAGAAGAGACTGAAGACTTTGATGCCTGTTGGTCTTATACAAGCTCATTACTGTTCCCAGGTCTGGCAGTAGTTTGCACAGCATATGCCACAGAACAAGACTAAGCTGTGGTATGTTCTCAGGGAATACGGCTGCAGCACTACCTATAATATTTTTCAAAAAACCTAAGGTTTGAAAAATGCCTCCTGGAGCTGGAGCTCAGTGCATTGGATGGCACATCTCTGTCCAGTGTTTTTGTCAAGAAGCTACTACTGAAAGTCAGAACAAAGATGAAGCCATATTCAACTCTATATGGCATGGTGGAGGAGGAAAGTGATTCCAGCTGATGGTGGAAGAAACAGGACGCAAGAGCAGACAACTGAAAGGATCTGGAGAACTCACTGCTCAAAACTTGGAAAGCTTAGCCTTTAGCCTGCGTGTTGCTGTAATTTCCAATACCTGAAGACTTCTGGTGAAGTCCTGACACATCAAAGTGCTTGCTTTAGTTCAGACATGATTAAAACATGCTATTACTAACACTCATCTGTGCTTATCCCCAGTGAAATTGGTGAACCCAGTGTCTTACAATACAAGTGAGGGTTTAGACAGTGAAAATAAAGAGCAAACTCTATAATCAAACCCCAAAAATGCCAACAACCTTGTGGTTTGTTGTTTTTATTATGTGGGTTTCTTTTTTTGACTTTCTGAATATTCAGTTCAAATGAGCATTAACAAAAATGTAACACATTTTAAGGACATTACTTTCTCTTCTTCTCGTCACAACAATAACAGCCTTGAGAAAGTAACCTTTGAAATTTAAGCCAAAAGTACAACATTTTTTGTCAACTGACTTTTTAAAAGCAGAAAGCCAACTTGCCAACACACTTTAAATGGATTTATAAATATTGGATACAGATGCAAATCAACTATGTTCTTCAAGTTTGGGATAGCATGCGGTTGAGACTTATCTGGGAAAGACTTTGAACTGTGTATCAAGCATTAAGGCTTCAGAATAACTGTTGTGTTCTACTTTTATCTTTTTGTCTTTTTTTTTTTTCCCCAGCTCTTGGATCAAATAACATTTGAGTGAACTAAAAATGTAATATTCACCAAAAATAAGACTTCTGCTATTCTCTACATACTCTGGAGGAAATTAAGTTGGTTTTGGCCATGCACATGTAAAACATAATATATTCTTAGTGCTAAAAACAAAAAAATTCTTTTTTTTCCCCTTGGTCATACAACTTCAAATCCTGAATAAAATCTAATGGACAATTTAGTTATTCTAGACCTAATCTATTGATTAATCCACATTGTATACAAGCAGTGGAGATCTGCTCTTGAGGGCAATAAATTGCAGAGACGAAACAATTAGTTCAATAATTAAACATGATAGTAGAGCTGTTAAAATGAATGTTAGCAAGTTGGAAAATGTATTATCTACTATTTCATTTTGAGTCAGTGATCTTACTGTTAATTATGATCTATCTGATGATCTAGTCTATCTGATTTAGTCACCAGGCAGTGATCAATGTTGTCATAGCTAGATAGCTCAAGCTTTGGTATACATAAAAAATCTTATTTACATGCTATACTCTGATTAAAATAGTGAACTGCATTGATGAAATATCTGATCCATGTGGCTGTTCTGATGTTGTCATACTGCTCCTGTCAAATTTCCTTGGAAATAGCATGAGGGAAATGTAGCTTTGAATCAGAGAAAAAGTTTGGTTTAGCGCTCTCAGGTTTCTCAAGCCACCGCGTGAGACTGCATTTGGGGTGATGTGATGGGGGCAGATAAGGATGGAGTGAGAAGGGGGATGTGTGCCTGCAAATGCAGCTACACTATGAGGAAAGATTTCTGGGCTTCAGCTACATGGAATAATATATCTCATAGCGTGGTCACTTTCTGCATGGAGCCTGTTTGGAAAAAAATCACCAGTTTATTGGTGTTCCATGGTATTATTTCAGTTAAAAGTGGGGGGTTAACATTAAAAAATGATGATAAATCGTGTTTGTAGAACTTGTCGAGAATGTAATGGCCTTTTTGGAGCTATCTGACAGAACCAGCAGTGAGGCCACTATAGGTCTATACCTGAGGATTTATTCTGAACTGGTAGTAATTCTGGTTGTGAAGAAAGACTGTGAAACATGGATAATGTAATGTCTGAGGCCGTGCGCATCTGAAGCCAGGTGAAAGTAAAGTCACTACACTGATTTACTCCATCTGTATGAATGGGGTGCAAAGTCTGAAATATCTATATCCAGCATCCATCCCATTAATATGTCTTATGCTAAGTTAAAGTAGACTTATTTTTTATTTCATTTTTCTTCTAAAGAAAACTTTTGTGTTCTTCTTAATGAAGATAACATTTCCCTTAATAGGTGCTTTGCAGAATATTTGGTTGTGAAGTCGTGTAGCTAAAATCAGATTTGCTTAGCTTGCTGTTGCATAGGATCGTGTGTGAGGTCCACAGTGGGAAATCTGTGGTTTGTAAGTAGTAAAAGCAGTTACTCCACTGAGCTGAAGAAAGAGCCTGCTGTATTTGCATTCAAGAGAAGAGCTGTAGGCACGTATTACAGCGGTGCATTGAGTTTAACCTGGTTTCACAAGGAAACGAGGCATATATAATTGCAGCATGAGACTGTGCGACAACTTCGGAGTCTGCTTTGCGTCTGAGCTTGCATGCTCCAGCTATGGCAAAGACACAGAGGCCTGATGGCCATTACGTTCTTACGCGTCTCGAGCAACAGGAGCAGAGTAAGGGTGGGAACCGCTGTTCGTGTCTCCGCTAAAAGAGGGACTGTTTGGAGAACCAGCAGATTTGCATAACATGTTTTAAAGGCTGGCGAAGCTTTAGAGAGTGCTTACCCTTTCCTGACAACAGAATCCAATCACAGGACAAAAATTCTAGTCAAAATGAGGCTTCGGCAGTTCTGGTGCTCACAGAAGTTTCTTATTCAGGTGGCCAGTTGACTTTTCCTTCCACTGGAGTAAATGCAAAAGTGGCCAGCCAGCTCCTTCTCCACACACAACAGGTTATAGTGGATGGTTCCTGTCCTACAGAACTGAGAGACTCCGTACAGAGGGTTTTTCCAAGTTTAGTCTAAAGTATCAGGAGAACATTAAACTAAATTGGCAAAACTCCAACTGACCTTTGTAAGCAAGATGAAAATGCTTCTGCTTCTGTAATTGTGATCTGTTGTTAGGGGACAATAACTCAAAGAAATCTGTCCTGAGGTGAAAAGAAGCCCTTGAACAGCACATTCATTTCTGTCCCAGCCTTCTTAGCCTTTTAAGTTTCAATGTGAAAGCTATGGCAGGTGAAGTTGGTCAGCATTCAGAAAACTAATGTCACAAATAGAGAAAAAATACGATGCCATCAACAAGGTGGTTTGAGCTTTCTGACAGAAGTGTATCTAAACCAGATTTCGGTGGTTCTGGTCCTACAGGTCCCTGGCTGAATTTGCCACAGCAGCAGAGTATGCTTTTGCAAGTTGTACTCACTCACGCTGTTTCTGACTGTGAAAGCTTTGTCCGGCCCTAGGCTGCCTTTAACAGTGTGCTGTGGGACGTGATCATTTATACTAACGAGTCGGTTTAAAACAAGAAGGTCTTTCACTTAGGACTTTAGCCAGGATTTTAACTTAGAACTTTTTGTACCAGAAATGACATTTGTAAGATATTTTGTTTAATCCGTTCTGTGCATTCACTGGGGAAATGAAAAAACATGAGTATAATAAAAGCATATGTGATTTACACTAAGATATAAAAGTAGTGTAATGTAGCTCTTGGGAAATGAAATTCTTGGGAAAAGGAAGATGGAAGAAGTAGGATTACATTGGCTGGATTTTTTTCCTATATTTTTATTGGTGCATTCATGCTATAAAATCATTTAGCTGTAAGAAATATTAATGTCCAACAGAAGACATATTTTTAGATTTACTGTTCCCATATCATCTACCTCACAATCACTTTTCAAATTCTCTGACGCCCGGCCCTTTATAATATCAAATCTATTAGCTACTAAATCCAACAGTGTAGAGAACATATGAGAACATACTTAGAAGGATAAAAAGCAATAATACATGTCAGGTACATAAACTGAAGAACATTTATGAAAGGGATACTCCTGGAAGACAACGAAAGTCCTCCTAAGGGCTTGAAAGCAAAATTTTAGTAACAAAGTATCGATTTCTGTTGCTTAACATAAAAGCAGGGGTAGCTTAGTCATCTGAGAGAGGAATACAGTCCACTAGGTCTCAAAGCGCTGTGTAACAGTCAAGGATACATAAAAAAATCCTTTAGTTTTTATTATCTTAATAGGCCCATAGCCCTTAATTTAAAAAAAAAAAAACAAAAAACAAAAAACAAAAAAACAGTTATTGTAATATTTTTATTTTTCTGTTCTGATCTAACTTGACCTGGAATTAAGTGATTTTCCACTCTCAGATTAGTGGAAGGTCTCATAAAGCTTTGCCTAAAGCTCTGATGATATTCTATAGACGTATCAATCTCCGTCATGCAGAGACCGTGCCAGACTGGAGAAGCTACACAAATATATCAGCTACTTGTTCCTCTCATGTCCCACTCAAAGACTCGCTGCAGGCAGCCTTTCCAGCAATATTTGGGATAATGCTTGCCCTTGGCTGTTCTTGGGTAGGCTTGAGGCTCTGTTTGCAAGGTCAAACTGTGCACAGCATACAAATTTGGCCCGAAGGCAAACCTCCCTAGACATGCGGACTGGCTCTTAACGCTGCGATGGGACAGATGTCGTGAAAGCGGTGTGAGCAGGGAGCACGACATCTGCCTTCTTACAGCAGCACTGACTATGCAAGTGATGGTCTGGAGCAGGATTTTCTGACAGGAGAGAGAATCCTGGGTCTTTCGCAGTGTCAGAGGAAAAACGGGAAGGTGTGCTAAATTACTCATGGGAAATATAGGGAGATGGTTTCGGATCGTTTGATTGAGCTAAGAGATGTGGTGTGAGGAAGGAAGGAGCATTTCTGGGTGAAGGTTTCCGATTTTCATAAAGCAAATTGTAACGCACAATTCCCATCTGCTCATACCCTTCTTACACCCCTGGCCCAAGGACAGAACCTTGTAGTGGAGATGGGGGCTAGCAAAGACAGCAGGAGCAACTGCAGGAGCCGCCGATTATGTGTTCTCTATCCTGGCTTCCCATTAAATCTCTTTATATGGGATGAGAATTTATATCCAGGTCAGTGTGCCAGACTATGTCAGTGTCTTTAAATAGGTGTCTGTTTTTCCACATTTGGGCAGAGACTCTCTGCTGGCACGTACAACTGTTAAATCTAGGAAAGTGTCAGCCTTCTCTCCCAGTGCTTTAAAAGAGAACTGTCTCCATCATCTTAGAAATACATATTTTGGCAATGAGGGTGTTGGTCATGGCCTTGCAAGAATTTTCTCCCTTAAAATGCAAGATAAAAAAAGAGAGAAAACAAGAAGAGCAGTGTAATTTTTTTCCCCCCATGAAAAGACACAGCAGACTTAGTTTAATGTATTTTGTCTGATTTCCAAGGTCATTGTGAAAGAAGGAGGGCAGAGTGATAATTCACATCTGTTTTGTTATGAACTTAAAGGAAATTAAAACATATGCTAGCTTAGATGTAAAAGAGCACACGCAGCAGACACTGACACGGGTGATCCATAAGCAATCTTCTCCTTTCCTAAACCAAAGCTCCAACCTGATTTATGAAGCGCTGTGTTGCTGCCTAGTGGTGAAAGGCAAAAGCTCCTGCTCTCCTGCAATCATTAAATGCTACTTGTCCCTCCAGCTGGCAGTGAGATTGCCCATATCATAGTTTACATATTTACACGACGCACAAATTTCAATCCATAAAGCCAGCGGCCAGCCTCGCCACGGGGGCATGCTGTTGGAGAGCTGCAATATTCAATGCAGGCTCTGTAATTCTTATAGAGGTGAACTTTGTCCAGTTATCTTCAGGGAGGTGGATGCCCCAAAGCCTGCTCTTTCCCTCTCATACACACACCTGCCCTACCTGAACAAGCCTGGATGCAATAGCAGCTTTGCGTCATTCTGAGTGCAAGAACTGCACAAAACCCACTTCAGTGCCGACCTTGTCACAGGGAAGTAGTTGGGGTAGGGTTCTGTATTTCTAAAGAAATAGTAAAGTTGCTCAAACTTATATTTTTGTATAAGGTTTTGTTCTACCACCTTGTGCTGAATCCCTTTTCAGATGAGCACCTCAGATGAGCTCCTGCTTATCCCAAGCCCTGTCCCTTCTGAGCCTCCAACCACCCTTCAGCAGTTCAAGTTCTGCTCCATTGGTCTAATTCCCCCCCCCCAGGACTCTGTTCCCTTCCATCCAGCCTATTTCCATATTCTTCCTGCCACGGATACCAGCATCACACCTTTGTGCGTCTCTTCCAGCTAATCCTCCTTCTCTCCTTCCCTCCTGCTGTTGCTGCTCTTTGTCCAAGTACCTTAGCCAGGATTATGGAATTCTCAACATAGAGCTCTGAGAATGTCCTTTAACTCATGAAGCTCTGGTCGTGCAGCCTTTGTCTTGAAAATATCCCTGAAAATATCCCCTCCCACAACCAGGTGGTTCAGAGAAAGAAGGCACTACTCATCTACCTCACGTTCATGGAGAACTTGGCATAATTTTCTACAGATAACCTGATCAGGTCAGATCTAGTAATTTGATTCAACATCCAGCAAAGAAGGCTCCTTATTGTGATCTGTTGAGTGTCAGCACTGGGCACAAAGAAATGTGAATTGCATTACACTGCAACGAGAGAAGTTAGTTTTACGTTATGCTGCTGTGACTGTAAATGCTGCTTAGTACCGGAGGAACCACGGCTCATGCATTTGGAGGGGTTTTTTTGTTCACTTTCAGAAGATCTGGGTAGCCCTTTCACAAAGCTGTGCCCTACTTTAGGGTTCTGCTTCAATATTCTGCTGGCTCCTGATCCACACATTTTTAAAGAGAATAAATATTACTAAAATAGTGCAGGACCAAAGCTCACATCCATTGAAACTGATGAGGACATTCCTACTGATGTCAGAATCAGTAACAGGTCCCTGAGGAAAATCTGACTTTTTTAAAAGGGCAATGTTTAAAGAAAGCACTGTAAATTTAAGCTTCAAGAAAACTCATTGATCGGTTCTGATTCCTTCTTGATCTTAAAGTTCAATAAAATGTTTTGCTGTGCTGCCAGAACCCATCTGAGGTACTACTAGGGAGATGGATGCAGTTATGTGCTACCCATGTTTTACGAAGTAACTTCCACTGAGAAATGTTTCTTTCCCTGTGATAAACGATATATCCTAGCAGAAAAGGATTAAATGCGCTTTTTGAAATTTAAAAGCAAAATCTTATTTAGCAAATATATTAACAACTGTGAGAAAATACACAAAACCTTATCCTGGGAATATATTTTTTCCTACTGAAATCTTAATAAATGTGAATAATGACATGACACTGTGCCTATATTGTGTACCAGCTGGTGAAAACATTTAAGACTCAGCATTAAACTGAATTGTGGAACAAGAGAAAGAAGTTTGTGGAGCAGCCTTCTGCACATTCCTGTGCCTTCATCTGTCATGTAAGGACAGCTGTTTTCATGGATGTAAACAATTACCTAAGAGAAAAACTCGCAGCAGATGGCACATGTGAATGCATCTCACGGTTTCTGTTCTGTAAAGGGCTGAGTGAGGTTGCCGTGCGCTGCAGATGACGTCTCGTTTGCTGCTGTTTGCCCAGATCAGAACTGTGCATGCACAAAGGAGCCAAGTGATCTTGCCGCACAGTATCTCCCTCAACCATGCATAGGAGTGGAAAGGCGGTAGGTGATTTTATCATAAACAAGTAGATATTAAATATCTCTGCACAGAGCTCAATTATTATGCAGGGTACAGGCTGTCAACACCAGCCTGTGCTTCACAGCAATTCATTAGAAACCAGAGGAAGAAAATGAGTGCTTGCTAATTCAAAGTGAGATTGGTCTAAGCAGAAATCTTCCAATCTCTATAGACATGCCCTGACGCTACAATGCAACAAGCATTCTTGTGTGCTGACAAGCAGCTTTACTTTGTCTGGGCTAAAGTTCTGTGGTCCATCTTCTGTCTGATCTGACTATTCGGCTGAGTGGTACACCAGTACTATTCCTGTTACAAGTAACTACTACTAGTTACACACAGAGACGACCCATGATGCACGGCTGCCAACCGTCCAGCACCAAATGTCATCTAAATGCAATCAGGTGATGGAGAAAAGGAAGTTTTGTTTCTTGTCCGATCTATGCCTCTAGGCATATGCCTCTATGCCTCCAGCCTCTAAGGGCTGGAGAAAGGCAGATTGATTCAGCCAGAGAGTTCATGCGCTCCACCAGCTCAAAGCATGAAGTCAGTTAAGATAAAAATTAGAGAGGAGGTAATTGAAATGGTAACTCTTGATGTAACAGCCAAGCTGAAAAGGTTTGTGGATGCCTGTTGCTAAAGCCACTGATCAACCTTCCTGAAGTATTGAGAGTGGGTAAAGAATCAATAGTCCCAAATACTGGAAGTTGGCACGAGTTAAGAAAGATCTATCAGATTTCTGAAAGACTCCATTTTCGTTGTTCTTAATATTCCAAAATAGAATAGGGAAATGACTGTATTCTCCATCAGTGTAACCTGACAGGGTACATAGAAGTAATCAACCATTCATCCTGAGTATTTCTACTACTACACCATTATGATAGCCAAGAAGTCTATGTTTCATCAAAGAAATGCCATTTAGAAGGAACTTCTGGAGGTCATCTGATCCAGTCCCTTCTTCAAAGCAGAGCTATCACCAGCACTAGGACTATGGATTTGCCTAGCCAAGTCCTGAAAACCTCCAGGGAAAAGATTCCACAGGCTCTTTGAGCAAGCTGTGTCAGCACTGCTCCACCCTCCGACAAACAGGCTCATCTCGAAGTCCAAACTGAACTTGCACACTGCAGCTTCTGGCTCTTGATCCTTCCTATGGCATCTGGCACTACCGGGAAGAGTTTGCTTCATCAGCTTCGTAATAGGCTTCAGGTAGTTAAAGGCAGGTATCTGATCAGTCAAAGTATGTGTTCAGGATAGAATCGGCCAACTAGGATATATTTTATGTTAGCCACATGTCGTGGTTTAACCCCAGCCAGCAACTAAGCACCACGCAGCTGCTCACTCGCTCCCCCCCAGCCCCAGTGGGATGGGGGAGAGAATCGGGGGGGGAAGAAGGGGAAGTAAAACTCATGAGTTGAGATAAGAACAGTTTAATAGAACAGAAAGGAAGAAAATAATCATAATGATAATAATCATAATAAAATGACAATAATAATAATAAAAGGATTGGAATGTACAAAACAAGTGATGCACAATGCAATTGCTCACCACCTGCTGACTGATGCCCAGTTAGTCCCTGAGCAGCGATCTGCCCCCCCCCCCCCCCCAACTCCCCCCAGTTTATGTGCTGGGTATGACGTCACACGGTATGGAATACCCCTTTGGCCAGTTTGGGTCAGCTGCCCTGGCTGTGTCCCCTCCCAGCTTCTTGTGCCCCTCCAGCCTTCTTGCTGGCTGGGCAGGAGAAGCTGAAAAATCCTTGACTTGGTCTAAACACGACTCAGCAACCACTGAAAACATCAGTGTGTTATCAACATTCTTCTCGTGCTGAACCCAAGACATAACAGTATACCAGCTCCTAGGAAGACAATTAACTCTATCCCAGCTGAAACCAGGACAGCAGGAATTAAAAGTGCATGGAAGAAGTTTTCAGCATGGTAGTTTGCATCTGTCTGAGGAACTTGTTAAGTGAGTATAGGTGTCATATGACTATATCTGCTGAAAGGAACCATGGAGGACTCCTGTCCCGCCATTTTCAGAAACACGTCTGTATCTCTGTTAAAGCAGATGCTGACAAATAGCAATCCTGACAGATATAAAGAGCAAAAACCCTACTTTGTATTTAGAGAAATTGTTTGTGCAGTCAGGTATAGATCTGCTACATGCTTGTGACAATTCTTTCTTTAGCATTGTCACTGTCACTCTTTGGTTGCTCAAATACTGGTGCGAATACTATAAAAGCAGGTTGCTTCAAAATTCTCCTTTCAGAAGGCAGTGAAACTATTACTATGGCATTATAAATATGCTTAGACTCATAGAATGAAAGAATCATTGAGGTTAAAAGTGATGTCTGGAGATCATCTAGTCAAAGCAGGCTCAACTGGAGCCAGCTACTCAAGGGTCCAGGGCTGTAATGCGACTGTTTGCCTTGTTCCATCCTCTCAGGATCCTGAGATGATCGTATCATGAACACTATCTTATGATCACTACAGCAAAGGCTGCCCTCAACTTTCACATCGCCCACTTCTTCCTTGATTGTAAGTGTGAGGCCCAGCAACCCCTCAGTGGCTCCATCATCACCGCTATCGGGAGGCTATCATGAACGCACCCCAGAAGTCTCCTGGACTGCCTGTGCCCTGCTGTGTTGCCCTTGCAGGCTTCTAAATGCAGAGTAAATATTTTGCAATGTTGGGGCGGGGCTGTGTGTGTATGTTTGGTTGAAGGTCTTTTTACAGAGAAGTATTCCTGCAAGTCTAGAAATCTTCTTTTTCCATGAAGGGCATCTTTACTAATTTGCCTTTGCTTTTTGCACTAGGGGACATGGAAATCAGAGTCCTGTTTCTCCTTCTGACCTTGCAGCCCCCTGACACTTTTCTCTGTACTTTCTGTGCTCCTTCCATACCTGGTTCACACTCTTCTTTTGAGGCCTTTTGAGCCATTTATTTACCCATGAAAGGTATCCCTTCACAGATGATTCCTTTTTCTTGTGCTAAGCCTTTGGGGATGTACCAGGTCCATAAGTTCTTTCTTTTTCTTTACAGTCACATGTATGCCTACTCATCTGTGCACACAGTTGTTCATTATTGCAAATTAAGTGGGTCACTGTGATTGTTTGACCTTAAATATAGTCTGGGCCATAAGGCTGCCCTGGCTCATGCAACAGGCAATGGATGGTTTTCAGTCTATTGACCTTCTGGTTAACAGCTCAGTTAGCTTTCCTGTAGTTGAATTGCTAAATATTTCCCACTTTTACCTCTCATCTGTTTCTGAGGAAAGAAGGACAATAACTAACGTCTATTCTATATTTGATATTCTATACTGCTGTCACTCAAAGAAACGGATGTGTTTTAAACACAGATTTTGGTCATTAAAGAAGAACCATTCATTGAGTAAAAGTACACATTAAAAGGCCTTGGGTTTATATACAAAAAGTCATGTGCCCCCGAATGTATATGGTAGATCTTCTAGACAAGCAGCTAACAAAACAATAAGAAAGTAGTCCAGTATTAGATCAGAAAAACTGAAAAAATGGCTTGTATGGAGGACAAAAATTTTTTTTTTAGCTTGAAAGTGTTGTAGTGAAATAAAGTTTCTCTAACAAGATAAGATGGAAAAAAAGGAAGACTATTTTGTGCAGTATAGGTGCATATTTAATTAACTATTTCGGTAGGTGAACTACATACAGTTTTGTACAGTAGAGGGCAGAATGATAATGACGGAAAAGCAGGAGCTGGCAGAAAGTGTTGGAAAATGATTTCCACAAAAGAACGTCAGGCCTGATTTTGCGTGTCAGTAAGTACTGCAGCTCCTACTGACTGCAGTCTTACTTTTGCGTGTGCAACACCACAAAAAAGAGCTTCTGAGGTTTCCTTAGACATCTGGAAGAAAATGCTCCAGCCTTGAATACCAATAGATTCTATCCATGTTTTCCAGCAGTGTATCAATGGCAGCTAGAAATGTGCTCAAGCCGCGTAAGCAGAGCAAATGCTGGTTTTTCTGAGAGCAGCAATGACGCTAGCCTCCTCTATTTCATGTAGCTCATCTGGGACTGTGTTAAAATATTTCCCTTATTTTTCCCTTCGCAGTACTTGATCAACTTTTATTTTGTAGATGTGGAAATCCTTCTCTGCCTTATGTTATTGCTATAAATATTTCTTGTTAACTGGAAAATAAATACACTTTGGCAGCAGGAAAGATGAAATTTTCTTACTGCATCTCACAACCGCATCCAGTATAAAATAATGTTCTATTACAGTTACAGAATTTCTTTGAATGCAGAGTAGAGACAACATAGGCTGCGCACTGTGCCGTTGAGACAGAGATGGATTATTTACTCTGCTGGAAAGGGAGCTTACAACCTAGGTTATGATTATCTGCACTGGAAGAGGACAGAGAAGCGAGGTCAGCTTGGTCAAGTTTACAGACACAGAAGTGCTTGACATTGGCTGCTCTGAGCCTTGTCTGGTTTTGAAAGCCTTCGTAGAATATTGCTTTCATCCCATTGCCTTAAAAGAACATGAAAAGGCAAAAAGCAGTGAACAGCAGTGACAGGAGGCGTTCTTTCACAGGATGCAAAGCCAACCATGCAAAGCCGTGGAGCGAATGGGCTTTTCCAAGCATGGGAAAGGATTATGGACAGCAGCTCTGATAAAGAGTGTCTGAAGAGGAACAGGGGGAAACGTTAGGTGAGCTTAAGTTATAAATTCAAAAGAAAGGGAAAGTAATAATTGCATTCCAAAGCCAGCACCCACCCCACTTCCATCCCCAGACCTCTGGAGCCATCCAAGCCCTCGCCTGATTGAGTTAAAAACAGCTGCCATGATTTTAGCTACAGGGTGGTTGGCTTCTTACATTTAGCAAATAGCATCTGCTTGAGCATGTTATTCTGACTCTTTTATGTACCTGTCAAGGCTCATTAACCTGGAGCAGAATTTGGCTAAATGTAGCAGCTGACGTACCTCAATAATTGTGTTAAAAGGCATTTCTAGCTAAAAACATGATGGATGAAATAAATGTGACAATCCTTAAAATATCAGCTGAAAAAATATTACTGCTAAAAATTAAGTGGTTAGGGCCGAATATGACAGTCCTTTATGCGCAACTTCAGTCTGTGCATTCATGTAGTTGAGATGGTCCAGCTCAAGCACCCTCTTACAGCATGGAAGAGAACAGCAGCATGTTTATTTTGCGGTAGTGCAGCACGGGTTGGCCTCACCATACAATGCTAATCATTTTCTTTTGCTCAAAGGACTTGACGTCAATATTTCTTTTCTTTTTTTCAGACTTGGGCCTTTGGAACTGTGTGATTTAAAATGGGACTAAGATGGGTAATTCTGTCTATGTCAGGGATGACAGCTTTGCCTTTGAACTCTGCTTCTGGTATATCTTCTAGTGGTGAAACCAAGGATAAAAGTACACTGACAAACAGTGTCCTTATCGGTAACCCTGTAGCCTTTGACTCTGTTGTAGTAGGTTTCCTAAAGCATGTATGCTAGTATACTTTATACCACCTTAGAAGTTAGGTTGTGTGGAAGTGCAGCATATTAGCTAGAAACAAGGGCTGTAGGTATTTCATGTTTTATATGAGCTCTGCTAAACAACAGGAGATACACATGCTCTACTCCAGGTGTCAGAAGATCTCAGGTTTATAATTACTCTTTGTAAGAAAGGCCCAGACCAAGTCGTATTTCTAAAATAATTTTTAATACAAACCTTTAAGTTCCTGATAGCATTTAAAAAAAAAGGCAGGCAAATTCAGACTTGGTAATGGAGTTGCATACACTTATAACAAGGCATATGTCACTTCACCTGCAACTGTTAAAAATGGGTAAAAAAGTACATGGATCCAGTGATAAAGACTCTGTTAGTCTGATGCAAAGCCTGCTAGGTTCGCAAGGAGTCTTTCCCCTAATTTCAGTGGACTGACATTGCTCTGATGAGGCTTGATCAGCCAATGGTTTTGGATCAGGCCCAGCATTGGGACAACCCTGCTCCACATGGGAAAGCGTGAGGAAGAGGCAGCGGGGATGAAGTCATGCTTGTCCGCAGTCCCCAGAGCAGTCCTCTGGGGTCCAGAAGCTGTAGATCCAGCCAGGCTCTGTGCCCCACCTAAACTGACCAGGCATTTTTTTTTCTGCATCTGTGTTCTTTCAATGCTTCAGGGATCTTTGCTACTGCTCTCAGTTACGTGGTACAGATACAGCCTGACCTTTGGATATGTCCTTCATCTGCATCCATGGACTTGAACTCAGGTCCATTTCCTTTAAGGATAAGAGATAAATCTGTGCATCTAGATTATCAGAGAGTGACATGCCTCTGCAAAAGCTGTTAGGTTGGAGTAACTTGCCTTTTGGTGTCACTGATTACTCTCTGCACTCTTTCTGTAAAGACAACTACTGCATGTGAAAGAAAGCTCCTAACCTAAAAGTTACTGATGGTATAATAAGCGAAGTTATGTGAATCTGAGCCTTTCTCTGCCTCTGCCTCCACTCCCATTTATAAGATATAAATACAGGGTTTGTGTTTTAACAATTAAAGCAAATGTAATAGACCTCCAAACAGGCAGGTTTGTTTCTTCCCTCTGTACTTCACCCCTTGTGAGCAGTGGAAAAGTGTTTTGGATCCCACAGGTGTGTGATTCCACCCTGCCTAGCTCATGCAGGGTGAAGGCGAGGTATGTTTCTCTTCTTGCTACACGTACCTGACAGCGATCTGGAGCAAAGTAGCACCGTTTGGGGTCAGATGAACACCGAGGCTTAAGTCACAATATCTGTCACTTCACGGCTGCAGTTTCAAAATGCTCCCATGAATGCCCTTTCTACACCGGTAACTCCGCTTTCAGGAACTTCTCCAACTGCTGCCCTTCTACTGTCAACACCATGTTTCTTTCTGGTCTCCTTTTCTGTCTAATAACTAAACCCTTCTCATACCTGTTTCTAAAGAGCATTGCCTTTTTTTCCAGTCCATTTTGAGCTTCATGATCTTCCACTGTTATTGATTGCTGTGCTAAAGACACAATAGGGAAACCAGGTATCTTCCAATGCCAAAATGGTGGTTTGTTGTTTTTATGGTTACGCTATTTTCAGTAGTGAAGCAGTGAGGTAATTACATGCAAAAAATATAATTAAAAGAAGAAAAAAACCTCTACTATTGTCATCTGCATTCTTGAAGCAATCCATACAGGTTGATTTTTACAACACACTGATACTTCTCAACTGGTCCCTTAAGCTACTCAGTGGGAATGTCCAGCTATCTACAAATTCTATAAAAATTCCAACTACAACATACAGCAACAAATGATAACAAATGCAAAGTGTAGCACAGCTCATAACTCTAGAATTATAAAAATACCATCCCAATTCATGGTATTCTACTACTTTCTTTTTTGAGATAAAATACAGCTAATACTAAAGCTGCTTCCATACCACACCTTCCAGTGCCCCAGGTCTAGGAAACTTGGACATAAATGGGATGAATTCTGGATGCTCCCCAATATCCAGTGTCTTAGTAGCAATGCATGTTTGAAACAAAATTATACTGGTGCACCATAGTGCTCTGCTGGCTTAAAAGTACTTAAAATAGCATTGCTTTTACCTATTGATTTAAGGGAACAAGAGGGCATTTTTATTCTAACGTAACTGCAGCAGGCGGACATCGATTTATCAGAGATAATTGAATGGGAACAAAACCTGTGGTTGTAAGTCCATATTCTGCTCTTAACTGTAACTGTAGGTCCTGATAAATCCATTAAGAGCCGGAGATGAGCTGTAAGTACAGAATTTGGCTAGAAGCTTCATATTTTGCTTTTCTGTAGTGGATAGGTGCAAGCTTCTACCCCAGTCTCACTGAAGTTCAGATATTTGCTGAGACTTCTGACTTATTTTACTCAAATGAAAATCCTGATTCTTCTTTACTGTCTTTTGCTGCCACCTTTTGCAACTATGTTTCATTTATCTCAGAGCCTATGCGAAAAGAGCAAGCGTTTTGTGTTCTATATGTTACTGTTTGGTATGTGCGTACAGATCCTATATTCTCCTTCAAGCTTACTACTTTCCTTACCTTTTTACTCTTGAGTAATGACTTAGTTATGCATTTTATTTGTAGTTGAGGTTCCTTTATGTGTATGTATGTGTGAATTTAAAACATGACTCTATATTAGATCCACAATCAAAAAATCATTAGCTTTGCTTGTCCAGAAAAAAAATTTGTCCACTTTTCAAACTATTAGGAAGGGGCAAAATCTATCAAGCAAAGCATTTAAAAGTGCCTAAGGGAAATAGTTTCTGAATAAGGAGCTAGTTTTTCTGTTTCTAAACATAGCTTCTATACTTTCTAAAAATATGTAAGGGACATTTTTTCTGTATGGAGCACAGCAGACTTTTTTCCAGTTAATGAGTTCCCTTAGCAAGGAAGTGCCGAAGCTAAAGTACAGAGAAGATGATAGATTAGAATTCATTTCAACTGGACCATAACATCTTTGGCGCACGGAGAACATTTTACCATTTCTTTGCAAAGCCACTAGGACAATGGAAACCACTCTGCAACACATAGCCCAGGATGGTACTGCATATGAATAATGAATAACAGAAGTATATTTCAGCTGAAGAAGCTCTCTCTAGCTCTTCATCAGAACTGGCTTGCCAGGTTTCAGAGCAAAGTGCAAGATTCTTTTATTTTGCCTGATTTTACTCAGGTATTTTAAGCAAAGTTTTAAGCAGTTCACTTTGTTTGCAGTATTCAGATGGACTGTCATACCTTTTCCATTTCTATTCCATTTGGATTTTTTCAGCCTATATAGCTATTACAGTTACAGTAACTGAGTAAGTTTAAAAATTGAAAGATACTTCATCAATCCACACTGCACAAATATATACATTATGACGGACTTGGGAATGCTTACAAATCATGCAACAAAGATTAAAAGTCATATTATAACCAAAAACTTTGAAATTATTCTCTACAGTCCTTTTTAATTGTTTTGTACAGTTTTGTTTCAAATCACCAGCCTGGGGGAAGGTCACTCTCTCCCTTGAGGGGTTAGTCTATAGCCAAGCAGATGGCATTGTTCATACAATTTTCCTCAAATTAAGAACATTTTCTCCTTTTCTCAGTTTAATTTCATCCCATTATCTTCCCCGTAACAGAGGACTCTCTATATAAGCAGCTAATGGGCACCCATCCTGTTATATTCTTGAAACCCCCGACCTCACGATGTGGGAGTGGCACATTAGTATCTTAATGAGAAAAAGCTATGGTGAGAGCTGTGAGGTTAATTATCCAATTTCTGCTTCTTGATGGCCAATTATAATGCCTGAACTGGCCAGTTAATACAAATACTTGCAGCTTGGAACTGTCCTTTAGCACATACTGGGGTAGGGGAGGGAGGGAGGGAGGGAGGTAGGAGTGCTACAGGTATTGGAGGCAGAAATAGGTCCTATGTATATGAGGAAGAGCTTGAGGTAATCCAGGTTGGCAGCATGTACTGAGCTGAAATGAAAATAATGATGCAGAGCACAGACCCTAGGAAACCAGGTGTTACAAGTTCTGAAGCAAAAGTTGTTTGTAATTACGTGTGTACATCCCATGGTTTTATATGCAATCAGGAAACTTCCAGCTCGTTCCATGACTGGAGTGTACAGGCTGCTGGTAAAATGCAGGTCATCTCAGGGTGGAACGCATCAGGATCTGGGGATGACTTGGTCCTTGACAGGTAGGCTGAGCTGGGAGCCAGCTCTATGTGTCTCACCACTGTTCGCTTTTAAGCAGACAGGGAGCTTGTTTTCAGCTTCTGCAAGTACTTGTTCAAAAAACAGATCTGGGGACTGACTCATATCTGTTGTCCCTAATGTACTTATAAGAAGATAGGCTGGGTTTAGCTCCTGTCCCCTGTAAATGTCTGCAGCATTAGACTACCACAGGTGACATCAGTTCACCCCATGTTGTGTTGAAAATTGACCGTTGAGCAAGCTAACCTTGCTTAATGCTGTCTGGAGACATCATCTTAAGGAAGTTTCCTGATGCAGAGGTGTCATCACAAGGAAGGGCCTTGGGAATGCCAGCAGTGGGAGCCCTCGCAAATGACAGGCTGTGTAGGTACAAAGAAGTACCTCACCACCACAGATTCTCTTCCAGACGTGTTATTTACACCTGCTGTGGTAGAAGGGGGAAAAGTGGAGCATGAGACATGAATTCAATCTGTTCTTAGTGGGGTTTCAAGACCGTTTGCCTCATCTGTACGGTTCTACCACAAGACCTCTGTTTTCCACGGTACTTTTTTATCTGATGGAGCTAATCTGAGAACCATGGTAGACTGGTGTGTGAGGTAGCTAAAGAAAGGAACTAGATAAAGAAAGGTTCCAAATACATGTTTTCTTACACCCAGGATCTGAAGATTTTCAGCAAAGAAGAATGTAGAGAGAGGCTAGGATGCATTTGATCGAGAACATGATTTAAAAATCTGAGTTTCTTGGGTCATGGAGATCTTTTTTCATGTCTGCTGAGAAAGCCAGCAGTTACTTAGTCATGAACTGGAGTTTACAAGTGATTATAGTTTTACATGATGTAGCTACATTAAGACATACCCTAGCATTTTGTTTGCTTCTGCATAACACAGATATTCTCAAAAGGGTGAAAATGTACACGAGTAAGAATTGAGACTTTTAGATAAAATAAGAAACTTAAAAATGTAAGGTTAGAGGAGATTGCAAAGGGAGGAAAGGCTTCAGATTTGAGGGGAGCTCTGTATAAATTCAGATCTGAATCATGCATTATGATTAAAAATGGTATCTTTTTTTGCTTGTTTTTACTTCTTAGGAGAAAATTGGTAGAAGTTCTGTTTCTTCTATGCTGCTAGAGTATGCCTTCCCAAGGCTCTAGTTAAAATTGGGTGTAGATACTTAGCTGTTGTTATTGCTCCTTCATTGCCAGGAAGGAGCTGTCTCTCTGGGATACTTAATTCCGTGTGTTTGCCAAAGCAAAAATACTCCCATTTCAAAACTGAATTTTGATTGCTGAATAGTATTTGTTATGTACACAGTGCAACTGAGGAGATAAATCTGAGAATAAGGGCATAAATAAAATCTAACATCTGTTGTAGAAGCAGGTAACTGCAAGGGCTAAAGCAAATCCACTGTAATTTTTATCCTGTATTTGTGAAACTTTGTCATGCCATTTGTAAAGAACTCTTGCTGTCGTCTTAGTTTGAAGGATAAAGGATCTCAGTTTATTTGAGAAAACAAAAGGTTGCTCAATCTTCACTGAATCCACTCTGCAAGCACATTCAGCACTTTTCTTTGTAGTTTATGGACAGCTGAAGTAAAATATATGTTGCAGGAACTACTTGTTACCACTCAATTTCACCAAATGTTTACATGAGCCTTTCTTTAGTATATGAGTAACCTCAGTTAGTTAAATGACAAAGAAGGACATGTGTGCTTAGCTAGATGTGTTTAAGCACTAACTGAACTGGGGCCTAAAGTATTAGAAGTATGTTCCTGGTATTATAACACTGCATTACAGTTTTTAAGGCCTTTCTTAAATCATTTAAATTAAATGGTTTAAATAAATTCAGGAATGAATAACATGGGTTTTCTCACACACTTTACAGAACGAGGTTCAAAAGGACATCTTGACCTCACGGAGTTAATAGGAGTTCCTCTTCCACCTTCTGTCTACTTTGTTACCGGCTATGGAGGGTTTCCAGCCTACAGCTTTGGTCCAGATGCTAACATCGGTCGATTGACAAGTGCTGTAATACCGCTGCCTTTCTATAGAGATTTTGCCATCGTAGTTACGGTGAAACCAAACAGTGATCGTGGAGGAGTGCTATTTGCAATAACAGATGCCTTCCAGAAAACTATTTACCTGGGAATGAGACTTTCACCGGTTGATGACAGCACCCAGAGAATAATTATGTACTACACAGAGCCTGGTTCCCATATCTCCCGAGAGGCTGCTTCATTTAAAGTGCCAGTGATGACTAACAGGTGGAATAGATTTACAGTGACTGTTCAGGGAAATGATATTGCTTTGTTCATGGACTGTGAAGAATATCAGAGAATTCAGTTTCAAAGGTCAGCTCGAGCCTTGGTATTTGAATCCGGCTCTGGGATATTTGTTGGTAATGCAGGAGCCACAGGATTGGAAAAGTTCACAGTAAGTACTGTCTGATAAATTCACGTGCCTCAGTGTTTTATGCATGTACTCTTTACCCAAGAAAGTCTGCTTACGATGGTTATATCCCAAATGAAGTTACGAATTATATAGCTTGTATTTTCCATAACTGGCTAGGATTCAGGCAATGCAGATTTATAAACTCTGGCTTAAAATGCAAATGTTCCTAAAACCTCAGAGGTTTATCAATGGTCCACACATTAAGCTCAATGCTCAGTTTGAATACTAGGAATTTCAAAAGAAATATATCCCATAACTTTATTTGGCCTTTTTATGAAGGGCAGATTTCAGAGTAACCATTTGTTTAACTTCTGAGAATAACACCTTAGTAGAAAGTCAATATTTTAAACTCTTATTAGCTAGGTATGTTTACTTCACATTCAACATAAGGAAGAGAATGACCTCATCAAAGATAAAGACAGTTGGAAGATAAAGCTGTATTTTTACAATTTATATATTACTTGAAGCTTGTCAGGTGCTTTAGAAAACTAGAATTGACTAAAACCACTACTACAAGACTCCCAAGCCTTCTTAGCTTGAGTGCAAGCATCCTTCCTGCTGCATCCCGACTGGATTTCTCAGCCATTGAGCTTCCAAATGGAAATGTGAGAGCTGTCAATATGTGTGAGGTTGAATCCTTGTCAAACTGAAAGGGAAATGTCACACTTTTTCTGTCTTGTTTTTGTACTTCCCTTGTATTTCAAAACTTGTACAGTATTTTGTGTGATTAATATCTCTTCCCCTAAATTAGTAAAGCAGCAGCACAAAACTGAGTGGAACCTTTGCTTTAGAGAAATAAGATGTTCTTTCCAAAGTTCAGGTGTACTGGCAGGTCATAAGCTCCATCTGGTAAGCAACAAGGACAATGTACTTTTATCATTTATCTGACTAGTCTAAGCACCTAGAATTACAGGAATATATTGATTAGCAGCAAATAAGTGGTGGAAAGGGATATATAGGAAAACTACCTGCTGGTACTACCTTGCTTAGACAGATGGGATGACTGGAGTATTGGGGATGCCTGATTAGTAAGTAGGAATGAGAAACATTCAAGAAAATGAGACCACTTTGGTACCCCACCTGGAAAATGCATATGTGATGATCAGTTGCTGAGATTATCACTGATAAATCTGTAAATATAGTGACAAGAATGCATGGTGGATTACACTTTAAGGCATTTCCACTGAAATAGGCTGTTCTGTATGCTATATCAAGTACATACATATCAGTCAATACTGTGATTGCTTCAGTCCTATTAATTGTGACGTGTACTCTAGGTCTTGTGCCTTTATTTCTTTGTGCATCATATGTCACAGTTGCTTTTGGGTAGAAATACTAAATGGTTGAGTCCTCATCAAGTTCTGTTTGTATGATAAGAACTGTTTCCATCGATTGCCCAAAATAGAAACAATTCACAGCAGACTGTGCAAATGTCTCTGAATAGATGTCAGTTGCTGGTTTGCTCTGGCTAATGGGAATTTGTGTGTCTAAGGCTCTGGTTGCCAGGCGCAAAAGGACATAATTATCATCAGATTTTATGGAAACAAAAGGAAATTCTAGCCCTGGTGCTTGTAAAGAAAAGTAGAAATCAGACAACAACCAAATATAGCTGAATCAGTGACGATGCTCGACTCTGCAAACCAGATTTAACGGGTAAGGCAGCAGAAGGCACAAGACCCAGGGGGGAACTACAATAACCTCATACCTACCATTCCTACCGTGGCAGACTTGGCCATGACTTTCCTGGTTGGAGTAATTGGCTAGCAGCAACACTTGGGAAACATTAGGGCTCTCCATTTTGCTACCTCCACCATCCAGGGCAGCAGATTACAGCAAGAGGAGAAAAACACATTCTGCAAATGTGATTCATTCATACTGTGAAAACAAAGCATCGCTTCCAAGAGACTGCTTAAGAGTCTGGTTGTGCCTCGTTTCATGTATAATTTTTCAGTGAACTGTTCAGTTAGTCTGACATTGCGCAATATCAGAGTTGCCCATTATTAAGTTTTGAGAGAAATAGGATGGTTCAGTTCACTGAGCTGTTACCTCAGGTTGCCTGCAGACTCAGGAGGCACCAACTGCAGGAGTTTCGTGGTCTTTGAAGGCACAGAAATTAGAGGATCATTAAAGATAGAATCTCAGATTTTCTTCCTTTCTGAAATATTCTAGAAGCCACCAGAAATATTGCTTCTAAAGTACTTCCCTGCTTATAATTCCCCAATGCTTCTAGGACAGGGAGAGAGAGGACCGCTGCAGAGGGAAAGAGCGAGTAGAAAGTCAGATGTAGCAGTGTATACAAATGGTAGCTACTCCTTGTCTGGAGTTTGCAATTTTTGGTGGCATTAAGTAGCAGCAAAGCGTACTACTTTTTCTCATCTCAACAGTAGTTGCAGTTTTGCTTACCGAGACTCAGGCTTTCTATACACCTGAGTGAGCAGATCTGCTGCGTGTCTGTGGTAATACTCAGCAGACAGAGCACAACCAAGATATCACTGCATGGTGTAAACGTTCTAGCTCCCTGAAGAGAAGTAAATCACTGGACTGAGAAGTATTCTGTGTCGGTCTAGAGATAAAGACTAAATCTGTCAGCTTCTTCAGGCTCTTCTCTACAGAAAATACAAAAGCAGAGAAACAAAATATACAGTCAGCAAAGCGGGAAGAGGCAGGTCCTATGTGTTAGGTAAGATGGCTCTTAATTTCAATACCCATCTTTGTGTCCTACGTGTGCATCATGCCTAACTCTGTGAGACCTCGTAACAAGGAAATATCCCCCACGTGTTTCTTAAAACACTTTGAGTCTTTGTAATCTAAGAAACAAGACTTAAATGTTTAAAATGAAATTGTTGCTGCTCCTTCAGCATGTCAGACTGAGAAATATAATTTGTAACTCTGAAAAAACAAACATTTGTTATCAGAAAATCTATCTCCTTTCTTTCCCCTTTGGAATGTTTTAAGCTGGCTTCTCTGTGACCCACTTCATCACTTACTGGTATTTCCTTCCCATCCTTTGTCTCCAATTTTAGGGTCTTTCACATGCCATTTTTGGAGCTGCAATGCACTTAACTAGAAAAAGCAGCCAGTGCTTTACAGACTCTAGGACATAATCTAGGATTAGATCCTTCAATTGGGGCACTAACAATACCGTGTAGCAATTGTATTGTCATTGGGACATGATAGTCATTGTATTCTGGCAGCTTCAATTTTTTCTGTATCTTGCAAAAGGAAAACAGAAGAACATATTTACGTTTTTAAACTGGATATATTATCATAAAATTTTATGCTTCAGATCATTTTCCAAGCAAATGAGAACAAAATCTGAGGGTTTTTTTCTTGATTTAATTCCCACTCCTCCACCCCCACTTCACACATGCTACTTAAAATATTACTTCCTTGAACTGTTTTTGTTGTTCCATGTAGGGCTCAATTCAACATCTGACAATCAAATCTGACCCAAGGGCTACTGAAGATCATTGTGAAGATGATGACCCTTATGTGAGTATTCTTATAAACACTTATTTATCTATCCTCAGTGCCTCAGAGCACTTTGACATTTCAAAGTCATTTGCCATTAGACATCTTTCATAAGACTAAATGTAGTGTTTCTTCTTGGGAACATAGTATCATACTTAAAACTATCTGTGTGTGGGAATCTCTTTTTTTGACTACACAGCCCCTAAAACCGTGATTTTTCAAAAAGTATGATTTTCTGTTGTCTGTAACACCTTTGAGAAAATGAACTCTGACTTTTATTTTTTTTGAAGGGTTATTTTCATGAAATGCTGTAAGTACTGAAATAAGTTAACATCATAATGACACTGAGGCTTCACCAACTGGAAAAAAAAAAAAAAGACAGTTTTTTTCTGCATTGAAGTAGCCAATTCCTTGGAGATCAAGATCTTTTTTTTTTTTTTTTCCCCTGACTTTTATGAACTTGCTATCATGATTGGGTTTTGCACAGGCTTCAGGGGACATCAGTGGCAATGGCAGCATTCAAGAACATGAAGGTATTTCTGAGACACAAGAAGTCCTTGCGCCTTCTCATCTTCCCATAAGGGTAAATATATTTGATTTATTTGCTTTACATTTTTGGTTTAATATTACTTTTTTAGATAGCGAGGTCTGGATTTTGTCACTAGTTTTTCATATGTGACAACTTCCAAAGGCACCTGTGAGAACATGCACCCATCCATAAGAATGACTGCGCTGCATCAGATCAAAAATCTGGTATATTTGACAACAATCAGCAACCAGTACTTTGGGAAGAGTATAATAACAGATCAGGAACATAAATATGACACTTACCGGGAATACTCTTTTAGTCTGCAACAATTTCCATCTCAGGACATGCTGGAGCCAAGAGTGTATCTGTTTGTGTTTTGTGGACCTCCGCTGAGTTTTTCGCCCTTGAATTTCTTGCTTTGTATTTTTTAACCCATGGGAATTTTACCATCCTCAGCTTCCTGCTGCAGAGGTATTTAGCTTATTTAATGACATGTTTTGTGACGGACTTTCACCTTTTGCTTGCCCTTCTGAACAAGCTAACTGCAACTTTCATTTGGTGGTTACTCTGCACAAGACAGAGTAAACAGTTGTTCCTTACTCACCATAACATTTGTGATTTTAGACATTCCTATCACATCATGTTCCCCCTCCCTTTTTGTGCCAGGCTGAAATGTTCCAGTCCACTCCTCACTATGAAGCTTTCCTTGCAGCTTATATCAAGCATTCTTCTTTTATCCAAGTTCTCATTGATTCCTTTAGAGAAAGCCAGTAGGTTTGTGAGAAATGACTTTACAGAAACCGTGCTCACCTTTCCCTGATATAGCACATACTTCAGCTCTTTCGTTGTTGAATCCTTAAGAACTCGTGGGTGAATACTGTTTGGTTGTGATGATTTGTTGCCACTCACTTTGTCAGTGTGTTTCCTACCCTTTTCTTACAAAGACTTCAGTTTTAGACACATCCTCTGCTGAGTTTCCCAAGAATATTCTTTTGCAGGAATTTTAACTCTTCCATGGTCAACATGAATGCAAAAAACCCCTATTTTTTTCTGCTATGGCTGAAAATTCTCTGAGCACTCTTTTTACAACTTAATTGTGTATTGACCTGGCTTCCTGCTCCTGATGCATTTGAAAAGAGATTTGTTATTAATTTTTATGCCTTTTACATAAAGCTCATTAAACTCTTTTTGGCCTGCCTTGTGCTTTTCAAAGAATCACAGACTAGCTGAGTTTGAAAGGGAGTTCTGAAGATTGTCCTGTCCAACTCCATTCTCAAAGCAGAGTCAAGGACAGCAGGTTGCTCAGTGAGCAGGTTGCTCAGTGCCAGTGGGGTTTGGATTTCTTCAAGGATGGAGACTCCACTGCCTCTGATCCAGTGTAGTTTTTCTCCGATGTAGAACTGGAATTTCTTGTATTTTAACTTGTGTCCCTTGTCTCTTTTCCCTTCACTGGGTACCACTGAGAAGGGTCTGGCTCTGTCTTCTTTACTCCCTCCTATCAGGATTTTGTACACATTGATAAGATTGCTCTGAGCCTTCTCTTCTTGAGGCAGTCCTCTCTCTCTTATCTTCCTCTCATAGGTCAAAAGCCCTAGTTCCTTAATGATCTATGTGGTCCTTTGGTGGACTTGGTCCAATATGTCCATGTACTGGTGAGCCCAGACCTGGACACAGTACGCAAGATGGGGGTCTCACCATTGCTTAATACAGAAGCAGTGGTTAGAGATTAACTCTATCCCAGCTGAAACCAGGACAAGAAGGATTGCCTCCTTCAACCTGCTGGTGATACTCTTCCTAACGCAGACCAGGATGCTGCTGGCTGCCTTTGCCAGAAGGGCACGGTGCTGGCTCTTCTTCCACTTGTCTACCAGCATCCTTTCCTGCAAAGCTGCTTTCCAGCCAGTTGCTGCATGGGGTAATTCCTCCCCGGATGCAGGACTTGCATTTTACTTTGCTGAACTTCAGGACATACTCGTCTGCTTATTTCTGCAGCCAGCTGGGGTTCTTCTGAATGGCAGCAAAATCACCTGGTGCTTTGATGGCTCCTCTCCATTTTGCATCATACCACAAAATTTAAACCATGAAATCTTTTTGTGCTTTCACTTTTTCTCATTTGGATACAACTGCAGCTAATTCAGGAAAGATGTCTAACTTCTCTAGTCTATCCAGAAAAAATTGATTTTTTTTTTAGCTATTGCTTTAAGTTTCTGTTTAACAATCGTAATTACTACACTGTTCAAAATTGCACACAGCAATAGTAGAATTTTGGGGTTTTATTCCTCCTTTTGCAAGATGTCATGGTTTAACCCCAGCCAGCAAGTAAGCCCCACGCAGCCACTCAGTCACTCCCCCACCGGTGGGATGGGGCAAAGGATCAGGAGGGTGAAAGTGACAAAACTCATGGGCTGAGATAAAGGCAGTTTAATAGGGAAAGCAAAAGCTGTGTGTGCAAGCAAAGCAAAGCAAGGAATTCATTCCCCACTTCCCATGGGCAGGCAGGTGTTCAGCCACCTCCAGGAAAGCAGGGCTCCATCACGCCTAAAGGTGACTTGGGAAGACAAACACCATCACTCTGAATGTCCCCCCCCTTCCTCCTTCTTCCCCCAGCTTTACATGCTGAGCATGACGTCCTATGGTCTGGAACGTCCCTTGGGTCAGTCGGGGTCAGCTGTCCCGGCTGTGTCCCCTCCCGACTCCTTGTGCCCCCCCAGCCTCCCCGCTGGTGGGGTGGGGGGAGAGGCAGAAAAGCCCTTGGCTCTGGGTAAGCACTGCTCAGCAGTAACCAAAACCTCCCTGTGTTACCAACACTGTTTTCAGCACAAATTCAAAACGTAGCCCTGTACCAGCTACTGTGAATAAAATTAACTCTATCCCAGACAAAACCAGCACAAAATAATGTTGTTTCCCAGCATAATCCCAGCATATTATTCACTGTTGCAGAGTACAAAAGGTAGAAAATTTCTATTTTAATGAGCAAGCGTTATTGTTACATTGCTAAAAAATTAGTAATACATCTATGATTTACACAAACAGGGATGTAAAATTGTAATAGCTCTTGTTCATCACTATATACCTCTCCCAGGGAGTAAAAACATGACATTTTCCTTTGATTTTCCAAACATGTGAGATCAGTCTTGGGTGCCAAAATGTTATTTCAAGATCTGACAATGTCAAGGTAATACAGCAATGTCAGACCTTTTTCAGAAGACCTAGAAGTTGCCTACAGCTAACTTGAATTCCATAATTAAGCTAGAATCAATGCCCAGAAGGAAAAATGTCACAGAAAAAGTATTACAGAATACAATTTATTATGTGGTAATGATGAAGTTGTGGTTGTCGTAAATGAGGAGGCAAAGTATACCTTTTCCTGATGCGCCTCTCAAAGACACACTTGCTCATCAATGATTGTATCAGTTAAAATTTTTCCATTTAGCTGTAATGCTTTTACTTATTTTATTTTAATTTCTCCACAAATTATTGTCTGTTTTGATGTTATTTTAATTTTCTTATTAAAACATTTTTAAGATTGTCTGGGAAACTGAACCTGGCTTTAAGTACACAAATAGTTTTCTCTGAAGTGCTACACCACAAAATTAATAAAGCAAATATGTATATATGGCAGATTATGACCCTTAGAAAACAAGAAAGAAAGAAGCCTCTTCGTGGCTCTTTTTTGTTCTACAGACACTTTTTTGGTGGTGGATTATCAATTTCTTGGACTGTGTAGAAACAATCTTCATTGTGTCTGCGTGCAGTCCAGTTACTGTTACAGTAACTCTTTGTATGAGCCAATCACAGAATGGATGATGATACCTAGGTTTCTGAGCCAAATAGTCATAAGCCTGAAAGGCCAGTAAATGGCTATTTTCTTCAAAATGCAAGAACTTCAGGTGGAAGTATTTCCTTGGATGACGCACATATTTTTTCCTAAAATGCCTGGGGACTTCAAAAGGCCATACCAGCATGTCAATAAATATGTAGTCTCCTTTAGCAAAATGTTTAATGCTATTGCCAAATTAGAAATGTCTAAATGCAAATATCTCGTGGGATTTGTGTGCCTTCCAGAGTGACTGCCCATGGAGTTTTAGTGGGTTTACTCTTTAGAAATAGTAAAGAGAGTAAAGAAAGAGTAAAGAAAACAAGAGACAGAGAAACAAATGACAATTTAACAATCAGTACAGTCCCTGACAGATGTTTCTGAGAAAATTTTTATTTATCTTCTACTCTGAAAAATAGCTGAACAAATTCTCCAAATCAGCACTCTGAAGTAAATTGTTATGCTCAGCTGGAAGGAAACAAGTCACAGGTAATACTTGAAAATGCAATCTCTGAATAAAGACACTTAGCAATGTTGATGGTGCATATTCTAATCTGTGTTTGTCTGCTAAGTAGTTCAGTACTGTGCACTAGGAATGGATAGGACTCTTTGGACTATTTCAGAATGTTTACATTTAATGGGCCTTGTGAATCAGCAAAAAAGGCTTCAGTGAATCAGAAAAAAAGGCATGTTTAACATTTGTAGAAGAGGTGTCTCTTAAGAATTTTTCTGTGGATTCCATGCTAACTGATTATTCAGCCAAAAACTGTCCTTTGCAGGTCTTATCTCTAGGGATCTTCAGAAAAATATAGCCTGAACTACTCTGTACGTCAGAAAGGCACTGCCAGAAAGGAAAAGTAGGGAACAATAATTTTAATGGCTGGTTCACAAGTGTTCAAGCCATTTCATGTGTGTTGCAGTACTGGGTTTGTGTGATTCCCCCCCCTCCCTACCCCCAGGAGCAATACTACCTATTTTGTTTCATTAGCCTTACATCTTTATGAACTAACAATCACAAAAATAGAATCAAGGATCATAGAATATTTCAGATTGGAAGGAAGGTCATCCAGTCCAACCTCCTGCTCAAAACAGGGTTATCAGTCAGGTCAGACCACACTTTTCAGAGCTTTTTCCAGTCTGGTCTTGGAAACATCTGAGGATGTAGACTGCAACAACCTCACTGTAGAGCCTGTTCCAATGCAGGTCTATCTTCATTGGTGAAAATGTTTCTCCTTATATCCAGTCAGAACCTCTCTTGTTTCAACTTAATGCCCATTGTCACTTGTCCTACTGCCAAGCACCATTGTTAAGAGCTTAGCTCCGTATCATTGATGAACCCTGCGTAGGTATTGGTAGGCTGCCACTAGGTCTCCGCAAGCCTTCTCTTCTCGAGGCTGAAGACAACCAGTTCCTTCAGCCTTTCCTCACAGCACAAGTGCTCCAGCCCTTGTCTGTCTTGTAAGCTATCTGCTGAGCTCACTCTAGTTTATTGATATCTGTCTCGTAATAGGGGACAAAACCAGGCACAGTTTTCTAGATGTTGTCCAAGAAGTGCTGAATAAAAGGGGATAATCACTTCCCTAGACCTACTAGCATGTAGCCAGAGTTCCTGTTAACACAGCTTTTTTTGCTGCCAGGGCACGCTGCTGGTTCACATTCAGCTTGCTGTCCACCAAAATCCCCAGGTCCTTCTCTGCAGAGCTGCCTCCTGGTTTGTCCGTCCCCGGCCTGTGTCATTGCAAGGGGTTCTTCCTTCCCAGGTGCAGGACTTCTTTGTGTTTGTCCTTGCTGAGTTTCATAAGGTTCATGCTGGCATATTCCTCCAGCCTTTCCAGGTCCCTCTGGACGGCAGTCCTGCACTTGAGCATCTTAATTGATGCACCTCCAACTCCTGCTTTGGCATTACCTGCAAACTTTATGAGCAAGCACTCTGCTGCCTCTCAGGTCATTGGTAAAGATGTTAAACACAACAGATCCCAGGATGGACCCATTAGTGCGTCCCATTAAACACTATGCTCTGAGTTCAATCATCCAACTATTTTTTTACCCATCTTGTTGCTCTCCCACCCAGATTGTAATGTCCTAGCTTGGATACAAGAATATTGTGGGAGACAGTGTTGAAACCTGGCTAAAATCAAGGTGGATGACATCCACTGCTTTCTCCTCATCCACAAATCAAATCATTTTATCACATAACGCAATCAGGTGGGTCAGGAGTTATTTACCCTTGGTAAATCCATGCTGATAGTTCCCAGTTACCTCCTTCTCCTTCATGTGCCTAGAAACATGTTCCAAGAGGACCTGCCTCACGATTTTCACAGAGATCAAAGTGAGCCTGGCCAGTCTGTAGTGATGTGGATTGTTCCTTTGGCTTTAGAGTAAATGTAATAATCTGAGAGTAAACATTCCAAATTAGTTTTACCATTTTTTAACTAATTTTCTGTTATCCACACACCGATCACAAGAGATTTAAAAAGTTCTAAATTCTTTTTATGGGGATTCTAAACTATGTTCTGGATTGCATACTAGTATTTAGTAGTGTGTATTTATCCTTGTTTCTTCATTCAGAGTTAAATATAAAATCCACTAACAGATTTTACCTTTCAATAACCTAGTCCTTCATTGTTTAATCTGTGGTCTTTACAGAAGTGACACACACACTTTTATACATATTGACACCAATGACCATGGAACCAGACTTGTCTGAGTGGTGACAGTCAACAAAAGTTGCAAGTTGTAGCTGGGGAAGTACAAGCTGTATTTCAGGAAAACTCACATCAATAGGATAATAGTGCAGCACTGGAACAGGTCACCCAAACAGGATATCAAATCTCTGTCCTTAGAAGTTTGCAAGATTTGGTTAGAAAAAGTCATGGCTGAGCTGATCTACTTACATGAGTGGTCTACTTACATGACCTCAAGAGGTTCCTCCCAACTAAAATTTTTTCCACGTGCCCATGCAGCCTGTGTGAATCTTGACTCAGTGACATGGGTTGGGGGCCATTTTTTCTATGTCTTTTCAAGTCCCCTGTGGCTGGACATAGAGTGGACAGAATACCAAAGAAAATGTATCATTAGAGCAAGAGAATGAAGTCCATCAGGGAAAAAGTTACAGTGAAGTTGCTCTTTCCCAAGAGAGTGATTCCTAAGTCACATTTACGCAAGCTTTATCTTGC
This sequence comes from Aquila chrysaetos chrysaetos, assembly GCF_900496995.4. Classification (NCBI taxonomy): domain Eukaryota; kingdom Metazoa; phylum Chordata; class Aves; order Accipitriformes; family Accipitridae; genus Aquila; species Aquila chrysaetos. The sequence continues at coordinate 26,028,788 of NC_044021.1, read as the reverse complement.
TGTTGTGCCTGTGGTGGCAGAGGTTACATTCAAGAAATTCCATTCTTACAGTCTGAACCTCATCCTGAACACAAAAGGCAGACGTCAGAGACCAGAGAGCCTGGGAAGACCTGCTGGCCCAGAATGAAGGCTTGTCCTCAACAGTGTAAATCCTCCAGTGACACCCTTTCTATTTCCTAACAGACTGGGCAATATGGTGCCTACCATGTTCCTTGAAAATCAAGTGTACAGCCTAGGCGCTTAGTTCTTAGGCCACACAGTTATCTCCCAGAAAGTGCGGAAGCCATTGTGTTCCCAGTTAAGGAATGCTAAAACAAGTGTTGATAGTTGGCGCACATAAGAAAAAACGGCATGTAATGAAGGAAGTGATTAAGATCCCAGCACTTGCTGCACACATGTCAGACCCCTCTCCTGTTACTGAGGGCTTTCTGTAGATTCTAGACCTTTCCTGAGGGAGGAAAACCCTCAGTGTTTGAATTGCGGTGTATGTATGGGAGCTAAGAACTGTCAAACGAGAAGCCTAAACTGCAAGGAGATGGTCTAGGTGACACAGAAAGTCCTTTCCTTACCACCAGAGGACAGAAAAATCTAGAGAAAACTATATCTGTGAGTTTCCCAAGAAGCATTCTCTCCTGAGGAAAAGTTTTGAGATGGGCAGGACAGCAGGAGAATACGCTGAATCTTATTTTATGCGGAGAGGCAGGAATAACCTTTTATAACTCTGGTTTTTGGATGTTCTTCTGAGTTCACTCCCCTGCAGGACCTAGACTGTAACTGGCTGTCCTCTCTGTAGTGTCCTCCTATTCATTAGGAGCTGCAGATGGGAAAGCAAACAGACTTGGTGCTTCATAGAGCTTCACTGACTTCTGAGCAGCTGTACCTATACAAATACTGCTCTGTATATATATACAAATATACTAACATAGCTCTGTAAGGAGGATTGCTGTGGGCAGTCCACACGCAGTGGCATGCTGCTTTATTTTCTATGGGGCAGGACAAGATACTAAAATGCCCACCTGCAATCTCCTAATCCATTTCCCCATTGCCTTTGTGCACAGGGAGTTTTTGGGGGTTTGTGTGGCGGGTTTTTGTGTACGGGGTGAGGGTGCGCAGGGCCGGCTCCTGCTGGAAGCCGCTGGAAGCTCCCCCGGCTCGGAGCCGGACCCGCCGCTGGCCCAGGCCGAGCCCCTCCGCGACGGCGGTCGCGCCTCTGGGAGAGCAGATTCCAGAGGGGAACGGCCCGTGAGTCGGGGGAGTGGGATGTGAGAGGAACCCCTCTGCGGATACCGAGGTCAGGGAAGGAGGAGGAGCGGGGGAGGACGCGGTGAGGCGGCAGGCTGTCCCCCCCAGCCCGTGGAGGGGAGCGGGGGAGCGGAGGCCGCCCAAAATGGCCGCGCCTCCGTGGCTGAGGCAGTCTGTGACTGAAGGACCGCACCCTGTCTGCGGAAGGGACCCGCGCTGGAGCAGTTGGTGAGGAACTGCAGCCCGCGGGAAGGACCCGCGCTGGAGCAGTTGGTGAAGGGCTGCCTCCCGCGGGAGGGACCCCACGGCGGAGCAGGGGCCGAGCGCGGAGTCCTCCTCCCCCCGAGGAGGAAGGAGCGGCAGAGACAAGGGGTGAGGAACCGACCCCAGCCCCCGTCCCCTGCTCCCCTGGGGAGAGAGAACCGGGAGTGGGGCTGAGGCGGGAGGGCGGGAGGGAGGGCGGGGGGGAAGCTGCTCTCGCGTTGGGGTTTACTCCCCATTATCCTTGGTTTGGTTCGACTGGGAGCAAATTAAATTGATTTTGTTTCTCCCCCACGTTGAGCCTGTCTTCTGCCCGTTGATTCAAAGAAACTAACACAATAGTTTGATTAACTGTTAAGTAGGTATTCTTTATTGGCAGCGCTGGATGCACGAGGGATCGCTCCACCTACCGTGCACACCGTCGGGTCTAATTGTGCAGGTTAAGTACATGTTCTACATACATATTCACTAGATTTCCGAGAAATGTTATACATATTCATTAGTTTTCCGGGAAACCATTAGCATATGTAAATGTCCTTTACGCAGGCGCATTGAAGGTCTCTGGTGGTCTTCAGGAGTCCTCTGGTGGTCTTCCATAGTCTTCCTCACTTGTCCGCTATTTGACCCTCCTCAGGGGATTCTGCGCAGTATGGTCCTTTACATGTTTTGATACATCAGTGCTTGTTAGTGCTCTTATTATTTAAGTTTTCATTAGTGGTGTAAAACCATATGGCTAGTTTAAGCTAAATTATCTACAAGGACAAGAACAAAGGCAGGAGTTCTTATCTTTTCCAGCCCTATCTGTTCAAGCAAGGCCTCTGCTTGTGCTTTCTCAACAAGATCGTAAATTCATCAAACATTTAATTAAGTTTTGTGATCGTTCATGGCTCCTTCTTGCTCATCACTCCCAAGTACCAGTCTCTGACAGGCTTAATCCTTGACAAACACCAGTCCTTGGTATGTAAAGTTACAGAGAGACAATCATTAAGCAATAAGCAGTTCGTTCTCTATCTCACCGTGACCGTAAGTGGTGAGTGATCCCTCCCCGTCCTTGTCTCGACCCACGAGCGTTTCTTTATATTTTCTCCTCCCCATCCCACCGTGGCTGGGGGGAGGAGCGGCTGCGTGGTGGTTTGTTACCGGCTGGGCTTAAACCACGACAGAGTACATGTAGACAAGTAGAGGATATCCACCCTACTATTCTTTTACTAGACACATCCTTTCAACTCCATTGGCTGATGTTGATCACTAACCTTTGTGTGTGGTTATTAGCTACTACTTCTTTATTCCACAGGTATGTCTTCGTGTCTAAACTGACTGGGATTATTTCAAGATATTTTGTTGGTTTTTTTTTTCCAATCACTTCACTAAATCACAAATGTACTTTTTTTCATTATCTTAATTCTTATAATTCTATCAGGCAGGTAATCACTATTATCTATTAAGTTTACATTCTTATGAGTGTAGCTTAAGGTTTGGGTTGCTTTTCCACAATCTTCAAGTAAATATCTTTATTCTTCCCATTGTTTTCTAGTGCAGAGAGTTAGATTGGGGATATCTATTAATACTGGGGGGGGGAGGAGGTGTCCATTTTATAGCTTTTTTTAATTATTTCTCAAAATGAAGCACTTAAATCTTTGTCCTACTGTTGCTTTATTTCTTTTTCCAGTGAGAAACAAACATCAAGAATGCTTTATAGACTGTACAATTGAGCACATTCTGAATTGTGTGAATTATTTTCTACTGTTCATCTGAAGTATTGGTTATTCTGCCTCAGAAGAGGGAGGTCACTGGATATTGCGTTTAAAGGGAGAAGTTAGTGCTCCCTTCTCAAAGTAGCCAAGACCCAGTCTTATTAAGGATTTTAAAACCCCAAACCCTGTAATACATGACTAGCTTAACACTCTAAGTTTACTATGGTTCAGATAAACAGGCTGCATAAAAAGGTTATCGGTCTGTAAAGATTAATTGAAATATTCCTACGCAGAATGTCAAGAACAAGGTGTATAGTTATAAGAGAAATAAGAGCAGAAGAAACATGCATTTGTTTCTTTCTCAAGTCGAGCAAGTAAAACTGAAATCAAATAGTGGGGATCAGATCCAGCCCACTGTGGAAAATATTTCCTTCCCCCTTCAAATGGAGCCCTAAAGCCTATTTTCAATATGTTTCTTAATAACAAGAAGTATCTTGAAGCTTTTCCTCAATTATAAGGATACAAACCAGTAGGATAAAAATCATGCCAATGATGTTACCTCTCTTCCTTTTGCTGACAACTCGGGAACTACTTCAGCAAGCCCTATTATGCCATTTTGTACATCTTAACCTGGTTCAAGACCGGGATGCTTGGCCCATTAAGTCTGCTCCAGGTTACCATGGCAACATAATCACTTTTAAATTTTATTTAAATTGCAAATGCAGGTTTGCATGAAGTAATCTCCTCGCTACGCTGAGACAGCGCTTCTCCAGGTCTCTAATTCCAGTAGGGAGTAGGCTCCTTACATTCCTGCGTGCAGCTGATACCAGGTTATCGAAATGGCCACCTCTTGCCCACCCACAGCCAGCAGGGGGAAGGGTGGGTACCAGCCAGCTCTAGGCTCTTAAACCTGCAGTGATAACTTTACATTCCTTGTGTTTTTCTCCCTCTCTATGGGTTTGACAAGTGAACATCACTTGGTTTGGAGGAATGGAGTTCAAAGGTATTGTGCTAGTTTTTCTCAAGAGCTTGACCAAATTAGTGTGACATCTGCTGATAAGCAAAAACTAGATGCGTACTGTAAAGAGGAAAAGTTAAATAGAAGGTGAAATAAATTAAAAACTTGTAAATGGAAGGGGGTGTATATATTGGCAATTAACAAATTTCAGTTTTTATGATGGCAATGACAGTTAATGTTTCTAAGGGCAGCATAAGAGTAAGGACGGATACTGGCAAGATATTAAGTGGGAAAGATCTGGATTTCTGTTTTGCTTCATAAATGTGGTAGTTCTGACTACTATGCTTCGAGGAAGGTAATCTACTGATTCATGCTTTAAAATATGTGATAAGCCTTCTCTCTAAACAGTTCTTTGGGATTTTATGTTTTTTTTAGCCTGAAGATATGTTGGCTGAGCCAGTGGAAGCCCCCCCAACTATACTGTCTTACTTGGAAGAAAACGATTTCTCTGGAAATCACAGCTCAGAAGAAACCTCTGAAGCAGCTAAACTTAAAGAACAAGGCACTGCCTCTTTTTTTCCTTTTTTTGGGGGGGGGGGCAGGGGGGAGGTAGCGGGGAGGGTGGTCATTTACGTTCTCTAGGACTGAGCCTGTCATTTCCTTTTGTATGAAAAGCCACTGTCATATTTTGGGTGCTGCCAGGAATGGAAAATCCTATGGTTTTGGACATCCTGTGTGTTAGAAAAGAATTGGCTCAACAAACATTTGGTCTTTGAAACTGCAGTCTGTTAGACTGCAACTTGCTAATAGCAGCAAAGGTAAGTGGTAGCAACTACAGCCACCATTCAACACATCTCTCACTTTTCACTCCATATAGGTGCTTATCTCAGTCATTGTTGTTAAACATGCAGAGAATAGATTTACCCATCTATAGTGTGGAAGTTTCAGTCACAGAACTATGGATTATATTTTAAAATGAAAAAAAAAAATGGATAAAACAAAGAAGCTGACTTGAGGAGCTGCTGCTCTGATACTCTAAAACACTCCAGTAGAATGCAAGTGTTAGCCAAAGGAAATGAAACAAAAAAAATTCTCTTCCTTCTGCTTAGGTCAGTGAGAAGCATGGCACTTCTTGAGACATACCTCTGCAAATAGTGGTATTGGCTCTAAAGCCATGTGGCACCTTTAAAAGGAATTTCAGATGAGTATTTACTTTGATGACCTTCTGTTATAGTGAAGCACAGCCTTTCATGTAAAACTGAATACCACCACTGAATAAATAACTATATCCTACTTATGTTTCCTGGAAAGGATGTGAATCTGTCTAGGGCACCAACGGCATGTTTTGGACGCAAGTGTAGGCAGCAAAGTAATAAGAGCAGGGCATAATGCATGAGGAATCCCTTCCTCCACTAGTAAGACAATTTCAGTGCACTCCTAGAAAACAAAAAATAAAGCTAGTTATCTTAATAAGGCCAAAGATAATGTTCCTATTTAAATTTCATACATACTTCAGATATTACCTCTTTAGATACCTCTTATTTTTTATTTTATATAGATGAAAAATAGGCAACCATTAGACTAGAGCTTGAGGCAAAGAAGATGATACAATACAGTCTTAAAAATGCTTTTGTTTTATAATTTTATTCTCACTTTTCTCTTTTTCTTTCCTTTTAAAATTTTCAGAGTTACAAAATGACTAATATTAATATTTGCAATGTATTTTGGTCATGATAGAAATAATTTCTCTTTTCATACAACTTGCAGCATCTGTGCTCTGATAAATATCTCTGGGCGGGTTTTATTTTGCTCTGTCTCCCATTAATACGTGATTATTTTATTTAGATTCAGCTGTCATGGAAACTGGACAAGACAACAGTGAGTCTACCACTGTCACACAGAAAATCTTACGAGAAGAAGATGGCTCTGGTGCTGGAGTAAGCAGAGAGGAGGTCTGTACAATAGGTTTATCATATGCCTTATCTTTTTGTCCCAAGAGCAGGAAAACATGAATTTTAGGTGCTTTTCTGAGTTGGTACCTTTATCAATTCCACCTTAGCAGCATGCTAAAACAGAAGTTACTTTTAAAATTCTTGAATGTTCTTGCATGACATCAGAGTGAAAAGCACTAGCACTACGCAGAAGTTTGGATCTATAACCATTGAGATGGGCTTGAGATTTTTGACTAAAAAAATGAATTCATTCTTTCAGTTTTGCATTTTTTCATTTTGCATTTAAGAAAGTGAGAAACAAAGAAAATAATCAACATAAATCCTCACCATAAAAGCCCACAATTTTTAGTCCCTAAAAGCAGGCATCTTGGTCTTACTCACAGTAACTGCCTTGCAGGTGAAAGTCCTGCTTCCTTCTCAGAAGTGTGGCATATAAACAGATGTAAAATTACACCCTTTGAGTGCTCACCAAGTGCTTCTGTGTGAAGTACCAAGTGCAAAGAAGCACTTCATTATCACAGTGCTTCATTATCGGGTGACCCAAACAGAAGACTAACACTAAAACACGCTCAACTCTGGAGGAATCCATGCCTAAAATGTGTATCGCTGGCTTTCCTTAGTTGCCCACAGACTAATCTGAAAATGTATAGTTTATGGAAATCATCCCATTATAAACTCAATCTTACTTGAATTACCATCCAAGAGGTTGATCATGTCTTGACAAGGGAATGGCTGCGTGGACCGCCCTGGAAAAGTGTCTGCCACTCCTAGTTATTTCTTTAAGAAAGCAGTGTATGCTGCCTCCTGACACCTGCGTATGTTAACACCCAGAGATGAAAAATCCATTTAAAAAGTAACCAGCAGCTTTCCTGGCATTCACAATAAAAAGATGCTTTGACTAAGAAAATATTAAGACTGAACAACCTTTCCATCTCCAGATGGCCTTACAAAGGATCAAAGTTGAGGCAAGGCAGTAAAGTTGTTTGGGGTCCTTGTATTACTCATGTCTGTGTCAGAGCAGTTACATGAATAAATGCTGTTTACAGCCATGCCTAGTTTCTCTCTAGGCTGCCAGCACATTTTTTAGAAGTACTGTAGAAGAGGTGATATTTGGACGTCTCTCACCTGTCAGAGATGCCTTCCAAAAATCCTGGTCAGGCTGTCCTGATTCCTTTCAGGATCCCTCCTGATGGAAAAAGAGATTCTAGGAAGTCTGTGTGCCACCATCAAGTGAGTTGTACACTACTGAACAGAGGAAACTCTGACAAAGATGGGCTGCAATTTAATTGGCAATTCAATTATGCCAGGACCAGGAATAACTAGGACCAGGAATAACTACAAATTACTTGCAAAGCATTGAGACTAGTCACATTTTCAAAATCACTTTTTGACAAATGCCTTATAAAATTAGATACTCCATTTGGGCCTGTCTCCTAGACAAGGAAATTAAGAGAAAATGCAAGGCTGTAGCCTGTCTCTACTTTGAGGTTCACACAGTGGTAAGAAAAATTGCAGCCCTTTTAACTCCTAAATAGGGAGTACTCCAGCCTACACGACTGCAGGCTCTAGAAACCCCAAAGGGGATGGCTATGCCATATGTTGCAGTCACCCTCTCTGGTGAGATACTGGGCTTTGAAAGATGTTGTGCCTATTGCATTTCTAAGGTAATGTGTAACCTGAATTTTGTGTGATTCTGCAAATTAATATTACATATGCCCCTCATTTGGAATCCTGTATGAGTTGGAGGGCCCCAGCTCCTCAAATACTTGCCCTACTTGTTGACATATTTCAAAATAATCAGCTAGCAGTACATTTTCCATTAATTAATATTCCTGATCCAACAGCCAACACAGATTTTTTCTAAGCAGAAAATAAATGACGACCTTTCCTTCCTCTTGCCTTTGTGACTCCTACGCCAAAAGTCCGTTTTTCGTATTGCTTGAAACTGCAGTCGGTTATGACTGCTTCTGTTTGCCAGAAAACATAAAGCATCAAGAATGACAGAACTTTTTATTCTAAAGTTCTACACTGTGTGTTCTATTCAAGTGTTTAAGGTTGCTCCTTAGAGGGTCTTCTAGCATTTCTGTGTTTGTTGTGGTAAATTATAACAAATGGTGAAACATTAGATTAAGGATCATCCATTGGAGCTGACATACAAGAGGCTTTAATATTTGTTGGAGGACTTCCAAATATGATTCCTCTAACATTTTCATGCCTGCATTCACATTTTTTTAAATGCAGCGATTTTAATGTCAAGATGAACTATTGTTCTTACAATCTGGTTTTTTTCAGCTTTGGGGTATTTTTCTTAAATAAAAATCCAGTCTTGATTTAAGAGGTGTGATATAAAAAGCTTAAATCTATTGTGACAAGTAGTTTTGCTACTTCCTCATCTTTACAACTTTTTTCTTGAACTTACTCCAATTTCCACATTCTTTTCACTACATAGATACCCAAGATGGCTATACAATATGCTAATGAACAATCTTTTAGAAAATAATAATTTAAAAATTGTTACTGCATTGAAAACTGGTCTTTGTGAGTACATGGTAGAAGTGGCCCTACCTCCTGTAAGTTTACCATTATACAAGATTTCCATTGTACCAGGTATGCAATTTGTAATCCAATTAATATGGGTGACACTGCTGAGGCACAGCATTATTTTTTTCAGTGTTGTATAGAACTTGGACAAATGCCCCTTAGGAAAATTTGCTGAAGTCAGATCAACAGTGTTACTGTTATCAAGCACACATAACAAAGAAGATTATGACGTGTTAGTCAGACAAAAACATGCTGATTTAGCATTCATTATGTTCCTACTTTGACTTTAGAATAGAACAGAATATTTCAGTTGGAAGGGACCTACAACGATCATCTAGTCCAACTGCCTGACCAATTCAAGGCTGACCAAAAGTTAAAGCATGTTATTAAGGGCATTGTCCAAATGCCTTTTAATCACTGTCAGGCTTGGGGCATTGACCACCTCTCTAGGAAGCCTCTACCAGGGTTTGGGCACCCTCTCGGTAAAGAAATGCTTCGTAATGACCAGTCTAAACCTCCCCTGGCGCAGCTTTGAACCATTCCCACGTGTCTTGTTACTGGGTACCAGGGAGAAGAGCTCAGCACCTCCCTCTCCCCTTCCCCTCATGAGGAAGCTGTAGAGAGCAATGAGGTCGCCCCTCAGCTTCCTTCTCTCCAAACTAGACAAACCCAAATTCCTTAGCCGCGCCTCACAGGACATGCCTTCCAGCTCCTTCTCCAGCTTTGGTGCCCTCCTCTGGACACATTCAAGGACCTTCACATCCTTCTTAAATTGTGGGGCCCAGAACTCCACACATTACTCAAGCTGAGGCTCCACCAGCGCTGAATGCAGCAGGATAACCACCCCTTTTCACCAGCTAGTTATCCTGTGTTTGATGACCCCCAGGATGGGGTTTGCCCTCTTGGCTGCCAGGTCACACTGCTGACTCCTATTGAGCTGCTGTCGACAAGCACCCCCAGATCCCTTTCTGCAGGGCTGCTCTCCAGCCACTCCTCTCCCAGTCTAGACTTGTGCCTAGTGTTACTCCATCCCAGGTGCAGAATCCAGCATTTGGACTTGTTATTTCATCCCATTAATCAGCCCAGTGCTCCAGTCTATCTAGATCTCTCTGCAAGGCCTCTTGTCCCTCAATAGAGTCAACAGCACCTCCCAGTTTGCTACCATCAGCAAACTTGCGAATGGTGCATTCAACTCCTGCATCCAGATCATTAATAAATATATTGAACAGAACTGGCCCTAGAATTGAACCCTGAGGAACACCGCTGGTGACCGGTTGCCAGCCAGATGTAGCCCTGTTCACTGCAACCCTTTGAGCCCTGTCATTCAGCCAGTTCACCCAGCGCACCGTCTACCTGCTCATCTCACAGTTGGACAACTTGTCCAGAAGGATGCTGTGAGGGACAGTATCAAAAGCCTTACTAAAATCCAGAAAAACTACATCCACCACCTTCCCTTCATCCACCAGATGGGTGACCTTATCATAGAAGAATATTAGATTAGTTAAACAGGACTTACCATTTGTGAACCCATGTTGACTGTGCCTGGTGACTGCATTATTCTTTAAATGCTTTTCAATAGTACTCAGTATAATCTTCTCCATAATTTTTCCAGGAACTGAGGTTAGACTAAGAGGTCTGTAGTTCCCTAGGTCTTCCCTCACACCCTTTTTGTAGATTGGAGCAACACTGGCTAGGTTCCAGCCAGCAGGGACCTCCCCAGACTCCCAAGACCTTTGGTAGATGATCAAGAGGGGTCCTGCCATAACATCCGCTGGCTTCTTCAGTACTCTAACAACCTGTATCAACAATCCTGTTATCTCACTCAGGTGATGATCCTACCTACAGCTTAGTTAACTAGGTTCTCTTCTAACACTTTTCCAGATGGGAAAAAAATCTCTAATGAGACCAGATGAAAAAATCTCTGGTCTTTGGGAACTTTCCTAGTGACAAAACCCAGAAAGATCTTTTAAAAATCAGCTAACAGCTCCTTTGCTGAAAGCTGTCATCCTGCTAACTTTAAAATGCTTGGATAGTTACTATATTACATCCCTCCTAGTTTAATTAGCTACTAGTGGAACACAAAATATTTCATTGCTGTTATAAAATGTGAGTAAATCCTAGTGCTTGTTTCAAAATATGATACAAAAATGAGTTAAATGTTCTGTCCTGTATAGTGGATTTGAATTAAATATGTATTATTGTCCGACCTTCACCACTGAAAGGGTTTATTTGTTCCTGGTGTATTTAAAATATTCTTTTTATTATTCTTACTTTCTCTTGACCAAATACTGATGCTTAGCAATTTTTTGCTCTTGCTTGTTGTCCATTATTACTCTTCATTTCACCTTCTGTCACTTTTCTTTTTAACCAAGCTGGCTATGTAACCCTCTTTTGTTAGAGTTGTAGATCTCAGGGGAGTTGGCTAAAGCATTCCTAAACATCTTTTTTTAACTTCCACAATTTTCTCCCAGACAGACTGAGTTTGTGAAACTGGTCTTTTTCAAACCTATATTACTGATTTAGACTGTGCAGATTTGTGCAGATAGGGAATTAGACCATGGTCATTTGCATCTAGGTAACCAGCTTTCCTTTCTTCCAGCTCAGTGAGCAATCTTTTTGTACTTGCATGAATGACCTCTAATATGGACTGCCTTTGCTGAATGGAGTATATTTTTTGTATGGTGCCTAACAGATTTCTGAATGCATTGAACAAAGCAGGGGTTCTAGGAGAGAGGGAAGGGGGGGGGGGGGAAGAGCAAAAAATGGGAAAAGTAATGCAACACAGTTTTCATATTTAACATTTTAATTACTCAGGGCCAGAAAGGTCAGGAAGGAGAAGATGGACCTACAGGATCTCCAGGAAGGCCAGGAGTAGAAGATGTGCAGAAAAAAGATCAAGGACCTCCTGGGCCTCCAGGGAAACTTGGACAACGTGGTCAGCCTGTGAGTATTTTCTGTCCATTGAAAGAATACATGCATTTTAGAAAGGGTAATAGTCATCCATCACACATGCATAAAGGGCTCAAACTCCACAGCCTCATAACTGTCATCAGTTATACTTCAACAAGATGGGTTTTTAGCCCCACCAAATCAACTCAAGAGTGTCATATCTGCTTTGCACATGTGTCAACAGCTGTACAAGGGCCTGATGAGAGACAATCATCAGAAAGCACGGGGCAAACAACTGACCTGCCAACATACTAACGTTCTTAGAGCAGTAATTCCACAAACTCTTTGGGCAGCCTTTGCAGTGCTGCACCACCCTCCCAGCTATCATGTTTGAGCATGTTCAAAGCTGCTGGACTTCAGAACTCACATGCCTCCTTCAGTGGCTTCTGTAGATCCAGGATGTTTCACACTTCATACCCTTCTGAACCATCAGTACAAGATGTATCCAATTAAACAGAGGTGCAAAACAGATCACGCTGTGACATATTATTTGTTACAGTTCTGGTTTGTTATTTTGTCACTGCATGATACATCAAGCTATAGTCAATTGTTTTTCTCTTTTGTTGCTTCTTTATTACAATGTTTTATTTACCTTTCTAACAAAGATGTTTTATTTTAGGGCATTCCTGGTAAAAATGGGTTACCCGTAAGTACTCTTTTATACATATTTTGGTTAAGTGAAGAAAAAAACCCCAACAACATTTTTTATCAGAGACTCAGCTACATTGAAGCTTAAGCAGCAAAGTGCTTTCTCTGTGTGCTCTCTTTCGAATGCAGCTCTGGTGCTCTAGTTGACTTCCTCAGGTTGCCAAGAGAGGAGGATACAGGTTTCTAAGAGAAATTTATGATTTCCCAGCTGCAAAGAAAGTAAGAGGCATGGCATGCCATAAGCAGCTGTACAAGGAGTCCAGCTCTGGTGAGGCTGGCTTTTTTGTAGAGAGGAACTTCAAAAAGAGGACATACTTGGACCCAGACCTCTTCCAGGGAAAAACAAAGTGCTTCATTGACCCTTCATAAGACACATGCCACCGTGTTGCCTGCTCCTAAACTCAGCTGCTATTAACTTTCCAGATGTACCTCTCACCCCTCAACTCTTGCGCAGTAATTCAACAGCACCTTCAGCTTCATCCTTCCTGCTTTCCCTCCTCTGTGTTCCTCTATTTTACCCTCTCTTGTGTCACATTTGCTGTCATCTTCCTGTATTGTTCCTTCCTCCCTTCTTCAGATGACTCCCATCTGTAGGTCAGTTCACCACGAGCCGCTGACAGATTGCATATACATCCTCCGTGGTGAAGTATTGCCCAGCGATGCACATAATAACAAATCCCTAGCTGTCATATTCCACAAGTGTCTCAGCTGCTGTTGCGTATCTGTCTTCTGTTGATGCTTTACTACCTGGCTTCTTTGTTTCTTTATTATCTGTTGCTGCCACTTTGTGCATCTTTCCCCTCTCGAAGACCTTCCTACCCAGAGGCTGTCATCACCACCATGCCTGCTCCTCCTTTTGTATCCTGCCATGCACCACTATGAGCTTCCTGTCCGTTCCTGACCCCTGCAAGTCAACCTCAAATGAAACTGGTATGTGTTAAGATATTAAAAAAATAATTCAGTAGTCATTCATGGGATGCATTATTCAGGTCCTGCATGAATGCTGCCTGCATACATTAGTATGTTCAGAGAAATGTAGCTGGTTTTGCAAATATTTAGCCTCAACTCAGATTATGTGTCATTAGGGTGTTTACCGGCAAGAGGTTTACACTTTCTGTATTAACAGAAGTCTGACTTCTGTTCTAGCAGAACATTTTCAAAGAAATTCTATGAAATCAAAATAATGGGGAAATGTCTTATAGAAAATTCTTCAACTGTAATTCAAATGCTTCAAAAGCAATTGTTTTGTCCTTGTAAACAAACCCTTGTAAAACAATCCAATATCCTATCATAGGCATTTTGTTATATCTTCTGAAATGAACTATTGTCCTTTATTTTTTATAGATACTCTTTTGTCCATGTGCAGCTGGGTTCCGATCTTGCATACACCTATGCAACTTTACTATTGGATTGATGGGGCTTCACTCAGCAATAAAATTAATATGCACTAGATTTATATTGGCCATGTGTTTGCCACTTTTCTATAAACTTGATACCAGTTACTCTACAGGAAAAATAATAATAGGAGAAAAAAACCTTTCAGTCTTACAGATACCTTTTTTCTCCATGATGTGTTTATATACCCCGTCTTTAAAATTAGTACAGCCCTAAAACTTGAGCACTACAGTCCATAATCACAGCTGTCCACCTTCCCAAAATGCCATTAGGGAAAACAGAATTTATTTGCCTTCTGAATTTTTTTTCCAGTGTCCTAACTGAATTCATAAATAACACCACTCCATAATAGCACTGACTTTAAAGCTGGTGGGAGTTCTTTCTAGCCAATGATCCAGCCTCCATAGGAAGAGCATATGCGTGTTATGTATAGATAAGATGAACATATATAGAAAGGTTATTTGGGATTAATTTGACTGGTAAAGTTTAGAATGGAAAATGGGGTGAAATGCTATGTAGTACCACACATCCCTGTCAGACACATGTCCTCAGGAAGCATCCTACTTGGTAGGAACTGAATATATTCAAGTGGGTCAAGGCAAAAAGGATTTCAGTACAAGGTGGGAACAGGCTACTGCCAGTGGTATGATTTGGTGCAGTCAGGGCAACAGTTTGCAGTAGTGTGTTGCAAATATATCTCACTGTTCTATGTTGACTATCACTTCTGTATGAAATTAAAAGTAGATTTCTTCCAAGTGTCCGTTTTCTCATAGTTTGAAAGTTGTTAGGGAAGAGGCAGAATTCTAGCCTGGAATTTACCTGCTGTAAGCATATTCAGCAACTTTGGAATAAATGAAGACTTTCTTATCTCTAGATAAGTAAATGGCTAAGACACAGAAAATTTGAAGAGGACTTTTCAGACAGCTGTCACTATTTGTTCTAGTGGAACATTATAGTTTTCAAAATATTTGTCATCAGTGCTGTGTGGTCCAGTTGGCATCCTGTCAAATCCAAATGCAGCCTGCCAAGTGTTTCCATCTGTATCCCCCAAACAGGTTTCACTGCCACTTTGTTGTGGGCAGAGTAGATGTGAGAGGCACATTTTGTGCACTGCCAACTGCATAGAGGTGTAAGTCCCATATCTCCTCCCACTGCACAAACCAAGAGTTAGAATCTAGCACCCTTACATCCAGTCTCTGCTGCTAAGCGTACAGCCAGTTTAACCTGCATAAAAGATAATGTCTAATTAAAAAATTTATTTCCTTTTAGGGTAAAAATGGACGTCAGGGGTTACCGGGACTGAAAGGAAAAGCAGGCCTAAAAGGTGAAAAGGTATGTGTCCTGTAAATAACTAACAATCAAACAGATACCATTTATGCTTGGACATGTGTTAATTTGGTACACTCTGAGAGAAAAAATAATAATAATAGGGAATCACAGGAAGAATTTAAACATCCTGCTGTTCACCCATGAATCTGCATGAAGGGCAACCATAACAGAATCATAAGGATTTTTCAAGAATATGAATAAACTTCAGCAGTAGAAAAAGCTGGGCTTTCACAAGAGAGCTAAGGAAGAGATACTTAACATTTAATAAAGAAAAGGCAGTTGTTATATATAACAATATTGTTTTATATATATATATATAAAATATTGTGCAACTGATTCCACCAGCTAAGTGATTTAACAGAGGCAGTATAATTATGTTACCCTTATGAAATTAACATAATTGAAATATGAGTTAAACCATCTTAAGTAACAACTTGTATCACTTCTGAGCTGAAGTGAGCTATAATGGATTAATCTATCATTAAAGCACATGTTGTACATAAAATTGGCATTCAGCCAGTTACTCCAAGTGCCTAATTAATAATCTGTTTCATCTGTTTACCAAAACAATTCAGGCTTCATAAATTCACGAATGTAACCCATATAAAGCTCATGTATTCAGATTCAATTTGAAAGGGTCCAGAATAATTTCAAAGGCAAAATTAATCTCCAGCACAGGTATCGGGTCACGAGACAGCGTGGCAACCCCCCATCTCTCTGTCCAGCTGAACAGTCTGTCTGTTGTAATGGGAAGATACGTTGGGCAAAGGCTTATAATAAACTGAAGAGAAGTGAGGGCATGTCAGGCGGTTAGGAAGCATCTCAGGTACGACATGATGGGGGACACTTTTCCACTCCCCTGGTGAAAGCAGCATGTCTGGGACCCATCTCAGGTACATGTTCACAAAAGCAGGCAGCATGGGAGACAAACAGGAGGACATGGGAATCCATGCACAGTTACAGGGCTATCCCCTCTCTGAGGTTACAGAGACATGGTGGGATAGCTCACAACCAGCATGTTACAGTGTATGGATACAGGCTCTTCAGGAAAGGCAGGCTGGGAAGGCAGATTATCAGTAAGACGTTGAATCAGTTGGCAACAGGCATTACAGGCGCTCTGTACAGGCATTTCACAGCCTCGTTTCTGAACCTCTGAGCAGTCTCAGATCAGCAAAGGGCAGTTTGATGGACTTGCTGAGCCAGGAGTCTCTTTCTCTCCACTTTGTCTCTCTATTCCTCCCCACTCTTTACCTTATCCCCAACCCCGGACTGCACTGGCAGAGTTTAGCAGCAGAAATCAGAAGGCTGTAGACTGCAGGGAAAAAATTAATGAGAAGTAAATTCCAGATTAAGGACTGTGGTATTTGTGGAGGACTTTGACAGGGTGCTACTGTCCTGGTTTCAGCTGGGATAGAGTTAATTTTCTTTCTAGTAGCTGGTATAGTGTTATGTTTTGGGTTTAGCATGAGAAGAATATTGATAACACACTGATGCTTTCAGTTGTTGCCAAGTAGCGTTTAGACCAAGTCAAGGATTTTTCAGCTTCTCATGCCCAGCCAGCGAGAAGGCTGGAGGGGCACAAGAAGTTGGGAGGGGACACAGCCAGGACAGCTGACCCAAACTGGCCAGAGGGATATTCGATACCATGTGACATCATGCCCACTATATAAACTGGGGGGAGTTGGCCGGGGGCGGGGATCACTGCTCAGGAACTAACTGGGCATCAGTCAGCAAGTGGTGAGCAATTGCACTGCGCATCACTTGTTTTGTATATTCCAGTCCTTGTATTAGTATTGTCATTTTATTATTGTTATTATTATCATTATTAGTGTCTTCCTTTCTGTTCTATTAGACTGTTCTTATCTCAACCCACGAGTTTTACCTTTTTCCTTCCGATTCTCTCCCCCATCCCACTGGGCGGGAGGGAAGTGAGTGAGCGGCTGCGTGGTGCTTAGTTGCTGGCTGGGGTTAAACCATGACAGCTATTTACATCTCTGTCAATGCTAAAACCTGCTGCATGGATCACAGAATCCCAGAATCACTGAGGTGGGAAGGCCTCTCTGGAGATTGTCTAGTCCAGCACCCCTGCTCAAAGCAGAGGCAGCTAGAGCAAATTGCCCAGCACTGTATCCAGTTTGGTTTTAATATCTCCAAGGATAGAGATTCCACAACTTCTCTGGGTAACCTGTTTGAGTGTTTGATCACCCTTAGAGTAAAAAAAGGGAGGTTGTACATTTAAATGGAATTTCTTATTTTTCAATTTATGCCCATTCCCTCTTGTTCTTTCTCTGGATACCACTGAGAAGAGTCTGGCTCAGTATTCTTCATTCCCACCAATCACATATATATGCACATTGAGAAGATCCCCCCCAAGTCGTCTTTTCTCTAGGCTAAATAGTTTAATCTCTCTCAGCCTCCCCTCATAAGTCAGAAGCTCCAGTCCTTCTGTTGTCTTTGTGGCCTTTAACTGGGCTCACTCCAGTATGTCCCTATATTTCTTGTACTGGGGAGCCCAAACCTGGACACAGTACTTGAGATGAGTAGAGCAGAAGGATAACCTCCCTCAACCTGCTGGAAATGCAGCAATTGGTGCATGGCATCATCTAAGTGTTCTGCAGTTCAGACACTGAAAGAAGTGATTACGATACCATGAAGGGCTGCAATGCCATTAATCTCACCTGAAAAATATTACAGTAGTTCTAGATACATTTTAACAGTAACATGCTCTAAGTAGTGTGGCATAACTCATTGTGCTATTAGAGTACAAGATAGACTAGGGTAAGGTTTCCAAAGCTAGAAGGAGTAACATGCACAGATTTATGGCAGTCATGTACCTAAAACTGTCCCTACTCTAACGGGTTCCTCAAAATGACTACTGAGTTTGTAAGTGGATGTCACTGCTATGACTTATGTGGCATTCAATACTATAAGCTGTAAGGTAAATACCACAACACTTTATGATGGCATTATGAGACGATTTTTTTCTTCCTTTCTGAATAACCTCTGTCATATTTTCATGTCATGCCAAAATGTGTAACCAATACAATCACTTTCCAAAAGAGATGGATTTTCTACAGCATTTCCCAGCCAGTTCAGTGCTTCTAAGATAAATCACACAAACACCATATACAGTTTCTAGGTTTTACTAATAATAACAATTATATATATAATATTAGTAATTATTCATATATCTTGGTATAACTCAAAGGCAAAGTATAGTTCAAGGAAAAATATTCTGTGACAAATGAGAAGTTCTTTTTAAGATCTTCTTAACAAGATCTTGAGTGATGAACAATAGACGTTAGGAATTAATGTCATGGTAGTTGCCCATTTTGGACAACACTGTATCCAGAGAACAGCACTTCACCGTATTGTGGGAGCGGCAGACTGATTTTGCCCCAGGAGCTATGTGGACTCAAGAGCCTGCCAACTCGCCATTCCCTGGCATGAGTGGAGTGCATGGCAGGGTGAAACAATGGCTGTTCTGCTCTTGGAGAGCCATCACTGGGACAGTGATATGCAGGAATAGTACCTCCTCCTAAGGTTGATAACATGTGGTACAGCAGTCTCTGAGAAAAAGGTACCATCCTGCATAGCCCCACTGGTGGCAGGGATTTGTGCTTTCTTTTGAGCTGGCACTGGTCTCAGACACTTTGTGTCTTGGAATATTGGTCAATCCTTCATGACATATCTACACACTTGTCAGCTGTTCCATGACTTTTGCCTAACCTCTTGAGCAGGAGTAGAATCTCTGGACGTAGCCCAGGACTTACACAGGTGTCTGTAGCCCATGAGTCTCTATAACCCTCCCTCCCCATTTGGCTAATTCTCTACATTCTTCTTTCCTGATACAGAGCTGATGCAGATAGTGCCTTCCCTCTCTATGGACACTTGCCAGGAGCCATCTTTGGTTCTTCTGCACTGTGGAACTACTATAGCCCCTCTAGCAAAGGCTCAGTTTCCCCTATGGTGTTTGTTAATCACATAGTGAAAAAGCTGAAAAAAATGGCCTAAACATCATTTGACAATAAGCTTCACAAGTTTCCTGCAAATCTGCTTTAGTCATTCTTGTGACCAGAGTCATTTCCAGGATGCTTGGTACTGACGTAAATAATTCATGTTAGTAAGCCATAAAATCAGTCAGACTGCTTTTAATGAAAACAAAGTGAATGGAAAAGATTTCAAGGTTATAGTTGTTTACATTTCTTCTACTTATAAGCAAAGTGTAAATTAGCAAAAGAAGCTTTATTTTGCAGTTGCTGCAGCTGCAACTATTGTTAGGTAACGATTTTGATCTCCAGCAACACTTGCTACATCTCCACTGCCAAATGAAACAGGCCCGGGAACTGGCTGAATAGCTGATGGTTCAGACTTGCAAGTGTGGTCCCTGACAATGGTTTGGCCCATGTCAAATAGTCAATCAAATAGACCTCTCTCAGATAATGTCAAATAGACCTCTCTCAGATAATGCCTCAGCGTAATGCTCAGGGGTAGCATCAGTTGTTAACTCTTCCCAATATGCTGCAAGAAGAGACTGTGCATAGGTTGGCTCTGTTCATTCTACGTGCTCCCCAAGGGCTATCCCATCAGGCTTTTTACTTTCAAATACTCATCATGCTGATGGGTTGCAGTATAGTTCTCATGTTAATTCATGAAAGTTGCACAAAAAAAACATACTCAAAACATTAGCTTTGAATATATAGGGCTAAAAGGAGGCCCAGGGCCAAGTACCTAAGTGCTGTGAACACAGCCAGTCTGTTCTACGTTATCTCAGGGCCAAAGAATGATTCCCAGCCTTATTTTATTGATTAGAGTAGACATCAGAAGGAGAACATTTTGGCAGGAGGAGAAGCACCTTAGCCATAGTGAGCTAAGGTTATATCTGGAAGCAAAAGACTCCTGTAGTCCATTCCTGATTACTTATATGGCTGCTTTACTGAAGACATCTTAAGCTTTGTTTTCCATTTTTAAAATTGGGCTAATATTTTCAAGGGATACTTGAAAGAGGCATTGTGAAGATAAGTTAACAAATAGATGCTAAAAGTCCTAACAATATGTTCAGAAGCACTAAGGAACACTGACAGCTTCATATGCAGAGCTTTTTCTCGGCAATACTTTAACCAGACCCAATTCCTGCAGCAGAAAGAAGGACAAACAAGAAGACACTGCTCTGATCCTCTTTTAGACATGTAAATATAGTTGTCCAGAAAATTATTTCATTATCGCAGTCAGTGTGATTTCCT
This sequence comes from Aquila chrysaetos chrysaetos, assembly GCF_900496995.4. Taxonomy (NCBI): domain Eukaryota; kingdom Metazoa; phylum Chordata; class Aves; order Accipitriformes; family Accipitridae; genus Aquila; species Aquila chrysaetos. The sequence goes on along the minus strand of NC_044021.1, from coordinate 26,008,576 downwards.
AGGACCTGATATGTCGGTAGGGTGAGCAAAGCTTAAGGAATTGATCTGTCCACACACAAAAAAAATTCAAACCAGTTATGCTCTCTAAAGGCAGACAGCACTTTTTCAGCATAATAGTATTTAAATTTGAGGAACAGTAGCAGGATCCACCTCCCTGTTTCTGGTTCTTCTCCACTGAAAATGGAAAGCTGGCAATGAATGGGGTGTTACATGTCAGTGGAGAGTGGGGAGCTGGCTGTCACTTTTTTACTGTGGTCTTTGCTCAGTGCAGAGATACAGCCATGAGATGCTCCTTGGGAATGGATGCAATTAGGCTTCCTAGACATGACTGTGATCCAAATGTGAGAGCTGGCAGTTTTTTTCTTCCTTGTAGTACGCACAAAGTGGAAGAAATTGCATGAAAACAAGCACAAACCACTGACAGGAGCTAACGTAATAATCACTGAAAAAAAGTAAAGGATATGTTAAAATGAATGAAGCGTATCTGTAAATTAACCTGCTGGCAGACAGTGAAAATAGCCCCAACTTAATTAAATACATTCTCTGTGAATATGACTGAAGTATCACTATAGGAACCATTTGACAAAGCCACAGGGAACAAAGAAATGAATGAATACATTTATCTAATGAATTCTCAAGCAAAAAGAACAAGTGACCAAGAGGCAGGTAAAATTCAGTATTTCCTGCTATGCGACTGAATATATGAATTTAGACAACATAATTAAAATGCTTATAAGCCCAGATAACAAATTGGCGGGTTGGAGGGTAAAGCATAGATCAGTAGAGGCTGGCTAACGGTGTCAGTTATGCCTCTGTGACTTCTACCCCTTGAAGAAAGCTCAGTGCAACCAGTCTGGGTTCTCTCCTCCTGGTGCAAGGTGGGAAGGAGGTCACACCTTGCAGCTCTGCAGCGTCAGGATGGATGGGTAGGAATCTGTGCTACGTGAAAGCATTGGTAGAGGGAAGGTTGAGCTTTTCACTCCCAACGGTGAAAGAAGCTCTGGGATATGAGCAGTTGCATTGCTCTTTCTTCCCCTCTAAATGTACGTCTGTCCTGAAATCAAGATCACCATGTAGGAAGGAAGAGTGTCCAAAATGCACATCGAGGAACTCCTCAGAATGGTGAACTGTGGTTATTGAATGCCAAAGGCAAGAAATGTGAGACAGCCAGGGAGGGAGAGGAGGACACTGTTATTTTCTCCTGGCATTCCCTCTGTCAGATGTATCAGGTAAAAAGCAAGTGGGATCAATCACTTTTAAAGGTATACAAGACTTCAGAAAATGAAATTAGATGAGTGCCAGTCATTTGATGAAAACAACATACATGTTAAGCATCATAATGTTTTGGTCTGCCAGTTACTTATGATTCTATTGGCCCCATTTTAGGGCATGCTGAGGCACATCCTTCTCCTAAAAGAGCTTAAAACACAAAGGCCAAATCCTGCTTCGTGAATTCTCCAGAAAAAGGCATATAGATAGTTGAGAATGAGAAGATACCTTATAAAAGGCTTCCAACTTAAGATTTAAAAAGCTGAGGCAGAACCTCAACTCTTGACTTGCATGAAAAATGCTGAAGTCAAGCAGAAAATGTAATAAAAGTCGTAAATATCTTAAGCAGAAGCACTTCAAACTAACCTCAGCAAAATATCAGAGATGATGTAAGAAAGCCAAAGAGGAGGAGATGGTAGTAATTATGAGAGAAAATGACACAGTTCTGAACAGGCCCTTTCATTGTGTTGGCAGTAGATAAAGGTCAACACATAGAAGAATAATCATGACATGGTGGTATTGGAAAAAACATTACAGATGGTAGCAATAAAATGAAGACATTTGCTTACTGAAGAAATTTACTAATTGAGTACCGTGGTGTGATCACACTTTCTACTTGTTTATTGAGGGGAGGAGTATATAATGTAACCTAAAAATGCAGGATCCACAGTAAAACATTATTCTGACAAGAAATAAACACAGTCTAATGCTGCTAATGCTGCTTGTACATTTGCAAATTCATTGCAGAAGTTAGAAAGGGGAAAGTCCTTTCTTCCTTTGCCAGTGCAAAGATCGTGTTTCTTGGGAGCTTGTCTTCAGAATGAACAGAGTTCAACTCTGCTCATAGCATCAAAGCGGACACTTGTGTTGTTTCTTGCGACTAGAAATCCACACAGATTGCAGCTAGTGCTGAAAAACCCTGCTCTGCATTTATATGATTAAATCCTTGCTGATTTATCTTCACTTCTGTTTCAGGGTGAGCCTGGTGAGGGATTGCCAGGACCCCCTGGACTACCAGGACCCGCAGGACCGTCTGCTCCTTCCAGAGGATTAGTGAGTATTTTGGGCTCTCTGTCAATGAGCTCGGCTTGCCATAGAGGAATCCAGAACTAAATAGGAGGTTTCCTCTGGGAAAGTAGCCTGACTGCCACAGAGATAATCATGTTTTCTAAAACACTCGTGCAGAAATTCAAATAAATGTCTGGCTAAAGCGTGTTAGTACAGTAATCTACATAAACACCCAGTATTCACATTTTAAGAAGCCAGACGATGTGTGTGCTCTCCTGTACAAAAGCAATAATATATGGGAGAATAAGAAACAAAAATTTCCTCAAAAATGCATTATAAGCCTGAATTATTCATTTCTTCCTGCTACTGAACACAGAAATTGTTTGACAATCACTTACATTTGCTGTCATTAAATACTACAACACATACCAGCATCGTGACAGTGTTCATATTTTGAATGCTCAGTACTCAGGCAATGTTAAAGAATATGTTTCAGATTCATCTCCTGCACTTGGACCTTTCCCACTGTTTCCATGAGGATACATGTGTATGCAGCTGAAGAAGGAATCTGGCCTGAATTTTCAATTCACGGTGTGGGAGCTGATTTTACACGTAGACACAGCCTACCACTGGCTACCAGTGGAAGTCCTGTGGTGGACTTTTAAACAAAACTATCTGTCACACTGAGTATTGTGAGTATTTAACAAGATGGATTATGTGCTCCCCTCATCTAGGATCTGCTAAATTATACCAATCAGTTTCTGTAAGCATAAAAATAGAGTAACAGTGTTGTGAAGGGCTGCACTGTTTAGCCTCCGCTGATACTGACTTCAAGAGACCAGCAAGGCAGCTCCAGAGCATTAGGACAAAGTGCTCCAGTCCAACAGCTTTTCTCACCCAAAGGCCACTTCTCTCAATGTAGCAGTGAACACCAGGTCCTGCACCGCCTTTACTTTTGGGTTATCTGTGGTAGCAAGTTTCAAGGCCTTTTATTCTGGAGTGAACTGAAAGAAGTCTCAGTGCAGCCACGGAATGCATCCCTGACTCCTGGGCTTCTGAAACATTAGCTTTGGTACTATTATAGCTGATTCAAGTACGAATTCCCTCTGTACTTTGGGCTGTAGTTTACAAAGCATACACAGCTATGAAACTCATCAAGGACTTGCAATGGGAATCTGTAGTTAATTTATTTTTATATGAGTTGACATTATTTCATTTTAAATGTGGTAGAACTCACACATGTAGAAAAGTCATATTTCAACTGCCAAGCTTGTTTGTTGCACATCTTGGTTTATTCCTTTTAATTTTTAAAATTATGAGTTCTATAAAACTTTCATAGCAAGTTCTATAATTTAAAAAAATGAATAACTGGACTTCATTTCGCTTTGCGAGATATACTATGCAGACAAATCATGGCAAATTTTCCATGAAAAAATACTTTTTTTTCTTTAAAAGTTTTAAAAAATTCTTTGACAGTATGTATGCTGACTGTAGTTTGCACTATAGGTTTCATAATATAGGAAGATGGTTTGAGGCTGAAGAAGCTTGAATCTATGAAATTGTCTTATAGATGAGTACAGCTAGATTGCGATGCTAAAACCAAACTCTTTCTAACAAAATATTTTAGAAAATGCTTTAGTATATTAGTTTCCCTTTATAAAATGCCTCTTTGGATTCCAGTTGTAGGAATCTCAGAATCTGGCTTTTGAACTAAGAGGCACATTCTAGGAAACAGTGGCTAGTTGTTAGGTATGTATTTTAGGATATTCTTAATGTTGACAGGTATCTTTCCAAAGTTAAAGTTTGTCTGAGATACTGCTTCATCTTCAGTTTGCTTAAACAGTCATGTGGCATGTGTGTCCTGCAGGATTGTTATCACTGTACTCATAGAGCATCTGCAGGTAAATACAGAGCTGAGTGTCTACAAAATAAAATGGTATGAAACCCCAGAAACATGGCTGAAATGTTTTTGTTGTATTATAACTTATTTCACCAGTGACAGTGCTGCAAGGATATTGACTATAACTGTATTTGCAGTAATTGGCAAGTGATGTTTTCATTTGTTGTCTTTAGAAGCAGTATTTTAAAATGGAATTCTCCTCATTTCAGAATAGACTGGAAACTGAAGAATCTGGCTCTGGAGACATTGATGGAGAGTCCGAGATTTTAAGAGTAAGTATATATTGGTGTTTATTTCTCATTAGCATGATAAAGAACTTTACTATCCAGACTGTAGAAGGTCCATTTTCATTGACAGTGATACAATTTCACAATGCAAATTGTGTACATGCTTAATTCACAGCATCCAGAAATGCTTTGTAGGGGACACTGGGGGTTTCATTTCAAGATCTGAAAAGGTCTAAGTGTATGTGAGAGGGGAAGAAGTGTGAGAGAGAGGACAACAAAGAAATAATGGCAGGAGGACTTTTTAAAATGAGAAAATCCTTTTAATCTGATTCAGAGAACACAGTAAAAAGGAGAGAGATGGGAATGATACTATTCTTTGCTTTTTCAAATTTGGAGTACCTGTTCTAAAAAATAAGTATGTCTGTATGAAATACTTTATACTGCAACTTCCACTGTTGATCCATTTTGATGGTCTTTTGAACTTCCCTGTATCCTTGCCTTTGTGAAGAATTGCAACACTGTCACATCAAGGCAGAGAGAGATGCTTTGGCTTAGTGAATGTTAATAAGTCTTCGATGCACATGTTCCTGAGTGAGGTTCTCTGGGCTGTGTGACATGGGAGACCAGACTTCTGCCATGGGGAAGGAGTATTCATGCCAGGCAAACATGAGTCTTGGGCCATTAACGCACACTTGGCCATTGGTTAAACTGGGACAATCAAAGCAGGTGCTGCCTTAGGTGTTCACCTCATCCTTTTCCTGGAGGTGTCTATGTCAGCTTCAGAAAGAGCTTATATGGCTTGTGAATCTACTAAACTACTTAATTTTGCAGACATAATATTCAGGAAAGTCAGCATCCCTTTCAGTTCATTTCAGTAGGCTGTGCTGTAAAATGCAGCTGATTCACCAGCTTTCGGCTGTGCTCGGGATCAGCAGGCTCCAGGAACAGAGCAGAACAGCTGGGATGATGAGTACTGGCTTAACATTTTAGCTTAGTCTGTTACTCTTAGCATTATGTGTCAACAGCCTCAAGTAAGCTTTGTTTTAAGTATTGAATTGGTGCATTGGTCTTGTGCTTTCCCTTCACAGAGAGCTGACATATCTTGAGAGACCATACTCAGATGAGCATGGCTCTGGATTAAAAGTGGGACATCTGGCTTGTTTTTCTTGCTCTGCTTCTGAGCTGTTGAATGGCAAAGGAAACATTTGGAGTGGGGATTTTTTTCTACTTTTTTTTTCTGGACTATTTTTTTCAGAGGAGAGGCTATCTTTCCATACATCCTGCACAGAACAATGTAGCTTTTGGGGGGTAAAATAACATAAATTAGCTAGTACCTGCTGCCAGATCCAGAATTATTTTGTATGTTTTGTTTTGTTCTTGAGCCACTTCTTCACCCTTTATCTCTAGACAGTCAGCCAGATCTACTTTTACCATGTTCATGTTGAAAATCCAAGTAGCAATCTATAACATAGGTATTGCAGTTGCAAATAATGTGGGTTTCCATCCACAGAACCAGTCAGATACATAATGAATCAGGTGATACATTACAGTTAAGGTCAAATATTAGGAAAATGAGAAGCCAAGTGGCTGAAGATGAAGAGGCGTAAATGAGAAGGCTTTTCCTGATCCATCTAGATGGAGTGAGAAATAATCTTTTATGCAGTCTTTGGGATGGAGGGTTTCCACCCTTCGATTAGAAGCCGTTTCATGAATAATACTGCCGCTTTCTGAGGAATGAATTCCCTGGATGCCTGTCTCCTATGAACTCCAGAATGCTATAGCATTGAGGCCTCTGTTTTGCAACACTTCTAGTGATATTTTTCATTCTCTCAGGCTGATTTCTGCCTCAAGACTTCTTCTCTGTTTCTTCTTTCCTCCAAAGTGCTGAATACTTATTCCCAAGGCTCTTCAGGAGGGAGTTGGCCTGTGCTGAAAGTTAATTATCTTGCCTAATTTAGGAGAATAGCCTCTTTAGATGCCCTGTGTAGTTATTGAGATGGGTGAGTGCTTGGAATGGCTCCCTGTAGAAGGCTCTGTTGACTGTACTGAAAATCCAGGGTGACCATCTTCCTAAAAGAATCCTGTAGCTGACCCTAGGTCAGAATTAAAGTGTTCTTGCCTTACAGTGCCATGCCCCAAAATTTCAAACTGTCCATGTTTGCCTGCTAATGCAATCAGTAAAAAGGATGGACTTGCACTTGAGAGAGAATATTTGCAAATGTACTATTTCTCCTAAAGTAACGTATTTAATTTGTTTTATTCAATTTAAATAGATCTTTTTGTGTGAACACAGGATACAACTTTGGAGCAGAGGCCATTTTTACAACACTAAGCTGTAGCACTAAGACAGTCAGGTCTTGACCCTGAGTACAGAATCTCAGTTCTTCAGCAATAACATGAAGAAACACTTTTAAATGAGCAGAGAAAAAAACTACCTACTTCCCTCTGTTCGGTAATCCCTTGATTTAATTTTGGTGAAGTTTCTTGACATTAGGTTGATCATTGGAATACCTCTAAGGTCTTTACTGGGTTACAGGGAGCTGACACAGAGTTTTTTGGTTTTTAACTTCCAGCTTGCTGTTGCATGCCATGAGGTAGCACAATTTAGAGAGCGAGGATGGAGGAGGTCAGTGTGACCCTATACAAGGAGTGGATCTGTGAAACTAAAATTGATTCTTAATGAAGCAGATGGGGGATCGTAGCCCAAGCTGAGAGTTTTGTGAACCTGAACAGTCTGTGCAAGCTTTTCCTGCTCCATGTATACACAAATGAACCTGGCTAGGGCCGTTTCTAACAATGCTGCTGATTTATCCAGGGTCTTCCTGGGCCACCAGGCCCTCCAGGACTGCCTGGTCTTCCAGGAAAGCCAGCACCCGATGCAGGTGTAGGACCTCCTGGGTCACCAGGGGAAGATGGAGCTTCTGGTGAACCAGGCCCTGAAGTGAGTATCCATTTGTGCACAAACGTTAATGTTGTTTCTGTCTTACAACACTAAGTTCTAAGGCTTACGGTCTGTATAATTCTTAATAATTTTGCAGAATATTTTTAATTGAAAAGCTTGGATTTTATGCACATTTTTTACAAAAAAATAACAAAATAAATGTCTAGTTAACCAAGGCACGTTAATCCACAGCAGGATGTACATTTGGCAGGCAGATACTGGTGAATCTGGACCAGAATAAATAAAAAGTAGGGATGCTTTTAACAACACTAAAAAAGGCTAAGGATTATTTTTCCTGTGGTGCTTTCAGGAAAATGAAGTTTGCTAAATAACTTACATAATCTGCAGGAAATTTTTAGCATAAATTGAATTTTCCTCTTTCAGGAACTATCTTCCTTCTTTTTCTTCAGCTTATTCAGAAACACTTATTCCTGTGGACATGTGAAATACAGTTCTACTGTAAAAAAGGTTGCTAAAAGTTTGAGTGTTACCTATATGTTAATAAATCCTCAATGAAGTGTTTCTTCAGTGAAGAAAACCATTTTTTTAACATTAATCAGCTCTGTGAATCCTTTCTGGAACTGTATTTACTAATATGGCTCCCTTATTCCCTATCAACCATCTGCCAGTAGCAGTTGTTCTCAGGACTAGATTTGATCTACACGTTCACGTTACCTTCAAAGTGGGTCACTCTCCTGGTTTTGGCTGGGAAAGAGTTAATTTTCTTTCTAGTAGCTGATATAGTGTTATGTTTTGGGTTTAGCATGAAAAGAATGTTGATAACACACTGATCCTTTCAGTTGCTGCTGAGTAGCATTTAGACTAAGTCAAGGATTTTTCAGCTTCTCATGCCCAGCCAGCAAGAAGGCTGGAGGGGCACAAGAAGTTGAGAGCCAGGACAGCTGACCCAAAGTGGCCAAAGGGGTATTCCATACCATGTGACGACGTGCCCAGTATATAAACTGGGGGGAGTTGGCCAGGGGCGGGGATCACTGCTCAGGAACTAACTGGGCATCTGTCGGCAAATGGTGAGCAATTGCATTGCGCATCACTTGTTTTGTATATTCCAGTCCTTGTATTAGTATTGTCATTTTATTATTGTTATTATTATCATTATTAGTCTCTTCCTTTCTGTTCTGTTAGACTGTTCTTATCTCAACCCACGAGTTTTACCTTTTTCCTTCCGATTCTCTCCCCCATCCCACTGGGCGGGAGGGAAGTGAGTGAGCAGCTGCGTGGTGCTTAGTTGCTGGCTGGGGTTAAACCGTGACAGGCACAACTGCTGTATCTGGCAAGGTGTAAGTAGCATATATCAAGGAAGTCTATTGGTGAGACATGTTAAAGAGGAGATCTCACTGCATCTCAGCTGTGCTGGTTTTTATCAGGAGTTAATACAAAACCTAAAAAGGTGGGTATGGTAAATGTTAAGTGTCTGGCCACCAAGGTGGAAGGCACCATCCTTTGTGCAGAGAGAAATTAAGCACCTGAAAATCTTTAAAATGAGATCCAAGAAGCACGTGCATGGGAAGTCAGTGAAAACCAAGAGCTGAGGATGTATGTACCCTTAATTAGCCAGTAGGGAAACGCTGAGAATAGCCCGAGTTTTATATATGATATCTCACTTAGTGCTGCAAGGAGGTACCTCCATCCAATACGTCAGAGCCCTATCCTGAAAACCAGTCCTTTTCTGTCAGGAGCTGGGTCTCATACTCTCAGGCTACAAGAAAGTGTAAGCATCACAAATTTTTGTTCACCCAAGCTTTAGGCCCTTGCAAGATGTGTGTCCACTCAACACAGGTCAGAAATCAGGGTAATTTTTGGACTTCAAAGTTTCTGAGTGTTCCTTCTTGGAATAAATTGTATCCCTATGAACCTCACTAAATTAAAGCTGTGATAAACAGAGTGCAGAAGATGTAGCACCTGTACACAGACTATTATTTTGCTGAGCTACACACAGTTTCAGCATTTGCTGCACTCACGTGCTTTGGCTGTGTTCTGAGTATTTGCTTGGTTATGAACTGAAGTGTCCTTTTGTTTTACAATTTTACAGGTGATTGATAAGGCAGTTAGTGGTTCTGGCCTGGTAATGAGATATTTCACTAAGGTGAAATTACCTGGTCCCACAGAAGTAGGCTCAAAAAGCAGTATTTTTCACCCAGGCTTTTCACTGACATGTTTCAGAAAAGGCCTGTCTGTGTACGCAAAGGAGCTGTGACAACCATAATAGCAGTTGGAGTCCAGATCCTTAAAAATGTGTCACTGACTTAAATTTGAAAATAAATATCAAACATTTATTAAATTAGTATATTGTAAACATTGTCTTTTCTTCTGTTATTCTTTGCTTTCTAGAAATTAACAATGGATTTTTCAATGGTTTTATGCAGTAACTGTGGTAAGATTGTGTTCTGCATTCTCGATGGTTGGTTCTCAGTGCTATTTACAGTGTTAGCCTCTGATCCAGCAACAAGATGCACTCAGGACATGTTTGTCCTGCAGTTACAGTAGCATAGGCCAGTTCTTGTAGACTCCGGGTAAGCATGGAAATAGTCAACGTTACTCATGCAGCAGCGTGGAGCTCAGAGCCTGCCAGCCACAAAACCGACAAGGCTGCCCTGCACTGAACTTCATGCTGCTACAGCAAGAGTGGCAACCTGCACAGGCTAATTTAATGCACTCCTGACATATCCTGCAAGGAAAAGCCTTACATGTGCCTGGAGCTCCAGTGGTTTCTATCTCATTAAACATATCTAAGCTGTAGGGCCTCGGTGTACTTCTGTGTTTTAGATTGCTGACCTTGTCATATCCTGACAGCGTAAAGGGATAGGGCCCAGCTATCTGCAATGCATTTCCACCCACATCCTTGGTTTCCTTGCAAGAAAATTCTGATGACTGGGAAGGAAAGAAGTGTCTGGTCTAGAGGATGTAGAGAGCAGGACAAAAGGATGTATCGAGAGCACACTTGCCCTACTACTTGTTAGGAAACTTGCCATTAACAACCCAAGGGCTATGATAGCAGGAAATCATTTTTCATTCTTTCCTATTCTTAATTACTCTAATCAAGGAATTAAAGCCTGAAGAGCCCATGGTTTACTTGAAAAGAGCTGTAGGTGGACTGACAGCAGCTCTCCAGTGTCCTGCACAGTGGCCACACTCCTAGCATGCCTTCCCCATGCTCTGCTTATGCTGCTGTACACACAGCCTGTTGGTCCTTCCTGGATGTTTTCTGCATTGATTGCAAAGGGGAAAAATTTCCACGACCCAGCCAGTCGTCTTCAAACTCCTTTACAATATGCCAGACCCTCCCTCCCTGGCAGTGAAAGAAGAAGGAGATGAGAAGCTCACCCATGAACACAGACCAGACCAGCACTGGATAGGTTACTGTCTTTATCACAGTACTTGACTCCAGGACAGAGCTTGCTTACTTGCTTTATTTATTTGTTTCTTTATTGTCAAGTTATTTTTTCCCTAAAGCCATAAGCTTGGCTGAGAATCCACGAGATCAGTCTCATGAGACTGAGTCCTTTTTATTTGCTGTTTGGATTGTGAAATTTAATATCTCTGACAAACATGTTTTCATGTTTGTGGGTTTGTTCATTTGTAACCAAAAAGGCTAGAAACTTGTTATTTTAGTTAAAAGCTAAGATTCTCCCCTGACTGTGGGGAGAATATCCAACGTTGCTAGACTTCCAATAATATTTCAAGACTACAACATTGTTAGAGAGTAATAACAAACTTGTTGAAGTGGGGTTTTTTTAAGATGTGCCATAAATATTTCCCACTAAGTGCTGTGAATACTTCAGACTAAGAGAACAGCAAGTGCTAAAGACCATGGCATGGCAGTAGTTTAAGCATATGCTTCATTGTACCTTTTGTCTCACTTTAAGCATGAACAGAAGTCCTTCTAGAACATGCCCTGGAAAAAGGCATAGCTTTATTACATAAATGCAGCGCCTGACCAGTCTTTCTTGTTTTCAGTTAATTACTTCCTTTTATTTGTATTTTAGTTGTTTGAAGGTAAGCTATTTCTAGTCATATCTAGTCACTGAATGACTGGCTGAAACAAAAAAAAATCACATCCTCTGGGAGATAGGAGAGTAACAAGTGTTCTAAAAAGTCCTGCAGAGAGCTGTCGTGAAAATGCCTACTTTGGCAACATTTCTCACAACCACAGTATCTTCAGAACCACAGTATCCTCAGAGAATAAGTGGAGGTCTTCTGTCCTCTAATACAGACCAATGTTGCTCCCCAATGCTAGTATATTTAAAATTGATAATAATTTTTCAGTAAAAAGGAGATGCTTAGCATCTTAAGGCTTACTATCAGAAGCAGTCTGCTTTATGACCAGGCATATTTTCCCACAAAAGAGGATATATTTTATAGTTTGATAAAAATTCTAAAAAAAATGCAAAGAGAGTCTAGGATCAATAACAGAAAAGCAAAAAGATGTAAAAAAAAAAAAATAGTAACCACATTCAGTCAGTCAGCTTCAACATGAGATATAGTGATCAAAATTAATATCAACTGCTTTTCATGCTTGAGATACAAACAAAACCAAAACCCATATGAACTTGGAGCATATCATAAGAAATTAAGAGACAATAACTTTAAATGCATATGGTCTTTAGCCTGCCTAAGAATGATTCATGAAGTTTGGAAGGTGGAAAATTCCCCCAAAACAGCTTTAATAGAGTAGGATGGATTGGGATAGGTTTTCATGAACTAACCAAATAGATGCAGAAGTGTGATTCTCTTAAAATAAATACATGCTTTTGGCCTCAGTTTCCCTCCCCTTTTCCCATTTATACTGATACAACAAATCATACTGGCCTTGCTGCAGCCATTATTCTCTGCATGTACTGATTGTAATCAGGACAGCACTCTAAAGTAAAGAAGCCTGAAATGCTGGCCAGATTTCATCTAACTGTTATGCTCCCAACAGTACTTTTTTTTTTTTTCTTGAATCCAGGACAGATCAAATTGTATTGATGATTATGACTGCAATTTTAAGAAAATCCATTGGCAAGACTTGTAAAATAGACAGTAACCCTAATGATTTATTTGCTGCATTTGACAAAGTGCAGTGTTAGATTAAAAGGTCCTCTATAATAGCATCTTCTCTATTCAAAATGTACTTTCAACATCAAGACTGTAGCCATTTCTATACCTGTAGAAGATAAAGTAACTAGAATGGTCTAGGACAGTTTGTTAAAAATTTACTGAAAGTCATAATGTAAAAAGAATTCAAAGAAAATGGAGAAATATGTATTGATTCATCTTCTATTTTAAAGATTAATGTATTCCCTGTTGTGCAACCTAGGATTCCACAGGCTATAATATTAACTACTTATAGCCAGTCATTTTTCTGATGCAACAGAAATCATTGTTGTCCACTTTCAGGATAACTTCTGGCAAACATATCAATTAAAGAAGTAGAAGTTAAATGTTAACCAGACTACTAAAGTACATTTTCAGAAGAATCAGACCATGACAAATCTGCAGGCTGCTGAAGGAAAACTCCAGCTATGAACAGTACAGACCCGTGCATTCCCACACTTTCAGATGACCTAAGAAACTGTAGCCCTGCTCTCCAAAGATTTGCATGCATTTGCAGACTCTGGATAAATGAAGTGAGATATATTCACAGCAGAAATTTTTGGATGGGAATCCTCCTTCAGTAACACATTGAAATAGTTGTGTAATTAAAAGTCTTCAGTTGCGAATTCTAATTTCAGAAGACGAGCCAATTACTTGAAGTTGTGTGCAGGCTTAAGTCGTTGCTAAATCAAGAAGTTTGTGATACATCTCTTCTCATGAGAAACATCTTGGAAATGTTTGGGTAAAGGCTGCCTTTTGTAACAGGAAATACCGCTTCTCTAACTGCTCCACGTTGCATCTGATAACGATGTGATATTCATCTGATTAAATACATATTTTCTAAATGCTACATGAACTTAAATTGCCTGGTGGCATTGTATAAGGATATTTTCTATGTTGTTTTTTTTTTTAAGTAGCTCACAAATGCATGAACACACCCTGAAGTGAATAGCAAATCTCCAGGTGTCGCTTGCTAGCTACATAAGAGAGACTATTCAAAAGCTGTAAAGGAAACAAGCAATTTCAGAGCAATGAAACTTAAAATTGCTAATCAGTATAGTGGAAATAGTGACTGAAATTTAGAACAGTGATTGTTAGCCCAACCTCTCTTCTAATCCTCTTCTGTCTATGTCATCATGGCAAAATATAATGTGAAAATGTTTGAAACATACTGAAAATACTTTGATCTTTTTAATATTAAAAAGAATCTATTAGTTATTCTATCACATACAGTGCATCCAAAGGGCAAAAACGGGGTAAAAAATAAGGACAGCAGGGAAAATGAGGCCTTTGTGACCATTCTGAAAACACCAGAGAAAAAGGATGTTTTCTATCTCCTTCTGCAACCATTTATATCCTTCCCCAAAATAGTTGAATATGTAAATGGATAAAAGATTCTCAGAGGCCAGAATACACACCTGTAAATTTAATTAAAGGCTTTCACAGCCCAATTTTAAAAACATAGGGCATGCAAATACGCATGTAATTGTTCCCTTTCTTGCATGTGTAATTACTGTGGGCTGGACTTCAATACCTGCAGTGACTGACTGGTTGACCATACAATGCCAATTTTTCCCAGCCTGGCTGCTCACTCAAATGCATGCTAAGTCATGGATACAATGCAGGAAATTGGGTGGAGAACTAAATATATATTTTTCAAGGCAAAATTAAAGTGAGGCATCACAGAGAAAACCTGGGCCACTTTCTGACTTTGTCAATACCAACGTTTTCTCAGCTAGCTCTTGTCTGGCACTGAGGTTGCCAAAAGTGTGGACAGCTGGAGTGCATGTGGATTTCAACCCCATCGCATCTGTAGTAGTGTTGTCAAAACCTGCTTCAATAGCACCATTATTTTGCATGCTAACATTATATTTACATTATGTTGGTTTATATTTTTTTATTATTTTGCAATTGTTTGATATCATTTTCTATTAAAATATATTTAAATATTGTTTTGATACAAAGCCAAACTCTCAGGAAACAAATACAAATCTTAGAACTTAATGGTGTTTGGTCCTGGTGCTACACATTAGTCTTTCATAATGCTGTATCATCAATTGGTCCAAAATACTTACATGCATGTGCTAGGAAGAGGGCTCTCAAGTGGCACCTGCTTTAGATTTTCTATCATCTACAGGGTCCTCAAGGTCCTCCAGGTCTTGATGGCATGGTTGGCCCACCAGGACAGAAGGGAGAAAAGGTAAGTTAAATTTCTGTCTTGCTCCTACTTCAGTGGAAAATCTTTGTCAATTCTAGGCTGTAAAAACCATAAATAGTTGTTCCTGCAACACAGTGTTGGCTAGCTTTAATATTTTTTTTAACTGAATCCAGCTGCTAATGGCTTATTAGAGCACATCTCAAAAGGCATATTCAGAAATCCAGAATTCCCTATTGGGTACAGTCTCATTTTCTGCAGCATGCAATATTCAAAATGCAATATGAGCTACTCTGTTGTGATGTGCCAGTAAAAAGCCAGTCACGACTGGACTTACGCAGGTGAGTTTGTAGGGGGAAAGAAAGAACTCCAGCTAGTCCAGACTAGCGTGACGGCATATTCCCTGCAGAACGCGCCCTCTGATGCATGGGTATACCAGGGCAACTGGGATTACTGAAGTTTGGATTCCGTGGACCACTGACACATCAAGTTTTGTACACTTCTGCAGCAGCCAGTAATTCTCTTAATTGCTGACTAGTGCACTGCTGCTGCCCCAGCTACGATATCCCACCCCCACGTTAGTGGCAGTTCCAGCCTTCTCTCACCCCTTGATGAGACATTTCAGCATTCTAACCTGGCAGCAAAGGGTTACGTAGTTTTCTGTTGACTTGCTGCACCGGTTGGCTTCATGCATGATCAGATGAGCATTATGGCCAGCAAAAAGGGAGGAGTGGGGAATACGTAAATGAAAGCAAGGGATCATAACATCCAGCAGATAGATTTTCTTGTGTTGCCATAGAACAAAAAACTACATATTGCAAAATTGCCACTCTTTCTAAGTTTCCCTGAATTACTGCATCCATTTTTTTTTTGCACCCCACTTCAAGAAGGATGTGGAGAAGACAGAGACGGTGCAGCAGAGGGCTATGGAGATGGCCAGGGGCCTTGAGTACATGACCGATGAGGAGAGGCTGAAGGAGGCCAAACCATTTAATCTGGCAAAAAGGAGACAAAGGCATGGCCAAAAGATAGAAAGATATAATTATAACCCTTTAATGAAAGCTAGTGCGTCTCCATTTGAAATACTGAATCCGGTTTTTTGCACCTTCACTTCAAGAAGGATGTGGAGAAGACAGACACAAAGACTACAGGAAAATTTCATCCTCCAGTGAGCTTCTATGCCACACTTCATGCACAAGGACTCGGAAGTAGATTCCCAAGTGTATATTGAAAGCTCGCATACTGTAAGGGAAATGAAAAGGCAAGTCCTAAATGGCCAGAATATTGATATTTATTTATTTATTTTTTAAACCACAAGATTTTTTTATAAATACTCTCTGGAGACTGAAGGATCTGAGTAGTGATTTCAAAAGCCTGAGGTTGGTAAAACTGCAGCATGCATGGGAACTAGCAGCTATCCAGAAAATGCAGTATGTATGTTACAAAGCAGGCATCGGAAACTTCTGTCCATTGTAATCAATGGTACGTGTTTTACATAAAGGAGTCTAAGAATAGAAAGATGTCTAGCTGAAGTAAACTGAACCTGAATCACATATTATAGGAAGAGACTGATGTGGGAAGGGAAGTAATTGGAATAAAAAATTAAACTTTAAAAAAGGGCATAATCCTCAAAGAAAAGGACAAAACCGCAAATGTGTTGCCTCACTGAGGCAAACACTGTTTTCTGCATTGTTTATATCTGATAAAAGTTTAATTAGAAATGAAGCACTATATATTTGCACCTGCTCAATACAATCCCCAGCACCTTGGGATAATAGGATTTTTCCATTTCTACTATTCATTTTTGTCTGAAAACCTTGATTTAGTCTATATTGCAATATCTATTTTTAATCATTATTCCCAATTAATCCAGAGATTACAGGGAGAAACTGCAGGATGCACTGAAAGTAAAGTAAGTTTGTTCCTTGGAGTGAAATTTGATGTGGCTTTTTGCCATTACTTTTGGAAGAAAACATTGTTATCATTTCACACCTGATGCTTACTCATTTTTTTCAGACTTTACTCAAGCAATATTTCTGTTGAATGAGTAAGGACAGGAGGTTGCTAATACAACGATTAGTTCCATTAGATTCAGTGCAATTTGGAAAAGAAGTATTTGCATGCCATGACTTTCTGTCTATTCCATGAACTAGAAGTGGAAAAAACAGTGTCTAAGTGTATAAAAGCAAATCAAATAGCTCGATTGCTGCAGATGAGCCTTAAAATCATAGTAGTCATCATATCCTTTGTTTGGAACAGTGCCCTAGACAACTTGTGTGGGATCAGTTTCCGCTTCCGTTATATCCCATGAGAGTTTTGACATTCAAGTTCAGAAGCATGAGGATGTGACCTGCAATGCTTAATTCTGAGTGCTCCAGACCTTTAAAATCTGCAGCAATAATTGAAATACAAGATTGCATCCTGTCTGCATACCAGACCAGAAGTATTCATTTGTTATTATAACTCCTGAATTACAGTTTTCTTTTTAACTAAGAGATCTAATGTTTCATGTACAGGACGCTATGACATCAAATTAAGCAACACAGAAATCTGTGGGTATTTTAATTAAGCAAAAATATCATAAATGTGTTTTTGTGGCCTATCTAATGCTCTTACTGTAAGTAATTAGGATCGGTTTTCTGTTACAGGGTGATCAAGGTCTTCCTGGTTCCACTGGTCCAAAGGTAAAAAAAAAAAAAGGGTCTTTATACAATGACAGTATCACTCTAATACAGCACGTTACTGAAAAGGGCTGAGAAGTCTAAAAGATTATTATTGTGAAACCTAATGAAATTAGCAAACTTGGCTTCTCAGTTGGCCAAAGTACTTCTCTAAGAAGTGTGGCCAGGAGGTCAAGGGAGGTGATTCTTCCCTGTACTCGACTTTTGTGAGACCCCACCTGCAGTACTGCCTTCAGCTCTGGGGCCCCCAGCATAGGAAAGACGTGGACCTGCTTGAGCAGGTCCAGAGGAGGGCCACGAAGATGATTAGGGGGATGCCCCATCCCCGGCGGTGTTCAAGGCCAGGCTGGATGGGGCTTTGAGCAACCTGGTCTAGTGGAAGGTGTCCCTGCCCATGGCAGGGGGGTTGGGACTGGATGATCTTTAAGGTCCCTTCCAACCCAAACCATTCTATGAGTCTGTGATTCTACTTACTTGCATCTACTTCTGCATGTTCAGTATACCAATAGACTGACCTTTTATTTTAGGGTGATACTGGAATCACTGGGTCAATAGGCCCCAAAGGAGAAGCTGGTGCTATTGGGTCTCCTGGGAAACCTGGACCACCAGGACCTCCTGGCCCCCCTGGGCCCCCTGGACCTCCTGGACCCCCAGGACTGAGCTACAGTTTGGGATTTGAGGTATTTTGCTATTATGGGGTTTGCTGTAGCTATGGATCTACTTCCTTCAGAGGAGGGACAGTGTAATCACCTGTGTATTTCACAGCTATTTAAGGCTGAATTGATGACAGAGCCATTTGCTCTAGACTGAAATTTGCCTAGGAGTAGCCAAAATTCTTTCTACATTTCACCATCTAATTGGCCATGCTTAGGCCAAGTAAGTAATGCATTTCTTTGGGCAATTTTGATGAAACTATTCAGTACTAACAGTGTTCGGATGCTGGGTTTGATGCTTATATCATTGCTAATATAAAATACTCAAATGCTGTACTACAAGGGAGAACTTATTTAGCACTTTTTTTCATGTAAATAATTTAGAGCAATGATCAAAATATACACAGATTGCTGACAGTATTCATTAAACTCGAACTGCAGGTCCCCCTTAAGCTATGACTTTTCCCATGCTGTCATTCTTCAGGCCACAAGTTTAGTTTAGGCATGTCACTTATGTAATCACAAGTTTAGTTTAGGCTTGTCACTTATGTAATGTGTAAATAGAGAGACAGATGTTGGACATTTCTGACCTCATGGTCTGTTCTACTCAGAAGAAAAATGTTCTATAAAAAAAAGTTTTTAAATTGCAGATGCTACTCTTTCTGCTTCTGAAAATAATACCTTCATCACTTTAAAATATGAGATCTGGCCAGCTCAAGCTGAGTTTAACATGTCATTTGAGAACTGCTCATTTAGATGATCTTTTTGGAGCAGAAAGTGGCTTTGCAGTACAGAAAGGCAAAGGGAGCACACTCAGGTTCAAGAATTAGAGCTGCTGCATTAACATCTTTGTGAAGAGAGGTTGACAAATTGCCTACATCAATATTCACATATGAGTCTTACCTCTTTTTCTTTTTCCATGCATTTTTCATTCCTAATTCAGCTGTTTGGCTCAGGAAAGTCTTTCCAGAGTTGTCTTTTTTTATGTCTTGGGATATAATACAAATTTGCATAGAAACTGAGGGCAGTTTCATCAAAGAAGTAAGCAATGTTTGACCAAAACTACTGGCCATCTGGAGAACTGCTGCAGTAAACTGGTGGTGTTTAAAAGATACCGGTTTACTTACACATATTTCTCCTAGTATCTACACTACCCCTTTAGTATTAATCTTTTCTTTAGAGACACTTTGAGTACTCCAAGTACAGAGGTGACTACTAATGCTTGTTTAAAGACACATTCTGATTTCTGATATCTGACTAAATAATACTGCACTATATAAACTACTGGTTAATAATGTCACTGATGTCAGTGGATTTCAATGGGACAAAAAAATCTCTCCAGCAGTTCACAAGTTCTTAATTGCTGGCCCTGCAGTTGTTAGCAAGGAACAGCATAAAGTCTAAGCA
This sequence comes from Aquila chrysaetos chrysaetos, assembly GCF_900496995.4. Lineage (NCBI taxonomy): Eukaryota > Metazoa > Chordata > Aves > Accipitriformes > Accipitridae > Aquila > Aquila chrysaetos. The sequence continues at coordinate 25,989,241 of NC_044021.1, read as the reverse complement.
TACAAACACTCCATTGCATTAACTTAGGCACACTATAAAGGCTGGTACAGAGTCTCCCCTGAATAAATATGTACTTGTCTCAGAATGAGATAGGGACTACTGGTAAGCCACATCTTCATCCTAGGCCCGGTCTGAGTTTTAGCCCAGGATGATGGCTTCTCTGACTTAGAGCCATCTTCTGCGACCCTTGGGGATCCAGCGTTAAGAGATTCTCCACTCTTCCCCATCCATTCACACTATTTGAGTAGAAGACAACTTTGCCTCATTGTGCCACCAAAGGGTTCTTCTGCAGGTAGGTACTTAGGACCAAACTCTGCCACTTCTGATACCTAAGTCTCAGAGGAACAAAGTTAGTAGATGAGCAGGAGAGAGAGAAAACTGGAAGTCCCCTCTTTTATGGACACAAACACAGAAGGATCCCAGCTCTAACTGCAGCAACAATATCTTGACTGGCTTCATCTTGAACTTCCATCTAGTCCAAACAGAATTGGCATGATTGTCATTTCCCTGAGAGGAATACTACTGTTAACAGGCTTCCTAGTTCTAGCTGATCTTTTGGATGCCCACCCCTGCCATCTGTTAAGGCAGCACCATGGTCTGCCAGTTCGTTAGGGCAACGCTACCTTTTGGTTGGCAGTCTGTTTATTGCTGTAAGGCTGTTTCTGCAAAACATTCCTGCTAGCACTCGTTAGCATCTGTTGTCAGCTATGTGCAAAAACCAAATGGCATGGGGTTTGCTGGCACTTATGCTTGCCAAAAGAACAGTTTGAGCTGCAGAAGGTACCTGGTAAACCCATTAAAAACATGCAGATGTCAAAAGCGATGGTGTGTTATATAAAGCAGGCATCAAGCACTCTCTTAAAGGGAAAAATAATTGATGCAGTGGAGGCAAGGGAAAGAAGGACTCAGAAACACAGCTTGTGGTTTACCCTAAATAGTGACTGGTTAAACAGGCCAAACAGAATATCAGCAGATTTTCTGTTTATATTTGATACACTTATAGCTGATGGAGGAACAAAATGAAAGTCTGAATAACATTCAGTCTCAAGTGAAAGGACTTGAGCCAACCTGATGACTCAATGTCTCCCTCCTTGGTCCCCGAAAGGAAGGACCCAATTCCAGCTGTGCACTCCTTCTGCTTCTCTTGTTCTTGCTCTCATGGAGTTGGTGGAAAAGGGCAAAAGAGCAAGATCTCTCTTTTTGACTGGAGTCAGATCAATTTATGTTTTCCATAACTTCAGCATTAGGCTGTCATTCCATAGCAGCTTAACCTGATCTACTAGGTCTTCTACCCTTTCCCTACACCATCTCCAGGGTGCGTCAGACCTATGGTAATCTGAGCCATTTCAAGTCCCTAACTAGCAGAAAGCTAAGTAGGCAAGGAGTATGAGCCCTCTAAACATGATAAGCTGATACAAGGGCTTGTTGTCACAAAGAGGTGGAGATTCTGCTTTGCTCCTGCTCCTCCTCCCATCTGCAGCCATTCCTGGCACATGAGTGCCCTTCACATGCACTAACATCCAGTGTTCCATCAATCCTTCCACAAGCCAATTTAATTTACTAACATTTTAGAGAACCATCCTACCCCCCAAAAGTAATGTATTTTCTGCCATTTTAGTGATTTAAAGTGGCTCACAGGAAAGTGAGAGGATTCAACACATGGCACTGATGTTGAAAATGAAGGCTATATGGCTGTGAGCAGGGAAGTGGAGTGAAGAAAGATCAAGATTTTCCTTTTTCAGAAAAAGGAAACAACCCAGCACAGCTGCATTTAAAACTGCAGCTAAAAGCAAGTGAGCAGTTTCCTGCTGGCATGGTTCATCCAGATGGTTTGAAGCACAATCTGACAAGTTCTAGATTAGGCACAAGGCAAGGGATAGGAACATGTGGCTGGAATGGTGCTGGGGGTAAAACAGATAATTGTGGCTGCCTGCAATTTTATTTCTTCAGCTGCTTTGGAACTGGCAGCTCCTGGTTCTGCCATGGATTTGGAATGTCGCGGTCAGAACAACGAGAGCTGGAGGGAGGTTGCTGCTTTCTGTGTAGTCTCCTTTTGAACCCCTAGAAAATCTCCTCAGGAAATAGGGATGCTGCTCTCAAGGTCTTCCAATTCACAGAGATCTTTCTGAAGTCAGCAGAGTGCCACAACAGTGGTCAGTGGGCTGGAGCCCATGACCTATGAGGAAAGGCTCGAGGAACTGCGCTTGCTTAGTCTGGAGAAAGCTTAAGTGTTTTAGCAGCCTTCTGATGCCTGAAAGGAGGTTATTGAGAAGACACACAGCCAGGATCCTTACAGTGGTGCACAGAGTGATGAGCAACAACAGTCATAAATTGAAACAGGGAAGGTTCTGACTTGATATGAGTAAAATATTTTTCACCTTGACGACAGCCAAGTGTTGGGACAGGTGCTTGGAGAGGCTGCAGAATGTCCATCTCTAGAGGATTCCAAGACCTGAGGGGACAAAGCCTTGAGCAACCTGATTTGAATTCAGTGTTGACATTGCTTTCAGCAGGAGGCTGGACTAGGTAACCTCTGACACCCCTCCCAACATAATTAATTCTACAATTTTGTGATAGAACATTTTTTTTTTCTGCTCAATTTCATTTCAGTAAGCCGTATTTTAGGCAAGAGTTCAGCATTCAACTGTGAGAATTAGGAAAGACCTTTATTTTTTAATAATGATTGCTGCTCTCAACAAACTGCCTGCAAGTTCTCCCTGCCTTAAATCAGTTATGTAATCCCTTCCTAGTCATTACAGTATTTCAGTAGCCAGGTGGCAGGTAAATGCTAAAGAAAAAAATACTGCTACAGCATGCTTAAACATAGCACATACTTAAAACTGTGATGCTATCTCACTTCTGCCTGATGGTGAAGTGCTGGACAAATGGTGTCAAACTGGCAAGACTGTAAAGACCAGAGTTTCTGGAAGGAAGATCAACACGCCCTTGTTGCATTTGAGTGGAGCTTGTGTCCAGAACATCATGCATTGGTCAAAAAAAGGTTAATGAGAGAAGATAAAAATATTTGTGTTCAGTAGCTTTCCAGTTTTTTACAGGACTCCAGAAAACAGAGCATTTGAAAAAAAAAAAAAAAAGACAAAAAAAGAAGATAAATTCTTAAATCCTGTAGCATTTTTTCTCTTCCATTAGGATATGGAAGGATCAGGTAGCATTGGCCTGTTAAGTGAATCCAGAATTCCAGGATCAAGAGGGCCAAAGGTAAGTGGATGTTTTGGGGGATGGGAGTGTTGTTTGCTGTTGGGTTTGGTGGGGTTTTTTTTCAAAAACAGAAGTGTCTTCCTCTCTGCTTTTTGGAAATGCATAACCCCAGTCAGCTATAGAGTTGGAGTCACTGCACTGCACTGGATTCAGTTGCTCTAGAATGACATTACAATAACTGTGTCCTCCAAAGAATCTGAATGGTATTTCTCTGACACCTGGTTAGCTGATGACTTTCAGATTCTGCTCTGGTATATTTTTGACAGACTAACGGATGAAATAGAGTGTTTTGTATTATCTAGCGCTCTATTTCTTGTTTTACCCTAATAGATGCTGTTTTTGCATATGAAGATGAATTACATACACTAATGAAACTGAAATGTTATAGTTTTACAGTCAAATGTGCATAATCTGAAATACCACTTAAACTAAAAAAATGTTCGCAGTAGTGTGGAAGCAATGTCCCAGAGGAAGGGATGTTTTTTCCTCCATCACCATGTCTCAGGAGATTTTTGCTAGTGTGGGCTGCTTTAAAACACCAAGTAGGGAAAAGGGAATACAATGCATCACCACTTACCAGATCATTTGGATTTATCTTCATTCTTAACAATAACATCAAAACTGCAGCCTATGATGCCTTCCCCAAAGCAGGCAATTACCCAGCATTCCTCCTCCCAGAGCTGCCTGCACTCTTCTAGTTTGGTCTTCAGAAGTCCTGCCCCTGTGCTCACTCTGAAAGAAATATTCAAACTTTCAAAGCATAGCTTTGAAAGAATAAGTCTTTTTGCCCAAGTTTGGAGAAAGTGCTGCTGATGATGATCTTGCGTTATGGTAGATGCCAGATTGAATACTAGGCAACAGTGCACTATCACTGCAAATACGGCAAGCCCTGTGCTGGAATACATCAGAAAGAGCATTGCCAACAGATACAGAGTTGTTACCTTTATAGCCCTTTAGTCAGGCTTAGTGAGGCTGCATTGAAATACTGCATCCATTTTTTTTTCACCGCACTTCAAGAAGGATGTGGAGAAGACAGAGACAGTCCAGCAGACAGCTGTACAGATGGCATGGGGACTTGAGTACATGACCGGTGAGGAGAGGCTGAAGGAGCTCAAATCGTTTAGTCTGGCAAAAAGGAGGCAAAGGCACGATCTAATAGCTGCTTACAAGTCTTTGAGGGGCAATTGCAAATATGATGAAGCCAAACTGTTGCTCGTAGTGCCAGGTGGTACAACAAGGGACAGTGTTCACAATTTGCAACTTGAGACGTTCAGGCTAAACCTTAGGAGAAACCTGTTCGCTAGGAGGTTGGTGCAGAACTGGGACAATTTGCCCAGGGAGGTTGTGGAAGCTGTGTTCTTGGAAGTTTTCAAGACTTTGCTGGACAGAGACGTGACTGACCTGATCCAGAGCTGGCAATGGTTCTACTTCAAGGGGGTGACTGGATTAGATGGCCTCCAGAGGCCCTGTACAACCCTGTTTCTATGATTCCATGAATCATTGGAAATGAACTGAACGCTGGAGACAGGAGCAAGTTTGAGAAGCTCTTCACTGTGCTGGTTTAAAGTACTAGTAATTGTGAGTCACTGAAGTTATAGATGAGTCAGTTTAATATGTTGGAGACCTTTGCCCCCTCTTATATCTTTTCCTAGATGCTAAAAAAGTGGCACAAAAAAAAAACAGTTACAAAAATAAGAATAGAATTCATTAGCTGAAACCAGCTAGTATCCAAAATGAGATGTCCAAAACTAGTGCCAAAATTGCCCATTCTGACCTGCCTAAATGACAGCCTTACTCTCAGGTTTGGTTTTATAACAGGCATTGTTTCCAAGTCACTCAGCTATAAATACTGAAAAAATGTCTTATTACAGCTGAACAAAATCCTGGAATTTTGTTTTCCTGTTACTATTTAGTCACTCCACAAAGTTTGAGTCAGTAAAGAAGGCACATAAGAACTTTCCTGTAACCATGAAAAACCATCCTTACTGGTACTGCATGAAAGCATTGTGAGCCACTTACACCATATGACAACTCCAGAGGTTCCTGATTGTGTTTAAGTGAAAACAGAGTATATGCCTCTAAGAGGGCTGTAACTCAAAGCAGCTGCTAGGAAATAAATTACATTTATCTGCACTATATTTGCATCTGTTGAAATTTTTTATTAATCTTTTATGAGAAAGTAGCGGTTATGTTTTGAAGAAGAAGTATCAAATTTATTTTGTCTGTAGGCTCAGCTATCATTTCCAGGGTTTCTATTCTCTTTCTTCCACAGACCAGTGTGAAGTTTTGTTGGTGTTTGGTTTATTAGTTTCTTGTCCTCATATTCCAGATGGAAGACAATCACTTTGTTGAATTCTTTTTTTTCCATTTAACTTTCTAAAATGATCAATAGTGAACTGTTTTTCATTTTGCCATCAAAGGGTTATAATTGTACTTTACAACTGATGTCACCATATAAAGACAAGAGAGGAATTTGCATCCCCATATGTTTGTTTCAAGCTACTTTTAAACCTAGCAAGACAATGCCATGTTGCCTCTGAACTGGTAACATATCTTAATTTTAGCCAAGGAGGCAAATTCAAAAAATTGTAAGCAATTGAAAGCAATCCTTTGCAACAAATGCACTTGGACAATTTTATTTCTAATATTTTCTAAAAATGTGTTTAGTATGCAGTGACAAGATAAAGTTGTCTTTGTAAGAAGAAAAATCCTTAGATCTTTGCATGATAATACAGAGCAAGGCAGTATTTAATAGAACAACAAATCTAAAACAATGCTTACATTTTATTACTCTCTGTTGATACTACTGGTCTCCGACATTGTTTTTGTAACAGTTGTGGTTATGAATCAGTTTTTTCCTGAAAAAATTTATTATGAAATGCTGTGTGGATTTACCAGTAAATTCAGTGTAATTTTATAGGGTTCTGCAGGAAGACATGGACAGCGTGGGCCATTAGGACCAAAGGTACCCTATGTGACAAGGAACACTTGAAAGCTAACCTATTTTGCTTTGGCATATCTTTTTTATTTCTATATTCCCAGCATTTGCCTTAACAAAACAGCTTTGGTTTAACATTCATATACTGACTAAGTATGGGACAAATTTTGTTTCCATTTACACTGGGTATCCACCCAGAATGTGTATTAATAGAATTATTGCACATCCACACCAGAACAGTGAGTAAATACCAGCTGGGCCGTTACATTCCAAGGCACTTGGTGTAACATGGCATTTTTGTTTAATATTTTTAGGACATTTGGCAATTTCTCTTTGTCGCTCTTTTATACATAATTCTGGTTTCCAAGAGGTTACCTGTATGCTGTTGAAAGAGAAAGCTGCAGGAAGGGACCTGCTGACATGATCCCAGAAAGTGATAGGGAAACATTCTGGAAGGTGCTGGGGGGAAGAAGGGAGATGTCATGACTACTTTGCCTTGGTTTTCATTTGAGCTCAGTAGTGACTGAATTTTTCCACTTTGATGCTGCTATTGATTAAGTAAGCCATAAGGAAAAAATGGAGAGGTGAAAAATCAGAGGAAAAAAGGGCAGATTCACAGAATGGGGCCTTAGACAGGAAGAGGCTTTTTCTATTCCTATGTAAATCTCGAGTAGCACTCAGGTTAATAGTACAGCATGACAACACCATTTCAGCACCTTAAATGTGGAGTTAAAGAAATTCTAAGTCTTCATTGCCCTGGGAAATGATAGCAACATTGAGAGAGCAGGAAATTTAAAAAATAGGTGGGGGCTCCCATCCTCTCTTCCTAAAATTTACACCTGAACACACAGAATGGGTCACTGACTATTCCAAAAGCCCATTGCCAGCAATAACTGCATGCATCTGCTTCATAGAACAACAGCAATCAAAGATCTGGCCAGTCCCCAGTGTCTAGAGTCTATGGAGCTCAGCTTATAGGGCTGGGAAAAGTCCCTCCTCTGAGTACTACTCCTGTTAATGCTGGAGGACAACATTACTTATGAGTGAAAAAAATCAAGTTATTTGCACAGCGTGTGTTAGTGAATGATACTGCAAAGGACTGGCTAGAATAGATGTGCTCTCACATGATGCTGCTCAATGGACATGAGCAGGTGCCAAGTCTCCATGCTGAAAATACATTTTTTGTTAAAAACTTATTCTCTGCCCTTAACTAGAGATTTTGTTTCTAAAATATCGTGGAAATACTGTTTCACAAAGACTTCAGAAATGGAGGTAACATGATTCCTAGGATTTAGGAACTGGACTGGAACTGAAAAGATAGTCATAAGCCTTGGCCAAGAGACTTTGCCACCACCTACACCAAGATCTTAGTTGTTTAATCTTGAGTCAGTCATCCCCAAGATCATGGAGACACAGAAAGGAAGATACTATTGCCTAATATCTTACAAAATCAGGTACACCACAGCAAAATTAATATAAAGTGCTTATAATACACCATCATTCTCATGGGGATGAATTTTACACCCACTTTTCATGGTTATAAATGACTTCACTAGGCAACAGTGGCAAAATACAACAACCACCCACTTCCAAAAACCAAGAGCTAACACATCATGAGCAGTTTAAGGTACAGTTATGTTTCATACATCCTTCATCCTTCAAATACCCCAGACTAGTAGAGCTGTTAGAGAAGGCCTGCTGTGATCAAAGTTTTCTCTCTTTCTTAGCAAGTAAGTAAAGATCCAAATTCTGCTTTCACTTTTATTATTATGAAAAACTGTTTTCATTAAAAAACATTCTACAGTCTTCATGCGTTCACGAATATAAGCACTCCTAAAAGACAATAAGCATAAACATAACATTTGAGGCAATGGCTATAGCTCCTTGCTGATTTATTCATGTTTACATTCTCTATCTCAAATGAAATAAACCAAATTGCATGTTGTCTGTCTGTAATGAAATCAAGGAATCATATCTGCTCAGATCTAGAGTACTGCAGAATCAGTCCCAAAGGTGGAACAGTGCAGCATTTGTCACATTGCTCGTGGTATGACGCAGTGGCTGGGCAGATGAGGAGAGCAGTGTTGTAGGGGAGGCTGAGTTAACTGTGTCGAAGGAAGATGTTGGGTCGTTTGTGGAGGCATGAGGTCATGGTGGCATTGTTAGGTCTGGGGAATGTTACCATGTGCTGATTTCAGACACCAAAATGAAGGTTCAGGCATGTGGCTTGGTAGATGCTCAGCAAAAATCAGGTGTGGTGACCAGAAACTTTAAGATGTGGGTGGCAACTGGGAGATTAGACCCCCAGAACCAATTCATAAATGTATGCTGAGCATCACTTTACCAAAAAATATGCCCTATTTTTGCTAATCATTTTACTACATTCAGTCCCTTTATTTGTAAGGAAGGTATCATACATGTTTAAAATCCTCGTAATTACTGTTCACTTTGATATTTGAGCCCTACTTTGTCTCTGTTTCAGGGAGAAAGAGGCAGCATTGGTCCACCAGGTTCAAAGGTGAGAAATTCATTTATCTTGATCTAAAACCTCAGTAGTTTCTTCCTCTTAGTTTCCTTTCTTCTCTTAATGCACTCAGGAGACAATGAACATTTCTTGCTCTGTCAGCATATTAAAGCCCAGGGAGGCTTCTCTGGAAAAACAGAACCCTTTCTCAGCTGAATTGTGATTATCAGCAGCCAGTGTAACCTGTTGCTTCTGTTTAAAATATGGTTAAAAATGCATTTAAAATCCTCAGGTGCATGATGCCATAGTGTTTTGTGAGGCCGTTGACGTTTTCACCGGAACAAAAATGAAAAATCAGCAAAGCTTATATAAAAAACTGAGTTCCGCATGCCCCCCTGCTCCTTAATATCACGGTGCGTAGCCAGCACCCCGCACCAGAGCACTCCCCCCACGACGCACGTCTGTGGTGCGGTAGTAGATCCACGCCATGTTGTGCAGAGGCCTCAGGAGCCATCCACGACCCCCACCCGGTGTTCAGCACAGGGGCCGCTGTTGTTGCCTATTTCTGTGCTAGAACCTGCCCATCATCCTGCAGCCAGGCTCCTCCTAACCCACACCTGACCACTCGGGAGGGACAAGAACGTAGAAATGGTAGTTGGAAGGACCTCCAGGGGTCATCTAGTCCACTCTCACACTCAAAGTGGTATTATCACCAACGCTAGATCCCATCTGCAATGGGTTTGTCTCACTGAGCCTTAAATACCTCCAGGGAGGTTCCAAAAACGCTGTGGGTATCTCGTTCTGGTGCTTCACTATCCTCTTTGGAAAGACAGTTTCCCTAACGTGCAGCCTGGACCTCCCAAGCTGTAATTTGTCCTAGCTGTCTAACTCACCCTGTGCACCAGCGTGCAATCTAGACCTGCTGCTCTGGATCGGCGCAGCTTCTAGATGTGAGGTCCCATTGCCAGGGAAACCTGCCAGTTTACGCTGCTTTACACGGTGTTAGGGCTGAAAGGAATGGAGCTGGAGTCCCTTCTTTCCTCTCCAATCTTCCCTATCATTACCCCTGTCCGTTCTGGTTTGGACTCCTCTTGGAGCCCACCCAAAGCTTCTGTTTGTATCTGTGCTGCTTTTTGCCAGTCCCTGGCTGACTTGCGTGCCTTTTGCAGGCACAAACCAGCAGAGGGTGGTGCTGGGACTCATAGAAAATAAAAATAAAATAAATAAAATAAAATAAAATCAATAAAATACGATTTAAAAATAAGATAAATAAAACAAAAGCTTCTCTTGCATTTGGGACAGCACTGAAATCAAGAGTTGCTCTAGGAAACAAGATAAAAGCAATTATGCATCTACCCTTCTGCTTGCTGAATATTTACAAGAGTATTATCACAGTCTTCTAGCAGCATCTGCTTGTTTATTTTTAAAAAAACAACAATGTAGCAGGACTCTGCTTGCCATAAATTCCATCTGCTGTACATATTTTGAGTGTTGCCATTTCACAGACATATTTGTCAGCATGATAATTAAAGCTGATGCATTGATGCATAGGACAGTTGTTTAACTCTTCTTTTTAGTCTGTTTGAGACTATAGATTCTTTTCTTAATTATTATACATACAAGTGCTTTGTTCTGTCATTCTTGTTCTGGTAATTATTATTGTTGATGTGACAGATACATTTCAAACACATGCATATATTTTAAGTGGAGTGACTACAGTGGTCTTTAAAAATAATCAATCTCTTCAATCCTCAGATTAAAAAAGATCTTAGTCCTCTTATATGTGAGCAATGAGCTACATTCTTAAAACATGGAGGGAGTTAGAAATAAGGATGTCTCTGGATGCATTATTTACAGTAAAACATCTTACCTATCCTGGATCTTTTCTTCAAAATTAAATTTCATTAGGAAAATCAATTGGTGAAATTATTCAGCATTTGTAATAGCAGGAAGCTGATCTACAGGTACCAACGTGCCTGAAATGGCAGCATTCCATTGCAGAAATGCTGTTGGTCCAAGGTTATTTCCTCTGCCCAGTTACCTTTGCTGCAGATAGATACATATCATTTTCCACAAGCACTGAAGAGACTTACGTCCCAAGTACCATTTTGACTAGTCATGTGGGTGTCTAAATCCCAGTAGTTGCTTAGCTGCCTAAATCCCATTAGCATTCAGAGACACCTTTTGTCCTGCACTTGTCTATAAAATGAAAATTAGAGTGCTTCAGAAATTATACTTTATCTTAATAAACTGCGTGTTTATTCCTGAGGTACATGCTTTGCTGATCACGGACAAAAACCAGAAATAACAGTGAGAATATACTTTCTTAATGACATGGACACACTAAATCTTTTACGCTGGTGGTTCTGTAGAAAGGCGTAAGAAGAGAGAGGATTTTGTGTCCTATGAACTGTTAATTTGAATTTCTTCTATCACACCAGAAATGCAGCAGAGAAGACCATTTGACTCTGGATGCTTTGATACTCTGTTGTTCTTTAAGACACTCCTGTAGAGTATTAGGTAATTCTCAGTGGTATTATTGGGTCACATCCATCCATCCCAGTATCCTGTCTCCAACAATGTCAAAAGTATATGCAGTTTGAGCAGATGCTTAGATGCAATTTGACCTTATGAATGGGCAAGTATTACATCATAGTTCTCCTGAGTGACCTCCTAGACTCCAACAATTTGTGACTCAGGGACTTTCTCAGCTAGAAATGGTGTCTGAACCACAATTAGATCTCTTCAAGTGAACTTGATGTCTCCCCTGGAACTCATGCAAACTTCTGCAGTTTACAAGACCTTGGGGCAAGGTACTCTGCCAACTTAACTACACATCCCATGAACCTCTTCCAGCTATTTTCATTTGATGCCCACTATTTCTTCTATTAGAAGTGTGAGTCCCTAACCACTCTCTACTTTTAGATGGCTCTACAATATTCTTCACCCACCTCCTCATTTGTCTCTTTTCCAAGCTAAAGAGTCATAGCTTACGCTATCATGTCTCATATAGAAGCCATTCTGTACCTTCCATTATTCCCATTGGCCTTTTCTGAAGTTTTTCTCATTCCACTAGATCCTTTTCAAGATGGAAAATGTGAACAAACCAGTGCACAGAATTCAAGTTATGGGCATACAATAAGTATATACAGTGGCATAGTAATGTTCTGTGCTCTTGTTTTCCTGTCCCTTTTATAATAATTTCTTGTATTCAGTTTATCTTTTTGACAGCTACTGAGCTGACCTTTTAATAGAATTGTCTATATGTACTAAATTTTCGTGGTACTATCTGCTGTAAAAGCCCCAAAATATTTTCTTGAAGCAGAACAAAAAGAACCAAAACAACGTTTTCCTAAAAAAAAAACCAAAACGCTCTCCCCCCAAAACAAACAAACAAACAAAAAACCCCACACCAAAAAAACCCCACTAACCAACCAAGCAAACAAACAAAAAAAATAGCCCCACTACTAAAACAAGGCAGGGCTAATATGTCACTTGGATTATTTGTTAGGCTGTTCTGTGTCATTTCCTTTGCTCTTTGATACGACACAGAGAAAAACAGATACAAAAAAATGTAGTTCACTGTTTATCTGGTCCTTTAAGAATTCAGTTTTCCTTTATCCATTTTTCTGTGGGCAAACTGCATTATCATTACTGAGTGATACTCCTGTTTCTCCCATAGAGTAACTGATCAGATTCTTAGCAGTAATATACAGTCCTGCATTAAACTAGAGCAGGGGCTATCAGACTTTTCACCCCACATACCAACGCCTGTCTACATGCACGCCTCTCCCTCCTCTTCCTCCAGCCTGAGAGTCACGTAACTGAACGGTGGAGATAACCCACAAAACGTATCTTGGGGGAAAGCAACACAATTCACCCTTTTGCTAAGGGGAGGTGGGAGCAGCGGAGAAGAATGATTGAAGCTGCCTTAAACAAACCTGCTCCGGAGAGGGGGAAACAGCAGGAGGAGTGGAGAGAGCAGATGACTAATGAGATGATGCTGACTCCATGGAGCCCCCCAGACCTACCCCCTAGTCCCTTCAGAACCGTACCGTGTCCCTCCCAAGAGTGGTAGCCTCCTGCTCGTGTGGAACTGAATACAATTTAGAGAGAATAACAGTGTCTTTGTTGTGGCAGGGAATGCCGGGTATGGATGGAAAACCAGGCTTTCCTGGCATCGCTGGACATCCTGGAGATGTGGTGAGTAGGGCTGTCATAATCTGTGACTACCTAACACACGCTGGCTCCCAAACCTATGTCTTAAGGCTCAGCAGGAGCCCTAAAACAGTACTTCCCAGCAGCGTGCGGACAGCTGGGCCTGGGTTTGTCCTGCTGAACCTGGAGCCGTTACCTCCGACACCAAACACAGGAGCGCTGTCCCTTCTCCTCGCCTCCCTCATCAGTCAGAAGCGATACAGGCATCTCCAGAGGCTAGTTCAGATCCTCTGATGCTCCTTTTGCTTTTAATTATTCAGAAATCAGCTCTGCTTTTAATTAGAGGGAAGCCCACAGGCTCATAGGTGATTTTAATGTATTTCTCACACTTAAGAGCCGTGAGGATTACAGAGCTCTTTAGCTGGGAAGTCCCACGGCTCATTCCCTGCCACCTTCCTCTCAATCATGCCATCCTCAGCACAGTGAGTTTTATCAAGGGGCTGATCGAGCTTAGAAGTAACCTGCCTGACAAATGACTGTTTAGCTCACCTGTGTTCCCCTGCCCTGTCCACTGGGCAATGCCAGACACAACCGAGGGGGTTAATGCTGAAAAAAAGAAGGAGCAGCCAGGCATGGCTGATTTCAGTGCAGGGAAAGAAAGGCTTGTTGAATTAATCCCCAGCTAATGAAATGTTGTGTGCCCATTTGCTTCTGGTCATCTGTGAACTCTGTCGAACATGCTGGGAAATACTTTTAAACATCAAATCCTCAGAGTCGGAGTTGAAATCAGCTGGCCCTGTCTGTGGTTTGAGAGAGCTGGGGATCGATCCTTCTGTACCTGCATTTTACTGCTGTGCTTTTTGTGAAGCTAGAGAAAGCACATTTTCACAATGTTTCCTTTTAAATCACTTATGCTCATTTTTTTAATCACATGCAGGGTCCAAAAGGGGAGAAGGGTGACCCAGGACCTCAGGTGAGAGTGTGTGGATTTCATTCTTTCTGAGAAACCTATGTGAAATGTAGTACCTAGTAAATGGGTTTTCCACCTGTAATGCTTTTGAAATAGGGTAAACCAGGACAGGACGGGAACAGTATTGTGGGACCGCCTGGACCACCAGGACCACCAGGACCAATCATAGCAATACCTGAGGTAAGCGTGTTTGCCAAACATTAAACTCTCTGGAACTCGTCTTACAGAGAAGAGGGCACAGGCGATTAATAAACTGGCAATTCTGCTGTTGATGTTCAGGTCATAGGTCCTCAAAACAAAAAAATCTCAGTATGTCTCTGTATCAAATGGATTTGTTTTAAAAAGATGAAATAGGAAGGGAAGTGGGTGAAGAGCTTACATAGGAAAATTATGGGGTCATATTGAGAGCTTCTCACAAACTCTCCAGCTGATTCTGCAGGACTTGTGAACACCAAATAAAAATCAACAGAGAAATACAAAACTGGGAATGTTTAACAAAGCAAGGCACCTGAGACACAGCAGTATGTAGGAGAGAGATACGTTGTGTTTTCTGACAGGTGTCCGCTATACAAACCAGAGCACTGACTCTGTTGTGGAAGCAACAGCCAAAAGTACCGAGGGGTAAAATCCTAGAAACTCATAAAAACTGTCCAATATCCCTTAGCTGCATGTATGCTTTCAGTCAGTTTTGCTTTGTGTACATCAGCCTTTGCAAAAACAATACTAGTTAGCAGTAATGAAGGCTAGAGATTAGGATGAATCCCATTTCAAGCTGATAACAAAAATCCTTGTGGTTGTCTTGATATGACATTAAGAACTGGAGAAGCTGTGAGTGGCTGCAGGAAATTCTTCACCTCTGAGAGCTGAAGGTGCCTAAAACAGCAAGACTCATCCATGGGAATGCATATTTCAGCAGTAAGAAGTGATTTGTGATTGCAAGAAGGGAAAATGCCCAGCTGAGATATCTGTGTTAGCAGGACCTGGCCACCAACATTATCATGAAGCTGAGCTACACGTAACATTTTTTGTTGACTGAAACAACTAGGCTTTCACTTAGGCTTCTGCTACTGACAGCAAATACAGCATAGATTGGCATCCCGCAGCCCACATAACCAGTCCCAAAAGAGTTGGGTTTTTTTACTGAATTTACTGGGTATCCACCCAGAATCTTAGGATCCAAGATCCTAAGATCTTGCATGAGCAGAATTATAGATTCACGGAAGTGTTGGTTGGAAAAGGTGTCTGAAGATCATCTAGTTCAAAGTCCTGCTCAAAGCAGGATTGTCACCAGCTCTACACTTTATCATGTTTCTGTTGGAGTGCTGGGAAGTTCCTCAATAGCTGTGACAGAAATGCTGGTGTAAAATTAATGTTCTTTCTCACAGCCCTGTGTCCTGGTTTCAGCTGCCACGGCGTCACTGTGGGGCCTTAACTCTTATCAGTGACTAAACAGCTCTGCAATAATAATGAATCTGAATGTGTTGCTCCTTAGCTCATTAGTACTTGAAAAAACACTGGGAGAGCCTCAGAGGGAGGACAGTATGCATAAGATGTAAAAAGATTATTGAAGCTGACATAGCAAACTAATGACGCTAGTTAGCTGGAGGCTGCATGGCTTCCTACACGTTGTGATCGTCACAGTCCGTATGTCTATCTAATGTGTAGGTATGTCTGAAGAAACCTAACATGCATCCTTTGAATTCTCCAGAACTTCTGCATGAACAACCTTCACCATGCATTACAGAAACATATAGAGCCTGGTAGAAGCTGTATTGTGTTAGGTGTATTTTAAACCCATAGAGAAACCCATTTCTTTCTCTAAATACCTTGGAGTTTAAGAAGTAAGCTCTCTTACATAGTAGGGTGCATAGTATATGTGGCTTTATGTACATTTGTAGCAATGTAGGTATGTAGCAATGTAGGCAAACAGGTATTCTGGGGGGGTACAGCAAGAGCCATCTATCCTCATATGCTTCCAATCCTCTATATTGTTTACCAGATGATTTCTCTGGGAACTTGGTGTGCTGGATTTTGATACAGTTAATTAAATGTGTGTGTGTGTGTGTGTGTGTGTGTAAGTGTCACTATGTATGACACTGAGTTCTACTTAGCTCACAAATGTTTGTATAAGAACAGGACCTTTGCTTACTATACGTTTGCTGAGACAGAAGATTAAATTATGCAAATACATTTTGTTGATTCAGTGTCTCATCTTCTGTAGTTAGCTTCAGATATGGAAAGAACTACTGCAAGCAGACCTATCAATTGCAGTTGGAATTACAGAACTAAAGTAAATACCAGTACCAGCTGCTGTAATGTGGATATTGGCTTGACCTGGGCAGAGCAGCAGAGATCAATGAAGTGATCTAAGCAAACCACAGGGCAGTTAGAGAGATCACTCCCTGGGTCAGGGTCTATTAGTTCACTCATTTAACTGTTGTGTAGCCAAAGACAACAATACTTCTTGGGCTACCGAAGTCCAGTCTACCAGAGTTGGAAGGAAGTTTTCTTACGAAGGGCTGGGTGGCTACAACTAAACAGATTTTAAGCTTCTTGATCAAAATAAAACAAATTAAAGAGCTGGTGCGGTTTCAGCATTTTTTGAAATATTAAGGTCTGACGTGGACAGCTGTGGCTCAGGGCCAGGCCCCACCAGTACCTGGCCAACAGCACATTGATTGAACTGCACTGAAGAGTGGACCTTGGTTTCCTCCTCATTTAACCTGGTCCCGATGTGAACTGAGGGGATTCGATTCCTTCAGGAGCCACTTCTAACACTGTGGAAAGACACAGTAAGATAAAATGGAGGTCTGCACTGGAACCTAGCCATTTCCAGGCTTCTGCAGAACCTGCCAACACCCTGGGTCTCAGAGGCTTGCAGTCCTTTCTGCCTCTTCTGTTGCCTCCTGCTGTCGGTCAGGAAGTCTGCTCCGAACTGCCATGTTTGAAAAACAATGTCCCTCAGTTTGCTGCTGTTTGACCTTCCAAAATACTAAAATCAATATTCCTTACCCTATATTAGCTATTTTGCTCTTCTGGAGCATAGCCTCTGATACTCAGTGCATTCTCATGCATGGATTGATGATAACCAGTAAACCATATTAATTGTTGCTACGATTTTATCGCTCCAATTTAGTTGGATACAGTACAGAAATAATTCTGAATAGAGAAATTTTATTGGATTTAAATTTAAAACTTTTAAACTATTATCTATTGCTGCCATTATTCATCTGTATTTTAGGTACAAGAACTGCATGTAAGGCCTGGAGAAAGTTTAATGTTGGGGACGTAAAGCAAATGTTGAAACATTTTGTGTTTCCTATGTTCTTTCTGTAATTCTAATAAGGGCATATTCATGCCATTTGGATACAAGGCTGAAGGTTTACTTAGAACCCAACCCAAACAATCATGCTAAAACCTACTGTTTCTTCCTCTTCATAGCAGTGAAGAAAATAAGAAAAACAACGTTGTCCTTAGTTCATAGTCAGCACTTTCTGAACTGATTCAATGTGTTGAAATGTTACATTGCTGGATTGTTGCTATTAAAGCTGCTTGCACATCCAAAAAGGAAGATAAATATCTATATACCTGGAGCAGCTTGTGAAGAGTGCAATCTTTTTCTCTAATCATCATCCTTGTACCCTCTATTTTCATATCTTCCTCAGTACTGTGTAGTTTTCTGACTTCCAACCGCAATTTCCATTTGCATTGAAACTCTATTTATAAAATATACAAAGTGCCGGATCCAAGCTCAGCAAAGCCTTTGGGATTCTTTCCACTGACTTCAGTACAGTTTGGATTGAGCCCCAAAAGATTGAATACTGAGTAATTCCACAATGAAAAGGCAGTGTAAACCCAGGGCTCCTGGATTTCTGCCACCAGCTGTAGGTAAAGCAGAACAATTGCAGCAGCTGGACTCTTTTATTACTGTCATTAAGGTAACAGCCCATGTCTTGTTCCCTTTCTGGGCCATATAGAGCTGGGGATACAGTGGGATCAACGGCATCATACTACCACGGAGCAAATGCAGCAGAGCTTATGCAGGCTGGGAGATGGAGTGCTGCCTGCAGGACTTAAACTGTCTTTTTATTTGACAGTTTTCCGGTGGTTTTTGTAGAACATGAGGACAGGGAGCAGGTAGCAGCACCCAGTAAAAGTGACAGGCTTTAGCAGCATGAATCATGATACCAACATGACCTCAAAGTACAGAAAGTTGACCATATACTGCCATGCTCAGTTGACATAGGATAGGATAGGATAGGATAGGATATGTGGTGTGACCAAGCAGGTCTGTCCTCTTTTGTGTCCTCCTTCACATCCCAGATTAGAAAAATAGTATTCAGAGACTCTTAAGATAATTGGAAGTGACCCCTGGAGGCCATATTGTCAAACCTCCTATGCAAAGCAGGGGTAGCTTCAAACTTAGTTCCTGTATACTGTATTCATAACAAATGTTGCAAAAGATTGTGATCTGATAGCACTGATCTGCACATGGTTACAAGCAAAAGAGGCATTCAGATTTCACAATACCTCAGTGACAACATGCTTATTCATGTGCTAATTGAATCCCTGGCGCCTAAAGGCATGCCCTGCCCTGGCCTTGCAAAATTCAGAAGATTTTCATTACATTGAATGGGAATATACTGCTGCACACAGAGCCTTATATTGAAATGGATGACATGGCTTGCCTGCTAAACAAGTGGACTAGTTCAAGCCTCTAAGGAGATTCAGTACATATTTCTGAATCCAAAACAAGACTAAACTGTCACGCAATAAATGGGACTGTTGGACTGAAAGAAATGAAACAAATGACAAAAACAGAGTAAGGATCTTTTTTTCACCTACAACATTTATGTGGAACAAGCACTTACACATTGTCTGTCCTGAATTTAATGTATGACCATATGATATAGTATTGGGAACACCTATTTAAACCAGAAAGGTAGCTATCTGAAACCAAAATGAAGGTCTAATCATAACATCTGGACAAGAATCTGACTGGGAGCAGCCAACATGGATTTACTAACGGCAATTCATTCCTGACCAAAATGATTGCTTGCCCGTGGACAAGCAATGGACACTGGATGTTGTAAACCCTGACTTTAGCAAGGCTTCTGATGCAGTCTCCCATGGTCTTGCTATCACCAAACTGATGACCTATGAAGTGGATAAGCAGATGATGAAATAGGTGGAAAAATGGCTTAACTGATGCACTCAGAGAGTCACGATTGGCATTCGTGAGACTGCTTCTGGAGTACCGTGTCCAGCTGTGAGATCCTTGGTACAAGAAAGATATTGACATAATGGAGCAAGCCCTGTGCAGGGCTGCCCAGATGGTCAGGGGACCGGAGCACTGAGACAACTGGGTCTACTCAGCCTGGAGGAAAGAAGGCTAAGGAGAGACTTTATTGCTGTCTACAATTACCTAATCAGAGGATACAGAGAAGATGGAGGCACCCTCTTCTTGGAGGTATACGGCAATACTATAAGATGTAACAGACACAAGTTGGGACATGGGAAATTCCAATTAGATAAAGCAAAAACTTTTTACCCTGACGATGCTCAAATACTGGAACTGGTCGCCCAGAGGAATTGTGGCATTTCCATCCTTAGAGGTGTTGAAGACTTAACTGGACAAGTCCGCGAGCGACCTTATCCAATTAGACCTGCATTGAGGAGGGGGTTGGACCAGATTATGTCCAAAGGTCCCTGTCCACCTCCATTATCCTGATTCTGTGATTAAATTATGCAGAAATGTCTGAGCTAATGCTGAGCTCACTAATTCCAGGATAGGAAGCAGTATAACAGCATAGCTATTATACTGCTCTGTTCAGGCTTCTGGAGACTCGGAGCTATTAGCTTAGGTGCTGCTCCACATCCAAGTGACTACACTGTTTTGGGGATCCAAGCTCATTTCATTGATTGCAGACCCAGCAGTATGATCGGAGCTGACTTAGGAATTGCTGCATGGCACTGCATGGTGTGATGCAGATATGTCCAGAATAGAATTATAACTTCAACTCTACAACAGGATGAGTGTGGTCAGACAGATTCACCATCTTAGAATGGCAGTGACATATTGGAGTGTAAAACTTTCATTTTGATCTTTATCTTACTGAGGAGAAATTACTTCAGGCTGCAACATTTGGTGTCATAGTTTTCAAGTTAAAAATGAAAGTCAGTTAATTGAAGTTTTGAAAGCATTCTGAGATCCTTACATATGAAGTGTAAAACAAATGCTAGGTTTTGTTATTCCAGATGTATAACAAAAATTAGAAGTAGAGAGCCTTTTCTGTGGCCTAATTTGTGTTTTTCTCCCCATGGTTACAAAGGGATGCTTTAACTGTCTATACATCTCTAAAAATATGTGTGCCCTAGATAATCAATTTGGTATTTGAAATAACCTGTTCCTTAACCACTTTTTTAGCTACTACTCAATGATACAGATGGAATTTTTAACTTTACTGGAATTAAAGGACTGCTTGGGCCTCCAGTGAGTATATGCTGCTTTATTAAATCTTCAGATTTGCTCTGTCTTCAGTGTCTCCTTTTAAGTATCAGCTAGAGCTGAGTTCCCTATGCTTTAGAATTGTGTTCCTGCTAACTTCAGCACTAAACTCTGTGGAAGTACTTCAGGGAAAAACTGAATTCTGTGTGAATGAATTGCTTTTACACATTAGTATGAAAGAAAAGAGTTGGCTTAGCTCTGAATCTGAACTATATGCTCAGGATGACAGACATGGGGAACTGATGAAATAATGGGGACCAAGGTTTACATAGCATTTCTTCCATATTTTTTCTATGCTTGTTTTTCAAGCCATAAAATGTTGGGATAAAGTATTTTGCTCAGTTCTGCTTGAGACTGCAACTAGGAGTGCTAGGCTCCTGTGTATGAGTTTAGTCTCGCAGCAATTACAACTGTGGAGGAAAGGCTGAAAATTTCATGAGAGAACAACAGATGTGAAATTTCAGATTCTGTTTCACAGATAGGAGTATAGCTGCAAAATAGTTCAGTCAAACATCTGAAATTCTGAATGCTTCTTGGTAATGATTTCAAATTCCTAGGACTGGATCCAAAGAGAAAGCTACCTTTTCCAGGCTGTGGAGTCTATTCAAACTTGCTCGAAAGTCTACAATATATTGCACCTTGCAAAATTTTAACCCCCCCAAAGGAAGCATCTTACTTCACAGCTAGTTTCATTTGTGGACTGTTGTTTGTGTATTTTATTTTATCTGTCTTCTTGTTTGTGAGCCCAGTTCTCTCCCTCACATTCAATCCCTGATGAAACAAGGAAGATGAGAACATGTGTACCTGATGATAGCAGAATTTCACTCTACATAGCCATAGTTTGAAAAAACTTTTATCTTGTTAATACAACTGTCCCAAAACAAATATTTACTAAATCTGTCAGTGAACTGGTAAGAAGGGCATTAGCTCCAATAACACATTTAACCTTTATCTGTTAGCCTAGCATGCCTCTTTTCCACTTGTCCCATGGTAGGATGACATCACATTATTGTGGCTGCATCCAGCTGTGCTTATGGTAAAACAGCTTTCATGGAAGAGCATTTTGGTGTGTTTCCTAAAAACCTGATTCTCCTAATCCCTGGACATAATAGGATGCCAGGATAGGATGGGTCCTCTTGTGTGAAGCTCTGTTGCTGCAGATAGTCGCCATTCAAGCCTTAGATGACAGGTTCTCAAAACAATATAGATGAGTGGGCTCATGAGCCCAGCAGCAATGCATTGGTTTGTAATAGCTGTTAGAGTTACGGTCCCAACAGAAAGAAGTAGGTCCTGCAGGTCGAAGCGCGGCTGCAATTGGGAAGGTCTTTGAACCTCAGTCTGTAAGCTCACCCTAGTCAGGAAAGACAGGGAGGCTCATAGTGCCTCGGGCAATACACAGCCAGGGGATCTGAACAAGAACTGAAGTGTCTCGCTGCAGATATCACAGTGGGGCAATCTTAAATATGCCCAGTAGAAATCCAAATCCATGTTTCTATTCACAGCCTATTGCACACTCTATTTTCTATCCACAGACAACCAGGAGCAAAATGGCAAAGGTGGGAGGGCTACTGTGATCTCTGTGCTGGAATCTGGAAAAGATTCAAAGGAGGCTGAATTATGGTTGCATGCCTTTCATATGTGGAAAATGTCACCTTTCTTCAGCGTTTCCTGGTCTGTGTCCCTCCAGTTTTGGAAAGTAAATGCTAATGTCCCAGAAAAACTTAGACACGTAGGGCGTTATGGAGTGTTCACAACTTTACCACTGGCTGAATGAAGTTCTTAATCCAGTTTCAGATCAGTTAATATTCACAAATTATGCAATACATGGAAAATGCATACTCTGTTTTGCAAGTCTGTACTATGTGTTTGTAAGGGGGTGAGTTTTTTGCATTTTGCAGGGGCCAGATGGCAAGCCAGGTCTACCAGGATTTCCTGTAAGTATTATGTTCCTTGGATTTAAGTAAGTATTTTTCAATATAGTTTAATATTTAAAAAATTTATGTTGTACAGAATTTACACAAAGTCTAATAAATTTTCATATGGGAGACTGTAGGTTTTTATGGAATCAACAGCTATGGTAGAAATTAACTCTGCCGGAAATGAAGCATACTGTGATATGCACATCTTGTATTTCTGCTTATCTCAGAATCAGTCCTGTAGTTTAAATCTAAATGTAATTGACTCTGATGAAAAATTACTACCTAAGGAAAAGACCTATGCCAGGAGAAACGAATGGAACAAATGGACTTCTAAAAGTTATCTTCATATGTATGTGTCATTGTATTATTCTTTAGGCTTTTTTTATCACCACTACAGAGTACAGTAAAGCCCTATGAGGTGTACCCTTTTTATTTTATCCTTTAGGAACCATTTATGATTTTTTATAATAACATACCAGTGCCACCATGGAAGTATTGCACAGCCATAGTATCAAAGATACCTTATACTATGTTACTTACCTATTGTGCTCAGGCTGCCACACCATAGAAACATTATCTGGCTTGTGACTTCATATAGTATTGTTTATACTATTATATTTATATTCTGTATAATGTGATAGAATTATTTTCCCTTGTTATGATTGTTTTACAGTTCAGACGCGTGCATATGGTCTCAGGATCCTTTGTCTATTGCCTGAGAATAACTAAGGAGAAAACTGGGAAAGCTGACAAATGATGTTGACAAAATGCTGGCAAATTGCCCCAAATTCTACAGAAGGTTGTTTACTAAGTCCTGGGTATTGTGGACTGCATAGGAAGCCAAAGAAAGGGGGAAAAAACTCCTTAAAAATACTTTTCATTTGAAAAAGAGCTGATAACATTTAGAAAGTGATATAATGAATTCTTAGTCTCTCTGTCATTTACAGAATTTCTACAGACATGAAAATGCCATTCTTGTTCTTACCTCAGGTCTTTTCTTGATCTCTTCACTAATGCAGAAATCATGTAGACTTGAATTTAGTTCTTGGTGGGTAAAAAAAATGCTTCTGAATGCACTTATAATGGAAGATTGTAAAACATAATGTTATCTGAGCAGAATGTTGTCACCACAGAACAGAAAGAGAAATCATCTCATTTTCAAATATGTAATCTCTATTTCAGATTAAAAAATTTTAAAGTACTGTTAAAAATATAGCTTCAGAAATTCTGTTGACAGTCAGCCTGGCTGAATGATCATGGAGGGAGAGAGAATAGAGTAGGGAGGAAATAGAGAATTTTAGGCTGAATTGCCACTCTTACTAATGTTTGCGTGTTTCTCTGTGAATGTGTATCATCTACACTGTGATAAACATCAGGGAGCTTTTGGTTTGTTCTTTTTAACAGATTCTCCCTATATGATATTTGTTTGGGGGGATACTTTGATTCAGACAGCAATTTAGTCTTGTAAGAGTTCTTAGATTGCAACCAGAGTGATTCAAGTTCAAGTTTTCCAGTTATTTAAAATTAGATCTAGTAAAATGGCCTAGCTCCATATTCTTAGCAGATCTCACCATGGATTTATGTACTTGTTTTTGCTTAGGGCCCTCGGGGACCGAAAGGTGATACTGGTTTGCCTGGGTCACAAGGACCCAAAGGACAACAGGTAACAGAAAATGCATAGGGAAAAGTACATGATGCAAAATGTGTTAGATGACAACTACTTAGTGACGTTAAAAGTTTAATGATTCTGATTTTACTAGGGATTGGTTTGTTAATAAGTTTATGTGAAAAATTTACTAAGTGGAAATTGAAAGAGTGCTAAACAAAATACTTTGATATAATACTCCTGAGAGCTAATGTTCCTGCCCCAGTGTTGAAATTCTGTCGTGCAGTATGCACTTATCAGAATAAGTTTGCATAAACATGAAACATGAGGTAACCTCTTCTTGCAAGTTGGTTGTCTGTGCTGACACCCTGGGATCCTAACCGAAAGGCCAAACAAAAAAAGATTAATCTTTTCCTCCTCCTTTGGCACAGATGGCTTTGCCTGCAGAATGAAGACTGCAGTTTTCCATTCCCATTGGAAGAATAAGACTTGGCGAGCTCTCTCCTTAGGGTCCTTTCTCTTATTTCTGCACAACAGTGTTTATTTGGTAGCACTGCTGAGAGGTGACTGAGGACTGACTCTGCTGTTTTGTAAATATTGCAGCTGTTCCGTTTTTCTTCCCCTTCTCATCCACATGCAGGAAGCAGGGGAGAGGAACATCTAAGTTATTACAATCTTGGGGATAACAAAAAAAAAAACAAAAACACTTTCTGCTTATTCTTTGTAAGTAGCTGACCTCACTTTCTTACAAGTAATAGGAAGGCTTGGAAATGGTTGATTATGGTTTGAAGTGGGATTGTAGAAGAACAGCATCTTCATGGCTCAGAAGGAAACATCTCAGGCCATAAATACCAGTCCCCTTTTGTCACAAGGATTCCTGTTCTTTTATGGAGTGCATAAAATGATCAAGCTCAGCCTTAAAATCAGTTGGGTGTTTTTTAGTTTGGGTTGTGGGTTTTTTTGTTTGGGTTTTTTTTTTTTTTTTTTTTTTGCTTCTGCTGTCCACACTGGAAGGAAGTCAAAACTTTGAAGCAATTATATTTTGTACCCACCAATGACATAGTGATGTTACTGAGGTGTGAACACCAGGTTGTGCTCAAGAGTGATGAAGTTGGGAACCACAACAAAGCCGCACAGAGACCTAGAAGCTTTTTGCTTTAAGGATCAAGAGATGCTTCTGTCACAGCCTCAGGCCTATAAAATCACGGAAGATAAAGTCAGTGAAGCCAAGCCTTAGAGAGACTCCCAAGTATCTGAAGTATCTTCAGGGAGACTCCAAAGATTTAAGAACCTACAAGAGGAACTGAGTTATAGCGTTTCCTGCTCAGTGGAATCAGCAATGCAAATGAGTTTTAATCAGCAATGCAATTGTTAGTTTCAAGCCAGATTTCTTCCATGAGAGATCTTGGGAAGGCTTTTGTACCAAGCTGCCTGAGCTAGGAGAAGGAGAGTTACAGCTGAAAGATCCAGAGCGGGAACCATGCGCTGGCACTGAGGAATGGTAATTCATGGTTCTGGTGCCATTATTCAATGGAAATTACCCCTTGAAGAAGTGGAATGCAGAGGGTCATAATTTGAATGCTGGGAATTGGCTTTCATTAAAGGCTGCATCATGCCAGCCACATAGAACGATTCATGCTTTCCTGATAGTAAAATCAAGACATTTAGTGTTCTATCAAGGTTTTACATTTCCAGCAGGATCTCCTGACCACTATCTAAGCTGATGGTGCACAAGAAGACACCAATCGCCTGTCTGCCTTTGGCAGAGATCTCTTGTGAACACAGCACATTTCACATAGTTACTCTATTGAGAGCAATTGAAAGTCTTTTTAAAAGAATAAGTACTTGTTCATCCTAGGGAGATTTACAGGAGCAAGATATTTTTAGTGTACTTTATTATGTTTTAAGAAAGATCAGCCCTTTTCTCCTCCAGAACCAAGCTTCACCCTACTCACATTGATATCACTTTATGTTTGATATCACAGAATGACTAATCTGTCATGCTTCAAACTGCAGTAATGCTGCTTTGACTTCTTCTGATTCATTGAGAATTCCTTTGTAAACACTGTAAAATAACTTTGATAATTGCAGGGTGAAAAGGGAGAACCAGGAGCTATCATTGCTGCTGATGGATCTTTAACTGAATTATTAGGAAGAAAAGGGGAGAAGGTGAGCTAATACTGTGTTGTGTTCCTCCAGAATGTTTGGTGGCCTTGTTACCAGCCACGTCTGCTAGATACTGCAGGAGTTCTCCTTGTCATTGCTCTATGTGTCTGTCCTCAACAGGGTGAAGCAGGAGTGGTGGGACCCATGGGACCAATGGTAAGAGATTTCCAAAGATGAGTGGATTCTTTTTTTTTTTTTTTTTGCTTTGGTTTTACAGATAATAGTAAATGTAAAGGTAGTTTCTTTTAGCTTTTCATTCCTTCTGAGTAGGGACGATAAGGAGTATTCATGCTTCAGGATGATCAATGCCCTTCAGAAAAGGATGTGGTTGTTACCTGCCTGGTGCTGTAAACTACTGAGTTGATTCAGAATTTAAATTCTAGTAGCACAAATGTATCCGTTACTATCTAAACAGACAGTGAAATACCAGAGCTAGAAACTTACATAACTTATGACTCTGAGTGAACTGGATTTGTTTAGCCCTGAAGATAAAAGGCTGAGAGGCGCTCTGATTGCTCCCTGCCACTGTCTGAAAGGGAATTATAGAACAGAAAACATCAGGTCCTTCTCAGAGGTGCACAGGAAAAAGGCAAGTTACAATGATCACAAGTTCCAGCAAGGGAAATTCCAATTAGATATAAAGAAAAAAACTCACAGTAAAAGTGGTTAATCACAGAGATAGGTGCTCAGAGAGATGGTGGATTGTGGAACAAGGTGCTGAGCGGCATGACCTAACTTGGAAGTCTGTCTTGCTTTGAGCAAGAGTTGGACTAGATGATTTCTAAAGGTCCCTTCCAATCTAAATTATTCTCTAACTCTATGATTTACATTAAAACAACTGACTACATCAGGCTCAATTTCGGTCGGTGCCAATAATTTGCAACTGCCTTGAATTCTGAGGAAGCTGCAGATCAGGCAGTAGAGTCAGACCACTTACCAAAATCAGGATTTAGAGGCCATTCAGGTACTTGGCCTGATATTTTTGACTGGACACAGAATGTTGTATGAAAGCACAAGAAATTACTTAAAAAATAAGAATAATTGCCCAGATTCAGTAGTGTTAGAGCAGGAATTAATTTCTTCTAGTCTAGTATTCCAAAGATCAAGGATATTGAGTGTTTCTTTGCTTCTGTTTTTGATGTAGCCTGGTCTCTGTTGTGCCCAACTGAATGTTAGTAGGTGGTGTTGTTTCTGTGCATCAAGGTGTGTAGGAGATTTTGCCATCAGTTTCTGTGGTCTTTAAAAGGGGCTAACTGTGTGTGCTGGGTAACTGCTTTCCTAATTACTGTGTACCAGAATACCTTGAGGGGGATAGCCTCACTTACCAGAAAGGGAGTTCCTTTTCTCCTCCTTGTATGACTGCAAGATGAGTCTATCCTTTCACCTCAATGTATGTTGTGGTTTAATCCCAGCCAGCAACTAAGCACCACGCAGCCACTCACTCACCTCCCCCCCACCCAGTGGATGGGGGAGAGAATCAGAAGGAAAAAGGTAAAACTCGTGGGTTGAGATAAGACCGGTCTAACAGAACAGAAAGGAAGAATCTACTAATGATAATAATAACAATAATAAAATGACAATACTATTAAAAGGACTGGAATATACAAAACAAGCGATGCACAATGCAATTGCTCACCACTCGCCAACCGATGCCCAGTTAGTTCCTAAGCAGCGATCCCCCCCAGGCCAACTCCCCCCAGTTTGTATACTGGGCATGACATCACATGGTATGGAATACCCCTTTGGCCAGTTTGGGTCAGCTGTCCTGGCTGTGTCCCCTCCCAACTCCTTGTGCCCCTCCAGCCTTCTTGCTGGCTGGGCAGGAGAAGCTGAAAAATCCTTAACTTAGTGTAAGTATTGCGCAGCAACAACTAAAACATCAGTGTGTTATCAACATTCTTCTCATACTGAACCCAAAACATAGCACTGTACCAGCTACTAGGAAGAAAATTAACTCTATCCCAGCCAAAACCAGGACAACATAGAATCATAGAATAATTTAGAATGGAAGTGAACTTCAGAGATCATCTAGTCCACACCACTGCCCAAAGCAAGTCTGTTTAGCTCAGGGACTTGCCCAGTCAAGTCTTCAACATTTCTTAGGATAGAGATTCCACAGCCTCTCTGGGCGGCACATTCCAGTATTTGACAACCTTCGGGTAAAAAAAAGTTTAACCTTGTATTTATTTGGAATTTCTCATGTTCTAGCTTGTGTTCGTTGCCTGTCATCCTATCGCTGTGCACCCTTCAGGACATGTCCTTTTTCTATCAGCCCCAAACTCTGTGTTTACATCTCCTTTTGTACTGCCACGAGATGCTTCATACAGTTCAGCATGCCGACAAGGCCATTCAGAGGCAGTTCTTGCCAGCACTGGTGCGAATGATTACGTTGCAGGAGAATTTGGCACACAGAACCCGTCTCAAGACTTTGCTCAGCCAGTTCCTCTTAGTGCAGAACTCTTGTTTGATCATCGCTGCTAATGGGGATGATTCATTTTGGTGTCGTCCCATAGAAAAAAATCCCTTTGTAGTCAGTGGGAGTCCTGTGCAGCAAAAACATGCAGACTTCAGAGTGCTGGGCCAGAGCCTCTGTGGCATAACTTATCAAAGTTTTCTTTACGATGATTCTGTTCCACTTTGCACAAAGTAAGGCTTCGGCCCAAGAACAGCTTTGTGGTAGCTGGAGATGCTGATCATTCCTCTGTGCTGTTAGGGCACAATGAACTCATACATGAGTTTCCAAAATTTAAAAAAAATTCCCTGATAATTGCTCCGCTCCTTTTCAAGACTTCAGCTGGACAGAAGAGAGGATCACAGCAGCTTGGAGCAGAAGGAGCTACAGAGAAGTGGTGGTTTGGCAGATGACAGCTAGGGATAGTCAGGAGGTTAGTACTGTTAATACAAAAGCAGAAGAGAGAGACTGAATCCAGCCTCCTGCCACAAGGGAAATGAGAATCTTTTACCTGCTCGATTATGCTGTTCGCTGTCAGTGAAGCAGACCGTACTGAATAGGAGCCCTTAGTAAGAACCACAGTGTTAAGTCTGCCCAAATTGACTCTCTGCTGTTGTAAATGAAATTTCCTTTTCTGGTAAGCAGTCTCCTGTGGCTTCCTCGCTTCCTTCTTTCACTTCTAGCTGTGACTGCTGGCTTCTGTCTCAGGGAGTCAGACATCTGTCAGGGGTGAGCTGGCACTTTGATAGACAAATAGTAAAGGTGGCTCTGGCACAGTCAACTCTCACATTGTTGATGTTTATTTAAAGTCCAAGTTAAAGCATGAGATCCAGACACTTCTCTTTATTTAAACTAATAAAAAAGTGTGTTTCCAATCATCTTCATTGCTCAGTAAAGCTCAGATTTGCATATTCTTTAAAGGCTCAAACACTAGAAAGTGAAATAGAAAAATACCCCACAACATGTTGGATTTTTTCAAACCCCATTATTGGATATGGTAGCACAGAAGGGTGGGTTGAATCATTTTGAAAGCTTGGGGGCACAATATTGAAGTTCACATCTGCCAGTCACCTGCAATCTATTGCCTGCTTTAGACACAGGCACTAGCTTTGATCATATGGGCAGAAATTACCTTCAAACAGGAAATGAAATAGAAGTCTAATAAAGGTCCTACCATCTTCGAACAGCTTCAGCTGCCATTAGTGAGCTTTAAATTCTGATTACAGTGATGATGTTATGAATCAATATGTTCACATGTTAACCATTTCTGAATTTCATCTTTAATCCAGTCTTCATTTTTGGCATGATAAAAATTGCAACAATTAATCCATGAATTTCAGCTTGATGCTAAGATAAATCATCTCATCATCATCATCATCATATAAATTTTCCATGAATGTACATGACTTTTCAATGAAATGATATTACATAAAGGCAAGGGCAAACACTTGCCAGTTTCAAAAAAAAAAAAGATTTTGTTAACTGAAAATTCTATCAATATGGCAATAGTTTAATTCGTAAAATGGATTGGTAAGAGATTGGTATTTGAATCCAGATGGTATTCCCGTGTCAATATTCTGCTGATCAGATGAGATGCAAAACTCTGAGTATGCAAATCATCCAAGTATAAATTTCAGGCTATTTCTTGCAACCTTTCTAGCTCTTCACTTGCCCGTGCTCCTTCTATGCCTTGAACTGAGACGTAACACAGCAACAGAACTAGACTGTAAATAAGGAGACTCAGTTCTGCCACAGACTTGCTTCCTTCTTAGCCTCCGCTTTCCTTAATAATCAAGAACAAGTGAGTGGCAAGATGGGGATTTCCTCTGGGGTTTTGATTGTTTGCTAGTTATCCTTTGAAGTAGCAGTCACAATGCCAACAAATGTTTGTTACTGTTAAAGTGATGTGGTGAAATTGTGGTAAGCAGTGCAATAGCCAATGTCTTTCTTCCATCAGCGTAGGTCTGTGTTCACCACCATACTGCAGGTAGCAATAGAAAGTCTGTTACAATAATCATACTGAAAGTACTGTGATTTCTCAGGATGAAACACGTCAGTTGTCACCTATAAATAGTATCTGCATGAGATCTATAGACAGAGATTATTTCACCAATAGTGTAAGAAGGGGTAACTCTTAGCATTTCACCAGACTGAAAAAAGGAATTGAAACCAGAAAGGCTGATACATACATAAAGAGATTGTCTAGACCCTTGTGGTTTTGCTGAGTTTCAGGAAGCTGACAGCAGATGTTGGTGGTATCGTCAGGTTTACTGCTTTTTGTTGGTCACTTGCTGGTTGCCTGGAAGTTGCATGCTTGCAAACACCCAGCCATAGATCATCCAGAGGCCTGGACCACTTTTCCCAGGTAGCCTGCTCGCCCTTTCTTTTTGCAGTCACTTGTACCACTTTGTGAGGACTGATGGGTCAGTCACTCTTGTATAAAGAAGGATCTGTTCTGTTTCAACTATCAGCCCCATAAATCCACATACGCAGGCTGGCAAGAGGCATGTAGAAGCCTGGCACTATATGAATTCTCAGGCTGGTTCACAGACATTTCCTCATAGGGTCTGAGTCAAAAATAATTAGAAAACCAAAGCAAACAAAAAGGAGATTCACAAAGCATATATCACCAACTGCCTTTTTTCTACCGATTGATACCTTTAATCTTCCTTTGATACGTGGTGACTCAGTTTTGAATTGCACACTCTACAAATGGCTGAGAACTCAGACTTCATTTCAGATAACCAGTCTTTTCCAAGCCAGAGCTGACTGTGATATGCAGGCCTCAGCTTCTGAGATCACTCAACAGAGCAAGTAGAGCAGACATTCTGTGCATTCTCCGCAGACAATCACAGACTGATTTTTAACGCAAATATAAAACTGTGCCTCTTATTCTAAATAACCCAATATATGTCAAAGATATGTTCCATATATTCTCCATAATCACATTTTCTTTTTTGTCCAGGGACCAATAGGACCTACTGGACCTAAAGGAGAACTTGGTTTCCCAGGACGTCCAGTATGTATTATGCTTTCAAGTGGAATAAAGATGGAGGAGCTTGCTTCTGACACATACTACACTATTTCTACTTATTTCAGGGCCGCCCAGGACTGAATGGACTGAGAGGTGTGAAAGGTGATCGAGGTGAAGCATTTTATGTAAGTTCTTATGTAAAAAAACCCTGTTAAAATCTTAAGTCAAGTCTGATTTATATGAATTCCTTTAAAATGATGACATGACTAAAAACCTGAAATGATCTAGAAATAATTATATGTTTCTGCTACTTTTCCTATCTGGTAACAATCATTGAAAAGTCAACTTCTGGGTCCATCTGGACAGTTCTTGCAGATATACATAGTTGTATCAGCTCCCGGGTGTAACAGTTACATGTGTGATTCACTGTTAGCATAACTGTTTCAAATAGCAAATGATCTGCAATTGCCAATTCTTTCTATATATCAAAGACTTCCTGATCCAGGCCATCAGTATGACCCCTCGTGTTGTGAAGATACTCCCACAGGCTTTTAGCTATCTAGCACAGGTACAAACAGTGCTTGAGCGTATCATAGTGAAGTGGCATCTACTCTACTAACGAGGAGATACTTGCTAATACCTACTACCTGCTTTCGTTGCCATATACATGTATCCAGAATAATGACCACTGCATAGATGATAGCATATCCATGCCCACCTACAGCCTGTAATTATGGAATGGCAAGTGATGAACCAAGGTCCTGGTGCTGCAAGTCTGTTCTTATGAAAAGACTTCATACAAGTGGTCTCATGGCAAACATGAAGACTGGACTACAGAACAATAAACATTGCTGAGCATAAGCAGTATGTTTCACAATAGCAGAGTAATTTGTGTGGTCGTTCTGATGTCACCGGGCAATCTGTGCTAGAAAAATTGCTACCCATACCACAACAGCAGCTAATAATATTTCATCTGCATCAGAGATACGCTGAAAAAAAAAGACAAGGGTATTTTACTGTGTTAGCATAGAAGTCCTAAGGTAGGGATCCTCTAGGCATCAGAAAAGGTGATCTAGTGAATATCACTGTATTTCAGTAGAGCACTTCTTGTAAATGAATTCTGTGGTGTGAGTCCTCTGGTTCTACTTTGTTTAAAAGAAAAAAAAATATGTGACACACAAACTGCAAAACACAAGTATGTTGTCTATCTGGAAAATAAATATAAGCGAGATGATGATACTGCTTTATCTGACTGACAGGGAGACTGAGAATTGGTAAGTACCTAAGTATCTTCACAGAAAGCAAGACCAGGTACTAAAGGTTGCTTACACCTCTAGAGAAAGGTGTAAATAGAAATTTAGTTGCTGGAAGGTGAAAACAGACAAATTAGAAAAATTCTAATTGGAAGAAAATGACAGAAAAGATGACTAGCCACCAGCAGAAAATATTAAAGTAGATTTTCCATTCCTCCATATCTTCAAACAGTGTCAAGGTTCATTTTCTGGGTTGCCTGCCTTAACCAAACAAAAACTATTAAAGCAAGTCTAACCAGATGAAGTACATCAGGCTGGGAGATTAAAGCAAACAAGTGAAAAAACAGGCTGCATGTTCTAATAGTCCTTCCTGGAGTGCTCAGGGAAGATAAAATGTAATGGATCCCTAATTATTGATGAGATGACATGTGTCACCTCACAGAAGCTGGCATTGATGTGGAGTGAAAGATGGACATGGCACGGTGCCAGGTTTTTAAATGACACAGTAATGAGTTGGCATATTTTTTTGTAAAGGGCAGTCACGCCTCCAGTCTAGCAGGGTTCCTTGAAGGTGCTAATTAGCATGTAGTTATCTGACTGGCACTTGAAAATATATGAATCTCAGCAGTCTTGAGAATCCCAGACCAGTCTCGGATTACCTGACTTTCCTTGGATGAGAGATCCACTGCCTTTAATTTAGTTTCAATTTTTAGTGCTTTGGGATTTCTGGTTTGGGTTTTTATTCCCCTGAAAACAAGCCTTAGACCATTTTGTTCTCCAGAGACTGCTTTAAGTTAAATATTAAAATTCACCTGACAGTTTCGTCCCTGGAACTGAATGCTCAGTCTCCCCTCAAGCCATTTAACGCAAAACTTCTTGGTTAAATGGGGCCCTCTGAGCCCCTTGGCCTTCCTTGTGTAGGCTCAGTTGTATTGCGTATGAAACGATCTAATATCTTCTTTCTT
Organism: Aquila chrysaetos chrysaetos; assembly: GCF_900496995.4. NCBI lineage: Eukaryota > Metazoa > Chordata > Aves > Accipitriformes > Accipitridae > Aquila > Aquila chrysaetos. The sequence continues at coordinate 25,955,649 of NC_044021.1, read as the reverse complement.
TCACTTTCTCTTACCAGGGCCTTCCTGGCTTGCCTGGACCCCCAGGGCCCCCTGGACCTCCAGGACGTATAGTTTATATCAAAGGAGTAAGTACAACTGGGCATGAGTTGCTGATCTCTCTCTGCAGCAGAAATGTGCTGCTCTAGAAACAGTCTGCAAAGGGAAACATCAAAACTTGTTTCAGGCCACACAGTTTACAGTGGGTGACCTTGCTTGTGTGCATACGAAAAAAATTTCTTAACCGGAGCCACTGCCATGTAAGAGTTTTGCCCCCCCCCCAGGGTGGGACCTGCTGACAGACCTGTGAGAGCTCCCAGGCAGCAAGCCGGGCTCTCCGCTCCGCAGGTGCTGGGTTTTGTTTCTAGGCTTTGTCCCGTCATGTCTATTAGATCTATTTGGTGTGTTATCTGCCATATTATACCTATGTTCATTAAAATAACTTCCCTTCTTGTTTTCACTAGACAGTTTTCCCAGTCTCTCCCAGACCTCACTGCAAAATGCCAGTAAGCCACACACAGAATCTGCCCTTAGCAAAATGCATGGCCATGACAGTACATAACCACAGTAGCTATATACATAACCACGGTAGTTTTGCAGCTTTTCTCCCCCTGCCTTCTGCTTTGCACCAGAGATGTGTTTTACCTAGTCTTCAAGATAACAGATTTTCAAGTGTTTAGATACCCAAAATTAGCCATCTATAAAATATATAACAGAACTAGAAGCACTAGAACCTTTTGCTTAAAGTGCTTTGATTACTTGCTTGTCCTAACCCTTTTAATACCTTTCAAAGCCTGTGTCTCCATAGTTTAAGAGTTGCTTTGGGGAGCTGAATGTTATATACATACATATACACACATTTTTCAGATGTATATATAAATACTGTCTCCATGTTATTAAGTCTTTAGGTGTTTTCAATTTCCCTGTCCAAAATAAGACTTGTTACGTATTTCATTGTGGCATGAAAGATGCATCAGAAAAGAAAGATCATGTTCTTTATTTGACCCTCAAATGCAGTCTATTCACATATAAACGTTTATTATCTCAGGAATGGCAGCAGGTGAAGCTCTGCCCCTGCTTTCCAAAGGGAATGACAAAGCCCCTGTTACCTTCAAAGGACCTGTGTGGTGGGTTGACCCTGGCTAGAGGCCAGGTGCCCACCAAAGCCGTTCTATCAGTCCCCACCCCCCCAGCTGGACAGGGGAGAGAAAATATAACAAAGGGCTCGTGGGTCGAGATAAGGACAGGAGAGATCACTCACCAATTACGGTCATGGGCAAAACAGACTCAACTTGGGGAAAATTAACTCAATTTATTACCAATCAACCAGAGTAGGGTAATGAGAAATAAAAACAAATCTCAAAACACCTTCCCTCCACCCCGCCCTTCTTCCCAGGCACAGCTTCACTCCTGGATTCTCTACCTAACCCCCAGCGGCACAGGGGGACGGGGAAGTTACGGGTTCAGTTCATCACACGTTGTCTCTGCTGCTTCTTCCTCCTCGGGACAAGGACTCCTCACTCTTCCCCTGCTCCAGCATGGGGTCCCTCCCACAGGAGACAGTCCTCCATGAACTTCTCCAACGTGGGTCCTTCCCACGGGCTGCAGTTCTTCATGAACTGCTCCGGCGTGGGTCCCTTCCACGGGCTGCAGTCCTTCAGGAGCACACTGCTCCAGCATGGGCCCCCCACGGGGTCACAAGTCCTGCCAGAAAACCTGCTCCGTGGGCTCCTCTCTCCACAGATCCGCAGGTCCTGCCAGGAGCCTGCTCCAGCGTGGGCTTCCCACGGGGTCACAGCCTCCTTCGGGCATCCCCCTGCTCCGGCGTGGGGTCCTCCCTGGGCTGCAGGTGGAGATCTGCTCCACCGTGGACCTCCCTGGGCTGCAGGAGGACAGCCTGCCTCACCATGGTCTTCCCCACGGGCTGCAGGGGAATCTCTGCTCCGGCGCCTGGAGCATCTCCTCCCCCTCCTTCTGCACTGACCTGGGGGTCTGCAGGGCTGTTTCTCTTACATGTTCTCACTCCTCTCTCCAGCTGCCATTTCTGTGTGCCCCATAACTTTTTTTTCCTTCTTAAATATGTTCTCCCAGAGGCACTGCCACTATCACTGATGGGCTCGGCCTTGGCCAGCGGCAGGTCCCTTTTAGAGCCGGCTGGTGTTGGCTCTGTCAGACATAGGAGAAGCTTCCAGCAGCTTCTCACTGAAGCCACCCCTGTAACCCCCCCGCTACCAAAACCTTGCCACACAAACCCAATACAACCTGCAATTCCAGACATAGCATCAAAAGAAAGGAGATGGGGGGGTTACATTTTCGGAACACCCTGATGCCATTTTTGTTTAAGGAATTATGGAAAATACATCCTACAATGAACTGCGAACAGAGCTCAGTGCTGAAAGTACTTTCCCTAGGGCAATATTGTACTGTTAAGCCATGGGTTAGGTACTTGGAAAGAATTCTGTCTTTGAGAGCCACAGACCTCCCCTGAATCCTGTGGTGTGCAGTATGGCTGTTCTACTTCTCTGTTAGCAGTATAGCTCAAAATAGTATTGTGCCCGCTCCTCCAATTTCCATTCCAGTTCTTTTTCACTTGCTTTAGAGAAGCAGCTCTCGACTTGCAGTATACCAGATGCATTGATACTCATCATCACCCTACCCTTCCTGCTGAAGAAAAATGTATCCCAGCTTATGGATCTTTCTGTTAATTAATGATAACTAGTCATTACTCTATGGTAATTTGACATCTCTATGGTTTCAGCCTACCACCACCAGGCATCAGCTTTTTACCTCTTTGAATTCCTCCCTTAAACCTTCCCATTCCCACCATATAACATTCTTGTATATTAATCACATATGTCCATAATCACATATGGATTAGTCAGCCTCACCTCTGAAACCTGCCTGGACAAGTCCCTGAGCAACCTGATGTAGTCGATCCTGCTTTGGGCTAGACAGTCTCCAGAGATGCCTTCCAGCCTCAACTCTCCTGTGATTCTCTGTGGAATGATTCAAACAATACAAGCCTATTTTAGCTGAATTTCAGATAATAATAGAATGTCACTTTTCAAGAAGGTTGCAATCAGTGAATAATAGCAGTAACTTTTATGTGCACAATAGAAACCTGTACTTATAAACACCTCTTCAGGCACCTGAGTATGCTAGACAGATTTGTCCTACATTTGTGAATAATCTCCTAAACCTATCCAAGTGTATAGATAAGAAGTCTGCTGTACATGCCTACATAAATGAATATCAGTAAAGAACTACAGACTGAACCCCACAAGTTTTCCTCATGTGAACTGAACTTCTGAAGTTAATGGAGCTATCCATGTGAGTAAGACTTCTAAGAGCTAATACTACAGGATTAGCCAGATGCAGCACCTTCAGGTTTTTTTCATACGCTTGCTTAGATTCATATAAATAGTACTAGCTAGTACTAAGATCTGTCCATTTGCAAGCACTGTGCCACATTTTAATTCCTGCACTGTCCCTATTTTGAAGACGGGCAGTAGAGGTAAGTCGCATGCCCGCTGTTACAGGTGGCTGGTATCAGAACAGGATAGACTAGAATAGCTTCTGCCTCCCAGTTATGGTCTCAATGCATCTGGAGCATAGGTCAACATCAGACAGTAGGCATAGCCATGGTCTGATGAAAAATTTACAAACACAGTCTGTTATCTTACAGTCAAAAATCAAATCCTGCTTTCAAATGCAGTGATGTGAATTCAGAATTGTTCTTGGAGAATGAGTTTTCTGATGCTTCACTGGCATGACTGAGAGTAGGATTTGCTGATGCCTCCAAAATGCATGTTGTTACCCTCTTCCTGAGAGCATGTTGCATGTTAAAGAGCACAATCCTGAAAAAAGCTTGATCAGCTAATACTCGGACCTTGACAAACTGGAGATAATCCCAGACTGTTGTTATAATATTCACTGTGATAGCATGCAAATTTTCCAGGCTGTTCAGTCACACCAAGTAATGCACATCCATTGGTTAATGTGTATGCATAATTTTTAATAGATTTATTTGTCTGTAGGTGAGCACTCCTTACCCTGTAAATCAAGAAGCTCTTAATGTCCATGGTGAGTAATTCTTTTCTCATACCTTGGTTTAAATAAGGTTTTTTTTGTTTTTTTCTTAGTTAAGCTCTTCTTGCTTTTTCTTGGTTATTGCATAACCGGGTTTGAGGGAGAAGAAAAAAAGCTTAGGTCTGCACTTTGAAGACTAAGATTCATAAATTGAGCAATGCAATACAGTTTCTGCAAGATCTAATCTTAGAAGTCCTCTGTCAGAGCAGAGGTGTCACACATGGCTGCGACAAATCATTACTCTCTGCTCTGGCAGTGTTCCTAAGATGCAAATTCTAAAGTCCACCTGATACTCCATCCCACCAAGCAGCCAGGTGGTCTCATTCCTCCAGTGTTTGATGGTGTCGAAACCACTTCCCTTCTCTGAGTGACTGATACACAAAAACCACGAGCTTGTAATCAGAGCTCCCATCTTTTGGCTTGAAAGAAAATTATCACAGGCAGGGTCAACACATGCTGGCTGCTGGAGTCCCAGAGAATATTGCTGAGGGAAAGAAACAAGCTATTAAAGATTCTTTCTGTGAGGGGGTGGTGATTTTTCTGGTGAGACAGAAGAAATGTTTCTCATCCCCTCCTTCACTAGGAAGGTGAGGCCTGCTGAAAAGAAAAATAATTTCTGGGGTTCGGGAGTAGCTAGGACAAAAACGTGACAGGCAGACAAAGAAGGAAGTAAGACTAATGGGGAAGGAGGATGAGAAACTCCACACATGAGGACCCTGGGGAAATTCTCACAAGGCTGGAGAAGTTTTGTTAGTTTTCACTCCTCTGAATGGAAGGGGGTTTCACGACAATAGAGGGTCAAATTTGTGGGGTACAATGATGCCCTGAGCTTCCTCTCTGAATCCTTACCGCTGAATAACTAACTCATCTCTTACAAGTGAAAGCCAAAGTCTCGTGCTTGGCAAACTGTCCACATTTCTTCAGGGCTATGTCCACAGAATTAAGTCCATAAAGCCTAGGTTGTCCAGTGCTGCTCCTAAATTCAAAGACTCCTAATTGCTTGTGTCCCCCTGTACACAGGAACTCCAAAAAATTTCTCTGTCTGTATTTTTGTTTTTAACAAAGAAACCATGATGTAACAGAATAAATGTCCACAGAGAACCCGAAGTTCTTGGTTCAAGGCATTTTCTAAGAGTTCTAAGAGTTGACTCCAAGCTGATAAAGGACATTCTGCTCTTTTTAGACTTTCAGCCTAGGTAAAAGCTTGAAAGTGAGGATTTTGACTATGACAATTTTGTTTAAAACTTGTCGGTTTTTTTCAATTAAACATTATAGTTTCTTTTCTCTAAATGCATACTAATTCTCAACCCAAAGAGTAAACACTGAAGTCACTCCAGCATGCATCCCTTCTTTCTTTGGTTTAAGGAGGGAAAGTCACCATTTATGTACAGTTTTCATGCCATTTTAAGAATATTGTAATGGTCTGACTGTTCCATTCTTGAGCTAGTACTCCACCAGATAAGCACAAAGTGGTCACTTACGGTGCGCACGAGGCATTAAAATTAAGGCAAGCCTGCATCTCTGGTTCAGTGCTTTTCTTATGATCCAGTAGTACACAATGGAGAAGGAGGTCTTCTCAAGATCACAGAGGAAATAAAGTCGGTGGTCTTCCTCCTTTTCTTTAACTACTTATAACAAAAATTTATTCCTGCCTATTTATTATACTTTCAGTGTAATTTTGTGGAAAAAAGCAGTAGTGCAGCCTCTAACATACAGCCTGAACCTGTTTCCCAGTTCCCATGTTCCTGGGAATTAAAACACTGTTCCCATCACTCTGCAAAGGAGTCTGGAGAGTTTACAGTTTAATCAGCAACATAAAATGAGGCCCCACTGCTCTGTCAATAGGCCTTTGACCATGGGCTCACAGCTGGAGGCTGGGTCACCAGACAGATCACGGGGATATCCATGGGAGGATGACCAGCTTTCACTTCTCATGACTGAAAAGATGAAAGAGAAGGGCAGAGAGGAACTATCTGGAAACTTCTGTTGTAACCTGGGGCTCTGAAAGGGAAGAAGTCCATCTCATTCTTCTGTATTTGTAGCCATTCTGCACAACTAGAAGAAGGAAAAATGCTGTAACTATTTTTCAAACTAAGGCTTTCTTACCAATAAAGTCTTTGTTTATTTCTTACCAATAAAATCTTATTTAGAATTGGCACCAGGTCATGGAGCATGGACTAGGTACCCAAGCAACAGATTGTTTCTGTGCTTGCCCCAGTGAAATTCACAAATGTAATCAGATGAGGTTAGAAAAGAGTCAGTGTTCTTAGTGATCCACTGACTCCCAGCATAGACCACAACTGACCACAGGGGCTGAGGATATCACAGGCAGGGAACCATTAAAAATTACTTCAAGAGATGTGTCTTGTATCTGCTTGTCATTGTATTTCAGTACCCTTCCTGCCCATAACTCACAATAGGATCACCTCCCCTTAAACTTGAAAGGCATTTCTGCCTGAAGGAAGTGGCTATAAGATGTTACTGTGGCAGAATGATGTTATTTTACATGAATTTTGCAAAGATATTAGCAATTACTCAGGCAGAACAAAGAGAGAAATCAGACCTAAGAAGTCTAAATACTCAGGGGTCATTTTACCCAGCTATGTGATAGGGTAAGGTTAGCATGGAAGTTGAATAATATCTGGAAAAATAGGTTTATCCAGATGTATTTGGGTGTAATTCTACCCTTAGCTCACCTGGATGGAAAATTATGCTAAAAGCATTTCTGTTCTCAGAGAACATTTTCTTCATTATTAATGCTTTTATGACATGAAGGAGCAATAAATGATAACATTTTTGACATTCACAGCTGCAGATATTATCATTTATTGGTTTGTTTTGGAGTCTGGAGGTACTAGAAGATGTGGTATCAAATGCAGAGCCATAACTCAAGAACTGTTTCTACACTGGCCCCAGTGAAATTCACAACTGCAGTGAGAACAGGTTTGTTCAGAGGGTCTTAGGCTAGGTGGTTGGGGAAGGGAGAGTGAAAGATTGACTTGTAAGAAAGAGAGAGGTTGTCTTGCACGTGTTGGGCTTGATAAGAGAGGACAACGAGGCAGCCATTCAATGTTCGTGAGGAGAGTGAGACAAGCAAGGGACTGGAGCCACGTGCCCCGCATGTATGGAAAAGTCTGCTCTCACCTTGGGTGGTTTGATTGTCACTGCTATAGTCTCTGCTGTTTGCAAGTTCTCACGAATTTGTGATGCTTTTGTGGCAGGTGCTAAAGCAAACAGAGATTCCTGGGGGCTGCGCAGCTCAGCAGACTTAAAAGGAGAAAAGGGAGACAGAGGTGCTCCAGGACCACCAGGTACACTAAATCTGATATGGCATTGACATCCTGAAAAGGAATACATGTTTAACTTAAAAAGCAATTCAGCAAAGTACTTTGATGCTTACCCTGGCAGCCTTACCTGCCTAAAGATGTACACCTAGGTTCCTTGCTGAACTGACACACAGAACAACAAAGCCCATAACGTTATCAAAAATGTCTTCTGAAAAGAACTATCTGTACAGCACATTTGTAAGTATTATGGAAGTGTTAAGTGCAAGAATAGATATTGAAATGTAACTGCCTGGTCAGAGATTTTTTGAAATCTTAGAAGGACATCATGTTCAATTCCTGAGACATCATTTTGTTGTCGGTCTTTCTGAGCCAATTGGGCTAAAATCCAGTGCTTCCCATCTCAGGGTAACACACCTCTGCATTCTGAGTTCAAGGCAGTCACTTCTTGATGACAGTCCCACTTCCAGCTGGAACTGGAACAAGACGATTTCCATGTCAACCAACTTCTTAATATTCTATGCTTTATTTGTGATAATCATGAAAAGTCTGTGTGAACTAAAAATACCAATTCACTGATGGTAGGAACATCATAACAGATGTTCCTTACCAAAGATTTACTTTTCTGTATCAAAAAGTTGATACACATTGCTAATTCTTAAACATTCAAAAATAGTTACAGAAGCAAGCATCCGTTTGAAAAGATAGCTATTACAAACTCTTCCTTTTCTATACATTTTTTGAAATCTCATATACTGAGGTAAGGCTTTGGTCAGTGCCAGAAATAATTTGAAATAGAAGCAGCAGTATATCAAATTAATGTTGCTGTACCATATTTATAATCTTTGTCCTCTTATGTGTTGATAATAAATACGAAACTACATCTATATGGATATATCTGTCTTTGTTCCAAAGACACAGTTCTGTTGACTGAAGATGATATTTTGATTATTTTTAAGAGGACATCTGTTCTATTAAAATCCATTTTCTTCTCTTGTGCTCATTAATTTTTATTTTGATTAATATCCAGTGCCTTAAAATAAGTGGTTAGTGCTTCCTAGTCATCAATAAACTTGTAAATAGAAGAAGGAATAAGCATTCCTAAACAGAAATAAAGAAAATCTTCTCTTCTGTGCTGGTTTATCCACCACGAACATGTCCGTTCCTTCTCAGGTTCCATATTTAATGAAAACTAATGTCCTACAAGTATTTTTGCCTATAACTGATGATTTCAGGTGCTTCAGAAGGAGAGGATTATGAGAGGATTATGCTTATCATCTTGTTGTAAAACTGCAGCTAGTGAAGGATAGTGAAAATAACACAAGAATTCTGGTTAAACTGAAAACTGAATTCACCTTTCTCATAAAATAACATAGATCTATTCATTTGTTTGCCAACTGAATCCAAACAGATTGACTAGCTTCAATATTTTGTGAAGTTAAAATCTGTTGACTAAGACCAATTCCATTGCTGCTCTAAAAAATATTCCTTTTTGGTTCTTGCTTGTTTATGTGGTTGCTAAAATATTCTTTTACACAAACCAGTTCTCTGGGTCTCACAGATATCCACATAATCATTGACACTGAAAATTCACAAGCCGTAAGTTGCAGGGTAGTGGAATATGATTAAAGTACAGGAATTTTTCAAAACCTTCTCTGAGGCACAGAGGGCTGAAGCTCCTTCCACTACAATATGTGTTGAGTTCCAGCAATCAGAAAATGTTTCTGAACTGTGCTACTTGTCCACCAGTGGATTTATTTTTTCTTTTCACAGAATGTCTCCTCTCCAACCTTACAAAGAGGTTCTATTAATTGATAGCATCCAAAACTATGAAGCCAACAGAAAAAGTGGGTAAATGGCAGGCCACACTTTATTTAGCTACTCTGTATAGAGGGAGGTGTAGTAAGTATCCAGAGCATAGGTGCTGTGTTCCAACCACATGGGCAATGCTCCAGCGCAACCCCAGTGTTTCTGGCTGGAGGAACACAGTCTGGAGCCTTGTAACAAAAGACATTTAGAAATAGAGGAGGAAACTTCACTATATCATAGTCTCACACCCAATTGCCTAAGGCTGAAGATCTGCTAATTGAAAATGCAGTGTTTATTGCAGTGTGCTGGCCCTTGACCATAGTCAACCCCATGCCTTCCTCCGGGTCATTCCCCAAAATACCAACCTGGCATTATAGACAAGTTTTCACACTCCTCCAAATCCATGCTTTGGCCTGTTTGTTTGTCCTGAGACCTTCTTTTCTGTATGAAGAAGAAGCTTCACCCTTTTCTCTGTGAATCCTGGAAGGAATGGAGCTAAAGGAAAATCAGTGAGGTGGAGAAAGATGGCTTCTCGCTGGGCAAGCATTGACTCTGGTAATAAGTGAGTTCTGTTGCTCCAGAGGCTAAGTTAATTTCTAGATCAGATCCCAGATCTGAAAGCAGTGTAGCTTCCCGTTTTCTAAAAGAAAGGTCACCAAAGTTCTGTGACTTCATGATTGTTGGGAGCGCATGATTTTGCCATTGATTATGCACATGCAAAGCGCTGTTAGTCCACTTCAGCAATATCTGAAAACAAACTGAAATGAAAATGCCTGATTTAGATTTTTTACTTCCACTTTGAATGGTGATCTCCCTTTTCCTCATGTAACTTGCCCAAGAGTAGTCTGCTTGCTGGTCATCCTAGAAAGACCTCAGACATTGCCCAGTGTAGAGACTAATGCCAAGCAACATCCAAGAAGGACACCTACCATTCCATTCCACCTGGCTGTTCCCCATCCCCTCACATGGATCAAGCAAATCACTGCAGTGAGCTATAATTGGCAGGGTTGGAATAAAATCAAAATAGCTGCCATAGAAGGAATACATTTCTGTCCCAGGGTGCAGATGTATACAATCTCTATTTGACTTAATTGTATCTGAGACAGCACACAGAGACCAGAGTCCTCTGGCTTGCATAGGGTTGGACCCAAAGATCTGAAAAATTACTCAGAACACATTTGAAGAAAATGCATCAAGCTGTTATGGGCAGCTGTAAAACAGTCTTTTTTTCCAAGCGTATGCCAAACAGAGACTATCTGAAGGCTTTTTAGACCTTTTGTGCTGGCCTGACAGCTTTGGCTGACCACCATTGACAGACAACACACCACAGGTGGTATAACCATTAATACTGCTACTGGTTTTTGTTGCAGAAAAATGTCAAGAAACAAATAATTATTCTATGATCAGTAGCATGGCAGTAACACTGTTTCTTTCTCTTGTCAGTTATGGTACTGCCCTTGCATGAAAGATAACACAACTACTGATTGGCCACCCCACTGCTGGCAAAACTTATGGAAAGTGTTTCTTTTACCTGGGCTTCCATCAAAGGTGTTAATTTGGATGTTTCTCTTTCACCCTCTGCCCAGCTGCCATTTTTTCAGAGAACTGGGAATTTTTCATCTTTGAGCCTTCTTTGCTTTCAAATTTGTCTGAAATTCACAATCAGATTCAGAAGTTATTAAGGTGAAGGAGTGACAGACAAGATGGGACATGTAAGCCTGGCTTTGTTAGGAAACCAAACTAAAAATATCTGTTAGATTTAAAGGTTAATGTTATTATTGTAAATATTTTTCCTTTAAGCTCCTAAACCAGTAATATCCAAAGCAGTGCTTTTAAAAAGAAAATTACAGATAATTATTGTACTTTATTGTATTTTCTTCATTTTTCAGGTCCACCTCTGCCTCCATCATATTTCAGCCACTTTATTAATAGCATAAAGGTAATTATATCCCATTTGTGTTTGAGTTCTGTTAAGCTTTTTTTAAAGTGTACTTCACTATGAATTAAGCATAAAACAGTACAGCATGTTGAAATATACAAAACAGATAAGAGCATCAGCAATTACAAATGATATTAATTTCTTAAACTCCAGCTGCATAGACAAGTTTATTACAAGTATAGAGGTAGCAGATGTCAGTAGTATATAAAGATTACTTTTGAAAAAACTTTATTACTAAGGCTTTTTACCTTCCCAGTGGTATTAAAGTGAGTCATAATTCACTGTTACCTAACATAAGTTGGTATAAATTATCTGCCATAAATGAATGCTTTTGTTTCCAGGCCAGCTCAGGTAAGAGACATCCATTACCTAAAGGACTTCTAGAAAAATTTAGCAACAATTAACACATGGCAGGGCAGGAAATCACTTCTGTGTAATACTATTTATCTTTTAAGCACATTGACTAAACTAAGTTAAAGTGATGGAAACTACTGTTCCTGGAATCTCTTACAAGAAAGTATACCCATATCTTGATGTGTTTGGTCTCTCTCTGTTCCATTATTCTTCTGACTGCTTCAAGTGACAAAAATGAATACCAATGCAACATTATTTTAAATGTTTTTAAGTGAACAAGGCTCTTTATCAGTAGATCTGAAAAAATTGAATCAAGTTATCATTTAACGATGCCACCAAAAGCAGTGTACTGTCAGTTTCCTTGAAGGACACTTAGCACGTTCTGGTTTTCAGATTTTGTTTCTGCTTGGCTGAGTGCACCTAAGTTATTCCTATGACATAAAGTGCCTCATGCATGCATGGCAGAGCTGATACGGCTTCTTTGATTTTATAGAGTAGTGTCTGTAGCTTTACAGCTTTAGCAACAAAGAACTCATTTTTCATCTAGTCCTTCATCTCTGCAAAATAGCATGCCATACAGAAAGCTTTATAGTCCTGTTTACTGGGAAACAGAAAAGAAGAGAAGTCAGAGGAGGACCTATACATAGCCATCTCTGCTGGCTTTCTGCAGCTACCTGCCATTCTTGCTTTGCCCTTTGCCTCTTCTATTCACAGGTTTATTTCTCAGAAAGGGGAAACAAAGTAGACCCAAAAAAGTTGAAGGAAAAAAAGAGCAGACAAACAGAAGGAAATAATGAGAGGAGGAACCTACAAATGCTGTGGCTCATTTTGCACAGAGAGATAATAACCTACCATTTAAACGCTTCTTCTTACCTATCACTCTGTTCCCCAAACTAAGTGATAACAGTGAAGGACAGGAGCAGACATGCAGTTCAAAGTGTCTACAATTTTGTGTGGTGTCTCTTCCGTTATCCTGGTACACACCCCTGCCCTCCTCTCTCTACCTATACACAGTAATCTTCACTTTGCCACATACGTTTAAATATCTGTCCACTCCATGTCAATCTTGCTTTGCTTTGTCCTTAGTGATGGAGAAAAGCGGAAAGCCAGGATTTATGCTTCCTCTGACTTTCTCTTTGCCTCCAGCTACAGCACAGAACAAGGTTTTGCTGGGTAGAATAGCAGGAAAGAGCAACAGAGGCATTTTCTCTGCCTCCACCTAAGCCCACCTCCTCCAGCCCCTGTCCTGAGAGAGCCTTGCAGCCTCCATAGAGAAAGCATTCCTTTTCATTCCCTGTCACGGAAGAAGGAAGTGATGTCAAAAATATTTTACGCAGATGCTTTTCTTTATTAAGCTCAGAGATTTCATGTAGCTTTAAAAGATCAGTGCATAGAGTCCTGATCTCGCTTCAGCTCAATGTTTTAAAATGTATTCTCTTTAAAGGGTGAAAAAGGAGACAACGGAGTCACTGGTGCGAAAGGAGAAAAAGGAGAACCAAATGGAGGGTTTTTTCTGACAGGACCTCCTGGACCACCTGGAAGACCAGGACTGGTTGTAAGTCACACAAGTTGTAGAATAGGAATGTTTGTGGGTACCCATTGCTTTAATTTAGAATGCACTAAAAAGAGACAAACATCAAGATGATGCTAAGAACTATATAAAAACTCATATGCTAACCATTAGGTGAATACGAGAGAGTTGTACCAGGCGTAAACACAGACACTTCACTGCTGTGCACAATTAATTTGCTATGAAAAATTGATGCAATGTTATGCTCAGCTGTCTAATACAATACATCAGTATGTAGATTCATGCTATTAATAGCATTACAAATCAAGGCAGTATAAGTACTACTACCTATATGCCCATAAAGGCCAAAATAGGCTATATAAAGTTAGACAGAGGCTGACTTGAATATTATTGGCCATCTAAATAATTAATCTAATTTTCTATTCCAGTAATCCAAAACCAGGAACAAAAAGTCCAGTGTGTACCCATCTGGATCATTCCTGTAAAATTCAGCCACTGCCTAATGTCTACCTAGTTGTTTTACCTTCTGGTAGTTGCCACCACAGCTGCTTTGGAATCAAATGCACTAATCCTTTGGAAACCAGTTTATCCCTGAGATCTATCAACAAATGTGTACATTGCATTACTCTGTTGTCATGTTCTGTGCCAAGGAGCATGAATGGGTGGGTCACAGCTGAAAACGAATATTAGGTTAGCAAGCCCACCTTCAAAAATCCCCCTGGCACTATTCCACATTGCTGAGAACCATCTCCCTGTTTAGAAACTGTTCTACTGGCAGGAAGGAGATGGTTGGCACCACTGAGATCCATCAGAGACCGAGCTCTCCTAGTCCAGGGTCCAAAAACTGTTCCATGTATGCAGGCCAGTTTGAGCAGAGGGAGCACGAGCCCTCCTCTTTCAGGCTGAGGACACACTGCTAAACTGGAAATGTAGAGAGTTGGAGCCTTTTTAATCTGGAAGACTGGCAGCTGGAGAGCTCAAGGGATACGAGCTGACATTTGGTCACAGGAGGGAGAAGACAACATTCATCATGAGACATACACCTGCATAGACACACTTTATGTTAAACCTTTCCACCATGTACCTTCCAACAAACTCTTATCAAAAGCGCATCAAAGCAAGTAGTCTCAGCATGAGCGGAGTTGAGATCCAGGACTTTGAGAGTACTGTTGAGAGTTTTGCAGATATCAGCTACTCAGGAATAGGTGCGAGAACTTCAGAAAGCTTTCTGAAACTTAAATTCTTTAATATAGTTTAGTATGTGGTCAGATTTTTAATTTTCCATTAATATCCATGCCTCCTTGAAGAAAATTACGTACAGATTCATGTCTCAACAGTGGTCTGGTGGCAGGCCTTCAGAAAACGTTGCCACCAGAGATGAAGGCCCTGCAGCAGTGAAACCGATACATTCAAAGAAATACTTTTTATCACTGATAGGGACCAAAAGGGGATTCAGTTGTTGGACCCAGAGGACCTCCGGGATTACCTGGCCTGCCCGGCTTACCAGGTTATGGAAAAATTGGACCTCCTGGCCCACCTGGCCCACCAGGCCCACCAGGACCCCCTGCAATATATGGCTCAGGTGAGAGGGTGTGATTTTGCTTTCCACTGTATACGCAAGTGCATAGGCATGCGCCCACACACTGCCACTTCCTTTACATCCCTGTTCTCCCATCTGCCCACCCACTCCGGTTGCTCCCCTCTCTCCTCCTGCCCTCTACCCATTTCTCCTGGGGGGTGTGTTGGAACTGGGAGCACAAAAGGGACAATTTCTCTGCAAAGTTTTCACCGACTAGTGCCATGGGACCACTACTGCATGAAAAACCTTGTTATGGCTGGGAAGACGTCTACATAACAGAGACAGGCTGCCTTGAGAGCTTTGCAAAATCTATCAAATTGAGCAGTTGGCTAAATTTGGGAAGATGTTAGTGGGGGTCAAGATGCTTTGTGATGAATGGAGTTAAATCCAGTTGGCAGCCAGTCACAAGTGGTGTTCCTCAGGGCTCAGTATTGGGGCCAGTTCTGTTTAATATCATTATCACTGATCTGGTTGCAGGGATTGAGTGCACCCTCAGTCAGTGGGCAGATGACACCAGTTTGGGTTGGAGTGTTGATCTGCTCAAGGGTAGGAAGGCTCTACAGAGGGATCTGGACAGGCTGGATCGATGGGCCGAGGCCAGTTTTGTGAGGTTCAACAACACTCAGTGCTGGGTCCTGCACTTGGGTCACAGCAACCCCACGCAGCGCTACAGGCTTGGGGAAGAGTGGCTGGAAAGCTGCCCGGCAGAGAAAGACCTGGGGGTGCTGGTCGACAGCCGGCTGAATATGAGCCAGCAGTGTGCCCAGGTGGCCAAGACGGCCAACGGCATCCTGGCCCGTATCAGAAATAGTGTGGCCAGCAGGAGCAGGGCAGTGATTGTTCCCCTGTACTGGGCACTGGTGAGGCTGCACCTCGAGTACCGTGTTCAGTTTTGGGCCCCTCACTACAGGAAAGTCATTGAGGTGCTGGAGCGTGTCCAGAGAAGAGCAACGAAGCTGGTGAAGGGTCTGGAGCACAAGTCTTAGGAGGAGCGGCTGAGGGAACTGGGGTTGTTTAGTCTGGAGAAGAGGAGGCTGAGGGGAGACCTGATCGCTCTTTACAACTACCTGAAAGGGGGTTGTAGCGAGGTGGGTGCTGGTCTCTTCTCCCAAATAACAAGTGATAGGATGAGAGGAAATAGTCTTAAGTTGCACCAGGGGAGGTTTAGATTGGATATTAGGAAATATTTCTTCACAGAAAGGGTTGTCAGGCACTGGAACAGGCTGCCCAGGGAAGTGGTTGAGTCACCATCCCTGGGGGTATTTAAAAGACATGTAGATGTGGTGCTTGGGGACATGGTTTAGTGGTGGACTTGGCAGTGTTAGGTTAACAGTTGGACCTGATGATCTTAAAGGTCTTTTCCAACCTAAATGATTCTATGTTTCTATGATTCTCTGTATAAAGGCATACCCACAGTAGAGGTTAGGTCCAGAATGAAACTGCTGGAGAATTGCTTCTAAAAACTAGTCGTTATGCAAACACCAAATAGAAACAAAACTTTGGGAGGGTTAGTTACTGTACCTTTAATAATTTTCAACTTATTGGATTAGAAAAGAAGTAAAACGTGACACAGATGGTCATATCAGGGGACAAACTTTGCTAACAAGGTGGCACTGGAGCTTCAGGTGGATTATCTCAAACTTGCATCAAAGGCAATACATGGCTATAAACCAAGTGTCACAGTTCAAGACGTTTGTGCTTTTGACTCCTCTTGGGTCACAGGTCTGCTAGTGACAAGCCTTATACTGTTAACGTCCAGCCCTTAGAGTAGGTTCTGGTGGATGGGGTCCTGGGCTCCTCTGACATTACTCGAGAGGTTTGCCTGAGCGAGCAACCCTTGATTCCTCCCTCTGGGAACTGTGACCAGCATGGGAATGCAGCCAGGTAAAACCAGAGCAAAACATTCCTTAATCTCAGCTGAAGACAGCATAATAACAGAAAGGGAATTGTTAACTGAATAGAGAGGCTATAATGCAGATCTGTCCTGCCTAAAATTTGGGCAGGTCCATTTCTGAGAACTAACAATCAGTCTGTTTCCCCACAAGACCTGTGTCTCCAGTATGCTGGTTTGGGGACCAGACCTCTCGATCTCCAATTTGTTCTCTCCAGGTATTTCTTGAACCTGGTCAGACTGGTTTATACAGTTGCCTAGGGACAAGGTGAGACTTCCAACCTGTCATCCAGTAAATATTATTAAGTGTCTATCAGAAGTGTTCATCCTCTGAAGAATATTTGAGAAAGAAGAAATCCCTAATATGTTCAATGTTGGAACATAGGCCTGTACCTGAATTAGCCCCTGATGATCATAATATGGACAGATCCTCAGCATCCATAAAGTCCATAAAGGCTTTCAGGCCTTTTCCTGTGTAATTTATATTCATCACTTCTGAATATTAGCTAAAAGACCCAGTCAGACAAAACAAATTATTATTAGTACTCCATCGCTATACTTCCACTTATCCTCTTTGCCATTAGTCTTCACCATTCTTCTACACATTTTCCTCTTTGCTTTGTAAGAAGCTTCTTTAGGCAGCACACTGATGGATGTTCATTTTACTAAATGTTATGAACACAGATGCAGCCTCCTAACTGAAGAGTTACAGATCAGTAAAATGCAAGCTCTGGAATGCAGCGGTGCTCTCAGGGTTAGCCTTTACTGACTCTTCAATGGTTCAAACTATATTTTAAAAATGTATCTTACAATCCTTTATTCAGACTATCAAACTACTTCAAAGTGGAAAGATAAAATAAAAGAGAAGATAGTCGATACTTTTTCTTCACTGAATGTATTTGCAGGGGTGGCAGAGAATCTATAGCTCCACTTTCACTGAGGGTCACTGTGATCCTGATTCCTTTGAAAATCATGAAGGCAGAAGATACGCTCCTCTAGCTTATCTTCTGTTCCTCTCCTTCAGTCCATTTAGTTCCTGTATCCAGTAAGCTGTGGATGAGGGGACTTTGGTTATTGTGGGGAGGGCTACCAGATGTGCTCACCAAAATCTCTCCAAAGGGTGGTTTCAGAGAATATTCCTACATTCCTCCATTTCTGCTTCACTTTTGAAGAGCAATTCTGTCCATGCTTGGGATTACAGCACTATTGGCATAGCTAACAGCAGCTGAACACCATTTTCAAGTGCCCAGCAAGGTAGGAATTGGGGAGTGGTTAGGAGCCGAACCTTGCAATTCTTTGTGCATGTTTCGTACTGCAGATTCACCAGCAGGCTAGGACATGCTAGACTTCCCCATGCTTAGGTAGTTTGACAACTATCCACCAACTATCAGACCTCTTTCTTCCAGGTCACACTACCTCTCAACATGCCTTATTGTTCCTAATCAGATTTCTTGCTTTTATATTCCCTCCCAGCAGTATGCTAGTGTACTCTCCTGGATACCCCTGGACCTCTTTTGTTGCCCCCGCTTTGCATCTCTCTTTTCCTCTACAGAAGGCATTTCTACTTATGGTTAACAGTTAATACAAGATATGCCCAGATCTCAGCTACAGAGCCCTGCTGGAACACACCGTGATGCTCAGCAGGATCCGTGTGTAGAAGCTCTTTCTTCTGGACAGCTTCAGAGTTCCATTATAATGATATGCATTTGCACGAGATGCTTGCTTTCAGTCTTCCATCTCTTTCCTTCTTTCCTTCCTTAAAAGAAAGGAGTTTTTGTTCCAGAAAACAGGGACTTTCAGCCCAAGGTGAAGAAATTCAGTTTTGGAGTAAAGACAGGTACTAGGTACTAGAAGTTGTGGACCACAGTCTAAGAAGTTCAAGTTATACCACTGGAGAATTCTTTGCTGCTTTGAAACATAAGCTGAGCTTACCCTTGTGAATTTTTTATCTAAGGAAAAGTTCACTTTCTTTCCTTCTAGAGCAAAAGATACAATGACCGCCTCAAAGCCTATATGGGCAGGAGCTAAAAGTTCTTCCTCTTCCATATGCACACCATTAGCAGCTAGCAGAAGAGCATTCTAGTCAATTTAAGTGAATCTGGTTCTTTATTTGCAGAGTATCTACAACAGATTGCAATCTGTTGACCTTAACTTCCCAAATAACAGAGAAGAGACTAAGTCTCACCATTGCTTTTAAAAAAATCCTTAGAATGCATTTTCTGTAGTTGGCTTGAACACAGCTATTCAGAACTTGACTCTTTGAGGCCTATGGCTATTTAAAGCTCCCACTATTCCTGGACGCCAGCACTAAGTCCTTTCTTTATGTCACTCACCTTTTCTCTCAAAAAAGATGACCTTCAACATGTATTGTATGCTTGTTTTATTTTAGCAGCCGCAATGCCTGGGCCACCAGGTCCTCCTGGAGAGCCAGGGCCACCTGCAACCAGGAATCTGGTAAGACAGCAAAATAAGGAGGTTTGCCATTGAAACCTTGCTTCAAATCTTTTGGTGGTCATTGGTAGCACTGGGAGAGGAGGGAAAGCTCCGTCCTGTGTTTTTGTTCATTAGAATGTTTTCCGGTTTTCTGAACCTCATAATTTTTCAGCAGGGAATCCATATAAGCTGGGAAAAGTGACGAGAGGAGAAGTCTGTCCATTGCCTTATTAGTAACAGCCTATTCAAACAAATGCAAAGATCGATGGCATGCTAAAGTAACGGCAAGCTGCATAGTCCATGTTCAAAGCAATGTCTCTTTCAGAGTGTGGCAATTTAATATGTTGAGATATTAGAATAACTACTGAATGCCCAGTTTCCATGAAAAAAAAACAGTTTAAAACCCAGTAATATAGGTCATTTGATTCTAAGAATAAAACTGTAGATTTCCCTAGAAAATCTAAAAATTGCTGTGCCAGAGAATACACACAAATTTAATTGTTTCCTTTCCTTACTGCATGAATCAAATCAGAATTGTATCCCAGATATCCATGCAGTAAAAATGACAGCTAAGACTTCTGTCTTGCTAATTTCTAAATTAAATATTTGTAGTTTCTAAAAAAAAAAAAAAATCAAGCTAACAGAGGGGGTTCGTTGCAATTTTTTCCTTTTCCATATTCTCACATTACGGTAGAAAAGCAAATTCGCTGGATATGTTTGGCAATCATTTGAGAATGCACTAATAAACAAGCAGACTTTCAGATCATCTACCTCATATCGAATGAACTAGCAAGAATCTGAGTGTAAGTTTCTTAATGCCTTCCCACCATAGTGTCGTACCTCTGCTAAGTGCCTTTTCTCATAGAAATTCAGGACCTCACAATGATTACAGATCAGGGGAGAAACAGATGTTCAAAGGCTGGTGCCCCAAGGTAGAGGACTGTAGTTACAGGCTGGGAGCTACCATCTTAGGTAGGAGATCCAAGCCCACTTAGGTCAAAATCAGCATTAAAAAACAATATGCAAATCTATAGTAGGGTCTGCATGATTCAGAAAGCATTAATATGCCTTCTGACACTGAAGAAATGAGAAAGAAATGACACTCAAGTGTCCAGAAATACACTCTCAGGAAACTTGCCCCTGATTTTACACTAACTGCAATTATCAAACAGATTGTAGAAGCAACCGTCTTAGAGAGGACTGTGTTCCTGTCTTCAGGTCACAAAGACAGAGGTAATAGGTGCAACATCTGTATCTGAAAGACATTAATTTAAGCCTCGTGTTGATCTATAAAAGAGAAATTGAAAAATACTTGCTGTGTAAACTAGCGGCATCTGGAAACAGAATTAAAGGGATGGAAGAAAACACCCTTAAAGAAAAGAGATCACAACAACATTAAGAAAAATCTAACAGAAGCAAACGTATCTAGAATTATGTGTGATATTTATAAGCCTTATCAAATCTCTTCTGAACTCTGCCATTTTGATCTAATATGCTAAACTCTACAACGTAGAGATGCAATGATTTTCACTCTGCAAAATTAACTATTGGTGTAGTTCTACTACAATCCAGAGAATGATGATGCCACTATGCCAAAGTAGCAAGATATTTATGTTACGGAAGCTTTTTGTATGAAATGATATAAAACTGACTTTATGAGCATTTCCTGCAGAAGAAGCCTTGACATTTATGTGTTCAAATGAGACTTCAATTTAACAACTTAACTTGCAAAATGTTTTGTGCATCTGATGAAGCGTGTTTTATTTTCCTACTTGACAGGTTACGACATTCCAAAACATTGAGGGTATGTTGGAAAAAGTTCATTTTGTAGTAGAAGGTACGCTAATCTATCTGAGTGAAACCAGTGAGGTTTTTATCCGTGTTCGAAATGGATGGAGAAAATTGCAGGTACTATTCCACTGCGTCTTAATCCTTTCCAACTCCCTTACTCAAAATGGAGTTGCAGATCTTTTTTACAGGGGTGGAGAAGTATGGGTGCAAAGATGCCTTTTTTTAGTTCAGAAGCTCCTGGTGATATGGTTTTGTTTGCTTTTCCTTTTGCGTTCTTTCAGCTTGGTGAGCTAATTCCTATCCCTGCTGACAGCCTTCCTCCTCCAGCCATATCAAGCCATGTAAGTACAAAATATTGGACTGTGAAAAACTGAGTCTAGATGTGCAAAAATGGGCAATACATTTGGCAGAAGTTGCAGGCAGATCCCTCCACAACATGATTTTCCACTGAGACTTGTCAGTTCAAAATAAGCATCCTACCACTACATAAGCTTGTAAATTGGTTTGTGCCAGCCACTCATCTGTTTCCATTATCTTCTGAGACTCCAAACACTACAGAGACAAAGCAGCATCTACAAAAAGCAGAACCAAGCAGGCTGCCTAAAAAAAAAATAAAAAAATAAAACACCAAACCCAACAGTATTCTGTTCCGTAACACTGAAGTCAGTCATATCAAGCTCTGGTCCCTTTCAAGGAAACTCAGAAAAGTGTTTCTGAAAAGCAGGTTTTCTTTAAAAGATTATAGTCCTGTATTCAGGGAATATCATCATCACCTGCATGTAGCTTATCTGACAGCATGCCCGAGGGTCTATTCTAAAGCCTCAATTGTTAGTTTGTACCTGACACCATTCTGCAAGTTACTGTACCAACCTGCATGTGACCATGCTGTCTGTCCCAAAAAATCACAGGATGAAAACCAAGTGGCAAAGGGGATAGAGAACAGTCTCATCGATGACGGGTTAATTGATCTGACTGCTGAGATAATGAAAGGGCAAGAGAGTGCTAGGAAGAAGCAGCAAGAAGGAAGATGGCCAGAAAGAAATAAAAAAAAGTTAGAGTAGGTCAGAGAGAAGTGCACTTAGCACACTGGGAGAATGTCTAGTCCTTGTGTTATAAGAAATTGTCTGCAGCCTCCAGCTGACACCACACGAGTTTCCCAACCAGTACAGTCAGCGGCTTGTTACTCATACTTACTGTAACTAGAGAAGAAAACTGCTGTTCTTGAAACAGCTCTGAAGATCATCGACCTTCTGGTCTCGACATGCCAATCGCTTAGGAAACAGAATTACCAAGGCCTAGAGAAATATTCCCACCAACTACATTTTCGGTTTCCACATCCTCCTCACCCTTTCAGTTTTAATTTTCCTGAACTGGTTTTCTGCTCTGGCCAAGAGCAGGCTGCTTCCACGCAGGACTGCAGGTGTGATCCGGCACGGACACCAGCTCTGGCAGAGCACTGGGAATGGGTCTAGCAAAGCAACTCTGGCCAGGACAGCTTTCAAACACACATTTATGTGACACACCAAATTGATGATATATGGATAAAGTATTCTGGCTGCACGGGTTGGGTTTATTTTTCAGAGGCAGGACGGTTTCAGATTCTCCAGTGTTCAATGTTTGCTTTATTTAGAAAATTATTGAGTGTCTAAAATTCTGATCTGAGTAACGTGTTTAACATATCTATTTGCATGTGTTAAAATAACAGGGATTTCAGTCTCTTCCAGCACTGACTCCAGTATCAAATATGAACAATGGAAAACCAGCAGTAAGTATGAGATCTGTATTGCAACTGCATAGCTGTGGTTTGAAACATGACAGTTTGCATCTTGAGGGAGACTTGTGATATCTCCTCTTCAAATTCACAGATATTACTTTAGAAATTTACAATTACACTTCCTGAACTGGTTTAGACATCTCAGAGACAATTTTAAATTTTTTCCTCCAGATCGATTTTCATCATCCTAGCCCCTTTCCTATCTCAACAAAATAAAAAAAAAAAAATCCTGCTTCTGAGTTAGGAACACCTCTTCACTTAGTGATTGTACTTACAACACATGGTAGTTTTTAAGTTAACAATACTGTTACAATTAAATCATTAAAATATTCATTAGAATATTTTCTGTCTTCATGGTGTTTCTTGTTTTAGATAGACGTTTTAGAATCTAAGCCTTCATTTAAAGTACTTTAAAATTTTTAGACAAAGCAAGGTAACTGAGTTATATCTACAAAAAAAAAACCCCAAACCCCCAAAAAACCCCAAAAATAAAAAATGCAGGTTAGTTCTTGCATCTGTACTGTTTGCCTTAAGCATGCTACTTCTTGTATTTGATAACAGTGAATTTTTAAATAGTATATGGTCACTTGTTACTACTTATTTCCATACTTGTAAGATTTGGGATATTGTTTGTGTGATAACTCCAAGACTTCTGCTGAAAAATATTAGCTACTTTTAAAAGAATTTTATTTTTTAGGAGTATATAATCTTCATGGTTTCCTTAATGTTGAAAGAAAAAATAGGTATTTCTGCTGTGGGTCTCCTAGCTTTAAGAAATGTAATGTTAGGGCAGCAAATAACTTTCCTACCTGGTATGGAAGGTACTAGTTCTTGTGCTGGCAGGAGGAGGGGGGGTCTAGTTTGTTTCCAATATATGTCTTCCTAGTATAATAAACTTAAAAAAAGCCAGTGGCTTTTCTTCTTTTTTTCTCCAGCTGCATCTGGTGGCTTTAAACTTGCCATTTTCTGGTGACATGCGAGCAGATTTTCAGTGTTTTCAACAAGCCCAACTAGCAGGTTTGACGTCCACCTATAGAGCCTTCCTCTCATCACATTTGCAAGATTTGGCCACAGTTGTCAGAAAAACAGACCGATACCATTTACCAATAGTCAATCTTAAGGTAAAAATGAGTGCTTAGTACTTGTTATATTAGGATAGGCTGTAGGTGCCCCAAAATCTTGGAAAATGGCACAAGCAGAAAGTTTCAACCCAAACTGCATTTTGTAAAGAAGCAGCTTTGCTTCGTATTTCGGAGTCAGGTTCAAGAACCAAAGAAGGAGCGATAAAGTAGAAAGTTACAGACTGTCTCACATTTCCTTTGCCTTTTCAAGGGTTGCTTTTTTCAATATCCTAAGGGTAATGGTAGAAATAAAGCTATGAGAATAGCCTACTTTGAGCAGACTGCTGACAGTACAATGTTTGGCTTTCTGGATATTGTTTCTATCAGCAGGGAAAGTGCATCCTCATTTCTCAAAGATAGCTATTGTGTTCTACCTTGTAGTATGATCACAGAGCATAGTAGGCTAAAATGCCTATTTTTCTCATTTCTAAAGATAAAGGCAAATTCTGTGCTTGGGAGTGGTGCTGGATTTACCCCAATGAAACTGAGAAGAGTTGAGCATGAGTCATTTTGCGGTCTCACATAAACAGACACACTCTAAAACTGAGGAAAACAAACCATGTCTCTGTAGCATTGGCTGGCTCCCAGAACAAACGGCCAAAGAAACCTACAGGAATAACACGTGATGCTTGGAACACGCTGAACGGATGCTACTCTGAAGTGCATGCAAACACAGAGCCTTGGAAACAAATTTGTAAAGACAATATTGTTTCAACTTTGGCAAAACTCAAAAGCAGGTTGAGCGGTAGCCTGATGCAAAGCTTTTGCCTTGAACATTTGCAACACTTTTCACAAAATTGTGACCTCAACATAAGTTCCAATACAAATTATATTTTCTCTATAGCTACAGTAGTTAGAAGCAATTTTTCAAACAACCCTTTAGACAGTTAGGAGGAAAAGGACAGTGGAAATGGAGATGATCAAGCTGGATAGAGTAACAATAGAACAGAGATGCAACCGTGAGGCAAAGGCGTGGATCAGATTGCTATTAGAGATGATAGATGAGAAAAGTTTGTTCAGGAGCATCATGCAGAAACTGATGTGAAAGCTGAAATCCTAAGTGTTCTTCAATGCAGATAAGGTTTTAGATGTATAGATAAGTCTATAAAAGTCACGTGGATTTGGGGTTTGTTTTGTTTGTAAAAGTGGCTTTGAAATTTTAACAGGGAGAAATACTTTTCAACAACTGGGAATCTATATTTAATGGAAATGGTGGACAATTCAACATTCACGTTCCAATATACTCCTTTGATGGGAGGAACATCATGACCGATCCATCTTGGTGAGTTTACATTACCATTTATAAGTTTTACATGATATTTATTTTTACCAGATAGTACAAGTAGCAGTATCTTGGGCTACTAGAAATGTGATAAAAATGTCTTCCTTTCCTTATGCCATCTTTGTTTTCCATTTCTGATAGCCTATGAATGGGATCTCAGGTTGTGTTCTCCTTTTCTTCCTCTCCTTTCTATCTTCATCTTTCCCTACCCACTAGTTTGCTTCAAGCAGAAGGAAAGCAGAAATACAGGTCACCACCACACATACAGGTGTGCAGTTGAATAAAGCAAAAAAGAGACTTTTTCAGGAAATAACTCCTTAACATTACCTTTCAGGCCTCAAAAAGTAATATGGCATGGTTCAACTGCAAATGGGATCCGACTGGTTAGCAACTACTGTGAAGCCTGGCACACAGCTGATATGGGAGCTATGGGACAAGCATCACCGCTGAAGACGGGGAAACTTCTCGATCAGAAAGTATATAGCTGTAGTAATCAGTTTATTGTTCTCTGCATTGAAAACAGTTTTGTATCTGATCCCCAAGGAAAATAATTCACCTGCTGCACATAGGAATATTCCATTTTATGACAGGAAAAGCTGACACTGAAATTTCATTTGTAATGATGTAAATATTGTATTTTTTTTAATTGCACATTTCAGGAAAAAATAGCCAAGGAAAACATACCTCAACACAAACCGCATTCCAGTTAGGTGGAACATCCAGTGCACATGCGGCTGACTTAAAGCCGTTCCTTCCACTTGAACCCCACACGGTTCAAAGTTTGCCAACAATTAACTCGCAGCCCCTTGTCTTTCTGGCTGAGCTGAAGATCACTTAAGGGCACAAGTCAAGTGTGGTCGATGAGGAAGATCCAGCAGCCTGTCTCATAGGCAGTATGGCTCAGCAAGGCTGCTGCTTCTTCACAGTTGAGAAGCTGCATGCTCTATGCTCTTCTTTTCATTTGCATAGATTTTGAATACCCAAGGCACTATTCATATATAAATATATATATATACATACTGTCCCTGAGCAAATAATGGGAGGCCGTTACATCTTACAGGGCTGGAATTTTCAAAAAAGCTTTAAGAACAAAGGTGCTCACCTCCTCAGACTTTCAGTGGAAGCTGAGTACCTAACTCCTGTAAGCTTGTACGGATCGCAGCCTGGTGCTTACACGTAAATTTAGCAGCTTCCACATCTTACTTCAGCTTTTTTCTTTGCAGATTCTAGGCATAGGGCTTTATGCAGGAGGAGTGAATTTCACCTAGACAAAATCTGGTCCTTATTTTGGTGCTATTGTTACCAGGAAACCTGGAGCAATGTTAATAGAAAACATCCTGTTTTACTGGTAGAACTGTGCAAAGTAAATGCAGACAAACAAACCATCTGAGCTTTATTTATTTCATTGCGTATTAGAGGAAGTCATTTCCTGTTGTGGCAGACTGCTGAATGAACGATGTCTGTCATGGTTTCTTTAAAATAGGTTTTAGACATTGTTGTCCCACTAAGTTATATGTAAAGTGATTTTCCTATTTGTGAATTTACCCTTCTGGCATTCACATAATTAAAGAATTGTTAATATAAAATAACAGCAGCAATGATAGGAATGATCAGTAAATGCTAATATTCTTCGCAAACACTATCACCGTAATATCTGAAGTCTTTTGCCTATATATTTGTCTACTGCATACTTTAAACAACATATTTACTTATATTTTATCAGGCAGTAACTATGGAGGTCAAACTCCACGTTATCATTTTTTAAGATTTAATCTAGAGTCTGTGTTGGAAATACATGTTCATTTGCTGACAAACAGAGTATTATATTACTAGACAGCTGCCTTCAAAAGACAAAAGCAAATCACACTTACTATACTAAACTGATATAATTATATAACATAATATTGTGAAATCCAGCTTTATTTTTCCAATTTACTATAAAAGCTTATTTCCCAGGGTCAGCTGAATCATATCTTCTTTTTTTCTTGGAAAAGTCATGACTCCATTATTACAACATGGTAATGAGGCAAAAACAGGTTGGTTTTTTTATATTACATTTAAAATGTATGCATAACAATTCCCTGCACTCATTTATAGCCCATTTCCCTAAAACACTGAGCGCTCTTGCAAAATGCCCAATTCCTTCAGTTCACACAGTTGGAAGAGTTGTCTATGTACGGCAGGGTTTCACTCTGAGTCACAGAAGGATCAAGGCGGGGGAAATAAAGTGCTTTTACGTGCTTCCAGGAGGAACCATCCACCTTTAATCCTTCAACAGTTGGCAGACCCTCAGCTCGGCCAAGCCGTGGCCGGCGAGGTTTACGCTTGCAGCCAGTCATCACCCAGTCATCACCCTCAGTTCTCGCTCCTCCGCTCTGGAGCTAGAGCCCGCGGCCGGGGAGCTGGCTATTTCTTTTCCTACAATTGCAGCGACAAGAGCTGGGAGGGAGATGGGATCACACAGAACAGCTGTGTGAAGGGGGAGGAGACCAGACTGAAAAAAAAAAAACCAAACATGCAGTTTTTAGGATACTGAACTAGCGTTGAAGTCAGGCCCAGCGAAAATGTGTCCAGAATTCTGTTTGTGCCGATCCTTTCAGAGGGCTAACGCCTCTACTTATCCTGAAGAGCTGCTAGAGCTTAGCAGGGAACTGAAATGGTTAAGCACCATCAATGAGGTGTTAAAGAACTCTCAGTAGTTGCTTCCCACCTCTAACATTAATCTGCAGGCTACGGGAATTTCTTGCGCACCCTTCAACTTAATACAGATCACGAACCATGCATCGTCTGGGCTGCTGGGGGGCTGAGTTCACACGCTGTGCTCACACGCCAGCAAGGGAGCTCGCTTATCAGAGAATGGCCTGAGAGCGCTGTTAGAAAGACGAGGTTTTCCCTGGAAAAAACACTTTTTGTCATTTTAATCAGAGCCAGGGAGGCTTTTTATACTCCCCCATATAACTGAAGAGGAACAGTAATACTCATCGAGGATATGACAGAGAAAAAAATAGCCCAGTCCTTAAAAATAAATTAGCTTTCCCTGTCAAAGCAGAATACTTTTTTTCAGCATGATTCCAACACAAAGGTCAGGTGCACTTGAGAAAGAACATGTGCTAATTCAGGTAAGGAACTGTGTATAAAGCAAACGAATCACCAAAACAAGCACCAGAGCAAGGCTGAAAAGAGTTAACTGCACTAGAAACCAATGTAGCAGTCTGAATGAATGAAATCAGAGTATCAGTCAAGTAAGATTCTTCCATCTTTAAGGGGAAGGCTTTGGTTGAAAACATCCATTTATTTTGAAGCTTTGATACACTTTAAAAGGAAGACGGTAATACATGGCAAATACAGAAGAGATTAAAATCTTACAAGCCATCAGAACTCCAGGGCTGGTTGATGAATAAAATACAGCAGATCTATTTCAGCTATTGGAATGAGTACTTCTAGAAATCAAGCTGATAGATTTGTCTTTATATGAATTGTAGGTGCAAGCTATAACAACAGAAGGTTCCTTTAAATCAAGAAGAAACCACAGTGGGGTTTGCACTTCTGCAAAAGAATCAGGTCTCCATTAAAAATAATTACAATTTAATTTTAATTAACCTGGTGCTTAACCTGAAGTTTAAAAAGTAAAAAAAAAAAAAAAAAGAAAAAGAAGAAGAAAAAAACAACCAGAAAAAAGGTCTAGGTCTTGCATTGCTCCTCCACAGAATAGCTGGACACCGCAGAAAAGCTGGACACCGTTCAGAGCTGCCAGCTGCTCCGGTGCAGCATGCTGCACATAGTTCCACCTTTCACATGGATCTTCTGCATTCTGTTTTCCACAGCACCCAGATAAGCACTGAAGGCCAGTTTCCATTTGTGTGTGCTTTGCTGGGAGCACTGGATACGGTGGTAGGATGGTAGGGAGTCAGAGAGGTCCCTTTGGAACCAACAAGAAACCACAACTCCTCCTTCCCTTACAGAACAGCTAACCTCCCTGCGTGCTCCTGCAAAATCCTCTACTGTAGCTCTTTCAAGCTCAGTGCACAGAATTACAGACAGCACAGGGTGTGGGAATGTCCACACGTGAAATCAATTCAGCATCACACCCTGGTGCTGATGGGGGTAACATTACAACCTGCTTTCCTCAGCCTGTCTCAGGGGTCCCAGTGATGCTTCAGCAGAAAAGGGGGTGACAGCCCTGTCTGACCTTGTAAGAAGTACCCAAGGTCACATTCAAATTCAAGCCAGGATGATGATGACAATGTGTCTGCAGGAAAGGTATGTTTTGTACGCTGCACTTCAAGTATGTTTATATGAACAGCAGCGGGGGACTGCCTAATAGCTGTGTTTCTCCACTGGTCAGTACCAACACCACCTCACAGTCATTCTGTTTGGCCTTCTTTGGTTCCAGATGTATTCACCAAGATCCTAGTCACAGTAATGGCTTGCCACTGGAAAAACATTATCTCCCCACTAAGTTAGAGGATGGGTTGGTGTTAACGTCCTAAAAACGGTTCATTGATGTTTAGCTTTGCTATGGAGTTATGTATTTTAACTTTGCAGGTTCCAAGGTCTCAGTTGAGGCTAGTTACATCTCTGAGGCTACATCTATGCTAGAAAATTATCAGGGTCAGGGTACAGGCGTTAGCACAAATAGCATGACTGTTTGATTGCTGAACTATTCCCTGGCACAGTTCTGGTCAGTGCCATCTGCAACCCTTCCAGCCACCGCCCTGCGGTATGTTTTGGGGGGACAGCATGTGCCAACAACTACTGCTGTGGATAGTTTGAAGGAGCCACCCTATTTTGGAACAGAACGGTTTAATTGTACTTACAGGTGCTTAACCACTGTGCCTGGTCTCAGGGCTAACTGGAGTCCTCACCCAAGTGAAAGCCTGTAGAGGGACTGCAGGATACGCATCTCTGATGCTCATGGGACACACACCAATACATCTTTGTGGCTTTTTGCCAAACTTAATATACAATCCTCCTGCAAACATCCATTCATGTAATCCGTATATCCAGCCTGCATTCTTTCAGGGAACCCTCCTAAAGCCATCACTGACCTACACAAACACTCTCAGGCTGTATGTAGATATATTGTGCCATCCCCTCATCCTCGCCTCATTCAACAGCGATGAGCACCTTGGTTGGGGCATGGAGTGGCTGTTCACACAGCTGGGAAGTTTCAAATCTGTGAGAAATGAAGGGCCCTGGTACGGTCATCCCGTACAACTGGTAACTTGTACCGTGATGTCTTACACTAGCAAACAGGGCAACACAAGGCATTTGCCCATGTCCTTTACTCCAGCACCTGGTGGATCAGGCATCATGTTTTTGTGTGTACTGTGTACCCGTCAGGAGTACTGAACAGCTTCCAATTCTAGACTCAGCAGCATCTTCTCAATGACTCTTTTTTCAGAGTCTAAAGGTGTGCTGAGATTTGCCTGAGACACCGAAAGTGAGTTCCCAGAATCATCCCACCACCCTTTCAGCCAGTCTATCAGAAGCCTTCCTGATACCTTGAAATGTGAGACAGCATCCCCTGATCCTACACCATGTGTAGGGTAGGACGAGTGGTGTGTTTGAGCTCACGAGTTTGCTAAATTCTCATTGTGATGTTGACCAAAACCAAGCCCAAAAGTCATATATTAGATTTCCTTTTTTCAGCTGAATTGGGAATTGTTCATCAGCTTCATCAAAACTCAGCAGCAATTTCCAACTTGTTGCCCCCATTATTTTCAAGTCCATGTTTCCTTCCAAGAAGGTATACCCCAGTGGGCTCTGAACCTCCACAAGTCCCTAGGGCTTGGGAAGTCCCTAGGGTACATCTGTGAACAGGTTGCTTCAGAAGCATTCACTACAGCACATTTTCATTAATGTGTCTTTCATTGCCATTAGTTCTGCCTACAAAGTAAGAACCTGGCTCGCTCTCAGATTTTTCCCACACCACTACTTTGCAAAGTTTCTCTATCATTACAGCAAAGCCATTCTTAAACCACAAACTTAACTCGGCCGTTTTTTGTTCTTGATCTCAAACATCCAGGAGTCAGGAGTAGCCCATATCAGGAAGACATGGCAGTCTTGACATTATACGCTCACAAGTCAAGGTCTTTCAAACATATCCTGAGACTGTTTGCCTCCATTGTTGGGATATCCAAAGCCAAAACCACTGTACAGAAGCTAATTGGCTAACAAGTTGTAAGACTACACTAAAACTTGCTATGGCAGAGCTGATCTGAGTAATTAAAACATATACCACTGACAAAGTTTGAGTACTGGGGGGCTTATTTACAAGTGTTTTCATCCTTGAGGCTGCAGAATGCCTATCTTGACCCCCATTGTAGCGTTGCTACATATCAAGGTGCCACGATTAGATCACTGGTCAACCCGGACCAGGGAAGAGACAGATAACACACACGGTGTGAGCGTCAACTTCCTCTTTTATTGCGCAGTTAATTCCTTTTATACTAACAACGGTAGGTGGGATCACTGATACGTCATAGGGAGGCGACGACTAGCCTTCTACCTTTCCGTGACATCGCGAGATCTTCCGAACCCCGTACCCTACACCCATTTTCATCCAGCTGAAGCTTACAGAAATTTGGAAGAACAGACATAAGACTGATGTTTGTGCAAAAGGTTCAGATCCAGCCAAAGTTGATGCCATGCATTAATCTACATGAATTAGAAATGGACATACAGACTGTTAATCAAAAGTAAAAAAAAAAATACTTATTAATAGCCAGATTTCATTGAGATTCATAGATCGAATGTGTATTCACTATCTCTCTCCCCGCTTTCCTGTAGTTTGATATGTCTTAGAATGGTAGAATAATTTAGATTGGAAGTGATCTCAGAAGGTCATCTAATCCAACTCCCTGCTCAAAGCACAGCTAAGCTAACTTCAAAGTTAGATCTTCTCAAATTGCAGGTGGAGGAACTGAAGGTGCAGCAGTGCACTCAGATGTCTACGCCTCCATTTTAAGAAGGCAAGAAGCTGGTATCTGTGTATGTGCCATGATACTTTTCTGTTAGGGCAGGAAATTATCTAGTTGATGGACAGAGGTAATTATCACCAACATCAGAACAGATTTGTGGCCTGGGCCTCTCAAAATATATCTCCTGAAGAAAGGCCTCTGTTTTTACAATGAAAAGGTTGGGGGAGAGAAGCAAGATAAGCTAGTTGCATCTAACTCAGTCACCTCCTAATGTCCATCTTTTTTTCTTGGAAAAAAGTAGAGTCAACCCTCCCAACCTAGCTATTGATGATGTATCGGGGGACACTGCAAGCCTTAGGCAGACACTAACAAAGTCGTGTTCTCAATCGAGTGCCACATAATGACAGATGATAAGCTACTCATTCTGTCAAAGTCACTGAATCACAGTATCTTTCTTACAAAAATCCAATTGCTTGTCACCAGGAGAAAACGTCAGGAATACTGATGAATAGCCTAGAAGAGGGATCAAAATAGTCACTTACAGCTGTATCGTCTTTTACTGGTACACTCAGTAGGATATAAGGTGGGAAGGGAGAAGGGTAAGACAAATCAAAAGGTTTGGGGAGGAGGAATAATGAAGCACTGAAGTTGCGGTAAACTCTATGAATGAGAAGTTAGAAGAAAATAGCAAATTCTCAGCTCTGTGTAGGATCTATAAAAGCAACTCTGAAGGCAGTAAACAGGCTAGTGTACAGGCTGGAGCTATAAAAGGGACAGTGAACTCAGAGGAGATGTTTGTGAAGAGCAGCCTAGTTAAATCTAATAGATGTCAAACAAAGTGACGAAAAGGATTTATGTATCCGTGTCAAAAATTCATGATACTTCAATTTCCACGCAGCCACTGGTAAATCTCCATAGGCAACTATGCTTCCATCGACACTTTGGGCAATTCAAAAGCAAGAATTTCTTTCTGTAGCCCATGAGTAAGAATCCGCAGACATTGAAATAGCTCTAATAGGAAGGACTCAGAGTAGCACTCCATATATCCTTAGTCTTGCAAGTGAGGTCTGTGAGCACAAATCCCTTGGGCATTAAACCTGTATTTCCCACTAGGATGATGGGTTAAAAGTAACAGCTCCCAGGTATACTTTTGCAGAAAAGCTCTGACTCTCCATAGAAACTTAACTATGTGGAGAGAGTGAAGAAGTTGAGGCAACCCTGGGTGTCCTGCTCACAAGACGTTCTGTTAATTTTTAGGTGAGTATCTCTCTGTACATTGTGCAGAGAGCTAAAGCACCCAACAGTAAAAAAACTACAGTGATAAGACTTGAGCTGCCTAAATCTAAAACAGTAAGTTAAACTGCCTTTGATTAAAATAGGTTTCAGTAGGTCAAGATAAGAAGAGCAGCAACTTTTTGCCATCCAATATTACAGCCTGCTCAAAAGTTAATCCTAGTTCACATGCAAGAGAAGCATAAATTTGTTTTAGCCCAAAGTAAAATACAGAGGATGATGTGGTAACAAGCCACCTATTCCACTACTTCTGGGAGAACCTCAGTGTATTTCATTATTATCAGTAGAGCCCGGTAACAGCTGTGACTCTCCCATCCAAGCCAGCTCAGAAGCATGGAGAGAAGCAAGCACAGGACAAAGTTAGAACAGAACAGGACAGGAACCTGCCAAGATCCAGGTGCCTTTACAGGTTTTGGTAGCAATGTTCAAATACACACTGCATTTCAAACTCAAGTGATTTATGGTGTTCCTTCTCCCAACACTTCTTCCTCATTTTGCTCACAGGAAAGCAATGTCCAGAGAACAAACTAGGATTATTCATCAAGGGTAAGGCTGTCTGGAAAACCCCAGCTTCATATGTTACAAATACTGCAATGACTAAGGCATGGTGTGGCCAAAGAGAAAGGATGATCTCATGTTTATGGCAACAGAACAGTGCCCAAAGGAACTGGATTCTGTCCCTGATTCACTCGAGGAAGAAAAGCTCTGTAGAAGTCGATCCATTTTAGAGTAGGTTACAATTAGCGTGGAGTAGATCAACATGCAATTCCATGAGAGTTAAAATTGACCTAAGTCAGTTCAACCAGATACAAACATCTCTGCTCCACGTCCTGCATTCTCCCTTGTGCCCACCTTTGTTATCATGAAGCCCCAGAGAGCACAACAGATCAAAAACAAACCCTGCAAAGTAAAAGATACTTGTTCCTTGCTGATTTAGCTCTTCAATTTGGCTCCTGTGGGATAAGATATGGGCAAGTGTTGGCAGAATCACATAGCCACAGGTGCAGAGAACAGTAGTGCTTGCTTATGTTGTGGAGGTACTGCACTCTCATGTACAGGCCACCTACTGAGCTGTGAGAATGAAACAAATTCTTGAAGAGCTGATCACTAAGTGGGCTCTGCTCATTTGTGCAGTGAATAAGGCAGGGATATTTTAAATATGATCACAGATTTTAAACACATACTAAAATGTGTGAATCCAAGTGGAAATGGGGCATCAGTAACCCCAGTTCTGGCACATTTGAGTGCTTCACTTCACAGCATTGAACATTTTTTCTATTGTAGGATTTTTGTGTATGTATAATTTATGACACTTTTTGTGCACCTAAACATAACTCCTTTTATCTCACCTCCAGGATAATCCTACAAATACTAAAAAGCAGTTCTTCTCAGCAGGCTAACAGAACAAACTAATTCTGGTGTGTTTGTAGGCCAATCCATTTTTGAGAGTTGATTCAATTAGAAACTAAAACTGTATTTAAAAAAAAAAATGCCACAGCCAGCTTTCAAAATGTAATACTTTTACACAGTGCTTTGACCTTTAGCAAAGTTATAAGAAAAAATGTATTCTAGAAAAAGATAAAGCATTCAGCTTCTCAAGAAAATCTGTTCTTCTGAAAACTAAGAGCATGATAGACTGGACTTCTAATAGCTTCAACTATAGCTACAAAAGGAGTAATCTCCTCTGTAAAGCTAAACTGCAACAGAATGATACTCAGAGATACTCTAACACTCATCTTTTGCCCTAGTGAATATTGAACATTTATTGAGCTCTTCATTTTCTGTCCTGTAATACATTCCTTAACTTTGACAAAATTAATCCCATGATTACTTAGTTAAACTGAAAAGATCTCCTTGCCAGTGAAGGCTTTTCCTTTCCCATCATCTACTCTTCATTAGATCAAATATATATATTCTTACTAACATCATTTCCAGTATCTTCTTGGCAGAATAATCCAGCGCAATGATGTATGTTTTCCTGACATTCATTTTAAATGTTTATTTTTTCCTTAATTTTATCCCATCTTTAAGTTAGGAAGTGACACGTTTCTCCTGATTTTTTGGCAATGGTCACCTTTAAACACCACTGACAATAGGCATTTTGGTTGGGCAGGTGTGATGAAAGATTTTTCGGCACTACTATTGCAGAAGTTCTGGGATATGTACGTTATCTAGAACCTTGATTTAACCAGATGCAAGACAGAGGTCAAGTTTGACTGGATAGTATCTCTTTAATTTCAGTTTGGACTAGTGACCCCTCTTGATTTCAGGAATAGGAAATACTTGTGATGACGGCAGTGGCAAGAAATTCAAACATCCTCTCAGACTTTAACAGAAGTATTACTTCTTAGTGTCGACTTCCTCTTGCATTTCCTGTTTTGTGGCTTGTGATGGTCTCCACATAGTTTAACAGCAACTAACATTCACTATCAGAAGCATAAAAATAAGTTAAAATTTGACACACCCTAGCTTTTAGGTGCAGTTCTTCATTAATTGTCATAGGAAAGAATGACTACAGTACAGCAGTATTCCCTGTTTCATAATCTGTAAAAACCAGTCCTGTTTCAGAGACCAGAAATGAATTCTCAGCTTCCAAAGTAAGTCCAATACTATTATCTACTCTTGCCAGTAGGTTGTAACGTGCCACAGAAGCAAGATGGTCCACAGAAGCAAGACGGTCCCCAGAAAGGACAGCTGCTTTGTTCTGAGTACCGAAAGGGGATGGGGAGTTAGCGGTACAGATCTGCTAGGGGTGTCATCTTCAGGTACAGGTATCATCTTACCAAAAAGATATCATCAAACTCAAGGACATTCAGTGAAGAGCAGCAAATCAATAGATCTACATTATCGGATGGAGATGCTAAAGGTTGGCCATCTGTAGCAGCAACCACTGCTGAAACAGTGAGACACATTTGCCCATTAAAATTCAGGCAACACAGGTATTTTCTGCTTCAGGACATACCATTTTTTTAAATCTTTGGTATTTTCTGCTCCCATCATGTGCCTTTCCTTTCAGTGTTAATAACCTAAGACACCAGTCCTATACTGAGGTTCAATTCAGCAAATTTGGGTTCCTCACAAGTGTGCAGAGAAACTGTATGATGTACTAGCATGGGATTATTTTTTATTATTATTTTTTGGTTTTACATCTTCCCTCTTGCACAGTCTCTTAAATTTGAACCTAACCTGTTCAGAAATGAATGGACGTAATTGGGCTGAAAGAGGCTGGTGATTTGTATGCTGCCCCCCAGAAAGTAGCACACAGTTAATTTTGCTGGAGGAATGCAACTTTGTGAAGTTGGAGAACACTTGGTGTTCAGATTCTGGCATCTATTCTAGTAGCAAAAGGACCTGGTTACAGCAAGGACTGCTCAGTACATCGATTTGGCTTCGCTAGTTGGATAGCCAGCACCCAGACGTCAGTGCTCAGGGTTCTGCTCACAGCCCAGCTCAACGTGGCACAACACAACTTCACTATCCTGTCGATCACCAAAGGGGATCTGCAAACTGCTCACAAATATCAGCAGAAACAAGCAATGGAGAGTAAAGCTAGAATCCCACTTCTCTGGGCTCCTAATTTAAAAGATACATGAAAAAAGCCTTTTCCCTGTCAAATACATTAGAAATATTTTACCAGACGTAAGCAAGCGCATAACTGAGTGCCAGGAAACCTGTGTGACACTTGCTAGGCCTGTGACTGTGCTGTTGCAGTGCTGAATTTTTAAAATGAAAACAGAAATGACTCATGACTTCAGGAGAAATTCAAAGCTTTATTAGTAGACAAAATTAGAGGTGTGAGTCAACCGTTATCTTTACGTACTAGGAAATTCTGAAAAGTTTTAGACAATATTCCCAAGAGATTACATACTAGCACAAAAATTATTAATTGAAAGGAAATGGATATCAGCAGTCATCTATGAGGACCTCTCATTAAAAAGGCTTTTTTCTCCCTGACTTGAGCTTATTTATTTAATTATGGGCCGTAAGGCCCACCTACTTTCATCGACCCTTGGGGAGAGCATTACCTGAGGAACCTGCCAATTGAGGTTATCACTGGCAGGGAAAATAGATATGAAGGACACGATAGGAATAGTTTATTTTTTTAGATTTTGAAAGTCAGAATCTTAAGTCTGGTTTAAAAAAAAAAAAACACTTATGAAAAAACTTAAACTGTGTATCAATAGAAGGTCACTCCTTATTGCAACTTCTCATTTTTTCTGACTTTATCTTAGCAACTGGCTCTCTTCCAAACCATCGTAGTTAATATTTCATACTGTTTGCAAGCAGGACAGTTAAGCTTTTGAAAGCAGTACTGTTGCAAATGTAGTAATATTTGAGACAATGTTCCAGTCAGAACTGAAGCTACATCATAATATTCCAGTCAGAACGGAAGCTACATCAGGAGGAAAGACAAAATGGTTCAATAATTTGTTAACCATCAAATATAAAAAACAATTCACACATTTTTTAGAAAGATAGGGCTCGTGTCAAGTAATAACAATATATCACCAGACATTCACAAGAATGCACATTATAATGTAATCATTAGTCTTTTGCACCTGATACATACATGGACAAGAGATTTCCATATCCAAAGACACAGGAACTAAATATTTGCTTAGTCTGGTTTTCTATACAGTTATTAGGACCTCAGTAATCAGTGGTCAACATCCCCACTTAGAAAATGAAGACCCAACCTGGAAAAATGCCTGAAGAAAGAACAGAAAGCAAGAAAAGAAACAGTTACTCTCTACCAACAAAACATTCCAGACTCAGTAATAAGAACATTTGGTTTCTTGTGTGAGGATATTGCAGAAGTTACTGTCTAAAAAAAAAAAAAAAAAAAAAAAAAAATCCTGCTTCAGGAGTTTGTTTACTAGGGCCACGATTTAAAAATACTTCCTTCCAAGTGGTTTATGGTGCGGATGAAATAATTTTTCAATATATGA
This sequence comes from Aquila chrysaetos chrysaetos, assembly GCF_900496995.4. Taxonomy (NCBI): domain Eukaryota; kingdom Metazoa; phylum Chordata; class Aves; order Accipitriformes; family Accipitridae; genus Aquila; species Aquila chrysaetos. The sequence goes on along the minus strand of NC_044021.1, from coordinate 25,917,610 downwards.
AACAGTTTTGTAGATCCCTAGCCTTTCCTAAAAGAACTTGAGATTTGAGAGCCTCCAACATCTCCATAGTCTCTCACTACTTTTTCATCCTTATTGTGCTCTTCAAGCTTTATGCTTTTGGCTAGCTATATTTTAGTACCAGCATTCTTGCTACATTCTTAAATTCTCAAGAGAGACAGTTTTTTCAGCTATCTACTATCCAGTCTAATAAGACTTCTTGGATAAAAGTCAACTTTTGGCATTACACTTAAGGGATGTGGCTGATGGAAAATTATCTCTGTAGAGAAACAGAATGAAGTAAAAGTTCTTATTATTTGCAAACAGCAAATGTTGTTCAGGAGAATTCCCATGCTAACTCAGAAATTAAAACAGCATGAATTACTATTTTTTTATAGGTCCAGTGACAAAAGTCTTCCCTGTTAGTAATATCACTTGGAAATGGAGAAATAACCAAGGACTTAAATGATCTCAAAATCACAGATTCTTGGAGGAAAGTTAGAAACTTAACTACTCAAGAACTGGTAAAGAACAAAGTTCCACAACTGATTTCCACCATCTCCCTTTTCACTGAATAATGTGTCATCTAATTCAAATAGATCTTTAGCCTACTTTTCTCTTTTTTAGTTTTTATTCCTGAGTAGGTACAAGCTCTGTTACCTGATTTAAAGGAAAAAGCACCTTTTTAGAACATGCTACAGAAAATCTCCATATAATTTGCTTGCACTCCTCAAAGTACAGCACCTTTAGAGTGAACTCTAGCTATTGTTTGCAAACAAAAAAGTGAAAACTTGCAGAAAATACTGCTAAGAGAGACTACAGAAACAGGGTTTTGAAACAACGAGGCAGAACCTGAACTGTGATAGAAAGTTTGACATTATCACTTCAGGTAACATACAGTCATAAGCACTGAAGAATGAGAGTGGATGGGGAATACACAGCAAGTCTAGAAAAGCTGCACCGAAGAGGCAATTCCTACAGCATACTATAGAAGAAACTAAGAAACTCTCTCTTCTCTCATTCCCAGTTTGCAGGGTTAATAAATCAGTGTCAGGAATTAATCATTACTGAAGGTGTGTTATTTTCCTCTCGCTTTTTTTTTTTTTTATTGTGGGTTTACACTTAACTGAACAAAATGTTATTTTAATAACAGAGTGAAAGTTTTATTTAAAAACTGATTTCTTTTTTAAGGATGACTGATATTTAATCCAAGTTGAAATCTAGATCCCCAAATCTAATGCTTTGGGGTCTTAGCAGCTGATCACCACAATACCTACTTCCTGCTCTAAGAAATTTCTTGCCTGTAATGAGCCCTAATTCCATGGAAGAAGTCGTCAAACCCACAGGATGCCTACCTGCTAATGGGTACACAGAGGTCTACAATAGGAAAACATCCTGATCTGTGCATTCCTAGAGACATTAACTTTTAGTGAGTTACCAAAAGTTACTCGAGTAACATTAACTTTTGGTGAGTTACACATGCTGCTGCTTGCCCACTCAAGTCTAAACTGAGTCCAATCTCAAAACTGGTTTCCGTGTAGGAGGAAACTGACCTTTCTTGAAAAGCAGAATGATATAAGTTATTACTTGCACCATCAACTTGGTATGAGGAGTAGCACTCAAGCAGGTAAAAGCTGTACTTCCACAGAAAAAAAGTATCCTTTCTTAATTAGAGGCAAGCTACTTCAATGCATCTATCCTTCACTGCAGTCATAGGTGAGATACTCACACAATTTCAGGGTTGCTATAGCAATACAAGGCCTTCAAATAGATAATGACGTACAGTCTAAAGTCAGTTCCAGACCTTGTTGATGTCAGCCTCCTTGCTTCTGGCAACCCCTCCCTAAGCTAACCAGTCTTCTTAGTCACTTCTGTGTTTAGCAACGTGTCTTGGACTATATACTTCTTCCCTGCTTCCAGCATAAATTAGACCTCTCTCTAATGAGACTTGCAATCAACACTGCTCTCTTTGAATATATTCATACCTGATTTCAAATGAAGTTGGATATCATATGTGTAGAAAAACAAGCTCGGCAACTGATGGACTCTACAAGCTGGAATGAAACACTAAGTCGGAGGGGTTTAACAGCAGCAGTGCAAACCTGTCATCACTGAGATCTGCTAAACTGCAGAGTAAGAATTTAAAACACTATAATGTATCCACAAACCTATTAGCTGTATAATAAGGAGTGTTAGCTGGAGGGATCAAGCAGCTGCATACTGATGCGGTGTATTGCTGGGCTGCCCAACTCGTAACTCCGAGATATGGATCTGGTGTGTTTCACAGACAGTGAATTAAATTAAAAGCAAAAAGGGTTTCACGTTGTCTTAAGCTTCAACTGGCCTCCTGTTAATGGAGATGATTAACTGGGTTTTGAATAACTAAGATCTCGCTGTATTTAGTTTTGGAAGCACTGATGAGGAAAATCAGGCAATGTTATAAAGCTTATAAAATGAGTAATTCTGAGTATTTTATAAAGCACTGACTTCAAAAAAGTGTTTTCTTTTGCATGTCTCCGATTTGGCAAGATCACAGTTCTTTGCTGAACTTTCCGATTTGTGTGCTTATAGAAATTGCACGCTAATAAGCACTTTGATCCTTTCTGTCCCAGTTTGAGTAAAACTGCTCAGGAAGATCGAGGATTGGGGGGGGTGGGGGGCGGGTGTTTGTTGTTTTGGGTGGGGTTTTTTTTTTGAAAATAGCTTATTCTGTTATTTTGGTAAATGTTACACTTCCAGTATTTCTCCTCTTGCTGAGTTCCTTAGTAAACGTAATTTGTAAATATCATGATGCTCTGAATAGTTCTTAAAAAAGCAGATAAAATTTAGCTAATTACCATGGAGAGAAAACTGTAAAAACTGCAAATTAAGTTTTGCAACCCCTTTATTTCCTCTTGCTCTAGCACTAACTGTGCATAGAGTTCTCTCAGCACTTCTTGCTGAGAGAAAGATTCATTAGAAGTCTTTATTACCCTGATAGAGTATCTCTTACACTGAAAGACTAGTAAAGCTTTTAGTGGTCACCATTAATAATATTTCCTACCACACTTCCACACATTCTTACTTTAAAAACTAAAAAATTTGTATTTATTAGTGCCCGCTTTCTTAAGTAAATCAGCTTATAATGCAAGAACATTCATACCCTTGATCTTAGTCAAAGACTAACCTATAGAACAATTTGGTTTGTATCATTTTCTACCATCTCACCACTTGTCCCTTTTCAAAACTGGTCATATTCTAAGCCACTATGTAGTTTCTTAGTATGTGGGGTTTTTGCATTAGAGTTCTGTTTGAACCTTTCATGCAGTCACAAATATTTTGCTTTCCATCTTCCAGGAAGAAAGCATAAGAAACATTCAAAGATTGACAATAATTCTTGCAAGAAATAAAACTACTGCTAATTAAAGATTAATTATTTCATCCTCTCTCCCTGTGGGTGCTGCATATGTGTATAAATGTCATATTCTAGTACAGAAGCAAGAAATTAACCTGTGTTTAAATTGCAGATATTCCCTGTATAATAACCTGCTTTACTCAATCTAAAAAGCAAGGATTTTTAAAATAGGTTCAACCATTTTGATGATCTAAAGAGATTTCATAAAGCCAGATAATTTGGATTTTCTATGTTGTCTTGCTTTGTGTTCTATCTTGCATTAAGAAGCTGATGAAATTTGTTGCATCCTTCTATAATTGGAATGGTGGAAATTCTTTAATTTATGACATAAATGAGGCTAGGCAAAATGTTTTTCTAGCCTATTCTTCTAAATATATTTCCACTGACTACATTGTTTCCATTCTCAGTAAGCACTGTGAAAACAAAGATGGATTAAAGTAGGTAAGAAGTGGTTTGAAGGATTCCCTCACATGAAATGCTGAGGAACAATGTTTAATAAATCCAGTTAAAATGTCGTAAACATACAATGGTGAGGAGTTGCTTTCTATTGAACTTGGCAAATTCGTACAGTGAAATTGTTTTTTCATGTTATTTTGGCAGAAAAAGGCCAAGCAATTATTGTCATTTTGAAAAATCTGAAATCACAGAAGAGTTATTTTCTTCCTAAATAAAATGTCATTTTACAGAAAGGTGTATCTTGGAAACTGTTTGCTGACTGTCTCATTTGCCTAACTAGCATATTTAAGGATGAATGTAACTAGGTGCAGTCATAAATAAGATCCCCTCATTTTCTTGGGATTGGCATTCAATTGTTTGCAGACACGGGGAGAAACCAATGATTTACCTCTTCTCGGGCTACCATTTGTGTTTTGTATTTTTTATCTAACTGCTCCATCTTGTATAGCAAAAAAGATAGATAAATTATCAAACGGAATATGAAACATGAACTACTGTGCAGCTCAACAAGTAAATCTAAGTACCTCTCACATAACCCTCCTAAAGATACAGAGTCCTACCCAGACCAGCAAACCCCGTGCTTGCACTACTAGAAGCAGTTATGAAGCTCATATGAAGGAACAGGAACATCGAAATACTCAAGAGGAGAACTGACTGCAGAAGTAATAGTGGGAGAAAGATGATGGAAAAACACAGGGGATGAATCTTACGGTAACAAGGGGGAGCTAATGGGAGAAGGTGCAGGCACTGACCTTCACGGTCAGTGACCTTCTAACAAGAACAAGAACCAGTTGTCTACCAGACCCCTTTTAACATCAAGAGTCTGTATCACAGTCAGAAGTTCTTAGACCCCACGTTAATCAAGACCAGGAGCTGCAGTCCTAAGAATCTGGAAACATGGAATACAAACATGGCAAGAAAAGGGGCGATTCTGGACACACAGAATCCATTTCAGTAGCTTGCAGTTGCTGCTTCTGCCCAGAGTTTACTTTGGCTTTTGAATTTAATGTGGTACACAAGATTACAGATAGGTACCCAGGGATCAGGACAGAGGATGACATAATTGTAGGTATTTCTTCAGCAGTGGTCTTTACCTTGTGCATGTTACGAAAGAAGGGTGAGGCCTGGCAAAAATATTTAATTTGTGGTGGCACCGTTCACTACTTGAAAGTGACCTGAAACCATCTTAGTTGGTGAGCGGCTACCTGCAAGTTACTGACTTGTTTTATTCTTTCTATGGCTGGCAGCCAAACATCGCTCAGGATGCTAATTCAGAACGCTCCCCACAGGATTGAACTGGGAGCCCTGAAAGAAATCCTTCACCATGCTCTGCTTCCCGTTTCCTGCCTTCCCTCAGAGATATTGGCTGTGGCCCATCCTTAAATCCAGAAGATCTGTGATGGGGAAATGAATAGTGGATTTGTTTTTTTTCCCAAGCATGTAATTTTCTTAACTTATAGTTTCAGTGCTCTATATGAATTTAAAAGATGCCTTGGGATCTGAGTCATTTTAACAGTGCCTCGGGATTTGAGCAATTTTAACAGTGCTTTGGTATTTCTTTCTGATGCTAGTATATTACTTGAGGATTAGCCCTTTAAGTATTTCTACATATGGATAACTAAGAACATGTTTGCCTGGTGTTGTCAACTTCAGTAGTTCATTATGGCATGAATTTATATCAAATCCAGATGTTTGGTCCAACACCTGTCATAAAGGACATCCGTCATTAAAATATTATTTTGCAAGAGCCAATATAACTAGGGTCTGTTTATGTATGATGCTGATCGTTGCTCGGGGAGAAAGGGAAAGAGAGTGAATTAATAAAAATTTACCTCACTTTGAACTGTTATATTACCAAGATTCTTAACCCAGGTGAGCTGTACTGTAGGAGAAACAAGACTTTTTATAAAGGCTGTGTTGGCTGAACAACTGCAAGTAAAAAGGAGACGGGAGATCAGTGTGACATGGAAGTGAACGTGACACTGAGGAGCGTGGAGGTTGCTGCCCTGAACACTACGAACTGGGAAGTCACCATCTGGCAGAGACAGCAAGTGAAGCTTGCAAGAGTGACTGCAGGTAACAAGTGGAAAAGCACCTGTGACCTACGTGACTTGTCCTATGATCGGAGGGCCACACAGCAAGCAAAACGAGCAACAAAAGTAGCATAAAAGCACTTGTTGAACTTGAGGGACTCTGAACTGATTCAGGATCTGGGCACAACAGCCAGGTAATGGAGCCAGGACGGGGCGGGCAGGGGAGGATTCCCAGAGCAAGCAGGTAAATGCTGGGAGAGTGGTTAGCGGATCCCAAGAGGGAAGAAGAAAGCCTTTCCTCCTTCCCTGCTGCCCGTGCAGAAGCTAATAAAGCTGGGGATGAAAGGAACAATCTCAGTCGTGGTAATTTTCTTCACAGGGCGGATGCCCTGCCTGCTGCCGCAGGTTGTAGGACTAAGTAGAACCTCAGACGGCTGCTGTGAGTGTGCAGGCTCGCTTCTCATTCCCAGTCAACTCCTCCAGCTACGCGCAGCGAACGCGCAGACTGCGAAACAAGACGGGAGCGGCACACGGGGACCAGGGCTGCTGCTTCCTCACACAGAACTACAACTCGCTCTTGGCGCTGCGGGAAGACAGACCCTTTGCCGCCGAACTGCGAAGCGGGCTGTAGGACTGGCAGCCCGAGGGCTGGGCCGCCTCATGCGTACGCCAGCTGGTGCGTTAGCAGCGAGTAAGCCGTCAGGAGCGTTCGTGGGTTACATCCACGACCCACCCGAGGGCTCTCTGCGCGCTCCTCCTAGCCTAGCCCCTCTCCCAGCCGCAGCGTCTCCAAAGACGAGCAGTTCCTCGGCCACCGCGGCTTCTCCCCCTCTCCCGAGACAACCCGAGGGCTGCCGGACCCCCTCCCGCACCTCACAACCAGCCAGTCTGGAAGGGCGAGGAGTGCCGGCCGGGACGGTCCTCCCCGCTGCTGGCGACAGCCGCCTTACAGCCGCACGCCCCGGTGCTCTCCACACCGCCGGCTCGCAAGTTTACGGAGAGAAGCCGCGGTGCCTCCCGCCCCGCCAAGTACCTCAGGGAGCCGCGCTGACAGGGGCCGGCTGCGCTGCCGCCGTCCTCCCCGGCCCCGCGACCAACCGTCAATCACAGCCCAGCCAGCCGTCAATCACAGCCCAGCCCCGCCCCCGGTTACGCCCTCCAGACGCCTGTTGTTGTTGGGGCTCTCCGCAGCTGCCGGGGTGGGCGGGGTGGGGCGGGACGGGGGCGAACGGCCAATCAGGCGGCGCCGCCGCCGCCGCGTCGGTTCCATCGGCGGCAGAGAGGGAGGCGGGGAGGTGCCGGCGGCGCGAGCGTTTCTCTCTGTCTGAGGGCGGGAGGGGCGGGGCGGGGGAGGGAGGGAGGGGAGGACGGGGGGGGGGGCGCGCGCGCGCGTCGCGTCGCGTCGCGAGGCGGAATCCTGGCGCGCGGGGTGCGCGCGCGCCCGCGCGCTCTCTCTCTGTCGCTCGCTCCCGTCTCTGCGGTTTCGGGACCGGACCATGGCGGCGGCGGCGGCGGCGGCCGGGCGGCGGCCCTGGGCCCTGCTGTGCCTGGCGGCGGCCGCGTTGCTTTTCCCCGGGGCGGCCGGTGAGTTGGGTACGCGTGATCGGGGAGGAGTGGGGAAGGAAGGGAAGGGGAGGGGAGGGAGGGAGCGGGTGAGGTGGTGCCTGGGGCGGCGGCGGGGGGGGGGGGGGGGGGGAGGAGGAGGAGGAGAGCGGCGGGGGTCTAGCGGGTCCCCGTCGGTTCCTTTCAACAACATGGCGGAGGGGCCGGCTGGGGCGGAGTCGCCTTCCTCCTCTCTCCCCCCCCCCCCCCCCAATCCCCCGGGTGTCCGAGGCTGGCGGAGCCCGGGGACCGCTCGTCCCTTTGTTGGCCGAGCGCACCGGCGGCTCCGCGGGAGGGACCGCGCCGCGGGGCAGACGTGGGGCGGCCGGGCCAGGAGGAGGGGGAGGAGGGGGATGAGGGGTGGCGGCCGGCGCTGAGGGGTGGACGCGGTTCCCGCGGCGGGCTCCCCTCGACAGCCACCACCCCCCCCCCCCCCGCCGCCGCCGGTGCCCCCTCGGGTGCCGTCCGCCCCGGGGTAACTTTCCCGAGCCCGCCGGCCCCGGCCCGTCCTTTCCCAGGCGGGTCCGCGGCCCGCGAAGGCAACTTGGTTATCGGTGGCGGAGCACGCACACACGGTCCCCGTTCCCCCCCCCCCCCCCCGCAACCACCACCACCACCCCGTTCCGTCCCGGGGGAAGGTGCCTGCCCCGCTCCCGGCAGCTTCGGACCGGGGCAAAGCCGCCGCCGAGCCTTGCGGGTCTCCCTTCGGCGGGCTGCAGGGCGCTTGCGAAGGGTGCCGCGGGGGAGGAGAAGCGAGCGGCGCCGGCTGGGGGAGATACGTGTTGAATGTTCCACGTAGCGAAGGTAAAAAGGTTCCCCGAACTCCCACGTCAGATGCTTGAGCTCCGTTAGGCGCCGTGCCGGTGGGTGATCCCGGGGCTGGAGCCGAAGAGCGGAGCCCTGTGTGCGGCGGCGAGGTCTCTTGGCCAGCCTGGAGCTGTAGCAGGGGTTTGTGCCTCCAGCCTCCTGCACCCCTGCTCTCTTGCGAGAGAGAGAGAGGTGGGGTGTCAGAGCTCTGCTGTTGCAGGGCTGGTGTCTGGAGCCAGAAATGCGAGAAATGGATATTTTTCTATTTAACACCAAAAAAAAAAAGGCAAGCCCATTTTGTTCTTCGGTTAGCAGTTTGGGCCGTATGTCCTAACGCGGTGTACAAATGTTACGGACACCCTACTCTAGTTGGTTCAGGTTTCAGTTTCATCTGCAGAAGGTTAGGTGATGGTGATGACAGATCCACAAACTGCATTTCGTAATCGGTCTGCTTCCGAAATTCTTCTGTAGGTGGATTGTGTATTGATTTGGGGTTTAAAGAGGAAGAGGAGAAGCACCACAACTTCCTTCTTCAGTTACAGCTTTGAGACATCCCTCGATCGGGATAAAAATCCATGCTCTTCATCATTCAATCCAAGATGGTACTCATGCTGTAAAGAAAATATTACCTAAAGAAAACATAACTTGCTATACTAAAATGCTGTGTTAATCGTCCATGTTATTTTTGAAGAAATGGAGGAATTTTTGATGTGGAAACAGTGAAATAAGCTTAAGAACCGTGGTGTTTCTTGTGTTCTTAAAAAGGTGCAGCAGGCTTTAATAATTTAAAGCTTCCTTATGTAACGCATCCAATTTAGACGTTGAAGGAAATTTTACCTTGATTTGAGCTTGGAATTTTTCTTTTCCCTTTTAATGCCTCTGATCACTCAACGGTTTTCACCTAATCTCAGTTGTGAAATTAAGGTCTAAAAGCTTTATGTGACAACAAGGCAATAGACTTCCATAGAAAAGCTTAAGGATGGAAGTGGTGGTGTGCTACCTTTTGTTTAAGAAAAGATAAATCCTTCCTAGCTAAGGGAATAGAGGCAGGGGGGGATCCATAACTCATAGACAGGTCCTGGTACTGGTAAAGGGGTTAATTTGTCTGAACTTTGTGGTCTAAATTGACAAAGAAGCACAAGGTACGATCTGGCTACTGTTACTTAGTATTCTTATCATGGGTTGACAAAAGTTAGGCATCTTCTGATTGCTTCTCATGCTGCGGTTTTGCAATATACTAGTGTTATTGCATGAATGAATCGTCTTGTGATAACGGTTTATACGGAGATCAGACATGTAATGAATCACAGCAGCTAGCTGAACAGTAGAACAGCCCTAATTTGTAAGGCAGAGTCTGAAATTTAGCTTTTTTTATTTTTTTAAACTGTGTGAGCCATAGTCTTTGGTCTTTCCAGAATTCTGGGGATTCATCTCGTAGGAACTCTTGCATTCACACAGTTGCTCCTAATCGCAAATAAAGATGGAAATCTGATTTGTATGCTGAAATGAAATTAAAAGTACAAATGAAGGAGATCTTTATTCTTTCTGTTTTTGTAACATTAGTAAAATTATAACCTAGGCTTTTAATTTTAACTTTCTTTTGGTTTTCTAAAGCATACTGTTCTATGAAAGATACCAGAAACAAATTTTTAATGTATCTTGCTGTAAGAGGCATGAACGTATCTGTAAGTAGCTTTATGGATGAGATGCAAAAAAACTGTTAGCGCCCTTTGGCACCTGCACTACAGAGAATATAATAGTGCTTTTTTGAAGCTGGGATTTTTCACAAGGCTCTATCGCTGCTTGCAAGTTGAGGATAGTGCCTTAATAAAGTAATTTGTCTGTTTTCTTGAGTGTATTGCTTCGGTTGCCAAAACCTGCTGTTTTCAGTGGAAGTTTTGCTTAACAAAGACGGATGAAACGTATGTGAAAGTTGTCCTGAAAACTTGAAATCCAGTTCTGTTACTTTACAACAGTTAAACTTAATTAGTGCCTTTGTGAGAAGAATGAGTTAGTGAAGGTCATGAAGTATCATGGTTTAAAAAAAAAATGTAACCATGTCCCACATATTGTAAGACCTAAACATTTTTGTATCTTGAGCTAGAAGAGTTCAGAGATGAGTCACGTGTATTGTTTGAGGGGATTGTCTGAATCAGAGAATAGGAAGCTGACAGCACCTTTCGGTGTCAGGCTTTTTTGCTTCTGGCAAATTTTATTGGGTAGGGGAAGAAAACTACCATTAAACACTACAGCCCTCTTGCTCATCTCCTCAAAATCTGTTACTGTCTCTTGCACGTCATAGCCCCACTCCTTTATCCCTTGAAACTCTGCATCTTGTGGAGCCAGGAGTCCCGATTGTTCTTCTGGTGAAGTTCCACTGTTTGGTGAAATTTTGGGGTCAAAAATTGTATTTTCCATGGGAGAAGAGTTATAACATCACAGGAGAAGGATCTGGAGTTTCTTCTTCAGCATAATGCTGCTGTTGGGGGCCTGAGACTATTTTGCCTTTTTTAAATTTGTAAAACAAAGATATATGTTTAAATAAATCAAAGTATTAATAATATATAATAGTTAATTATGCATAATGAGATGTGGGTTTGGGGTTTTTTTAGAGCACCTCACAAATTTTAACTGCTGTAATACCCTTTGTTAGCATTCTTTGAAAGACGGTATTTCAGCATACGATTTCCAACCAAAAATTCTTTGGCTGAAGGTGGTGTTCTGTGCTAAACTGTCTGGTTGAAGTAGTTCTGCAGGATGTTAGCACATACTATATAGCGATTCGCAGGGTTTTATGCAATTCTAAAAATAAAGGCTTCGTGCAATTTTCCTACTTCAGAAAGACAACAGATACAAAAAAGACTGTTTTGATAGGTACGTAACGGTACGGACTTCTAAAAGTTAAGTTGACAGGGTGTACTTAATTCTCTGTTCACGTTTTGTATATAGTATTAATATCTGAGCTCTTGGGAGCCAGCTTATTTTAAGTCTTGTCAAGCTGCGTCGTTTCAGTGTCTCATTTATGTTGCCAGCTTGCCTTACCCTCACTGTGGGCTTTCCAGGCTGCAGCACCCATGGAAGAGAGGCTTTTTAAAGGGAATACAAAACTGTCAAACTGAGAGTCTGAGCCTGAGCAATTACCCAAGTAATTGTGTTCAACAGAAGAGGTTAATCTATTATTAAATCGGTTTGAGGTATGAGAAGTATGCTGTTCATGACTTCTATGACATGATATGTGTCATAATGCGCGCACACACATTTTTATAACTGCTTTGTCTCACTGTTTTCCTGTAATCGTAGTCAGTCACATAAAGCAGGAATGATTATGTAGAATGGTCATGGCACAGTGAGGAAATGCAATAGAGAAGGCACTAAATTACTATGGTGACCCAATTTCTGTTCTTGGCTTTGTCAGTGGTTGTCTATATAACCTTTGGTGCATTCATTTAGCTTTCTGTACTTTCAGTTCCCAAGCCTCATATCACTTAAACAGACGTGACCTTTCAGTAGTTGGTAGTGGAGCTTCATGGTAGTGGTTCGATCCAAACACTGTTGTAATACTTAAAAAAAAAAAAAAAAAAAAAAGTTCTGCACCATGGAAAAGATGGACTAAGAGAAAACTTTTTTTTTTCCTCCTCTTTGAGTTTAGTAGTTTTGAAGGAGCTTTTTGTGGTAGTGGATTCAAAGGGTGTTTTCCAAATGTATTGAAATACATTATACCTGAAAGACATTACTGGCTATGGAAGATTAGCTTACATCAGCGTTGCCATTCTTTCATTGCATACTGTTATCAACCCATTCTAGAAATGTATGTATTCATTTAAGTCAACTTAGAGACCTGACTAGTTTCTGAGTGTTCAAAATTACTGTTATGCTTCTCTGAGAAGAACATGGACTACTTGGAGACAAAGCAAAAAATTTTATCTCCAAGAGGACAACAGTATGATATTTTTTTCTTGAGATCAGTTACAAGTGAAAACACTTCCTTATAGGAATGAAGTGATTTAACTACAGTTGGTCATTGACATCACCTCATCCCACTGATGTTAAATCTCATCTACAACACGCTTGTGTAGTCATAGTCTTTGTTCTTTTACGCAGAGGCAACTGGAGAGTGAGACATGGGCAAGGACATTCCAATTCTGTTTCCTCTCCTCCTGATATGGATTGTTGCTGAAGATTCTGAATTAGTTTTCTTGCTAGTAAAATACAGAAATTCTGTTACCCACTTGAGTTGGAAGGCATGAAGAGTTTTAAGTGGCAAGAGTAGTAAGGGCACTGAAGCATTTTTAATTTTTTTTTTAAGAGTATGTCCACTAGAGAGCAGCAAAAAACCTGTATTCCTAGAACCTTTGGCCATTCAGCTGTTTAGGCATTGGTTTCTGCTTTTAAGGAAGGGGGAGAGTAGCTTCAGAAGGAAGTAGTGATCTGTCAGTGCCAAGGAAACCATTCAGTTGTGTGTGACTGTGTACTGTGTCTTGGCAGGAGACTGGAAGATAGTGGCATCTAACTGGAACAAAAGTATGAACTGTATCAAATTGCACTCATTGGGAATTCTTTAGCAAAAGAGAGGTGGGCACGAAATGAATGAGTAAGATAAGACACCAAATGCGTTACTTAGTCATAGTGGTATCAGTGTCTTTCTACAACTTCACAAGATCAGGAAGATGCGTAAGTGTAACAAGGTCAACCCAAACCTCATTTTTCACTTCAAGTAACTTGGCCTCTGTGCAGTGACTCAGTGTAACTATATCCTACTGAATATCTGTCTTTTACTGTAAGCATTCAGATGTGCAGTTAGGATAAGCCAAGAATATTATTTAAATAGGGGAAAAAAAAAAGTCACGGGTACAAAGCAAGTGAGATAAAGGCCTGCTTGTTAAGAAAGTTGACATATATATCAATGTGTGAATATTTTAGAAAACTTTTAATGGGTTTAATAAGTTAAAAAATACTTTGTTCAAGTGTAAATTATGAAAGGCACACCAACAGGAAAATAACTGTTAAGTGTTCTTATAGTTAAACCCTGAATAATAAGACTTTCCTTACTTCTCTGATGGGGAGGTGGGAAATTGCATCTTCAAAAAGCAGTACTTGTTGCAGAAACACTAGACAGCGATGTATTTCAAAAGTCATTCTTCTTTAATGATATCAAAATGTAACTGTCAGTTTGAATAGTTATGATCTATTGGGGTATAACAGCCAGATTGGACAGGAATATTAGGTTGTAAACACTGCGACGAACACAACTTACAGGCTCAGGATGTCAGCTGGGAGCTATCCCTACGCAAACCAACCACATCTAAGCTTAGAAAGATGACTTCAAATGCGCAGATCGCTCTCCGATAAGGCAAGGCGCTCCACCCTGGGGACTGCCCTGAGACGACGTCCCCGTCTGAGGGGAGATCTCCGGCTGCGGACCCGCTGCTCCGAAGACGCGCTCCGAGGACGAGGGGTCTCCCGGCGGGCTGCCTTTACACCCTCGGCTGGATCGGGGCTCGTGGTCACCTGCGGTCAGGGGATCTGGAAGCTTTTCTCGACTGAGGCGTTTCGCTGGCCGAGGGCCTTGTCTGTCGAGCGGAGGACCTTGCTTTTCCTATCCCTCGGCCGAGGGGCGTTCGACCCCCAGACCTTGGCTTCTGGCGGTGGCTCTTTCCTTGGAGCGGTTGGGGAGTTTCGGTCTCGGTCAGGACAGGCGTACCTGCCACAGTACTGTTAAGAAGCTTTACCCTCCCGTTTCCCAGTTCTCGTTTCATATACCTTCTAGTTATTTGTTCAATAATCTTCATACTAAACAAATAGTTTTGCAGTCCCTTTCATGGGTTTTTTCTCCCTTTTTCTGACTGGTCTGTGGGCTGGTGACTCTTTGAAACATGGGTTGTCTTTCTGTAGGGAGTCCTAAGAACCTTATGTCTTTTCTGTAACAGTAGAGGATGACTGGCGATAATTTGTTTTGATTCAAAATCTTGGGGGAAGGAGGCCTTTTCAGAGAAAGGGGTACAACTCGGAATCAAGATTTTGAGATGGAATATGTATTTGAGATCAGATCACCATTTATTTGAATGCATGATATCCAACGATAGAGAGGGGTGTAAAATCTGAGGCAATTCAGGTGGTTATATTAAACTCCTGAATTCAAGTGGAACACCAGATTTCAGATTTGGGGGCATCTTTTGCTTTGCCACCTATTAATCCTCACACCTTTGGTGTAAGATTTTGTATGTTCTCTTGAAAGAGGCTTGTTTATGGCTCAGTGCATTTTTGTGTTTTGGGCAGGAATGTTTAAGATTTTAAATTTGTCTAAATTTCTGGTTTTAATCTTTCTGCATGCACGTACACAAGTTCTATGCTAGCTTTTGCTCTCCACAGATGAACAAGTGGAGTCAGAGGATATTGGTATTTTTATTGTTGCTACCACACTGTTTTCTGTCTGGCTTTGGTCCTGTAAATGCAGGAAGGAATGGAAAAAGAAATTTGAAGTAGTAGTCTTCCTTTTCCAAGAACTTCTGCCATTTAAAGAATGAAACCTGATCATCTTAGACATGATTAGTCTGTCATTCCTGCTTCCCTCCCCATGCCCCCTCTTTTACTAGTGCAGTTGATAGCTTTAGTAGACCAGGAACTTGAGTAATGTAAGGCAATGTTTTCCTGTGGCTTCATAAATAACAAGTCAAAACCATATTCTGCTTGTGTGAAAGCGTATGTTCTCAGGTTATTCAGGGTTTGTTTTTTAATGAGGCTTAAGCTTGTATATGCCCTTCCCTCGGCGCAAAATTGAAGCCATCGAGTAACGTATAAAGTATTAATCTTGGATAGCCAGCAGCATCCTATTTGTCACTTACTAAAGCGATACCCGTGGTTATTGTGAAAAAATGGCATTATTTGTATTTGGTTTGAAAATAGCAGAATTGCATGCTATAGAGGATACAGTGTTATTAAAGAGTCTAGATCTTTAGTGTGGGGAACTGTAATGGAACTTCTATAAATGGAGGAACATCTAGGATTGCAGGCTTTCTCTTTTAATACATAATTGTATAAGGAGAGATGACTTCAGCTTTAAATTTTACTTTCTTTCACCCGCTCATCTCCTGGGTTTTGTTTTTTTTTTTTGTCCCACTAAAAGGCCTTGTAGTGTTGTTCTTTAGTGTTACAGTTCCGTGTTTATGTAACCAAAAAGATTATAGGCCTCCTAGTTTTTAGAACTTTCATTTCTTTAGTCATTCAAGTTGTTTCTCAACTCAGAACATGTACCAATACTAACATTAATGTTTTTTCTCAATACAGCATTACAGTGTTACTGCCATCTATGTACAAAAGACAACTTCACATGTGTGACAGATGGGCTATGTTTTACCTCAGTAACACGAACTGCAGACAAAGTCATACACAACAGTATGTGTATAGCAGAAATCGATCTGATTCCCCGAGACAGGCCATTTGTTTGTGCCCCCTCCTCCAGAGATGGAGTCATTACTGTGCCTCATTGCTGTGACAGAGACCACTGCAATAAAATAGAACTTCCAATTCCAACACCAGGTAAGGGGTTTGGGCATATTTGATTTTATTTTATTTTTTTTAAAACAAAATTCTGTAAGAGCGGAAGTTTCAGTTTTGAAGTTGTAGGTGAATTTGAAGGCCTAAAATACACCTTAGATTCTGCAAGTAAAATTTCAAGAGGTTTTGAACAAGAAGTTTAATCTTCTGGATAGGGATGTTAGGGCCAGTTTTGAAGACTTATATGCAAGTTAAATGGAAACTGTGAGTAAGCACATAGTTGCTTTTGTCCTTTGTAATACTTATTTTGATTCTTGAAAAAGTTATTGTGCAAAAGTTTTAACAAATACATTGAAATAATTTGAAGATCACTGTGATATACAATAAATTTAGCTGCATAAAAAGAAAGAAATAGTTTTACCATTTTCTTTTATTTTTACTGTTAGGCCCTACTCCAGGAAAACCAGCTTCTAATCTAGGACCTGTGGAACTGGCTGCTGTCATTGCTGGACCTGTCTGCTTTGTCTGCATTTCACTAATGTTGATTCTATATCTTTGTCATAATCGTACTGTAATTCATCATCGTGTGCCAAGTGAAGAAGATCCCTCACTGGATCGTCCCTTTATATCGGAAGGAACTACTTTAAAGGATTTAATTTATGATATGACAACTTCAGGCTCCGGGTCAGGTAATGTCACACTATTAGTAGCAATTGCTTTGTGTTTGAGCCTTGTAAGGCATCACATTTCTTTAATATTGTCAAGTCTACTTAAACTTACAATTAACTGGAGAAATGACTAGAAAAGCTACTTCCATGTAGATTCATTCCATATCAGTACAGATTCAATATATGGAAATAAGTGAAATAAAAGAAACATATTGAGTTGCTGCTACTGTTCCTCATCATTCTGAGAGTACAGTCTGATATGCAGGGAATATCACAGTCAGCTATTGTAAATACTTTGATGCCTCTGTTAGTAAGGTTCAGTCACTTACCTTTTTGTTCTGCACAGCATTATCTAAATTACCATCTTCTGTGGTCTTGAGATAATTTGTGAAGTTTTTTTCTTTAGCTTTAAACTGAAAACTAATTTGTATCTGTAGCTATTGGTACATGTACTGTCTGGTTGATAGTTCCCTTCTAACTTCTGTAGGTAGTCACAGCACTTCTGCCACTTTCTACATGGCTGCTTTCCCACGCTGCTTTAGATCAGAAGTGAGGCCTACGATAATGTTACGTCAGACTTAGTTGTCAATTGGTCTTTCCATTTGTTGTCAGGAATATTCCTTCATTTTCCTTCTGGCCTTCTTCCCTGTGGTGCTTCTGAGCCTCTCTTCATGTTTGAAAACTCTGGAAGTACTGCTTCAAAATAAGGTCTTGAAAAGCGGGGAATCCCAGTTCAAGAAACTTAAGATTCTTCCTCCAGAGCAAATGGTTAGAAACTACTGACTCTTCCCTTGCCTGTTTGCAAATTACACTTTAATTACACTTAATTCAAAGCAGCATGCTGTGGAATTACTTAGTTTTCAGAGCTTTAGGATGCTCCAGCTGATCTAGTCTCCCAGAGCACCTGACCTACTACAGTATTTGAGCATTGGCTACTGATGGCTGCATCAGAGGAAGAAAACCAACAAATATGGTTGAATTTTACTTACCCCTAAGGAAAGCTCTTCACTAGTTTCTTTTTGTGCTTGAAAGACAAAGTCTTGTTCCCTGTAAAACAAGACTGGGTGTTTCCATAAGAGTGATCTTTTAACTTCAGCTGCAGTGAGTTCCATGTTGTTCAGGTGTTTGTAAGACAAGTATTAGCCTTATTTAGTGTTTTATACTTCCCTTTTATTATGACAGTGGGATGGGAGGTACTTCAAGTACTTATTTTCTGTACTGTTGGCAGAGTATATGTTTACAATGACTTGTATCGCTTTTTCTCAAAATTAGTCAATCAGTGACTGTATAAATTTACGGTGTCCTAGCACTTGAACTGATAATTTTCGTGTGTCCTGAAATATGCCTGCAGCAATTGAATTTCATTGAAATGTGTATTTTAATCCAGACTTTGGTACAGCACACTTCAAATTGAGAAGACTGTACATTTATGGAATAAACTGGAGGTGGGGAACAGGGTCACTGAAGGGAGAAAAGTCAGAGCTGCTAGTTAAAATAGAGCTTAACACTGGCAGAAACTAAACTGTGTGAAAGGGATTCTGTTGGGGTGAGAGGTTGCAAGAAACACAATGGAAATGTACAGAACAGACAAAATAATCCAGACCTAAGAGGCACAGCTGAGGACCTGGTGACCTAAAGTACACATTCTGCTCTTAAATTCATACTGAGGGACTGAAAGAGTTCATAGTCAAATAAAAAGGATTCTACCAGGTTTGTATTACATTGTTCTCTGAAGAGAAGCATATAAAACAGAGAAGTGATCAGATCTCTAAAAATGAGCTTCCTAATCAGGTCAAAAGGGAAGTGGGATTCATTTTCTGCAATGATGAATAGTAAGCTGTTATTAATTATTCAGTCTTGACTTCTGTTAGTGTTGCCCTGTTGTTCCATGACGAACAAGACCTGAAATAGCTAGAGGCCTGATGAAAGGAATTGATGAAACATCTAAAATAGATCCTGTCTGCTCAAGCCGCAGCTTCTAAGAGAAGGATTTAAAAGTCTTTTGGAGCTGAGAATGATTTTCAGATCATGAGGCAAATCTCTAAATATCAACTACATATTGTATAGGCAGACTGGGATGCCCAGCTGTTAGTCTCCAACTCACAAATGGCAAAGTAACTTAGTTGCAAGGAAATAGGAAGAATTGCCTAAAACAGCAGGGAGAAGCTTTGGTTATTATTGGTAGGTGACTTCAAGCAGGAACTTAAAGTGTTTAGAAATCCAAAGGGTCACAAAAATCAATGTAAAGTTGAGTCCATTGAAGTGAATGTAAAACTCCTGAAAAAACTTACCTGTGGTTCATAGAAGCTTGAAGGGAATGAGATTTTTACCAGGTCATGGGATTGGGGTTTTTTATTAGTCTTCAGAGGAAGTCTTCTGGGCAGAGACTTACAAACAAGAATGTGAACAAGAACAAAGTTCTAGCAGCTGTTCTTGTTGGCTACTTTTAGTGCTTTAGAACTTAATTCTTTAATTCCTGAATTATCCAAATCAGGTACAAATTTCTTGCGCATTGGACAGTCATTGGTCCAAACTAATCAGAGTACAGTTAAGATATGGAAAAGAAAAAGAACTCTTTTGTTAAACTCTCAGAAGGCTTGAGGATACTTTGTTATGATGTATGAAGATGATGATGAAGGCTTCAGGGATAAATTGGATGACTGTGGCTGAAGACGATACTAAACATTATGAGCTCCTGTCAATTTTAACATGGGCTTGAATTTTCTCATCCTCCTGATTAGCAAACTGTCATCTTTCTTCATGCACAGTTAAAAGAAACTGCACTCCCAAAAGCTTGAAGTACAGTTGTGCCCAGTGTGTATGTCAAAGGCTAACGTAGCTATCTCGGAGGAGCTACTTCTCAGGCAGTCTGGTTTACTGTAAAGCAGTTGCTCAAGTTCCTGTCGATACAGCGCTGTGTTTCCTCTATAGCAAAAAGAGGAGGCTACTCAGTTGCAACAGAAAGTCTGTAAGGAATTCTTACGGATGTAATATAAATATGGATTCCGATCTTCTGGTTTTGTTCAGCAGCAGTAGTAAGAGAAAGCACAGTTGCAAAAAACAGAAGGAAATTGAATCTTGTAAGTACTGTAAAAATAAGTATAGGAGCAAGGTGGATAGATCACAGTTAGGAGGGTTTTTATTGTACTGTGACATATTAACATGATGGTTAGGGGGTTGTAATCTGAAATTGAAGTGCTTCGTGTCTGGAGGGTTTAGAGCTTAGTATCTGTTTAGAGGTTAGCTGATATCCTTGGACCTCTTTTTTAAACAAGAAGGGATGTCTATAAATGGTACAGCAAATTAAGAGCAGTGCATCTGAAAATGTACAGTTTTCTGAAACAGCTGCAGGAAAAAGGAAATACTAGGCGTATCACCCATTTCAAGTATACAAAATCAGCTTGTATTTAACATTTGCCAGTGGATTCTGCAGTAGTACATAAGTGCAAAGGAGGAAGCTTTCTCTGGCTAACAAAGTCCAATTTTACGTTTTCAGGGTTGAGTTTGATCCTGTGGTTGTTCTAGTCTGGCCTTTTCTGCATTTCAAAAGTCTGTCCGTAAAGAATGAAGTTAGGCCTCACAGATGAGCCTTTACAGTTTGGGCATGCAGTACAATTGACCTGAGGACAGCTATTACAGGAAAAAATTTTAACTTTCTCAGTAAGAACTATTATAGCACGTGAGTGATTAAATCACTGGTATGGTGTCCTTTTTTCCCCTTCCCTTCTTCACATAGGTATGTTGTCAGCACAGATAATGCAGAAAATTCCTGTAAGCGTGGAAGTCTTGAACTCCTCTGAACACTGCAGTGTTCTAATTAGCACTCCTCAGACTGAGACACAAGCGTGACAATGCTGGTGACCAGATCAGATGTCTGTGTCATGCTGTTAACTAGCAAACAATGTCCAGAGATGGACAGGAACTAGTTATTTGATCTATTAGTTGGGATTTATTTTCTATAGCATAAGGAAATACAGATGTTGCTCTATCAGCTATTGGAACAGTGATTGTGGAGTAATAGATTACTCTGTAAGTGAAATAATCCTATACCAAAAGAGCTTATTGTGAGCAGTTAACCTGGCTGATACATTCATCTTGCAGTGTAGTATCACTGCAGAATTCTGTGACAAGCCTTGCAGTTACAGCAGGAAAGATTTAAAATAAACAAAACCCCACCCTGGTTGGGGGATGCTAGTGCTTCTTGTTTGTTGTATAAACTTACTGCAGCATGTTATCAGGTGCTGTGAGTTGAAAGCACATAGATGTTTCAAAGCTATAAAAACCTTGATGAATGTAAGCATTTTTCTCAAGTATAATTATAGCAAGGTGCACAAGAATGGCCTGTAAAATGGGAAGCTTGCGTTACAACAATGTTTTCCTATTTTACAGTGGCTTGAGAGCACTAACAGGCTACTGGCATACTTGGGCACAAGTGTAAACTTTCGACATTCAGTGTTGCTGATAAGCATGGTTTAACTTTAACTTGGAAATGGACCAAGTCATGTCAAGTAAATGAATCAGTAGCAAAAGTGCTCTTGAACTGCTTTGCTAGGAAAGTTACGGGCAGACCCTTTTCTTAAACAAACAAACAAAAAAACCTCAATCCTGGTCCTGATTGCTTCATGGTTTGTTTCTCTTTTTTCATTAAAATAAAACTTTATGGATCAACAACTGTCAAAATTCTAAACTGGAAGGAAGTTTGTGCCTTCTTTTTAACAACTGTAGAGGCAGTTTTTAGCATAATATCTTTGAGTACTTGTTTTGCTGGCCTTTAAGGTTGAAGGCAGCATCTTACCTACTTGCTTGTTAGCAGTTCAAAACAAGTTGTTAAAATCTTAGGAGAGTTTATGTGCATTCTAAAAGAAATATCTTAATGGAATATAGATCTTATATTTAGTACTTATGGTAAATGCTTATTTTGTTAGTGATGTTTAAGGTTAACGTTAAATGTTTTTTTTAGGTTTACCTTTACTTGTGCAAAGAACAATTGCAAGAACTATAGTACTTCAAGAAAGCATTGGTAAGGGTCGCTTTGGAGAAGTCTGGCGAGGGAAGTGGAGAGGAGAAGAAGTTGCTGTGAAGATCTTCTCTTCAAGAGAGGAACGCTCATGGTTTCGCGAAGCAGAAATTTATCAAACAGTTATGCTACGACATGAAAACATTCTTGGATTTATAGCAGCAGACAACAAAGGTTAGTGATGCTATGAATTCATTTAGCTGATTGTGTACCCAGTCAGAATAGATGGGAAATGGTGGGGAAAATAAAGTTGTAAGAATCCCATTAAAAGTAGCAAAAAATAATTTTGTTACTAGAATATTTCAGAGTTTGGCAAGCTTTTCATAGGTTTAATGAAGGGAAAAAGTACATTTTTGTTTTTCTGGAAAACATGCTGTGTTTAATTCTTTTAAAAAATTATTGCATATTTAATGAGGTGTAATTTCTACAAGCAAGTTAAAATACTCGTTAAGTTTGGTATCAAAAAAGAGATGCCTTATCCTGTCAGCCCACACATCTGCTTAATACCTGTACCTGTACTTCCCTAATAGCCTAATAAGATACATGTGTGGGACCAAAAGAGATCATGTCTAATCCTGTTGTCCTAATATAAAGTAAGAGGTAGAGGATTCATTTTTAAGGCTGAGATATGAGATACTCATTTAGAACTCCAGTTAGAAAAGAAAATGGAAAATGGGAATTAATGATTTGGTCCTAGTATTAAAAACTGTACCTGTTTCCTGAAGTTCTCCTGTTAAGCCTTTAAGTATCCACTAAAAGGAAGAGTTTAACCATTTCTTCAACTTGATTTATTGCGGTTTCAGAGAGATGAAAGTTGCTTGGGTTTTCCTGCAGTCCAATTTAAGACACGAAAATTTGGCAAAACTAACAACAGTTTTGAATTTCTCACATTAAGGGAGGCTAAAATGTTATGCTGTTTCATTCAGTTATTTTAAACTGAAATTACATGTTTCACCACAAATGGCCTTTGACTTTTTTGTGAAGAAAGCATTAACAGAAAATTCTGTCACCTTAGGGAGGAGTCAAGATTTCACACACATCCTGGATTCTTAAAGGGCTCTCGGTTTTGTGGGAAATTCCTAAATGGTTTTAGTGTAGTTGAAGTATACATGTAAATAGAGTTCTTTTTAGTTATCGCTAGATTAATTTCAAGTTTCTATATATAAATCTGTAGAATTGGAACAGAACCCAAGAGGTTGTGCAGAACACTTCCCTTCTTCAGGAAAGGGTTAGCTATAGCTAACTTGCTCATAACAGATGTTTGTGCAACTTGTTAACCTCCAAGAGCTTGCAGATCTACAGCATACTAGGCAACTTTTTCCTGCAGCTTATTATGCTTACCATTAGAAACTGTCTTACTTTCAGTTTGCCTCAAGTTGTATTGGATATTAATAGCACCTCTTGACAGCTTGAGTTTGTTCTGATGGACCTAGGGGAGTATCTGGAGCCTGAGTTTAAAATTAGTATATCAGTTGCATTAAAGACATAAATGAAAATTCATCCCTGCAGAAGCCTTAGGTACTATGTCTCGCTAAAGGCATAAAGGGTATATTGCAATACCTTATCTGTCACTTTTAACAAAATCTATCTGTGGCTAAGCATCCCAGTCTCCCATTTTGCCCCAAACCCATAGATAGTTTGTCCCCAAAATACATTTGACTACTGTACAGAGGAGGTATGAGGAAGGTTTCCTAAATGAGTGGGTTCCTAAAATAATTTCCTGATTGCTGGCTCAGGTTCCAGATGCAATAGGATGAAATTCCATTTGACTTGGTCACCTTTAGGTTCCTTGTAATATAATGTGATATAGAATTGTTTCTGGTTTCTATTGTTAATATGCTGTCCATACAAAGAAAAAATCCTTGGTTGGTAGGTCATGCCATTATTTGAGGCTTTAAAGCTTTAGGGCAAGGCTCTTCTGTTTTCTTGAACTAGTTGGTAATTGGTTTACAAAAAATGGATAAAGACGTGTTTTGAAAATGCTGCTGTTCTTGACTCTATTTTCTAACAGAATTGCTGTCTGAGCAGATGCGGGAAGCTGGATCATTGTTTTTAACCCACCAGTGCAGAATTCTCAGTGTTACTTTTGCAATCCCAATTCAGTGCTTGCTGAAAGCTTCGGTGATATATGGAGAATAATTCTCAGAGTGAGAATTGTGTATCCATTATGAATGCTAGGACTCGTATCTCCTGACATGTAGTTTGTGGTGTAAATGCGGGCCAGTGTCATGCTGCAATTCTCGCTACTAGTAAAGGCATTAGTTAGGTCTCTCCTCTTAATGCAACTGCGTATTTTTAACAGCTGCTGGGGAACATCTGGCTGGCCATAGTAGTTGTAAAATTGGGGAGGTGAGGGGGGTGCCTTCACATAGAAGGTGCATGTATAGATTAGAAAGTGTTTCCAAGCACAGATAGATCAGCTGGCAGTGGCGTTCAGCTCAGATGGTGGAGTCATAAAGCTTGTGACTGAAGTACGCTCTTCACTCCTTGTTCTACTACGCTGTTTAGACATTCCATGTGCCTTCATGGCACGTTCTCTTCCTCCTCCCCTACTTCCCCACAGCTGTATGGCGTTCAGAAGGCTGCAGGAGCTGGTCCAATCTGTCTGCTTTCCTGTCCCAAAATATACTGGTGCTGCTGTTAAGCCAGCTTGAGGGCTGAGAAGCAATTTTAACTGCAGTTGTGTTCTGTCTGGCTAGCATGTTTGTGTTCTGGGTAGTTCTTTACTTAGCCAGGAGTATATGCGAACTTTCAAATACTGCTAGGTCAGGGAAACTGCTTTCTGGGCCACGTATGGCCTTGTTTTGAACCACCTAAACAGATAGTTTGGGTTTGGGGTGGAGGTTTTTTGTTTTGTTCTTTCTAACCTAGATACTTAATTGTAAAGTGTATCCATGACTACTTATCTGCATTATTCTACTAGCAGAAGAGGAGGGGCAGCAACCTCCATTTACAGTACTAAAGGTTTCCCTGGCTTAGCTGTCTGTAACCATAATTGTCTCTAGTCATGTTACAAGTAAGGTGAAGTCTTGTACTGCACATTTTCAGGTAACTTTATGCACTGAAATACTTTGGCCTCTCCATTCCTTCCCCTTAATTGAAAGCTGCACTTTCCTAGGTGAAAGTTTTGTTCAGTCAGACTACCGTACATGGTGAGTAGATCCCCAAGAATGTTATTATGCAATATGCTGTGGAGAAATGAGCAGAATTCCTTCCTCTTGAGAAAAGTAATACTTGAGCCATTTATTCTTTTTGAAGCTCTGGCTTCAGCCTGAGAAGAAGGAATTTGACTGGAAGATCTTGCTAAGCTATGGAGCTCAAGTGCTTTTCATCAGTTTAATCAGATGACTTTCTCAATGTGATAGAGTCAAGCTGTTTTGCTAACAGTATCAGTCCTCTTGCAGCCACAGACAAAAGTGTTTTCCCCAACATCTCCCAGAGTATCTCATTTCTAAGAGTTTTCTAGTTCTAGATCCCCTCTGTATCTGATCTTTTCACTGCTTTTTCCTGTTTTTTTTCTGTTACATTATCTGCACACCAGAAGAGGCTACTGTATCCCACTCTCTGCTTTGAAACACTTTACTACATGACACTGGGGAACTCATGCAATTAAGCAGTTTCTGTAACTTCTTTTAAACGTTCAACTTGGAACATAAGTCTGCAGTTCAAAACTCTTGTACCAAGCAATACTGTCACACCTTAAAACCTAGTATGTGGTTTAAAAATAAGCATGTGACCAGTCCAAATTTTTGTTTTGCTAGTACCAATGTGAAAAAAGCATTTTTCACTTAAAATTGAATTGACTGAATTTACTAATTGAAACTTGATTATATATTTGATAAAGCAATTGTTATAAATTCCATTTTTCAAGAGGCAGCTCATCTAAGATGGATGTTGCTTGGACTTCACTAATGTTTTTCTCAAACTGTAATCAGTCTTAACAACAAATCTGAAAGCTTCTTTACTCGGAATTTCAAATTTTGTTAGAACTGCAAAAGAAAAAGCTTTTACTTCTGAGTGATTTTGATGGTCTAAAATACTTCAAAGTTTCTTGCAAACAGATGAAATAACCATAGTTAATCTCTTAAATAGGTTTCCAAGAACATACATAAATTTTTATAACATTCTTGAACATTCTGAAATTGCTTGAGATTCTTGATCATGGTGTGTATATGAACTAAATTAGGTTACCTTGTCATGGAAGGCTGTGCTACTCTGTAATTACTACTGAGCATAATTCCTTTTTCTTACCTGATAATGCAAATCCTGTGATTGAAAGCATCATGACAGATGCTGTTTACTGTGCAGCCAAAAATACTCAGGGTCAGGTTGATTATTACTTGGTAATAATTAACTACTGTCAACAGTATAAGACAACTTAAGTGCGTCATAACATGTGTTCTGCTTAGATTGCTAAACAAATGTGTAGCTTGTCAAATACAGCAAGGTAAAGAAAATCTAGGTCCCATCTAGTAGCTGGGCACCATACTTACTGCTGCATTTTAGCTTGTCTGTCGTTACTATTATTCACGTAGGCTTGGATGTAACACTATCCCTTCTTAAAATCTGGTTGGAGGGCCACAGATATGACATATAACAGTAAAGAATCATGGCTCCTTTCAGAATGGATAGTAAGCCCAGCTTTATATTTTCTCCTTTGGAAGGAAGGTAAAAACAGACTGAATATTAAGATTTGCAGCTAATAAATAAGATAAAACTGAAGTAGAAGGGTCTGTAATCAGCAGCATATGCTCTTCGTAGGTGGGCACCTAGAGTTAAGAGGGGAAGAACTATGCAAAGACACTACAGTCTTGATTCGAAGCAATGATAGTTCTTCAGAAATTTTGTGATATCTTTAAAAGATCTGTTTAAACACAACAGGTCTGGTAGACTACTTAAAATCAGATTAGTAATTTCCCTACTTTTGTTGTCCAGTTTAGACACCTGCTGAGTTATCCCATTCATAAGAAACAGGAGAAGAAATCAAATACGGGATCAAGCTATGAGTGTGTATAGTGTTAATGCCCAGGAGAAGATTATTTCAGGCAATGCAGGGTCTTAACTGGTGAAGCAGTAGAATAAAACTGAGTGAGGAGAATATTCTGAACTGATTTACTTTGTTTTGAACTTCTACAGCTTTTTGGAGCTCTTTGACTATGTGTGTTTGAGAGCACCTTTTATATGCCTGTGAACACATTCGGTTCTGTAAAACTGGTTCAGTGAAGCTAATACTGTTGGATTGAATTTTCAGAGACCGTAATTCTCTTTGGAAAAAGTAGCATTTAATAGTATGCTGAGTTCTAAGAGTTCATGCTCGGGTATGTGAAGTAGCAAAAGAAGCAGCAGACCTAACTATAAAATAATTGAAGGTATTTTAAAAAAAAAATCTTTAATTTTCTTTTTTCTTTGGAAAAACAAAGTTTAGGAGTCACTTCTGTGGGCATATTATAAGAAGCTTCCCACTGCAATAGTGCAATAGCAGCTTTCTAACAGTCTTTTACAGGTTAGAGCATTTGAATGGGGTTTTTTTGCCTGTTTACATTAGCAACTTAGTTGAGACTATTCTGTGAATGTAATAAGGCAAAATTCTCTTTCTGTTAGGAGAATTGTTTGAATGTAGATTAGACTTTTATTTCCCTGCTCTGAAGGATTTGGTGGCTTTTTAATTACTTTTTAAAAATTATTTTTAATGGCATCACTGGCCTCCCTAGAAACATCCAAGTAGAAGGGATGCTTGAAAGTTTTCCCACCCCCACCCAAGTGCTTATTTAAAGATAAGCACAAGTACTTCTGTAAAGGTAGTTTCTGTCAATCTGTAGATCAGGCATTTAGTGCCTCTGACTTTTCTGGGCCAAGTGTGTTCTTTGAGGGGAATGGAGGAAGAGGGGAAGGAAGTATAAGAACCTCCAACTTGGAAACTAAAAGTTTTTCAGTATGTTTATGGTAGGAACTAACTTCTGAATTCATTTCTCTCCTTGCTATCCTTCATATTTAGTTCCTGAGTACGCACTTTGATAATCCTTAGCGACTACCACATAATGAGATATCTCTTTGGCTTGTGCTGAGTTTTGTCACTCATTCTTAGGGAATAGTGGCTGTATAATTCAGGATAGAAGTCCAACTAAAATCTTTTATGGGATAACTAGCCATTTAAAGAGATGAAAGACTGTTCTACAAAAGTAGCTAGCTATAAAACCACTTCTCAGATCTGCCACATGAGAGTGGTTTTTATAACAAAACAAAATTGGAAAACCTATTTGGTGTCAGGATTGTTCTTTCTGGGTGTATTTCTACTTCTTAGGTAAAAAAAAACCTTTTGCCTCCCCTCTTGATTTGAATTCCTTTAATAGTCTTCTCTCTGTGGCTTAAACTTCAAGGTATTTTGTGTCCACTAGTTTAATAATGTGAACAATTTAGTTCTTATGTCACTTGTATGCCTTAGGATATCTGCAAATGTATTATGGAATAATCTTGTTCTTCATAGTTCAGTGAAAAATCATACAACAAACTGGTTTTCTCATAATCTGTGTTTTTCATTCGCTTTACCCTTGTGCCTCCTGGAAACCTCAATTTTGGCCAGCAACTTAGATGTCACCAGAGGTGGGATTTGACTTTGTTTTTGAAGTAGTGTGTCAAATTGCTGCTTGCAAGCTTCTGCTTCAGGAGGAAAAATCTACCAGCTGCTGGTAACTATGGAAATTATCTCCCAGGCTGAGGCCGGAGAGGTTATGGGAAGACTGAAGGCATCATGGGGCAAAGCTTGAATGTCTTTTTTTTTTTTTTTTTTTTTTTTTTTTTTTATGGGTAGCCTGGACAGTATTGTACTAGACCGATAGTGACAGGATGTTCTGTATCATGCATTCAGCACTGTTCCCCCCCAAGCAGAAAAGTTAGAGGAAGGCAGGGCCTAGCTAATAACCTGAATAGTTCACCTCAGAATCACAGTGGCGTCAGCTTTCTATGGTTAATCTTTTAGTTTACATAAAAGAATACTCACTAAGCTGTTCAGAAAGTCTTGCGTGGTAGTCCCAGCCCTTACAGAGGCATTTAAATATTACGGAGATAGAAGTAAAGATTTGAGAGTCTAATTGGCAGACGTTACTTGCAAAATGTAATTTGTACTTCATAAGCATTGTATAAAAGTGGCATATATGGTTTGCTTGTCTTTTGTGTGTGTATATGTGGTATTCATGCCAGTGTTATTTTGCAGACAATGGTACATGGACTCAGCTGTGGTTGGTGTCAGACTATCATGAGCATGGATCACTCTTTGATTACCTGAACAGGTATACAGTAACAGTGGAAGGAATGATAAAATTAGCTTTGTCCACTGCCAGTGGTCTTGCTCATCTTCACATGGAAATTGTTGGCACGCAAGGTAATCTTAAAACTATTCAACTTGTCATGTGGATAATACTGGGTTTCTTAAAAATGACACATACATAGCTCTTTCTACTATAATTCTCTTCTTAATGAGAACATTCAACCTTTTCACGGTGTAGTTGCTTTGCACACAGCTACTTACGTGATGAGAAGGCAGCTGAACTCAGCACAGATACCCAAGTTAATCCCTTCTGGAGCTGACTGAATTGAAAAATGTCTGTTTGGGACCTGTGATAATTTCTGAACTAATAGAAGTTCTTAATTTGTAAGGTTTTTTACCTTCCTTTGTGTGGTATACCCAGGTTTTGCGATGTAACAATCCTTCCTACAAAACGCCTATTAAAAGGCACTAAGTAATGGTGCCTGTACTATCTTCTTAACTTTGAGACAGCACTATGGGTCTATTTCCAGAGAGATTAGAAACCTTTTTGTGGCACGTAGTATGTGTACACAATAAATACTTGCAGGAAGAGGGAAAGGAGCAGTAGAGTGGAGTAATATGGTAGATGTTTAAGGCACTTTTCTGGACAGCCAGCCAGTCCACAGTGAATGATTTCAGGAGTTACCTTGATGCATATTAAGCAGTAGAACTGGAAGGAATTCTGTAACTTCAAACAAAATCTGCGCCAGGCTTAGAATAATAGCAATTATCTTTTTTACAGATGTGTAATTTCTGGGTTTGGGTTTTTTTTTTTTCCCCTTACAGGCAAACCAGCGATTGCCCACAGAGATTTGAAATCAAAAAATATATTGGTAAAGAAGAATGGAACATGCTGCATTGCGGACCTAGGGTTGGCAGTTAGGCACGATTCTGCTACAGACACAATTGATATTGCCCCAAACCACAGAGTGGGAACAAAAAGGTAAAATCATTAAAATGATGCGTCAGGTGACTTATTGTAATAAAATGCTTTGTGTTTTGTCTTGTCCCATATAGAAGATTTTTGTGGGTACAAATACAAGCAACAGGAAAATGTAAACAATGGCAGGTAGAATTCCTAGACACTTCCTTGCCAGCTGGTAATGTAGTTAGACAGTAGGTGCTTAAAAAGCATGTTGAATATTGGCATCTATTACTAGCATGTGTAAAATACTGAAAACTTGCAAAATATTGTAGGGCACAAGTATATATTAAAACAATTAGGAGACTTCATGAATGGCAGTTTTAGAGACTTCACTGCCGTATCTTTATTCTTTTTGCCTTGTGTTGCATGGAAATGTTGCTTGCAGCCCAATCTGGAATGTAAGACAGGATATTGACAGTGAAAGTAAAAAGCTGGGGTTTTTTCAGTGTGAAGCCTATGTGGTAGAACATAAAAGGTGCAGTGTCTTGGATGCAGTCTTTCATGGGATCATATTTTTGAGAGAAGTACAAGAGCTTAAAACAGCAGTCATCTGTCATCTAATGCATAAACAGAATTATCAATGGATAAGTCAGTATAATCCCTTTCTTTTAAAGGCCTACTTCTGAATTTGGAAATATGGATTTTCTTGTCTCAAAAGAACTCGGAGCTCTTTAACTCCATCAACACAAGTGCAATTAAACTTCCTGGCTGTAATTTATCATTGCTGAACCTCCAGACAATAATAACTGGAAGCTGTTCTGAAGAGAAGATTAATTTCCTTTAGTAATCTGTGCAGCTATACAGCATTTAGAGATAGTAGCACTAATAGTGAACCACAGCAGCAGAGTTGTGTGGTGTGGGCAACCTTTTTGTCCTTTTGATGCCTATGGGTTCAGTGATACATCAAACTGAAGTTTGTACGCCTGTCAGAGAAATGTGTGGAAGCCCAGAGTTTCAGGGCTGTATGTGATTAACTCCAGCATATGCCCTAGCAGTGTTGGAGAAAATTCTGTGTTGATGTTGCCCAATCTCCAATCCATACATAAAATATTTTTTTTTTAATAACTCTCTTTAGTCAGTGATACTGCAGGGGAGTTGGGGGCGGGGAATGGTGATTGGGGTTTTACAATGAACTGGGATGCCCCTTTAGCTGTGGCTTTTTGGAAGAAAGAAAAAGTCAGGTTGTTTATTTTGTTAAGGCTCAGTGAACAGAAGCTTTTAGAACATGTACTGAAAATTTATTTTACTGACAATTATATTGCTGAAATTACTTTGTTTTAAAGCTCTGCTGTACTAGTCCTTTGGCAACTTTAAAAATACCACACAAATGGTCAGATGAGATTTATTTTCTGAACTACTACTAGATTACAAAGTAGCGGGCATTATTCCTTCTCAAAGTCTCCAGTAATCATTGGTAGCAGCAAAACAGCAGACTACTGTGGAATTTGTCAATGCGAACTTAGCTGTGTGCAGGGCACGTACCACATGTGACTTAGTATTTTCTACTACAGCTACATGCAAAGATAAATGGTGTGCAAATCAGTTATTTTCTTTAGTCTAGTCTTTGGAGAAAGCATCCTTTCAGCTGTTTCTGTAGATCCCACTTACAAGATCTCTTCATGCATAGGCACTATTAAATTGCTTGTTCATCTGCTTTATGCTTCTTGACAAGGGTAAAGCTGTAGTAACTCTCTTGCTGCAGTGGGCAGCAGCATGACTAAGTCTGTTTCCCACTTTAAAGACATCAGTCACTTCTACCACTCTGAAAATCATTCATTCTCATAAAAGGCTTGGTCCCCTCTTCCTCCCTCTTGTGCATTCTTAGGTAAGTAACTCTGCACCTCTGATTAATTTTTCCTAATAAAGTTCAGATCTTACCTGTTCAATGGCAATTTTATTCTCATTGATTGCCACTGCTGGTATCTCTTCTGCACATGGAAGCTCTGTGCGCAAGTTCAGGGAGATTTGGCTAAGTTTATATTTTTCTAATGATTGTCTTGTAAAAAATGTATGGTCTAGGGAGCAAGCAAGACTCACTCTTGGGTGAGTGATATAGGTGCTGAGTCAGATTGATGATCCTTCTCTCTGAATGAATCTTTCTTTCTTTTCTGTTCAGAGGCTTAGCTTTACCAGAGGGTGTGAACTGTATGCTTTCACAGCTCAGCCTGCAGCATAAAACAGGGAATGTGAGCTTTAAACTGAGAAGGAAATAGAATCCCATTCTCACTCCCTGAGGCAAGGAAAAAAAAAACAAACCCTCATTCTCCTTTTTTTTTTTTTTTTTTTTTGGTTGGTTTTTTTGAGAAGTGTGGCCCAACTGTTACTTTTGGTAGTTGAAATAGGCTGTCTTTCAAAGAAGCTTGGCTGCAAATTCCACCTTAACATGGGTGCTTTTCTGCAGTTTACCTAAACCCAGTATGAGTGGAATTTTAGCTATGCTTGTAGAGAACAGGCTTAGTGAAAGGAGATGTCACACTCAGCATGTTGTGTATGGGTCCTGTTTGATGACACCAAGCTCCCTATATGTTTAGAAGAAATTTAGGCAACTAATACAGAGCTCTTGGACCAAAAAAGGGTGGGGGGAAGAGGTCAGCAGGCACCCAAAGTTTGGCAAGGCCATGCTCAACATAATTTGTAAACTTCTTTGTAGACTTATCCTTTTCATTCTTGGAGGGTACTGAGCTGCAGACCTTGTTCAGAAGGTCCAAGTTAGTCAATGTAGAGTAGTTCTCTCCAGAACCTAAAATACTGTTTCTGACAAGCAATGCATGTCCAATATATAAGCTGACAAGGAGATGCATGTTTCTCTCCCTTTTGTCTGATAGCTGTGAAAGGGCTAATCTGATAACCACGCTAGATGACCTACTTGCCTTTCACCTCTCTTGTTCCAGCAATAATCTTTCAGACTTTTTGAGCAGTCAGTCACCATTCTGTGTTATGAAAGGCAAAGCCAATCTAAATGCATTGATGGAGGATCATGGTAAGAGGTCAATTTGCCAATAAATTCAATGGAAGTCACATTTGGGATGGGAGGGGGGATGGATTTTTTTCTTTTGAGGAAAAGCTCCATTTGCCACATTCAGGCCTCTTATGGTCTTTCCTATTAAGACCCTTGTCCTTAAGATGATTTACAGAAGCTGAGACAACCTCCTTTATTGCTTGTATAAGTGATTCTGGCTGACAGTCTTGCAACATGGTTGGAGTTTTTGGTTTGGTGTTTTCCCAGCTCCATCATTCTTCTCATGCCCCTGTGATCTTCAGATCAAATATTCTTTCCTCTAGACTAAAGCTGATCACTATACTGTCAAACACATGAAGTAGCATAAGAAGATTATCCAGTAATGCAAAATCCTTGGAGAGCATTAAAACACCCACCACAATCTTGCATTCTTGATTTTAAAAGTTTTTGATACAGGTGGCCCAGAATAATTTAAGCCTTGCCTACATCAAAGATTGTGATATATGTAAACTTAAGACTCTGCTTCCATTCAATAAATACTGTCAAAGTAAATGTTACATTCCTCTGTAGACAGTTGTCTGCTGCTTGTGCTGTGTTTATCACTTGCGAGGAATTTATATGCCTGTACAGTGCTTAGGAGAGCTCTCATGTCAGGAACCCTTGTTGAAGTTCTGGACTCCTGGTTGCATTTTTTCTCTTTTGTTGGTAGACCTTGCTTCCTTGTACGTATGTCATTTCTGTTAGACAGTAGCCAAGAGATTTCTTAAAGGTCTAATAGTCCTGAAATTTATTTTAAGTAGTGTGTCTTGTATTCTGCCTACCATCTCTGGTACTAGGAAAAGAAAATGCTAGTATTATGTTGATTACGTGAAATTGTGCATAGGCTTCTGTGGCTGTTCCAGTGTTGCCTGACACTGTATTCCACTCCAGTAATCTATGTGTGTTGCTTTAAATTAACTGTGCTCTCCAAAGCGCTGGTGTCATTGTTTGCCTGCTTCATTGTTATGTCAGCTTGAGATTGAGGGGCAGTGATGTGGAGAAACACACTGAACTCTGCTAAACGTTACATATTGGATTTAGCTGCCAGAGCTATACCAGAGTGAGAGCGCAATCTTACAACTGATGTTGACTGATGCAGCAAATACCATTCATTCTTTCCAGCAGCCAGTGGGGATGCTGCTGTCAGTAACTCTCAGAATGCAGTCCACACTGACATTTTTTTGATGTTCCCACATTAGGCCTAGTTGCTAAAGAATCACTTGGATGCCATGACCAGTTTTCAGTCCTTGTTTCTTAGTTGAAAGTCCATCACAGATTTTTCAGTTTCAGGAAATGTTGATAAAGTAAACTTTTGTGAGCACAGTTGTTAATGTGTAACCCAAATAGGATTTACTATTTAAAAAAAAGAAGAAAGCCTGCCATGTGTTATGATGGGACTTACAGACTGTATGATGAAGAACCAATTACTGCAATGGTAGGGACCCTTTGCTCCGAAGGAATCCTTCACAGTGCTGATTTTGTAACCAGCCCTTCGTGTCTATTCCCTCTCTAGTCTTGCTGGGGGATGTTCTAAGTGGCTGCTAGATTCCAGGAGCCGGGGCTTCCTCCTGCCTGACCTCTGGAGCCCAGCCTGGTGTGTCCACAGGTCTGGGGCTCTGTCCATTCCGGGCCCATGGATGCAGCTGCTGCTTCTTTCTTACTTGGGATTCAACCAGTAGCGAGGCTGGGCATACGCAGACACATACACTACAGACAGGGCCGATTACACAGATTGCTATACACCATGTGTTGTCTTCAACACCCACGTAAAACACTGTCAGAACTTGTATAAAATATAAGTACAGGCAGCCAAGTCTCCTTCCTTCTCTTCAGCTGATCAGGATTGAACTTCATTAGTGAAAACACACCCTCCCTTCTGCAGCCTCACAAGCCCATGGAAGTTTATGAATCCCCTAACTACCAGTACAACCCTCGGTGTGTCTAATGCCCTCTTCTGTGCTCCACAGGTCTCCTACTTACCAGCTGGGCTGGGTTAATGCACAGTAGCAGAGAGATGCGTGTGCCCTTATGCACACCTACGTGCATGGATTCCCTCGAATACCAGCACAGGCCCTCCGCCTGTCAAGCATCCCTGCCTGGGCCATCTATTTGCTGGCTAGAACAGCTTGAAGTTTGCTAGTGAATTACACCCATCCACACCTGTCATGCATACCAGCTTTGGGGGAAATACAACCCTTCTGGCCCACCCCAGCAGCTGGCTGGGGCACACAGACCTTATGACCTGTGATTCCCACTCCAGTTGCCGGTGCCGAGAGGCCCTTACTCTGCTTCGGTCATCCCAGTTCTCCCCTTCAGCTGGTACCTGTAAGCACGTGAGTGACTGTGAAGGCTGTGACCCGTGGTACCACTTCAGTGGCCGCAGAGGAGACTCTCGTTCGCTCCAGTTGCTGGCACCAGGGGTGTCTTCACCCACTGTCTGACTGCAGCTGCTAGCCCAGAATTCATTCCCACAGTAGCTCCAGATACGTGCTCCAAAGACCCGTGGACACGCACCGCTGGGATCTGCAGTTCCCCTTCCAGCTGAGACCCTCCTTCTGTGCGGTTGCTGGCACCCCGTGCCCAAGCGCAGCTTCATCCCTCATCTGGCTCCAGTTGCCAGCCCTGAACCCACTCACGCCTGCCTCCAGCTGCTGGCACGTAGTCCTTAGAGCACACGTGCACGTCGGCTTGAGAGTGAGATTGCTTAGAAAGATAGTTAGGATTTAAGAAGGTAGGATACGCTGCGGTGAGCAGGTGCGGGGCTTGGTCAGACAGGCGTAGTGACTGGCAGCTCTTTATGCAGCTGGCCCCTACGATACCCTTTTTTATTGCTCCAATTCTGTTCCTCCCAGTTACCCTTCTCCTAAACTTTCCTTGATAAGCATTGCATAGTCCCACAGGCCTCCCTTGAATATCCACAATCCTTGTGTTCCTCGTTTCCCACTTATTAGCAGTTTACAAGGTCCAGACTGGCCCTCTGAAGCTATGCCTGGAGTTTCTTAATAGCCCATCGGTTAGCAACTGGAGACTTTTGGTCTTTGTTATTGTCTCTGTTATCCTGTGTCTATCAGGTTTATGGCTCTATCTGTTTATCATTTTACTTATTCCCTCTATTGTTGAGCTTGTTCCTCTCGGTTTACTTATTATCCCCTTTGCGCTGAAAGGTCTTTGTTTGGGTAACATTAATGAAGCAGATTTTCCTTTGTCTCCTTTTCCACATAAATATTTAAATTTGGTTTTGAGCTGATCAGTAGCATTGAACTTTCCCTACAGTGAGTATTTATGAAATTATACGTTCTCTTCTCTTTTTTTTTGTTTTATTGCAAATAGGTACATGGCACCTGAAGTTCTAGATGATTCCATAAATATGAAACATTTTGAGTCATTCAAACGAGCAGACATCTATGCAATGGGACTAGTGTTTTGGGAAATAGCTCGGCGATGTTCAATCGGTGGTATGTGGCAATCTTTACAAAATTGGACATACTAAGGAATTATAAGTAACTTACAGAACCTGAATAAGTTTGAGTAAACAGTTTGCTCTAAAGGTGCAAGGTAATAGCCAGTACATCTCAGACTTTCTAATTGTTAATCCTGTAAATGATGACTGGTTTATTTGACCTCTTTGTAAATTGATGAACCATACCTTTTGAAAAAAATAGGAAATATCCTTGTCTGTATTAATTTTTTTTCTAAAACCTTTACATAGAGGGGAGAAAAGGCCAAAGTTAAATGTCCTTGAGAGCAAGGGGCAAACACCACAAGTAAGGGCTAGCTATAATGTGTTCAGATAACATCCATACCTTATTTAAAATAGAACGTGCTATTATAAATCATATACTAAAGACATGCTTCTTGGAAGCATAGCATAAGAAAGATTTGACATAGTTTCCATCTTTTCCAAATACATAAATTTCAAAATTAAAAGTTCTTCAAGGGTAATGTAAATACTCCTAAGGTACGGTTAAGGACTTTTTTTCTTTTTTAAATTTATTTGTCAGTGATTGTAATGTAATTTTTAAAAATTAAAACAAAAAAAGAAAACAGTAGGGTACTGATAAGGAACACAGTAAACAGTGAAGAATATGTAATACAGTGTTAGCTAAAATAAAGCTGTTTTCAACCTATTACAGGCATCCATGAAGATTACCAGTTGCCGTACTATGACCTCGTTCCTTCAGATCCTTCTGTTGAAGAAATGAGGAAAGTTGTGTGTGAGCAGAAGTTAAGGCCCAATATTCCAAACAGATGGCAGAGCTGTGAGGTATTAACTAACCTTGCTAAAGCTGTTTTAACGGACACTAGAGCTTTTATTGATTTCAATGGCTTAAAAATTGTGCTTGTTGTTGAAGGGAGAAGGGTTCCTTCTGGGAGAACTTAATTTCATTCTGATCATTGTGGCTTTATTGAATGTCATTGATCCTTGGTTATACATTAATAATTAATGTAATTTCACAAAAATTAATAGCTAATCCTGTGTGGAGGATTTTAGGATCCCTTCCTGAGAAGTATAGGTGTGATGCTAATGTAAATTAAAGGTAGTCTGAATTATATTATACAGGAAGCATCACTGCAAATAAATTGTGCAGCTGGGAGTTGTGCTGCGTCTGGCTGGGATTGAGTTAGCTTTCTTCAGAGCAGCCTGTATGGTGCTGTGTTTTGGGTTTGTGGCCAAAACAATTTGATAGTAGACCGACGTTTTAGCGCTTGCTGAACAGTGCTTGCACAGCTTCAAGGCTTCCTCCGTTTCTCACTCTGCCCGCCCAGCCGCTGAGTAGGCTGGGGGTGGACGAGAGGCTGAGAGGGAACACGACTGGGAGAGCTGACCCAAACTGATCAGGGGGATATTCCATACCATGCAATGTGATGCTCAGCAATAAAACCAGGAGAGCGGGGAGTTTTCCAGGGGTTGCTGTTGCTCAGGGACTGGCTGGGCATCATTTGGATGGTGGTAAGCGATTGGGTTCGTATCACTTGGTTTTCTTTGTTTTGGCTTGGTTTCCCCGCTTTGCCTATTAAGCTGTCTTTATCTCAACCCACGAGTTTTCTCGCTTTTGCCCTCCCGATTCTTTGCCCCATCCCACTGGAGTGGGGAAGAAGCAAGCGAGCAGCTCTGTGGGGCTGAGCTGCCCACTGGGGTTAACCCACAGCAGGCGTAGTAAAGATACATGAGCTAGTCAGGTCTGTGCCAATTGGTTTGTAACTAGGCTGGTTATCTCTTTCAAGAACTGGACTTGCTAGTTTCAGCTCAATACTCTGCCAGCGCAGCAGCACTGTACTGCTTGTTGGGACACAAATGGTATCTTCAACAGTGCCGTGCTGCCTCGTGTGAATGCTCACTTGGAACTAACTCACTCAGGGGTCTTTGCCCTACCGTTGTGTAGTCAAGGAGTATCCTACAGGCTGGCCAGAATAGTAAATGCCTTTAGGAATTTTCATCCAAAACTGTGGTGGCCTTAGTGCTTTGTGTGTCTCAGAATTTGTACTCTGTGCACTTACTAAAAGATGAACACAGTTATTAGGAAGCTGAGACTCTAGTAAGCCAAAGGCTTAGAACCTGAAGCGTGCATGTAGCGACCGCTCCTGACCTGACCATGCCCTGTAGAAGTGCGTACCCGATTCTGGGGTGAGCTCGTTACGCTGCACGGGTAGTAACACGCACAGCAGCGAGCTCTTGCCTTCCAGCCAACTTTGTTCATATTGCTTGCTCTAGGAACCCAGCTAGGGCTAGAACCGATGCTTTCTGATTCAGAGCTTAGGAGAAGAGCTGCAGTAGGAGTGAGATTGATAAGATACCATGTACTTTAGGTGGAAGAGGGAACTAGGTTGTGGCATGTGTGAAATGAATACATGGGTGAAGGCCTGAGATAAGAGATTGGGCAAGAGAACGCAAGAAGGAGAGAAAGGCGATGATACGCACCAACAGACTGTAAAGTCATTTTTTTAAATGCTGTCATTCCAATCCTGCAAACTTACTTAGCAGCTCAATGTGATACAGCTTTGGGTGTAATTCTTGGAATGTAGAGCTATTATTTTATTTCATCTTCAGTTCTTGTGTTATTTGCATTGTTACCTGTGTGGTAACATTCACGGATTTCAAAGAATGGCTGTCTGAAGGATAAAAAGACTCCAAAAATTTTCAGAGTCATTAGAAAGCTTCAGTTTGAGGAAGATGGCTGATGAACTTTGAATTGCTCTACCTTGAACTAACTCCTTAACTGGAGGTACAATAAAAAAGAGTGTATTTTTGTCTGATGCAAAAATTCAGAAAACAGTTACAAGCTACTAATTTTTCATTAAAATATTTTTGCATGGGCTGAAA
Source organism: Aquila chrysaetos chrysaetos (assembly GCF_900496995.4). NCBI lineage: Eukaryota > Metazoa > Chordata > Aves > Accipitriformes > Accipitridae > Aquila > Aquila chrysaetos. The sequence goes on along the minus strand of NC_044021.1, from coordinate 25,878,594 downwards.
TTCTACTGAAAAATACTAGTTATGCTCTACAGGATTGTAAAGAATTTTATTTTTCTGTCAATAAAGTAAAAATTTGAGTTTTTCATACAACACACAATTCCATGCAGCTGTAGTACTAGTAATAGATTTCAGAAATGCATAAACAGGCTAAGGCAGAACAGAGGTTACATGGGCTACGTTGGAACAGCAGCACATATAATTACTTGTCTTTCCTTTGCAGGCATTACGAGTAATGGCAAAAATTATGCGGGAATGCTGGTATGCCAACGGAGCTGCTAGGCTAACAGCTTTGCGCATTAAGAAAACATTATCGCAACTTAGTCAACAGGAGGGGATAAAGATGTAATCCTGGATTTGCTACCGAAGAATACTGTAAAAATCCATATCTGCACCAGAGTGGCGTGTTAAGAAGGTTAATTGTTCTACCTCATTGGGGGAACAGAAGGATATTGCTGCCTTTTAGTACTTCATAGGAACGTCACTTACTAGGATTTTTGTGGACGTGCTAAACAGTTGTGTTGGGTCCTTTCTGTGCACTATGAACCTCTTTCCCAGGTTACTTACAAAACATTGTGTAGTCTAGTTTTATTTTAATTAACCTATAATTTTTTATTTGGAAAGTTGATAGCTGGTCTTAACTTCTCGTTAACTGTGCTAAAAATAGGAGGTCACTTTTAAAATGGAACTGGTTCACTGTATTGTTCTAGAGTGCATTGATGGCTCTCTAAGCAGCTTTATTCCTGGCTGGTACATTGACTATTCTGAACCACTGTCACGGTTCTTTGATTCAGATTGTGAATGTACTGTTGGAGTATACTTTGCTAGCTATTAAGGTAGTATATCTCTTGGACTCTTACCTTGATTTACAAATTGACCTCATTCAGTTGTGGGAACATAATTTATGCAACTATACTTTATACGTGATTACTGGGGTTTTTCCACTTTCTCAGAACATTACATTGCCTTCAAAATAGATTGTATTATACCAGTAAGTGCCGCTTTTGAGTCTTTTAATGCAGAACAGTAGGAGCGTACAAAGCCTATGGTACTTTTGGTTTCAAAAATACAAGTTAAAAATCCTTTGCCTAGCTAGGATCTCATTCACACTCGTTTTCAGCAAGTGAGCACATGATTCATGGAACACCTTTAATTTTACCAAAATCTGACTCTTTAAACCACTATAGGAGTTTTATATAATGTAAGCTAGTTAATTCACTGTCATATTTTGTAATTGTCAAGTCATCAGTCATAATTATGTGTAAGATTTTTTTTTTAATCAAGTGGTACTTCTAAAATGCTTGAAGTACCTATCTACTTCAGAAAAGTAGCAAGAGGAGTAAGGTGTTCTTAAGGGAGATTTTGCTCCATTAAATCAAATATGAAAGCATATTTTCTGTGCAGTTCTGCAGAGTCTTTAAGGCTCAAAGAACAATATTTGCAATTAAACGAGGATTAAGTGCACCTGTAATTAGGGAGAAGTTATTTGGGCTTTTGTACTAGAAAGTTCAAAGCTGCTTATAAATTTTATGTGCATATATTTTGTGTGTGCCTCATACACAGAAAGTGGTGAGCTACAGAAAGTGGTGAGCTGCAGGTCTTCGGATACAAATACCAGAGGATTCCAGCAATCCTCTTCATAGTTACAAGAACAAAGCTTACGGTGGCTTGTGTTGTCATAAGAACACAGAAGAATATGCATGGCTTTAGTCAAGATTTGCCTGAGATTTTAAGGATATCACAAGATTTTTGCAAACTCGTTTAGAAATTGAATTGCTTCCTGCCCGAATGTACGACGTCTGGAGGGAACTGGGGGAATTAATGTGGAAAATTCTCTTTAAAAAACTGCTGTTACCAGGATATGTTTTTTTTAATTGCAGTTTTAGGAGGAGTCTGGTTGACCTTTGGTTTCATTAATGCCTGAAACACTCAGTTGTATGTCAGTATGTAAATGTGCCTGGTGAATAATATGCCACCTAACCTCCTACTTTCCAGAACACATCAGTATCCATCCTGTTGTGCAACACGCTTGGCAACCTTCACTCTGCTTCCTTTTCGTTCTTCAGCACGCAGTCCACTGAGAGAGAGCTTTTCACAAAGCCGGGAGCAGCGGCGCGGTGGTTGCTAACAGAAGCATAGTCGAGATTTGTATTCCGTGGTCTGTGATATGTGGTAGTTAAAGCAGTAAGATGGATGGGTCCTAGCAAGAGGAGGCTATATAGGTGATGTGAGGCTTAGCCAAGATAAACCTTAGCACTTCGCTAACTCTTGCGTATTTCCAAATTCTTAGTGCTTGGTTGGAGATAGGTTTAACTGATGTGGGAATTACAGACCTTCAGAGGTTGAACTGCAAATAATGAAATGCTTTATTCAACCACCTTTATGGATGAGTTTACTCGTACTGGAAGGTGGCATCCAGGAAAAGAAGAAAAAGTAAGAGAAGTTCTTAGAAAACAATTGATTTTAAACATATGTACAGCTGTCGTGCTTACGTTTGTTTAGCATTATCTGACCAGTCAGGCTTCTGTGCTTCAGGCCTCTATCAGGCAAAGCTGCATCAAAAATTACTTCGTGTAGGTATTTTAAATAAACAATGCCTTTGTGCAAATGGACAGCTGTGCACCACAGTTTTTTCAATTATGACTGTTCTAAAAAAATGATCGAATATAACTAAACTCCCAAGTCTATGTACTTCGCATGCCTCTTAAGAAGTTCTATGTATCTAGACAAATATTCAAAGAAAACAGGTCAGCATCAAAGTAGAATTTACTAATCTCCGTACTAATTTCAAAGGCTTTCTATCTAAACAATTAAACTTTTTGAGTTTTTCATAGGCGTAACTGGATCTTTACCATAGATGCAAATGGTATAGTTCATACTTTAGAATCATCAGACTGCTGGCATGCTTCAGATCTTTAAGGTAATCTTGATGGTAACATGAGAGACCTTCCAATATAATTCATCAAATAATTTCATTAGTAGCTTTTTTTAGCACCTACAAAACCTTATCACCGTAACGTTTAGTTTCCTAAAATATAAGGAGCAGTTCTGTTGCATTTAAAAGAGAATGTGTGGCAGCTGAACAGCATCATCTCATGTTACATCTGTCTCATGTCATTCTTCAGTCTTCATTCTCCTGAATTGCTAGCAGCTATTCTTATATTGTTCTGATTTTTCCCTTTGTAATGGAAGCTTGCAAAAACAAAGCACAGGAAGGATGCTTGATACAGTGTGTGATGTTAGGAATGTTATTTTGGGACAACCTTATTATTCATATTGGAATGCTGAACAGGAAAATTCTGAATAGAGCTATATGTATCCTCAGTTCTGACACCACAACTTCAAGCTTTGTTCTTCTTTTCCATTATATAAACTGAACACCTTTTACAAAGGCTGTGTCTGTATATATTATGTAACTTTAAATGTTACCTGTGTAAGATCATATCTTATATATATGGACACAGGTACACATAAGTATTTTTTAAATTAAGATTGTAATATCACCAGATCTGCTCTTGGAAATCCAGGGGGACCAAAATATTTTAGCATTCAAAATATTAATTTTGTATCATTTCAAGTATATACCAAAACAGTTTCTGATGAATACTGATGCAAATGTTTATTGTAAATATTACATACATTATACATTCACTTAAGTTTTTGTGGATTTAATCAATTTGACATTTTAGTAGCATTGAAGCCTCAGTTTGGTTTACAGACTTGTGACCGGGTGGATGTGGACATGGAGAATAAGGAGCATTGGAAATGGTCTGATGCTGAAAAGCCCAAAACATTGTGTTTGGAATGCTGGAATTCTTCAGGGACCTTCCAACCTTAAAAGCTGGAATTCTGGGATGTTTCTCAAGCTGACTTTCCAAGTTATGACACACTGTCACCCTCCAATGGTTCCATTTGTAATCCTAAGAAAGACTTTGTATATAGGTAAAGACATTGGGATTGTGTGGGGACATGAAGGTGTCAAATGAAATAAGAGGCTATTTTATTTTTTTCAGTAATGGTTCTGAGTGTGATTGCCATGAAATTCACCTTTTAGTTAGTTCCTTGTTTATATCGTGCCATTGAAACGATTGCAAGGTGTTAATCATTTTGTGTTTTAAAACAAAAAAACTTCACCATATCAGTTGCTTTAAACTCAAATTACCTCTTAAAAGACCAAGGTACATTTACCTCATGTGTATATAATGTTTAATATTTTTCAGAACATTCTCCAGGTTTGCAGTTACATGTTTCTAGAAATATGGGTATTACTAAATTTACAACTTCAGCGGTACTAAATGTGTTATCTGGTGCCCCAAAACACCTTAATTTTCTGTATTTTATTGTATTAGCAAGTTTGCTGCTTTGTCACTGTAGCACCTGCCCTTACATAGCTGTGTGGATACTGCCTTGTAAATTTTACTTTTTGGATGATTTGAGGATCCTGTACAGATGAGTGTCACTTTTTTTAAACCTTACAAAATTGTGCATTTCCCTTACATTTCTGAAAATATGTATTGTATTTGTAGAGTATACATTTCAATGGATTGTAAATAGGACAGTAGAAGAGTGGATGCTTATGTTAAGTGCTAACACTACAGTAGAGAGATTAAAGCAGTGAAAATAAATAACTTTTTTCAAAACGCGTGAGTTGTCTTTCAGAGGAAGAAGTTGCAGGTAGGTATGGGTCTGGGTGTGACATTCTTAACTGCCAAAATGTGGGTTTACTGTGAATTCCTTTCCTCGGAAGGAATTTCTGCTAGTATAAAAATGATAAAGGGGATTGCTAACACTGAGGCGATCCATCTCATGTATGCTATACAGATAATGATAAAGCACCTGATCTTTCTTGTGTCCTGCAATAATGTTTGAATAATTACCTTGCTGGTATCTCTGATCTCTTGGACAAGATAACTAATGACAAAGTGTTCCTTCTCTCCGTTTATATTTACATAGAAGTACCAGAGCTGCTGAGGATTTCAGACTACTTAAACAGCTGACCTCAGTGCATCACAGAACAGCAAGTAAATCAGCTTGTGTTGGAGTAGATTGTTTTTGTGCAAAACTCAATTTTAGACTGGTGTTAAATTTCTGAAGGAAGGTGAAGATGCAGACACAACAAAAAATACGACATCTTCCCCTTCCATAACTTTATGTGCATCCATTAATTTTGGCTCGGAAATAACCAGACTGAATTACCAAAAAGCACTTCTTCCAGCAAACTCTTTCTCCGAAAATGGGAAGCCGTAAGGTGTCCAGAGAAAGCCAAAAGCCACATCAAAATGCTGTGTTCATTTAAACTCTTTCACGGGCGGTATGATTATTTGGCTGAGAACATGCCTCTCTCCCTTGAGCAGCTAAAGGAAGGCCTTTCCTACCGCTGCAAGCGACCAAAGTTCAGTAAAATCCCGAGTCCCCCTCATACATCTCCTAGCAGGGGAAATGTATGGCCTGGAAATAGCATAGTAATGTTGCTGTCTACCAAGCTTGGTTTTTTATTAAATAGTCTTCTGCGTTTCATGCTTTGAGGGACTGAACCTAACAACTGAAAATCCGTGAACGGCAAACAGTTACCTCAAGTAACTTGGATGTGAGGATGTTTTAAGACCATTTTAGAGGAGATGTGAATTCAGGAGGTCTGCATGCTAGTTTGGATTACAAGTCAGTGTAAAGAGTGGCAGACTCTCAGCTGGTAGGTTTTGCCTGATAGAAATTGTTTTTTTAAAGTGGGGTTTTAAAGTGTTGAAATAGGTTCTTTTTAATATCTGCTGCACCGAAGTAATGAGTATTTTGTGTAGGCGCAGCATAACTAAAGAGTGTATAAACAAACCACTTTTATGCAGTACCAAGTAAGAATTGCAGTCTTCTTTTTATGAATTTTTGTCAAGTGGGTAACTGCTGTACAGGAATGTATCAGGTAATTCTAGTACAGCGTAAGGGTGGTCCTGGTAGAAAATAGATTCCTTTTAAATAGGAAATTAAAAATTCCAAAGTTCTTATTCAATGCTCTTACTAGCTTGCTTTATCTATCAAGGCGTGATGTTTTAACTGGTATTAACAGCAGGGAAGCGCATGGGCACGGGCAGGTTTTGTAGGGGAACGCTCTACAGCATCGCTCTGTTACAGATGTCTGGGTGACCGCTTGTGTGGTGGGATTCTGCGGGAGGGCTCCTGGTGAGCGACAGGGCTTCGGTCTTTCATCGGTTGAGAGACGTGTGGAAGGTACGTCGGTTTGTTTGCACTGCTTGGAGAATGTTTTTGTCTGAGAATTTGTGTAAGTGTTCATCATTTCATTGGAGAAGAGTTAACTAAAATCTTACCCTGCAGATCCCCTTGCTGACGTGATGGACTGCTGTGGTTTTATGAGTCTCGTAATTCTGGCTTGGAGCGGCTGGAGTTGTTCCCAAGTCCCCCAGGTTGGAAAAAAAATGTAGGCGCAGCATTTCCTTTGTTAAGTTGACTAGACTGCAAATAAAGTGTCCAGAAGTCCCTGGGAAACCCACAGCCTTGAGTCTTCCTGAGAGTTTCTTAAAAATAAGATTTAAATCCCTAGTCTCTGAGATGTAATGGTACCTGAAATCAGTACCTCCCTTTTGAAGAGAAAAAAGCCAGAGCAAGCTGTGCTGATAGGGTCCTGTGCAGAATTGCAGTGTTTATGGGAATTAAAATAGGTATATGGAGATGAAGATTCAACATCCTTGAGATGTGTTTCTGATCAGCTCAATTATGAAACTGAAAAGAGCTCTGCAATTGCCAGTGGCTGGAAGTTTGTGGAAGCTGTTGAAGAATTGGGCACATAAGTTGATATTCATTTTTAATTTTACATAATATCAAATACATTTGTGTAGGTTTTTAAATGAGGGGAGAAGGGGTTGGAAATACGCCTTTCAGTCCGAGGAGGGTGCAGGACTTACGGGATGTGTAGGGGAGGAGCGAAGGGTGGGGAAGGGGAGAGGTTCGAGTGATCGGGAGAGGAGCGAGGGTGGGAAAATAGAGGGATAACGGGATAAAAAGGGTCGGTCGCGTGTAAGCGGAGTTGGCCGGTCAGCGTGCCGTTCTGGCCGTCTTCCCTTACCTTCTTTTTAAATCCCTTTCTGCATCTTCCCCCGAGGGAGGGACTCGGTTCTGGGGACGCGGGGGTGTCCGAGGGCAGCGGCTGGAGCCGGACCACGGGCAGGGGTCCCGCGTGTCCGTGGTGCGGCGACGGGAGAGACCGGGGTCAGCAGACCCGAGCGCCGGCAGCTGGAGCGGGACCGGGGGTCCAGGGGGGGGGTCTGCATCCCTAGCGCCAGTGACCGGAGCCAGCGCGGCTCTGGCTGCCGGCAGCTGGAGTGGGACTGCGGCCCCAAGCACCAGCGACTGGGGAGACTGGGATTCCGGGGCAGCTACTGGGCGGACTGTGTCCGAGGCCAGCTGCGGGGGGGACGCTCCCCGTACATACGTGTTCCCACCGACCGACCTCCATCCTGCTCAGCCGGACACAGGAGGAGGAGGAGGATGAGGCCGCTGGCTCCTACGGGTGCTCTGGGTGGCCAGCCGCGTACACGCATGCGTGTGTTGCGTACGTGTCCTCTGGGCGTATGCCTACTGGGAGTACGTTTTCAGCCTCGGTACTCGTTTTAAGGAAAACGCTCTTCACCAGGAGGGCGCTTAAGCACAGGAGTAGGTTGCTCAGAGCAATTCTGGACTGTTCACCCTTGGGGACTTTCAAAATTTGACTGAATGAGATTCTGAGCAATGTGGTTTCGTTGGGTTACTCATAGAGGGCATGGGGGATGGACAGAGAGGTGTCAGGCTCTGTTGGCCACCAAAAATTGTTTGGCGTACTGCTGGTGCGAGTATAGGCTCTCGGTCTCCTTGAAGAACCTGGTGAAGACATAGCAGAGCGCGTGCTAGTCCGCGTCTGAAACTTTTTGTGACTGTTGCCAGTTATCCCACGTCTTAAAGATCAGCGTGTTGCCACCAGCCTGAGTTCATCTAGCGTACTGAGAGTCTGTGGTCGGCCAAGGGCAAAGCAGTCACTGGGATGAGACACCGAAAGTCATGACACCGAGAAAACCACGTGGCGTGTTGTCCTTGTCAGACACAAAGTCTGGGTCAGGGTTAGTTCACATGTGGTGTTCTGCTCGGGTGGCGGCTGCAAGTACCGAGCCTAAGGTCCTCTCATCCCCATCACGTTGCCCTTCGTTGGCTGGTGACCATGCTTGGAGTTGATAGATTATTCATACGGCAGGTGCCACCTGTAACAAGTGTTAACAGCAATTAACCTGCTGTTAACAAATTAACCTGCTGGTGTAGACTTACTCACAGTTATTTGTTTTGCATGAGTATTAGTGGCCCAGTGCAGTTCTTGAGATTACATGCCTGCCTTTTGTAGCTTGGGCAATAGAAGCTTGTACTTCCAGAACTGGAGGTTGCTATTTTGATTCTTGGCATTGGTCATCTGCCCACAGGGACTAACATACTTAGAAAACATCTACTTTATTGTGTTTTTAAGTTAAACATCTAAAATCTACAAGACAGAAGCAGTAACAGTCTTAAGAAAAGATGAGGTAAAGGGAAAATTGGTGATAAATTCCAAGTTGACTTGGAGTTGTTACAGCTTACCTATTGCTCTGGACATCCCCACTTTAAAATTTGTATTCATGCATTTTTCCACAAGTCATATATTCCCATTCCCTTCTACACTGTGGGCCTGGGAAACTCATGAGTATAGTCCCAGCGGTCAAATTCTTTATCGGTTCAGGAACAGAGTAAGGAATGGCAACATAAGAAGTCTTTGATACCACAGTTGCTGCCTAATTCTTACATATTTCCAAAGAGTGGAATCCAGCTGTGCTTTCTTCCATTAATGCCCCACTGTGGCATGGGCTCTCTGACCTACATCTCCTTCCTAAAGAGAAGCTTTTTGAAGCTTTGTTATCTTCTTTCTTATTCCACGAAGATTGACTTTTGACGCTATTTGACAATAGCTTCTGGTGAAGGGTCAGTGAGATTCAGTCCCTGAACCTCTCTAGGCAATTCTTCATGAAAGTGAACTGCCTTTTTCATACCTTTTTTCAGGAAACTGCTTTGCCTATGCTTGTTTTGCAAAGACACTGCTTCCCACGCTAGATGTTAGAAGGCTTTGTGGTTTTGTATTGGCAGACCTGAGCCCTTACAGAGAACCTCATTTCCATCTACCCAGGTCTGAAAGATCCATGGACTGTTAGTCTCTTCACTGCAATAATATTGTCAAACTGCTGATTTCAGTTTCTTACAAAGGCTCCTTCTGCTAAGGCTCACGTGATCGCAGTGCCTTACAGCCTCTTCGGGGCTGCTCTGCACGTCGTAGCTGGTGCCGTAGATAAGCACTCCCCAGTTCTTAAAACACTCGGAATAGTATTGAACTTGAAGAAGGAGGGGGAATATTGTGAAAAAGAAAGTTTTACAACATTTCTTTGTTAACTTCATCAGGTGGCGTTGTCGGTACGTGCGGTATGCTCGCAGCCCTCTCTTCTAAAGTCCAAATCTTCTGGTTCTGTGGTGAAGAGGATTCTCCAGAAGGGGAAGTGGGTGCTTTGCTCCCTTTATTGTTGCCACAGTTGCACGTAGGAAGCTTGAAGTACAATACTGAGGGAACTTGTATGGTAAAATTTATCTGAGTGCTTGCTTACAGATAATCTCAGTGTAACAGTACAAACAGGTAACACATTTTGGAGAAAAGTTCCAGGTAAGTAACCTGGCTTTGTTCATCGTTCTACTAGTCTTTGGGTTCTAATGCAAATGAAAAATGATATAGTTTAGGCTCTTAATGATTTCTTCCTCCGTAACGATGTGTGGCTGCAGCCATTTTTCCAGTTTCCTGTAGCCAGATGTATGTTTCGTTGTTTCCTCTTCCGAAGATGTTGCATTCTGGAGCTGAAAATAATTTCAAATTGTTTTAAAAAGAAAGAATTTATGCTAAAGGCAGTATATTCAATACATTTATTTTAAATTAGAAACAGATGGTTTCTTTAGACCATTTGAAACCTGGCTCAAGTTAAAGAAACTTCTTTAATATGCAGTTCAACTGATAAATGTTTAAGTACTACTGTTTTTCATGTCACATCACTCTCATTTTTAGAAGGTGAATGGCAGCTTGGGTCTTTTTTCATCCATCTTCCCAGCAGGATCTTCTCTGCTGGGAATAATTAAATTGGTGTTTCTGTGTTGTGTTTTGAGTGTATTTAGTGTTGTAGTATGAAGAAAGACAATTCCAGCTCTTATCTTGCTTGTTTCCCCCCTCTTTTTTAGTTAATGCAAAATTCTGCTTGCTAGCGTGCGTGTCGAGTCACTCGTGCTCGGCTCGCTCCCTGTCTCCCCGCAGAAGAGACGGCACCGGTTGCATTTCCTGCTCCGTGTGAGAAATCCGCTTGGAAAGTTGGGGGACAGTTGGATTGGTTTAGTTCACTTGAAAAGGTAATCTTTCTCTGCAATTTCTTGAGCAACTCTCTTGCTTTTCTGCCAGTCTGGCTCTTGGAGACTTTCTTCATAAGTAACCTTTAGTGAGAAGCTTTATCCCAGCAGTAGGTCTCCCTCTCCCTGCAGTCCTCCCTTCAGTGTTGATCGGTTTTGACTGGCATCAGCAGCTGCATTGTAAAAGGACTTTGGCCCCTTGGCATAAAAAAAAATGTGGGTTTTTTTTTTAAATAGAATGTAATTTTTAAAAGCAAATCCTCCCAGTCCCAGCTATTTTTCTCCAGGCCTTTTCAACCCAAAGGAAATGTCAGGCTGCGCTTTCCAGCTGCCGTGCGTCTAACTGCTGCTTGCGCTGTTGGACATTTGGTTGAGAACAGGTAATGTCATCAAGAGTTGCCACTGCCCGGCATCCGTTTCAGGAGCAAATCTGTCTTCGTGTATGACAGCCCTCTAAAAATACGCTATACTGCCTTGGTGACAGTGGTAAAGCGATGAAGGAGGGTTGTAAGTGGGAGCGCCTGTCAGGCCGGAGGGCTTCCCATCCATCCCCTTGGATGCGGGGGGGAGAATTTTCATGCACCATTCGTGACATGAGCTCTCTCACTTGTGCACCCCTTCACACAGAACACTTCACAGGCGATTTTTGCTTTGGCAAAAGTAGACTTTTGTAATGGTTTATGATATCACCCTCGGAAGTATCTAAACACTAGCTAGATATAATTTCTTTACTGAAATGGCTTGGGAGAAAAAGGAAGGAGGGTTACAAGACTAGGCTCCTTCAGTGTTATCTTGAGTAAAAACAATCATTATCATGTCATCCCTTTTTTAACTGTAAAAAGACTAAAGCCTTTCTGGTTGGATTTCTTAAAATCTATTCTTTAAAGAATACCTTCTTTACAGCAGCCCTTAAGAAAGCCAAAAAGATAAAAAAATAATCAAATCCAAAGACAAGTGATGGCACTTTGACGTATTAGCTCATTACCTTCAATACACATCAACATGAGTTTCCTTCAGTGTCCATCTGTTGGACTTGATTAAGAAGGCAGCTGTGCCCTGAGGTAAATATAAAACCTATGAGATACTGTAATCTTTCTAGATCTAAATTAGTTTGAGTTTCTCATTTCGAGGTTGATGCAGTCCTGGGTTACAATAATACTTACACATGAAGACTGAGCTCCTGCAGATTCCATATTTGATCAGAAAGCCAGGAGATTTAGAAGAAGCTGGGAGATTATTTTTTTTTTTCCTGCACTCCTGAGGGTTTTAGCTGCATCCATATGCCTTACCTAAGCGGTATTGCAAAAATTAGCTGCTCTGCCCAAGGCATAGACAGACATGCACTTGTGAAGCAGCAGTAGCGTTTAAGGAGCTTCCAGGAGTAGCTCTATGTTACTGATTCCTTTCCGAAGACATAACTGCTCAGCAGTGGTCTAGTCACGGGGGTTTTCATGTGTTTTGGTGTGTTTTGTTTTTCCTTTATAGTCTTAAGCACTGTTGAAGGTGATTTATATAGGCCACACAGTTCAGGAAGCTGTCGTCTCTTGAGATCATCTGTTTACCATGTCTAAGCTGGAGTACCGTAACTTCATAAATGATTACAGATGTTTTACATACGAGTGACTGATTAGGTTATGAATCAGTCCCTCAAATACAGACTCGTGTGCTTTTTCTGGCAGCCCCTTTCAAACTGTCTCCGTAGGTGAATCCCGACACTCGGGAAGCAGGAGCTCCACGTCCTCGCAGTGTACGTGATCGTGGGCCTGAAAGAGGTGGCGAGGCTGAAGGGACATCGGCTCATCCAGTATTCACAAAGGAAATACTTTGAAGAATCGATGGAAGAAATCAAAGCTTGATTATCGAGCAAAGTTGTTTGTGCCAGGCCCTACTCAAAGAAACGCATTGGAAAATTTCCATAAAAGCAAGGAAAGGGTATTTAAAATCAGAGATGATCATGGAGAGGAAAGGAGGTGAGATAGCTGGCCGTCACTTGGTGTTGCGTAGGCACAATTTAGTATGGCCTGATGGCTTTTTACCCAGGCAAGTATCTCCAATACCCTATTCAAAACAGCCCTGAGACGGTGACACACAGACTGAGAAATGAAGTCGTCTTCCTTCAGGAAGGCTTGGGAGTCACCTGACAAGCTAAAAATAATTATGGAAAGAAAAGCATCATAGCAAGGAACATGATGCAGGTATTTTTGAAGCTCTCGATAAAGAAATGGCTGTGCAAGACCACAAACGTGGTCTTATGCAATAAAAATTCAAAAGATGTGAAAATGATAAATTAAATCAAGGATGAAAAATCAAGGCTAAGAAAGTGAGAAAGAAAGAAACCAAGCTGTATCGCTAGCAGTTCTCATGCCATCTGTGCATATTGAGGAGGTGCTAGACAGGATTTTGCTGATGCATCCTATTTTGAAGGCGATGTCAAAGATAACGCAAGTATTGCATTGTCTGTAGTGTTATTTTTGTTCTTTCATACAGAAAATCATCCCAGAATCAGTTTGTTTTCATATGGGCTTTAAACAACAACAACCAAAAGACCCCAAAACATGGACTGTTGTAGTCTAAGCAGCTAGAACACCGAGATACAGAGAAAGCACAGCTGTCCAGTGGAGAAAAGAGTAGTGAAACGATAACCACTGAAGGAAAACACGCTCCTTATCTAGGAGGAAAACCATGATTCTTTTTATGTGTCAGCCATCTCCAGCATAGTGAAAGGACATAAAGCAAGCTGGAAAATACTGATGTAGTCGATCATGTTTCTGCTGTGAATGTAGGGGATAAGTTATCCCTGATTATTCCATTCTGCAAAGGTCATCTTGCTGATGGCTTAAGGGAGCGAGAAAAAGCAGTGAGCTTTGGCGTCCTAGTCTGTTGTGATGAGGCTTCTTCTCTTGCTTTCACAGAAAAGCAACCGATAGCTTTATCTTGTAGCAAGTACTACTACCGGACAGCTCTAACCTTTCTGTTAGCAGACACAGTCCATGTTTTAGTCTCCCACTGCGCGCTTCGATTCGCCCCGCAGTTACTTAGAAAAGGACCACCGTTAATTCATCTGGTACAAATACACAGCGCAAGTAGTTTATCAGGCAATGTGAAGACTGTATCCGTAGGTAGCACAGAGATTCACTGCAGTCGGGAAAATTCCAGCATTGCTAGTGTTTCCAGACTGCCCACCCTAACAGATTTACCTTCCTGACTTGAAAAAGTAGGTTTTCCATTCAAGTGTGGTTTTATGCATGTGCAGTCATGTCACGCTGCAGTTAGCAAAGCTACGCTTGGATCTCTTGGGAAGGAGGAGCTTTTTCTGCCAGAAGCTCTACAATTACTGGTGTTTCCCTAGGTTTACAGCAGGTTACTTTCCCGTCTTGTTCCAAGAGTCCAGGAATGATGATGCATTGAGAAATGGAAGTTTGTTTATTTTTCAGAAACGCTTGTATTTTACTCATCGTCCCCTAGGTTCAGCTGCGGGCATGCCTGATACTTCTCGCACGTTTTTGCTCTTGTCCTCAAAGTCACCATTTTGTAAACAGCATGGACATTCGGGATATTTTAATATATTCAAGTTCATTACTGAAGCGATCTTCAAAAGCTAACTCTGGTGTTTCACTGTGACAGGAGAGTGTCTGGATTCTCCTTCCACTTTCAGGCATTCATTTTCCACTGTTTTATATAGTTTGAGTCCACTTACAGAATTTAAGTACCTAAGTTATACACCTAGAGTAGGTTCAGTAGCCTAAACAAAGGCTTCAACTGCCGTAACGACGTCCTGGGGTATCTCACGCGTTTACTGAGCAGGCTGGTACAACACAAAGGCAACGGAGACGCGCATCTTGCTGCAGTGACAGCTGGCGTGCCCCAGAGCGTCTAAAATGGCATTACCAGTTGTGTTTAGACTGAAAGCTGTCCTTAGAGTGGGATGATGTGAAAGTGTGTATGTATGAGATTACAGTCTTCCGATATCTACGTGTATAAAGGGAGCAACTGGCCTTCTGGTAATTGCAATAGAAATTTATCAATTTTGGTTTTAGTTATTGTTTTGTTTGCTTCATAGGTGCCTTCCCCCCCCCCGCCCCCCCGTTTGAGGAAACGCCTAAAATGAGCCAAATATCGTCATTATTCTGTATGCTTGCTTGATAATGTCAATTCCTGTTCATGACAACAAGAAATCACCCTATAATGCTGATCTTTTCTGATCTGCTGTTCTGTATGTTACCTACCTTTGATTGTATGCTGCTCTATGGGTTTACTCCTTAAGTTGAAACAAAAATAGTAGGCTGTGGGATATCTTTTTTTAATAAAGATTAACTCTGGGGGCTCTTTCAGCTTCATTTAAATAATAATTTTTAAATATTCTCTGCTTTGAAGATCAGTGTTGGACAGACGTGACTGATCAGAATCAAGGCAGCAGGAAGAAAAACGTTCTGTTTCCTTTACGAGAAAAGGGAATGCACTTCCACGGATGAACTGAACAGAATGACCTTTTGAATTAAGACTTCTGTCCGAAACAGTAGGCCCGTCCTGTGGGGAGAGCAAATCTACAGATCGGAAATTACTTTCATCTTACTTGTGGTTAGACTGACGCTGGTACTTTAAGTTGCTCTTGTGCAGGGAAGAGCTTCTGATGTTGGATGCAAATAACTTATATACTCAATATAAGAAGGACATCAAACCGTTGGAGTGTGTCCAGAGGAGGGTGACCAAGATGGTGAAGGGTCTTGAGGGCAAGACTTGAGGAGAGGCTGAGGTCACTTGGCTTGTTCAGCTTAGAGAAGAGAAGGCTGAGGGGTGACCTCATCGCTGAGGGGTGACCTCATCGCAGCCTACAACTTCCTCAAGGGGGCCATCAGAGGGGGAGGTGCTGATCTCCTCTCTCTGGTGACCAGCGATAGGACACGAGGAAACGGAATGAAGCTGCGTCAGGGGAAGTTCAGGCTGGACATTAGGAAAAGGTTCCACTTGAGAGGGTGGTCGGCCCCTGGAACAGGCTGCCCAGGGAAGTGGGGACGATGCTCTTAGTCGTATGGTTTAGTTTTAGGTAATCCTGCGAGGAGCCAGGAGTTGGACTCGGTGATCCTTATGGGTCCCTTCCAACTGGAGGTATTCTATGATTCTACTTGTGGCACCCTTTTTGAAGCATGAGCACAAAAACAGACCAGTGAGGAGTGAGGTTAAAGACCCTCTGTGCTCCCATAGCTCACAAATATCTATAGTGTTCTAATTCAGTTTTCATTTTGTAGTGAGAACTAAGTTTTTAATAGAATATGCAAGGGAAAACCCATTTGTAATTTAATCAGTCTGTCCAAACTCTGCTGGTGTATAGCTAGATATTTCCCGCTGGTATAAAGGTAGATATTTTTGCTTATAAAAACTTGATATGCATTTTTTTCTACAGCTGAAGCTGTTAAATCCATGCTGTTTGAATGCATTTGTGAGGTGAGTTCATGTTGTTGTCAGAATTGCTGCTTGGTTCAGCAGTATTTTGTTTCAGTGATCCTGAACGGCGACGCATATGTTTTCCAGAAAAGATGTCTTACTGTTTTGGAATATGGAGAAATGACACGGAGGCCTGCATCCTCGGAAAGTGAGGTTGTTGCACGTTGTTATGGAAATCTCCGTAATTGGAAGATGGGTGAAAAGCCATTACTTCCAAGGTACGAGGGCTTTAGTTTCTGTTATTTTGGTTAATGTATTTAATAAACAGATTAGTAAATATGAAACTACTTTTCATGTTTATTGTGTAATTACTAATCTATCTGGATACAGCAAGCATTTTGACATGGTTACTATATGATTTATTGCTTTCATGCTGGTTTTTGGTATTTGGATTCTGGTTTTGTTGCAACTGACGGTGCTATTCAGATCAAAATGGGACACTTCCTTGCCAAAAAACCTTATCTGCAAAGACGAAGAACTATTCTACGCAGGGGATCACAAGCATTCAGTTCTTGTAAAGTATTTTTATTAGTCTCAGTCTAATTCTTCATTGCACTACGCAGGCTTTAAGTTTGGCATTTCTTCCACTCAGTTTTGTTTGTGTCTTATTTACTGACATATTAAAAAAAAGTTTACAGAGAAGGAGGAGTCACTTAACTGACCAAGGAATCAGGTTGTGGCTAAAAACGTTTTTCCTTTCTTTTCCTTTTTTTTTTTTTTTTTAAATGCCTTTATTCTCCTCGCTGCGATACCTGCAATTTTCTTTTCTGTCAATGTGCTTAATAAAAAATTGGAACAATTTACATTTTCTTCTTTGACTGCCATGTTCAGACAACACGTGTTTGTTGCCTCTGTTCTGTTTTTTCTGTTTCCTTAGTCTCAAAGGCATGAGCTTGACAGTCACGTAGGTAGATTGATTTGGTACCTGGAAGGAATGAGACAGGCTGCTATGTAATGATGTCTGCCTCTGTTTTATGCAGCTACTTCATGTTAAAGTGCAATTAATCAGAGGCAATTAATTTCTTTGCAATAAGTTGTAAAGCTTCTACAAACTGTAATACCTCTATGGACTTGGCAGAAAATCTGAGTTAGGTGAAGTAAAAGCAGGTATGAAAACTGGTCATAAGGTTTCTTTTTTTCAGTATCTGATGCAATACAATTCAGTACAGATACTTTTCTTGTTTGTCATAAGCCCTGTTGTAGTGCTGCTACTTCTGTCATTTTCGGCTATCACAGCCTGTCACAAAATTGGTCAGACCCAAATGCATCAGTTATATGTGCACGTTGATGCTGAGCATGTAAAATAAAATATTACTTTTCCAAATATTGCATTTAACACTCATTGCAAAATCTAATTGATTTGGAAAATAAGGTTTTCTTAATACTGAGGGCGGAGGAGGGGGCAATTGTAAGTGATGCCAGTCAAGAATTCTGAAACTCTTTACAAAAGCTGCTCTTCATTTCTATGATTTCTTGATTTTAACTGAAAAAAAATCTCCCCCGTGTTTAGGAATTGCTGGATTATTCTTGCACCTCAGGAAGTGGCTCAGCACTGCTGTTGTTACTGCAAAACGCTAGTACATGTAGGTAGGTCAAGAGTTAAGCGTGACTTACAGCAAAAATGTAAAAGCACCAAATCAAAACTCATTGTCAAAACTTACATTGTACTTGTGAATCATTCACATCTGAATTTAAAACCTTTACAAGTCTTGTTACATAAGATTATTCTACCTTTCAGTAATTTGATACACATTTTCTTCATTGGAAGGAAGGTCGGATTTGATAGTTACTCAGCTGGTTTTAGTGATCTGCCTACGTATGGTACCAAAACAACCGTGCTATTTCACATTTAAAGGTGATGAATTGGAAAGTTATAATAATGATTGTTTGCCTGCCTTCCATATTCTATGCATCTATACCGCAGGTGAAGTAAAACTGTAATTTAGTGTTAGAAACCATCTCTGTTTCTCAAGTCATCTTCTAATTTTAAAGTATGCAGTGGTGTATCGCTGTAGATACACTGGAGGCAATTACTAAAATTGCAATACATTGCGTGATTGAGTTGTATTTAGTTCATTGAGGTAGAAGGTGGAGCTAGTCTGGGTGACCGATGAAAGAATTTTTCTGTTGGGCTTTTGGCTGGCTTGTTTATTTTTCTCATCAACAAATGATGCATGTCGTTTTTTCATTCTTCTGAGTCTGGTTAGGGAACCACTCCACTCCTTTAGCTTCCCATTTGGACCTATGAGAATAAGAATATATTTGCTGGAACCTCAATTAATTATTGTTCTGCTGCAATGGAATTAAAGATTTTGGGAAAGATCGGCACTGTTGGAAGAGGGAGAATGAGAAAGAACAGTTGTCAGCTCTGCTTTCCCTACTGAAGATCAAAGACACAAGATAGCACTAAATCTTTTAACTGAGAGTGGAAGTCTACTATCTTTATTCTTCCCCCAAACTTAACATTTTTGCTTTAAGCATCAGAGAGACATCATTTCTTAAGAACTGAACAGCAGTGAATTTGTTTGCAAAAATCTATTGCAATGTTGCAGCTAGATGGTCTGCTACCCAGAAGACTCACTGCACCACTTCAAAATCCTGAGACTATCTCCCATCTTTAATCTTCTTATAAATGCTAAAAAGCTGCAGAGAATAACAACCAAAGTCCTTAATACACACCTACTTAAACTGTGTCCAGTTCTGAAAAGAAGTATGTATTGTTATTCAACGACTTGATTTTTTTTTTTTATTTTTTTTTTTTTTATTTTTTTTTTTTTTTTTTTTTTATTTTTTTTTTTTTTTTTTTTTTTTTTTTTTTTTTTTTTTTTTTTTTTTTTTTTTTTAAGAAAAGGCCACACTGGAGAAGTCTGGAAAGCTCAGTGGTAAGGAGAGAATGTTGCTTTTTTCTTACAAGCCTGTAATTTTGCAGATAGTTATCTCTCTGGTTTTGTTTGCTGTTTCTTAAAGAGAGGTTAGAAAAGAGCATGATCTATATGTTACAGAAGCTTTTAATTTCCTTTTTTTTAAACTAAATTAATAAAACATTCAGGCTCCCTTATATGTTATGGGACTGGAGAAAAGTGTCCATTACAAATCTGTCTAAAATTATCGTTTTCATAGTTTATTCATCTACTTAAATCCTGATCAAAACCAATTTTACTTAAGTTGGTGAAACAGAAAAGTAGTCTTTAGAATAAGATCTAGGAGGAATTGATCTCCCTTAATAGAATACAATTCTTACTGATCAGTGAGTTCACAGTCATTGGCACAAAAAAGGTGGTTTGATAAGAAAAGGGGATTGTGTTTTGATTTTTTTCTTTTCTTAAAAAAAAAAACCAAACCAACTGGAGTTAATTAGTAGCTCTACTGATAGATTTACTGATCCGGTCCCACCATATCAATTTTCAAATGCAAGCATAATAACACAAGTTAATGAGAAGAATTTCCTTTTTGTTTTAGGGTTCATTGCATCAGATATGACATCAAGAAATTCCAGTAGAAATTCAGCCTTGCTACCACAAACATGAGTCACTGTATAACTACCTGCAGTGACACACTCTCAGGACTGTCAGCCTGCAGCTGATAATTTATTGTTGTTTAGATTTTATACTTTTTGTTGCAAGTGGTCTTGTATATCTATACATTAAAATATTTGGGTCAGAATGTAAACCAGCAACAGCACATAGGCATTAAAAAGTAAAAATATCTTTGTTAAGGATTGTGATGCTGCATTGCTGATCTCAGTAAAGAATTTTCAAATAACCTCTTTTATAACAAATTCTGGATTAAAAATAACCTGTTCTCCTTGTCATTAGTAGATCTGCCACGTGGTTGAATGAGGAAAATGTAGCATTTATTGGACAATAAATGTGTTGCATACAAAACACTGTATAATATTTAGTCTCAGGAATATCAATCTGATCAGAAGTCCTACTCTGTTAATCCTCACAATTGATAACGTGTGGTTCATGATTTATTCACTTGTACACAGAAAATGTTAGATAGGATAGAAAGACTGTGATGAAAAATATGTAGTGTCTGTTTGGTTGCATTGTACTTCACAAAAGAATGTTATGTCTTTTAATTACCAGTGCTGATAGTTGAGGTGATTATAAAATCAATGATCCAGAAGCCAGGCATAAACCTAGCAAGGATAACTTCTCAATAAATTATAAATATTACTAGAAAGGATTCTTAATCTAAACTCCCTTTATTCTAACATTTTTTCGAAGCCTTCCTGATTTTTGCCACTTGACATTTAAGTTTAAATAATAAAATAATTGAACAATCGTCTTAACAGTTAATTTAAATAATAAGTATTTTAATACTTTTGTAATGATTAGTAGAAATATTCAATAAAATATTATTTAATTTTGTAATATCCTACATTAAAAAGTATAAACTAGTGCACATCTATTCATAAGTGTGCAAAACTAATTCTTTTATATCTTTTGGGATCCAGGTCATTTTATTTAGCTATGTATTTTCTGCACTGTGCTTTCTCAGATAGACCCGTGCTGTATGTTCTTCTGGAGAAAATAGTTCTATAACTATATTTAAGCACAGATTTTGCCAAGATTTACTGTTGTCAGTCATACACTCAAGCATCTGCAGTAGCAATAGAGAAAGGAAGGTATATATAACTAATTTTCTTGGAATTAATTCTGCAGGGTTATTTCTTTCTTCTGTCACAGTATCTAGAACTCCTTTGGACAGACTGTTTTTATCAGCTTTTTTCCCAAACCCCTTGTATTCTGGAGCAGGGAGCAGCGGCGTTAAGAGGCTGCTGCAGTGGCTGGCGGTGAACACAGCGCGGCAGCGTGAGAGGGCTCGCGCCCAGGGAAAGCCGGTCGCGGGAACTTCCAGTGACTGTTGAATGAGCTTTTTACAAAATTTAAGTTGACTTGATGAGATCTACCAATTAATTTCACAAGAGCAAACAGAACTTCTCCTAGATCTACATAATAAGTGAAGTAAAAAGACCCCCTCGTTTTCCGTCTCCTTTGAAGCATTTGAGGCCACAACTCCGATGATGTGTTATCCCAGTTTGCTTCTACCATATCTTAAAATATAGGAATGTGTCACACAGAAAATGGATCGAACAGGCATGCAATGGGGAGTTTGAACTTCGTGCTAGAAAGAGGTGAAATCCGGGAGGTTTTGAATGCGGGAGATGAGTCTTGACATTTAGAAAACGTTCTCAAATGCAGTGTTTCCTAGAGCTGACACATTTTGTTTGTTGCTGTCTGTTGGGGTGAACAGGTCTTATTCTGAGGTTGAAAACGTCACTTTTGGTTTTTAATCCCCAGAAAGGCTGAAAAATTTTCGACAGCTTCCTTCGCTAGGTTTCTCTTCTAGAGCACGCTTACAGGCAGTGGCTCGCAAAGGTCCAGCCCGAACAAGGGTGCTTGCAGCTCCTTCGCGTTTGGTTTTGAGCACCTTCAGGTCTGCCCTTTGCAGCCAAAAGCCCTTTCCAGCAGTCTCTGCCCTGCTAGTGAAGGCCCCCTTCATTTCTGAGACATAGCCTGGAGGTCCACGTGAAGAATCGGAGAAAAATAGGCCCAAAAAAGATTCTGGAAATCATCAAACCTTTCACATTCCTCCAAAGCGAGATAAACCATATCCACGTGCTTGGCAAACATTTGCCTAGGCTATTTCTGAAAGATTTGCCGGGCTGTTTCTGGTGCATATGCTACAACTTCCCTAGGCAGTACATTTCATTACTTCACTAGCCTTATCTTTAGAAAGCTTTTTTTGATGCCCAACTTGAATTTTCCTTGCTTCAGTTGCTGGGAAGGGAAATAAGATACGTTTGCCACAACTTGTCCATAACAAAATGCGTGTTGACTCTTGCTTGTTGTCATGGTGGTACTCAAAAATAATGTTGGATGATTCATTCCAGGTGTGTTTTTTTTTCCCAAACAATCAAACCAAAATTGACTGGTATATAATTTCTTATCTCTTTTCTTTGTCCTTCTTCAGAAGAATCACTGCCCACTATCCCAACCTTTCCATACATTCCCAATCCTTCACAAGCTGTCAAAGTAACACCAAGTCCCAACATTGCTTCAGCTCTTTCTTTAAACTCCTGTAACGAGTAAACCACCTCGAACTAATTTGAAGGCAATATTCTACCTGTGTTCACTTTTTCTCACTAAGTGATATAGTCAGCTAGCTCGCAACTTCCAGTAATTTCAGGGTTTAATTAGCATAGATGAAATAATCTGCCGCTTCCTAGTAGAGAAGTTCTGCTTTGCTGTAGCGCTTCAGCTTTTCCACACACCTGATTTGGTATTAAATAGATAATAACGATTAATGAAATGTGATAATGCTAACTTCAAATCTATATGAACCAAACTTTTATTTTGAAGTGTATTTTATCTTCATTTTAGGCTTTGCAGTAACGCGTTTCTGGACAAAGAACTGATCAGATGTTGGAAACAATCCTAGGCTTGGCATAAAATGGTGTATACATGGTACCAGAACTTCTTGATGACTCAATTTGGGTTGATGGCTTTGATGCCCATAAGCAGATTGACATGTGGGCATTTGTTCTTGTTCTATAGGCAATGACAAGAAGAACGTTCAGTAATGCAAAGTCAAAAAAAAAAAAAAAAAATTAAATAATATTAAATACTAATGACTAGTGACTAATTAGCAGTATTAGAATTGCACTACTAATATAAAATCTGTTCTGTAGCAACAACAAACACAGGAAAAATAACGAATGTTAACTTAGCCAGCTAGAAAATCAATACGCCAGTATGCTCTTTTCCCTTACCTGCAATGCCTTTGGAAGCACGCCCTCGATGCTTTCTAGAAAGAATGAGTTTGCTCTCTCTGTTGCATACCCCCTTTTTCGGAGCAAGGTGGAGTCTTTAGGCATTTTGTAGAAATGGTACCTTCAAAATTGTACGTTGCTGTTTAAGATGGCGTGTTTTGCTCATACTTAAGGTATTCAGAAGCTGCAGCATGCTTTACAGGGATACATAAACGATAATATGCTTCTCTGGGAAAAAGGAACGTACAACTCCTGCAATAGTGTACTAGCTCTAGACATGCGGTCTGTTTTCAGCTGTTGTTTTTTCCTTTCACTGGTTTTTTTTTTCAACGTGTTTGACTTCCATTGTTGCGTATTTTCTTCAATTTCTATTCTGAGTGACTTTTAATAGGCATTGTAATTTATTTGTTCCCCATTTTGGTTTCCTAGCGTAACTGTAAAATCCTTCACGTCCTTTTCAAGGGAGAGGATCTCAAGCTGGTTATCCTAAGGCTAGGGATCCAGAGACAGCGAGCTGATGACGAGTCCTGGTTTTCTTTGGTTTGCGGGTAACACATTGAGAGACCTAAAAGTGGATTGGATTATTTGGTTCAATGTCGGTTTATGTGACGAACAGCTCGTCCCCACAAACACGAGGCAGCGCAGGGGCACAGCGGCGGTGGGGGAAGGAACCCCTACAGCCCAGTAAGAGGAATGGAGACCCTGTCCCAGCCCGTCCCAGTGCTGTACTGGGAGAGTCTTACGCCGTCCAGCCGTGAGACCCAGATGAACCTGCTGGAGAGGCTCCCGGGATCTGGGTTGTGCTGGACTTGCCATGGCAGGGCTACGGGGGGAACCAAGGGTGGGGAAAGGGAGGGCTCGAGGTGGTTTCGGGAGGAACGAGCACGGAAAAGAGAGGGAAAAGGGGAAAAGAGGGGCTGGTTGTGTATAAACCGGTGGCCGGTCGTTACACTTAAGGTCATTATGCTTCGGCCGTTACATTAAGGCTGCACCCTGTGCCGTACCAGCACGTTCTGTCCTGCCATCTCATGAAACTCCATTTCTAACTATTTTCTCGGGCAAGGGACAGCGTCTTCTGTGTGCAGCGAGCAAGCGGAGCTGGGCCACAGGTCTGCCCTGTGGCGGCTGGAGCAAGGCACGCGTGTGCCTTTCTGCAGGTGGGGCTGCTGGAGGGACCATAAGGTACGGGGGTGACTGGGAGACCAGTTGGTATGTGTGTGCCTGCGCGGGAGGCAACTGGGGAGAGAGAGGATGCAGGACCAGCTACCAGTTGCTCTGCGTGCCTAAGCCCAGTTACTGGAGCCTGCAGCAGCCTCGCCGCTGTCGGGCTGCCGCATTCTGCAGATCCCCAACGTGGTGTTCTCATGAGATTTTTTTAATGTTTTTCTTGGCTTTCAGCAAAATGACCATATTCGCATTTTGCAGGCTTCCCTTCTGTTATTAATGCTATAGTTATGATGTTAATTTAAGTTCAGTTGTTGGCTTAGCAATCTGTTCTTAGTATTGCTGGATAGGTGTAGTCATAGTTGTTGAGTAAATAAGAAAATAAACTTTCATTTAAAAATAGCTTTTTCTTTAGGAATTGCAGAAGAATTTAAAGTACCATTTCAGGATTGCGTTCCACTGTTTTTCTCTTATCTTCAAAGCTAGGATGTACAGAACAGCCAAAACCATACCAGATGACTTTCAGACCCTGTAAGTATTTTAAAGATATAATTTTGGTTCTGTTTTTTAAAATACTCTTGCACCTCCAAATGTGCATGAGGTATAATAAAATGCAGCTTGATAAAGTTCACTGACAGTTCCCCCTTCCCCAGCTTTCATCTCATTATTGTGTCTTCCTTGTTTGCTATTATTTACTGAGTTAAAATGTAATTAGTGAGTAGTGTATGTAAGGTATATAGGTTCGCATAAAGGGCATCACTTCTATCATTTAATTTGTGACATCACTAAAGTATTACTTGATTGACATTGTGGGCACTAGTAAGAACATTTTTAAACCAAGCTACTTCTTTGTGTTCTCCTTTTAAGATGCTATGCCTAGGACTTAATTACATTTTTGAAAGGTTATTTTATTCTCAGGCTTTCCCTGAGAAGCGTGTAGGCACCCAGAAAGGTGAGGGGCTCGTGGCGTTTGTCTTGGACGTCGATACCCAGATCCTGCCTCTGTTCCACTGGAGGAGCTGAGATTTGGAGGACGGCAATCCACCAGGACAGCTGAGGATTTAGGAAGAAGCAGGCGCCGAAGGAACCCAGGAAGCTGAAGCACGAAGCATATACGATATTTACATGCTTCCAAGCAGTCAATGTATTTTTTCCCATTTCAGTTTTAGTTTTATGTATCTTCAGTCTTGATT
This sequence comes from Aquila chrysaetos chrysaetos, assembly GCF_900496995.4. Taxonomy (NCBI): domain Eukaryota; kingdom Metazoa; phylum Chordata; class Aves; order Accipitriformes; family Accipitridae; genus Aquila; species Aquila chrysaetos. Next base: position 25,853,583 of record NC_044021.1, on the reverse strand, counting down.
TAGGTCACTAAATTTTACTTGGATCTTGCCAGGTTTTGTGTACGTGTATATATATGCACACACACACACACACACACACACACACACACACACACACACAAATTGGTTATCAGTTATGAGAGAGATCAGGTGCTTAGTGATTTTTAAGGTCTGGTTTAGTTTCAGGACCCAAGAAAAGTAAATATGAGCATTTTAAAGAGAAACAGTAACTCCTCTTATTTTCAGTCTTAGTTATCAAAGACAGTAAGAATTTACCTATGAATTTTTGAATATATGGTGGGGGAGCTTTAAAATTATTCTTTAGGATCTGAATTCTTATCTACTGTACACAATTTCAAAAGTACCAAGTTATTTTGCTATAGCGTATATTATTTAAAGCTGCCTAACCGAAGAAGCTTCAGTTGATCCTCGTGTCCCCGTGTCGTGACGGTGAGGAGAGGACTACTGCACACAGAGGACCCGGTCACCCACGTCACAGCGTGCCTGAGCAGGTACGGGCTGGGCTGGACTGGGCTGGACTGGACTGCACGAGGCCCTTGGCCACGGGATAAACTCCGCCAGCTCACCGCAACACAGCACTTGCTCCCGCTGCCTCGTCCCACTGCGCTACGCCTTGTTCTCATCAAAAAACCTCAGTCCCTCTCTCCGTTCTTCTCAGACGTGCGTGGTTTTTCCTTTCCTCGCAAAGACATCGGAGTTCTCTAATAAACATCCTTCACTGTTAAACTTACTATGTAAATTACGCATATGTATTCTTATTACAAAAAGTTACAGACATTAGAATAAATAAAGTACCTCTTGACATTTTTATTAAGGTATTTTGAGAAGTATTCAGGATTAATGCATACTAGCAAAGTTCTACCCTAATTCACTCGTGTCACTCAAGTGTAGGAACCAATAGGAATAGGCATTGATCTCTAGTTCACATAAAGTCATCTTGACAGAACTTGCTAGCTAGTGTATGGAAGAGCAAGAATAAATAATTTTATTTTAGCTAAAACTGATTAGCTTTAGCTAGTTTAACTGAAACTGATTTAAATAGCATGACACAATCTGGTTGCAAAAAATGGAATGTTATTCCTTCCCCTTTCTTTTTTATTTTATCTGCCAGTCTACATTGATTTTTTTTTTCTGTTTGAAACTAGAAGCAACTGCATAATTGTCAATTAGCAGCATAAACGATTTCATACCGCCCACACCCCTTTTTGCAAAGCTTGCAGACTGTGTTCATACGGAAATGTACATATAGCAGTGAATGAATCACAGTTCTTCAAAGATTACTAATTGAGAGAGTATTATAATTGCTAAAACGTGGAGGAAAATGTATAAAGCTCTTTGGGTGCTTTAAAATATCTCACTGTAGGTGCAGGTTATGATGTAATTTTTCACACAATTCCATAGTACAGCAAAACATAAAAATAGCCTTTGGAAAATATTCCAGCAGCAATCTGGTCCTTAAACACCATATGGAGAAGTAACTAATCCTATACACGACTAGGTGATTCAGTGGGATAATCCACAGAAGAATTTCCATATGGCATTCTCAATGTTCTTCAACACATCCTTTTCTATCTCCAACCCATACTTATGACATGCTGGCAGATGCACTGCTGATACTGAAGCCTGAGTTGAAAAGCAAAATGAATATCCATTTTATCTGTATTCAAAGACATAGATGTGTCATCACTTGCTAAATGCTGTTATTTGTCCTCTTGAATGGTGAGCCAAGGCCAGAAAGAAGATAGGATTTTGACTGGCACAAGCACGGCCCGTCTCTACTGTGGTTACCGGTGTGGCAGCCTGTAGATTTAGACACTTGATTTTAGATTCAGATGTAGATCAGCAGGATGGTTGAATGATTCCACTGGACTGAACACAATTCCATTTGAAATATTCTTTTTCCATATTTTGAAGGGATCAACTTTCTACTCCCCAAGCTCCAGAATCTTCCAGTATAGTTTCCCTCATTTCCAATTTCTCGAACTGAATAACACTTTTTTCTTTTATCGATCCCTTAATGTTATTCCAGAAATCAAATTGAAATTCTCTTCTGTCACATCAGAGAGCCTTTTACATGAAGGTGCTCCACACACTTGCTAGCAACACTGGCTTACACATAGTAGTCCTGAAGGCAGCAGATTGATACAGTTACATTAATACATAACTCCATTACAGAAAGTATACAGTACAAAGACTATAGAGCACACAAAGCAGTACAGAGAGTAAAAAGCATCTGACCAAATAGCATAAATGTATCTTGGTGACATTTTTTTAGGCACTTTTTTTTAGCAGCACCTTCTTTAACACAGAAGGACATGGTAATTAGGCTTTACTGATGCAGTTTTTCTATGTCAAAGAGAATGGCCTTGATGCTTCCATCAGTCTACAACCTGTTTTTAAATTATCCATTTCATAGGCTCTGTTACCAAGGAGTATATTTTACTTCACTCAGCATTCTCATTTGAGGAGAAGCAGACATGTCTCTAATCCCATAACTTATTTCAGGGGTTTAAAATTTAGACTGACAGATTACTTTAGTTTCAGATCATTTGCTGTGTTGAGAAAAGTTACGCAATGTAAAGCAGAGCCCAATTTTCTTTTACGGTATGTTTTATGAACATCAGAACTGCCTCTTTCAGTGAACATGAGATCTATTTCAAATTCTTTTCCAAAACAATAAAATAGTTTCTTAACTTATGCTCACTGACAGTGCCAGAATCTTGTTTACTAGTTTATTACCTTCATAGCAACTTGTAATTAATTATATACTCCACATTTAATCGCTTTCAGTTGGCTATCCTTCCAGACTTGATGTATGCAACATTAATTATTTGCCTATGGCGAGATTTTATGAACTCTAATATGCACCACATGTTCAACTTGCTTAAAATTAATTGCAGACATTGTATTTAGCATTAATGTATATCTTTATTGGCTTTAATTTCACATCTGTATTGCTTTATATACAACTTTTTTTATCAGTGTAACTGCACACTGTTTCTGATGTGTGTAATGGCAGCCACCAAACCTTGCTTTTGTATTCGTGTTTTGCCTTTTAATATAATTCTAGTTTTCTGGTTTTAAAAAAAGTGAAGTAATTGGAAAACAAATTAATCTTTCTTATTCATTATTTGGGAAAGTCAGCTGTAAAATGCCGCCTAAGATCTAATGGAGAAAAAATTAAGTAGCTAAGGCTTGCCTGAATGAAAACGTTTGCCTGTTTAAGAACAAAATCTCTTGGAAAGAGGCTTTGTTGTGGCAATCCATCCTTAGCCTGAAGAAAGAGGCAACAGCCTCGCTTACTAGCTAGCAGCTTGCTAGGGACAGCACCACAACTGGTCCCACAATTCCTACCGGTTTGCACACAGACGCATTTGAGGTAGCCATAAAGCCCTACCCAGTTCCAACAGAGAGATGCAGCAGAACAAGCCTCAGCACAGGAAAGCTATTCAACATGCGCGAAAAATCTGGCACTGGCTTATCATGCAGGTATCTAGTTGTTGATACGCAGATTAGACAAATTAATGCTAATTAGGCTAAGGCTACAGATGTTTGAAGTACCTTTCCAATTGTAAGGTGTAGGTATCCTAAGAATTACAGCAAAGCAATTTTTTAAAATATTCATAGCTAAAATAAAATGGTTTTAGAAATTACCAAGACGGAAAATGCTGCTGGCTTCCAGTAATGAGATAAACATAGAAACAGAAAGTATACAAGGTGAAAACGACCTTTTGCCTGATAAAGTACTCGGTTGAGAGGGTTAGCTCTGTATATTGGTTCTTGAAGGTCTTAAAAGGTTGGGAAGCCAATTGTTAGAGTGCACAGAATTTATGTACATCTCAAAACAGATACAATATCTTAAATTCAAATATAGGAGAGTATATTTTCAGTCCAGAAAGTACTCTGCTGAAACGTGTCGAGATATGCCACATTGACAATACGGTGCTCTGGATTTAAGAGAAATGTGGCATCATTTTACTTTCTGGGGGGATCCCGATCAGGTCAGATCTCTCTCAGTAACATGTATGTCTGGACCAGTAATTCAGACCATGGCTACATCAGAATCTTCACCTATTGCCGAGGGAGACTTCAACATAAAATATAGATTAATGTTCAAACCTTTTAACATTTCAGCAGTTTTTATGATAAGGAAGCAGGATCAAACGCTACTCAGAACAAAATATAATGAACTAACTATTCAAGCTAATACAAAGAGTGTAGCTGAATAAGCAGATTTTATTATAGCCTAAGCAACAAGAAATACAGCACATAGAATAAAGTATTCTTTTTCCCTTAGCAGTTGACAGGAGCAGCAAAAAACAAGATGCATTTGCAGAAGGGTTTCTGTCTTATCACCAGACTTAAAAAAAGTATGCCGTTAGTGTATTTCTAGCAAACTGCTTTACACCAAGGTATTTAATTATTTCAAGGCCCAAAATTCCACTTCTCATTGTTAAACATTGGGTACGAATCAGTTTCAAATGGGTTCTGTTTTAAAAAGGCCGATATGCATGGTTTAACTGGAAAACAGTAGTCTGCAGACTCAACATCCAAACTCCCAAGGAACACAAGTCTTTGCTTTCTAGAACAATTCGGTTAGAATTTATACTGGCCTGACTGAAAGCCAAATTTTAAAGCTTGTATTATTTCAAAGTTCAGTTTGCTTCTTTGAAGTGAAGGAAATACTTTCAGCGGTCTCAGTTATTTCTTCTGGAACTGAAGCGGTGACTTGGAGTGACAATGCAGAGCCTTTAAATTACCAGACATTCTAGCACCTTTGCTCTGCCTATTCGCTTGTGGGGTCAATTATTGTTGCTAATGACTTTGCACATAAATGGCATTCAGGGGAAGCAGGCTGCACAGCAGTTCACCCTCATCCAAAAATCAAACCAAATTAAACCATTTAGCATAAGTGGGGGAAAAAACGCATCGAATCAGTTCAGGGCCCTTGTATTTTCAGGGGAACTAAACCAGCCCGCAAATTTGGCCATCTGGTTAATTTTGCTTTTGGATCTGCTGCCACCTCGTGGACTCAGGATGAAGTTTAAGTCCCGAGATAGCAGGCAGGCAGAAAATTAACAAAAGTTAACCCTGGGTGTGGGGGGAAAAGCCCAGCTATTTGACTGACATGTAAGCCCACTTACATATAATCATTTCTCTCCTGGTGGGAAAAGTTTTTTTTTTATAATCAGGTAACATTTGCCACTTTTCAGTTTCTTGAATTCACAATTACAGCAACAACTTTAATTTGTTAGACTTCAAATTAAAATACAACTAAATGTACTGTTATTTCTTATGGCTCTGCTCCATAAAGTAGTAGTACAACTTAATCACTCTATACTGGTGTATAGGCAGACAGAGGAGATACAAACCTTTTTCATCTCATTGAAGTGTTCTCCTGTATTACCTTGGAGTTTTTTCTGGACCATTTCTGAATTTGATACTGGAATTAAAGAGCACTGGGTTCCTACAGGTTCTCCAGGCTGTAAAAGACCACGGAGTCATTAATAGCTTTGGCAGCTTGTTAGACTGTCTTTGGAGGAGGAGTTCATTGGGATGAGAGATTGGAAAAAGGATATAAGCGGTCTGTGGGACACCGAATTTTCTGGGTTCTTAAAAGTTTTCCTGTGTTACTATTGGCAGAAAATCTGATAATGGGATGCTAGGGTGCTCATCCAAGAAGCCCGGAGCTGTCAGAAGCTGATCCATTCGCCTTGGAATGGCCAGACTTTGAGGCAAAATAGTCACTACCTACGAAAGGAGCAGTAACTTCAGTTTGCTTTGACTTTGTTGGATAGCTTACATTTAATTGCTCTTGAATTCTAAATAAAAACCGGATACTTTGATCTCTACAGGGAGAAGAAACTGAAGCGGTGGCCCTACTGTACAGAGGTTTCTTCAGTCACAGACTCTTTCTAACCATCTACACTGTGGACCGAACCTCCACAGACCAAATTGCCTTCCTGCGGCCAGGGAACGGAACGTCTCGCCGCTGACCCAGCCCGCGGCGTAGACCCAGAAAATGGACAACCACCACGCAACCCGAACGCAAGGTTCAAGAAGCGCAAAAGCGGCAGCAGCCCGGCCGAGCGTTCCAGGTTCCCTTCCCAAACCGAACGAAGCCCATCATAGGGAACACCGCCAGCGAACGGCGGGAACGGCACGGGCGGCGAGAAGGCACGCTGTCCCCGGGAAGGCTGAGGCGAGCTTCCCTACCTGTCACGTTCCCCCCGGAGGCGAGCCATCGTTTCTGGTAGCTCGACCTGGAGCGAGCGGTGAGAGCTGAGGAGTCGTCAACGAGTTGCGGCCATGACGGCCCCCTCACCTCTGTACTCGGGGCGGGGGGAGGATGTCCCCCCAGCCTCAGGTGTCGTTCCCGCTCATTCTGCCGTTGCGTTCGTTTCTCCCGCGCGGTCCCTGGATGGGCAAAGTCACTTACAGGCAGAAAAGAGCGTTCTCCGGCAGGCTTACAACCAACCCTCTGAAAAAGAAACGTGTAGAACTGTATTAATAAGGCAAATGGCATGCAAACAGAGACCAGCTCATTCAGCGGAGGTCTCTGCCCCCTTCACCAAACCTTTCCCCTCAGCACCGTTCACCTCTCTCATCCGCCCGCTTTTAAGCCACACCCGCCCGAGCCCTCCCTGCGGGGCACGCCCCTGCTTGCTCCGTGGAACCGGGAGGGAAGGCGGGGAGGCTGCGGGGTACCGAGGCCGACCCGGGCACCACAGAACCGGCGTCCCCGGGCAGCGCCGGCCGGGCCTGGGAGGACCGAGCGCGGGACCGGCCTCTCCTGCCCGCCGCCTGTCACCGCCGGGGCGGGGCGGGGCCGGGGGCGGGGCCGGGGGCGGGGCTCCCCCGCGGCGGCGGCGGCGGCTCTCGCCCGCTGGAATGTCCGCGGCGACCAAGCGGGGGTGGGGGCGGGGCCTGGCTGGAGAGCGGCAGCCAATGGGAGCGCGGCGGGAGGCAGAGCCGGGGCCGGGAGCGGGCGCTGCCGGCGTCAGAGCCCGTCCGTCTGGCGGGCGGGGGTCGTGAGGCGGGGCCGGGCGGCGGCGGCGGGTTCGCGACCGGGTCATGGCGGTAACGGCCGCTCGGTGGCCCTGGGCCCTGCTCTGCCTGGCGGCGGCTCCGCTGCTCTTCCCCGGGGCGGCCGGTGAGTAGCGAGCCGCGGAGCGGGGCGGTGGGGGGGGGGGGGGGGGGCGAGGCGGCGGCGGCGGCGGCGGCTCGGCGGGTCCCTCTTCGACAACATGGCGCAGGGGCGAGGCCGCCCGCGGGGTGCCGAAGCCTTGAGGCGGCGGCGGCGGCGGCGGTGTCGTCGCCCGCGGGAAGCGGGGAGCGGCCCGGCCCCGCGGGTCTCTCCCGTCTCGCCGTAGCTGAGGGCGGAATGCCCGCAGCCGGGGCGGAGGGGGAACGGCAGCCGCCGCCGGCCGCACCTGCCCCGCGGGAGCGGGAGGCCGGTGGGCGCCGGGCCGCAGCAGGTGAGGGTCGGGGACGGCTCCCCGGTGTCGATCCCCTGCCCCTGGGAAGGGCCGGCCCGAAACCCTGACGAGAAGCCTCGGTTGCCGTACGGAAACGCCAGAACAGCCCTCGTATGCCGGGGCTCGTAGTCCTTGTGGTTTGGCTAAGGTTTTCAGGAGGAAGAACGGTGTTGAACAAGGTGTTGAACCTTTAAAAACGCGGAGGCGAGGCGTTTAATAGAGGGAAGGGTCGTGGTAAAATAGTTTCCTGCAGTAAAGTTGTGACAGCAGCTATCTTCCTGATGGGGCCGAAAAAAAGAGAAATGAAAAAAGAAGGCGGCATAAGCACAGATATTGGCAAATAGCTTTTAATGAATGGGTCGTGTTGGTAGTGCTGTCACGGAAATGGAAATCACAAAATATGTAGTACTTTGAAGCAGAAGACTGCAATCATTGAGGCATTTGTGGGCATTTTCATTGTTGTTTTATAGTTCTGCTGCCTAGTGAGGCACGGTTTTAGGAGGAAGGCAGTGAAAAGCTAGTGGAATGACATATGACATACTGTAGCCCAACTTTCCCGTGATAAACCTACTTGCGTTGCTGTGATAGCAGATCTTACCAAAGAAGAAAGCGTAGGTGTTTCGTAGTTGGGCATGAATAAAATTTTGAAATGAAACCTGGAAATTTTTTTGTAAAACTAGAGAAAGTGGGAATGAGAGAGTAAGGACTGACTGAAAGAGATATCATAAGACACTTCAGAAGAGGTTAACTGGAAAGAGAACTGAGGAATTGTGTTTGGAATGCATATCGTTAACAACTTCCATTTCTCACTTAAACCCTAAAGATCACTCTGGGCCCTTTTAATTTGCTGCTAATTTAAGACACCATCAATTGATTAGGATTTCGTGTAAAAGGAATTAAATGACCATAAAGTTCAGTATATTGTTACTTCATTGTTACACTCTTTGGTATAATTGATAATGACTTGAAACTCACCAGTGGAAGTGATTGAGAACTATCCTGGATGTGTGTTAGTTCGTCATAGGAGGGTTGAGAGCCACTGAAAACTAATGGATAAAAGGCCACAGACTGTTAAATAATCTACATGAAGGAGCGTTTAATAAAATGTTGCCTGAGAGATTCATGAACTCAAATCATAATGACATAGGTAGTTAAACATATGCATTGTCACCTAAGCCAATGTAAATTCCCTTTGTAGGTTGGGAACTCTGAATTCCTGGGTCTCTTAAATGTAGCAGTTACTCTCAATAAAAATTTATATAATGAAAAATTTCTGGGACTTACAGTGAAACAAAACAGCAAAACCGTGATTGAGTAGCCAATATTTCTGTTTGTAAGTAAAGCCTATGTTTAAGTACGTTTGGTTGGATTTTTTTACTTATGCCAATTAATTTGCTGGATATCTTTCCATTGTGAACCTGAATGTTTTGTCCAGCACTGTGTTAATGTGTTTGCACTCTGATTGCATAGGCACTGAAATCCAAAAACGTTTCTGAAAATAAGTGCAACTCTTGCCTTAAGAAAAACTGTCTGTTCTTAAAAGTTAATGGTTTTTATAGTTGTTCCATATTTCTAATACCATGGCTTTATAACAGGAATAAGAAAGTGTAAAGCAAAGATTTTCAGTTAAGTGAAATAATAACTGAAGTTTGAACATGGTGGAGCCTGCTAGTGATGGAGCAGATTCTTGGCACGGATCGGCTTACTGAACATAGTGCAGGAAGACCTGCAAGATCCCACGTGTAGCTCTCAGATCAGAAAGATATTTAAGCCATCTGTGTCATATCTCAATCCTTTTCTGTGATGGTAGAAAATTGGCAAAAAACATTAAAGTCAATTTTACAATTTCCTCCTTTCATTTCATCATGTTGTAAGCAGGATTGTGGTGCTGTCCTCATTTATTACAGGCGTTTTGCTGTGCTGTTCCTAATTATTAATTAAAACATTCACCAGTTAAAAGTCCTACTTTGGTTTCTCTTCTTTCCTCTTCAGGAATGGTAGATTTCTGCATTAAAATATAGCTCAATCCTCTAGTAGCCGTTTTAAATTGTGACTGTTACAGACAACCTTTTCTGGGATTTTTCATTTTTCTCCCTCCCTCCCTCCCAGTTCCTTGACATTTTCAAGCTGAAATTTTCTTTTCTTTTTTAATGTCATTTCAACATTGGAGAATTTTGGGTTTGGCGGTGGTGGATTCTTTTGCTTTTTAAATTGGATATCTTCTTGTAACAGCTGTAAGCTTTCAGTTGAAAACACTTGTAAGCTGTGAAATTATCAAGGAATTCATGCTTAAGATCCTTCTTATTGGTTTGGTCAAAATCTGTTTAGTAACTAGGTATTGTGAAATACAACTTTATATGTGTGGTATCATTGTACAGTATTGCTTTATTATGTTGTATCGGTGTGATACGTAGCTCAGATACAGTTGAGCAGAAATCTGGAATCATTAAATGATCCTGTGTGTGAAGACAGGCGTGGAAGTAAAAGCTTTTGAATGAAACCTCTGTCTATCTGTTTTCTGATACAATGCTCTAAACACTGGGCAGCGAGGATGAAAATGAATATCAAGGAGTTGTGCAATTCATTTTGTATTGGCCAAGCTTAACTCTGACTGAAGGAAATATTTGGATGGTGGGGGAACAAAGCACAACAAAGTACAATGTTAAAAATGCGGCTTTAAACCGTGGTGTTTAATGACTTCTCAGTGCTTTGGTTCTCATTTGTTTTCCTGTTGATCTGTTCACATCTGTGTTTGCTCTATGACTTCCATCTAGTCAGGCAAAACCACTCTTAATCATCCATCACTAGTGAAACAATTCACCATTTTGTTCCAAGTTTTTAAGAAGCCAGAGTTCAATGAGCAGCTGTGTTCACCTCTGTGTAGAAAGGGGATCCTGCTCTGATTTCCTTTTCCACCTGTTCCTAACTGGTTCTTGCACCTTTCAGATTCTGTGAGGTGATTCCATTTACAAAAGCATATAGTCTCTCTGGAGTTTTTTGGTGGGGTTTTTGTTCACTTTTTATTCTTTTTTTTTTTTTTTTTTTTTTTTCCTGGGTTAATAAATTGAATTGCCTCATGAAGGAATTTGGCAGGTGCCAAGCTAGTGGAGGTTAAGCAGCAGAAATGTGGCTAGAAGCAGAAGGAAGGGGAGTGAGATCTCCTTTTGGTGGCATTGAGTGTTCAGGGGTAGTTCTGTGAGACTCGATAAGCAGATCTGCCTCAGCTTCGGAACAAAAATTTCTCCTGTTCTTTTTTGCCTTCTGGGAAGGAAAATTTCTCATGGTCATGTGTGGACCAGACAGGCCATCAAGTGGGTGCTTCTGTTCAGAAGTGATAATTATGTGCTTCATGTCATTTAAAAATCTTTTTCCCTCCTCCTGCTTTTCCATAGGCTTGTCTTGTTGTTACCACGCAAAGGACAACTTAATGTGCCGTGACGTCTGTGAACAGGTAAGCTTGTTTTAAATTTGGTTTATCCCTCAGGGTTAAAATCATGCCTTTAGGCAATGATGTAGCAAGATTAGGGTTACAAGCAAATGATTTTCTGTGTGAATACTATGTGTGAATCATGAGATGTAATATCGTTGTTATTTAAATGAGACCTTAAATGAGTTCTAAAGTTTAAAACCGTAGCCATCTTTCCTTTCATAGTGGAAAGCAGGCTCTGCTGAAGTTGAGGAGAAGTAGAGATACAAATCTGGGGTCAGGATTCGGTCAAGAAGTGATAAGCATGTTAGGAAATGGGAGGGGTGAAGGTATTTTATACCCAGTTTCTGAATCTTGTGTATTTCCAGGTTTGGGGGAATTTAAAATGAAGAACAAGATGTTGGTACTGTTCTTTCTTCCTGCCAGTTCTTGTTTCTTAGTTAGGCATCTGAGATACTCCTTATGATATATGGCTTTGTGAATCCAGCAAAAATCTGCTTACTTAGCCTGTTCATAAGGTAATAACAAAGAGCTGTTTGTGCTAAATACAAGCTTGGGAAATACTTTTGCACAACTTGTGTTTAGATTTGTACCTTTGGATAGTATGTTGTACAGCTTTGTGTGCATGTATTTATATAAATGTATATACATAAAAATTTTACATCAGTAAAGCATACATACACATATACACAGTTTTTATATTAAAAAGGTGTCCTTACATCATGCCTGCCCACTTTTCTTGTCTTCATTATCTGCTTTGGGGCTGTTCAAGCACTAAACCTGGTTATGATTAAGTTTATATTTATCTGTCATTGTACTAACAGAACTTTTAGTTTAAATTGCATTTTTCCCTCCCTGATATTGTTATAGAATGCAACCAATCCCCTTTCAGCTTCCCTATTGTTAGGCAAAACAAGGAAAAGTCTTACAGTCTCTTTGCATAAGATATTCTCTCAATTCCTATAATTATTCTTGCAGCCCTTCCAGCATAAGTTTATCTCTTTGAATGCAGGTAAGCAAAACTGTACATGGTATTGTAAACAAAAGTATAGCACTCAGTCTTTAAAATTGTGTTAAAACTTATGTGTAAGTAAGAGAAAGATATCCATTCCTGTATATAATCAAATTTAATTGGCAGGTTTAGTAGATTCATTGAGAGGGCATTTGGAATAATCTGTCCAATTCTTTCTTCTGTTCCACTGGTTTGAAGTGCCCAGTTTATCATGGGAATTCCTGTTAGCTCTTCATGAAAGGCCTTGAGCTTTTTACTGTCAAATTTCATCCCATTTCTGTTAATACCAGTTCTAATTATTGTGTAGAGGTTTTGGGGGTTTTTGTAAGATATTCTAATCTTGCCTCATCTGGATGATCTCTCTCTTCTCAGATAATCAGCATATTCAGAGTCTTTGTGGTGAGAGGTCTAGAACAAGTCAAAAGCAAGACTGATGCCCCTCAAATTTTTCTATAAGGAGCTGTCTTAGTTACCTCACATCAGGCTGGTAGCATCGTTTTCTGAATGATCCTTTGATATAGGCCAGCAGACTGGCTGAAGGGGCTGTCTACTATTTTTCTACTGATTTTCATGTTCTGTAAGTTAACCATTTTGTGCAGCACAATTCAAATGCTTTGTCTTTGAATCCATTTTGGAATGTATTATTTGATACTTACCCCCTTGGCTTAAACAAAATTTGTAGGATGGAGGTTTGCTTATGTGGGGGGTGACTGTCAGGGAATAGAGTTGGTTGAATGATTTGCCTTTTTCCGTCTTTCCAAATGCCTTTTCTAAAATATTTGCCATGCACTTGTTGCCTTGTCTGTACCACCACACTGTACTGTACTGTCCTGACATGATAATTTATTTAATAATAAAACCAAAAATGTTTTCCTCCTAGACTTGGTAGTTTGAGCCATAAAACGTTCAAGTTGCTTGCCAGGGATGTCAGGGAAAGAGAGCAGGCTTGTGTCCCATATTTGTATTTAAGTAATGCTTAGGGAATGCCAGTGACCAGGGTGCACAGACAGGAATTTGGGCGTTAACACAGTCGATTCTTCTTCGATGTGGAGAGGGCCAGCAGGAGGTACAGATGTACTGCTTGGGACTGCGTGCATCTCTTCTGTCTAACAGGACAGTCACCGGCGCTGGCTGGGCCAACCACTTGTGACATGTTGGAGGTCTTGACCCGGAGGGAGCTCTTGAGGAAGAATGTGTCCATCCAAGTCTTGGGCTGCAGGGAAAGGATGGTGTCTCTCCTACAGTCAGTGGCACTGGAACTGTGGGAGTCATGCTCTGGTCAGCTTCCTGAACTATCAGATAAAGAAGCTGAGAAGAAGCATTGCCTTGATGTAAACGGGAGCTAGTCAAGCTTTTTGCAGAGAACCTGCAAGGGCAATAGCCTGAACGATGCATTGCATGGAAAGAAGGATGGCCAGAGGCTACGCTTAGTGGAGACGGAAAGTTCGTGACTCCTGACAGCCGGAAGGAGTTTCTTGGCCTGTCTTTGGATATGCACTTGCAGAAGAGATTTGGGGCCTTGGAACAGGCGAGGAGGAACACACTCCATCAGGGAGCCATCTTGGCCTCATCAGCTGGTTGTAAACAGTGCCACCAGGAGAAGGACTCCCTTCTGCAGGGGATGGAGGCACTCATCTGCAGATGAGACTTGCTGTCTAGGGTGGTTTGGTTCAGGGGCTCGGATCTAGGATGCTACAGAAATTGCAAGGGGTTTTTGACCCATTGGCTGCTCATCTACACGGACACCAGCGATACTACTGCAGGAGGCCCTCCATGGGTAAAAGGTAACTACAACCCAGGGGCTAGGGTGAAGGGCACAGGAGACCTGGTGGTGTTCTCCTTGATCCTGCCAGTTAAGGAAAAGGCTTGATTAACAGTAAGGAATTCTGCTAACTAGTAATACAGCTACTTTAAGTGAGCCCTTTGAAAAAGAAAACTTGGATTACAGATTTGTTTGTCAACTAACATGATTCAAACATCTAATTATTTTGCATTCTTAGTAAGTATTATTCCAAGCTTAGTTTTAGTATCATCATCTTTCTGTGATTATTTGATTAAGTCTGTCAGATACTGTAGCAAGAAATAAGTGGGCCTGTGTTTATTTAATTGACATTTTTTTCCTAAGTTTTTTTCTGGGAAGTTTCACAATGATAAGGTTTCTGGCAGCATTCATCTCTGTACCTCTCCAGAGATCTCTATCCAGATCCTCCTCCAAGCATAAGAACAGTCCATCCCAGTCCTCAGGAAAACATGTTAATGTTTCAAGAGGCTGGTGTGGCTAAACAGAGAAGTCATGAACAAGCTTCAATGCAGAAAGGCAGTATAGAGAAGGTAGAAGCAGGGAAGGGTTATAAAAGAGGAATTTAGAAAGTTTGCCCAGGCATGTAAGGTTATATTGGGAAAGACAAAGCTCAGCTGGAGCTGAGACCTGCAGAGGATGTCAAGGGCAACAAGACAAGCTATGGAAGTAGTTAAAGGCTGAAGAAGGAAGAATGTGTGACTGTTGCTGAATGCAGCGTGTGATTTAGTGTCAGCAAACACAGATAAGGCAGAGGTACTGAATGCCGCCTTTCCTGAGTCTTCGTTACCAAGGTCTGCCAGTCCTCTGAGCAACAGGAACAGGGTTCAAGGAGGAATACTACTGCTAATAGGTCATGTTGAGTGGGGAATTACTTGAGAAAATTTGACCCATACAAGACCATGGGACTAGATAGACTGCATCTGAGGGCGCTGAGAGAGCTGGCTGGTGTCACTGCAAGGTTGCTCTCTATCATCTTTGAAAGGTTGTGGAGCTTGGGGGAGGTCCCCAGTGACTGAAGGACTAACAATGTATCCATCTTACAAAAAAAAAAAAAAAAAAAAAAAGGACAGTTCCCAAGCCAGCAAACTACAGAGTAGTCATCTTCTCTTCTCTTAAGTCTGTGGTAAAATCATGAACAGAGTCCTCTCAGAACACATTCTTGAGCATTTGAGGGGTAAATCATGCCTGACAAACCTGATTGCCTTTGATAATAAGTCTGGATTTCTGGATGAGGAGAAAGGAGTAGATGTCATTTGTGTTGACTTTAGCAAGACTTTCAACACTGCCTCCCTCAATATTTTTGTATCCATTTTAGGATAATATGGTTTTGATGGATGGACAACTAGATGAGTAAAAAACTGGTTGGATAATCAGGCTCAGAGATAGAGGTTAGTGGATCCTAGTCTGCCTGCAGGCTAGTAAGAAGTGGAATACCAAAGGGGTCTGTGCTGGGACCTGTCCTGTTTAACATCTTTATTAATGACATGGAGGAGGTGACAGATTCCACTCTTGTTGAGTTTTCAGGCAATACCAAGCTGGAAGGAAGAGCTGATAATGGCAGGACTGTCATGCAGAGGTACCTGGACAGGTGGAAAGAATTGGCCAACAGGAACTTTATGAAATTCAACAAGAACAAATGCAAAGTCCTGCACCTGGGAAGAAAGAATCACCTGCAACAAGCATTGGAGATTGATTCCCTAGGGAGCAGATTTGCTGAAAAAGGACCCGGGGTACTGGTATACAGACAGCAAGCTGAACATGAGCCAGCAGTGTGCCCCAACAATAAAGAAGGGATCGTGGGCTATGTTAACAGGAGCATAGCCAGTAGGTCTAGAGAAATGATTCTCCCCATTTAGTCAGCACTTGCTGACCACATTTAGAATACTGTGTCCACTTTTGTCCCCCCTCTTACAAGGAAGACATCGGTGAACTGGAACAAGTTCGCAGAGAGTCAGCAAGGTGATCAGGAGGCTGGAGCACATGCCCTCTCTGGAGAGGCTGTGGGGATTACCTTTAGCTGGGGAAAGAAGGGGCACCTCAGAGCAGCCTTCCGATAGCTGTAATAAAATTGCTTAGAAGACAGAGCCAGGCTCTTCACAGTGGTACTTAGTGGGAGGACAAGAGAAAGCAGTCATAAATTGAAACTAGAGAGTTCCAGCTGGTTATAAGGAGGAACTTTTATACCACAAAAACAGAGACTGTACAGGGACCCCAAATACTACTGCAGTTCTTTCTTGCTCTTATTTCTGAAACCAGTACTATCCTTCTCTTGTTTTGCTTTCCGTGAGTTTATTGTGTTGCAAATTTACAGTAGAACTGTAATGTATTTCTCCTTCTGAAAGATCTGAAGTGCACTCATGTTTCAGTTATTCCTGTAATTTCCAGTTTCATATCCCACATTAATAGGTCTGTTTCCATCCCTTTTGTTGTCCAGTTTCTTGTTTTAATTTGTGTTTTACTTAATTGGACTGCTAAAGGACCAAGAACTAAAAACATGATTAATGTGGGACTGGAAGATAATTTTAAAATGTGCTGAGAGCTCAACTTACGTTAACACTTCATGAAACTTTAAAAAACAAAAACAAAACAACAACAAAAACAGCACCCAAAAGATTGATGAGGTAAAGGCATCTTGTAATAAACTGAAATTATTGCTCCTGTTCTAAGGAAATGAGATGAACGACACTACAAAATGGTCTGAAAGACACCTGGGGGAAAAAAAGATAAATTTACATGATTCGGAATTGTGTATGAAAGTCAATGAGTTAAGGTAAGAATTCTTCCCAAGTATAGCTGTGCAAAATAATATAAGTTGGAAGAGTCATTTTGTCTAACCTCCTGCTCAGAGAGGTGCTAGCTTCAGAATTAAATCAAGTTGATCAGGATCTTGTTAGTCAAGTTTTGAATATCCTCAAGGATGGGCTTTCCACAGCCTCTCTGGGGAATCTGTTCCAGCACTTAACTACTGTCATGGTGAAGATTTTTTTTTTTTTTTTTTTCCCCCCCTTTCATCCAGTCAGAATTTCTCTTGCTGCAACTTGTTACTCTTGCAGCTCATCCTTCCACTGTGCAACCCTGAGAACAGTCTGACTTGTCTTTTCTATAGCCCATCTTCAGGTACTGCAAGACAGGAATTTAGATCCCCCCTGCTCCCTCTTAACCCTTCTTCAGTTTGAACAGAATCTTTCACCTTGGCCTGTCTTGGTATGTCGTGAAGTCCAGCATATTTTATGGCCTTCTACTGGACTCTGCGGTTCATTGATAACATACCTTGCGCAGGGGTGGCACAAGACTGGGTTTGGTATTACAGATGTGGACTCATTAGTGCCTAATAGAAGAGTCATCTTCCTTTAACCTGCTGGCAGTGCTGTTGCTAATGAAGTGCAGTATGCGGTTAGCTTTCAGTGCTGCATCGGTGCACTGCTGACCCATGTCCAACTTACCCACCAGGACCCAACGCCCTTTTCTGTAAAGCTGGTTTCTAGCCAGCGAGCACCCAGCCTGTACTGTTACATGGGGTTATTCCATTTCAGCTGCAAGATGCTGTGTTTGCCTTTGTTGAACTGCTTGAGTTTCCTGTCAGCCCATTGCTACGGCCTGTTGAAACCCATCCAAGTGGCAGCTCCACCCTCCAGTATATTGATGACAGCTCCCAGTTTAGGATCATCTGCGTACCTGCTGAGAATTTTTTCTGTCCCATTGTCCAGCTCGCTAGTAAAGCCATTTACGATACTGGTTTGACTCCTACATGATACCGCTTCTAAGTGGCCAACACGTAGACTTTGAATGCTGACTGCTAATCTTAGAGCCCTACTGTCCAGGCAGTTTGTCGCCTACCTTGTAGCCCACTCATCTCATCCATGTTTCACCAGTTTGGCTCTAAAATCAGTGGGAGACCATGCAAAAACCTTTTATAAAGTCAAGGTAGACAACATAACACTGTTCTTCACTTTTTTACTAAACCAGTCTTTTTGTTACAGAAAGCTAAATTTGCCCTTGGTAGGCCTATGCTGATTGTTCCCAGTCATCTTCTTATCCTTCATGTGCCCTGGCATGGCTTCTGCGAGGATTTGTTCTGCAGTCTTCCTGTAGGGTGAGGTTAGGCTGAACAGCCTGTAATTCCCCAGGTTATCTTTCTTGCCTTTCTAATGGATATGATTTTTGTCTTTTTTCAGTCATCAGGAACCTCATCCAATTGCCATGGTCTTTCAAAAATGGTAGCAAAGCTGCCTTGCAATGACAGTAGCTAGCTTCTCAACATCCTCAGTTGCATCCCATCCACTCTCGTGAACTTCTGGATGTTCAGTTTGCTTAGGTGGTGCTTAACTTGATCTTGCTCTGCTCTGGGTAGTGTTCATTCCCATGTTAGTTTTGATAGTCTCTTTAAGTAGTCCAGGTTTTGTTCATTTTTGTTCCACAAAAATTATTTGTTTCAGGGTTTTTTTGGAAGGAGTTTAGTTACCTCAGGTCATGTAACATGTAGCAGAAGGTTAATTAAGTAGAGTTGTATAATATTTTGATATGTGGGGCAGAAATCCTCTATGTTTTTCACACTGCCTATTCAATAGAAGTTTTTTGATTGGAGTGTTTGAGGAAGAAATTTTCATTCACTTCTAAATACAAAAATTCCTTCTTCATAAAAAGTGCAACGTATTTGAAAGACTATCTATTTTATATATCTATAGATATATAAAAGCAAATCATAACTTTGCATTGTTTACATATTAACTGTTAGCCAAAGTTGTCAAAGGGTAGATAGTAGTGAAACTAAAAATGATTAAATCAGTTGAAAAAAGTATCCAATCTGTAGTTATTCTATATGTTTTAAGGTGTGTTTTGTTTCTAACAGATTTTGTCTTCTAAGAGTGATTCCCGTTTGAAGCACTTACTGCAGCGAGCACCTGAGTATTGTCCAGAATCAATGGTAAGGCTTGCTAGCTTTTAATTAAAGAAAACAAAACAACTAATCTTATATTAACAAAGTTTTGCTTGCAAAAATAAGGTATTAAAATTACTAGTATTTAATTTACTCACTGAGTTTTGAGCTGGTAGAACATGTGTGTTTGTCTTCAAACCTTCTCTTCCTTGTTATGAGGACTAGAAAAATTCTTACAATGAGAGCTGATCCTCAAAGTAGGATTTTTATTTTTTTTCATATATTATGCTACTTGCAATGAGATGGGACTTGACTTGACAGTTTTGCTAGGTGTCGTGGTTGTATAAGCTATGAAATGCAATGAAAATCTGACCTGTGTTGTAAAAAATTGTGCTGGGTGATTGCCACTTGGATGTTGATGGCAGCGACTTAAATTAGATTATGTGTTCCTGCTTGTGTGTGGGACAAAGCTGTAAGGTCTTGGTTGGGCTAAGGCAACAAGACTCTGATAGCTGCTCTGAATGGTTTATGGCCATATCTGACAAACTGAAGTAATGCTTTTATTGGATAAGTAAGTTTATGGTTTCCTAAAAGTTCTCACTAAAAAAATGAAGGATGTAGTCTGCTCCCTGTCTTTAGAGATGTTCTAACTGGCGAAGAGATAAGCACTATCATTCAGATTGTAAATTCTGGAGTCTTATCTCTTGGCAACTTAGAATATCTCAGCACATTTGCTGTCAGAAAGGTCTGCATTATTCTTGTAATTTTTGTTACTTCTAAACAGTATCAATCATGTTTCCAGCTAGCCTAAAACATATACTCAGCTCAAATGGGCAACGTGTAGGAGTAGTAAATCTGAGAATGACATTTTATAAGCAACTTTGCAAGAGTGTGTTTGCTTATAGATCCTTTCCTCCTGTGTGTCAAAAGTATTGCAGATCCATTGCAACTTTACAAAGTCATTAATTCCTGTGATGACAGAATTACTGCATGACAATATGGGTTGCTCTTTAAGTGTGATTAAACTTTTTGTTTTGTTTTAAAGAACATGTTCAGTACTCTTTCATTTAAAGCCCCGTGTGGTGGGTTGACCCTGGCTGGAGGCCAGGTGCCCACCAAAGCCACTCTATCATTCCCCCTTCCTCAAGTGGACAGAGGGAGAGAAAATATAATGAAAGGCTCGCGAGTCAAGATAAGGACAAGGAGAGATCACTCACTGATTGCCGTCACAGGCAAAACAGACTCAAGTCAGGGAAATTAATTTAATTTATTGCCAATTAAACAGAGTAGGATAATGAGAAATAAGAACAAATCTAGAAACACCTTCCCCCCACCCCTCCCTTCTTCTTGGGCTCAACTTTACTCCTGACTTCCCTACCTCCTTCCCCCCAGCGGTGCAGGGGGATGGGGAATGAGGGTTACGATCAGTTCATCACACATTGTCTCTCCCACTCCTTCCTCCTCAGGGGGAGGACTCCTCACTCTTCCCCTGCTCCAGCATGGGGTCCCTCCCATGGGAGACTGTCCTCCATGAACTTCTCCGGCGTGGGTCCTTCCCATGGGCTGCAGTTCTTCACGAACTGCTCCAGCATGGGTCCCTTCCACGGGCTGCAGTCCTTCAGGCACAGACTGCTCCAGCGTGGGTCCCCCACGGGGTCACAAGTCCTGCCAGAAAACCTGCTCCAGCGTGGGGTCCTCTCCACAGATCTGCAGGTCCTGCCAGGAGCCTGCTCCAGCGTGGGCTTCCCACGGGGTCACAGCCTCCTTCGGGCATCCCCCTGCTCCGGCGTGGGGTCCTCTCTCCCCGGGCTGCAGGTGGAGATCTGCTCCACCGTGGACCTCCCTAGGCTGCAGGGGGACAGCCTGCCTCATCGTGGTCTTCCCCACGGGCTGCAGGGGAATCTCTGCTCCGGCGCCTGGAGCATCTCCTTCCCCTCCTTCTGCACTGACCTGGGGGTCTGCAGGGCTGTTTCTCTTACATATTCTCTCTCTTCTCTCCCAGTTGCTGTTGCACAGCAGTTTTTACCGTTTCTTAAATGTGTTATCACAGAGGTGCTACTAACATCACTGATGGGCTCAGCCTTGGCTAGCAGCAGGTTCATCTTGGAGCTGGCTGGAACTGGCTCTGTTGGACATGGGGGCAGCTTCTGGCATCTTCTCGGAGAAGCCACCCCTGCAACTCCCCCTCTCTTCAAAAACCTTGCCACGTAAACCCAATACACCCCTTAAGACTTGTCACTTGCCTTCTTACTCTCTGCAGAATTTTCCTCTGATTTAATCTAATTAAGGTTTTCCTAGTGCTTGCTTAAAAAATACTGAATTCAGTAACATTGTACTAAAATCCATGTAATCCTTCAAGGCTTTTCTATACTCTTGTCATTTTAAGTACTATGCTGTGATCATATTGTCAAAGTGTTGTAAGACTCCAGTTGTAGGATGTTAAACGTCTAGCATACGGTGTATTGCAACTCCCATAGCTTTTAATTCTTCAGGCTTCTAACACAAGTGCGCCCACTGTAACTGCGATATGTAGTTGTTTCTGACAGTTGAACTAAAATTCTTACCTTAGACAGAATTCTTCCTCTGCTGCCTAGACCTCCTTCTTCCAGGCTATTTGTAACTTTTATTGGGTGGGTAACATAAGTACCTGTGGCAGACCAGTGTCTGACCTGACATTTCTTTTATACTAGCCCCAGTGTAAAGAACACCCCGTAGTCAGCTTGGTTAGTAGTCTTGGTAATAACAGTAATGAGATAGGGACAGCAACTCTTTGGTAAGCTCTTCACCTGCTTGGGTTTTTTCTGCCAAAAAAAGAGAAACATTTACAGAATTCTTCTGCCTAATACCACCAGCCACTTAGGTCATTTAGCAGGACCTGTGCTTGGGACCAGAAGTGCTTTGCAGTTGGGGTGAATCCAACAGATCCCTATCGTAACTTTCCATGTTTGTAAACTTCACTTACACAACTCTTTCTTCCATGTATCTATCTTTCCCTGAAGCTACATTTCTCTGGTCTCTGGAGTACCTTAAAACCTCTTTCTTTTGTTTTGTGTGCGGTTATACGTGTTGTTGGTGTGCGGGGGGGGTAAGCTAGTGGAAAAGAGTGCTAGGACAATAAGTTCTCCACAGGTCTTGGTCCTAGATAAATCTTTTGTGTGTGTATGTCTAAACAGTTGCTACTTAGTTCTCTAAACACTGGTGGAGAAAGTTGACTAGCTAGTATATTCCAAGTAATCACAGTATGTTCTGGACCTACAAAAAAACTGCTGCTATTGATTCCACACTCTGTAGATGGCAGCCTTCTTGTCAAAGCAAGTGGTACTCAGCTTACATAATGTAGAACTTCTTCAAAAGATGTTTCAGACATAAGGATTCTTCAATAGGATATTTAAAACCCAGGGCAAAAATGCTGAAAATGCTGTTTTGTGTCTGCTAGAAACAATCTTACTCTGTAGATTTACTTTTGCTTAATTGCATTTTACTTTTCAGGGAGAAGTGTGGGGTTGTATAAATTCTTCTTTGCCAGGTAAGAAGTACTAGTTTACTATTGAATCGTGTTGCTTTTTCACCATAGGCATTTTTTTGATGTTGTCTACCACCTGCACCTATAGATTTCATGATAATTTAACTTCCATTATGCTTCCATTATAAACTGTATTTAGTGTCTAGTTTCCTTTAGTCTAAACTGGTTACCTGTGCATTTTTCTTAACACTTCTTTTCCTGGTTAGAAAATGCTTAACATGTTTGTATGATTAAACATGCATGCTTCTGTGACACATCCAAGAATAATCAAAAGTTTCTTTCCTTTAAAGGTTTTCTATTATTTTTAGTTTCAGTATACCTTAGCATTAGCCTGATCTATAAAATCATGGATTATTGCAACTTTGCTCTAGATGCAGTATAATTTGGAAAAAAAGTTAGTAACGGGGGAAATAGAACTAGACAAACAATTTAAGAAGTGCAGAGGCTCAGATCAAGAACCAAACTGCTTGCTACAGGTGGATTTAGAAAGTTAAAGCATAAATCACAAGACAGGACTGTTATGTTAAAAGGAGAGATCAGAAATAGATGAAATTGGAACTTAACTAGTACTATTGTATCATATGTCATTTCTAAAAGACTGAGTGAAATTAGCATGCTATGGTTGAAAAAGTGGTAGTGAGGAAAGAGGAGGCTGTAACAGTTTTATGGCATCTGCTCAGAATGACCCCACACACACACACAGCTTCAGAGGCAAAATGTTGATTCCAGTGCGTGCAAAGAGATTTGCTGTCTTATATTTTGCTAGTTTTACTTAACCAATATTATCTTTTGGAGTTGCAGTGCTTCTGTCTCATCTAAAACCTGATAAATTGTTAGTTGGAGACAATACCTAATCTTCATTAGCTATATACAAGCTCAGTAGCTATATACAAATGGATGGCAATGCTTTTACTGGAAGTGAGAAATACATATTGGATTTTGAATGTTAGGTTTGTGTAAGCAAGTGAAAAAGCATTGGAAGTCTTTGTTAATGAACCACTCCCAAATTGTCTTCCTGTACTTTCTAAACTGGTGTGAGGCCTCTTCCGTGCCTTTGTGGTAGGAATCTATTATCCTCTGATCTATGGAAAAAATGTCACTTCTTCAATGGTGATGTAAACCATAGTTTAGTCCTGTGTGATAAAAGTTAAATCTTCCTGTAGTATCCTGAGCGGGTATCCTGAACTTTGTACCTGCACAAAGCCAGTCACTTTTCCTTCTTCTTGCATGTGAAGTTACGTTACTTTTTTCTTCTTCTTTAACTTGAGCCACTTCTAAAATTCTTTTAAGTATTCTCCAGTGAGAACTGTAGGATTTTGTAAATTAATGGTGTGTATATGAGACAGCATTATAGGGGAAGCTGGTATTCCCTTTCTGGGTTATCAGTAGAACTGAGCGCCTCTGTGAGGTGCCTGTACACCAGCACACGCAGCGTGGGGAGCAAACAGGCGGAGTTAGAAGTCTGTGCGCGGTTACAGGGCTATGATTTTATTGGGGTCACAGAGACATAGGAGGAAGGCTCCCAGAGCAGGAGTGCTGTGATGGACAGGCCAGGAAGGTGAGGAGGGGGAGCTGCCCTTTATGTGAGAGTGTAACTGCCATGCATGGAGCTCTGCCTGGGGATGGATGATGAGCCAGATGAGAACAGCACATGGGCATATGAGTGGCATAGTATGGGCATATCAACATATTAGTGAGCAGCCCAATATGGGTGATGTTGTGGGTGTCAGCTACAGACTGCCTGATCAGGAAAAAGTAGTCAGCGCAGGCTTTCCCCTGGAGTCCCGGCCATTTTGGGCGGCCTCCGCTCCCCCGCTCCCCTCCACGGGCTGGGGGGGACAGCCTGCCGCCTCACCGCGTCCTCCCCCGCTCCTCCTCCTTCCCTGACCTCGGTATCCGCAGAGGGGTTCCTCTCACATCCCACTCCTCTCTCCGTGGCAGGTTTCCCAGCAGGTGGGTTTTCTTTGTTTTTTTTTTCCCTTCTGAAATCTGCTCTCCCAGAGGCGCAACCGCCGTCGTTGAGGGACTCAGCCTTGGCCAGTGGTGGGTCCGACTCGGAGCCGGGGAAGCTTCAAGCAGCTCCTCACAGGAGCCAGCCCTGCAGCCCCCTCCCCTGCTACCAAAACCCTGCCACACAAACCCAAAACAAACTGGAAGAAGTCTCATGTTCACAGGCCGTGATGCTCATGAGCAACTATAATTACTCTGGTACCTTTTGAAGAGAACACAGGAGAGCACAGGCAATCTACTTAGAAGAATCCCATAGGATACGGCCCTGGAGAGAAGAGGGGTCCAAGAGAGCTGGTTGATGTTCAACGATCACCTTATCCAAGCTCCAGTTAGAAAAGCCAGAGCCTATCTGGAGTTAATCCTGGTGAGGTATGTGAAGGACAGCCAGAAAGCTACCCTGTTTCTTTAACTACATCAGCAGCAAAAGGAAAACCAGGGAAAATGAGGGCTTGCTGCTGAATGGGGCAGGAAACCTGGTGACAAATGACACTAAAAAGGCCATGGCTGCCTTTGCCTCAGTCTTTACTGGTAAGATGAGCCTTCAGGAATGCCACATCCCTGAGATCAGTGGTAAAGTCCAGAGCAAGGAAGGCTTGCACTTGATGGAGGATGATCAGGTTGGGTAATATTTAAGCAAATTGAACATAAGTCTGTGGGATCTGATGGATACCCTTACAAGTGCTGAGGGAGTTGACTAATGTCATTGCAAGGTTACTCTCAATAATCTTTGAAAGGTCATGGCTATTGAGAGAGGATGATGAGGACTGGAAGAAAGCGAATCTCACTCCTGCCTGTAGAAAGGGCAAGGAGGACCTGGGGAACTACGGGCTGGTCAGTCTCACCTCAAACCCCGGGAAAGCTCCTGCGAACCATTTCCAAACACATAAAGGGCAAGAGAGTGATTGGTTATAGTCAGCATGGATTTATGAAGGAGAAATCATACTTAACCAACCTGATAACCCTCTATGATGAGGTGACTGTCTTGTTAGATGAGGGGAGAGTAGTGGATGTTGTCTATCTCAACTCTAGTAAGGCCTTCAGCACTGTTTTTTGTAACATCCTTGTAGACAAACTGATGAAGCGTGGGCTGGATAAGTGGACAGTGGAGGTGAATTGAAAACTGGCTGAAGTGCTGGGCTCAAAGGTTTGTGATCAGTGGCACAGAGTCCAGCTAGAGGCCAGTATCCCAGGGGTTGATGCTGGGTCTAGTCCTATTTAACATCTTCATTAATGATGGGACAGAGTGCACCCTCAGTGTATTTGCAGATGATATAAAACTGGGAGGAGAGGTTGCTAGACCAGGTAGTTGTGCTGCCATTCAGAGGGATGTTGACAAGCCAGAGAAATAGGCAGACAGGAACCTCATGAAGTTCCAGAAAAGGAAATGCAAAGTCCTGCACCTGGTGAAAGCCCCAGGCTCCACAGCACACAGAAGGCTGACCAGCTGGAAAGCAGCTTTGTAGAAACATACCTCAGGATCCTGGTGGACAGCAAGTGGAATACAATTCAGCAATGTGCCCTTGCAGCAAAGAAGGTCAACAGCACCCAGGCTGCATTAGGGAGAATGTTGCCAGAAGATTAAGGGAGGTGATCCTTCCCCTCTACTCAGCATTGATGAGACCACATCAGGGATACTGCGTCCAGTTCTGGGCATCTCGGTACAAGAAAGATATGAACACACTGGAGCAAGCCCAGCAAAGAGCCATTTTAAGATGATTAAGGGACTGGAACATATGTGAGGACAAGCTGAGAGAGCTGGGATTGGTTACTGTTGTCAAGAAGAGAAATCTGAGGGAGGTAAAGAAGGTGGAACCATACTCTTCGCAGTGGCAGGACAAGAGGCACTGAACACAGACTGAATAATGGTAACTTCCATTTAAATATAGGAAAAAACTTTTTTATTGTTAAGGATGATTGAACAGTGGAAAAGGTTACTCAGAGAGGTTTTGGAGTCTCCATCTGTGGAGGTAACCTTATTGGGCATGGTCCTGGGCAGTCTGCTCTAGCTGACCTTGCTTTGAGCAGGGAGGTTGGACTAAACAATCTCCAGAGGTTCCTTCCAACCTCAGTGATTCTGTGGTTTTCTTTCTGGTTTTTCTCCCCTTCAGCTGCCCTCAGTACAGAAAGTATTTCATAACAGAGTTTAGAATGAGGCCACAAACTGAGTTTTGATTGGATCAGCATCTCTGATTTTTTCTTAATACAGGATCCACAAAGTGTTTTCACACACACACACACACACACACGAAACTGTATACAGCCCTCCCAACATCGGTGTTGTCATGGACAATTGCAGAATATTGACTGGATAAACAGATGACTTTGGTAGTTATTTTCTTTCTTAACAGCTGTATGACATGCCTGGCAGTTTAGTTAAGAATGCAGGTGGAAACCTGCTTTGCATATGGGTTTCAATGGTATCCTGTCATAACACAACATATATGCTAAGTAATTTGGGACTCTGCC
Source organism: Aquila chrysaetos chrysaetos (assembly GCF_900496995.4). Lineage (NCBI taxonomy): Eukaryota > Metazoa > Chordata > Aves > Accipitriformes > Accipitridae > Aquila > Aquila chrysaetos. The sequence goes on along the minus strand of NC_044021.1, from coordinate 25,826,990 downwards.
TTATAATTTGCTGCTTGATATGTCCTTTGTGTATTTTCATTATAGTTTGTGTTTTCTCCTGTCCCATTCCTTCCCCACTGCAACTTGATATTAATGATCTGTGTTAAAATTTTGAAATTGTTTGATTTACCAGTAACTTCATTATGATAGTTACCTTAAAATATTAATATTCTCACAGCTACCACTTGAGCTACCATTTTCTTTCACATTTGTTTCCACTTCTTTAAACCCATCATAATGGTCTTCTATTAACTTTCTTTTATGGCTCATCCTCACAAAACAACGCTGTAAGTCATGTTTTATTGTCCTTGCCAAGACAGTGTTGTAAGCCTTAAATACTTAAGACTAGGTATTCAGGAATGTAAGTATTCTCTGAAAGAAAATTATTTTTCCATGTTTTCTGAAAGCAAGTATCATTAGTTTGTCAATGTTTATTTATTAAATCCAGTAGGCCTACAGAACATGGATTATTTTGGGGGACTTGTCTGGGAAATTATGTTTCTTTATGACCATACACACATGATGCTGTTAAAGAAACTGCTTACAAAAGATGATCGAGGGATCGCCAGCTGGAGAGGGGGAGGGAGAGGAGAGCAAACCCAGCAACCTAAAATTCTACATGATAAACTGTGTTCTGATTTTTTTAAGCCTTATCATTTTCTTTAAGCAAACTGTAGAAGACTTCAAAGAGACAAAAAAATTCTGACTTGGGCTTTCTTGCACCCTTCTTGACACATGCAACAATTGAACATGAAAGCCTAATTAATTTTCTTTTTTTTCCATCTTCCTTTTTTTTTTTCTCCTCAGTTTCCTTGGTATCATGGTGATCCAGCATTTCTTAGATATTTTCAGAATGTAGAATGTTTCTCTCATCACAAAATAAATGTATCAGAGATGACATTCTAATTTTTCATGTTTATGCAGCTTTTTACCTTTGTTTCTGACTTCAATACTCTTGTGGAGACTGCAGTAAAATGTTTATAATAAGGAAGAAAAACGTGTGTGTGTTGTAAGTCATCTCAATAATGTGATGTGGCTTCTGGAAACTTTTGGAGGAGATGTAGGACAAGAGCCTGTGTTATGCAACTAGATGATCTTTTATAGTTCAAGGATCTGTATTGTACTTGAATCGGTTAATTTGGTGAATAATCAGAACCATGGACTTTAGTCAATTAATTGTGCACTGAAGGTATATATTCATCTAGAAATACATGCATTTTAATTACCTTGACTACAAAATTAATTTTTAAGCTGCTGTATTAAAATTGCAGTTCAGTGTTTTTTGAAGATGGGACATCAATTTTTTTCTCCGCAAGCTTGTCTGCTACTCGTAAACATCCTGGGGAGAGGGCCACTTGCCAAGAAAATACTAACTATGGCTGAAACTTATCAGCGTTATTAATTTGGCATGTATTTGTAGCTTGCTTCATTCTTTTAGCACCATTTAGTTTCAGTAGAAGTATGTCTGAAAGCCACACACTCTGTAGTGCACAAAATATGGATGCTTGATTATTCAGTGGTGATTCACTGGTGACTCTTCAATGGTGACATTGCCCCTAAAGCTGCACAGCTGTTTTTATCATGCGTTTCTTCTGGATATAGCTGGTTATTGCAGCAGAGACTTCTGGAAGTCTTGTTTTCATATTGCACATGGTATTTCTTTTATGTTTTTAAGATTGCTTATACCTTACAATATCAGTCCTACTAATAAACATTCTACCAAATATTACTGTTTTGATTGAAAGGAGTTCTGTGTATAGCTCCACATATGAAAGTTATGCAGAAACAACTGCAATGTTATTTTAGGCTTAAAATAGAAACATAGTGATTAGTTGATTTGGCAATTAACTGTACATATGTTGTTAAACATATGTGCATGACTTCCATGTAGACATGCATTTACTTTTGGAATTAGTTTAAAACAATGCATGAAATTCTGAATTTTTGAATGTTGATTACAAACTACTACTGATGTGTGCACAACAGCCATCTCTTTAACACTTTCAAAAAGATGCTCAGTTTCCGAAAAACTAATTCCATACCCCGATTATGGAAGTGGAAGGTGAGGTGAATTAGCAGGTGTTTGTGGCCTTCACAGATGCTTTGAACTAGTTTGAATTGGAATGGTGAGACAATGCTCTGCATAGAAGTAAAGAGGATTTGGACAGTCTCCAAAAAGACCGGTAAATCACTGGCCTACAGTGCTTCCAGAAGGTCTGGACTGTTCAGGTGGTACACAGCCACTTCAGACTGACAAAATGCAGGCTGTAACCAAAAGCTGTTCTTCACCTTTGCCTCTCTGCTCCCTCCATCTGCTATGCAATCCTGCTACCTTATTTGTGTCGAGCATTAAGGTTTCAATTTGCATTTTAATAAATGTAATTAATATTTTAATTTGCTGGGGAAATATGTTAATTTAGCTAAAGATTTTGCTCCTCCTTTATAAATTTACTATTAGTGTGTTTTCTTAATTTGCCCATCAGAATGTCATGAAAGACCGATACTGGTAAGACTTTCTATGCAACCTGTGTTTGTAAAGCAAACAAAGTGTATTTTAAAGGCAGTTTTGTTCATGATAAATACTTACTGGTGATTGTTTTCCATTGACTGCAATGATTTTTTAATTACTGTTTTCCCAGTATTTTTCTTAGCATTTGAATTTAAGCTCACTGGTCTCACTCCTAGCTTTTCACTTCCCTTTTTTTAAAGCTGGACAACCCATGTGACTTTTCTGAATAGACATTTCTACTAGGCTTAAGGGCATTTTTTTAAATTAAGTGGTTGATTCTTTTACTTCATACTTCATATTTCTACATGAAGGATATGATTTTTGCATGTCCTAAAATACTGCTTTATTTTTAAAATACTCATAACAAAAATGAGTGGTTCATTTGAGCTAAATAATTCCACTCCCCACCCTAAGAAAAGAGAGTGTAACAAATTTGCCACAGCTGCTGGGCAGCTGCATAGGTTAAACCTTTCCTTTAATTATTTGTGTCTTTAAAGTTACATGAGAAATAAATAAGGAATGCATTCATCTTTTATTTGATTTCTGATGTCTTGAAAACACCAGAAGATCTGTACTTGTGAATAGATTAAGAGGATGAAACAACTTGTGGCAGCAATTTACTTTTCTATTAGCTTTATAGTAAGAAATTAGGATAATAGTGAAATAAATGGAAAAAGAGAGACAAGGAGATGGGAAACTTTTATTGAAGATAATTCTGGCTATGAAACCATGTTGTTGGAGGGGATAAACTACAGAGGAAGTGTTGTGGTTTAACCCCTGTAAGCAGCTAAGCCTCACACAGCCGCTCGCTCATTCTTCCCCTGGCGTGATGGGGGAGAGAATCGGAAAAGTAAAAGTGAGAAAACTTGTGGGCTGAGATAAAGACGGTTTAATAGGGAAAGCAAAAGCTGCGTGTACAGGCAAAGCAAAACAAGGAATTCATTCCCCACTTCCCATGGGCAGGCAGGTGTTCAGCCACCTCCAGGACAGCAGGGCTCCATCACACCTAACAGTGACTTGGGAAGACAAACACCATCACTCTGAATGTCCCCCCCTTCCTTCTTCCCCCGGGTTTATATGCTGAGCAAGACGTCCCATGGTCTGGAATATTCCTCTGGCCAGTTTGGGTCAGCTGTCCCAGCTGCATCCCCTCCCAGCTTCTTGTGCCCCTCCAGCCTTCTTGCTGGCTGGGCATGAGAAGCTGAAAAATCCTTGACTTGGTATAAACACTACTTAGCAACCACTGAAAACATCAGTGTGTTATCAACATTCTTCTCATACTGAACCCCAAACATAACACTATACCAGATACTAGAAAGAAAATTAACTCTATCCCAGCCAAAACCAGTACAGGAAGTTTGAAGTAAGAAACATACTCTGTGTTGACAAAGTTGGTAGAAAAATATGCTATTGAAACCAACAGGAGGGTGTGTCTGTAGGAGACAGCAGTGTTAATTTTAATGAGGTTTTTGATTTTTTTTTTTTTTTTTTTTTAATGAGAACAGGATTATCAAATTTGGAAAGTAACTGACTCATGGGGAGGGAAGGGAAAATGATGGCAAGGTTTCTCTTTCTACTTGTAATATGTGCTGTCATCTTATTTTCAAAGGAGTTTTGAAGAAGTCTGACGGGTGGGTTGGTTTAGGTTGCTGTGAGCTAGCTATTGCTGTGGAATGTCGGCAAGCATGTAAACAGGTAAGGCTTTCTAATTGTTTTTCTGTGGTTAATGTCAGGTGGCACCATGTTGAATTCATTTATGTATTACTTCTTATGAACTTCAGGTTTAATGCATTTTTTTACATCAAAATTAAATTATCACATAAACGCTTTTTAAAATTGCAAAATATGACTAGATACTTCCCAGGAAGTAGTCATAAATGCCAGCAACCAAATTCCAAAAACCAAAACATATAATTTACGTTTTTAAAGTGAATTTTCAGTAAAAAAGTACAAGTTCAAGTCTACTGAGATGAAAACCTAGTTTAAAAAAAAGTGGTGGGTTCGGCGGGGGGGGGATTTTGGGGGGGTATGTATTTTTAACTGTGCAGTAAGACTAGGCTGCTTGCAATGACTTGATGAGCCTGAAGAAGAAATTTTAAGACCTTAGGCTGTGCCTTTTTTGTACATTCTGATGCCACATTTAATTGCTCAGTAATGAAGACACAGTTAAGATGAAATCTAACCATGTTTATAACTTTGACACAACAGAAGTTCTGGTGTGAGAGCCGGTGAGCTGGCTGCAGGCATGTCCTAGCACCACTGCACTTGGGAAATGGAGCTAATCCACTTAGTTTTGCTTTGCATACAGTAGGTGTGTGATTATTGCTGATGTGCTCTAGTTTGTTACTTCATAGTAATTTATTGTCATAGTAATTTATTGACTGAATGCATAAAGATTCTGAAGCTCTCTTTGCTTATGCTAAACTTAGTTTCTTGAATTTTTTTGTCACAATCTCTACATGAAAGTTGTCATTTTAAAATAATGCTGAGTAGAAGGCAATGTGTGGCTGTTTCTAAGCTCTCTTTTTTTGTAGTGTAATGTTTAGTGATGCAATGTTGTGGTTACAGCCCCAAGTTTTTGTGCCTCTTCAAAGAAGTTTTTGTTCATCAGATGGAAGAAAGTTGGTTCTGGTATTACTGTATCACTGTTTTTGTCAAGTGACAATGTTAAGCATAATACATAAATTTAGCTATGACCTTTTTATTAAAAATCTGTGAAGCATTTTGTGATCCCCCCCCCCCCCCCGCCCCGAATATATGCTTCTGACCTTAAAAAAAAATCTTCAAATATAATTATGTATTGTCATCCTTGTAACTCAGTTCTGGAGCACAGGTGTACTTAATATTCAGTGTAGTGTCTTGCATATTACCTGTGTAATCTTAATCTTGGACCAGCAGCCTACTGCAAATTGTTGTCATGCAAAAAAAAAAGATGCTACCTTCACCCAAAAGCATATAGTTTAAACAACTTTACAAGAGATGACCAGTGAGTACACAAACTGAATAGTGTGGGAAAGAGATGACGAGTGAGTAAACAATCTGGGTACTTTTGATCTTCTGAAAAAGAAGATACATGTATCTGTTCCCGGATGCATTTCTTAGAAAAGTTTTCTAATTTATCCTAATGTTGAAGTGTTTTCCAGACCTGATAAAAACACTTCTGGTTATTGCAGTGTCCTATGAAATTCTGTTAATTTAATCTTACGATTGTTATATCATTTCTCATTATTCTCAGTCAGATGCTGTATTGTTTGCAGACTCTGCTGTCCCAGAATCTTGGCCATATTTTGTACTTTAGCTGACTCTGGTTGATTTTCACTTAAACTAAAATACAGATATTTGCCAAACATTAGGGATAATGGGAGATACTTGGATTTTAATTTTGATTCGTGAAAGTTGATGGGGTTTTGGAGGCATTTTGAAGAAGGAAATATGATAGTCCATATTTATCATATATGATAAAGTCCAAGGTCAGACTTTATCCTGGTATTTTAAATTACTGGAGGGGGAAATAACTAATAGTAGTAGTAGTAATAATTTTTAATACCTGTCATATGAAAAATGAGCAAGAGGTACTCTACAGAAGAAACTAATCTGCAGTTTGAAGGGAGGATTTCTGCAACTCAGTTTGACAATAGGAACTGTAGGCTGTACATAAAAGAGGGAGGAGACGGGAAAGAGGCACATAAGTGGTACTGAGCATGCAAAATGGAGAGATTTTTATGCTCAAGTTCTTCCATTTCCTAAATGTTTCCTGTGTTCTGCTCTATCTGATAAACCTTTCACAAAAACGAAGTTGCTTTGTGTGCTTCTGGTATCAACTAACTTCGTGCAGAAATATGAGGGTTTGGGTTTTAATCAAACATAGTATTGACAGTCATGGTTTCTGCTTTTTTTCTTAAAGTTTTACATGGATTCTTTAGGTTCTTAAAAAGGAACATTTAAATAGATCATGAATCCATGGTTAACACAGTTAATGTAAAGGTCGAATCATCTTTATTTTGCAACATGATTTTTATTTTTTTCTACTACAAATGGATAAATTTATCTGTCTTTCAGGCTTCTGCAAAGAATGATGTTTTAAAGGTCTGCAGGAAGGAATATGAGGTATGTGTATATGTGTCTGGATATATCTTACTAAAAATCAACTGTTTTATAAATTCTGTAAAAAGTATCCTGTAGAAGAGGGAAGTCCAGTCGTCTTACAGTTGTATTTCTGGATATACCCATTTTCATCCAAATGTAAATTACCTCTCTCTACAGTTTCTGTAGAAGTATAATCGTTTTCTGTAAAAACGTCTTGCCTTTTTTCAGACTTGCATATATCTTAATTTGAATGAAAAAGATGCAACTTTCAAAATGGAGACATGGATTCCAAAAGTTTTTGTTTCATAGAATTTTTGATGAAAGTCGGCATTCATTGTGAGCATTCATTCGGTCAGAAACATTTCAGCTTCTATAGTGGGAGAGTCAGCTTAAAAGTGACCTAAAGAAATAAACTCAGGAGAGAATAACCTTTTAAGTATCCTATCCTAATGTAAATCATTTCAAGTGAATAATTTTTTGTAACATCAGTGAAAATATAAGTGTTTGCAATTATTTTTACTGTTCTGCTTTTAAAATTAATCATCAGGATATTTTCAGAAATCTGCCTTTACCTGTGTTCTTTTTAACACAGTTTGTAGAAATGCTGGTCTGCTAGGACTTCTTTTCTTTCAACCTGTTTCTTAATTAAAAGCCAGATTCCTCCTCGCCCCTTTCATCTCATTTCTTCCTGCCCTGAATTAGGTAGTCCTGCATAAATTCTGCTCATAATCAGCAGTTCAGGATATCAGACATTCTCTGTTCTCTTGATTTGGGCAGAAGTAAAGCAGGTTTCCTGTTTTTCCAGGAAACGTTAAATTCCTCACCCCCCCCTTTGGTCCTTTTATAATCTACAGAGTATTTTCCTAGACTCTTCACTGTTGAAGTTACCATAGCTTGTTCTCGTAAAAATGAATTTTCATTGTAAGTAGTTCTGTCTCCTCTCGTGCTATGATATGCTATACTGTCAACATCTGTAAGCTTCTCCTCTGTTATGCTGGTCTGTTTCCTTCTTTTTTTCTGGATTTCTGCATTGCTGTAGGAGGTTGGCCAATATGGGTTGAAGGAGAACGGGAGAGGAAAGGTAAGAGATTAAAGAATGACTACAAAATGGTGATAGTCATCTTATTTACTTTTCCTAGTTCTTCTTTTTCCAGTTTTTATCTGGAATTTTGGAAAGTGGGTACCTTAGTCTTATTCAAGAGTGATCTTCCTGTTATTGTACAGAAAACCTTAACTCTTTCTATCTGTGCAACACAAAGAGAAGCAGAAGGAGAAAAATTATGGAAGAAGGAATCATTCTGGTTGGTGAAGAAGGAAAAAGACCTTTTTTAATGAGCATTAGGAGTAGTAGATACAGATACTGTGTTAGGGACAGAAATTAAGTATCTGACGTGGTAGATCTTCAGTTACTACAGAATTTTGTGTGACAATGGGTTTTCCTACGTATCTAGGCTTATAGGTACTCATGAAAAATAGTACTTGCAATGCTCTCAAGAGACCCCTCGGTTATATAAATTTAAAGGAAGTTTTGCCTGATAGGAGATTCCAAAAACTACTTCTGGAGGGAACCTGCAGTTTTTCACACCCTAGTCATTCTTTCTCCTTTTTAAAAAAAAAAAAAAAATTCTTGGTGCCTTGGTGAATGTGTCCTGCTCCCTCTGTACTCTGTGAGTAGCTTCTGTGTCTGTGACCAGTACCATACTTTGTACTCAGTTGGGTTGGCTGGGGAAGAAGCTGAGCAACTGGGAAGGGAGTGACTAGTTAAAACTGAAAGAGGTAACATCAGAAACAGCCTGTGAGTCACATAAATGCAATGTTGTCCATACTGTGTTTGCCTTTGTGTTTAAGAATTCATACTTCATTCACTAAAAATGAGGATCCAATTTAAGAATTAGTTTACAATAAAGATCATATTGCTTGTTCATCAGCTCTCAAGTCTGTTACTGAAGTATTGAATATATAAGTACATGACATGTAAGTAAACACTGGGTGAAATAAGAATATAAAAGTATAATTCCCTTTTTGCAAACACTCTCATAGCTTACCAACTTTAATAGCTTACTTATATACTCTTGTAAGGATTTCCCAGAGGATTTTCACAAACTTCTTACAATAGTTGACTGAACTGTGCATAGTACTTTTCTGTAGTCTTTTGAGATTAGGGAAGCAACTTCATGAGTTACCACAGCTTCCCACTAAGCTAGTGAGCATGAAGAATGAGGTAAGCCTTCAAGGGTAGGGCATAGGGTTCAGAGCAGTGAAAAAAAAAAAAACCAAACTCCAAGCAGTAGGTGTCACAAAGTTTGAAGTTGCAAAGCAGTCTTAGGTTGTGCAGTAGCAGAATCACTTTAGCATTGATGTGCCAGCTTTTGTAAGATTAATTGAAGATGCTTTTTCTGCTGATTGTATGTTTCTGGATGACTTTTACTGTAAATATTTATGGAGCTTGTGATTCTTCTAATTTGGAGACTTTACACATTTTAGAAATGAATCATGTTGTAATAAACTATTAATTTTTTGATCAGTGCATTGGAGATTACATGGCCTATTAAACATTTTTCATTTTCAAGTAGCGCTGCATACAGAAATTAAAAAATTTAACGCAACTTGCTGAATATTTTTGAGTGTTACTGAAATGTACTTTATTTGCCTTCTTCTGAAAGATTGTATTCTGCTAGTCCTTTTTTCCATCTTCTGCTTCTCAGATACTCATTTTGTCATCTTCATTTTTTTTCTCTAGTTCTATGTGTCTCAACTCTCTATCTTTCACTGCTTTCTTCCAGCTTTCTGCTATCCTGTTCATCTTCCTCTAAAAAGAAGGTAGGTAATAGTCAAAGGAACAAGAAAATTTCCATTAGATTGCAGTTCTTGAGTCTCTACACTGCATACTGTGAGTTCACCTCTCTGCCCATTAAGAACTCCAGTTCTTATTTCATGTGTACTAAATACGAAATTCAAACTTCTCTAGTTAATTGGCATTATGAGAGCTTTGCTGCAGCTGAGCACTATTAACATCTGCATGCGGTCGAAATCTAATTGGAAATGTTGCCCATTATTTAGCTTCTGCTCTTAAAACTGTTTCTGACACATAGTAAGCACTTCTGATATTCCTGGACTGTTAAAGGTATTTTTGCTCTCAGATTTGAGCACTGTTTAGTTTAATCTGACTTTGTTTTCGTACAGTTTTTATATACAGAAACTTCAAATGCAGTGCCTGCAGCTTCAAGTGCTGTAGTAGGGATTCAGAAAAGTATTCACTGTGCTACAGTATTGGGTTGTTGTATCTTCTAGGGTCATATGATCCTGTTTTATCCTGAGGTTTTAGTGAATGCTGGCTACCAATTACCCCTTCTGACAAATGCAGTCAGCAGTTTTTATCTAATTGTTTGTGCTGTTTACTCAGAGACAATAGATTATAACTCAAGGAACTGTTTAGGACATCAGTTAGGAAAAGGTTCCAAAACAGTTTTGATGAACTGCTAAGGCACATGGCTGTGTGTGACCTCTGGAAGTACTACGTAAGGAATTCAGGGTGGACTCTGATCATATACTACACATTGTAGCCAATATTATTGTCATCATATCTGCTGGTTCTTTTTGTCTCTGTTCTCTACTGTTCAAAGAAGGTTGATAAAACACTCAATGGTCTTGCCAAAATACAAATTCCAGTCATTTTGTTCTACCTTACTGTGCAAGTGTTCTCACTTCTTTACTGGTTTACATAATTGAGGAAAATCTTGGCCTTACGTGTTTAATTACTGCAGGTTTTTAAAGTTCTTAACAGATGTGCACCATCATTGAAACTTCAGCTGACTCCACTAAACCTTAGTACATTACCTTCTGACTTTATCTTCTGTTGATAAATTCAAAGATTAAATGAAGTCAAGGAGAGATTAACAGGACTTTCATTGCTGTTCTCATAGAGTGAAGCATTTTGTTTCCTAGTGCATTTGTTAACTGTAGGTAATACTTCTAAATTAAGATGGCCTTAATTGGATAGGATCCATATTCAAATATTTAACATGGTTAGGTTGCCCAGGACAACAGTACTAAACTTATTTTTCTGCCAGAGTTAGTAAATATAGATAACATGATAATTTTTAGGGAGGAAAAAAATCTTTGACTTTTAGTAAAATACTCTTGATTTCTGGTATTAAGGAACACCTTCGCTGTTGCTTTTCATTCAAGACACAAGAGGCAGCTGTTTAGAAAAAATGCGCTTATAATATAAAAGCATGCCTTACAATACAGAAGTCTTCTTCCTTTAGCAAAATGTTCTGCTGTATTTGTGTTTGTGTGCATGCATTTTGGTTTTTGAGCCGTTACCTGCAGCTGATGAGCTCCAAAAAGAGCGAAACCAGTTAGGTCCTGCAGTACTGGCTAAAATCTTTCTTCAAGGAGCTTCTGGTGAGGAAGATGGGACAATGTTCTCTGCTGGATAAACTTCAATTGCCTTTTTCAATTTCCATAACACCAAAAGGTCTTTGAGACTGTTTTCTTTAAGGCATACGCGGCTGTGTTGCCTGTGTCTGCCTGCCACTTTCCATTCCTTCTGCTTGTAGTCTCAATGGCTTTAATTACCAGTTTCAGCAACATTCGGTTTTAAAAAAAGAGAAGTCTGAAAGATGAGATTAATGCACAAGTAAAACAAATCATTATGTTTGTTTTTTATAAATTTCAATATTGCCATTTTTGTTCACTTAATATTTTATTCACAAGTTGAAAATGGAGTATCAGACTTCGTGTGTGTACACAGTATTGCCTTTTTATCCTCATTTTCCCAGATCTTGATGTCTTAGTTCTTCCTTTAAAGAGAACATCCTTTTCCGCTGTTTTGGGTTTTTGTGGGGTTTTTTTATTTTGTTTTTCCTTTACCTATATCTCTGTTTTATCTTTTGCTTTGTTTTCTCTGTCTTTCTCTTCTGCCAGCTCACTAGCAGATTCAGAATGAAGCTTGAATGGGCAGAAAAGCTGCTGATTTCTTAAATGAGTGCTACTTTACTAGAGATGGGCATTAACCCTGTGTTCTGTAATGAAGTTATGGTTAGTAATTCAAATCAGACTGACTGTCTAATGCTGTTACCAGCTTTACTTACGAGCAGGTGACTTCACACTAATTTATTTATTTTTTAAGATTCTCTCGTGTCTGTATAGCTACGCTCCCCACACGTGTACCTGTACTTTCTGGGAAACTGAACAATTGTCCAGACCTACACAAAGAGCAAAGTCAGCACCCAAATTAGCACTGTATTCTGTGGTGGCTACAGGCACTACCGTTTCATGAAATACGGTGAGTTGTTTAACAACTCAGTGCAGATGCAGTTCTTCCTTCTTCCAACTGCCCTTTGTCCACACATTCCCTCCTACTGCTAGCCATACAAATATAGTTCTCCTTACCTTACTCTGCCCCTGGCATCTGGCAGGTCCTTCTAAAAGATGATATCTAAAAGATATCTCTATTCTATATATTCTATATATCTACTCTGTTCTAACTTAGTATTACATCTGTTGAAATCGCTGATTTAAATTCCTGGGAGATGAGAAAAAGGAGTTTTCAATAGGGTTACTGGGAAAAATCAGGTCATGAGAAGATGATTACTGCCAGAGCTGGTGTAAAGGCATATAAAAGAGGGAACAGGGAGAGAAGAGTTGAAAACAAGGTGGAAAAGAGAAGTAAGACCACCTCCTCTTAACAGAAATATGAGCATTATTACAGTGATTAAGCAGCCTGTAGAACTATAGTTTCAAAGTACAGAAAGAAGAAGATTTATTATCTGGTTAGGGCATCCTGCCTGTACAAAATTGGTGTGTAAAATTGCTGTAAGAAGATAATTTTGTCTCAACTTGATCCCTTCTTTAGAGGAGGAGCATTGGTAGACACCATAATCTTTTCAACATTCCTCTCTGGTTTGTGTGTGGTTATAAACTGCAATCTGAGCTAACAGGGCTAGTGACACTAAAAAGCAGGCCTGAACTGCTTTTTAATAATTTTTTTTGGTAACATTCAACTTTTAAATAACATGACAACTTTTAGCTGGGTTTATAGCAGCATTACATCATGGTTTTAAGTATTGTTTGTGCTAACAGTATGGTCAAGTACTTGGGTATAACCATGACAGACAGACTGACTTTAGCCTTTTCAGGAGCCTCTACCATCCTAATGCATTAATTAATAAAGTTACAGTGGTGCTTTCTACCTAGCTGGTTTGTATGCAGCCTCTCAGTGCTTGATACAGGGTGGGTGTGGAGAAGTCTAATTTCAGCAGCTTCTGAGGACAGTCAGTTTTGGGTCAGAGTGATGTTGTGTATGGCAGTTCCTATCTGACAGTCGTTTCTTTCTTCATACATGGAAGTTCCCAAAGAAACCAGGTGGGCACAGTGAAACAGTGACTTTCTGATAACCATTTTCTGGCATCCATAGAGAAGGATTTATGGTGCTATAAAAATGACATGAGCCTTTAGGCAACAGTATAAATCAGTTCTTTACAGATGTAGGATGGTGACTCTGTCTACATGTTCTGTTTCCATGAGTTCTATTGTCCCTCGTCCGTGTTAGAGATGAACAGGTGACAGGATTTGCTTTGTGGGTAGTAAAGAGGAAAGATCTGAAGTGAATCAGATGAAAACTTGCTGCTGGAATGAAGAATGTTGCTGCGAATTCATTCTCAGTCTCAGAGAAATTGTGCAGTATCTGTGCTCTTGGGAGAAAAGAGCTAAAATTTGGTAGGGGATATTTGAAGAATGAAAATAGAATGTCTTAATTGTTACTTTGTGAGGGTTTGGGTGTTGTTTTTATGTAAGGCAGACTCTTGAATTTTTATGTGAGGTGTTCTCAATAGACCTGTGCTTTTATTCATGATCGCTAAATTTACAAGTAGTTGGTGTTCATGGAAAACTAACTTACATTTTGAAGTTAGATTTGTGTTTATTCTCTTATGGTCATTATTTCAGTGCCACGTCTGCCATGGTTTACCCGTGATTTAAATTTATTTCTGACTGTAAATAGAAGAAAGTGATGCTGCTTATTACAGTATTGGGACTGTCCTCTTTAAAATCTTGTGTTTGACTGTTAACATATTTCACTATCCAAAAATATATTATCCAAAAGATTATATAATTGTGAGACTGTAGAAAACAGGATTGTGGCACTATGATTTACATGACATAAAGAGTAATTGGCAAGTTGGAACATGTGATTTAATTTACAGCATAAAATAAAATCATTAATCGTGCGATACAAACTGAAACATCAAGGCTTGAGGCTTTTCAAATCCAGCTTAAAATGTGAGTCTTCTATCTTCTGGTACAGTAAGTAATGCTTTTGGCTCTTCGGATTTTCATCAGAACTGTCTATGCAGGAATGTTAATTCATTTGAATGCTAATTCACGCATAGAGAGCCAATGTGTGATCTGAAGTGCTTACTCTTAAATGAACAACAGAAAAGAGGATGAAGATAGCTATGAAAATGAAGCACAACATTTAAAAAAGAATCATGTTTTTACTTGGGTACTTACAAAACTTTCATGAGGGGAAAAAAAATTTTACAAAAGGGAAAGTGGGATTGTAGGATTCTCCGGTTCTCTAGTGGAATACATGTGCTTAATGAGTAGCACTTCAATGAAATAAGAAGTTGAGACTCTATAATATTTACTGATTCTGGTGTCAGGATTTAAGATGTCTGAAGGTGAGTAGGTAAGAGAAAGGGTGCAAAAAGTGTGGGTTGTATACTGGAGCCGTCTAGTAGAGATGAGACTGCCTGTTTGTGCCACTCCTGTGAACAGTGGTATGTTCTGCGTTTACCCTTCCCTGTTCGGCATAACTGAACGTGAGCAAGCTGCTTGAGAGGAAATCCTCAGCATTCAGATGTTGTAGTTACTGGTATTTTTATGAGTTACTGGGAGATTTGATTACATTGATATTTACTTTGCTTTTCTCTGTACTCCTACCTAGACGGTAGTGGGGGAAATAAGGATGCTGCCGAAACAGATTAATTGATTCAAATGATCTCTGAGAAGAAAGCAAGTAGAGAATATGAATTGAAAAACAAACTGCACTCTAAACAATCTCTAAGACAAAAAAAAAAAATCAAGATGATTCCTAACACGTTTGTATTTCCTTCACAAATTTTCACAAAAATACCCCAAAGATTACTGGGGATACCCACTTCTCTGCAATGCAGTAAATACTAATTACTAACGTGGATGAAGAATCTGGTGAACTACTGATCTTAAGTTAGGTCTGCATTTTGAGGTCTCTTTCTTTTCTTAGGTAGAGGTAGTGGCACAACTGATATTTTGCTGTACTGGAGCAAGATTTTAATCCCACGTTATGTTTGTGGATCAGTATGACAGTCTTTCTGTTTTCTTCTCTAGATGCTGTGTAAAATACAAATTTGTTTAATGATGGGGATAGGGGAAATGAAGGAGATCAGGAACTTTATGAAGATGGGGATTGTGTTTTCTCACTATGTTAATGTATTTGATCACTTTTTATAATCTGGTGTTCTGACGAGCGTGGAGGTCAGGTGTGCAGGGGGTTCAAATTTCTTTTTCACAATCATACAATTTTAAAGTCTTTGATAATTGGCAGCTACATTTCGGAATTTCAACCTCATGATGGAGTTCTGGAAAGCTTATATACGGTATCTGGTTTTTTTAAGAAGAAATATGCTTTTTTAGTGTGGGGAAGACTGTGGTTGTTTTGGGCAAGAGTGCAGTAGTCTTGAGGGAGGGGATTCTGCTCCGATCGGGGGAGAGCCCGCCAGCGGTACTGCGTCCAGATCTGGGGTCCTCGGCGCAGGAGAGACGCGGACCTGTTGGAGCGGGTCCAGAGGGGGGCCACAAAAATGATCAGGGGGATGGAACACCTCTCCTACGAGGACAGGCTGAGAGAGCTGGGGTTGGAGAGTTAGAGGAGAGAAGGCTCCGGGGAGACCTTATTGCCGCCTTTCAGTACTTATAAGAAAGATGGGGACAAACTTTTTAGCAGGGCCTGTAGCAATAGGACAAGGGTAATGGTTTTAAACTAAAAGAGAGGAGATTCAGACTAGATGTAAGGAAGAAATTTTTTACGCTGAGGGTGGTGAGGCACTGGCACAGGTTGCCCGGAGAGGTGGTCAGCGCCCCATCGCTGGAAACATTCCAGGTCGGGTTGGACGGGGCTCTGAGCAACCTGATCCAGTTGTGGATGTCCCTGCTCATTGCAGGGGGGTTGGACTGGGTGACCTTTAAAGGTCCCTTCCAACCCAAACCATTCTATGATCCTGTGATTGCTCTGTGGATTAGAGTCCTCTGAAACAAAACAGCAGGGTGTATGTGTTTTCCTTCTTCTGTTATTTAACATGTTGTATATCCTGCAGCTTTACCTTTTGGTTGCAGTTTGAGGGAGTCGGTGGCATGCTTTAGCTTTTGAGGTATATTGTTGAGTTAGTTTGTTGAGATTTTATATTTGCATGTGTGCATCTGTTCAGAGTTTTGGGGGTTTTTGGTGGTTTTTTTTTTTTCCACATAGAAACTTTAAAATTAGTGTCATTAAAAAAAAACCAAAAACATTTGGGGACACCCTATTATAGCATGCTGTTTCTAAGTTAGTCCAGGGAAGCCTTCCTATTTACTTGCTTGAATATTTAACTATTTTATTACGAGTGCACACAGAGCTAAGGTGACCCCTGATCTTTTAATTTCCTACTTTCAGTGGTTTTGTATAGTGTCTTTGTTTTAATCCAATCTAATTGGAACAAATAATAACAAAGTTAGATTTATTAGCTCATTATAAGAAATGACTGGACACTTAAATATTTGTTTGAACTTTTCCGTCTTGTAACGCTATTTTTGTTTTGATTTCAGAATGCTCTCTTTAGTTGTATTAACAGAAATGAAAGTAAGTATGTAATGAATAGTTTGTCTTTTTTGTTTTTCTTTTATACTGTTCTATCCTTTTTTCTCTAAAATGTAGGAAATTCTGTGGGTGTACATATACACAGATCACATGGATTCAGTTCCATAGAAAGACAAACCACATGCATAAATTGTCTTGGTCAAGTGATAAGGGGATTGGGCTGTTCATATAATTTGTATCAGTTCTTAATTTGTGTATCTGTGTTTGTTTTTTCTGTCCTGTTTTGATTATTGCTTAGAAGCTCATTTATTTCCTTCTGCTTTGCTCATTTAATGAGTGTTAAGTAACAAAATTAAATGCATAGGTGAAATCTGGTACCATGCAAGTGTTTTGTTGTCTGATGTCTGTCTATATATAGAATGAAATCAGTGTTTCAGGAGTAATTCTTGCAAAAGTAATTCTCAAGAACTGTATATTTAATAACATATCAAAAATGGCTGAATCACGATACCATCTATCTATTTTCTTGAATGAGTTTTAGGATACTACTCATTTATTTGTTTACTATTAATATTTGTCTAATAATTCAATTATAAGACAAGTCTGGTTACCTTAAATAAGAACAGAATAGCTGATGGTAAAATTCAGCTGGCTTGATGGTGTCTTGAACTTGAGTTCAAGATGGCTTTAGGGACTTTTTCTCCAGCCATACAAATAAATGTAATTTGGCTCATTATAGATATTCCCAGTCATTCTGTAGACTGATTATTTTAATAGAGCATAGAAGAATTTCATCTTGTTGTGGTTTTGTGGGTTTTTTGGGGGGTTTGGGGGGCTTTTTTGGGTTTTTTTTCCAGTAATACCTTGAGCATCGTTGAGTGTGGTACAGACATGCTCATTTATTCATTTCTCTGTGTAGGAACCCATAGATTTTCTGTTGTTTGTGTGTGTGTTTGTTTCCCCAGTGGGGTCAGTCTGTTGCAGTTATGCAGGTCATCATACAAACTGTCGGGAATATTGTCAAGCAATTTTTCGGACAGACTCTTCTCCTGGTCCTTCACAAATTAAAGCAGTTGAAAATTACTGTGCATCTATTAGCCCTCAGCTAATACACTGTGTGAACAACTATACACAGTCATATCCAATGAGAAATCCTACAGATAGTAAGTATAAAAAAATCTTTCTTTACTGAAAGTTATAAAAAATACTGAAAACAGTTGAGGATTGTATGCACTTTTTATGTAAAATGTGTTATTGTATAAGTCTATTGTCTAAATTGTATTAATGTATTTCTATAGTATAATTGTCATTATATGAATTTATATAATGATAAGGTTTGTTTGTAGGTGCATTATGAATTTTATTTTTTTTTATGCTACATATTGGTGTTGGGTTTTTTCCAGAGTTGAATCTGTTTGCATTTAAAAGAAGCAATGTTGTTTGAAATTATTGGCGGGGCGGGTAGGGAAGCCTTCTTATAGCACTCTTTCTCTGAGGGCTATTATGTCATGCATCTTGGTGGTTGTTGTATGCTTGATCATTAACTATCTTTAATTTTTTGACAGGTTTGTATTGCTGTGATAGAGCAGAAGACTATGCGTGTCAGACTGCTTGTAAAAGAATTCTAATGTCAATGAAAACAGAGCTTGAAATTGTTGATGGACTTATAGAAGGCTGTAAAACAATGCCTCTCCCTCAGGATCCACTTTGGCAATGTTTTCTGGAGAGTTCAAGATCTGTTCACCCCGGAGTCACCGTGCACCCTCCACCTTCAACAGGCCTCGATGGAGCTAAGCTCCATTGCTGTTCTAAAGCAAATTCTTCCACGTGTAGGTCAGTATCTCTCTACCCTCATTTCCAGTTGTGGAAATATTTCAGAATTTGTCTCGTATCAGGCTTTTGCCCGAATCTTGCTCGGTACATCAGATAAAGAGTTCTGTGAATTCTTAGAAAAAATACAGGTTTAAGTAATCAGATGGGTGTCACGTTCTGGCCAATACTTACTTTGTATTTCAAGAAATACTATTCTATAAGAGGAATCACACTTTTCTCATATTTAGCACTGGGTCATTATAGCAGACACACTAAGTTACTGAAACCTATACCTTACTTGTGGTCATAATAGCCAATATTGCAACAAGATGAAGAGGCCTTAACCAGATGCTAAAGAGAGCCAAGGGGACAATGAACTGCACAAACTCCCAAGTAGTTTGTTGCTGCATGTTTAAACCTTAGCAGTATTCCTTACTAGATGCTATTCAGATTTTTGTCAATTAAAAATAACTTAGGTTATTTAATAATTAAGTAATGGAACTAACTATTCCGACATTTTAAAAAAAAAAAAAAGGTTTTCAGCAAATAGTTGCACGCTTGCAAATAAGTGTAACTGGAGCATTTTTAGTTTAGAGTGGTTATCTGTCCACTTTAAAAATAGATCATTATTGCATTTTAAATGCATCAACATGTCAGAATAAGTTGCAAACATTGATTTTTGAGCTGTTGCTTCCTTTGATATCAAAGTTTCCAGTAACAAAACAACAGATCCTGAATGCAGCAGGATCTTACAATGAGTTTAGCAGTAGAGCCCTGGAGTTATGTTATTTCTTAGAACGTTGTAGCACAGGGCAGTTGATGCAATATTTTTTAGTTGCTTGCTTTGACAATGAGTTCTAAAAATTGATTGTTCCCTCACGTTTTCAATATGCAGACTGTAATAGTACAGTGAAAGTTCCATAACTTCAGTTGGGATGGGAACAGTTGTATTTCGTAGGGTGTCACTGGGAACAAAGTGGCTTGGGTATTGCTGACACCAGGAAACATCCCAAACACAAGCAATAAATGGTACACCTGTTTCAAACATCAGGGCAAAAGAAGAAATGTATTTTGCTTGCCAGTCACTTCTGCAGGAGGAGAAGGTGTGATATGAAGTTGAAGGATGGGATTGCAAGTTGTTCATTATCATGTCAACCTAGATTTATTACAAGTAAAATCAGCTGGGATAGTTCTCACCTCAAAGTCATTAGTTCAGGTTTCCAGCTATTACATTTTTATTGGATATTGCAGCTTTATATTCTGAAGTCTTTCAGTCTTACTAGCTTAAAGATTTGCTAGCATTCTTAAGCAAAACTGGAAAACTTAGTGAAGTGGGTGTTGTGATCAGCAAAGAAATGATAGGCTCTGCTATATCTGAACAACTGCTGTTGTTTTAATTTTATTTTCTTTGTCTTTTTTTTTTTTTTCAGAGAGCTCTGCACTAAACTTTATAGCACGAGCTGGGGCAATTCACAGAGCTGGCAAGAATTTGATCGCTTTTGTGAGTATAATGCAGTTGAAGTTTCCATGTTGACCTGTTTAGCAGATGTACGAGAACCTTGTCAGCTGGGCTGTAGAAATCTTACTTACTGCACTAATTTTAATAACAGGTAGGAGAGAGACACTGAATATTTTCTAAAGGAATTCCTGTGCTTTGATTGAAAAAATAAAATAAAATGTTTTTCAGGCTTATTATGAGATTGTATGTAGCTGTCTTTCTGCAAATATTTTTTTAGATAATTTAAAAATAAATAGTTTTTCTTTAGAATAAATTTTTGGAAATGTATTTAACAACAGGCATAACAAAACTTACAAGAATAAAAGCTAACCCATGAACTTGTAAAATGTCATTCATGTATTAGCGGCATAATCCCCTGTCTTACTGTATAGGCAAGTAAGCCATGATTACTGGAATGTTGTGTATTATAAATAAGGTAAAAATGCTTGTTAAATTTACATGTTACTCTTTTTCAAAATTCCTTTTCTTTCAGAGATATTCCTGTGGTTTTATACTCTATAGGGCAAAATGCATGATTTAAAAGTGGTGTCTGAATTAGTAACTGCAAGGTTACAAATTAAATAGTTTGAGTTTCAAAAAAAACATTTAAAATTTTGTTAGCTATTAGAGATCTCTGGCTTTTCTTTGAAATAGTATACAGTGACATGTGTATTATATGAGTGGTAGAATCACGTATGTGATAGATGCAGCCTGAGCAAATATAAATGATAAATCAACTTGCATTAGTGATTCACCAGGAAACATTCACACAGATATTTAGGATATCTATGATTCTTGCTTTTAAGTCAACTTTCTTCAGGTGATTTAGGTGATTCAGAAAAATTTAGGTAATATTTGATCCAAGAGGTAGAAGTGAGAGAGTTTATTTTCCTTAAAGGCAGAATTCAAATTGATTTTACCTGGCTTATCTGTGGAAGGGATTAATTTCTTTTATACCAAAAAAAGCAAGCCGTATCAAGGTTGTAGAATTCATATGGTGAAAGGTAAAATGTGTGGTGTTTTTTCTTGTATACATGCCATATCTTAACTTCTTCTTTTAAGACCAACAGAACTCTTTAGGAGCTGCAATACTCAGTCAGACCAGGGAGCCATGAATGACATGAAGCTATGGGAAAAGGGGAGTATTAAGATGCCCTTTATAAATATTCCCGTGCTTGATATTAAAAAATGCCAACCAGAAATGTGGAAGGCAATTGCCTGCTCACTGCAGATTAAACCTTGCCACAGCAAATCTAGAGGAAGTATTATCTGCAAGTAAGTACTGTGGGGGAAAAAAACAGTTTAGAGGTTCTGCTAAGGATTTTAATGAGAATGAAGAAGCTACTGTAAGACTGTTTGACTTATGTTAGGAAGACATGGCAAGGCAAACGCAGAAGGAATATGAGCTTGCATAGTTGCCATCGCTTGAATCTCCATCACTGTGAATGGAAGATGCTTGCCTGTTAATGAGATGGATGCATATGCTTCTTTTGTAAAGTTTATTTATTGTTGGGGTTTTTGGCTCTCTGTGGTGTCTATAAAACCTTTCGTCTTTATTGGTTTTGGGACCTACTGGTGATTTTCAGCTGACAGAAAGGTCTGAAAAAAATGAAGTTTATTTTTAAAAAAAAAAAATTTTTTTGAAAGTAGGTGATTGGGTAGAAAAGAGACCAGTTAATAGTACAGGTAGTGAGGTAGAGTTCAACCCATATTAGTCATTAGTAAATCAAGGAAATGCTTGGTCTTGAAAGATACGTGCATATGATGCCATAGAAAATAAAGATCACCAAGCCCAAAGTAGAGGAAGAGTAGTGCAAGCAGTAGTTCCTGTCTTTGTGTCACAAATTTGTTCCTCCCCCTGTATGTAAGATGTAGCATATACATACGTATATAAAAACACTCTGTTGTGAGGCAGCAGGGGAAAGTTGTGGATTCGGGGAAGGGAAGATTGTGGAAAGAAATCTTTTTCGAACAAGACCGTTTTTTCTTCAAGTACTGTTCATGAAGTTCTGTTTCTTTCTTTATCTGAAGATCAGATTGTGTGGAAATACTGAAGAAATGTGGAGATCATAATAAATTCCCTGAAGGCCACTCAGCTGAGAGTATTTGTGAGCTCTTATCTCCAACAGATGACTTGGAGAACTGTATCCCATTGGATACATACCTGAGTAAGTATCAACATACCTATGCAACAAAATTAGAAACCAAGATACTTTGAATGCTTATCATTACTTTTAGTAATTTTCATTATTTCTTTTAAAGAAAATTTTATTGAATTTGAGACATTTTATTTAGCGTATTAGAGAAAATGGGATTTTTCAAATTGCCATAGCTCATTACATTTATTCCTTCTTGTATTGGGTGTATGTGGCAAGGTTGTTTTCGTAGCAGTGGAGGCTGCAGGGGCTGGGGCTGTGTGGGAAGAGAAGATGTCAGGGACTGCACCGTGTCACACACGGCCAGCTCGGCAGTGGGCCCACTATAGGCCAAAGCAGAGCCGCTTCACAAAGTTTGTGGTGCCTCTGTGAAAACACGTTTAAGAAAGGGCAAAAAGTGCCAGAAAGGTGGAGGAGAAGGGAACAGAAGAGTGAGAAACAACAGAGGTAGCACCGAGGTCAGAGGAGCAGGAGGAGAGGAGCAGATCCCGAGAAGGCAGCCTGGGGAGGACACCACGCCACAGCAGGCGGGTATACCCTGAAAGAAGCTGCAGCCCGTGGAGAGCCCGTGCTGGAGCAGAGGAAAGGTGTGAGGAGGAATGAGCGGCAGAGAGAAACTGCTGTGAGCTGATCATGGTCACCATCATAGCCCCCTTCCCAATCCCCGCTGCGTCACTTGGGGCAGGGGCAGAGAAATCTGGAGGGAAGGGGAGCCTGGGAAAGTGAGGAAGAAAGGATTCGCTTTAATTTTTGTCTTTTTGTTCCCCTTACCTGAATCTGTAATTAGATGTTTATTTTAATTGGCAATAAATTTAGTTAACTTTCCCTAAGTCGGGTCAGTTTTGTCCGCAGTGGTAATTCTTACACAATCTCCCTGTCTTTATCTCAGCCCATGAACTTTTCTGTTCCTGTTCTACCTGTTTTCTACCCCCATCCCATTTGGGGTGGGGGGACTGGGTGGGAGTTTGGCTGTTAGCCAAGGCTAACCCACCACACTTCTCTTTTGGGGACTTCGTATATTCAGTGCAAGTATGCTAACCTGTATCATCTAATAATCTGGCTTGTTGAATTTCAATGATTTTTACCTACTTGAAAATAGACTAATTAATCTTACTTTAAGAAAACTCTGTTCTTCAAGAAGTCATCTCACATGCCAAAAAAGTACTATAATAATAAAACCACTAGCACTATTTACAGGAAAAAAGCTGGATCATGCTTGGGGGGACTTATCTCAAATAAATGTCACTTGAACAATAGCATGATTTAGAGCACAACTTCTTGATGTATAAAATTACACTTTTCCCTGATGCAGAAACTCTGTTCTTTAACTATGCAATTGGAATAACCAAAAACCAAACTAACTCTTGGGCCAATAGAACATGAGTTTAGTAGGTATAAGGAAGACTTAAGGTTTTGTGATTCTGTTTTCTTCTAGCAAGTCTTATCTCTCAGTGTGGAACACAATTGTATTGGTAAAATTTTGGTTTGGTTCTAGATTTCATTTAAATGCATCTTTTTACATAATTTTCCAAATCTGTTCTACCCTATTACTACTTCCTGTTGCATATTTGTCTCTGTAGGATTTAGACCTTTTTAGCTTTATAGGATTTATCCATTTTAGACCTTCCAAATTAAATTTTGATATTTCTTTCTCAGAATCCCAGGAACTTTGAAAGTAGTAAAATTTTGGTTAGGAAGAGCTGCAACTGAACGCATGCCTCAACAAAGACATTGTTCCCAGAAAGACAATGTATTGAACCTTTGGGTGGTTCTTTCCATTTAGCTGCTGCTTTTCCATGCTGTCTTCCCATTTCTTAATCTTATAACAGGAGAACATTACTAGTGAGTTAGAGGGAAAACAGAAACAAAAGTTCATCAATGATAGCAAACTTGGTTAAACATCAAGCGTACTTTAAACCTCCAAATTGCTTGTCACTGACTATGGGACTTCTCTTGATTAAAGTGGTGGTCACTGTCAATTTGTATTTTTGTCATATAGAGAAAATTATTGGAGAAACAAGACAGAGGAAATGTATTTTGCTTGTGAAGAATCATCTGGGTCAGTATTTCCAGGATTGAGGACTAAACTTTTGAAATGAGCTAACTACCTTTTCATGTCGAGCTTCTACCAGTATAGTTAAAAAATATTTCACGAAATTGTCAAAAATACAATTTTACTGAATATAAGTAATGCCGTGCTTTACTGAAATAAAATAAACCTCATTTAAATCAGTATAGATCCTATACATTCTGTTTTCAGGCCCAAGTTCTTTAGGTAACATTGTAGAAGATGTTACACATCCATGTAATCCGAATCCATGTGCAGCTAATCAGTTATGTGAAGTAAATAGAAAAGGATGTCAATCTGGAGAACTGTGTCTTCCGTATTTGTGTGTGCCAGGTAAGTGGTTTTGGACTTCTGTTTATACCTGAATTTTGCTGATAAACATATGTTACTGAAATTTTGTTGAAAGTTTTAAAGTGAATTGCTGATATCCCAAAAGAACTATTATCACAATTATCTTGTGTTTTCAAAAGCTATAGTCTGCCTTCTAGCTCTTTTCATTTCTCGATGTGTTTCTATTTTTATTGTCCCCTGAAACATAATGTCTTATTAGAAGATATATTACTTATTTTGCTTCAGAAGAAATAAATGTCCATATATAGTCTCTAAGCAGCCTGCCTGCTGTTTAAAATTATAAGCATGCAAATACTGCAAATACAGCGCAGCTCACCGCTTCTGCAGACACCATGACATGTATTGCCCCGTATTTCCATACATTATTACCCATATCCACATTATTTTCCGTACTGGTGAAATAAATGGACATTATGTCTTGCCTTGAAATTAATGAAAATGAGGCTGTCAGTCTTGGGAGGACATTTTGAGAGCTCTGAGAATCTGATCAAATGCAAGGTGCCCTGGGATGACATTTGTATTGGCAGCAATTCCGGTGTTATATTAAAGTTCAAGATGGTATCTTACATGGAATTGTTCCAAGTGCTTCTTCATAGGCCAGGTCAACTTCTCAGAATCTCTCCAGCAGCTCATGGGTAACTAGTTCTGGTCTGAGTAAATTAATACCCAGACTTTTTTTTAAGAGCTTCATTGTTGCTGCTTCCCTGGATTCAGAGTGCCCAGGTTTAGGGCTTGGGAAGGAAGGGACATGGCACATAGTTTATTTGCCTCTCCTTTCTTCTGTCTACTACTTGAGCTTGCAGCACTGATGCAGCATCTCTGCACTTCATCTTTAATGACTGACAGCTCTGTGAGTTCATTGATGGGAGAAAAAGGCAGAACTGCAAGGCAGATTAGCTCTGAGTCCCTCCCAAATTTGTATGTAGACTTATAGTTTGGAGGGGAATGACACTGACTTTGGGAAACAACAAAAATATGTAGAATGGATCTTGTGCTGCCTTGTCCTTCCACGAGACCCACGGTACCGCTTCTTGTTAAAGATGATGTCTGGGGATGCAGTAGTACACACCTGACTGCGTTTCTGCCACTCCTCCATGGATACTTTTAATGTAGGTGCACCTCTCTAGAAAGGCATTAGTGGTCATTTAGGAACTACTTTTTTAGAACATAGGTGGTGTCTTAACTTCTGCGCCATGCATAGATGTGAGCTGACTGGGGAGAGAGCCTCCTGTAGATTGAGTTTCAGCTGTCTAACTTTGAAATCACAGGCTTGGATGCTGTTGATAACAAGGGTCAAATCTACAAAAGGAGGTGGGCGACTGTACGATGTCCAACTTCTACAGCCCTTTCATTGTTCTACCTTAGACACCAGTAGTGCTTGCCATCATTTTCCCCCTTCCTTTAAAGCAAAAAGTATCATTCAGTGATGTTGAGGGATCACCTATGGTTCTTGAAGCAAAGAGGAAAGCTTGCATTTGGTGATCGCTCAAATGCATGTGTTGAGACTGAGCGAGTGAGAGCAATGCTGATTTTTAAACTGAATCGCATGAAGCAGCCTCCTCTCTAGAGGAAGTGATAGAGAACATTGCTGTAATGTCTTGCATCAGTTCCCTGAGCCTCTTTTTGTTCCAGCAGTTCTGTGGCTGATCAGCAGTTTCTCCAGTGATTTTTAATTACAGAGAGGAAAACTGGGTTTTGCTTCACTCACTCGTACATCTGCTATGCTTGTGTTCTTCTAGAAGTGAGGACAGACTTCAGTTCATTCTTTTTGTAAGCCTTAGGGACATTGTTTTGGTTATGTTTCTATGACCCTTACAAAATATTTTTCTTTTTCTAAAAAGCTGAGCATTATTACTACAGAGGTTGTATTGTCTTCACTTGCTGCAAAAGTCATTCAAAGTGATCTAAAAACAAGCTCATCCAGAGCTTTTGAAGAGGCAGTTTACTTCCTCTAAATGTTGGAAGGTGACTTTTATGTTTTAATTCAGTATTTTTAATTGGTTTAAAGTTTCAGGAGATTTGTTGCAGTTCATCACTTCCAGGGTAATTTTAATCTACTATTTCTTTTATTACTTTTTCCTTACAATTTTTAAAACCTTTTTTCTTTTCCATTTTTTTTTTTTAATCCAGTTTTCCTGCTTTTTCTCCCTTTCTCCACATCTACCTGTAAGAGTCCTTCAGTGTTCACATAAGAGTTACATGTAAGGAAGGAAGACACAATAAAATACATGAGAGAGGGAAAATGACTGGGCTTTGCTTGTGACATCCTTCAATTCAGATTCTGTATTGGAGAGAGGGAAGCGTATGTGGTATTTGTCATATCACATACGTTTCATACTACTACAGAACTGTGGAAAATGAAATTACTTGAGAATTTTTGGAATTACCAGTCTTTTTCTCTGAAGTGACACTTTTACAGGTACTTCAGAACATTGTCTCAAGCAAGTTATCTTCTATTTCTACTACTTGTTGCCTCTATGAAATGAGTGAATTTGTCTGAAGGGTGAGAGCCGGACTGCTTTAGGAACACCTTAGCTTTTTCACAAGTCAAAGAGCAGTAGTTCTTTTTGGTAGTGGCAGTTGACAAAGTATTTACTAAATATGAGCTAAAATTTCTCCTTGAATATAGGTTGCAAACTGGGAGAAGCCTCAGATTTTATTGTCCGTCAAGGTACACTTATTCAGGTTCCATCCTCAGCTGGTGATGTTGGTTGTTACAAGATTTGTACCTGTGGACACAGTGGATTGCTAGAAAACTGCATGGAAATGCGCTGTGTTGACCTCCAAAAATCATGCATTGTTGGAGGACAAAGAAAAAGTAAGTAGTAGAACAGTAATTTTATCTTTATACAGCACCTGCTTAAGTAATGAATTTTGAGGTACATATGAAGATCCAGAGGATGTGAATGCAGAGTTTATCAGAAAATACAAAAGTTAATGTTTGCATCGCTATATATAATACTTGTTTCATTCTTACATGTGCTGGAGGTTTCTGTTATTTAAATCAATACTGAACTGTGTCTGTGTCAGCCAGTGAAAGTCCTGTGTGAAGCGTGTTCTTAGTACGCCATTTTTCAACCAAAAGGTCACTGACTTGCCTCACATCCCCTGTATTTTGTGGTGCCTGATAATGGGTAGCTTCCTTTCTGGTAGAACTTGGTGGGAGCTCTGGGGATTGAGGACAGAAAAAGTTCTGAGAAGAGCCAGTAGGCAGCAGGGATAAAGCAACAACAGCAAACCAAATTGATGTCCTTTAAGCATGCCATAGTTCTGAGGTTTAAGCACAGTATAACTGACTATAAACTGCTGCCCATTTCCTGGATTCCCACTTTGCGGGTACTCAGTCTACTTTTAACAGCATTGGATATCCAGTGACCAACAGAGGTGTCTTGGGCAGAGTATGAGAAAAGGCAGAGAGGATTTAATCATACTTTCCATGAATATTCTCCCAGAATCTGTTCTGTGCTTCAGACCACAGACCCCTTGAGCAGGGGGTGGTTTCTCTACTAGCTCCAAATGTTTTTGGGGGTTTTGGTTTTGGTTTGGTTTTGTTGTTTGGTTTGTTTTCTTCTATGGATTTTAAATATGTGTTAAAAAAAAGTCAGAAACTTTTTTCATGAGCTATAACCTCTGGCAAGAAGTTCCGCATGTTAAGATACATGCGCCTAAAAACCCTCCTTTTTTTTTTTTTTTTTTTTTTTTTTGGTGGGGTTTGCAAGGGACTTCTTTTAATTTGAGCCTAGGTAGTTTGCTTCATCTGGTTCTTAGTTCATGAGATTCATCCTAATTCTTGTATTGAAAAAGCTGATGAATTATTGTTACCTATTTGCCTCCTCTTTCATACCTCTGTGATATTTCCCTCAGTTTTCTGAGTTTTTCTCCAAGCCAGTTCCTATTCTATTTAATAATTCCTTATATGAAAACAGCTGTATACTTTTGATCATATTCATTACCCTACTGTGTACCTTTTTCTAGTTCTTATATTTTCTTTTGAAATGGGAACTGGAACTTCATGCACCATTCACAATGCAAGTGCCCAATCAAGTGTATATAATAGCAAAATGATGTTCCTTTCATAATTATGCTGAACGTTATTTTTTTTTTGGCTACTAATTATTCTATTGAGGTCATGCTTTCACAGAGCAGTCTATTGTAACACCATGGTCCAGTTCTTAAGTGGAAATGGTCAGCTCATAGCTCATTGTGTGAATTGTAGAAAATTACTTTATGTTCACTACAATGAATTTCCTCTGATATATCCTTTCCTAGATGCTGAGTGTGGTGAGGTTTTTCTTGCTGTTCTTCATTATTTGGTCCTTTGTACCTTAATGTTATTGATATACTTTGTCATGTAAATACTTGCAGTTTTTTGGATTACATAAAAATATGTTGAACAGAACAGCCACTGCATAGATCATGGAGACTCCTCAGGTGACCTCCCTTCATTGTACGTTTATTCTGTTTCACAGTTATTTATCCATGTGAGCGCCTTTTTTTTCCTATATCTACTTTTTTTTCTTGAAAGCCTGTGTTAAAGAGCTATTATATGTCTGTTGGGTATTAAAGTGTATCAACCTGATTTTCTGTTGTTGACATGCTTATTGACTCCTTCAGATAATCCTAAAAGATTTGTTTCCTGACTTGCACAAAAACTGATATTCCTTCCCCCAATGTATCATATTTAGGCATGTGTCCACTGATGCAAACTTTTATACTTTTACCACATTTGTTGCACAAACTTAAGTTTACCTATCTTTATCATCCACAGAACCTTTTTTTTAAAAAAAAAAGTATCTATTTTAGCCACTTGCATTGGTATTTTAACAATAAAAGAATGCTAATTTTCTCTTTCTTGGCTTAGATTTAAATTATTAATTTTCTAAAATAACTTTACTGTTACTTTTCAGAGATTAAATTGGCGTGGGTAACAGGTGTTAATTGGGTTCTACCTAATCTGACAGTCAAAGTAGTTGAAAGAGACGTGACAAGTGATGCTTCTTAAAAGATGATATTGATTTATTTTCAGATTTATTCATTGCTTGAGAGCTTTAAAGGTATATTTTTGTCATGCAAACAGGCACTGTGCTCTTTGGGGAGGAAAAAAAAAAAAAAAATAAATAAAAAGCTACTACTAAGATAGGGAAAAATCTTCCAAAATGTCTTGAATATAAAATGGAGTCTGTGCTGAGCTGTAAACTGTCTGAAGCTGATGTCTTTGAATCAGTCGGCAAGCAAGAGATGTTCTGCTAGTGAACAGTTAGATTTGAGCACTGGACATTGTTTAGTGTCTGTAAATCAGCCCTTTTAAAACATTGTCAGACTGAAGTCCAAGCATAACTAAAGAAAGTCAAAGATACCTGATAAGTCCAAAATAAGAGTCACTTTTTTTTTACCATGTAATAAAAACTATTTTCACATTAAGTAAATCTTAAGAAGCAAAGCACTTGTTGTAGTTACATTTGTCACAAACATAATTTTCAGATTGTATCCAAACCCTGAAATCATGAAAGAGTAGCTAATTGGGATATTTCTTTCTCTTAAAAGATACCAAGCAGAGCTAAATAATCAATCGTACAATTATTTTCATCACTCAGGAAAGTCTGCCTGCAATGTTCCATGCTTTTGCAGCTTGTAATGGTTTGGTTTGGGGGGGGGGGGGGTTGGTTCATTCAAAGAGGATAAAAGTCAGCCAAACTTAATTAAAACTTTTTTTTTTTAATTGCCAAATTGGTACTATTTGTTCATGCAAGCAGAACACTGAAAACATCTTAACCTTAATGATATATTTGATGGGTAGTTACAGAAAGTTTCTGGTGAAAGTAGATGCTTTTAAAATACAGTCATTAGCAAATATATTATTTAAATGGTGACTGAAACTTTTTATGGACCATTCTGTCCAAAGAAACCTGCACTTTTTCAGATTATTGGTGAAAATAATCACAAAAATTTCTGAAGCTGTATTTGCGTTTTGTTTGCACAGTGTACAGCTGTCACTTGTTGTGGTAACTAACAACAATATATGTAGCTGGTAGGTATTCAGCAAGTGTAGTCCTTTTAAAAAACAAACAAACAAACAAACAAACAAAAACCAAACGAACCACCACAAAACCAAAACCAGACAGCTTTCTCTCTTTTGCCATAATTACTCATTAAATGTGTGTGGTGATTAAGACTCTAGGTATTATATAATGAAAGATAGAAATTACTACATTCCAAATTCATTAGATGATGTATTGAAAACAAATAATTAAAAATTTATGGTCACCATATGGACTTTTTGTAGTGACTATATTTAATTGGCTTATATGTTGGTTGCAAACAGCCAGGGTTTAGTCATAAAATCAGAACTGTGGATTTTAAAACCATTCTCTATAAACCAAACAACCCTGAATGCTTTATCAAATGCTGGGTTTTTGTGTTGTGAATTGACTCCAGTTAATGAAATGACTGCTGATGAAGAGGACGGTTCGCTGTGTGCACTCTTTGATAGTGAAAGCCAATAGTCTTGCAAAGTTTTTGAGTGGATCCTAAGTCGGTTACTATTTACTCTGAAGAATCACCTAAGAGATCTTGTGTTTGGCATTACCTTCAAACCTTGGAAACTTTTCTTCTTCCTTGCTGACAAATTCCTTCTTCCTTGAGTAGTACTGTCGTTGAAACGGAGCTTTCTGTGCTACAGAGGCTTTCTCTCCCATCCCCTCTTGTTCTGCCATCATTTGGCTAGGAGTACCTCTTCCAAACTGCTCAAATGCTGAGGATTTTCCTTGTGCCCCTGTAATATTTTTCAAAAATTCTAATCCTTAATTTCAACCCTTTGAAAAGAGATTAGAGAGAATTGCCTTATTTCGTAAGGCAGTTACTCTTATGTGAGGAGCTGTGTATTTGTTGGTAGTCTTTAATAACCAATTTGGTATGGATAGATTGGCTGTCACCAACATGAATTGATTTGACATAAAACATACAACACAGTGAAGGGCAGTCATATGGACAGTTCACAAAACCAAACTGAAATTGCTAAATTGAAGAGAAATTCCTGAAGTTTGCGGTTTGGTTCTTAGATTCAGGTGTGAAAAAGTTACTGACTTATAAAATGCAAAAATTAGGCAGGTTGCTCCATCCTTAAAAAGCTGCTGTGATGGTGTCAGTTGCATTACTAAGGGCTCCTTTCTGAAAACCAGTGGGTGAACATAGACCCCTGTATTTGTGTGTGTGTCTTACGCTGAATCTAGATCTGGGTTTCTGTTCAGCTTTGCTACAATCTTTCTTGTTCCCTGCTTTGGACAAAGCTGCATTGTAACTTGTACTGCTTGTTGAGGCTGAAATTATGACTATAATGGATATTGCAAAACAATAAAGACTGGAGTGAAGCATTGGCACTTTTTCCCTCTTGACAAAAAGTACACACAAAGGAATGAAATGAGCACTACAGAGGAGTTTTGCATTATGTATGAGGCTGAAAGTTTAGCAGTCTTACATAAAATTAATTTAGGACGAGAATGTGTCTATACAAAAGCTTTACCCTTGAAAAAATATTGAGCTTGCTAGCCAGAATTTATTTACCACTTCTTCAGTTTTCTGAGTGTATTTCTTTTTGCAGCTTTAAATTGTTCTTGGGGGGAAGAAAAAAAAGGAAGAAAAAAGAAAACCTAACTTATACAGGCTTTGAAAGGATAAAGTGCTTGCTTCCTTGTTTAACTAAATAATCAAAACCACATGTGAACAGACTTTAAATGAATAAAGTAAAACCTGAGATCTAAAAAAAGATAGAAATTTCAGTGGGAAAATAAGCTGAATAAGGGAAATTACAGGAACAATTAATAATGAAAATGTAGTGTCTATGTAATACATATGAGTATATAGTCTTCTGATATATTTGCATTAATTGTATCCATTCACCTAATTTCTTTTATTTTAAGGCCATGGAACGTCCTTCAATATAGATTGTAATGTCTGTTCATGTTTTGCTGGAAACTTGATATGTTCTACGCGTCAGTGTCTAACTGAGCATAGTTCAGAAGATGAACGTCGGAAGTTTACAGGTAACTTTCTGAACTATGGAAACCATAAGCTTCATATTCTTAGAGCAAGGATTATCTTCTAAATTCTTTCTACAGTATTAATGCACAATACCTGATAATTTGTTATTAATATGTTCTTTTAACTATTTATTTTTCTCATGTCCAATCTGCACTTCAGAAAAAACACACACCTTTAAAAAAAAAAAACACATGGTACTGAAAAATAAAACCTCAGGTGATATGTAAAAATGGGTAGAGACAGGGTAATGCCACTGAGGACAAGAGATAAGGAGTTTGGGGAAAAAATGGAGAAAGCTGAGTAGAATTAGCCAGGAGTCAGGGCACAAACTTCCCTTCCTACTACTTTTAAGTGCATATGTGCTACGGCATTGCTAAATTGCAGGAGGGAGGAAGTGGCTGAAGATATGGCACTTTGCATTTACTGAAAGGCAAAAATATCTTAGTGACCCCTTGTGTATCTTCCGTCATAGAAAATAAGTCTGCACCAAATTCCTGTTTTGTGTGTTGCTTTTTGCTTTTACAGGTTTACCATGTAACTGTGTAGATCAGTTTGTACCAGTATGCGGTCAAAATGGACGCACGTATCCAAGTGCATGTATAGCTCGTTGTGTTGGGCTCCAGGACAATCAATTTGAATTTGGATCATGTATTTCCAAGGATCCTTGTAACCCTAACCCTTGTAATAAAAATCAGAGGTAAAAGCAGAATATGTTTTTAAGTTTTTCTTTGGCATCTTCTACTTGTAAAGCAGATTTATTTTTATTTTGAATGTCTTGTATGTTGTAGTAACGTTCTACTTTGGGGATACTCCAATAAAAATAACTGTTTGAAATAGCTACTTTTTATTTATCATAGTTAGTAATGGACTGTAATAACTGCCAGTTCTTTGTTCTGTTTATGTAGTGCTATATTGTTTAAATTCATTATGTGGATCTTGGTTTTAGCAGTAAAAGGGATTTATGTATACTTTCAAAAGTGAGAGGATCACCTTTTGTTGAAATGGCTATAAGTTTCATTTTACTACTTTGTTTCACACCTTCTTCTAGTAGTTTAAAAAAAACCCCACACCTGTATTCAAGACTTGGAGTCAGTCTTGCTTATTCAGTCAATAATCTGTGCTTTTTATCTCTAAAATAGGAAAATATTGATCACTCTGAAACACAAGTTAATTAGCTTGATATCTTGTGAAAACTATGTCTCTACAGTCTCTGTTTTTTCAATGTCGGAAAAAGCAAAATCTGTATAGACAAACATATTAAAACAAAAATATGCTCTGTACTAGTGTCAGGAGAAAAGAAAATCTGACCTTTCTTACAGAAATCAAAGTCTGTAGCTCATAATATTGGCCCCTGTCTTCAATTTTCTCAGTGTTGTGCAATACTGCAGTCTCCTTTGAATTTGTACATTTTTCTGTTTTGAAAGAAAGCCACCATAAGAAGTTGTGTAATACTGTGCTTTCATGAAAACTGATTATAGCAATTTTGGGTTTTATCTTTTTCAGCACTTTAAATGCCTTGGTGCTATAATAACCATTATGGCATTGAAAATTGGAATTTCAAAGCTGCATTGTGGATATACACTTTTTACCTCATATTTTTAATTTGGAAAGTATAGAGAGGTTTTTCAGTTTTACAGAATAATCATTATGCTTAGAACCTCAACTTGTAGTTTCAGTAAAGGACTGTACACAATATGGTTTTCTGGGTCAGTTTGATAATGTAGCGTAAACTAAACATGCTCATTTTAAAACATCTCTGAAGCACTTAGTATCTATTTAAGATCTTACATTCCACTGTAAAGTGTTTAAATCTCAGAATTTCCAAGTCTTCCCTAATATAAAAGGAAAATGTGGACACCAGCACTCAGAAAGAATAAGGACATATTGTACACAATCCAGTGGTAGCATTGTTGTCATTTATAGAAAGAGGAGATTGTTAACAAAGCCATTTGACCTTTCATCAGTTTATTCATGAAACTCTATCGGCTGGCATTTCTCTAGCGGAGGGATGTCTTGCAGGGCGTATGGCAAATGTTTTGCAGATAAGACCATGGAAGGTACGTATTTAACATAAAGGGGAAAGAATTTCTGCGGTTTATTGCTCTTTACTTATCTGTGAAAGCTTGAGAGGGATGACATGCCAAAAAAGGTAATTGTGTTACTACTAGATTTTTCCATTTGTTTGCAGTCATCCCCAAGGTTGGATGTGATAGAATATCCTGAACCTACAAAGCTAGATATTTGTAACTGAAACCATATAATCTTGTAAGTCTTGTTTTCACTACCTTCTCAAGGAAGGGTGAGGCTAGACCTCTGCAGTATAATCTTTTTCTCTTGCAGTTCACTGTTTTCATGTTTTCCCTAGTTTTCCTTAAATATGCATTTACAAAATGAAGCTTGGCAGTAGGTGAGAAGTTTATGGAAGCCTTTTTTGAAAATCCATTGAAAAATACTTGGTAAAAGATAAATTTTAGTGGAAACTGAAACTGTAGTTGTGTTCACATACATTGACTGAACATGGTGTGAAGCAGTTCCAGGTTTGTGATGAGACCTGCAATTGGCTATTCAGAATATTTTATCACTTGTATTTCCTGCAGCTCTGCTGAAACATAGTTAGCTCTAAAGCACTGGAGAAGATTTCACTGAAAATACTTTCCCTGAATATTTTGAGACTTAAAAAAAAAAAAAAATCCTATGACGTGATATGAAATTATTACTACTTTATGCAGGTGCATACCAAAGAAACAAGTTTGCCTGACTAGTTTTGGAAAGTTCGAATGTAGCCAGCATGAATGTGTGCCAAGGCAGTTAAATTGTGACCAGACACGGGATCCTGTTTGTGACACAGACAATGTGGAATACAGTAACCTGTGTACTTTGTACCAAAAAGGAAAAAGTTTAGCATACCGAGGAACCTGCCAGGTAGGAAGTGGTTCTAGCATTAAATATCAAATCATCTTTGTTCTTTAATGTTCAACTTTGCAATATTCTGGGTTTTTGCAATATTCTGGGTTTTTGCAATATTCTGGTTTTTATAGCTTACAAAATGTTTTCATTGACAGGAATCCTTTAAAAGCGTAATTTTAACTAGTATAAAAAATACTCTCACAAAATTATATTCAGAATTTTGTCAAGTGTTTCTCTGCTTTATTTAACAGTTGTCTCAAAACCAATCAAAAGCTTTACTTACGCTTTCTTGGGGATATTGCTCTGATATTTATATTAAGTCTTCCTATATTTTTCACTATTAAAGCTTGCACTGAGGTGTGTTTGCAGTAATTAGTGCAGTTCCTTGGTTAGTCAAACACTGGTTTTTATCAATTTGAACTTGTTTTAAATAAAAATTAATGCCCAGTCATAGAAAGTCTTTAGCATTTTGTGTGATAGTGCCCCAGGTTTACCAAATTCATTGTTCAGGATCTATTTACACTTAAGTTTTGTTGGAGACTGGGCAGTCTGTCGTATTTTCTTTAGTTAGTCTGGATTGGAGTACTTCATACTAATCCCTAAGAAGGATTAGGATTAGGTTTAGTTCTTCCATCCCACCGCTCCCTATAGTGTTTGTAGACAACCTATTTCTATCGCTTCACAAGAAAAGCCAGGAACTACTCTTTTCAAAGTTGCTGGCTTTACCTTACCGTTGATAGACTTCATCTCCAGGTTTTTCTCAAATGATGAAGATTAATTTGAGACCTCCTTTTGGTCTCAACTGATGGATGTTCTTAGAAGTACAGAACATTTTTTCAGGTTTTTTCTGTATTATAGATGCTATTGCTCTTTTAACCCACTTAATTTCTGCCTTTCTGTCTTTATACCTTCTTTTTCTTGCCCTTTTTCAGCAACTTCGTTAAGTACAGATAATTCTTCTCATTGCACATCAGATATCTCATGAGATACTCAGAGAATGTTCAGCCCTTGAACAGTAAGAATCAAAGGAATATTGCATGGCTGGTTTTTTTCTCCAGCAGTTATATGTCTAGTTGTATCCATGTTCACGAAGTTTTTGACACTGGTAGCTTTACGCTTTCCTTCTCGCTTTTATAGGGGAGATGACTGCAAGATACGAAACTATTTGGGGTGCTCACATTTACTTGTCCTCTATGTGTGGTGTTGTTTGCTTAGGTGTGTAACGCAGAAACTGTAGTTGTCTTGCTATTTAGGGGATATACAGTGATCATATAGCTATGGTCACTTACTTGAAATACTAGTTAGTTTAATAAAATACTTACACCTTAGCAAGAAATTAAGGAATGAGTTGTGTCATTTCACAAGACTTTGGACACAAGTATTAGTCATACCTTGTCTGCAAAGAGTCAGCAGTTCCGTTTGCTTCTGTCCATGGTCAAAAGCTTAAGTTTATTGGCATTTGACGTCTTGAGTGTGTTGGACTAATATACGTGCCCAGGTGGGATAGGAAGAAACTACATGACAATTTTCTTTGATTTTTATATGTGCTTGAATCAAGTGACACACTAGATGTGTCCTTTTTCCTCTCAGAAAATCATGATAAACATATTTTTACAGATGTAAAGGTCTCAACAATAAATATATTTTTGACAGAGGTGTCTAGTAGTGGGTTTTACTCTTTTGGAGTAAACGTATACATTTAACTTCTCAAATAATGTGTTAGAAGTACATGCGCGCACACTGAATTTTAAGAACACAAAACCACAGAGATGAATAAATCATTAATGTCATTGAAATATCAATAAATACTGCAATAGCAAATATTTATAAAATAATTTTATTAATAAAATCATAGTTTGTTTATTACATAATAAAATTATAGTAATAGTAAATTTATTAGCTTTAAGAAATAAGTTAATTTAAATGACATGGTCATTTTATTTAAGCATTAGCACAGAACAGAAATTGTTTCCCAAAACATGTCTTATTGTACGTTTCTGATTCCAACTTACATTTTTCTGTCATCTTCTTTAAGTACTTACTCTTTGCATTTATTACCCATTCGTAAACTGTCAGGTTATTTACTCTAGATTTCCTGCTTTTTTGAATGTTTGACAGTATTAGCAGCAAATTCCCACTTAACTTTGGTTTTCCTAATGTTAAAACTACTCTGAACCTTCTGTAGCACGAATAAATTGATCCTTGAAACATTTCTGTGTGTTTCAGCCATTTTGCAAATCAGTGGAACCTGTATGTGGACATAACGGAGAAACCTACAGCAGCGTCTGTGCTGCCTATTCCGACCGTGTGGCTGTTGACTATTACGGACACTGTCAGGCTGTAGGTGTTCTCTCAGACTACGGTTTTCATTCAGAGTGTGCCTTTGTTAAGTGTCCCCAGCTTTCCACCACTGGCTGCAAACCGGTTATTGCACCAGGTATGTTAATTTGTTGGAGTTTACTGCGGATAGGAGAGAGTCTCTCCAGGCTGTGTGTACAAATCGGTCTATATTTGGAACAAAACTTATGCTTTAAAACATTATATTCCATAATGTCTTTGAGCCTTCTAAGAGAAAGGATGAAGTAGAGATCTTAGGGCTAGAACAAGCCAGTATCAGGACTCAGCCAACTAATTCTGAAGCGGAAAGGCCTTGGCTTGAGGAGTCACGCTCCTTCGGTCTTCAGAAACTTGCAGCTGTCCCCATAGGACTGGTTTGGGAGAAAGGAATGAGGTCTGTGGTGTCTAGGGTAGAATGTCACTGGGAATCGGGTGACTAATTTTTCGGAAGTGGCAGCACAGATACCACACTGGAATGCCAAACTGTCGTCAGAGTTCCCAGAAGAACAAAGATGATATTTAATTAGAAGACAGAGTGAGATACCGTATGTATTTATAGTACTGTGAAAGAGGAAGACAGTAGGAATAGTTTTGCAGTTGTGCTGTTTTGAACTGTTTTTTTATTGTTTTCACAAATCCTTGCTTTATGAAACAGTAACTAATCACAGGTAATACACAGAGCAAGGAAAGCTCAGTTTTTAAGAAGAAACAGTTTTATGCATTTTTCTCATTCACAGGTTTGAAAAAGGGTCTTTGTGCTTTGGTATTACATGTAATATTGTAGAAGTCACTCTGTGAACGTGAATTATATATAATAAGTTGGGGGGGTGAATTAAATATACAGTCATGGGTGGAAAGTTGAAATACTAGCTCTGGTTTCCGAGATGGTGAGGAAAAACAGTAGAAGAAACATGACATGCTTCTGTGTTAAACACGAAATCTGTCAGGCAAGTCCTTTCCCCCCCTTATATAAAGATTCTAAGCTCCAACATGGTATAACTGCATAAATTAATGTTTGTTGTGCATAACTGCTTCTGTCACATCCTAGCTATTTCAGCTCTTGAAATTCTTCATTTCTATAGTTGTACATGCATGCATCCATACAAAATCTTGGCTTGTGGTACACAAAGTGCCTGTGGTTTTTAGCTTTCAGTAATGCATCATCTTGAAACAAATGAAAATTCATGTTGTTGCTTCATGTTGATAGTAGTAAATGTGTGTTGAAAGGTGACTGCTTTTGCATTATAAATGTTTTCAACATTAAACAATCTTAGAAATTGTGCAATTCTGCTATCAAATTGAAACATTTACTTTGCTTTGGTAGTTTTGCTATTTTCATTCTTAGTTAATGTTCAACTTTTGACCTCTGCTTACTTAAAAGTGAAAAGACTATTTGCTTTTATTTCTGAGATTTATTTTTTTTTTTTTTTTTTTTTTTTTGTTATTCACATAGGAGCCTGCTGTCCGTTATGTGCTGGAATGCTGAGAATCTTATATGACAAAGACAAGCTGGATACTTTTGCAAGGGTAAACAGCTTAATCATGCCTTATGTTAAATGGTACACGGAAAAGTCAAGTTACTGTATACTCTCTCCTGAAAAGTTAACACATTATAGAACCAATTATTTTCAGTTTGTAGTGTGTTTTGTTTTTTTTTTCCTTTATACTGTTTATACTTTCCTCTATTTCTTAATATCAGGTGTAGAAATTGAATTACAATGCAAAGCAAAACAGAATTAGAGTAGGTACAAAGCAGCACATCCAGGTTTGCAGTTTAAATTACTTGTAATAGTAAAGACAAATGATGCGGGATCTGCATCTATCTCATAGTAGTAATACAGTGTATATTTGTTTTTATGGCCTTTTTGCTAAGATTATTCTGGTAGCTCACTATTTCCTAATGTAGGTAACTTAGTTCTGACATTGTCTTATGTTTAAATTGGATGTTTTTACACTCTTTGGGTTATGTAGATAGTTGTCACTGATTTTGTTGCTCGTCAGCCAAAATGTTGGATTTTAATTTAATATCTCTGTAAGCTAGACACCAGCATCCTTCATTGCTGCTCTTTGAAAACCTCCAGTGTAAGATGGATCTTCTCATGTTGATTGTCTGTCACTGAACACAACATACTAGGCCTAGACTCCCCATGTGGTGTATAAAAGGATTGCACTTTATTGACTCCTGCTTTTATGCTTCGGTATATGGAACAGAGCAGAATGCTTGACTTTTGGCACAACATCACAACAAAATAGAGTAGTATGACAATCATACCTGGTGAAGCAAAACAATTCATGTTTGCATCTGCATGTGATTTTCATTTTTTAAATATCAAGACGACAGAACTTTGCCAAAACAGTATAAACTTACATTAACCTGTTTATATGTTTAGAAGAAGAGATAATTAGCTATTATTGTAAAAACACAGGAAAATTTAGCTTGAACGTGACCCATGGAGATCGTCTAGTCCAACCCCCTCAACTCAACTCCAAGCAGGATTAACTCCAGTTAGATCAGCTTGGCCAGCTGGGTTTTTAAAACCTCCAGGAGTGGAGGTTCTGCAAGCTGAATGCCGCTGGACTCTCCCCAGTTCATCAGTGTGGCCTGGGGAAGGGGGCAGGGTGTAAATAAAGGGGGTCGATGATTTCTGCTGGCTCTTCTTGCTGTTGCAGCCCTGTCTTCACAAAGCCATAGCTCTTCGTTTCTGGTGGCTCTTGGAACAGGTTCTGTGATAGTAAAGGAGTGCCAGCTGGTAGGGCTGCCCTGCCTCTTGTTTCCCAGCATGGGACTACAAGCCACTGTAACAGATAACCATTTACGTTATTTTGAGGTACATGATACATATATACATTAACCATGAAGGTGGACAACACCACATATCAAAACCGTGGTTAATTTAAAAAGTAAATAATTTTTTCCCCTTCTTCCTTTCACTTTTTTAATGGTTTTTGGGGGGTTGGTTTGGGGGTTTTTTTAAATCATAAAATCATTTTTTAGAATTATGTTTTAGAATGATAGAATCATTGAATTGTTTAGGTTTATTGCTAGAGATTAGAACTGAGTAATTTAATGGCTGAAACAAATTTTCTGGCATGACATCAAGTTATTAAAACTGAAGAGGAGAAATGTAATTTTGCATAATACCACATCATCCACAAAGTTCTTTGTTTTCTTCCAGGTAACAAATAAAAAGCCTATAACAGTACTTGACATACTTGAGAAAATCCGCCTACATGTCTCAGTGCCACAGTGTGATGTGTTTGGATACTTAAGCATAGAATCCGAAATTGTGATTCTCATCATTCCTGTGGATCAGAACCCCAAACCATTGCAGGTAGACTATGTATTATGTATGGACTATGTATTATGGATAGTAAGATGTGTCTTGAGACTCCTGCTTTTCTGGTAAGAGGCTTTTGAGTGTGGGTAGTTAGAGGGGGGAGGTGAAGGGGGGCCAAGGATAGAGTAGTATGACTTTTGTTTTAAAATTAATAAATGCAGAACCCTCAACTTTCTATGGCTAAAATAACAGAAAATATAAACTGATGAAAATAAATAAATTACTGAATGACCTCTTAAATTAA
Organism: Aquila chrysaetos chrysaetos; assembly: GCF_900496995.4. Lineage (NCBI taxonomy): Eukaryota > Metazoa > Chordata > Aves > Accipitriformes > Accipitridae > Aquila > Aquila chrysaetos. The sequence goes on along the minus strand of NC_044021.1, from coordinate 25,785,809 downwards.
TTGTATATTAAATGCATACTAGCATATGAAATGGTACTCCTTTGTCTCCAGTGTCAGGGTTAAAAGTAGATTGAAGTATACATGATAGTAGGCTGAAGCACATCATACATATTGATATCATATTAATCCATTGCACGCGTCTTGATGTTAAGCAGTAGCTCATACCAAAGAGGATCTGTTGAGACTATTCTGAGACCATCCTGGTTTTGATATTCCTTTTTACCTTATGGTAAAAAGTGCTGGGAGATCCCAGTTAAAAAGGAAATCATATTCCAATAAGCTGCCCAACTTGCTGTGTCATAGTTAGTTCATGCTAGCAAACAAGACCCTAATGCTCACAGTGCTAAACTCTAAAGGTAAACCAACAAATGCAGCTCAAAGTTCTTACAGTATTTTCTTAGGAGCAGTTCAGAGCAATAGAAGTAAGGCTTTGGCTATGTATTGCATTATTATTGTCTTGGAGCTGTTGCTTCATTTTTACTTTCTGCTTGTTAACCTTTGCAAGACCAGTGAGGGCGTTTTCTTCCTATTAAAAGGAACATAATTCCTTGCCATTTTTATAGTTGTTTCTAATAGTCTTGCCTGGCCCTGCTGACAGCACTCTATAATGAAGTCCCTCTGCACATTAGGTGCTCTGACTGGTCCATTCTGTTACCTGACATCTTGATGCGTACTAGCGCAAAATGAAGGATTTAGCTTTGATAAGGAAGGGGAGAGAAAACCCACCCACAATCTCTCTTATCTTTGACAATACAAACAGAATTCAGGCAGGTTCATTTCCTTGTTTTTTATTTTATATTGATGGCTGCTTCCCATTTCCATATTACTTCTACAGTCTTAATTTTGCATGCTCAGTATTGCTTCTGGGACTGGCTAAAGTTACGGTATAGTGTGAGGGGATAGAATCACTGCCATAAACTTGGTCAAGCTGCAGTATGTAATAGGGTAGTTGTTTCTCAGGCAGATATATTGTGTGTATTCTGCTTGCCCATGCTACTAGAGCAAGTCTGTTATGTCCAGCTCAGCTCCACCTTACGTCTCCACCTTTAGCAGACATAGCCCAAAATGTTACCAGGATTTAGGAAGCAAAGTCTTGAGCCTTGCCAGTGTGGTCAGCTCTCACCCCATCTGCAGCAGGTGCTGTCAGACTCCTGGGGAGGGATGGACCCTCTGGAAGCAGAGAGGCCACCTGAAACCAGGGAGAGCTGCTCATCTCACTGGTGACACCCGTTACGGAGTTAGAAGTTCCTCAACTTTCAAAGCTTTGGGCCTCCTGATACTAAATTTGTCAAGTTAAAACTTCACCAGAGGAGCTTCCAAAGCTGTTAAGGAGACGTAGTGCTCAATTGATTTCTGGGTTGCAGTAGAAGGTGGAAAAGTGGATTTTCTAACATAAATTCATAATTATCATCAAGTCATGGGGGAATGGAAACCTGGAAACCTGGGTTTTCTCATGTTTTCCTATTACTTCCATTCTTCTCTTCCCATAAAAGAAATCAGTTTTCCCTGATTTGGAAGAAAAAGCCCAGTAAGTAGAAAATCCTGATTTCTCCACTGTTGCAGACTTCAAGGCAGTATCTTGGTCAATCAGGAAGGAAGTCCTCAGTTTTAGAGGTACTTACTTTAGTTATCATTTACTGTGAGCTTTTTGGCATCAGTGTTCAAAACACATCACCCACGGTAACTTTTATGTAGCTTCCTTCCTTCCCTTTTGCTACTACTCAGGGCTTCCACAGTACTTCTCATAGTACCAAAGTCTATGATAAGAGCTCCAACGTTTTCTAAGAAATACTCCCAAAAATTATATAAATCTTACATGCTGATGGGAATAACTCAGATTTTCTTTCCTGAATTTTGCCATCTAGCAACATTTTTGTATTGGCGTTTTACATGGCAAGAAGAGAAATAAAACTTTTTTTTTTTCCCTTAGATTGAAGCCTGCAATAAAGAAGCAGAAAAGATAGAGTCACTGATAAATTCAGACAGTCCAACATTAGCATCACATGTGCCGCTGTCAGCTCTAATTGCATCTCAAGTACAAGTGTCGTTTAGCATTTCTTCTCCTTCTGTTAAAGTGGTGCCTGTTCTGCACTCCCTGTTCATAAGCCTTTTATTCACCTTGTCAGCGTTAATATATTATATATAACTGCTTAGAAAATATGCATGAGTATTGCGGTGTTTTATATTGTGAAGGACATTCAGAATTGTTGATCACTGAACCAGAAAAAAAAAATTGTAGAAGATTTGATGAACTAATATTTTTTTCAATGAAGAACTAAAAGTATTTGGAATAATGTGAAAAGATTATTCTTTTATTCACTACTAGTCAGATGACTGTTTCAGCACAGTTAGATTGTTTTCCATTGATCTTGGAAACATAAAATACTCTGGAAGGTTCTGACGTTATGCCTGTATGATTTTTGCAAGAAGGGATCGCATAGGGGTTTTTTTCGGCAATGAACAAAACAGTGTTTGGAGTTCATTGAAGAATCTTAATTTTATATTATTCAGATGCATATCAGTGACAATGAAAAGCACGCACCTATTTTAAACATCATTTTTGGAAGAAACTAATTGCTGCTACTTAATTACCTTACCAAAAATTTAAGACTTTATTCTCATGTAAATATGCTTTCATATTTTATTATGAAGAAAACTAACTAGCCCTGGGCCTATTTCAGTAGACGTCTTTACTTGGACTAGTGAAGATTTGCAGGACATTGGGCTCAATGCTTGTAAAATGACAATCAAGCTCTATACTAGGACCTGACTTCAGTGAAGAAATATGTTCTTTTTATAGTTTTGTACATTTCAGAATCTCATATTGGATGCAAAATTATAAAGAATCTCAGTATCTATATTTAAGTGCCATTTAAAATATTGCAGTATTTGCATGTTATCTAATGAAATTTATACTTTAAATGTTTATACAAACAGTATGTTTTATTACTTATTGTATTTTATGCACCTGACCTTAGTCTACATGAAGTATTTTATATCAGTATTATGATAGCCAACTCTTGAAGTATATACAGAAAAACTTATTTTTGCCAAAATGCTGAACTTCGAAAGAAAGCACTGAAAACTTTTTGAACATGTATGTTGTTGTAGCATGTTTGTAGCGATTATTTTCTGCTAAATCTTTTAAATACAAAAGTATTAAAGCTTTTTATTTTAATAAAACACTTTGTCATGTGTCCTTGTATACGAATGCATGTGATTTTATAGAATTTTGCAATACAGCATATATTTTTCTTTCTCTCTCAAATCAACACTTAAAACTAACTGCAATTGCATACATTCATGACTCACACAGCTTACTGTTTCCAAATAAAGTACATTTCAAGGGGACTTTGGGGGCTCTGGTTTTTTGGGTTTGTTGGGGGGGGGTGTTGGGTTTTAGTTTTGTTTGTTGGGGTTTTTTTTGTTTTTTTTACCAAATCTGTGTCACATGCATGTAATTTATGCTATGAGTGTCAGACTCGATTAAGTATAGAAGAATGTAGATGTCTTTATGGGACCCTCTTGGGTAAGGTTACAGTCATCCTCAGTTTGGATTTGGAAAAGACCTCTCTCGCCTACAGCTGGAAGCCTGCACAAACGTTCAGGACAGAATTGGTACCTTATTTGTACCCAAACTTTAAGGCTCAACCTCCTCCAAAGCAAACGGAGTGACTAGATGCAAGCCGACAGAGTGAGTTTCTTTGAAACCTCCATCCGTTGCTTTTCTAAGCATATCTCTGTTGTTTGTTGTCCCTTAATGAGTGAAGAGCACTTTTCTGTTTTAAGGGCAGTTGTACTCTGTATATAGTTTCTGAGTACTTTTGGTAGAGGAGTACAAATGCAGATAATCTTTGGAAGTGTTCTTGCCAAATAACTCCACAAAGGCTCATGCACATAATCATCGAAGTCTAGGTACAAAAAACTTGTTGAATATGTTTATAATCCGTTTCTGAAATTTCTTCTGTGGGTTCTTTAGAAACTTGGACACAAGAGTAAAATGAATGCATTTGAAAAGCTTTTTGAACTGAAGTGGCTTAGGTGGTCTCCCCAGAAACTGCAAGCAATTCAGATGGTTTATTGAATTCCTTATTTCTCAAAATCATTAGCAAGTATCTCTTCGACATGTGTAGTCTGTTAACTTGCTTAGCATTTAGCTGAAGCAATCTGATGCCTACTACAATGAAAGGAATTATAAATGTCTTAAGAAAATATATAAGTACATGTATACATATATGCCACACGGGAAAAATTAGTTAAGAGCTTAAAAACATACCTTTTGTGAAACAGAACATATAGTGTTTGGGGGGTTGTTTTGTTTTGTTTTGTTTTTTACACCTGTGAAGATTTTCTTCAATGAAAGATAATACAAAAAAAGTTGCCTCAGTTTGTATGATGAATCTGGAAAAAGCAGAATTTAAGCCCAGAGATTTTTGAATTCACATGTGAGTGTCCAGTACTTGCTAGAAAAGAGTGAATATTTTGAGTGCTTATGTTAAATATTTACAGAAGCAATGAGATTTCATATAACCCTAAATTCTTGAACTTAAGTCCAGCACCCAAAGTGTACAGGGCTTAGGTTCTTTTTGCCAGATGAACAAAAGTACTTAAGTGTTTTCTAGGTTTTCTCAAGGCCTTGGACTACCTCAAAGGAATGAAGAAACTGTTTACTGACGGGTTTTGAATTCAATTGAACTAGGAGAAAAGATGAAAGAAACCAAGCCCGGTTTTACTTGCAAGTTATGAAATTTGAACCGAATGGGGACGAATTGGATACAGGTTTCAGATGAGTTTTCCATGTAAGCGCTCGTGATGTTCTGTCACCATCTGTGTGGAAATCTGGGTTCACTTAAGAAGCCACGGAGACAGCACAAGCCAGTTTGTTGCTTTTGCGACAGCACCCAGCTGAAACATTTACAAAACATTATTTTCTTGTCTGCTGAAAACCAGAGTTAACGGCAATGATTGGGTCCGGCGAGGTGCTTCAGTTCTGTTTCGGTTTGGCTTTTCTCAACAGGGCGGCAGCGAAGCGGAGGTGCCGGCAGCGCCTGCTTGTTTGTACACCCCTCGGAGCGGATCGGCCGCGAGGGCGAATATCAGAGCAAACAAGAGCAAGAGGTTTCTGGCTTACGCTTTCTGCTGAGTTCTGAGTCCAGCAGGAGCTGGGATCCCTGAATTTGAGAGAAGGCAATAGTCAGTTCTGTGAGAGGGCACGAAATCGGCACTTAGAACCGCAGGGCCGCTTCCCAGCCCCGCTCTTCGTTCGTGCGCTACTTTTATGCTACTTTACCCAGTGTTATAACTTGGAGATTTGCATGTATGTATCTTGATAAAGCGTTATTTATACATCCTTACTGAGTTGTATGGCACTTCTCCAGCTCAAGGTATATTTCAAAGCTTTTCGGCAGCATCACTATTTCTAGGAAGCCCTGGGAGCGTTTACGTGAGCAAATATAAGTACGTGAGTGCTTTGTAAGATTGGACGTTTCGTATTTGAAGTCTGGACTGTAAGGTGACCCTCTGGTCAAATGAATCCCAAAAAGAAAAAAGTAGCATTGGGGAAAAAAAGATGTCTGTGCCACAGTTGCGCTAGACCTGACTGCAACTTCCCGCGCATTCTTTGAACTGGTGCTTTTACGCGATGAGACCAGGAGCTCCAGCTCTTCCACGTGGAGTACAAATGGAGGTAAGAACCGCCGGTAACAACCTCACCTCCTAGCAGTGCTGCGCCTACCGCTTTTTTACCACAAGCGCTGCTTGTTGTGCTCTTTCTCCCACTCCTCTCTGGGCTACAAGCTTTTGCAGAGCCCATTGCATAAGCCAAATTGACGCTGAGCTTAAAAAGACCCAAAAACCCTCTTTGAGAAAAATGTTTCCAAGGCCTAGCAGGTTTGTCCTAAGTTATCACACTGCAGTGGAAAGGATACACTTTTAGCATGAAGTAGGACATCAACTTTTGCTAATTAATACCATGAAGCTGAAGGTTTGGGTTACTACATCTGAAACTGATCAATCCTATACAAATTCAATGTTATCAACATTTGCATTATCGCAGGCTGACTGTGTAGGACCAATACAGTATTTAAAGCAAAGGTGATTACTTTGAAAATTGAGGAAACATCCATTGTCCAAAACCTTTCTTAATTTTACTGGGCTTTATACATACACTGCGAAATGGAAAAAAGTATGTGCATTTCATTTCTGTGTCAGAAAGCAATTTTTTACAGTGAGAACAATCAATCGCTAGAACAACCTCCCCAGGGACGCAGGGGAGTCCCCACAACGGGAGGTTTCCAAAGTGCGACGGGACACAGTGCTAGGTAAAGCACCGAAAGGTTGGACCAGATGATCTTCTGAGGTCCCTTCCAACCTGGGCTGTTCTGTGATTAAAGAAATACTTTCAGTTGCAATACATGGAAATTTTTGGCTTATTAAATTATTTTGAGATCTTATGAACACTGTTAGGATTCATTCATTATTGCTTTCAAAATAACATATAAAAGAACTAATATTTCCCACTTCAGACAGCCTTTTTCACAATATATACATTAAAGCTGTAGAATATATTTAAATACTTTACACTGATGTAAGTTTTATTTAAATTATGAATGATAAAATAGACTTCTGCAAGCATAACATAGCAACAGCTTTTATGATCAATAAGTTCTTTATTTCTCCAGTGCTATTGGGGAGGAAGAACAATCAAACCATTCCATTAGTCCATTAGCCTCAAGCTACTGGCTACTGTTATTTAGAAATAGATCCGTGTATTTTAAGCACATCTAGTTGTAGCACATCACTGCTACAAAATCCTGTGGGCTGACACCCCAGCTTCTGCGTTCTTCAACGTGAACAAAGTTATGGTCAAAACCATATTCATGCTAGGCATTTTGAAGGAGACTTACCCAAAGGGCAACAGGAAAAGGTTTAAAAGGTAAAAGCTCTCGCAAAAGGGTGGGTTTTTTCCTTGTAGTTCCTAGGACATAAAGGAGAATACAAAATAAAGGATAATCTTTCCCAAGGATGCAAGAACTTGTGAAATAATGCAGTAACCTTATCATCACTTATATAAAGAAAGATTGTTAACCCTATGTTTTTCATTAGAGGATCAGAACTGTGGTCTTCAACATATATATGAGTACTCTGACAGTACTTAATAATCCTATAGATTCTTGCCGTAAAGAGCCACCCTTGTGTTTTGGTAAATGCTCTCTGTTGTATTTGGCGAGGTTTCTCAGTTGACTTCTCTGTGCTTGGATCTCAGCATCAGCTACAATACACGCAAAGATTTTTAATCTGTTTTTTCAGTTCTGATTCTCCTTCTAAGCTAGCATTCTTCTAAAGCACTTCTGAATGATCCTAGAGGGTTAAATGATTTAATTAGCAGGTTGGGATATACAGTGGAACCGGAGGGGTTTTTGGTTTTTTTTTTTGCAAAGCTTTCTCACCAGTGCTAGTGTGGCAGGTTTCAAATTAAAGCCTGCTCTTCAACTTGGTGATCTGCAATTCTGCGCTGTTCACTGACAGTGGAATGAGTGGATTACCTGTTATTGCTACTTGGTGTATAAATTTACTTTTTAATCAATTTTTGAACAGCAGCAGCAGCAGGAGTACCATCAGTAAATATATATAAAGATAGATACATTCACATGCACGTATATACACATATGCATGTGCATATAAATATATTTATCTCTCAGTGCCCTGTATCAGGCTCTTCAGGAAGAGCACATTTGGCCATTGTAGAGAACATCATAGCAATTTATTTTAGTAAAGAATCCAGATTTTTGGGCGTTCATTAATACTTTTAAATTTGGATTTCGAGTACAAATGGCAATCAAAGATGCAGGATCAAACTGTTTGATTTGTTATGTAATTTACAGACGGTGTTGTCTAGCTGTAAGTGTGCAAAAAGGTGAAAAAGATGTCTCTGGATTGTTGCGCTCTCAAGCGCACCCACCAGCAGCAGTTCGGTTTCCTCCGAGTTCGCAACCCTCCGGTCCCGGCAATAAGAAGAGCAGCTTCTGACTACGAGCGCAAGCGCTGAGATTAGTCAGGAGCAGCGATCAACCGCCGACCGCCAGCAGAAGTTCAGTTCCTCTGGCATAAGAAAGTAAGTTTAAATATTTGCAGCCATTAATTCCTTGCAGAAGCCGGGCTGCTGCCAGCAAGGCTGTGGTTGTATTGGCATTCGCGATGGCTGCGTGCGCTACCAGCTCTTCTGCGTGCTAACTTCGTCCAGATCAGAAGCAGGCACGTGATTTGGCCAGAATACAAGAGACAGTGAGCAGCCTGTCTGGTTTTTATGCTGGAAAACAAATGCTGTCATAAACATTCTCCGTGCATGTGTTAAAGCTGTCAGGTGGTGCATTTTGGGGTGGTTTGTTTTTTTTTTTTTTTTTTAACATATTTGCAGTGGCAATGTAAACTCTGGATCAGCATCTCACGGCTGTAGGGTTTTCCTAAGTGCTGCCCATGGCTTTACTGTGCCCCTGAACGACAGCTTTAAAGGCTCACTCAAGACCCAGATGAAGCAAAAAAGATGATGTGAGAAATGCAAATACACATTTCAAAAACTAGGGAAAAAAAAAAAAAAGCTATGGTATTTTTAACTCGGTTCTAGCTAAGTGTCCTGGTTTTGGCTGGGACAGAGTTAATTTTCTTCCTAGTAGCTGGTCCAGTGCTATGTCTTGGGTTCAGTATGAGAAGAACGTTGATAACACACTGATGTTCTCAGTGGTTGCTGAGTCGTGTTTAGACCAAGTCAAGGGTTCTGCCCAGCCAGCAAGAAGGCTGGAGGGGCACAAGGAGTTGGGAGGGGACACAGCCAGGGCAGCTGACCCAAACTGGCCAAAGGAGTATTCCATACCATGGGACATCATGCCCAGTATATAAACTGGGGGGAGTTGGCCCAGGGGCGATCGCTGCTCGGGAACTAACTGGGCATCGGTCAGCAAGTGGTGAGCAACTGCATTGTGCATCACTCGTTCTGTATATTCCAATCCTTTTATTAGTATTGTCATTATTAGTTTCCTTCTTTCTGTTCTATTAAACTGATCTTACCTCTGCCCACGAGTTTTACCTTTTTTTTTTTTTTTTTCCAGATTCTCTCCCCCATCCCACCGGGTGGAAGTGAGTGAGCGGCTGCGTGGTGCTTAGCTGCTGGCCTGGGTTAAACCACGACACTAAGTCAGGTCAGAACAGTCATGAAGACAAAGTAACTTAGTTTTAACTTTCCCAAATAATATGGAGAGGATGTGTGTCTTCTTTGAATGCTTCTAGTGCAGTCTGAGACAACGGGGATCCTTAATTCCAGGCTGGGCTACACAGGAACTGCACCCTCTGCAGTTCTCAGCATGGAACTTGTCAGGGTCTGGTCAAGTAACTATGGTTCTGGAGCGAATACTGTATTTAAAAAAATTTAGTGTTGGATAGAATATTATATTTTAAAAAATTAACAGACGTGGCCTTCTCTGTGCAATGGAAAACCAGTAGGTTTAGCTTCCTTGTTTTCATAAATCTCATTTGATTGAAACTTGATTTTCCTAAAGGGACAGCATACCACCACAAAACCCTAAGTTGGCATTTACAAGGCTTTTATAACTGAATTTTTCTAGGGTAGTTCGTTTTGGGCTTTTTACTCCCCAAAAGAAAAATGTTATTTGGAATTGCTGATTATTTCTTGAGCTTATGATTAACACAGAATTATGCACTTGGCACTACGTAAATTATATGCCATGTCCCTTAATCGCTCCTCCTTGTTGCTGTGTGCTTTGTTGCAGCATAGCGAAGACTATGGGCACAGCTGGAAAAGTTTGGAGAGTTGTTCACAGGGTTCATTATAGTCATTTTAAGAATATGAAAATAGATAGGTATCTCTTTTTCCCTATTCTTGGAAGCTTTCCACAATTTCTATCATCACATAGCTCCCCACCATCATTTCCAGCTTATTTTTGTTTTTTCCATTAGTTGCAGTAGCTGTGACTTGAACATTTACTTGCCAGTACAAAGGAACCTTTCTTACACAGCACTTTAAAAAAATGACAAAAAACTTTGGCTATGTGGTTTTTATAGCAATTTAGAAAAACCTGTTCTTTAAAAACAGAAATAAGTTTTTGATCTCCTCTTCGGCAGGGTGCACTCCTCTGATGAAATACAACTGTGTGCTCCATGATTTTCTCTTACATGAGTTAACTAACCTGATGTTACAGTATAAATAACGGATATCCCCTATGCATCTGGCATGTATGAGCACTGCCTTTTTAATTGGGTACACACTGGCATGTATAGAAATGTTTTATTAACACAGCAGCTCTTTTCTTGTGTCCCATTAAATTAATTAGAAAATTGCAGAATATTTAACTAAAATACCTAGCTTACCTCCAAACTGCAATGTACGCTTGCGTGTTCGCATTGCTAGTGTATCCGTGGTTGCATGGCACGGCATATTCTGCTGTTGAATCCCACATGGCAAGTCACAAATTAATCTCTCCAAGTCTTTTTTTTTTTTTTTTTTTTTTTTTTTCTTTTTTTTTCTTCCAAACAAAACAACTGCCATGGTTTCACAACTTTCTGTTTGAATTCTGATGCCAGATGTAGACTTCCCCTGCTTATGATACACTGTAAAAAAAAACAAAGGAATTCAGTTAGCTATCCCAACTCTCTTCCAGTGTTTATCTCAACCCAGCTAGCAATTCGTAATGTATTATTTAAAACATGGTATCGCAGTAAGCGATACCTACTCCTGTGCAGTACAAGGTTTGCTCTCCTTATTTCACAACTAATGACCACCACGGTATTATCATCAGGGTATAGGGAGTTGTGACTCTAAGCACCCCAGTCACAATCATCTCACCCGTGTTTAGCTCTTCAGTCAAAGCCGGTGAAATTATGGTCTCTAATCATATCGTGAAATGTATTAATTATGAAATATTGCCTTTGTAGCTTTAGAAGACTGCAGCAGGAGAAACTGTACAGGCAGAGTCAGAGGAATGAAACCGTGTAACGGAACGCTTGTTACAAAGGCTAACAGAAAAGAGAGATGGAAACTATTTCCATCCGCACGTGATGCGGTGGGGACGTGCCGTCAGCAGCGAGCTCAAGCACGGACTTCTACAGCCCCGCTCGGGCAGACGGAGGAGCACGGCAGCACTGGCGGCACCCGCAGAAGTCCGCAGCGTCGGTAACGGGGCAGGCAAGGTGTGGTGCGCGATGGGGGGCGAGTTACGAGTCTCCCGAGTCGGTTGTTAGTTGTGATGCCGAAACAGCTAACGCCGTCCTGATGGTAACAATACTGAATTGTGTTCCTCCGCTATTTCGTCGTTACTTTTCTTTCCTAACGGTTGCCATTCTGCAAGTCCGGGGTGAACTTCTCCTTTAATCATCAAATGCTTTCCAGTAGCACAGCTGAACCTGAAGGTGGGTTAACCTGCCTACCGGTTAGCTGTTCAAGCCCTAGAGGTCTGCAGCTGAACTAGCCACCAGCTACGGTTCCTATATTGCCCACGGAACGAAATAAGCACTTTCAGGATGAGTCATCTGATGTATTTTGCGTTGTAGGTAAGAAAGATCGCACTGTGGGAACGCCTGGCTGGTCAGAGGAGAGCTGCTCTCCCTGACCTAAGGAACAGTGCACGGGGTATCTCCTCGACAGTCGTACACGTAACCACGCGGCATTTCATTATTCTTGGAATGGCTTTTAGTCAGGTTTAAGCACACTCAAAAATATGCAAGGGCCTGATTACGGTCCAGTAATATGCATCCGTCATGTTCATGGGGAGAAGTTTCTCTTGGCAAGTGTTTAAAAAACTTCAGAGGCAAACAACATGGGTGTGGGCAAGGGGCAGAGGCTCAGAAATTCTCTTTGAACTTCTCACATCATTGTTATTGCATCAAGGATATGTGTAGCACAGGAACACTGCCTGAAGCACAAAATGTTACCATTACTGCGGCTCTTCTTGCTCTGATGGTGTAACTCAGGATCCATTACACCTCGTATTCATTTTCTGTTATGCAGTTAGAAGAAGCACACTCACACTTGCACTCAACAAGTACATAAAATAAATTAGAAAATACCCACATTAACAAGCAGACTGAGTTAACATCACTGGAACAAACTCTGGAAATGAACTAGTTATTCAGTACTTGTTCTCAATGCCATAATAAAAGTTCCAAACCTGAACAAAGGGAACTTAACAAAAAGGACATTTGAACTTTTTGTTCAAACCTGAACAAAGGGAAGCCGGGAACGCTCAGCCCGGAGCGGGGGGGGTCACGTCAACGGGAATGGATGCCCGACGGGAGGGAACGGAGAAGCGGGAGCCGGGCTCGTCCCGGCGGAGCCTGCTGGCAGGACAAGAGGCAACGGGCACAAATGAGAAACCTCAAATTCCATCTGAACGCAAGAAGAACGCTTTTACCGCGAGATTGGTGAAACGCGGGCGCGGGTTGCCCGGCGAGGCTGAATCTCTTCCACCCTTGAGGACATCCAGCACGTGACGGGACGGAGCCCTGCGCTCTACGTGGCTTCGAGCAGGGCTTGGGTTAGATGATGGGAAGGGGTCTCTGCCCACCTCAACCGCTCCACGATCCTGCAATACTGCTCCGAGTAGCTGAAAAGTACCACTATACGTGCGCACCATTTTGCTGCTCTCCTCGCTTATTTTGCATTTTTAAAACGTGGCTACCTCCAGTATTCGAAGCTCTGACCCATGCCGTATTTTCTCTTTGCACGTTAATTCCAGATCAACAATTCCATTGCAGCAACACGCATCACATAACAAATACCAAATATCTTTGAAATATTTTACTTTTTGTGCATCCAACCCACCTGTAGCCATTCCACAGCGCTGTGCTGCATCCACCAGGCACGTACCTGACACCTTAGAAAAAAAAATGGCACTGACTCAGCAAGAAGGTTGCATTTGTCCAGTCCCTACCTGTCAGAATAAAAGTGGCTAAACGTCCAGCAGCCCCCCTGACCTGAAGAAAAGCTCCGTGTATTACCTGGGGAAGGCAAGCCACAATTTAGGAACAATAGTGCTGTGGTTGAAAAGAGTCAAGTGAGTTGAAAAGGTATTGTATACATACTACATATTTCTCAAAGCTACATATTTTTCCTCATATATTATGGCCTTTCCTGCATTGTGAAATGAAAGGTCTTGCCCAAAATTCACGGGTTAGTGAAAGACTCACAGCCATAAACCAGATGTCTCTACTTTGAACGTTTAACATCCAGATCACTTGTCTAGGGTTTAGGATGGTCACTTTGGACTATTTGCGCTAAAGCTTTGGATTTATTTTTTAAAGTCTGTATTTATTTATGGCTTCAAAATGCTAATCTTTTAATACAGAAATCCTCTATTTCCCAAAACATTTATCAATTTCACAGGTTCAAAAATCACTGCTGTTATGTCTTCAGTAACTCAAAAGATTTTTCATAGATTGTATTATTACTTTGATGATTTTTATTTTTTTTACAAGACAGATCTAGTATGTGCTAAGGGTTTTTTTTAGAAATGCTTCTGTGGACTGTAAGAGGAACTGGAAGCCGTTCCTAAGTTGTATGAGGTGTTTGGCTCAGGTTTGTATTTGCTGAAGGCAGTATACCAAAGTTTCTGAGAAGGAATACAACTTTCCTTAAATTAAATACAGAAATAGCTAGGTACAGTGTGGGAAACATTTATTTTGATAGACTCAGGGGGACATCATGCTCTTGTGGTTTTAAAACAAAACTTCAACCCTAAGATTAAAAATATAAACACTGTGGCCAGGGTTGTGTTCCCCACAGAAATCCCATAGGTGGCATCACAGCATAAGTTTAATTACATTCCAGCTGCTTTTAATTTAGAAGGAATGCAGCTGGTTTGGGACTTTTTTTCCTTTTTTTTTTTTTTTTTTTTTTAAAGATAGTGCTTTTCTACAGCTTCAGCTCTATCTTCTGTGCCACTTTATTCTCAAAATCAAATCTGCACAGGCCTCGTAAGTCTCTCTTGCTTTACATAAACTTACTTTCTCCTGCAGATGCCCGTCGGGAAGTATTCAGGACTGCCCCAAGAATGTAATTTTCTGGTATTTAAACTGGCATGTCACTTTTGAATGGTTTTTGAGACGCATACCTGATATCACGGACATGTATGGATGTATTAAATTGCTGGCATGGAACTGAGCCAAATCCCTAACCACAATTTTTTTGTCACTAGCAATCTACAAAGTTCATTTAACTGGGCATTTCAAGAGGCTAATCAGACATAGACCCCCACACACACACACACACTCAAGGTTTCAACCCTTGAGAACAAAGAAGTGAATATTTCTAAGATTTTTTTTAAGAAACCCCCAGTTGTTGAAGGCACTCGTGTGCACAGACATGAAAATATCACAAATTACAGTAAACTCAGCATCTGTTGGTGGATTAACCCTGGCTGGGCAACAGGTGCCCACCAAAGCTGTTCTATCACTTCCCCCCCTCCTCAGCTGGACAGGGGAGAGAAAATATAACGAAGGGCTCGTGGGTTGAGATAAGGACAGGAGAGATCACTCACCAATTACCGTCACAGGCAAAACAGACTCCACTTAGGGAAAATTAATTTAATATATTACCAATCAAAATCAGAGTAGGGTAATGAGAAATAAAACCAGATCTCAAAACACCTTCCACCCACCCCTCCCCTCCTCCCGGGCACAACTTCACTCCTGGATTCTCTACCTACCCCAGACAGCGGCGCAGCGGTCAGGAGCCTGCTCCAGCGAGGGCTTCCCACGGGGTCACAGCCTCCTTCGGGCATCCCCCTGCTCCAGCGTGGGGTCCTCTCTCCCCGGGCTGGAGGTGGAGATCTGCTCCACCGTGGACCTCCCTGGGCTGCAGGGGGACAGCCTGCCTCACCATGGTCTTCCCCACGGGCTGCAGGGGAATCTCTGCTCCGGCGCCTGGAGCATCTCCTCCTCCTCCTTCTGCACTGGCCTGGGGGTCTGCAGGGCTGTTTCTCTTACATATTCTCACTCCTCTCTCCGGCTGCCGTTTCTGTGCCCCAGCAGCTTTTTTTTCCTTCTTAAATATGTTCTCCCAGAGGCGCTACCACTGTCGCTGATGGGCTCAGCCTTGGCCAGCGGCGGTTCCCTCTTGGAGCCGGCTGGTGTTGGCTCTGTCGGACACAGGGGAAGCTTCCAGCAGCTTCTCACAGAAGCCACCCCTGTAGTCGCCGGCTACCAAAACCTTGCCACACAAACCCAGTACAGCATCATTGCCTTAATTCAGAAGAGGGAAAACCAGCAAATGAAGAAACCCAAGTTACAGCTGGAGATGCCACCGGAGACGACCAGAAAGGACAAGAGAAGCTAAACCTTCCACAGCAGGTTTGGCGATGTCGGGAGCTGCTGGACCGTTTTGCCCATCATTCAGAAAGGACATTATGTACGACTAGTACGTTAACATCTGAATAATAACCAGCAGATGTCAGCACCATTTTTTTTTGTCTGATATTGGGGGCCTCCGCAAGGGGAGGACTGGGAAGATGGGCGATGAGCCAAGGTGCACAAGATCCGGCCCCAGTTCACGGAGCGAACATCCCACCCCTCGCTCCAGTTGCGGCAACGTTGAATTGTTTGATGTGCCACCACCTGGGCACAGTGTCTATCGTCCGCTGTTGAAAAGAAAAAAGGATGCCAGTTGAGGCACGGACATCCCCGGGCTGAGCCTGACCCGACCCTCTGCTTCTCCCTTGCAGCTCTCCGTGTGATTCCTGGGGCTCCCCGCACTGGTTGCAGCACCGGTGGGTTGTGCTTGCTCTGAGCCCCCCCGGGCACATGCACATTGAGCCTCAGATTAAAAGAGCCCCCAGTATTGCTCCCACCCACCCTTCAGGTGCGTTCCCCAGAGACGTTCTCTCCTCTCGGGGACCTCCGACCCAACCTCTGGAGGTCTCAGACCGCACACCTCCAGTGTTGGGGACCGCAGCTCAGACCCCTCACGGACATGGGGTAGGTGAGGGGAAGCTGACTTGTTACACAAGGAAAAAAAATCACATATTTTTATTTAGCGGTATGGAGGAAAGGAGGAAAAAAAAAAAAAAAATTACCCTTGCAGGGTTTCTCGCCCTGCTCAGGGCTCGTCACCAACACAGTATTTCCAGCACAGCTTACCCCTCCTATCTCAGCTGGGTCTGCTTGTAGGGTTTGTGAATTCCTTTGTCTAAAACTGTGTCGATCTTTGCCCTTCTAATTCCTTTAAAAAACCACCTCCTTCCACCCACAGAGAGGGAACAGGGCTGGCCCCAGCAGCTAAACATCTTCTAATAGCAACATCACTGTAATCAAAAGTTTTTACGGCTGCAGATTTCCCAAAGGGAAATCTGTATTTCTCAGCATGATGCAAACACTCCATCTACAGCATGGAAATCTGGCCAGCAAAAACACAAGTAGATCTAACAGTGTTTGGTCACAAAGCAGTACGAAGAAAAAAACTTTACGCAAATAAGAGAGATCTGGTGGACAGTTACCACTTCTCTTCCACCTACTCCAAAACCAGACAGCAAGTAGATCGAAAGTGTGAAACCCACATCGGCCCTTGCAGGTATTTCTATGAGCAGTTGACCTCATTGCCCCAGAGGTACATGCGGTTTAGGGCAACAGAGAGAGTAGGAAGCACACAGAAGCATCTGCTCTGAGAAAATGTTTGGTTTTTTTTTTTTTTTTTTAAAATGCATCTTTTTGCTAAGTTCTGTTCCCCCGGGAGCCTTGGACTATTAAGAGCTTTTTATTGCTGTTGCTGTTCTGGGTCATCCCCGCCTCCCCCAAACTAAAGCATTCAGAATTGCATGTGCAATTTTTTGAATAATTTTTATTAGAGTATTTTAAGTTTTATATATATTTTACATTTCTTAGAAGAATAATATTTTGGAATAATTTTTATTAGAAAGCCTCTGGTCCGAGCTTTCTAACACACCTGATAACGAACAGAAACGGTATCAGAAGAATCCGGTGGCGGAGGTCTCGCCCGCAAGAAGGACCTTTGCTCAGCCCGAGGAGACGTGGTCCTCCGGCGGCCCCAGGACCCTTCGGCACGGCGGCACCGGCCACCTCGACCTCGCGCCTCAGAGGGGCTCCGGAGGAGCAATCCCCAGGGCGCTGCCCGCTCCCGCGGACCCCCCCGGCGCTCGGGGACCCCAGCTCCTCTTCGCCCTTCTCCCTTCTGCAGGGACCTCCTCGAACCCGCCTCCGCGGCTAAACCTTCAGGCACGCGCGTTTATAAACCGCGATGACGTTGTATTAAGTCCCAGCACCCAAGCTCTTCAAACGTGATACTGGCTCTTCTCTACACCAGCGCTGCCTGACAGCTTTTTCTTCCATTAACAGGTTTGGTTAGTAGACTTGCACTTTTACACATCGTTAATAACATTAAGATCAGTCCCAACAGCTACCTTAAAACGAGCTCTTACTCTAAAATAACCAAGCCAAGACAGACTCGATTCAGCAGTACTGCTCACGCTCGGCCTTCCACCTCCGCTACACGCAGGACGGTTGCTGACCAGCCCCCCCTTACGCTTTTAGCTCCGTCGAGGATCCCGTGCAGCCACCGCAGCGTTAATCAGAACCTGATCACGCGCACGGCCACGCGTACAGCAGACCGCCAATGCTTGCAAAGGTAACTGCCCGTTTTGGGGTAAGTAATGCCCCTGCAATCCTAATTCTCTGCCCAGCTCAGGAGAGGAGACTGTCCTGAGAGCTCCGAAAAACTTCTAATTCAGTCCTCGGTCTCTAGCGTAGCACGTGATGCCAGTCCTGTGGCAGGTGGATGACGTTGTATTTGCTATGCAAAATGATTTAATAAATGAAATTAAGGGCACTTGTCCTTCACAACCTGGAAATGATTTCACAATGTGTGTTCCAGAACTAGGTCCTTACGAGCCAAAGAGCATCTCACAGAGGCTCCAGCAGCGTCCTTTCTGCATCACCTTTTCTAAAAGGTGACGCTGCTGGCAGACCGCGAGCGTGACAGCACAGCTAACAAGCCCAGTCCGTAAGAGACAGCCTTCCACATCTCAGTGGAGACTGGAAACTGCCAGGGGAACTTCCCACCCCTTTCACTGTTTTTCTCCAAAGAACAACTAAAAATCTACAGTGCCTCTCTATAATCTCTCTTCTGCTACTCATTTATTAATACTACTTGACTCTGCTTGAGTTGGTGTCTTGGCGTTTTTCCACCCATCCGTAACTGTGCATTCTTCTTCGGTTATTCACACAACGGCCGGTTAGATGCAGGCCAGGCGAGAAACAGCGAGCAGCAAAGACTACAGCAATCACAGCAGGACACATCCCAAATCTCGCTGTAGCCCTTTCAGTCACTATAGATCTATGCACTACGCCACGCTCGGCACAGCCGAGTTACCGAAGGCCACAGAGGTCTTCCTGAGCAAGCCTGTCTCATACGCATGCAGCAGATGCATAGCAACACTGCTTTATAGACTTCTCGCTTTGTTCAAAATTTAGTATCTTTTTCACTTCCAAACGGATTGTAAGCCAAAATGACACTGACTCTGATAATACAATTAATCAGATCTTTCTCCAGAAATGTCTGTGCCCAATGGCTTTCAATCACACATACGGACCATCAGCTGTTCCATACTCAGCTGACTTGGTGCAGGTCGATGCATAAAATACCCACCAGTCTCAGGAAGATACTCGCCCACATTATATGCTAGGATGGCAAGAACTGCTATTGCTCCCACTGAACGGACGAGCAGCCAAAATAAAATAAGAACTATATTTGCAAAGACACTTGAGGCCTCTACATTCCCCTGATTTTATTATAAGGTGCTCTTCAACATCCTACTAGGTCAAACGCTGTGTTAATAAACAGTAGTTTATGTGGAATTAGAAGACGAGCACCCAGCCCGTTTGTGTTCCTGATACCTGCAGGCCTACACTCTTCTCAAACACACAGGGCAGTACTGTAAGCACACATCCCCTCTAACTCGGTATGTTAAACTCGGACAGATTCAAAGCAAAAAAACCTGTCGTACATGTTTCGGGAGCTGGTACCTAAGTAAAAAGAGAGAAACGGTCACACCTGTGGCTTGCCTGTCAAAAGTCAGAACAGCTGAAATGAGAGATGAGATATGTAGGCACTCAAGCAAGGTGTTAAGACTTTAAATGCAGCACCACAATGTTCTGTTTCATTCATGAATACCCTCAATTTGTCCTTTTCATGTACATTTTGCAGAGGAAGGAGTGAAAATTCCTCTGACCTTTAAAGCAAGCCAGGCACATTTTCTGAGGTTTTATTTGGTCTTTTTTCCCCTTGCTCTTAGGCTGCAGCTTTTTTCTCCATGTATCTGTACTTTGCTACTTAGCATCAAGTATCTTTCCTAGAAAAATGTGCCCACAGCTAAGCGTGACAAATGTATGTTTGAAAATGGCACAGGCAGCTGCAGTAGAATTACAGTTTTATAGAGAAATTTATTGGGAATTGCACACCCAAAATTATATTGAACAGCTACTTAAATAAGCCCCTAAGCTTTCCTGAACAACTTAAAACCATGAAGGGAAAAAAAGTCTGATGCAATGGTGAACTGTAGTATTCTATCCAAGAATACAGTACTGAAAACCAATCACAAGGGCGTTTTGGTTTCTGTCCCCTTCCACAACGTCAGTTTACCAAACAGTGTTAACTGAACTCCCAGCAATATGAACATATACAGAAAAAAGATGACCAAGTCACATTATAATAATAATCCTCCCTACTATGTATTCAAATAATAGGTTATCACACTATCTCACAAGCACAATTGTTCTGCTTATAAAGCACAATTTTTCTGCTTATAAATTCAAGACACCACAACAAAGTATTTCTCAAACACAGAGACTTCTCCAGACCAATACATTTCAGAAGCAGAATGCATGGCAGGTATTTTTTTTTTGTTCCCATAAGGAACGAAGTACTTGCTACAATCATCCTGCAAACCGACCAGTATTCTTCCCAACTGGACTTCTTTTACTGTGGACCAGAGCTTCATCCGCGTGCTTTAAGGACTTGCATTCAGAAAGTCTGCTGCAGAGGGCAGCTCCGTTCCTAGATTTCTCTTCCCCAACAGCATCCACCAGGAGCGCTGGGCTCTGCCCCTAGAAAAGCACCAGAGGCATTTACATTACTGCCCGCACATCGCCCTAGACAGGGGCAGCAGTATCTTTCCAGACTAACACTTTCTAACGAAATGACTTCACAGGTGAGAAGCCTACAGCAAAAGCCTAATTTATTTAAAGCCGCTGATTTAACTTGGCTGTTTTCAGGCTCCTTGGCTTTTCTGAAAACCATGACCATACTGTGTCTCAGTCACTGCTTTTACATTTCAAAATTCACCTGGTTTTTGTTTGTTTCTACAGTCCTCTTTTAATGAGAGCAGGGG
Organism: Aquila chrysaetos chrysaetos; assembly: GCF_900496995.4. Lineage (NCBI taxonomy): Eukaryota > Metazoa > Chordata > Aves > Accipitriformes > Accipitridae > Aquila > Aquila chrysaetos. Next base: position 25,765,407 of record NC_044021.1, on the reverse strand, counting down.
CATTTAGTGATAGCAAATTAGTACCAAGACTTAAGAACATCAGTCTCTAGGAAAATATGCAGCTCTCAGTATTTGAGATAATAGAAGATATTACTATAATGCACTAAGGTCTACCTAAAGCACCTGGATCTAAGTTCTAGGTCTTAATTTCCTTTTGTGTCTTTTAATAGCTATTTTGCACCATAAGAAATTTTCACATCAAGTTCCCTGAATATATTAAAAAGGGCAGGGAGGGGGGAGATAGGCAATCATTTGCACACACACCTAAGAGAAAGTTAGAAAGCTGGTTTATTTGAAACTGTGAAATCAAAGTCCAATAAATAAAATGCTCAACATCAACACTGGACACTATGTAGGAAAACTCTGGTAAGACTGGACTGCTCCCTTGGTGCCCCAAGCATGGATGAACCCTGAAATGACTTCCCAGCTCCCCACTCCGAGCCATGCTGTTATCTCAAGAACAATCTTTAACCGTTCATGGCAAGCCTTCCCCAGGTGCACGCTGCCAAATTCCTCCCTGCTGGAGTTTCACCAATACCAGCAGAACTACCCCAGAGATGACAGGGCTCACAGTATCGAGGTTTTAAGAGTGAAAATGAGTGCCTAGATTTCAGAACTTCTATAGAGCATCCCTCTTGCCCACTCAGAGCCCTTCCAACTGGTTCATGAACTGTGCTATGCCCAAATATCATTTTTTTTATTTTTAATGAGCTATTATTAGGCCATAAGAACACACTGCTTCTTACTGTCACTCTTTGGGGTGGGGCGTGCAGACAATCCCATAAATGGTACTTATCTTTGTTCAACACTGCTATTAAATGACTAGGTTTTTCCAAATAGCAGATTCTCTCAGTTTAAGTAACTGTATGTTACATATACATTAAAATTCTTTGAAGTGATCAATATGAAAATATCAAGATTGTATCCAAAATAGAATTTCAAACAGCTTACAGAACCTCAGGTGGACAGTCACCAAATTCTGCTAAAAACGTCACGCCCTTTTAGAAACGGCACAAAAAACATTCTGTATCTGCTTTAAAAACTATTGCACAAGGCAAAAGTATGCTTACTACCTAAAAAAATAGAAATAAGCTTGGGCATATCACCCTTTCCTTGTAACACTGGCACAAGTGAACTGACAGAAGAGCCTGCTCTTTTTTTTTTTTTATTTCTGGGAAAGAAGGGTGGGGAGAGGGGGATGAAGAGGAGGAAGAAAAAATAATGCATATTATAGGTTATTTATTATATAGCTGGCTATTAATGAATATCAGAGGCACTGTTTGACAAGCCAGATGAAACAAAGCATATCCAGAAAGGACGGACAGTACTAAACAGGGCCTCAATGTGGCCACCAGTACTATAGTTTGTTCAACTCGGTGAACTTTCCCAACAGCTTTTCTGTAATCTGTAATAGAGATGCTAGCTCATATTGAACCAGATAGTCTACTTGGGTTTTATAATATTCTTATGCTCTCTATAGGACAATTAAAAACAATCACTACATGAGTATCATTGGTTCAGGTACTCAACAGTTTAAAGTCTTGATGTTACCAATTCATCCAGTTTCAGCCTGTACAATTTCTGACTCAAAGGACTTCAAGCCATGTATCTAATTTGCTGGGGAGGAGGCGCTGCTCAGTTACTACCTCACCCAACAGCAATTTAAAATAAAGATCAGATTTTTTACCAAACTTGGGTGATATTTGGATAGGGCTTCTACAGATAAGTGATGTGCACAGAAGTCATATACTCCATGTATCAAAACAATCTGACACTCTCCAAAGCAGTTTTGCTTTTTGAAAAAGAAACCAGAAGCTGCTACCAAGCTTTTAACAACAGGTATTTAAACAACCAGGCTTCAACACCAACAAAAAGAGTAAACACTTCTGGTTAGCAAGATCTATTTAACAGGTAATAACACAACCATTTGAAGTCAGTTAATTGTAACACTTCAATAGGCACCCCAAGCCCCTCAATCCCCACCATGTTAACACTAGTTAGATACTACAAGTCACCAGAGTTAACTGGCACAGGTATTTTGACTAAGAAAAAAAAAAAAAGAGATTGCCATGTATTTTATTGCTACCAGTGCATTGGGAATTTGAAGGGGCGATGGCTGTAAAGGCTACAATCACTTCTTGAGTAGATAGAACAAAAATAGGTTAAAAAAATTAGGAGGACTTAAAAACACAAATAATCAAATAGATGTTTTTCACGTAGTTTACCTCAGTATTTTAACCAATATTACACATTTTATTGTTTAGAAAAGATGATGACATTGCAGAAAAATAAAATAAAATTTGGTTTTAACAGGACAAATGTTTTCCATGGTGGTATAAAAAGTGTAATGGGAGCCTGGAGGGGAAGAAAGGGAAACGGAACAAAAAAACCCAAAAAACCCCACTACTCCAGAAAAAGTAAAAAGCTAAAACAAATTCCAGATGTGTAAGTCTGAAGGTTTTAGCTTTTTCAAATACACAACTATGTGTGCCTTTCACAATAACAGTCACAACTGAACGAGACTTTTTGTACTACTGCACCCTTCAACAGGCCAGTCTGCAAGTTAAAACAAGTAATACAATAAACTGCTAAATCGATAAGTATGCAATTATGGATTGCTTTCAGCTGTTATAAAAAGCTTGTTTACATATCTAATGGTTCATCTTTTATATTCAAACTGTGCTTAATATTTTTTAGTTCAGACATACTGAAACCCAGCAGCACAGATGGTTTGTGACTATTTATCGCCTTTAAGCATATATTCCTCCTTTTTCCAAAGAATGTTGCAACATCAATTTTCCACGCATATAGCAGCGAAGAAAGTAATTCCATCTCTTTTTTAGAAGGATATGGCCTCTCGTGAAAGTAGTCTGTCAAAAACTGTTTTTGAGCCTCATACGAATTGTGATCATACTGTTTAGGATCTACTGCTAGAATGCGAAGATCCTCACTCGAAGGAAGCTTCTTCATCTCAGTTCTAGTATTAATCTTTTGTCGTTTGAAAGGCACTACCCCTGAATTCACTTCTTTTTCTGGAGCTAGAGCTATGCCAGTACTTAAGCTCAGAGGCTGCTGTTCCTTATTCCTTTGGTCTTCTGCAACAAAGCAGGAATCCGATTGCTTTCTTTTCAGTAACACAGAGTCATGCTTTTCACCATTCACAAACAGTAGCTCTTTCTTCTCAGTACGCTCAAGCTGCATCTTCACGCTTGAGTTGCTGTCTTTGGGAGCACTTCTACAACGGAGCAAATGTACAGCAATAGCTGTTAGAGTCATATTTCCAGTGTACACACCACAACAGTGGATGCACTTGAAAGCAGGAGACTTTAAAATTGTATGTACAGTTGGCATTATATGATGCCGCTCTTTCAAATGCATTTCATAGATTTCTTTACTAACAAACGTACCAAAGCAAAAGGGACAGGTTAACACTTTTTTGTTGCACCTATTGTTCACTTCTGCTGTCTGAGGTTTCACTTTGATGTAAACAGGCACAAGTGTCCTTGAATTTAGTCCAGCAAGCACTGCCAAATGTACTTCTCTTTCACCGATGTCTTCTTTTGGTAACGCTGTACTGAAATCAAAGTGTGGAAATACAAGGTCACCCTGAGCATCATTACCTAGTTGAAATCCTCTGTTGCTATAATCCGCATGTAACTGCTTTTTCCCATTGTGTGTAGTTTTATTGTGCTCCACGAGGCTTTTTAAGTCATGGAAAGTAACTGTGCAAAACAAGCAAGCTAAGCCATGCATCAAGAGATGTTTCATGAGCTCTTCCTCACAGAGAAAACATTTACAGGAGAAACACCGGACCGTCTTTTCTGTCATCCACCTTAGAAAGGGTGCGCAAGCTGCAAGTTTGTCAGGTTCCAGCGCTTCCTCCATTTTTACTTCACCATGTTTGTGGGCCACCTCCATGTGCACCTGGTAGACATTTGACGGGAAAAGCTCATTGCAAACAGGGCAAGTCTTCCACTGCTTAGCCTGCCTGATAGCCTGACTCGTTTCGGGACCAGGCGGGGAGGCTTGTAATGCTATATTCTGAGACGTTAAAACCACTGGAGGAGAGGGTGCGCTAGCCGGTGACTGCGACAACTGAGTTACTGTCCCAGGCTGCATTAGTTGGATGGGCACGTGTGGTGGCGTAACGGTTGCTACTCCACCACCAGGAGGTACAGGCAGAGTAACTGAAACTGGGGCAAGCGTGTACGTAGGTATCCCATTAACCTGCTTACCGGTTGGAATCAACTGCCTAAGTATAGAACCCGCAGTCAAAAAAGTTGTGTTTTGAGAAACTGCAGGTTGAACTGGCTGATTTACCGGGATAACTGCTGGGGCAACAGGTTGATTAAACTGAAGAAAGCCCGGTCTGACAGGCTGTCTGACAGGAACAACCCCCGAGGCAACAGGCTGGTTAAACTGGAGAACGCCCGACGCAACTGTCTGCGCCACAGGAAGGACCCTGGGACCAATGGGTCTAGTCACATTCCCAAGCGACTGGCTGACGGAAAGAACTCCTGGCGCAACCGGTCGATTCACAGGGAGGACTCCTGGTGCAACCGGTCGATTCACAGGGCTGACAGGTTGAGTTACAGGTAGCGTTGCAGCTGCAACTGGACCACTTATAGTACCAATGGGTTGATTAATAGGAAAGAGCCCAGGCCTGACAGGTTGATTAAGAGGAAGAACTGCAGGGGCCACAGTTCTGTTTATGGTCCCAACAGAATGATTAAGAGGAATAGCTCCAGCCCTCACAGGCTGATTAAGGGGGAGCCTGTGGGAAACAATGATAGGCTGGGAAGGTGATGGCTGAATATTAAGGTTATTCTGACCTACAGGAAGATTACTAGATACCAGAGTAACATGCGATGGGGTAACAACCGGAGCAGAAGTTGCATATGGAAGGCTACCAGAGGCACTTGGAACAGTCAGTGATCTGACTGTATTTTGAACTGCTGTTGGCTGCACAACACCCTGGGTTTGAACTCCTGTTGGCTGCACAACAGCCTGGTTTTGAACTCCTGTTGGCTGCACGACACCTGGCGTTTGAACTGCTGTTGACTGCCCAACACCCTGGGTTTGAACTGCTGTTGGCTGCCCAACACCCTGGGTTTGAACTGCTGTTGGCTGCACCGCACTCTGGGTTTGATTATTCTGTGGAAATGCAAGCTGGACGCAAGCTGGAGCTGTGACGGAACCTGCTGGGGCAGCGACAGGCCCTGCAGATGGAGCAGCCACTGCCACACCTTGGGGAGGCTTTGGAGCAATATGCATTTGTTTCACGAGTCCTGGTTTCTTAATATGTTCTGAAATCACAGACCTAAGTTTGTTCTCCAGGTCTCGGTGTGTTTCAGCTGTCAAGACATGATACATTAAAGAATCTTGGCTGTTTGCAGAAGCATTACATTTTTTACAGTAGTGCTCAATAGAATTCTCTTTACTTTCATGAGGTTTCTGGCCAAAATATATACTTATTAAGTTTTGAAAATGGTTCATCAGCACATGTTTCTTCATATTGTAATACAATGTGTCTGTAAAGTGACATTTTAGACATGTAAAGTTTATGATGTCACTCCTGAATTGTTTCATGCCATCCAAAATGCTGACTGTATAGTTCTGTATTCTTTTATTAGATGAATGAAACATCCGGATATGTTTTCCCACTATTTTGGGATCAGAAGCAAATGCACATTTTGGGCAAGGAACCACCAGCTCTTGGTCCATTTCATCCTCGTGGTAACGGTGCAAGTGATTCTTGAATGAAGTAAGCAATTTTGACGAGAACTTGCATAAGCTACAGCAGTACGGCTTTGTTCTGTATCTCTGCAAACAAAACAAAAACATCCACTTAGAAACTGCCAGTTCCTAAATCCCTGTCATCTGTTTGAAAGTAAGTCTGCACTATCACCTGTCAAAAATGCCTTCACTGGATGTATAGCATGTATCTTCTCAGTTTCTTCTGTTTTTGAAAAGCAGGCTTAAAGATGACATACTTAAAGGGAGAAAAATACTTTAACTGTATGAAAATAAACCTATCTTCAACAAAACTGTGGTTTGCTCCCCCAATTACATGTCACTTGACAGCATTACTTTTCCTATCCATGTCAACATTATTTGCTCTTTCCGAAAAACTGGTAGCCTCGTCAACCATTTTTTTCTTATCAACTTCCTATAGGAAGTTAACCCTGGCTCCTGCCAAAAACTACAGAATCAGTCACAGCAACATCCGGGTGACAAATCTGCACTCTCAAACATCTAGTGAACTTGTCTGTTCTGTCAGATGTGTTTTTCACCTTACTGACTTCTGCCCCTTATGAAACACCATCCAAACGGAACAAGCTGCTCCACCCAGCCTAGCTAGATCACCCACATACATGTCACAGACATGTTATGAAGAACTGTAGCAAAAATTTGTGCAGTTATTTTTTTGTCATCTCATATAGCCATGGAGGTGTCATCTGTTAACAGTACTAGAAGAGTCTCCTGATGGCAACCAAAATCTAACCTCCCAATTCAAAAGATTGGGTCAGATAAAGCCACTGGCTGGCTAAGGCTGCTGAAGAGCACACTGTGAAGTTATCAGTGAATTATCCTCTACTTACACTCTCTAGGTGTCTGGTCTCAACTGCTAGTAAACACTACTGCAGCAAATTAGGAGAGGCTTCGATCTTACTTTTAAAGCATACTGAGTAGAGAAAGGCCACTGACACTACTGAACTAATGAAGCATGCAGAGCATTATTAAAAGCTGCGCCTCGCTAGCCTTATTTCTGAAGAAGTCAGGTGACAGAGAGGCAACTGCTTATTTTTACTGGTTGTCCAAGGCTTAGAAAAGTTTATATGCCTTTAAATACTAGGCCCATACAACTCTTTACTCCTCCCCCGCCCCATTTCTGGTTTGGGTCTTTCTGTCCCCATAAACTTATACCATAGTGTAATACACAGTCAATATTTCCTTGCTGCCAAGCCTGAACAGTTGTTGTTAGATGCAGTGAGAACACTCTACAAGTTGTCCAAGTGCTGAATTAAGTTACTATTCCGTAGTAACAATGTTTTCATTTCTTACACAAACAAGCATTGGTACACCACTAAGAAACCACCCCAGTACCTGCACACTGGTAAGTCTAGGAAAGATAATGTTCCATGCCTTATTAGATATTTATTTTTTGATGGAGGTAAACATCATGAGACTTCAGCAAAAGAATAAAAAAGTTATGTTCCTCAAGTTCTATCAAATTAAGACAAATCTTTAAGTCCCACTACTTAGCTCAAAAAAACCCCAACAACAACAACAAATTAAAAAAAAAAAAATCTGTTTCAGTAGAACAGAAGTATGTGGAAGGCTGCTACTTTGCTATTTTCTGTATAAAACAGAGGTCTTCCACACAGATACCTTAGAAAATCATTTTGTCAGCATGTTTTCCTTGCACACACATCTAAGCTGCTTTTTATGTTCGCAAGTGCTACTACAGTCTACTAATGGCATCTCAGTTTTACAGAAAATTTGACAAAAATAAGAATTCTAAGCCATTTAGGAAAAATGAAGTGTCTTGAAGATTGACCAACACAATCCTTAACTGTACAAATGGAATCCAAAAAGGCTTATTACAGGCATTCAGGAAAACTTAATTAGTCCCACTCCAAAGAACATACCCCAGAATGCAGTAACACTTTCCGTTGTGTAGTCTCACATTCCCCACAACCTAGAGACAAGCAGAAAGACACGATAGCCTCCAAAACCCGAAGTTCTTCCAAATTATTAATGTCTCCCTAAAAATAGTACCAACAGTAGAAACCACCAACTCATTGAAATACACATCTTCTCCAGCCTTCTGAGCTTCCAATGTAACTCAAACAACTTATTTTCCCCTTATGGCAACAACTTTGGAATAGAACATCCTGAAGGACCAACTCCTTTTCTCCCAAATCTAGGCAGCATGATGCCAAGATACGTGAATGATATAGATCAAGGAACCATGGCTGTTTAAAGAAAAGTTTAGTATCCAAAAGACTTGGCTTGGCAAATCTGTTCCAAGGCAACACATTACAAACTCTACACTGAAGTTCATCACATCAGATTCCAATCTTGGTTTTTTGACAGATATAGATACTACTGGTTGTGCTGACTAGCTGAGTCAGGATCTGTATTTCTCCCTTCTGGTAAGGGATCAGGTCTCTCTGCAGACAATAGGGATGAAAGAAGATTACCTCTCTGGTGCATGATTTTTAGTTCTTTTCCATTTTCACTGAAATGGCTAATCATTTTTCCTAAAGGACTGTGGAAGAAAGACAGAAAAAAAAAAAAAACCCTTCATCTTAAGTTTTAGACAGGAAGCTTCACTTGCTCTGTCTTCATCCTCCTCTTCCCTGTTTCATGTCTGGGGAGGAGGGGGAACCTCCCCGTTCATCTAACACAGAAGATCTCCCAACACTGAATTTCTTTTTTTAGTCAGAAGGTACAGGAAAAGGCAAAAAAAGACAAAATCAGCAAGGCTAGAGCTCAGATAACGTGCTGACTGGAGCCAGGAGACCTGATAAAAGAAGTTTTCCACATGCATAAAGAACAAATAAAAAACGAGGAGGAAAAAAACCAACCACATCATCACCATGAACAGGATTTATTCCATTCGCCTAAACTAAAGGTAGTCTTGACTGAACGTAACTGTAAGCCTTACCTCAAGTGGCCACTAAGAGGCTAGATGCAATCTGTCTCTACAGACTTAGTCAAGTCACATTTGACTCTTTCATCCACAAATTCACATGAACAGATGAACCTCCAGCCTTAAACATGTGAACCCAAGTTCAGGAAAGGAGTCAAAGGTCCTGAAGGGCAAGAGGGGTCACTTTCTACTAAATGCCAGTTTGGCAAAGACTGCTGTGGCTTTGTTTGGTCAGCCTGCATGTTGAGGGTGTGTTAAAAAATGCAACTGTTGCACTTGGCAGCCTCAGTTTGTTTTAAAGATGGCAAAGGAAGATTAAAAAACCCTTGCAAACCAACACCACACTATTCTAAACCATTAACTTTTGTATTCAGGATGAAAAGAGCAGACCCACCGCTGTTTACATGCTGTTGACAGGCCTTCCTAATGGAAGCAATCAGAAGCCCTAAGACTCTTCAGCAGGACTAAAAAAAGACTACCTTTTCTTCTCGATATACTCCTATGCTCTACATAGTATCTTAGAAACTTGCTAGAATACAAAATTATAGAACTCCTTTGGTTTGTTTATCTCAACCGTGCCTTTCTTGTAGATTCTAGCTTCACACAAGATTCCAGCTATATAGAACTAAAAGCTGTTTCACATACACAAAGCTAACTGGAATATGTTTTCCACTGCAACCCTATCCCAAGATGCTAATGGTAATTTCAGCTTAATCCACTCGCATCTATGCTATCAGATTTCCACCCTTTCAATGAAACAAGAAGCATGTTGTATACAAGAGTGTGTTAAGACTACATATCAGATTAGGCTAAAAAGGCAGAATATTAGTGTGACATTTTAAATACTGATGTTCAAGGTTGTATCCTTAAAGACAGCAAACTGCATATATAGTCCTTATAACCAGCTGCACTATAGGCAAGAACACAGAGGAAAAGAAAGATTATTCCCTGACTAATAGTACTTAGAAAACAGATGTTAAAGCTATTTTTTTACCATAACAAAGGTGTATTTTAACTTCTACAAGACTTCTGAAAGTGATGAAATTCAGTGACTCCACATGCACATCTACTCAGAATTTCTAACAGAAACATACATACCTTCCTTTTGCCCACAGACTCCCAAGGAGAGACATCACTCCATGAAGTGTTACAAAAGTATTTTTCACCTGGGTCAAAACTTTTAAGATTCTAAAAGAAAAAAAAAAACAAGAAATAATCTCCTTTCGCAGTCTGTTCTGAATACAAAAACAGTCTCAATACAGAGCAACGGAAAAGAAAAAAGGAAAAACCAATCAAACAGAGGATGAATGGAAAGTCCATACAGTATTCAGGTACAGGTCTCAAAACTCAGTTCAAAGAAATTACTTTTTTGATCCCTCTTTGATTTATTTTACCTCAGATACTTGTTCATATGACTGCCTCGTAAAATAGTAGGAATTTTGAATACTTCATCGTTACTGAAAATAATATAGGAGTGAAAATATTACACTTTAATTCCATTGCTTCTAGCCAAGTTCACAGTGAACACCGAAATGTATTTTCTCCCTCTACCTTTCTCCTCCTAAATCTGTAATACTTCACTATTGACTTCCATTTATTAACTTACCACTATGGTTTACTTTGCAACAAGTTTTAGTATTAAATCTTCATAGCACTGCTATGCTTTTAACTTGGAAAAACAAAGACATTCCCAGAAGCTTATTTCAAAGAGCAGCAGTATTTTTCCTCAAGCTGTAAAAGCAACAATATTATCGTGTCCAGAACAACCATGACAGATTAAACAACTTCCCTTATAGCATTCTTCTAATCAATGCCATCAAAGCAGTTTATGTTCCTCAAGCCAAAGCCAGCTACTACTCTAAAAATCCTAAGTTCCTCTCTAATTTTCTGAGGTCCATGCGTACTCAAACACAAACTTAATGAAAAAAAAATAAATAGATACCTGTTTGCTAGGCATTTCTGAAGACCCTAGGCTAGCTTCAACAGCACACTAGAGTGTTTTAGATGAAACAGAGGCTAGAAATCCAGGCTTAACCCTCAGAAAACTAGCATCGCTTCTCCCCTCACATTCTCCTTTCCTTTCACAAACCCCTCTTCACTCAAAATTCTGCAAGATGCTTAGAGAGAGTAAGCTGTTTTCACCTCTGCACTAAACCTCATTGGAACAGCAGAAGCAGGTAATAAAGACCATTTAAGATTAGATCATCTTCCAAGAAAAGTTTTTTGACCAGTTTGTGGTGAAAAAAACAATGCAGTATTTATGTGAAATTTACAAGCAACACAGGATATACTGAGTAACAAAAAGAAACAAAGCCTCTAGCAGTCAAACAAATACACAATCCTACTTAATGCAGGCTCTGTCTGCACTAGGCTCCGCCCCATACCATGCAAATGTGAGCATCCCTGTATGTATAACAGATTACAGTGAGCCAGAAGGTCATGCCAGTGATAATTTGATTTAAATTAAATTATTCAAGAACTCAAAAAAACGTAGCTAAGTTTGCAATAAGCTTCCTACCTTTTTCAACCTTCAAGCTTCCCCAAGGAGAATCCTGAAGAACTCAGGGCAACAATAAACAAACCCCTTCCATCCTAATCAACATGTAGGCACTGGATGAGTCACCTATTTGCCCTTCAGCAAAACCTTCTTTAAAAAAAAACTTAGGAAGAACCATTGCATGGAACAAGAGAAATCCCACCACCTTAGAGAACACAATGGTCTTCTTACATATGTTTGATAGATAAGACAAAGAAACTCAAGATTTACTAACAATTCTTCAGCCAAACACACTGGAGTGAATTACACACTGTTAAAAGAGTTTTCTCTAAGTTTATGGCCTACCCCAAATATGTTCCGCTTTTGGTTTGAGTACTTTCCACCAAGAGAGGCTCCTAACCTTGAACACCAGATTCCCACCAGCCAGTGTGTGAGAATAAGTCTAGATAGTTTTGCTGAAATGGCAATTTCCTACAGCGAAGTACTCACTGATAAAAAAAGATAACCATTCTTATCACTACAATCAGTCAGTGCTACGAATGGCTATTCTGAACTCTTGCTTTAAACAGAGATCCACTCTGACATCCCAGAAGCAAATTTTGATTGGCTAACTTGTTATGCCTTTCCCACATTTCTCACTTTGAGAAGGGGAAGAAAACAGGAGAAGGGAAAGCTAACAAGGGAATAAAAACAGTCTGAGAAGCCTGATTAATCCTGATGTGTAGAGGGTATTTCTAAGTTTAAGAGAAAAACATTTTAAAACTAAGAACTGTTCTCCCCCCTGTATTAAAACCATCAGTGTCTTGCAGAACAAAAAGATAAAATGCTTAGAGTTTAAATGAAGACTTAAAGATCACAATATGTTAAAGAAGCTAAAATAGTTTACTAAACGAAAGCCTCTGATATTACAGTGTACTTAAAAGTACTACTTTGAGAATAAAACTAGTAATCTAGCTGAAAAAGCTCATGTATTCTTCCTAGCAGAGATCAATTAAGAACTTTCACCCTAAAAACTAAACCATTTGGTCTCCAAGCTACAGAGATACCAGTTACATGTGAAATTCCTTCACCTTCCTCACAAACTACTGTCCATTATCATGCCTTAGTAGAACAGTTTAAGACCAGTTTTAAGACCAGATGGCAGGTCAAGTTTGGATCACATCATTTCAGACTGTTTCCTAAATTGTCCAACCTCCTCACAAGGACAATGTCCAGAAATCAGTCTTAATAGCTGAGGAAAAAGGAAACAACCTTAAGCTACTTCTCACCTACTAAAACATCACACACCCTATTCTACCAAAAAGAAATGCCATAATCGTATGACCCAAGTGCAAATCAAGTTCTAAAAACCATTCTTATACCAAAACCAGCCCTAGATTACCCAGAAAAAAAACAAACTGAAGTTATGAACTTGGCCGAGGGAGAATTATTTGCAAAAAACTCAAATGGTATTTTTTTGGCCCACATGACACAGAGCTTTTTCCAGAATGGAAATGTTCGCTGCATTCCCCACCACCACCATTTATTAAAAATTAAGCAAAACAAAACAAACACACACCACCCCCCAAAAAACAACCAAACACAAAACACCTTATTCCTCATTCACCCTTAAACCCCATACTGCAATCAAAAAGTTAAGACTGCAATCAAAAAGTTAAGACTGCAATCAATTTCATAGCAAAAAAAAATACCACCAACAAAACATTTCTACTTCAAAGGGTCAAGACATAACAGCTTCTGACTTAGAGATTTAATTACAAAACAGTACACAACACAATAAAAACAGTAAGAAAATGGAAATTACTAGACAAATACACTTTTGCCTGAGCTCTTAGAACATTTATTTAGATGTATCAAACATCGTTCAACTGCAATACCAAGAATGTTCCAGAATTATTTATGCATGTACATCGTAAGCGGGTTTTTTTCCAGTCATTTACTTACACAGTTTCAGAAAAAACACCATAAAAGACACAGCAGCACCCCTACAGAGTTAACTTACTTTAGTACTAACATATAGAATTCATCCAAACTCTTGACTACAGCCAACATGAACTCACAAACATACTAAACAGCCAAAAAAACCTGTGTACCAGCTGGCTGAAAGCCACTAGTGTTTAGTCATTGAGTTGCATTACTGCATTTGTACTTTTTCTGATATTAAGGCTTGCCGATCTGATGGTGTGAATTCCTCCTGCTTGTTGCACAATACTTTCTCCTGAAAGTGGCAACAATGGTACTAAGTTCATCTTGATTGCCCAGTACATCTGCATATACTTTTTAAGATGCAGAACTGAACCCCAGCTCAGTAAGTTTGGTATTCTTCCCTGGACACAAAGTTTAAAGGTGTACAACAAGATTATTGGGTCTAATTGCTTGTCCATTTTCAGAAATACTGACAATTTGTATATCCTTCAGAGGCTTGCCCTTGATACGTGATGGGATGCCTTGAGTAGACTCAAGTCTTCATCCGCTTGTGATTTTAAAAGAATCACAAAAAAGTTGCTGTGTAGTACACAAATAACATTTCATTAGTCTGTGGTGTTTTTCCTAAAGCTGTACTGTTTCCTTTTGTTGAAATATTACTAGCAGAAAATATGCACCACCATCTATGACACATCCTGTTGAGAAACAGAGTTTCTTTCAATGTTATGTACTAAAATGCTAAATTTCACCCCTGGCATACGAGTAGTCAGTCATGAGTAATCCTCCCAGTAAAGACCCCGCCATGAAGATCTATGGCAGAGGAGTATCATATATACACTAAAAAGTGAAATATTTTTCAAGGGTTTATGTTTCAGATTCGTTTACATTATTTCAAATGCTTTACCTTCAACAATTCCCTGCAGCTGTCAAGCCCAAGATCCACAAGAATGCCCTTCACCTTTTTTCGAGCCTTCCTGATATTATCAAGATTTTGAACAGGAATTTGAAACATTTTGCACTTTTCCTGAAAAAGAAATACAAAAAAAGTGATGGAATACTTGAACACAGGCCCTTATATTTAACAGTATTAAACCAAACACTAAAGTCTGAAAAACACATTCTTAGATATTAAAACCCAAAAGCCTTAAGCCAAAGAACTGGTCTCATTAATACCTCCCAGTAGATCACTTGCTTTCTCTTAAAGGAAACAGAATCTGATTTTGGGGGGAAAAAAAAAAATCCTTTACATTTCTTTTCTCCTATCTAAACAAAATTCCAAGTTTTTCTTTCAGATCTCTTTGGGTCTATCTGGCAGCTATACTGTGTTTTGTGGGGGCTTTTGTGAAAGAATGTGAACACCAGAATTTTAGTAAGTTCTTTTCAGAAAATTACTATCATCTCATTTAGGAAGGAGAAATTCAACACCTTTCACCTTGAATTTTAGTGTCAAGATGAGAAGCCTCTTTGATAGTTTGGTTTGTTGTCATGTATGTACATGCTTAAAATATGATTGCTAGCAAAATCTAAATTTCCTGCAGAAGTTTCTGCTGCTGTAAGCTGATATGGATCTTGGCATAAAACAAGCTACTACAACATTAATGCAGTAGAAATAAAATGTAATTAATGTATGGCACTGATAACTAAATATACTGAAGTGGCACATATTTTTTAAAACCCATATGCTTTTAGGTCTCCTCCTCTGAAGAAGTGTATATAGCTTTATCACCTTCCCCTACTCCAAAATTTGGATTTATACCCTACCCTGCTCCCTCCAGCAAGCTGCGATAGCTGGAGTCCAACATACAGAGGAGGGTGACAACTAAAGCAGATTAACTGCTGCAGCTCATCTATTTAAAGGCTGTTGTGCAGCGTGGTTGCCCACCTGTCTAGAACATACCACCAGGAAGGGTCTAGTGCTTCCCCAACAGCTAGGATTTTATCAGTCCCCATGCAGCTGGGCTATGGATGCACCAGTTGCTTATCTTCAGCTCCCAGTACATCCTAAGGTATCCCCATGGGCTTAGCTTTAGAAGTTATGTGCCTTTATCACCTCCTCCCTAGATTACAGCAAATTGCAAGTTAGACTGAGATTCAAGAAACTTAAATGGGCACAAAATGCAACAGAACTACCCTGCACTGAAAAAGGTCACTGAAAGCTTCACAGGTATTTCTTTGTTCTTAAATAGCTGGCAGAGGACCCAATTCAGTTTAAAAGATCTCAGTCCTTATCACTAAACAATTCATCCAGAAGAAAAAAATTAAGAAAATCCCCAAACAGGACTTCAGCCTTGATGGTCCTGAATGTCTTGAAAAGCTGTACTTTGGAGGAAAAAAAAAAAAAATGGCAAGATCACTGTCAACATGAAATCTTTGCCTTGAAAGGTAAGACTTTCCTGTAAACAGCTGCAAAAATCCCTCCCACATAAGACAGAAGCTACAAGCTAAGCCTCACCAAAAGAAAAAAAAAAAAAACCAAAATCAAAAAACTTTTTCTACTCTGTATGTCATCACTCAAGATGACAAAAAAAAGAAACCTTAATTTATGTACAAAACATACAATCGAGGGTTTTTTTAATTAAAATTTCACACAACTCACATGCTATTCTCCTCTTCTTCTCCCCCCAAAGGAAAGGTGTGTAGAGAGAAATGGAGAGGGAGCCCCATTTGACAGATGCTAGTCTTGTTTTCTAATATTTTTTATCGGCAAGAAGTCTGGAAGACATTCTGATACCATTGGGGTGGGTGTGGAACAGGAACCTATACAGAATGGAATAAATAAAAGTAACTAGTCTGGCATTCTACCAAAATCCAAGGAGTAAAATCAAGACGTAAAACCCTCTTTTTAAAGTAAAGTCAACTGGGAATTTGTATAGTCTCTGCTTAAAGCTTTATGATCAGTCCCTCTATGATAGCAGGTTACGTGCACCAACCCCATGGTCCACTGCAGGTAACAACAGAGCTGACAGGATGTCACCACGCTCAGATCAGCCAGAAGATGTGGTTCAATACGTTAGGCTCCACTGGAAACAGTTCCTCCATCTCAGTCCTTTAACTGATACACTGATGCTACTGAAGAAGGTGAAGCAGACATTTCTTGAGGCATGTCTATCTCACAAAAAAGAAACATTAGTCTGCAAAGGTGGTATAGTATGTAACATCCATGTATCTCAAGAGTTTTCTTAACCAAGAACTTTACTGAAATAGAAGTCATTAATCCGGGAGTAAAAAAGAAAAACAAAACAAAAACAAAAAAAAGAAACCTGAATACAAACTACTTGGTTTTCAGTTGTCAAGTAGTTGGTCTTCAATCCAAAAAGATGTATATTTCTGTATCACGTGCAAGGTTATTCAGCTGATATTTAAACAAACCGCTTGGGAGTAAGGCTCTAAGTTACTCATCTAACGTTCTCTGTATTCATTAGACCAGCAGTGCCCCATGATAAAGGTCACAAAATTTCAACCTTCTAAGCTTATTCCCTCAAGCCCTCAGTTTAATTCCCTGATTACTATACAGGTTATTATGCATAGTCTTTTACTAATAATTTATTTCTCTTGTATTTTGGACATTTGTCACGCCTTAGCTTAAACTTTGTTTCCATGCATAACTATGTTCAATCTTTTGTTGGTACGCATCCCACGCTTAACCAGCAAATTCAACGTGAAAGCACTACAGTAAAATTAAACCTGAGTCACTCTAGCCCAAGGGTCTTGATCCTTTTACTGCATTGGCTACCTAAAAGACAAATGTATCTTAAACTACTTTTAATTGTAGTTTCCAAAAAAGTGATAATCCATTGAGTTTTCACAGACAGAACCTTTTCATAAACAGAATCAAGGCAAGTTTATAGCAAAATAAAAGAATCATTGTAGCAGCTGATGTCCCAAACTCAGTTCTAAAAAGGTCATTCAACTCTTACTCAGGCATTTTATCCATCAGTCTGCTCCTGGGTTTACTGTTCATTTAGATAACACCTCCATAACAATAGAGCAAACTGGAGTTTTATGCAACACTAAAGGTTCCCTTCATTTCTACAACATTTGTAATCAGGTATTATAACATCCAACTACTTTCGGCTTTTCAACAATCACCACAAATGCAACTCTTCCCTTCCAGTAGTACCGTAATATTTTAATACTAGTCTAAACAACAAGGTAACAGTCTGGATAGCATCTTGCTACTCAAAGACAAATACTACTAGTTTGCCAACTAACTATGCTTAACTACAATTTCCCTGTGTTAAAAAAAGCAAAAATACCAACATCTCACCTCTTCAAAGTGAGAATTCACCACAAAATGGAAAGTTCCTGTTTGCCTTCCTTTTAGTCTACTTCTTGGCACAATACTCATTCACCTTGGAAGGGACCTCAGTCGGACAACCCAGCCCAGCCTCCTATCCAAAGCAGGCTCAACAATGAACTGCAACTGGGGGCACTCTGCATCTTGGCCAGTCAAGTCTTGAAAACCTCCGTAGACAGAGGTTTGACAGCCTCTCTGGGCAACCTCTTGCAGCGATGGACTGTCCTGGTTTCAGCTGCAATAGAGTTAATTTTCCTCCTAGTAGCTGGTATAGTGTTATGTCTTGGGTTCAGTAGGAGAAGAATGTTGATAACACACTGATGCTGCCAAGTAGTGTTTAGACCAAGTCAAGGACTTTTCACCTTCTCCTGCCCAGCCAGCAAGAAGGCTGGAGGGGCACAAGAAGCTGGGAGGGGACACAGCCAGGGCAGCTGACCCAAACTGGCCAAAGGGGTATTCCATACCGTGTGACGTCAAGCCCAGTATATAAACTGGGGGGAGTTGGCCAGCGGTGGGGGGATCATTGCTTGGGGGCAATCGTTGCTCAGGAACTGACTGGGTATTGGTTGGCAAGTGGTGAGCAACTGCATTGTGCATCACTCGTTCTGTATATTCCAATCCTTTTATTAGTACTGTCATTATTAGTTTCCTCCTTTCTGTTCTATTAAACAGCTCTTATCTCAACCCATGAGTTTTACCTTTTTTTTTTTTTTTTTTTCCAGATTCTCTCCCCCATCCCACCAGGTGGAAGGGGGGAAGTAAGTGAGTAGCTGCGTGGTGCTTAGTTGCTGGCTGGGGTTAAACCACAACATGGACTCCGCTCACAGTGAAAGGTTTTTTCCTTACATCAAATCAGCACCATTTCCATTTGTGTTCCTAGGGAAACTAGGCATATGCAATCAAATTAAATACAAAGCTGGTACGGAGCTGGAGCAAGGAAGGTGCACAAACATGCCTTCCACATGCGTGCAAATATATCCAGCAAAATCCAACAGTAAACTAGATAATTGGGCATTTCTAGAGATTTCAGGCAGCTAGAGAGAAACCCTACAGAAGACCACAGAGAAAAAGGCTGCAATGTAACCCTTCTTAGACTTCGGATAATCTACACAGAAGCCAGATCTCCAGACATGTTCCTAGGAAGCTGGCCTTCACCAATCTCTGGCTCATAGAACCATTTATAGTAGGGAAATTACGAAAGGCTTGTGGAATTTTGTCCTTTCATATCTGCTTTGGAAATTCAATCACTCTTAGTTTTTATACCTTCTTATCTGGTAAACTGCAATTGTAACTGTGGGTTTTTATACAGACTTTCAGGTTTGTGGGTATTTGGGTGGGAAGTATTTTTGAAGGTTTGTTTACCAACTTATATTTCAGCAGTTACCAGAGTTGACAAGCACCAATAAAGAAATCTTTATTTTCATTTTCATAAACTCATTACAAATTGATAATCCAATATTAGTTGAGAAAACAATAAAAACTGCTTTATTCCTGAAAATGAAATGAGAGCATGTGATCTACTAATTCTCAGAATCTAAAGACCAGGAACACTGGATGGTAAAGACGGCAGCTAGGAGAACCGGCATGCTAAGAAACTGCCTAGAAGAACGCGAGTTCAGCTTGGCCATGCTGAATTTTACTCTCAGCAATTTTGTTTTGTTTCTGATAAGCTTACAAGCCCTCCAAGAAGCCATACCTGGATATCTGCTCAACTGCATATTACATGGACGGTTCCATTCCCTGGACTCTTATCTGTGCCTTCTGAGAGAGACCTAACCGGATTTAGGAGTACGTTGGCACCGTCAAAGCTTATCCAGCCTTTGGAGGGAGAGGGAAGAAATGCATATAGCTTCCTATCAACATCTCTAGGTGTTTTAACAGCTTTGAAAGATTTGATTCCTGGAAAGAAAAACAATCAGTTGATTACAATGGGTACTATTCTTGTTTATTATTTCATTTGTTGTAAATTAAACTAACTACAGAAAAAATAGATTAATAAAACTTACTAAGAGTAGTTCTGGTCAACATAACAACACTGCTTTATCTTCTTAAATTCCAATTTCTATCCAAGTGCAACTTGATAGAAATCTCCAGTAAAAAATTAAACACTTTTTTTTTTTTGTGCAACTAAATCAGAAACCTTTAGGGGTCTCAATTTATAGATCTCTTATTGTGACAGCAGTTTTGCTCTTTTCTTGGCTATAAATCACATACCTGCTAAAACAGGCATCTATTCCCACATAAAGATGGCCATCCTTCAATAGTTGCTAACACAGCAAAAAGCATTAAGGTACGTGATTACATAGATAAAGATACAGCACATCAACCTGCATCTTACCTAAAAAGTCAAATCAAAACAAATTTAGATCACTAACTTTAGCTACTGTGGTTTAAATAACTACTGTGATGCTTCACTGACACAGAATCAAGTCTCTGTTATCCAACACTAGTTAGAAGAGAAAAAGGGACTATACCATTCAAACTCACAGAGCCTTCCTAGAGCACTGTTGACTCGCACAGAGCTTGACTCCCTTGGGATCAGCATTAGCCAGAAATAGGACCCAAGCTCATTCTAGATGACTTGAGCATCTAGGTGGAGCCTACTCAAACCCCGCAGGACTCCTCAGCCCCATGTGTATGTGAGCAGAAGAGTCACACACTGAGCTCAGCTATTCTAGGAAGAAGTACAACTGCTTTTGTACTGCACTAGTCAGCCTGGTATGATTCAAAGACATTTCACGCAGATACACAGAACAGCCCACCACAGCACAGATAACCCACCATCTGAATAATTTAGCAGGGGGACAGAACTGAAAAAAATAAGGCTGTGCTACAGGTTTCAGTGGAAGAATCAAAGTGTTAAACACAAGCCAGCTCTACCAGCATTCAACAAAACTTAACCCAAATCAAGGTGCTCCCAGTGGTAAAACATACGGCATTATAAAACCGGGTCTGTGTGCTCTTCGTTGTGTCTGAAGATTTGCTACAATTTGGAGGGGGGGAGCTGTTTTTTTGTTTTTGTTTTGGTTTTTTTTTTTTAACTAAACTTTCATGAAATTAACTCTTAGAATTACAGGTCTTATTACAACTTATAGCATATTTATTACATACAGATTGTCTAAATACTGTTCTAAAGAAATTCCCTTGTTCAAAATTAAACTGAAAGTTTATTAGAAAGAGCACTGAGATTCCTAGACTATAGATTAGATTGGGGATCCCAAGAGTGAGTCTCTGTAAGTATTTCATTACAAGTCTTTAAAACTTTTAGGGGTTCAAACATGTTATTTTTGATGATAGGCAACTGTTAAGGATAACGGCCAATTCCCCCCCCCCCCAAGAGTTTACCTGTCAGAACTTAAGTATTTATCGGCTGAAACGGAGTTCATAACCTCGACAGTACAGAACTATGAACCGTTGCAGCAAAAGTCAAATACCTGTCTTTTATTCCATTTACAAATCAGGAGAAAAAGAACTTCCCACTACTTCCTCTCAAGCACAAGGCACACGTATTCAAATGGTTTTCACTATTTGCATTGTGTAGGTTCTGTTTGTTTACATTATTCATAAACTTTTTTATTTTTAAAAAAAAATGTACGCATTTCTGAAGTACCACGAGAATAGTTGATGTAGTTTTGCATTCCATTAATTTTGGTTCTAATTTTGCACGCGTACTATTCCCTTGCGCATTACGGTTTCCCACGCACTGTTTCAAACACCCATCTCGTCCAGAAGTAATTAAGACTTTTCATCGACAGACTCTGAGACGACTTGCTAAATCGGTTCCTTAGATACCCTATCGCTGAAGTATTGACAGAGATTGGGGAAAAAAGAAAAAAAAAGAAGCCAAAACAACCGCGGCCCTAATTAGCAGTGGCAAGTCAGGGAGTCTCCCCTCTGTTAAAATGCCTCATTAGCCTAATTTCTACTTCCGACCACGGGCAAACGCGGAAGTCCCTCCTGCGCTGCGGGCAGGGGGGATTGCCCCCAGGCAAGCCCACGAGGGCTGCCCGCCGGGAAGCTCGGCGGACATCGCGGCGGTCTAGCCGCTCCGCAGGACGCCGGCGGTCACAGCCGCCCCCGCCGGGAAGGCGGCAGGCACCCCGCAGCCCTGCCCCGTCCGCCGGCTTAGATCTCCGGCTCGGCTCCCACCGGCCGGCCACGGCGGGGGAGCCGACACCCTCGGGCCTGACAGGAGCCGTGTCTCCCGTCCGCCCCCCCCCCCCCCCCCCCCCCCGCAGCGAGGCCGGCGAGCCCTCGGCCAGGCGGGGGCTCCGGGGCTCCCAGCGCCCCGCCGAGGCAAAGCCAAGAACCCCCGTCCCCCGAGAGCGCGGCGTGCCGCCTCTCCCCCGCGGCCACATCGCCTCCGCCTGCGGAGAGCCGCCCTGCCCGCGCCGGGCACCTCCGCCCCCGCCTCCCCGCGCCCCTCGCTCGGGGCGGGCGCCGCCGGCGGCTCACCCCGCTGCACTTACCCGGCCGGGCTGCAGGGGGAGCCCGCCGCCGCCGCTCCGCCGCCTCGCCGCCGCCGCCTGCCGGGTCGCGGGCCCGCGCCGCAGCCTCCGCCTCCCGCTCCTCACAGCGCTGGCCCCGCCGCCGCCGCCTCCTCCTCCTCCTCCTCCTCGGCCGCCGCGCCCCTCCCGCGCCGTGCCGTGCCGTGCCCGCCGCCCCGCGGCTGCTCCTCCGCCTGCTGCCGCGCTCACTCCGCGCACCGCGAGGGCGGCGGTGGAGGCGACGGCGGCGGCGGCATCGCTGGATCCCGGGACCGACCTCGGCTCAGCCCCCGCGCCCGCCCCTCGGCCTCCGCCCGCTCCTCATCCAGAGCCAGAAAGAGAAAATGGCGCTCGATTTATCCCAGGAAGTGACGTCGCGGCTCATTTGCATGCCAGGCAGCCAGCCAATGGGAAGAGACTTGGGGCGACGCTCCCATTGGCTCGCCTGAGGAGCTGGGCGCGGCCGGGGGGGCGGGGCCTCAGGCGGGGCCCTCTCACCTGCGCCCCTGCCACCTGCCCCTCCCTCCCGCGCCCTCCGAGGGGCGCCCGCCGGGAGCTCTCGCGAGAGCCGGGGGCGTGACGTCGTCGCGGTGTGGGCGGGGCCCGGCGGCATCGTGCCCGTCACGTGACGGGCCGGCCAGCGCTCCCCCTTCAGCTGCCCGGCACGTTGAGGTGAAGCCACCACTGCCCCTGCTGGGGGCCGGAGGCCCCGCCCAACCTCCGCCAGCCAATGGGGCGAGGCGAGGCCCGGCAGCCAGCCTTCCCATTGGAGGAGGCCCCACCCCGCGCCTCCCCACGTGGCTCACACCTCCCCGCCCCGCTGCTCTCTCAGGCGGGCCCGGCGGCGCTGGGGCTCTGTGGAGGCCGGGCCGCCCCGCCGGGAGGGCTGCCGTGGCCGTGGCCGTGGCCGTGGCCGTGGCCGGGGAGCACGGCGGCGTCACGCCCGTGCCGCCCGAAGGCCGCGAAACCTTCGCCGTTGGCCTCGGTCGGCGTGCGATTTCACTGCGGGCCTACGTACAGCTTGCGCGCCGGCCAGCGGGTTGGCCAACTCCCGCCAAAGCCCGTGAAGGCCGCGGCGGTAGACTGAGTGGTATCTTGTCGGGAAGTAACGCTAATTAAATATTCACATTGGCAGAAAATTACTCTGGTTTTTGCAGCAGCGGCCGCAAAAATTACTTACCTTTGTGGCCAACGCTCTTAAGTACACGGAAAAGGAATTAGTTCTAAGTTCTTGGAGGGTGATAACTTTCTGTTATTAAACATTTATGTGATATAAGTTCATTAGCCATGTACTTTCTGCGCCGTTGTACATGCGGGGAGGGGGTAGGTAAGTCAAGACTCAAAAACATTAAAGGAGAAGACGGCGGCCATCTATGAAAGATAAATTATGCGTAGTAGACGTATGACCACAATAGAAAAAATTGTTACTACGCGGGGCGAGGAGGGATATGTCCCAGTTAGTTAAAATGCGGCATTTGAAATAAAGTTATTAGCTGCTGTCTAATAATTTGTGACGTAAAATAATTAAATATGGCTCTGCCAAAATGGAAATGCCCAATGGCTCCCATGTGATCAACAACATTGAACTCCCGTTGCAACAAAGCGCCACCAAATAGTTGCAGAGTGCTTCAAACACTGGATATGTTGAAAAGATTAAGTGAAAGATTAAGAGAAAAACAGTTGTGAGAGAACCCATCATGGCTGAACATTACAGCAAAACTGTGGCCTATCTCCTGGTTTTCACGGAACCGCAGAATGGCTGAGGTGGGAAGGGACCTCAGGAGGCCATCTGCTCTAACCTCACCTGCTCAAGCAGGGCCACCTAGAGCCAGTTGCCCAGGATCGTGTCCAGACGGCTTTTGAAATCAGCCAGTGGTTTCTATCACGGTAGTAAAAATGGGAGCTACTTTATAAAGTGCGCAAAGTAAATGTACCCATATAATAACTTCAGTTGTAAATCTGTTCTCTGTTTATCTCCAGCTGTCAAACCGTGCGGTGTGCTCAGCAAAGTCAGGTCCTATTTAAATGAGGTGGAGTTAGCGCTCATTCACTTGGGAAAGGAGGTTACGTTTTCACATTGCAGGACCAGCGTTAAACTGTACGCTTTGGAAGAAGGTCCCTTGGCCTCCAGCACACGCTTAAGACTTTCCAAAGTGAAACCTGTGACTAGACTTCAAATTCCTCCCCTTGTAAAAAACAAATAGGAGAGCAACATGCAAAATTAATTTCAGAGAAGGACTTGGAAGAATAAAAATGGATGAGGTTCAAAGGGAGGAGCAATGTATGTATTCATTTTTCCCATAAGTCAACAACAATTTCAAAACATAAAAATAAGTGGGTTTGAGGACAACAGAGTGAAGAGAAGAAAAGTCAGAAACACACAATGTAAGGAAGAGTAAAAGGATTGGTTAGTTTTTCTTAGATAAAAGTAATAGCTTTGATCAACTAAATCCAATGGGATTCATCATTTGCATTGGAAATGTGTTTCACAACAAGTACTTCTCCAACTAGGAGACATCAAGAAATTTGGTGATTGTGTTTTAATTACATGTAGCTTTGCTGTCATATGGGAGTTAAATATTTCTTCAGTTAGTTATACCCTTTAAGTAACATTTTAAGTGGCATTTAACGGTAGCTTCTTAAGTAATATTTTTGCTTTTACTGTTGGACAGTTCAGGTCTGGAGGAAGTGACAACAGCAGCAGGAGAGTGCTTTGGCAGCTCACGGTGACTTGTGAGCGCCTTAGCCCTCTCTTCTCCTTCCTGCGGGCGAGATTCACAACTTCAGCTCTTTCCCATCAGCTCTCTCCAAGCAGAACAGCAGGAGCGAAGAGCACCTACCTGCAGGTGTACAGCCAACAGTTGGGTTGGCAGAAGGGGCTCCTCAGAGTCTATAGAAAAGTCGAGAGAATTAACTTCTCTAGCTCTCTTCCAGGTCCTGGAGTAAGATCCCAAACCAGTACTGACCTAGATGGGTCTTCTGGGGAAGTGCAAGAAGAAAGAGGGGAGCTCTGTCTTATTACAGGGATTTTCAGCCAATATGTTTTCTCTTCAGCTCTTCAGTACATTTTCTACATCGTCATATTAATGGAAAATTTTCCCTGCTTTTGAAGCAGATAC
Organism: Aquila chrysaetos chrysaetos; assembly: GCF_900496995.4. Lineage (NCBI taxonomy): Eukaryota > Metazoa > Chordata > Aves > Accipitriformes > Accipitridae > Aquila > Aquila chrysaetos. The sequence continues at coordinate 25,740,422 of NC_044021.1, read as the reverse complement.
TGCAGTGCATACCAGTCTCAGTGATCATTTTCAAAACTGTCTGTTGAATATTTTCATTGGCCTATTCTAGAAGTTTAAAGATTAATGTAATTACTTTACAAAATCTCTTCCCAACAAACAGAAGTTACAAGTTCTCCCTTTGCATAATCCCTATGTTTAATTCATCAGAAAAACATGTTTTATTGATTGTTGTAGTGTTGCTATGATTCTGGAGACACAGAAGACCTGGGAAGAGTTTGCAAAGGAGCCCTGTGCTGGTCTCCCACTGCCGCCCCATTCTTCTGCTCCCTGCAGGAGACCCTCTCTAATCCATCCTTCCTAAGTAACAATACCCTACAGTTAGGACTCCTGAATTCTTTAGTTCAAACAAAATTATGTATTAAGAGCTAAAGAACATTTCACTTAAGTCCAATTAAAATAGCAGGATATCTACTGTGCTCAGGGTTTGATGATGCAAGCCAGCACAGCCCGTTTCCTTAGGTCAGCCCCAAGTTCCACTGAAGTCTAGAAAGTCTCTTACTGAATGCGATAGATTTTCGAGCAAGTTTTTATCAAGAATGAAGGAGCTTTTCTTCTCGAAGAAGAAAAGGAAGCCAAGAAACAAAGCACAAAGGAAAGGCAAAGCACAATGCCAGGCAAGCAGAAGTTACACAAAAAAGTAACCATGTTCAGAAAGTCTGGTTGTTTTTACGGTTTAAAGCACATTGCCAAGTCAGCGCTGGAGAAATTGAAAGGATGACAAGAGTTAAAAACTGAGTACCATTGTAAAATAAAAAATGGATAGAGAAGCTCTTTCCAGGGAGGCTAGTCTCTCATTTACCGTAATAAAACTTTTTAATCACAACTTGCTTTTTTCACTCTCCGCTGTGAGACACTGTCATAGCTAGGTGGCACGAGACCTTCTTGAGAACTCTTTAAAACCCAAGCTCTCATTTGGAAGGTACACAGCGGGTCTTGATTTCTGTGCTGCAATTAGACACATTAATAACCGTAATTTAAACACGTGCAAATCTCTAGTCTCAGTCTTCATTAGGTAATATTTACAAAACCAATAGGTCGTGTCACATGTCAGAATACAATATCTAGGCCAAATTAACTTGTCCTTGATATTTTTCCCTAAGTCAGTTGTATTAGTTTGGATACTTAATGAAATTACCTCTCCCCATATTCTATATGAATATTTTTTTATATGAACATAATGTAAAGATTTCAAGAGGAAAAATTTATCACAATTACTTGTTAATTATAGCTGAAGCAAGATCACTTTCTTTACAAAACAATGTTTAGCAAGATGTTTTTACCTACAAAAATAGATTTAAAATTGCTGTTAAACTACGTGACTTATTTGGCTAAAAGGAAGTTGGATCTTAAAAATCCAGGTCATGTTGTAGAAAAGAATTAATAATTCAGACAAACTAAAAAGTAAACGTTACCAGAAAAAAACGAGGAATCTTTTCACATCCATCCACTAATGAGTCTCTCAGGCACTAATTCACACTCAAAATTAATCAAATTAATTTTGGAAATAATCTGATATTTCTGAACTTCAAATATCATCAGCAAATCTTCAGTTTCATTTACGTTAGAAGCACTTTAGCCAAATTTGAAAAAAGTATGCCTAGAAAGATTAAATATATCTGGTAAAAAAATTTTAATCATAAAATGTGCACAGTAATGCAGGAAATTCCTCAGCAGGTGCAAGTATTTCTGCTTTGAGAATTCCGTTGGGAAACACAATTCAGTGTGCTTTTCATAATTTCTAAAGTCTGGAAATGCAAACAAGAACATGGTAGAGAAAAACAATCACCACTGCTTTTGCCAACGCTTTGCACATACAATTCTGTCATTTTATTTTTCAGATGTTCCCTAATTTTAGAAGATGAATTAAAAACCAGTTATAACAATGGAGTAGGTGCTGCCAATCTTTGCCTTTTTAATGTCAAGCATCCCTTCAAGTTTGGTCCAATTTTCCCTCAGTTGTTCTGGAAGTACATGGGTGTATGTCTGCCAACATCAAAGGGAGCTGAATAACTCTGTAGAAGTACAAATTCGGATCACACAGTAGGGCTAGTATGGCTAATGAAATCTACTAGAACTTCCACATTTCTGCATTTTTTTTACCTTTATTAAACTGAAGAATATATTCAAAGAATGAGCTATATTTTTCTCACCTGTATTTTCTCCTTATTAAGTTTTATCAGCAAATAAGTTTCCTGTAGTGCTTGATGTCACATGCAGTTTGTGTGCTAAATAGGTATTTATACATGCAGATTCTTAATTCACCTGCTCAGCCTTTCTGCTATGTTCCAGTAAAGACAGTGTTTCCATCAGGCAAGTATTCTGAGAAAGCTATAAGCTGGTATCCTGTATCTTCTTTCTAAATTATTTACATTTTACATATTAAGTATTTTTCTTTGTTCAGAAATAATGTTTAGCAAATTCTTAGAATAACTGTAATTCATGCACAAATTTATTTGTATAGCCACAGTAGTTACGGTGTAGTCTTTCAGGAAAGGCAACATTGCAGGAGGTGTACCCCCCTCTTGGCTCAGCGTGGTGTGCTGCACATTTGATGGGAGATAAGATAAAACAAAACATAAAGTAGTTGATGTCTAACAGAGCTGCAGACTAATCTATAAGAGAATAATTAGCGGCTTGTTGTCACTAGATTTAGCATTAAGTGGAGTTTATTTAAATTACCTAACCAAACAGATAATATGCCTCGTCCTTGACCAGGTGTAAAATCAACATATTTCAGCTAATTCCAAGAAGCCGGGCTGACTTTGGCCAGTCCCAGCCCAATGTTTGTGGAGTTCTTTGAAATAAATTACAGCTTCATTTTTCCAGTTAGCACGCTGCATACATACTTGAAATAATTCAGTGAATATTTAAATAATTGATATTATGCTGTTCACATATAAAGGAATTTTCCCATTCATTTGAAAGGTAATAGCTTTAAGTCCAAAACAATTAAAAATTTCATTAAATAGGGTGCTCTGAGTGTTCATGATCAATCTCAAAAGGTTCTACGTTCCTTTTTAAAAACATCATAATCCCATCTGAATATTTCTAGGGTTGAAACTCCTTTGCCCTCTGCACAAGAGAACAGACATTTAAATTTAAAATTATAGTGCTTTAGCTATATAACACCCTGAACAATCCCTCCTCTTCTATGGATTCAGAAGTTTGATGAAATATTGCTGGGGGGGGGGGGGGTGGGGGACCAACAGAAAAACAGAAATAATGGTCACTTACTGTGGAATCATAGCAGTCCCTGTAGACAGCTTAGCCAGTGCCCACCACTGACAACTGGCAGACTTGCTCTTGGAAATGAGAAGTTTCAGCTGTGTAAGTGAAAAAATGGCTGTGGTGCTGCTCCTTCTCCCAAAGTTGACATATAAATCCAAGTCACAATATCTAAAAAGCTTAAGAGATTATTCCATTATACAACCTTTCAGATGCAGACAGAAACGTTTACCTTCTATTTTGTGAGAGATTAAGTTTATGTTGAGTGTGAGAGGTACACAGTAAATCTAAATAATCTAAATAACCATAACTATTTCTAGAGGACAAAAAGAAGTGGCAATCCCCAATTCCAGATCATCTCCCATGAAGGGTAACCTAAGGGTGCAGAATTGCTGACTGGCTTGTCAGTCAGGAGGGTGTGAACAGCAAGGAGCCCCTCACCTTCAAAATGGGACTGTCCTGGTTTCGGCTGGGATAGAGTTAATTGTCTTCCTAGGAGCTGGTATACTGTTATGTCTTGGGTTCAGCACGAGAAGAATGTTGATAACACACTGATGTTTTCAGTGGTTGCTGAGTCGTGTTTAGACCGAGTCAAGGATTTTTCAGCTTCTCCTGCCCAGCCAGCAAGAAGGCTGGAGGGGCACAAGGAGTTGGGAGGGGACACAGCCAGGACAGCTGACCCAAACTGGCCAAAGGGGTATTCCATACCGTGTGATGTCATACCCAGTATATAAACTGGGGGGAGTTGGCCTGGGGCAGGGGGGGGTGGCTGCTCAGGAACTAACTGGGCATCGGTTGGCAGGTGGTGAGCAATTGCATTGTGCATCACTTGTTTTGTATATTCCAATTATTTTTTTATTATTATTATTATTGTGATTTTATTATTGTTATTATTATCATTATTAGTTTCTTCCCTTCTGTTCTATTAAACCATTCTTATCTCAGCCCACGAGTTTTAAGGTTTTTTTTCCGGATTCTCTCCGCCATCCCAGCGGGTCGGGGGGAAGTGAGTGAGCAGCTGGGTGGTGCTTAGTTACCGGCTGGGGTTAAACCACGACAGGGAGGAAGCTTAGATGCTGAAGGAAGAAACGGGAATGGCAAAGCTCTCTTTTCATTTGTTTTTTTATTGTTTCTGTAGATTCTGCACCTCCTGTGTTTGTACATACATTTTTGTAAGGAAATTGCTTTCTTCACATATACCTAACCTTAAAACCGAAGGGTGATTTCAGGGAATGGGTGGGAGTTGCAGTGCTCAGTTCTCCCGTGATGCCAGTCCTTGTAACTGTGATACGTGACCACTGATGTGCTTCCCGCAGGCATTCGGTCAGTGAAAGGGTGCTCCTCCACTTAGCTGCATGGGGAGCTGGAAGGGCAGAGTGCCTTGTGGAGGAACTATCATCTAGGAGTACCGGGTGTTTCCTGGCTGCACCTGACCTTTGGGGAAAATCAGTAAATTTTGAGGGGCTGCTTGTTATTTGTGACAGAGTTGCATCGTTGGACTAAGTATCAGAAGTTCTTCAAAAGGAAGGATGCCAAATCTATGAATAGAAAACAATGTTTTCAGGTTACTTGGGCTTCTACCACAACTAAGTCAATATGCACAATGCCATTATGGCTCTAAAATCTTTCTTACACGTTCAGCTGGGTCATGAAGCCAGCAGGCTGTCTATAGCTATAAACTGTGCTGTTTTTTCATATTTGTCCCTGCTAGCATGAGCCAGTTCAGAGATCAGTCCAGTGCAAACGTGTCCAGTCAGGCACAACCATTTGGATGGTCTAATCACCTTTAAGCCTGCACAAAAATAAACATCTCTGCTAGCACCTTTCAGCAATAATGCAGCAATGCTATGCTAACCAGCTAGGCAGTTAGGCTGGGTTTTTGTCAATATTAACCTTTAGACTTCAGCTAAGTGTTTATCCTGACTTCACTGACGTCAGCTCTTCCCCATAAAAAATAAAAGCATACAAGTACTGTGTATCAAGACTGAGAAACTAATTTTTAAATATTTTAATTACTTTAGAAGCTGTACTTAAACAGGCCCAGACCTTTTAAAGAGAAATAGAGAATGGCTTTTCTTTTCAGCTTTGTAAGCACTCTTGCAACTTGCCTGTCTCCCTCTCCAACATCTTTCCCTAAACAAAGGTCCCAGTGGGTCTTGACAGATAGTGATTGCTCACAATTTTCCATGCTAGAATAACTATTCCCTGTCTTGTGGAACAGTGTTGGCACAGCAGTCGGATAGCTACATAGGAGAGGGTGCAGAAAAATAAGTTGGTTTCTAGGTAACACAAATGTATCCGTTGATACTGACTTACAAGTATTGCTAATCATCTGCTGTGACAAGAGCCGCTTTTACATTTGCCCTGCTAGTCAGATATTTTGTAACTTAGCATAAATAAATGGCTCAACATTTTTTATCCTGTCTCGAATTAGATTTTGAGAGTGCTACTAACAATCAGTTCCAAAGTGCATACGCTCAACACAGACGTAAAAATAAATATATATATATATATGTATCTCTGCAAATAGCAGGGCACTTTGTGCAGAGGCACAGTGCGACACTGGAGACCTGTTGGCCAAGACTCTCTGCCTCAAAATCAGAATGAAAAGTAATATTGTGGTGGAGTTTGTTGCAGCTTGTCTGACTAAGAGGACGAAGTGGATGAGCTATAGACAACTATCAGAAGCCCCTCAATTGCAAGGCTTTGCACTCCTGTGGAATTTCAGTCATCCAGATATCTTCTAGGACAGTAAAACAGGACTGTGCAAGCAGTCCATGAGTTTTCTAGGCACCACTCATGACAATTTCTGAATTCAACTGCTAGATAAGCTGACCAGGTAATGCGCTACTTGACCTGCTTCTCACAAACACGGAGGAAGTGATGGCAAATACGGCTGTAGACAGCAATTTGGGTTGCTGTGACCACCAGATGATCAAATGGAGGATCTGGAGAAAGGCTAGGAAGGTAAGCAGCAGAGTTGGGGCTTGGACTCTGGGGGAGTGGACATGGGCTTATTCAGGGTAGAAAAGCAGGGCAGGTAGGACTACCTGCTTTGCCATTGAAGTGAAAGGCAAAAAGAGAGCGTACAAGAGGGGAAACAACGGCAGGCAGAAAAGGAAAAGGAGAAGCGTAAGTGCAAGGGTATTCTGGACGAAATCAGGAAGGCCAAAGCCAAGCTGAAACTTAAACATTCTAGGGATAAAAAGGTCAACAAGAAGGATTTCTACAAGTGTATTAACAGCAGGGAGGTCAAGAGATAATATGGGTCCACTGATGAATGGTGCATACAACTTATTGGTAGACAACATGGACAAGGCTGAAGCGCTCAGTGTCTTTCAACCTCGCTCTTCCCAAGTGAAGTCTCCTCCTAGATGTATGTGCATACCAGCACAGTTCGGGAAGGTGAAGGACAGCAAAAGCGCAACGACTTGGAGAAGCTAGATGTCAAATCTGTGGTACTGGATAGGGTACGCCCAAGATGCGAGAAAGCTAGGTTGGCTCAGTCTGGTGAAGAGGAGCCTGAGGGACAATCTAATAGCAGTTTAGAGCTACTTCAAGGTTAATTACAAAGATGACAGGACCAAACACTTCTCAATACTGGCAGACAGTAAAATGAAGGACAATGGCCACAGGTTGCAGGTCACGATGTTTGGATTGATCATTAAGAAACATTTTCTTAATATGAAGGTGTCCCAACCCTGGAACTGGCCCAGGGAGGTTGTGGCAACCTCATCCTTAGAGGTTTCCAAGGCTTGAACACGCAGAGCCACGGTTGGCCTAATTGTCAGCAGTCCATGTTTATACTCTGATTGCAATCAAAAATGATACAGAACAACAGGTCCCTTGGAGGGAAGTGTCTGAACTTTGTGCTCACTTTGAACAGCTCAAGAACTTCTCCTGAGAAAGACAGAATTAAGGACTGAAGTGTTGCTGTTGGGAACAGGCACCTTCAAGAATTTCTCTTTCAATCTCTAGACTGACAAGATTTGGTGTTTTTATAATCACTTGATGGTTATGCTTAATTGCAGCCCAATCTAGTTGTTGATACTGTATAGCACTGAGTTTTTATACATAAGGCTAACAGCGTTCAAAAGACTTTGCCATGCATTTTTCTAGGTTCATGACTCCACCTATCACAATCTCCATTGCTATCAGAGTTCGGGGTGGGGGGATGTTTTCCTGTTAGGAGAGCATTACTTTAATTCATCTCCATCAGCCTTGGGAGGGTGAAAACAATTGCCCACTTGGTAATTCCTCTTGTTGTAAAAGAAAAAAGGCAGCAGATACTACCTGGGAATAGTATAACACAATTATCACAATTTGAATGTTACTGAACATAGATGAACTTTTCCAAATAGAAAGTGGGGAAAGAATTAGAGCTTGCTGTGTACCTAAGGTTAATCTTCCTGCACCTGTAAAAAGTTTGGACCACTAACAACAAATGGAAAACATGAGTTTAATTGACAATTTAGTTTCCCAAATCAAATCAGTCAAAACTGTCTCCATTGGGGGAAAAAAAGTGTTAATTACCTTCCTCGCTTTTTTCCCTTTCTCTGGTGGTTTATAAGCCACCAAAGGACCCAGAAGACAACAGGAACCCAGCCTTCACCCCTTATACCTCTTTGGGACCTACCACTACCCAATACACCACAATGAGCTACAGAGCAGACAACGAGGCTCTTGTAGCCTCCCCGTGTTGCTGTAGTCTGCATCCAGTGAAATACTTCATGGGAATACGTGCTACCTGTCACTGCTTCCCACAGCCTGTGCACCACTGACTCCAGTGGAAGAGCTCCGGTCCCCACTGTGAGCCAACTCACACTTACAGCAAGTGTTACTTTGTTTATTTTACAGAAATTCACATGGTTAAAATGATATTTATAATAAGTATTTTGCAACTTAGGTTCTTTTTTTAAATATACATATATGTAGACTGATATGTGCAATGCACAAATACCAATATGGCTCATGATGACATTAATTATTTTAGTCATATACACACTCATCTTAAGACCCGTTAGGTTTAATATTTTAAACTGTCTATTCAATATGGGCCAAACTAATGCTATAGCAGGACAGTGCCAGGAATGCAGTTGCAGGTTTCCCCCTCTGCCCATTCCCCATTAAATAAAAACAGTATTATCTTGGGTCTCATTCTGCCTCACATAAACAAGATTGTCCATTCCTTTCATTATGGAAGTCCTGTTGCTCACCTTCTGTCCTATAATCACCTGTGATTTCACTCCTTTTATTTTATTCCGTTTCAAACAGCAAGAAGTCAGGTTTCTTTTGTTGTTTTGATCAGTTCCTAGTTCAACCACTTCAGGTACAAATAGGCTGAAAGGGGTAGGATGCAAGTAGCAGTAGAATTGGAGAAGGAAAAGCAAGGGATGGAGCAGTTTTCCAATCCTGTTGCTATGAAATTCCAGTCTGCTCTTCTGCAAATGGAGCTTTCTAGGTGTATCTACAGAGCACAACACAGCAGCATTTTCTGACAGTCAGCAACCGCTCATAGGTGTACTAAAAAGCTGCAGAGCACTTTTCTGAGGTTTTTGTGTTGTCAGCCACTGACCTAGAGAGTCTCAATCCAAGCAACGGCAGACCTCAGGGATATGCTAAGGGTAAGGGAGGAAAATTCATGTAGCTAATGTGTTCACTTTCTATGAAGAGCTATCACTCTTTCCACCCCATATCTTGCATGTCTGGAAAAACAGCATAAGTGAATTAATCACAAAACAGGGCAAGGCTCTATGGCATTTAAAGTTATTTGTGTTTTTATCTGTGTATGAGAGATTTGCGAAGGGCTGTAGGGATGGCCATTTGAGAACAGAAATAATTCAAGCAAAGTTGTGTAAGCCTTTCTAAGCACGACTGGTACAAACCTAGTTGTCATTAGTGTTCCTGAGAAGAAACAACTGGTGGAATCTCTTTACTGGGTCATCATTTACCTAAATAAATAAATAAAAGCCAAAACCAGTTAGGAGTGGAGAGGGCAAGTCCATCCATGGGTTCTCCTGAACTTAAGTTACTTGTATTCACAATCCTCTGAGTCGCCCAAGCATGCTAGTTCAGCACGGCTCAGTTACACACTTACTGCTCTGCTTTAAAACTACTGAACTGAGGCCAACAGAGAGCACTAGCAGTGTTAGCTGTAGTTCATCAGGCAGAACTGACACTTCCAGTAAAAAAAGATAACAATAGACAGATATAGCAATAAAAGTAATTAATTTTAAGAGTAAGACACTTAACATGCTATCCTGCAGATTACTGCAATTCTCACTTTCAGCTGACCAGCCACCATACTCAGAATATAACTATCAGGAGCAGGCTAATGGTCTTGGGAAGTTACACTCTGTTGAATTTTTTTTAATGGAAGAGTCTGTTTTGAAGACAAAATTTACCTTCTCCATAAGGTAAAATCATGCATTAATGCCTTTCTTTCCATTAATGTACTCTGGATTCTCCACCTAAAGGAAATTTGCTATCTCGTAAGTGAACTGTCAAAGACTGCAACACAGACATTGGCCACCTGAACGCTAGGCCCTCAACTTCTGCATATTCTGCATAATTTTTATTCAAACATTTCTGCAGTTAGGACAGTTAGCTGTAGTACAGTATACTGACTGTATTTTAGTAAGTATATAACTACATCACAGCTGCCTGACTAATCTGGTAGCCTTCTGTGAAAGGTAGCAAGGATGAAGGCCAAAGAAGGAAAAGAGCTACTGAAGTGCAAGGGAAAAGACGGTCAAGAACACAAACCAATTCAGTACTTCTTTCCAAGAGGAAGACCTCACCAGTAGCAAACGTCCCTTGGTGCATTGCTAAGGAATGGTGAGGAAATCCTGCATGCTCTCTACATCTCTGCAAAGTTCATGCAGAGCGAACCAAAACCCTGTTTTTCACCTCTGGCATCACCACAATCAAATGAGTGCCTGTGGTAGAAATGCCCTTCTTTACATAGTCTGAATGTACAAACCAGTTTTGGCACCAACATACAAAATGACAAGTATCGTGCCTTCTTCCTCTTTCAGGACTCAAAATACTAACTCCTAAAGGAAAAAGAGATTTGCCAGGCTTTTCTATAAGATCTGAACATCTCTCCACAAATGGAGGTAGGCAGAAAGGTTAAAGTCACCAATGAGCTGTGAAAGTTTTACCCCGTGGCTAAAGCGTGTTTTGTATCCCATATAAACACAGCCAACTGTGCAGCTTGGTTTCAGTGGGAAAAGGGGATGTGACAGCGATAGCAGCAATGGGGTCTTATCACAGTTTGGAAGAGTCGTCGTTTGCCGGGCTGTGCTTTGGGCACAGATGTAAATGTTCGAGGTCTGCAAATGACCAACCTTTCCACCACCCCAGCGTAACCTCCGCTCCCTCGTTTTTCAAAGCCTGTGTTATTTCCATGGCGGTCTGTTGGCACCATCCATCCCAACCTACAGCTCTGGTTACGCTTTGGCTTTCCTCCAGGCTGCGGCTGCCAAAATCATCCCCACCCCCCCCAAAAAGGGTTTGTGTCCAGCCAGATCAAGTCCCCGCTCCTCCTGGCTGCGGGGCCTCGTGGACAGTAGTTCTGGGGCAGAGAGGGGACGGCTAGTAGGGGTGGTCTCTGGGCTGCACGCTTGGTTTCTGCCACGGCCCGAGAGAAGAGGAACGGCACTGGGTTTGTCCTTGGGAGCCGGGTGGTGGAGGATGCGCCAGGGACACCCAGCAGCTGTGCCCAGGGCATGGCCACCCAGGGCAGGGAGAGACTCCCGGGCCTCCTGGGCGCAGGGACTGCCTCGGGGCCAGCACCCCAAAAACCCTCCTCCGAGGGATGCTGGCCGGAGGGACGGCGGACGGGGCTGGGCACGGGGGGGCCCCCTCACCCCCGTGTCACAGTGCCTCCACCCGGCACCGCAGCAGTCACAATGCCCCGGGGCAGTATAAAAGGGGCAGCCTCCCCTGTCCCACTGCCGGAGCTGGTCCGGGGACAGCCCGAAGACATCCCAGAGGAAATCCTGGAGGAGCCGGTGGAATTACTTGGGGGGGGCGGAGGGAGGAAGACCGGAGGCTGGACGAGGCTGCTGGAGGGACGATGTTCAAAGCTCATCTGATGGATGGAAATCCTTTTCAGCTGGATAGCAGTGGCCAGACCAAGGGAATGCCTTCTTGAGGAGCGCTGCAGAGCTCACCGTCCTCACTCCCTGCGGAACCAGTGGCAGCAGCCGTAAGAAGTGGGATGCAGAGATGTTGCCGGGGTCCCGGTGCCGTGGAGCACCCGCTGGTGGCCCGAAGGCGCGGGAAGGATTCTTGCCCCCAAGGTCGATCAGGCCGTGGGCATTTGGCCACTCTCGGAAGCCCCCGAGATGGCTCCAGGTTGAGGGAGAACAGGGCTCGGGCATCTTCTGGGAGGCGTGACCAGCCTGTGGGACCGGGAGGCAGGTCTTGCTCACGTGCTCAGGGAATAGCCGATCGCCGGCTCTGGGGTCAGGAAGGAATTTTCCCCCGGGGCAGATTGGCGCTGGGCCCCGGGGGTTTTTTGCCTTCCTCTGCAGCACTGAGCAGGACCGCTCGTCAGGGCTCCTCCGGTCCGTTGGGGCTAGGTTACCGCCCGCTGCTCGTGCACCACGAAGATGGCCTCTCGCGCCCTGCAGCTGGGGGGAGGAAGGCTTTTTTTCCCCCACGGTGGGCTAGCAAGCGTCCCCGGGGGTTTTTTGCCTTCCTCTGCAGCACTGAGCACGGCCCCTCGCCAGGGCTCCTTTGGGCCGTTGTGGCTAGGTGCCCGCTGCTCGTGCTCCACGAAGGTGGCCCTCGTGCCCCGCATCCGGGGGGAGGAAGCTTTCTCACTCCCACGGCGGGCTCCGAGGGATGCTCGCGGGGGGTTGCTTCTTGTCCTCTGTAGCACTGAGCACAGCCCCTTGGCAGGGCTCCCCGGGCCCTTTCGCCTAGGTCCTTGCCTGCTGCTCTTGCACCTCCCTCCAAGGCACCGCTCGTGCCCTGGCTCTCTCGGGCTCTCTTGCCCAGTGCAAGTCTGGAGCGGGAGCGAGCTCTGCTCCTCCCTTAGCTCCATTTCCCCAGGGGTTCTGGCTTGGGCAAAACAGCCTGCGCTTGGAAGGGCTCCAGGCTCGCTGCCCCGTCAGGAGCTGCCACTTTTCAGCTCTCCCTGCATGCAAATCAAGCGCAGGGCCGGCACGAGAGCGCCTTGCATGCATCGTTGGCCAAGAAGCACAGCGGAGCAAGTTCTGGAAGGCAAAAAGGATGCTTGTCATCGATATGTGTCCTGCGTTGGAAAATACCCACAGCACCACACACCTCCTTCTTCTTCTTCTTCTTCTTCTTCTTCTTCTTCTTCTTCTTCTTTTGTGTGTGGTCGGTCCTGATCCTCTTCCTTCAGGTTCTCACTCTTCAGGAAACAGGGACTGCTTGGCCTGTATTCCTGCTGCTACTTTCTGTGTCTCTGTGACTTGCCTTTGCCAGGCTGCAAGGGATGTTTTATCAAGCTACACTGAAGAACGCATCAGCCTGCTCCCGGCTACACATGCACGTTGGGTAAATGCTTGTGAGCATCGGCTCTGAACCAGATTCAGAAAAATAACATAAAAATAACTTAAAACGACACAAAAGGACAAAAAATAAAATCTGAAAACAAAATCCCGTTTCCACTTGTACCTTTTCTGATTTACGTCCCTGAAAGTGGTTTTGGAGCTGAACCACCCCCCCCTCCCCAGCTTTTCAGGCAAATAACAGTCTCATCATTAATCGACTCGTGGTGAACGGAACGGAACGGAACGGAACGGTGATGTATGTTATGCCTAGAGTTCTTCGTGACAAGCCCTGGCGCAGGCCTGAGGGCTCCGTCCAGGAGAGCAGCTCTCTGCAGTGCAGGTCCCAGGCCCACCCAGCAGAGAGGGGCAGAGGCGGGCACACCTACAAGATGGCCCCTACACCAGGCAGGGACCGGAGGCCGCAGGCAGAGCCGAGACCCCTCGTCCCTCGGCAGAGGACGGTGGGGCTGGGGGTCCCGGGGGAGGCCGGCCCCAGCCGTTGAGGCCTGTGAGCACCCCCAGGACCCTGGCAGGAGCAGACCGGCCCTGCTCGTGTGCTCTCCTTCAGACATTTGGGGTTGGCCGCTTTGGAGACCAAGTGTTGGGCCAGAGGGACCTTCGCTCTGCTGGGGTACTGCTGCTCTCTGGCTCTTTTGTTTTAGCGTGTTTTTCCAAGGGAAACAGCTCAGGCATTTCTAAAAATGAGTACAGGGAAGAAAAAAAAATCCACAGGGGCATGAACAGGTATTGCTCTCCTCAAACCCCAGAGCACTCCCTGCTTCAGACCGAGGGCTTGGTCTTTGAGCCTCGCTAGTGTCAGAGATGTGGTTTTTTGCCATCCTGTGGAAGCCCAGCTAAACTGGATGAACATAGAAGACTTTCAAAAACCGCAGTTCCCATATGCTTTTTGCAAATTTGTTCAGGTGGTCAAATGATCTTGAGACGATCCACAGCTCTCATACCCATCAGAAGGTGCATGCCTCCTCCCCAGAAAGTGACAGAGCCAATGCCCGTGCTGGGACACGATTACCCATTCAATCCCTTCTGCTAGTGCGGGGCTGGGAAGAAATGTCATCAAAGATTCCCTCAGCTTGTACTGGTAGGGAAAGAAGGAGGGAGGAAGAAGAGTCGAATCGAATCGAATCGAAGAGTTGAGTTGGAAGGGACCTACAACAATGACCAAGTCCCACTGCCTGACCACTTCAGGGCTGACCAAAAGCTAAAGTCTCCAGTGCTCCAGTCTATCTAGATCTCTCTGCAAGGCCACTTGTCCCTCAAGAGAGTCAATAGCACCTCCCAGTTTGCTACCATCAGCAAACTTGCTAACGGTGCATTCAACTCCTGCATCCAGATCATTAATAAATATATTGAACAGAACTGGCCCTAGAATTGAACCCTGAGGAACACCGCTGGTGACCGGTCGCCAGCCAGATGTAGCCCTGTTCACTGCAACCCTTTGAGCCCTGTCATTCAGCCAGTTCACCCAGCGCACCGTCTACCTGCTCATCTCACAGTTGGACAACTTGTCCAGAAGGATGCTGTGAGGGACAGTGTCAAAAGCCTTACTATAATCTAGAAAAAATACATCCACCATCTTCCCTTCATCCACCAGGTGGGTGACCTTATCATAGAAGGATATTAAATTAGTTAAACAGGACTTTCTCTTTGTGAACTCACTTTGACTGTGCCTGATGATTGCACTGTTCTTTAAATATAGTGATAGGACAAGGCATAACGGTTTTAAATGGAAAGACAGTAGATCTAGATTAGATATAAGGAAGAAATTCTTTACAATGAGGGTGGTGAGGCACTGGAACAGATTGCCCATAGAAGTTGCGGATGCCCCATCATTGGAAGTGTTCAAGGTCAGGTTGGATGGAGCTTTGAGCAACCTGATTGAGTGGAAGATGTCCTTGCCCATGGCAGGGGGGTTGGACTAGATGATCTTTAAAGGTCCCTTCCAAACCAAATCATTCTAACGTTGTATGTAATAAAAGCTGTATTCGTACCTGACAAGTAATGCTGTAAAGGTCCTGACTAATAGCTTAAAGAAGAGACTCCTAAAAAATTTTGTCTTGTGTCACGTGGCTACATAGTTCTCTAAATATACACTGCCTACTGCTATAATAGAGACAGAGGTATTAGAAAAACTTTTAAAGTTCTACCAGTTTGATTTAATATGCTAGTGGACAAGTGTATGCCCCTGTAAAAATTAAACAACGGTCTAATGCAGAAATGGCACCGCTTTGCTCACTCTCTCCCCAGTCCTCTCATATGTTTTCAGAATCATACTTGTAAAATTTCGTGGTATGTTTACTATATCTAATGCCGGTCTGCAAAGCAGTCACAGCTAAGTCAAGCACATCCCACGCTGCTTCATTGACGCATTTCTTGCAGCAGGTCTCACAGATGCCACAGGGGCCTGAGCACAACCTCAGGGAACAGGGAAGCCTCTCCCTGTGCCAGGGATCTGAAACAGAGCCTCTGTAGATTAAACAGATCTTGAACTTGTTATCCAATACCACAGCAATAAGCATGGACAAAATAATCTGTACCAACCTAATGTGAACTCTCTTTGAGCTGCAGTTACTCAGAGAACTTTCTCAGTTTTTTAAAGAGGCTGCGTGGCAGGTGAATGAAAGCAGTGGTTTGAAGTGCATTCTCCTTTTTCTCTTCTAGTATACAGCCATATATCATCAACTCTTCCATAACGTCTGGCTTCCCTTGAGATTGCTGACCTGTCTGAGGAGAGAAAAGAAAAATAAATACTCTCAAAGCCAGTCATCTGTAAAGATAAGGTAAGGTGGGAATGTAGCCTCAAAAGCAAAAAGGGGGAAAAAAAAGTTGTGTGAAATAAGTGTGAAACAACGCTATTTGGGTACTATCAAACAAAACTTTGTTACAGCTAAGAATCATCCAGGAGATGGCACATATTCAAAAATGCTAGGACCTGGAGATCAGAGATGAACACAACAGCACCAGACACAGTGTTGTTTTACAGACCAGTTCTGTTCTGCCTCTGCTCATCTCGTCTCACTTCACTGGGATTGCAGCATCCCATCCCACTCTTGACCCTACTGGAAATTTCCCCAGAAAGATCAAAAAGCCAAAGTGATGGCATAGTTCATAAAACTCAAAGGCAAAAACTATGAGGAAAATGAGAGCAAGTCTGACCGCTTGTGTTTGCAAATGGTGATGTTTATTTACCATGACAAGCGTCTTACGAATCTGCCCACGAACAGCCTATCGATGTAAATAAAAAGTAAAAATTTGATAAGGGATGCACTCAGAATAGTGATTTTTAAAGATTTCTATCCCAGAGATCTTAACACAAGAGGAAAACAATTACCAGGAGTCATACAACAAAGGGTAAATGGCAGCCTGTCTGGGACTGACCAAGGGATAGGCATTCATTTTTATTCTAACAGAAGTGTTGACTCCCACTAACTGCTGCCGCTGTGACAGAAATAGAAATGCACAAAATGTCAAGCTCTTAAACAAAGCAGTCAGAGGTACCAATGAGGAAGTTAAAGTTCAAGCATCCAGATCGGAGTGACGCACAGAGAGCAGCTGGCTGTCTTCTGTTAGCCTTCGAATGCTGGTGAGGGCATAGAGCTTGTCCCAGCCTGCTCCCTCACAGGTTTTTCTGCCATTCTTTGTTACGAACTGCCAAAAATACAATTTATTTTTTTTTTTAAGTCTGATTTCCAGTGGAAACTTTGCAAACAGATGAGAGTTTGGGAGAAGAAAGACCGAAAGACATTTCCCCTTTTCTTGCAATACATTTCAGCGGTGACAAGAAGAAAAATACTTGAACTGACTTTCCATTGACCAAATATGCACAATTTTGCTGCTTATCAGCTGCTGGAATCATGTTCTTCAACAAAGGCTCTTTGAACTAACTAAACTGCCAAATTTAGATGTCAGTTTTGCAGCAAGGCCTACGTTAGCAGGATGCAGTAGGTCTGCAGCAGCCCCGCAGCCTGTGCCCCCCCCTCGCCTCCCTTCCCCCAGCAGAGGCGGGGGTCTCCCGCAAGCCGGGAGCCGGATCCCATTCCCACCTGGGAAAGGGGAGCTTCAGTGTAGTCGTAGTTCTCAGACAGGGGTGAAATCTGAGTACAGATAAGGTGAATAACTGCATCCAGCCTGGAGAACACGCTTGTGCATTTTCTGCAGGACGCCGCACTTTCTTGCTTCTACCCCAAAATCTTCTGTAATGGAACTGTGCTCTAGGCAATATTTCCTCTCTTCTGCAGCAAACCTCAATATTTTGACGGTAGATGGAAAGGGCTCCCATTTGTGCTGTAAGCCTTCATAACATACCGCAGGGGCACGCAGTGGTGTTGCTCTCAGTTTCAGCTGTTTTGGGCCCAATACCTACTTGCTGGGAAGCTGAGTCCCGCTTGACAGCTCCAGCGACTGCCGCCGGGAGGGGAGCAGGGCCGTGACGGTGAGAAAGCCCACGTGGATCTCCTGGTCAGGGCTTGCCCACAAGTGTGGTGGCACACGGGTGCTTGGAGCAGCACCTCGCAGCCTGGCATAACTGTTTTTGCGCGTCTGCTCTGAGCTCCGCCACCCACTTCCACCGCTTGGGTTCCTACCAAGTTTCTTTCACTGTGTTCAAAGTCACGACCGCGCGACGTGAGTCAGCAGCAGTGACGAACGATTGGACTCTCAGGGCCTCTTAATGAGGAGACTGTATCTGAGCGTATCACTGCTGACTGGTTTGCTTTCGAATATTCATTTTTCGATATTTCTTTAAGGAGGCGCACACTCTGTGGGCTATAATAACCATGTAGAATCTACCAGGCATACCAGACATACCAGTCTGCATGTCAGCTCTTCAAATCTCTTGTGCTGCCTAGGGAAAGAAAATATGTGAAGTAAGCATTTTGGTGGCTCGCTCTTTATATATGAACTGTGAAAAGTTAGATGGAGAAACATAGTGTTTATTTTGAGAGAGTTCAGCTTCCTCCCCAGAAAAACTGGCCATCGATGCAGCCGTTTGGAGTCCATTAACTGACAAATTCCATCTTTGTGTTTTGGGGGTAATCATTAATGCCTGGCTTGACCGTTACTCAGGAAAATGACATGGTCCCCAGCCAAGCACTCGGGCAAAACAGATTTACTGTGTGAGCAGCACTCGTCTCTGTGAATGAAGCTGCCTCACCTTCAACATAACTTTTCTCATTGATTTCTGCCTGTTTAAAAACCTCAGGCTAGAACAGAAATGTCAGGCACTCCCTTTGGTGCTCAGTTCAGCATTTTAAGAAGGTTTGAGATTTCTCTAGCACAGCTGATCCTTTCTTTCCATTAGCCTGTCAAATGAGGGACACGATTTTCTTTCCGCACCATGGGATTTATGCTGGATAGGTATTTTATTGCTTTAGTTCCAGATATTTTCTAGCCATAAGTTTGCAGTGGATGGGGATTTTTGCTATATGTCCGGGTGTTCCCTGGAGTTCAGGAGTTGATGGAGGACTGGGTTAGGTGCTTCTGCATTGTAGCATTTTTGTTTTGAATTGTCTGCTTCCTCTTTGGGAACACCATGTTCTAGAAAAGCTGCATGTATTTAGCAAGTCTTGCCTCCTCATTTAGCTTAGCTTAAACATAGGCTTAATATTAAGCTGATAATTTATTTCAGTGTTATTAATTGTTCACAGTATAGGGCACAGAGCATCTCTCATACAAGGGGAGACAGAGAGCTGGGATTGTTCGGCCTCAAGAAGAGAGGGCTCAGGGGGACTTCAGCAATGTTTATAAATATCTGGCAGGAGGCACTCTTCTCAGCGCTGCCAAGTGACAGAGAAGGCAACGAGCAGAAACTGAAACACAGGAGATTTTGTCTGAACAAAAGAAAACGCTTTTCTACTGTGGGGGTGGTTGAACACTGGAGCAAGTTGCTGAGAGAGGTTTTGGAGTCGTCTTTGGAGATATTTGAAGCCCAACTGGCCGCGGCCCTGGGCAACCTGCTGTAGCTGACCTTGCTTTGCGCAGGAGGGTTGGATTAGAGAGTCCATGGAGGTCCCTTCCCACCTCAACTGTTCTGTGATTTTGTGGTTGCTATTGCAGCTTGTCATCAGGCCAACAGGAGAAGAACCCAAGCTCCGTTATACCAGGTTTTCTTTTGTCAGGAGCCACCCTGTGTTCCTAGGAGACTCTTTTTGGTCTGATTGCAGCCAAAGATGTATTAAGCTGCTTAGAGTCCAGCAGAAGCAGCTCCTCCTTCCTCGCTGTTTGTTTGAAGCCTCTCCTCAGAATCAGGGGATGATTTTCAATTACAAGTTAGCAATGTCAATAAAGTCAGTAAGGTCTCATGAACCACAGCTGTGGACTGCTGCAAAATCCTGAACCAAAGTTTTCCACTGAAGAAGTAAACAGTAGAAATAGAGAAGCCTCCTTCTCCCGAGACACACACCAGTGGAGACACTCACAGACTTCTTGGTCTAGCACCCTTGAAACCCTCATGTCAAAGAGAGTAAATACGGGCTTCTGGCTTTAGTGTGGGAGCCAGGAATAGACATATATGCATTGCTTTATTTGGAAAGCCACTTACACACCACCAATAACAGAAAGTGTGTAAATCCTGCAACTGCAGGTGGTTCAACAAAAGGCTACAAATATTGCTTGAACCTGCAGAATAAAATAATCATCACTTGAAACGATGCCAGGTTGTCCCTGGTAACTTGCTGAATCTGGAAGCCCATAGATCCCAGTCGCAGAACTTGTCTACTTTACGAGACGCCACCAATCTCAACACATCTGCTGTAGCACTGTGTGCTGGGTTTGGCCGGGATGGAGTTAATTTTCTTCACAGTAGCTGGCATGGGGCTACGTTTTGGATTTGTGCTGGAAGCAGTGTTGATAACACAGGGAGGTTTTGGTTACTGCTGAGCAGTGCTTACCCAGAGCCAAGGGCTTTTCTGCCTCTCCCCCCACCCCACCAGCGAGGAGGCTGGGGGGGCACAAGGAGTCGGGAGGGGACACAGCCGGGACAGCTGACCCCGACTGACCCAAGGGACGTTCCAGACCATAAGACGTCATGCTCAGCATGTAAAGCTGGGGGAAGAAGGAGGAAGGGGGGGGACATTCAGAGTGATGGTGTTTGTCTTCCCAAGTCACCTTTAGGCGTGATGGAGCCCTGCTGTCCTGGAGATGGCTGAACACCTGCCTGCCCATGGGAAGTGGGGAATGAATTCCTTGTTTCGCTTTGCTTGCATGTGCAGGTTTTGCGTCACCTATTAAACTGTCTTTATCTCAACCCACGAGTCTTCTCACTTTTACCCTTCTGATCCTCTCCCCCATCCTGCCGGGGGCAGAGTGAGCGAGCGGCTGCGTGAGGCTGAGCTGCCGGCTGGGGTTAAACCCCAACACACTGCCATTTTCCTATGCCCATTCCCATGGCTTTGTTTTCTCTCTCTTGCTTTCCTTACCTATTCCTTGGAGCCAAAGAGAGAGTAATTAACTGAAATTAACTACAAGTGTTCTCCATTAGAATTTGTTTTCCAGTAAGTTTGAGCAAAGCCCACCAGGTAAGATGGACTACCTGAAGAACATCCTACCAAAAAAAGTCAGAAGTAATTACTACAATAGACAAACCTTTCTGCATTTTTATTTTTACAGTTTGAAGTGTGATGCTTTGTTGGTTAGGTGTTTAGGATGACTGGTCTTTCACCATAGCAGATTTTAAAGTACAAATGAGTGCAGCGCAGCAATGTGCTCTCAGCAGTGATTGAGTGCAAGAAAAACATGTGTGCAACTCATTATTCCTTGTTAATGAAGATTTTCTTCTGGTGTGATAGGGCACATTCTATAGCGCTTTGAAATCTTTAAGCCTTTTTGTCTTCACTTATCCTCTTAGAGAGTTAGATATAAGACAAAATGGCAAAGCATTGCGCAATATACTAATTTCTTTCTCCTTGCCAAGCTTTTATTCTACATTTCTTGGCTTTACGTATGCAAGTAAGGCTTAAGGGTAGATTGGCTTTCATGACAAATAAGTAATTCATTGGACAGAAAATAAGATTTCGATGGGATGTGCATCTTGGTTTTCTAATTTCCCTGGCATGATGCCATTTTTGTCAGTGGCTTTTCTGACTCATATGAGTAAGGAGACTGTCGCCCTCCCTGAGTCATATGTTTTGGAGAGGGTTAGTAAACTTCTCGCTGTCAACCTGTCTGCAGCACAGCAGTGTTACTCAGCAACTCCGCTGGAGAGACGCTTCTGTTTTGGAAAGACGCAAAATGCTTAAACATTTTCATGGCAAGGTCTTAGAGGGGTCAGCGATATCAGACTGGTTGGCTAAAATGAAGCAGAGGAACTATATGCCCTCATGTCCCCTTCAAAATTAGCACCTTATAGGACCAGGTCTTCAGGAAAATAACCAGACTGGAGGGATAACGGAGGTATTTCTTTACTTTTGGTCTGAAACTTAGATCTGAACAATACACTTGTGGGGTCCCAGGGTGTTTGGGAAGGTTTGGATTGACAGTGATGGGAAGCAATGAAAGCTCTTGTGCTTTTTAAAACTGTCAGTGACTAATCCCATTGATTCAAACACGAGTGGTGTAGCCCATGCTCACAGGGGCACAAATTGCTTAAATTCAGCGGCAGGTCTGATTCTGCCAATGTTAAATAACAATTACTCCCAGCTGCGTATTCCTAATGAGGATTAACAGCTGAAGACAGGACTGCAGCAAGTGGCTGCCATTAAAGGTAGGGGACCGGGTCTGAAGGCCCCAGAAGTTCCTTCCTCATCTGTGGTTAAAGAATACATAAAAACTAAATCAAGGCATTCTGCAAGCGGTTATAGTTCATATTGCTCAGATAGAGCCTAACATTCATGTATTGCCTTTTGCAGCTATAAAAGCCTTGAGGTTACTATTACACGGGTAGCACAGCAGAGAAAGCTGCCCACCCCGCGCTTCCCCGGGACGCCAGCGAGGCTGGGGCAGAGCGCTGCCAAGGGGGGAGGCTGGGGAGCTGCTCCCACCCCCCTACTCTGGTGCCGTTCTCCAGATATCCCCTGGGCCACTTCTTCCTTCCAGTCCGTCCTGCTTTAAGATATCCATCTCTTCTAAAGCTGGTTGGGTTTGCTTCGTTTTCCTCATCACCAGGTTCAGAACGGCTGTCCCATCTCTGGACGCCCTGCGTTAAGCGCTGGGCCATCTCTCTTCTTGAACAGAGCCTGGTTTCTGTGACGTTAGCTGTGGCAAGCAGAAGAGGTCAACTGCCCTCCCTCGCTTAACAAGGGAGCGAAGGTATCAGGGCTGACAGTGAGAATGGTTTTGGTTGGTTTTAGATGAAATCTCATCTATGAACTGCAAACCTAGCTTATAGATGCCCAAACTAAACAAGCAGCAGAGGTAATCAACTTTGTTCTCTTTGTTCTTTCAAAAGTCTCCTATGTAGGTTGTTTGGGTGTTGGGGTTTTTTTTCTTTTTTTGACCTTACAGTAGAGGCAGGACAGTCCCACATATAGCAGAAACTAAAGATGGAAACACTAGTAGTCGGTGGCTTCATTTAGCAAGTACCAATTAACAGGTTACTGTCGTTCATTCAGAAAGTTAAGAGCTTTGTTGCCAAGTTGCAACAAAATCATGGTTAGCTTTGATTGACAGTGATACTGCAAATTAACAGTTTCTGATATGGTAAATACCTTCACTCACTGGAAAACAAACTAAAGCATCTACTTCAAAGTGTGTCTGTCCTGTGGAATTTAGGAAGAACTCCTGGAAAGCCCCAACAAGGCACACTGAAATTTGTGGGATTATTCACCTACTTCAAGTTAGGCAAGTACTAATGTGAGCTACAGCTTCGGTACGTACCCTAATAAAAGTGACAGATACCTGTATTAGATCCTGACCCTTATTCAATACAAGCTCTGAACAGCTTATAGAATAGCCTATGGACATTCGTAGCCCATATCCTCTCCGTATTTTTACAGGCAATCAATCTTCAGAATATGCTTCAAGGGGATTATTAAATAACCTACAGTGAATTTCGGTGTTCTTTGCTGACCTGAACTCCTCTCTTCAACCTAAAAATCCTTTAGACTGTCTTTTATATTCTGGAGCTTATACTCGCTGTCTTTTAAATCTTTTTGAAAAACTAGAGCAACATACTGTAGTCCAACCTCCCCTGCATTGCCTTTCTTTACTTCCCCATTAACTAATGGAATTAAACGTTCCTTATGTCTGGTAGAATTCCTTTTTACTACCTTGTTAGTTTTAACTTATTTTGAAGCTTCAGCCCTTCTGACTTTATACACTCATGCTATTATTTTTTACTTGCTTTGAGCCAGAAAGCTTTATTCTCACTTTTTATACGATTCACCATCCATTTCCAAATCTCAAACGTTACCGGGGCATTCTTCCCTGCTGCTTTGTCTCTGCCTTTGAGTTTTTAATACATTTTTTTCAGTCATGGTCAATGCTTTACCCAATTTTACCCAACAGATGAGCAGTTCTCTATTCTTTTCTGACTGCAGTTCCGCCTGCACAACTGTAAATTTCTAAATATTAAAATAAATAAATAAATCTATTTTCTTTCAGGGTTGTAACTTTATTGGCCATAATTTCAGTGAGTTTCACCTTCTTGTGGAAAGAGTTCCCCCATTAGACTAGGTCCTCTAGAGAATACCCTGTCCTGGTCTTTGTGCGCTGAAGGCTGCTCTTTGAACGCCACTGTCGTTATTTTGCTTCCCTCTTCCTTCCTGACGTTAGAATAACAGACGCCATCACTTTGTGATTATTTTTATCCAGATCACTCAAAAAAAAGAAGACATTTTATTTCAACACAGACACCATAATTTTATTGGAAATAATTGACAGAACTGCAAGAAGTTTTAACTCAGTGCTACACTATGTATATTTTGTTATTACAAAACTGCTCTCTGGTTGAAAGTCCTACAACTGCAGCAGCTTGAAAGCTGCTTAACAGAATGTCACAAATAGCATTTTTGTTTATCTTACATACTTTGTGCTAGCAAACCTCCCCACATGTGGCAAACCTATTAGTTCAAAAGAGGAAGTGGTAAACAGGCTGTACAAAACTAATCTTTCAGTATCTATGGCAGTCTTTTTTTTTTTGCTATTGGCAGCCTCCACTTTAAAGGGAGTGGCTTTTTCACTTCATTTCAGTTTATCCATAGGCTGACTTAGAGTTTTGCCATCATCCGCCTCCAATTCATCTACCTCTTCCTGTAATTCATCCTCCAGCTCATAGTCCAAGACTGATTCAGTGTTATCATCCCAGTCATCAGCTTCGTCCAGTAAGTATTTCTGTGGTATAATGTCATCATCAGGAGGATTCCTTGTTTTTTTCTTTTTCATTTTCTTTTGAATCTTAGAAAGCTGCTGCTCCTGCTCTTCTGTCCAGGCAATGCTTCCTGTATCTCTTGACACTTTCAGTCTTTTGTAGTCCATTATCTGCTTATTCAGCAGTTCATGATCAATACCAAAAAGATTAGACCGCATGGGTGAATCTGAAGATTGAGTTGCTGAAGACAACAGTTCACTGTGGAAAGGAAAACAAATGTGGGTTTTTTTCCCCGTGTATATTTTAAGGGGCAATGCTAACTGTGACAACTTGAGTAACACAGAAATAAACTGGAGTTTTCAGTTTGACTTTATTAATGCACTGTGTTCCGCGTTCTGCTCCCTATGTTAAGAAGGAAGAGATATCACCAGACTATGTGTCCAAGGACAAGCTGTGCATAAGCCTGCCAGCGTGTCAACAGATTTAATGGGAGGAAACCAATGAAGCAACTACATTCCAGATAAAACTGCTTGTTTCTGGGAAAAGCTGTGCATAGGTAACAGCGTGAGCACTGGACCTGGGAGCCCCAAGGAAGTTAGACTTCTCCCAGCTCTTCCAAGAAGTGAGAAGCAGCAGCCTGTGCCCAAAACACGTCAGACAGACGTACGAGTGGCTGTATATGGCACCTCAAGCTGGACTTAAGTATTTCCACAAGACACAAACAGAGGAAGAGGTTAGGTGCCCTGTGGGAAAGTCTGTCACAACAATGATTTCCCCCAAGAAGCTATCTCTGACTTGCACCTGATGACCGTCCTGTGAGACGTTAAGGCACAGAAGGCATTTCCACCAACAGACTGCAGCCCACAAGTGCGAGGCTGTTGGCTTTGAAAGCATCCAGTCCACAGAATCATTATTCCAATAGACTGTTCAGTCCTATCCCTCAATAGCCAAAAATCCCTCAGAGAAGAATGCTAAATTGACTTACTTTTTGTTAACTTAGGGAGATCCGTCAGTAAACTTGTAACTCGTGTATAACAAACCAAACTTATACCAGGAAAAAAAGTGGCCAAATAGAGGAGTACTGGTAAATGTAGAGCTTTTATCCTCATGAGAAAGTTACCAGCAAGAAACAAATATTACTGCCGCAAAGAGTTTTTTTTAATTTAATTATCACAAACACATTGAGTCTTGAATTCTTAGAAATCCTAAAAATATTTCCCTCATAAAAGTAAAGATATTAATACCAGAACAAGTATTGGGTCTGCACGTGACAAGTCTGATGACTATGTCACTCAGAGTACAGGCATCAAACACAGCTGACTTCTAAGATTGTGTTCTGGTATCACCTTATGGGTTAGTTGCCTCTGAAAGCGTATACACTATGCTGTTACAAGTGACAATTCAGTCATTCTCCACAGCTTAACAGAGGTCCACATATATAAAAAATAGACTTTCCATATTTGCAAACCTGTGGTCTGCAGCAAGGTACTTGTGCACAAGAACCAACAACAAAATAGCCTACGAAAATGTGTCTGCACTAAAATATGAAAGTAAACCAGAGCATATATACTAAGAAATATTATCCCTTAATTTTAATAAATGGGTGTAACTTTAGTAAAGAAAGCTTAAGCCACAAAATAAAATGTCATCCTCTACACTTAATTTCTGGGATGATTACATATTAGTTTGGTCCTAGGCTATTCTGTAGCCTCTTCTGTTGATAAAAGGGCCCAACTGATCTCTTTAAAAGTTGAGATGCCTTTTCGGTAAGGTCTTCCAAAAAGTCTCTCTCTTCTACTTCCTATTTCCTTGTAACGCCATTTGCTGAACTCTGAGATAACAACAACGTACACATCTAACTAAAATATACTTTCCGTCATGTCAAATAATACCCAATTTAAGTGCGCCAACAGAGATGGACACTTGTACAATTCCAATTCAAAAAACCCACCTAGACTCATTTTGAGATAATGTTTCCTCTTCTTCTTCCGGAGGTCCAAAATCAGCAATTGACAATAATTCCTCAATCTGTTAACATATGAAGACAATACATGTTAAAGGTCCCGTATTAAATTTACTTTGTTGACACCTACGCAAGAAACAGACAAGTACCTAATGGCAAATATTTTATTTTCTACATGTTTGGAATATTTAGCAAAACCATTTCAAAATAGCCTTTTCCTCCATTTACATGGAACTGCTTATACTTGTTGCCTGGGAAGTTTGTGTCAAATAGCGTACCTGATCCAGGGATTCCTACAAAGTTTTTTGCCTCATGTACATTCTGAACAGTTGGCTAGGGACTGTGTGACATATATAATTTTTGTTTTATTTGGTCTTATGTCTTGCAAATCCTTTTTCATAACATCCTTGCACTGAGTTTTTTTTCACTTCTTCCCCTTTTCTGCAAGTTTGTATTTCTATTACATGTAAATATTGAGTTCCCAACTCCCTTTTAACATGGCACCTAACCAGTAAATGCTACAGAACTAGTATATTCAGTGCTTATAGACTGTACCTAATTGTGAAAACTTTATCTCATTTGAAACTTTCATTCCTACTTTTCTTTACGTTACTTCCCTTCTAATTCAGCATATTCTAGGAGCTGAATTGGATGGTCCTTCCCTGTCTTCCAATACTTAAAAATTAGGTTCAGCTACGTTATTTCAAGCCCTGTTATTCAAATCTGTGGATTACATAAATCTGATGATCTGCAAAGTGTGAAAAGATGATCCACCTAAGTGCTTCCCAGTGCCATTCACTGACAGAAGCTATACAGGGAGGGTTTTTCTTGTCTTGTGCGGTTAACTTTCTTGGTGCCTAAGCACTGAACTTGAAGGTAAGGTAGTCCAGGGGTTTTCTTCTTCAAAAAGAGTAAGTGGTCATTTAACAAAGTTTGAGAAACAGTGATAAATGGAACAGGTTCCACAGTAACAGACCTGAAAGGCAGGACCTGCAGGAGTAGATATTTGTAGCTCCATCTAGGTATGTTAATAATAGTAACAGTAATGACAAAGTGCTTCCATAATCACTTGTTACTTGTTGTGCAGAATTCCTTGTGTCAATTAGGGGGAGCATAATAATGAATATAAACGGCTTCCAGAAGTGTTTAGTTCATTTCTATTCTTGTGCTTTTTGTTAATGCTAATGCAGGTGAAAAACATTTGCACTGTGGATCAGTATATTGGCATGAAACTCAGAATTTTTCTGACCACAGAAAGTTC
Organism: Aquila chrysaetos chrysaetos; assembly: GCF_900496995.4. Lineage (NCBI taxonomy): Eukaryota > Metazoa > Chordata > Aves > Accipitriformes > Accipitridae > Aquila > Aquila chrysaetos. The sequence goes on along the minus strand of NC_044021.1, from coordinate 25,713,162 downwards.
AAGCAGTTCACTGCACTTCTAAAGAATCTGAAGTTTTTGTTATCCCTTCCAGCTCTGCTAATACACACTGCACAAACCTGTAAGTCACCAACAGTAATTGGTTGTAACAGTAACACATCTAAGAACAAGACACTTCAGGGCACAGAAATGCGAACGTGCTCTTTTCAACTAATGTTCTTCACATTCGCATCAACAGCATCAACAGCTTGAGGAGACGTTTTTCAGGAAATTCCACTCAGTGTCACCCTTCTCTTCTGAATATCTTACTATTGAAAAGATCTCACTTTGCAGTCCTAATGACAGCAAATTCCTAGAAAACATCATTATTCTAGCAATATTTCAACTAGTTAAAACTATCAACACCTTGACAAAAAATGTGAAATAGTAAAGATGATTTTAAAAATTTAAAAAAAAAAATAGTATGAGTGAGCTCACATCCTCTATGCAAAGATCTGCACTTCCCTAGAAACATTTTAACAATTCACAGATGGAAAAAGATTGGGGTAAAAAAAAAAATTAAAAATCACTGATTAGATTCAATGGAATTTAAAAAAAAACATAACATTTAAAATGTGGAAGACAGCTTCTCAGACCTCATTTCTATAATGTGTATACCAGGCAACAGACAACTGCCTACCCTATATTATTCCTTAAAAATCATAATTTCATTTTTTTAGGGTTTCTTTTTTGGCCTAATGATCTGGCCTACAAGCTGCTTTGAACACTTCGCTTCAGAAATTTTAACAGTAACATCAGAAAAAGTTCATGAGGCAATACCTACAAGAATTCTTTTACCTTGTATATAAGTATCAGTCCTACTCAAGATTCTTTGCTAAAAAGCTTTGGAAGGTGAAGAGGAAAGGGTATAGACAAAGACTGATTTTTAATGTAGATTGGTAGAGCAATTGAATGATCATTCTCTCCATGTTCCTAAGCATTATGTTATACTAAGTCACCATGTTTGCATATCATTATATTTGTACACTGAGTCAAAGATTACAAATACCTCTTTTACAGCTGCAGCTTCTTTGTCTTTTAAAAATACTATTGGAGGTACATTTCCTAGAATCTGCTGACTCGTCAGAAGATACCTGGCAAAAATACAGCATTCACCAGTATGAGTAACAATACAGCACCTCCAGTACAGATAAAATATATTAAATTAATTCCAGCAGTACTGCAAATCTAAAGATAATGGTTTGCAAAACTTACAGTCTGATGGGTATCCATTCAGGCTAGTGCTAAGCAATACATCACTGCAGAATCCCAACTCCAAACGTGTAACATACAAAAACTACTAGCTGCAGATCCCACTGAGTATTTGTCTCCTACATGCACAGGCTGGCGCAGGTCTTTCCCCACTTCATTTGGCTTCCTTATCCCCACTGTAGGGGTGAGAGCAGTGGGGGACAGAGACCTTACAGCAGGGCAAGGCAACTAGTCCTACATGCGAGCTGCAGGAAGGACTGACAGGGCTCCGCTCGTCTTCTTCCCAGCCAGCAACATTCCTTGTCAAAGAGTGGAAACTGTTGGGAGTAGAAGAGAGGACTGTGCTGGAGCAGGAATTACACAGCCTAGGGAAACGGGGGGAAAGGAGATGGCCCTACAAGTATGCTTCAATGCTGCCTTCCCCATGGGGTGAAGTCCTGATCTTCCAACACACTGGCTGGATAGCAGAGGGTAAGCCAAGGAAAGAGGGAGAGACAAAAATCTCTGCGATATCCTGAAAACTCACTAGACCCTCTGCCAAAAATGGGTAAAAGCATTACAATACACAGTAGCATCCCGACATTTATTTTTTGGTGTCAGTATCGCAAAGGATTTCTGTAACATCAGTCATCCCTTCTGGAGATCCAAATTGTCCATAGCGATCAGAACTGCTCAGTGAATCTGTAAGGAGAAACTTGTAATTGCCAGTCCTCTTGTGCAGCATCATATTCTGGCCTACTGTCGTGCACAGCATGTCCTGTCCACCACCACTAGTAAAATGAAGTGAAACTTCATCCAGACTCCTCTTTCTTTCTGCCCAGCCCAGTCCAATCCTAGGAAAGCACAGAAGCCAAATAAGGCAGCTGTGCTCCAGCAGGAGAATACACAGCTGGTCTGATGCAGCCATCCTTCCCTGGGAGGCTCATCACAGGAGATGCTCTGACTCCAAACATCTAAAAAACTAAAGCATCCTAACAGGTCAGATATAGATTGTTAGGAACACTTAAGAAATGGCACATGGAATGGTACATGGCTATGAATGTATGAAGTGGTCTGTTTATCCCATAGCAGTACCGTATACGCGGAGCACTCTTCTGCAGTACGCTTTCAACGTAACTTTCTTTCTCCGTAGTGGCAGCAGGATTCCAGTACACACGACAGGCTGAAAAGTTTGATGCCAGGGACACCTGCAAAAAGACAAACGTTTCTTTTAAATTGTAGATATACACACACTTCTTACACAACAAAGTCTCTAATTCATGAATAAGCATACAGTGATCCAAACTGGATATGTAAATTCTTAGGAGAACCTCTTCCATCTCTGCTCTTAAGAACTGTAATTACATGGTGCCTTTATAGAGGTAGAGTTTAACACCAAGTAAGATTTACAGTCAGTACCTGAAAGAACTTTTTTTTTTTAGGCAAATCACTCCCTAATCTCCCCTTCAACCGAGATTAAATGGAGGAGAAGTCTGTCAACAACTGCAACGTTACTGACAGTGCTACATTTAGTCAATGCAACGGTGCTACCACCACCAACAGTGCAGAATGACAATTTATGGCATGCTGTTTTGGAATACAGTTGAAAGTGTAAGTTTCCGCTGCAGAAGGACTTGTGACACTGCCCGGTTTGTTGTCACCCAGTGTTTGGTTTTGATATTGACAGAAAAGAGGACGCCCTCCATGCCACTGCAATGTAAGAGTCTCTCCAGTTCTAAAGCCTGCTGGCAGCCTCCAGTGCCTGAACCCCTAGCTCACTAACAAGCTACGATTCATAGCTGTCATGCATGCAATTGAAAACGCATGGTGTGCAGGGGCCAAAACACACAGGAGAGAGACTGACAATCTTCCTGAAGAATAAACTTCTGGAACACAAATTGGATTCTGAAAGATTTCTGTAACTGTCATTCATTGCATCCAGCAGCCTCTTATAGAACAGGTTCTCACTATGAGAGCACACTCGGCAAACTTCTAATAACCGATCTGGCTCAACCGAAGGAAGGAGCAGAGGGAGGAGAAAGCATAAACTACCCATTGGAAGGCACAGTTCAGAGATCCCCTAGTCCAGAAACCAACTCTTCAAACAAATAGGTGTCTACATACACCAGCAGGAAAAGACAACTCCATCAGAGTATTCCCAGGAGTGAAAACTGCATCACAGTCTGCTGTTGACAGTGCTACTCTTTCCTAGGGCAGAATGGACTGTCCCCAACAACCAAAGCAGATACTGATTTTTTCCACCCCTAACTAACTCCTCCCTCAGGAAACCCACCACTCTATAAAAAAGCCCACCGTGATCATTAAACGGCTGTTTCTACTGCAGGATCAACCCTCCCCATCTCCCACACTGAGTCAGATGTAAGCACATAACAACCCTATCTAACACAAGCCATTTCTTCATCATCACATGAATAATATCATTGAGCGGATAAAAGTTTGATGTATCAGTCCTGAAGCAAGATTCTTATCTGTATTACTATTATGTAATTTTAACTTCTGATACCGAAAAAAACAAATTCTGATGGATTTCAGAAAGCCTGCTAGAAGATTTCTTTTGATAACGGAAGTAATGGTATCAGACCAGAATCGGCTCAAGAGTAAATCAGGACCGAGTCTCAGCCACGTCCCAGTGCAGCACAAACACTAAGCACTACGCAGTTATAGTAAAAGCTGTACTACATTTGGAAGAAGGCTGTTTCTTTCCCTCTCTCACGTTATAAGTTGTTTCATTTACAGCAATGCCTCCTGAAAGTGCTGTGGCTTGCCTACACCAGCCAGTATTTTTATGTGCAGACATGCCATCTGAGTTAGACGAGCAATCCTCAAAGCCTGAGAGAGACAAAAATACTATATGAAGGCTACTGCACATTTAGAGCCAATTCATCTTGCCCATGTAATTTTAATCACTTGCTTAAAGACAGAATGAATTCAGCTGGCAAAAACGTCTGTTTGAACCATAAATGCCAAACCCCTTGTCCCAGATGCAGCTATGAGGTGCAAGTATTTTTCCATGCTTCTAACTAACAAAACTAAGTCCATCAAGCTTTTAAGCCAAACATGGGTATCATTTAATCTTGGCAAAACAGCAAATGTAGAAGAAAAAACTACAGACAACAAACAAGAATGTGGAGACTGACTTAGTTCCTGAACCAGAACTTTAACATCCCTTTCAAACCCGTGAACTATGACAACACTAGCTACAGTTAGGTACAAATTCCGATTCTTTCTGGAACCTTGCTTGCCAATGTCATTTTCTTCGGCTTGCCTTTTTTTTTCGAACTAAGCTCATGCCCCACTTAGGTCTTCTACTTGTGTAATGACGCCGGTGAGGGACACAAGGAGGTATCAACTCTCACACAGCTGCACGAAGAAAAGACTCTTGGAAAGATACACTTACATTGGTAAAACCAGGCTCCTTCTGAAAGGGCAAGGCAAATAATACATGTCTGAGTAACAGAAAAAAAGTCATACCAGGAGAATCACCATTTAGTTGGCCTAAGTTGCATTTGCATCATAGTGGCAAAGGTCTACTAAGCCAGGTACAACAGTGGCAAAGTTCTCCTAGCGCGCAAGGTGAATCCAGACCTTGCTGTGCCCTGCCACATCAGAAGCAATGCAGTAAAACTCCTCCTGCACACACACATCACAACACCCAGGGGAGCTCCTCTGGCACGCCATGCTGACCTCAAGGTGTAGTCAAAGCGGCTCAACACGAGCTGTAGCTTTGGCACTTGCCTTGCAGATTTCCAGCTTGAGATCATAAAGTTCTTGATTAACTTCAGAGGTAGCCATCATCTCTGTCACAGCTTTATGAATGAGACTATTCAAGACTCTGCAGCGTATGTTATCTTCTTTCCTAGTTTTTGTCTGGTCATCTTTCATTACAGAGGCCAACTTGGTTTGTTTATACATCTTTAAAAAAAAAAAAAACAACACATTAATCAGTAGTTACAAACTTGTATTAGGCAATTATATACAGTCTTGTGCACTCTACTAAGTACACTCTCAGAATGCCATTATTGCAGCTGCGATGGCTTTATATAGGTCTTATGTATCAGGTGTTTCCATAAAGAGTATTTCTGTTCACTAAATCTTTGACCTTCATGTATTACAGTCAAGGTTTCTTAGTTTCTTCATTATTTTGTACCAAGCTATATAGCTCAATAAATCTGTTTTCTAAAACATGGCACGTATTAACTGAAAAGCATTGCTTGTTTGAAAAACAAACAGGAAAACTTGTTTTCTGTAAAACTGAGCTGGTATCCAGAAGTTTTAACCTGGATCAGTTCTCTGCTGTGGCTTCAAGAGCGTGCAAGAGAGTGTTGGTGTTGCTGCTGGCGCAGGCGAAAGATCAGCACAGAAGAGGGAAACGGCCACGGGGAGCCGAAGGGCTTCTCTCCACAGCAATCCTGGCGTGTCGTAGTGAAACTGGAGCCCTAGTGTTCATTCACAAAATAGAAAACGCTTTTCCCAAAATTGGGACACAACGGCAGAAGCCCAGGCTTGCTCCTCACGGCGCGGATAAACGCAACGCCTTAAAAGCTTCCACTTACCATTTTAGATCCCAGGGTCGGGCTCTCGTACCAAAACTTCTTTCTTTTGGGAAGAGAAAAGGAAATCAGCTTTACCTTTCAGCAGCTCAGAGAAACAACGGGCTTCCCCGTGCCAGGAGAAGGCCGCCCGCCCGAAGGCACTCGACGACACCCGTGTGTCACACCCCCCCCACGCCGTTCTCCCCACCCGCGGCTGCATGGCGGGCCGGGCCGGGTGGAAGAACAACCCCACGCTTTCCTCAGAGATCGCTGTAACGTGGCCCAAGACAGAAGCACCGTCAGCGCAGCCCCACGGGGCACCGGGGTTGCTGCTCCAAGGCCGCCCCGGGGCGGGTGGCTCTCCCCGACGCTACCGGCAGCACGGGAGCTCCCCGAGACCCGCCAAATCCTCTCACACAAACCCAATCCTCTCACACAAACCACCCCCGGCCCTCCCTCCCTCCCTCCGCCCCGCACCTACTTCTTTTTGCGGAGCATTTTCCTCAGCAGGTTCCTGGAACCGCTCAGGGCGGCGGAGCTGCGCAACGCCCGCCACCACCGCGGCACCGCCGCCGCCGCCCGCCCGCTCCACATACCGGCCGCAGCCGCCCGGCCCGGCCCGGCCCGGAGCTCGCCGGCAGCGGCGGCGGTGCGGGCTCCCCCTCGCGGAGCGGCGGCCTCCGGCGGGAGGCCCCGGGGAGGGAAGGCGGGAAGAGGCTGAGGTGCCTTCGGGCACAGGCGAGCGGCGGGGCGCCGAGCTGAGGGAAACCTCACCCCCTCCCTCAGCGCCAGAGCCGAGCCCCGGGCGGGCACAGCCGTGCCGGGGCTCCGCTCGTGTGGGGGTACGGGAGTCGGCCGGGAAGCGAAGACAAACCTGGGGGCTGCCGCAGGAAAAAAAAGGCCGTGGACAACGTGCGTGTCCCCTCCGCCAAGACGGGGCTGCCGGAGCCTCGGGAAGGCTGCCGTGCTTCGGTGGAACCGGGGGACGACTTCGGCCCCCGTCGACCCGGAGCGAGGTCGATGGGCCGTTTTAAGAGGGTGCGAGCAAAATAAATGACACCGGTGCGAGGCTCTGGGCCCTCCGGCGTTTCTCACTGGAGTTCACGGGAGAATAACGGCAGTTCTCCACACAAAATCGCTTTGGGTTAATTAAACGAGTCGGAGGCACGCGTTATCGATTTTATCTGTTTAACACACGCGGGGGATAGTTACACGAAGAGCGATCAAATTAGTGTTTCCTCACACCAGGGTAAACACTAATGGCATTAACACTAAACGCAGGCCGCTTTACAGTAATACTTCGTTAGGGATAGGAAGACCCGCAAGACCGGCTTGTATGCTCTCCGTCATGTTTTCCATCATAAGGCGGCGTGTCTTTTTGGTGGCACTTCCAATGTGAGGAGTTATTATGACATTCTTCAGCTTTAACAAAGGGTGATCCCTGGGAACGGAAAAGAAATGCTGAGCTATCCACTCACAGAGCATTCACCTGTTATCTCGTCACCTGAAGGGAGCCAGGGAAATATCTAAAATAATAATGAAAAATAAAAACTAACTGCTAAAATAATAATTAAAAATAAAAACTAACTGCATGACCCAAGCCTACTCAGAGGAGTTCAGACTGCTGCCTAGCTTGCGGTTTTTTTGTGCAACAAATCCTCCAAATGAGTCACTGTGAATTTTGTTTGGCTAGGACGGAAGGATTGGGGACATCGTTTCAGTAGGGCTAGTGCACACACATCGTGTACTCCTACTAACAAAGTATTATCCGACTTCTCACGTGCTCACAAACTTGTACTTAGTTTGAACCGCACACTTACGCTCATTTATATTTAACTGAAATACATGTCCTACCTTGGCAAAGGTTCAGGATATGTCACATCCAGAGCAGCTGCCTTAATAACTTTGTTTTGAAGGGCTTCCACCAAAGCATCCTGATCCACAACCAGACCTGGGTTACAGTAAGAAGGATACTCTTATTTTCATATTCCACACTGTTCTCTCACCATCCTTTTGGGCATGGCGGTCAGGCAAACGGCCTGGCTGGCGACGTTCACAAAGCAGCAGCGCCAGCAGAGATCCCGTGGTGAAGTGGGAGGAAGAACCTTGGGTACGTGCATCAGAGTTGGACAGTCAGGAATTTTAGAAGGCAGTACGTAGCACCGTAAAACAAAGTACGGTGCCAGACTTCAGAGCGGGCTGTGCCACCCTGATGCATGTTAGCAGCAAGACTGCACTAAATAAGTAAAAAGCTTCAGTAGGAGGTTATGCAAATATACACGGGCTTCTAACCCTCCACGCTCACTAACATTGTAGAGACCTACTTGCTCATAATTACGGAAATGCTTAAATGTTTGGCCGAGATATGACCACAGACACCTAAATAATCTAGTAATCAGAGAATTTATCGAAAATTTCAGAGTGACAGGCTCTATATTAGGGTTGGGTGTTCCCAGGACTTTTTATGCCAGCAAACCGTAACGCAGTTTTGTTTATTCTGCACCCTACCTCTGCTGGTATTAATGAGAGTAGCTGTGGGTTTCATCAGCTCCAGCTCCCTCTTCCCAATCAGTTTGTGTGTCTGTGGAGTCAGGTTCACAGACAGCAACACAAAATCGGACTGCTGGAGCAAATCATCTATCTTCTTACAGTAAATAGCTCCAACGGCACTTTCTTCTTCCTTGTTTCTGAGGGGAAAAACCCAAAATTCAACTCCAGTAGTAAGCAACAAGAAAAAGTTCAAATCACCATTAGAGAAAAGGTTTCTTAAGAGTTTTCTTCACTCCGTAGTGCAAAGCAGTTAGCCAGTTATCTGACAGAAAGGCAGTAAAGAAAAATGTTAAGCTGTTTCCCACAATACCGAGTGCACTATACACAAATGTGCAGTATTATACCTGTGGGGATGGAAAGTAAGAAATTAGTATCATGTAAATGCACTGAATAAACAATAAAACAAATGCATTTGTGTCACAGCTCCTGGTTGTAACGGGGCTTCTTTTCCAACCCAAAAGCGAGACTGATGTTTGACATGAATTCCCTTCCCTGTGAAAAGTAACTTGTCTGAAAATTACTGAGGAAACCCACACAAGACAGGGCAGGGGTTAAACCTGCAGAAATCTGAGTCAGCAGCAGTCTGCTTGCTCTGTGCATCAGTGCTGGTTCACTGAAACCCCACGCTGCAGGACCTGCCGGTGCATTCGATCCCTACCTTCGTACTGCCCGGCTCCCATCAGATCCCCACAAAAGAAGAGGATGGGATGGGCCTGGCGGGAGTCACGGCGTATGTGAAGGGCACAGACACCTCATCTAGAAGACAGCAAACGGGCTGGCAAGCCCGGCTTTTCATTGTCAGCTGGCTCTGAAAGGGCGAGATGTCTCTGCCTGCGTCCCTGCCTCCCCTAAGTCACGGAGTTATGTCCTCCCAGGCTATTTCTCCTTTCCCCAGTCTATTGCAACGTCACCAACATGACAGGAAGGCCCAGGGAGCCCTGGACTCACGGGGAGGCCAGCGAGATGTGTCTCTCCCATTCCGTCCTGACTTTGTTTCTCTATAAATCGGGAAATGAATGACCACCTTGAAGCAAGTGTATGTACTTTGCCACTCAAAATAAAGAGCCACTAATAAGGCAGCGACTTATTGTCACGGCCCCGAGGGCACCACCAGCCCTGGCTGTCCCACTCCGGCACCCTGGCGCTTCCCCAAATCCCAGGACCCCACGGCAGCTCCCGGGGGGCCGTCAGCCCCTACCCCAGCGATGCCGCAGCAGGGCCGGTCTCAGCTCCCCTCAGCCCCCGTCTGGCCTCCGCCCTGCCTTATCACCATGAAATCGCCTGATGATTTGGACTTTCGGGTGAACGTGGCCTCGCGGCTTCCTGGCACGATATTTAATAACAATAGTGCAGAGAGCACAGCGTCCTATCCTAACACGGAGAGAACAGATCAGTTTGACAGCGAAAGTTACAAATAACGTTTAAAAGCAGTGGCAAAATAGACTTGCCATGGAGCTGCGAACAGCTTTACCTCCGATTCCGGTTGTGGTACAAAATCTTCATTTCAAAGGCTTTGGCTCTCTCGGCCACTTTGTAGCCGATGGTGCCCATTCCCACGATCCCCAGGGTGGCTCCAGAAACCTCAGCCCCCAGCCAGTCAGCGGGGAAATACTCTGTGTCGGGGGAGACCGCAATCTGATAACCTTGGAGGAGGGAAAAGAAGGAAATACGTCACGTAAAGGATGTCCTGCCATCTGGTTACTTTTTTCCCCACTTTTTATCATAAGACAAGGCAGAAGCACAGGAGCAGTAACATCACGTTACTGTGTTTCTGGACAATAATGCTGCACTGTCAACATGACATCTGACATTGATTTCTTGCTTAGGATAGGAACGTATCCAGCCCCTCTTAGGCAGACAAAGAAGGTAAGGCCACAGTAGCAACCTCCCTTCGATGTACATCACACACCTGCCCATCACCTTTCTCTGCCCACAGTACTGATTATTGTGCCACTGAAACGCATCTCAGCAAGACAGCTTCTTACTTACGGTGGTTCATCAGCAGGGCTCATGAAACTGGCAGCGCCATGGATGTCACCTACATTGTAAATACTGAACGGTGCAACTGATGAATCAGTTGTAATATCATCAAGACTTTCAGCAAAGCCAATACAGATTCCCAGCTGTCTTGCCAATATACCAAAGTTGACAGGGAAAAGAAAGACAGAGCACAGTGGACAGATTTCTGGAGGGCTTGCTCGTAATGACTCAGATACATGTCAGCTCGGCAAGGACAGGTTTCAAGCCTCCTTGAAAATACCTTCTTTTAATCCCCTTTTATTAAAAGTTGCAAAGCAAGACTGCAGTGAACAAGTGTAATGAGTAAGTGGGTGTGGGCTGAGGGAGAAGAGGCCTGAATTTAGGGCTGTCTGAAGAAGGAACACATCTACCTTGCTGATACGCCTGTTTGCAAACAGTACGCGTTGCATGCAAGTTACTGTCAACATGACAGATTTGTCCTAACTTTTTCCTCATCCCTGTATTTTCCTGTTTTTCTACTTTTAAGCTTACCTTTGCATCAGCACACACTTTCTAACTGCATGTTTTGAAAAGTGGCCTTTTCTATAGAAAGACTAAAACCGTTTCAGTTATTACCTTCCACAAGTCTCCTGGAAGATGCCAGCATCAAAGCCATCCCCAAGTCTGCAGTGTCAGTGGAAACAACAAACGGAGTGTTGGACACTTTCACACCATAGCTGGAGAGAAGTTTCAGGTCCAAGTGATCTATTCCCACTCCGGAGCTTGCAACTATCTTCAAGTTAGGCAAGCTCTGGAGCAGCTCTTCGTTAATAACCGGTCTGTGATACCACATATAAATAGCTCTGATCTTTTTGCTGAGAAATTTCTTGTTTTCAAGATATTCTGTCATGGTGATGAGATGAAAATGTTTCTCCAGAAATTCAACATGGTCTTCATATACTCCATGCTTCCCTCCTATACGGTCAATTAGCACATAAGGCAGGTCCTGACCCTCCATGCCCTCTACAAAAGCAATGAGAAACCAAAAGGGTATGTCCTCAAGTGACTCATTATACCTTTTTTAAAAAACAGGAATTGATTGGCTCCATTACATGCTGTTTTCCCACTTGATGACAGAGTTGGCTAAAGATAGTCACTCCCACATGCAGAACCTGTCTTGTGTTTTCCTGTGTTACTCAGAATTTAAATTTCCATATATTCTTGTCAATAGGACAAGAAAAACTTGTTTCTGGCACACCAGCTATGCTAACTCTTAAACAAAAGAGCTACCAGGCGTTACTCCTGTTCAATATTCAAAGGCCAAAGTCTTGATAGTTTAAGAATGAGACCATGTGAGTGGAAGGGTGTCTTTTAGCCCCCAAGTTCTGCCTTTGATTGCCACCTATGCAACCATATTAAGTAATTAGTAATTAATGAGCTTATCTTGGGAAAAAATCTTGTTTAATGTAACAGAGCTATAATTTCACAACTATGAACTTTGGAGTTAAATCAATTTACTTCCTGAACACAAGTTTACCTTTTTTTTCCTCCGCCTCTTCCAGCGTCCCGACAACTCTTCACCCTGCCGACTCTGGGACGAACCAAGCCTGTTACCCCAGGCTCAAGCCAGGAGACCCGCACGCTGCCCCTCAGCCGCTCGGGAATCACAGCCCTCGTGTCAGAGGCACACACACAAAAAAAAAACCCCACAAAATCTGTACCGCGCTCAGCAGCACAGATGGGATCCCCAGCTCCAGGGCTGCTGGAATGAGGCTCCACTGCTCTCGCACCACCTGCTCCACAGGACCGGAGTCCGTCCGTCCTCCCCGCCCAAAGCTGTCTGCTTTTCCAGCCCTTTCTGAAGGCGTTTGCAGTTCTTTGCAGGTGGGACTTAGGGATGGGAGGGAGCTGGGCTGGCCGTGAAGGAGGGCAGGGAACGGGAGAGATCCCCTCCTGCTCCGGCTCTGGCTCCCACTCCCGCTCCCAGCCAGGGGCGCGGAGACCCTTGGAGCCCTAGCCCCCTCAGGGGAGCTGGGAGAGAGCGATGGGTGTTCACAAATAGTTGTGGGTTTTTTAAAATGTACCGTGTTTCTGAGCTGGTAGTAATTTGAAAATAATTGGGATTTTGCATTAATGTCAAGCACACTGTTTTTTTCCATCCTGTCTTTGAATACCAGCTACAGTCTGGTCTCTCTGTCGGTCATTGCACTATTTGCACGTACATTAACATGGCATGAAGCATTGTCTCTGACCCTCTGACCGGCAGGCACCAGTGACAGATCTCATTGCACGCACCAGGTGTCTTTTCCAACCTAAAGGATTCTAAGAATACCCTCAAAACCTCTCTTCGAGAGCTAAGCCACTGGGGCAGGCTCAGGTGCTCACTCCCTGCGGCTGTTAGCCCGGCTACAGGCATTCCTGGGCCTATCCCAGCTGAGAAACGTGTGAAAATTTTCCTGACGAGGTTACTTGGGACTGTGAATCCCGGGTGATGGAGGGCGCAGAGTACAGCTTCAGTACTCTGCTCGCTCAAGCTGTGCTGGAGCCGTCCCCTTTGCCGGGCAAGTGGCCAGCAGAACGCTGGAGAGGGTGCCTGGCTGCTGCGGCGAGAACAGCTCGAGAGCCGGGGAACACCGCTGCTGCGGGCACCGGGAATCTCTCTCCTTCCACGCTACGGAATAACCAGCTATTGGGCACTGCTGGGTCTCGCCTGACTACCGTAGTGCCTTGCAAAAGAATGGGTTACAAAATCGTGTTGTCTTCAATTCTACCAAACGCATTTTGCTATGCTGAACACTTAAGGCAGTCAAATTTAACACCGAATCCTCTATAAAATGACTAATGAAAAGGTAAAGTATAATAAAATGTTGTAATGATTACACGAAACTGTAAATAGTTCTTGTTATCCTGGTGATGATTTCTGAGTATCATTTGCTTACATGGATTTCAAGTTCAGACAGTTAAACTTTAAAGCAAAAATTCATTAACTAGCAAGATGGAGTTACCGCATACTAGCTGGATTCTTAGTTAAGTCTACTTGAATTTTCTTCTTTCAAAAGAAAGCAACAAACCCTAAAATGCTTACACATTCCCTGTTTCACATCAACTGCTTCCAAGTTTGCTGATAAGACATAATGGGTGACCTTTTAACTTACTGCTTACATTACAATACCTGAGATCAAAGGACCATTGTAAAGCCCCTCTCAAAGACACAAGTCATTCTGCCTCGCTATGAAATGAGGAGGGAGGTCTACCACGTTTTAGTAGTGAAGGTAAAAAAAAAACTTTGGAAGGAAAATACGGTAGTTTTTCCCTTTGCATATCAAATCAACAAATTCGAATGAACAAAATGAAGGAGCAATTAGTCAGAGGAGTCAAAAAAATAATAGTCAAAGGAATGTCACTCTTTTTCAAGCAAAAATCCAGGACATACATATCAAATGTCAAGAAAATGGGTGTGTTATGTGGTTAGATGTGGAGAGAATCAGGCGGCTTCAAAGTTTTTTTGTGTAACTTGAACATCTAATTTTCAAGTTATCGTTCAGGAGCTGATATAGATCTCTATAGGAGATATATCTGTATAGCAACATATGTGCAGAAGAGGTCAGGAAACCATTTATATTTTGAGTGATTGAAGAGCTGTTCGAATTACTAGGACACAGAATGTCACAGAGTAAGAGTGTGGGCAGCAACCGAACAACAGTTACCATGAACTAAGTCTGATTAAGGTAAAACAAGATCAGAGTGTTGCACCAGCGCACTATCATGTTCTAAGTAGATTTAATTTGCAGAGTACCTTTTAGACCTCCATGTAGTGTGTTAAGCTGAATTACATAGTGTTGCAGTGTGCTTTTGGTTTTCTATGATAGAAAGGGATCTATTATGCCAGCATTGTGACAAAGTTCCCTGAAATTACTAATGTCTGTGGGTATGAGGAGGGAGGTGTTGCACAGCCTGTGGACTTCATTCCCATTATTAAATATTGCCATTGGTGTCCATATAATGCTGCAGGGCAAGCTGATGCCTGCAGTGTTAATAAGGTGCTTGCATAATAATTGTTTCTTAGGATTAGACCTTTGAAGTGTTGCGTTTGCCTAAAAGACTTTTGTATAATGTAATGTAATACATTTCCCAGCTGGGATGTATAGACTAGCTTAAACTTGAAACTGGATAAGGACATACATTTCCCATGTCTACATTATGTGTTATAAAGCAATATCATACATGACCAGGATTCATAGGACAAAAAAAGCAGAGGCAGGAAATCTGTATTCGCAAGTTTGTTGTTTCAGGCAAGGCCAACCCAAGCGATGCATTTGTTTTCACTGACCCTAAACCACCATAAAGTGTTATCACTAACCGTCTGCTTGCCATAGCTAAGGCCAGCTTTCCCAGAAGACTACTATAGCAGCACTATAATCCAGATTGTGTACTGTTTGCTCGTCAAAAATGTTTCAAACAAATCTGAATCAATGGAGTGAACTGTAACAGATCATCTCTTTGCTCATGTGGCCACTGCTTTTGATCCATTTTTAGTAATCTTAAGATTGGATGTATTGTGTTTTCCAAGCACAATCTAAGTAGAATAGCAGAGATGGGAAACAGCATCTAGTAAGCACAGGAAGGCTTCCTGAACTGTATGTCAGTTAATTCAATACTATTCAATGAATATTTATAAATTAAGGAAAGGCAGGAAACAAAGGGCCATTTTTTGCAATGTAATTTGAAAAGAGAGGTAGTTGCTTCCTAAAGACATTTTGGGAAGCTGTCCTTTAAGTGACCATTTCCAGTCTGTGGAACGCCAAGTTGTTAGGCGTGTGTGAGTGAACCCACGGCTCCAATGACTGACAGGTATCCTGTTGTCTAGCGCTGTGTCTTCCTGTCTAAAGCACCCACTGGCAGGACACTTCTGTAACTAATCCACACAAATTCATGATGAAATACCTGCAAAAGTACAAGTAAAAGTCCAAGAAAATGCCAAGCACGTTCTATTGTTTTACATAGAAGTGAAATGAAGTACTGATTTTATGTTTGCTGCTTCACGTCTGGAGAAAAGTTTGCATGTGCAAAACCTTGTGTGTTTTTTCCAGTTTTAGGATATTGATCTAATAAAAGGTGTTTTGTTTATTTCTGCTATTTTAGCTTCTTGTAGCTTTGTTTTCAGCTCTGTAATTTATTGCTTAGCCTTTTACTTTGAAAGAATAAGCTCAACTTATTTTTGTCACCTTTATACAGGTGACAACGAAAGGCATACTGGGCACCTGGACCTCAGAGAGCAGGGAGGTCCCTGGGACAGTCTTGAAAGTCTTGCCAGCCACCTTGCTGCTCCCGACAAGCTGCAATGTCTTGTCTCCCTGAGCTGCAAGAGCTGGTAACATCATCGTATGTTAAACTGGTGGAAGGAAGTGTCTTCTGGCAAGCACCAGTGACACCCTTCTGCAAGAAAAAGGAAGGGGAAATGGCTCTCTAAAGATGCATGAGACTACAGGCAAAATCTTAGCTGCACTTAATGGCAACTTTGCTATAAATTTCACTGATAGATTAAATAATCGTACTATTCATAAAGTCATACTACGTAATAAAAGGCATAGCACTGCCACTTTGAGTTGCCCATTGGTTTATTTGTCTTTTGGACTTGTATTAAGACAACAGGGAGTACATAAAGACAACTGAGAGGATAGCAAACTGTTTCCCACAAAGCTTTAGTGAGGTGAACGAGCATTCCTTAGTGAGGTGAATAAGCATTCTTCTATTTAAAGAGATCCTTTTCCTGTGGAATTGGTATTAATTGTAATATAGGTGCTATTTCTAGTGGAGGAAAGCCATGGGATTTTGATTTTTTTCCATAATAGTAATTGCAGTAACAAAACCAATTTGTCAAAGTATTTTCTTTCTCTTCACAGTAGTGAAGCTCCCTGTTTTATCTTGTTACAAATATAATTATTCTTGCGAATGTCCAGAAGCAGTGATACAAAGGAAAGTGTATAGATTTGGATTTTAATGCTGTGTGTGTTTTTACAGCCTTTTGTGTTCCCACTAATTTACAGGATGGTGCTGAAGGCTTAGAGGGCTCCAAGAGTTCTTCCAAATATTTGCACAAAGATGAAAATCTGGAGGTAGACTGCACATAAGTTTGGTATTACAAACATAGTAGCATGTTCATCTTGAAGACTAATTTTCCTTAGTGCTAGTAGTTTAAATTGTCTTCTAAAAATCCAGTCTGCTTTAAATAAGTGATTCTGAGTACATTTCTGAAAACTGACTTTTGCCTCAGCATTTTGTGTCTCAGGAGCTAGTTTAAATGCAGGCGTCCATATGGAAAGTCGGTCATTTTTCTAGCCAGGTAGCTTACTTTGTTGTTTTTGATAGTAAGTAGAATGGGAACAAAGTGAATTATGTAATCTAAAAATGACATTTTCTTTAGGACTAGGGAGCCTAGCAAGAAGTGCATTGGCAATCAGAAGTTGTTTTTCCCGGAGCCACTTAAAACCTGCATGCATCTATCTATGGTTGGAAGTGAAAAGTAATGTATTCCTCCAATTTGCAAGAAAATTAAAATGTAAAAGCTGGTTTTTAATGACATGTGAGACCAAGCCAGCGCTTTCCGTGTCCACTTGGAACAGGTTTCTCTTAATGGAGAAAATCTAAGAATAAAAACCTTAAGAGCTGATAGGAGGAAACAGAAGAATAAAAAGAGAGCCGTGATATCCTTTTGCCCATCAGCTAGGGAGCACTTCACTGGGTATGGGGAGACCGTTAAGAGCTGCTAGTATGTTTTCAACTGCTTCCTCTGTTATCATGTAGGTGGCCTTGTCTGTTTTGATGCCAAGGTGAGGCGTTATAATGACGTTCTTTAATTTTAACAACGTATGATCTCTGGAAGAAAGGAAAAAAGAGATAGTTAAGTTACCTACTGTTGTTCATCCAAATAAAGAGGAGTCCTACTTTGGCTTTTGCACTGTATTTAAACAGAAAGTTAATTTAATATAAATTTACAAGTCCCACTTACATCCACAGAACCTGATCACCTGTGTTCAAGTAATTTTGGATGTTAAAAGTACACGTGAAGAGTTTATACTGTGCTCTTTTGTCCGGAAACAGCCTTTTGCCATTAGGCAGCAATTTGAACTCTGTCAGAAGAGAGGATTAAGCCCTCCTGACACATTAACCCTACACAAGGCTCTGAGCTGTAGTTACGTATGTAGACTCAGATAATGGAGAGTGATGTCCTGGCACACCAAGACCAAACTCCCCCCGACCCACAATGCAGCCAGCACAGCTAAATCCATGAGGCACCATGCTGGTAAAAGAGGTGTTTTTTTACAGAAGCTGAGTAGCCAAGAGATCTGCAGCACTTCAGCCTTGTGCTGGGGAAACAAGCCTGCGGGGAGGGGACACCCTGGGGCAATGCAGCAGGTCTAGGGAGGGATGACTCAAGAGGCTTCCACCCATTCAGGTAAAGCAATTTGTAAGCGAAGCACTGCTGCAGCTCCCCATGGTGATTCTGGGAGGGCGGTTAATGCTCCCCTGGGCACACAAGCCCCCTCCTGCTGTTTCCCGGCGCCCAGGCTTCCCTTTGCCCTGTTATCAGATCCAACATCTGGGCTTGCATCCCATTCGTATTCATGGCACTTTCAGGCAAACCTCCACCCCAGGGGAGGGCGAGGATGCCTCTGCCAGATGCCTGCCCGCTGCAGGGATGCTGCCTGCCTCTGGCCGGGCTCACCCATCCTTTCTGAGAAACAAGCAGAGATGGCAACCTGGGCAGTGGCTCGGGGTGGGTGACATCCAAAGCTGCGGCCCTGATAACACCGGTCTGCAGAGCTGTCACCAGCGCCTCTTGGTCAACTACTGCACCTGGTTTGGAATAAGAGTGTCTCTGAGTGCCATTTGCAGGTAACGCTCTGGGGGTGGAAAGAGAAGAGAAGGGGAGAGAGAGGAATTTTCACCACGCATGATCAGCTGTGCGGTGGATGCAGCATGGCGCTGCGGGTAACGCACCGGGAGCTGGCTCGTACTTTCTCGTCAGGCCAGTCAACGGTTGTGGATGGTACCTCGGCTGATGTTAATGAGAGTAGCCGTGGGCTTCATCAGCTCCATCTCTCTTTTCCCGATCAGCTTGTGCGTCTGAGGTGTCAGGCTCACCACCACCATCACAAAATCTGCCCGCTGGAGCAAGCCGTCTATCTTTTCGCAGTAAGTGGTGCCGACAGCTTGCTCCTCTTGCTCTTTCCTGGTGGGGAAAAAGAAGCGTCACGCTGTATTTCAGGGCATCAGTCACGAAAATATTTTCTTCAATGATGTCACTGGTATACAAACTAAAGGATCTGATTATCACATTCACGTAGCAAACAGGTGGCAAACAAAGGTGAAGTTAGTCTCAGCTGGCTGTTTGGGTCCTTCTGGAAGGCTTCGAGCCCTACAGCAGGGGACGGATTGCATGCCTGCCTCTCAGCCGCTGCAGTGCAGGGTCCAGGGGCTTCTTTTAAAGTCTGCAGGTGGACTAAGGCCAAGCACCGGCACCGATGGCAGCACACGGTCCGTTCTCCAGGATCCCCCGTGGGGAAAGTGCACCTCACAGGATGCAGTAATCGCTCCAGCCAGAGCAGTGGTATTCACCAGAACTCATCGGTGTGAGCTCTGGGCATGCTGGTGGTCCTCATCCTGTTGGCATCCTCCAGTCAGCCCAGCATTTTCTGATGAGTGGAATCAGCAAGGCAGCTCTTTGGCAGGCTGCCGGCTGCCCCAGGACTTTCACAAAATAAAGTGTTCAACACAAAAAGTTACCAAAGTAGGGAGAGATTTTTAGTTTGAACTTTTCACAATAAAAAAGAATACTTGCCATTTCTCCTGTTCTTTGTACATTTAGCTGCCTGAACTTCAGGAACTAAAGAAGCAATGATAGGCGATTGTGCGTACAATCTTCTGCTCCTGATTGCAAGAGAATGGCTTTAATTATCTCCTCCCTAATCTAGAAATAAAGAAAGAAGTCACACTAAGAAAATAACTTCAGTGTGACTTTGGAGCATGTGCCTCCTAACTCATGCATTTCATTGTTTTCGTTCAGTGTCCAGGTCAAAAACCAGAGATTAAGTGGGTAAAGAACAGACTGGAACTACAGCCAGTTTTGCAGCATGCAGAGTGCACCTCACTTCAGCACATAAGCTTGAAGTGCAAATGTACTTTAAAATAAGCAGGTTTTTAATTTCTATTGCACTGTGCTTTGATTATTCATCATAGCACTCTTGCATAGATATTACTTTAAAGACTGAAAAGTATTAAACAGAGGGAGTTAGTGATGAGCTGCAGGAAAAAAGAAAAGTATTTCTGCCTTATTTTCTCTTTTTTGTGGTTTATGAGGAAATTCTGAAAGATCTTAAGGAGGGTGTTCACTAATACTTTTTTTAATGTGAGTTTGCTCAGCTGTTTTTGTAATTTCTGAAGTAGCAGGAATGCCAAGCAAGGCTAGAAATTTCTGGCCTCATCCAGCCTTGCGATTTGGTTAGGGCTAGCTAGGGCAGTCACCCTCCTTCTGCAGTCTGCATATGGAGAAAATCACTAAAAGCCACATGTACTAGCACTGCAGCTCCTCCCTTCAGTCAGGGAGGAGGAAAGTTCTCTCAGGGTAGATTGTGGTTTATAGCAGTAAAAATTTGCTCTGCTCGTTGGCTGCACCTTGCCTGATTGCAACAGCCTCGAGTTATACATGGGGATCTTGCTCACCTTTATATTAGAAAAGCCCCTGTGCTGCATCTCTAACAAGGATCATATTCCCAGGTACACAAGTTAGGAGGGGCTAGAAATAAAGGGTGAAATCCAGTTAAATACTTGGCAAAATTCCTACTGGTTTGAAGAGAAACAAGGTTTTCTCAAGAGCAGCTCTCAAGTTAATCAGTTTTAATATTGAGCAAGCTATACATTTCTTAGTTCTCCAGTCATTCAGTTTCAACAAGATCATGCCTGAACTTTGAAAGATGGGGGAAAAATAAACAAAAGCTAGAGTTATGTGTCACTATAGTAAGATATGATAAGAACAAAAAAGGTATAAGCTTGATTTTCCGTTTTCTGTTCACATCTCCAGGAAACCTTGGAATTTCTAATATAAAACTTAATTTAAGTTTCCAAATGTTTAATCACCAAGTAATTCCTTACAAGACTGATTTGAGGCAACTGCTCTTTTTTTCCCTTTTGTTTTAATCTCGGCCCTATTCCCTCATTTCTTGCTATATTTCTGATATAACTCCTTGAAAAGGAAATACTGACTATCTAAAAGGGAGTTTCTGCTGTAATTAGGGTGAAGACGTATCTTTACCTCCGTGTCCTGTTGTGGTACAAAATGTTCATTTCAAACGCTTTGGCTCTCAGAGCAATCTTATACCCGATGCTGCCCATGCCAATAATCCCTAGAGTAGCTCCAGTAACTTCAACTCCCAGAAAATCGGCTTCACTGTACTCCATACCTGAAGACATTGCAATGTGATAGCCTGCAAGAAAAACACTCCAATATGAGAAATGAATGGGCTCCCACACGGGGGAACAAGGCAAAAGAGTCTGGGCTTGCGCTACTATAGCGCACTTTTAACGGTTACAAACAGACAATTTTAAATAGCAATTGTTTTTGTAATGTCCTAGGTGACTCCCTAACATATCATCTTTCCCTGCCACCTGTATGTGACATTCCCATTTATTCTCACCATACTACAAAAAGCCTTTTGATGTAATCTCCCCTAAAAATCCTTTTACTGCTTTAGACTCATAAAAACATTGCCATGTTCTGCATCACCAATCAAAATAATTATTGCCAGTAACACTGCAGAGTTTGGAAATGTCATGTGGAGAATAACACCAGATGTTGGTTTTGCTATTTAGAATAATAAGAACTGGTTTCCTGTTCACCTCTGCCACTCTCTTGGAAAGAAAAGTGTGACTTGTTTAAAAAACACTAGTCACTAATTTCCATAATTATCTGTTAAACCTACAAGAGTTTGGATAGTTTGACAACACAGAAAATATATGCACAGAGATGGCACTTAATAGTCTGCTAGCAAGGTGACACGCTTCTGATATTTCAGTCTTCTGATATTGCCAGCTCTTCTAAAACATAAGCAGAATATTGTGAAAGTATCAAAAAATGCCTCAGGGTAAAACGCTCTGCCAAGGCACAGCTAACAGAAATGCCACCAGGCATAGTTTCTGTAGATGGGAACAAGAAATTAATCTCCCTTTTAATCTGTCTCCTCCTTGTGAGGTAGAAACAGATTTAGGGGGAGACAAGTCTCCTTTGAGTTTCTATGAATCCTGTGGTAGAGCTGACAAATCAAAGGCAGGTAAATTTAATAGAAAAAATCTGGAGGGTCTTCTCCTGAAGCAGGAGGCATTCTAACTGAGCCAAGGGTAGGTCTATTTGGGGAAATGGCAAGAAAAAAATGTGGAAGAAACTAGAAAGGATGCTACTAGCAGAAGCTGGAGCAGGCTGCCTTGTTGCTCTCTAATGCCCCTTAAATTCCCCAATTCTGCACCCATCCCTTTCAGTCCCTGAGAATATGCCCATGTCCGTGTCAGCCCCAGCTTTCAGCATATACCCTTATTCTGCTCCATTGTTGCCTCCCACACTCTAATTTCTGCTGCCAGCGTGTGATTGCAGCGTTCGTCTGATCTTTGGCATCCCTCACTTTTGGTCAATAGCACTGTAACGCTATCACATCAAGAAGCACGTCCTATGTCAGCCAAATGTCATAGTCACCGAAAATGTGCTGCTGAAGAAGGTAGTGACATTTAAAGTTTTCATATGTAGGAAGTACACTTCAGTGTATTGTTCATCTGAAACTGTTAAACTAAGTCTACTGCTGTATTTATTCTAAAAACTAAATTCCAGCTTCTAAACCCGCTTGGTCCATAAAGCAAAAAGCTGTATTTGAATCAAATGTGATTCGATTCTGCTCAAATATTTTCAACCCAGGCTGGTGATCTGTGAAAACTAAACTTATATGATCTTATTTATACCTGGTTGAAATATATGTTTTGTATGTTTGTGTATAATGTAATAATTTAGATATATTTATGATATATAAAATATATGAAAATACCGATTATTCTGTTTGCCAACCCAACATATTTAGATTTTCACATTTTTTGTGAAACTATGTGCCCTACAGATAACTGTAGAAAAAGTCAAATTAATAATAGTAGGTAAATCTTGTATAATTTTTAGAAGCCACAAAAGAATTAAGATGTTACCTTCCACTAGTCTTCTAGCAGATGCCAGCAGCAAAGCCATCCCAGTATCTGCTGTGCTGCTGGAAACAGCACGTGGAGCATTAGCCATCTTCACACCGAAGCTAGCGACAAGCTTCAGATCCAGGTGATCCATCCCTACTCCTGAATTCGCAATCACTTTCAAGTTTGGCAGGCTCTGGAGGAGCTCTTGGTCAATGACTGGTTTGTGCCACCACAAATAGATCGCTTGGACCTTTTTACTCATACGCTTTCTGTCTTCAAGAAATTCCTTCATGGTGATGAGGTAGAAATGTTTCTTCAGGAATGCCACATGGCCATGCAATATCCCATGTTTGCCACTGATTTCATTTACCAAAAGCCCAGGTAGCTCTCCTTCTCCCATGATCTACACAAAGAAGAAAGACACAAAGTGTCAGAAGAAAGACGTATAATTATTTCCAGACATTTTAAAGAAGAATCACTTTCATGTCCTGTTTCGTGACATCTACGACAAAAGATCCTATAAACCACATATTTAGCTAGGGAGATAAACAAACCAAGGCAAGAAAGCAGCTCTTTTAAGTATACTACCAATTACACACACACATATTCACACGATCAAGTCTGAGCAAGTTCTGTCCCTCATGGTCTGTAAGGTCTCGTATCACTGCCACCAGGCTCATAACACAAAATTATTTCTCATTAATTACTTAGTTGCAGACCATCAATAGTCTGGTGCAATAAATCTCCTTCCTTACCCTGAAATCACAAACTGCTGTGTTTAAGTAGTTAAGAAAAATGTTGGACCAAATCTAGTTTGAGAAAACAAATTGCACAGCTTCACCATGAACTTTGTTACCAGGTTAATTTTTAAATGCTTCATTGCAGAGACTTTTGCAGCCTCCTGTCCTGAAGAGACACCAGTGAATTCTTAACTGCAGTGCCTTCTCCTGAGGCTATCATAAGTTAACAAATTAATAGATGCTTAGGCAAGTGTTTTCCAAGGACTTATGCACTCAAATTAAAACATGCGTTTTTTTGCAGGAATCACTGACCATCTGTTTGTGGTTCCCAGAGGGTCTGTGAATTGACAAGTTTTGGGTTTTTTAATAGACTATTTACAGCTACCATTGATTTTCCACAGGAATTTTGGGAAGAGCTGCGGGGAGAGCTGTTTAAGGGCTGAAGATCTTGGAATCCCCTATAGCAATACTTGCTGTTGTCTTGTTATTGCAATACTTGTTGTCTTGTTATTGCAATACTTGGTGTTGTCTTGTTAGTAGTATTTCACTATTTGCATCTGAATGTCTAACTCTTGGCCTGTCTACACTTCCTGTACTAAAACTTCGTTTGACCATCCCTTCAAGAAGCCTAACCATATTGCAAAATAATGGAAAGGCTTCCTGATTTTATGGAGGTGACAAACATTTTGCTGAATTTTCTGACTTTGTGGCTTGCTCATAGGAAAGAGAGTGTAAGAAAAAGCTTGGCCTTGGGCTGCAAGTTAGGACTGACTACGAATTTTGCTTTAGGCTGTGCCCTCACCCATGTGATTTCAGTAGTAGATCTACCACTGTTTCATGGCCAGTCAAGATAAAAGCATCATTTTCGTCTGCATGGAAGAATTAAATCTCTTGGTATTTACTTTGGTTTTCAAAGGATCCCCTCAGGAAAATCAAAGATACTTCTTCAGTGATTGGCTTTGCTTTGCTTTAACATGTAGATGAAGCAAAGCTCTTCTTACATTAGAAAACCTTAGGCCTACAATAATTTCAAAGGAGACTGCTTTCTTCATATATATAAAAACAGAATATTGCAATATTGGCTGAAAAGTGTTTCAGGATACAGCCAAATTTCTGCAGGCAATTACTGCTCAATTCACCCTTAATATATTTGAGAGTGTTACACAAACTGCTTGGTGTACTTGCTTATCATTACGTAGCAGCCAGTACTGGGAAGAGAATACAGGTATTCATTGAAATAATGGACTGAAGATATCAAAGTGCATAACTGCTCAGTTTAAAATCTTCAAACAAGTCCCTTTTATTAGTTCCACTTTATTTTTCAGAATTGTAAATAACAGTACAGATCAAGTCTAGTGAGATGACAGCTTTACAGTATCATGACAAGAGCAGTGCAGGAACAGGTTGGTTTTTTTTAGTTTAAAAGTGGTACTGTAAGAAATAGCGCCTTCCCACACATATGAGATTTACTGATATCATCTGGCACACATCATTTGGGAAACACTTCACTTGGAATGGGTTGGCCATTAAGAACAGCCAGCATATTTGTTATTGCTTCTTCTGCCATCATACGGATAGCTTGGACTGTTGCAGTTCCGATGTGAGGGGTTATGATGATGTTATTTAATTTTAACAAAGGATGATCTCTGTAAGAAACAGAAAGAACAGAATGTTTTACACAGGGAATTTACTCTGCAGCTATCCCATGTTAGTTGTTAAGAACTGTTGAGATAAAAGGGCCACAAGCACAGAACCAGCAGAAAGCTGTGGGAAGCTTGCTTACCCATTTCTTCTTCGTCTCTATTGGTCTCGTTGCCTTGCCTGTCAGTTAGGCTGGCAAAGAACTGACAGATGTGGGAAAGGCTAACAGTTTGTCATTTATTTATGACTGTGTGAGACAGGCTGAGGTTTTGCCCTTAAACAGTGAGAGAGACTCCCCATGGAGATCAAGATTATGAGCACACTTTTGCACACAGTTTAAAACATTTCAGATTAATAGAATGGAAAGCAGGTTTCTTTACCTTGGCAGAGGCTCAGGGTACGTCACGTCCAGAGCGGCAGCCCTAATAACCTTATTCTGGAGAGCTTCTACCAATGCATCTTGGTCAATAACTGCACCTGCATGGAAATGAAATCTTGCTATCGTGATGAGTTAATGAACATGTTTTTACCTGGCAGTGGGGAAAGGTCTCAAGGGTCTAGTGAGAAAAATTACAGGATCTTCATCTTGTTAGAAAGTAGAATGTCTTTCTAATAACCATTAACCAAACAAAACAGAGATTTTATTTATTAATCTTTAGTTAGAGGAGGATTATGGTCCACTGTGTAAGGCTTTTCCTGGGATGTGACCGGTTTCAGTCTTTTCCTCATTTTGACACTGACTTCTTGTATTATTACAGACAAATCATTTAATCTCTTCAAGCTTTCCACTCTTTTATCTCTGCTTTCTTTACTGAAACTATAATCTCTCTCGTATGCTTCTTCAGTGCCAACAGATCTGTAATCCCATGTGAAGTTTCTTTTCTACATAGCTGTTCCAAATGAAACTTAGGTTTCTCCTTGCACCTCATTCATCATCGGTGATGATAAACCTTTCAGTTATTTCCACTAAAAAAAGCTGTCTTTAGGATAAGGCTAAAGAGAACAGAACATCTGCTGAGCATCCCTAAATTCCATAGGACCTTTGAACACATAGCATCTGATCTATGATAAGTCATTCATTTGTAGACTGCCAGCTACTTCATGACTCAAACAATACAGGGATATCACAGACTGAGGTTGGAGGGGGGAATGTCAACACAATCAGACAAAACACAACCTTAACTGTGGAGCCACAAACAGTGTTTTTAGATCATCCTACCTCGGCTGATGTTTATAAGAGTAGCTGTGGGTTTCATCAGCCCAAGCTCCTTTTTCCCAATCAGTTTGTGAGTCTCAGGAGTCAAGTTCACAACCAACATAACAAAGTCAGATTGCTGCAGCAAGTCTTCCATCTTCTCACAGTAGTGGGCACCAACTGCCTCTTCCTCCTCCTTTCTTCTGAAGGAAAAATGCACACCCCCCCAAACTGACACAACTACTTCTAACTGGCTTTAACAATCAATCAACCTTAGGAGAGATCAGGAACAGGACAGAGATCAAGAGGTTTGAGGCCAAGGTAAAGACATTGATAGGTACAGACGTTGGAAGGAGGTAGGAAGCATGTGGGCTAGAGGGAGCAAGAGGCTAGAGGAGTGGTGGGACACTGAAGGTGTGATGTACGTGTGAAAGCAAAGCACGTAGGCAATATTAGGTATAGGAGGTTGGGGATGCAGTCAGACCCCACTCTCCTCTCGTCTGTGCCAATCCCTGTAGAGTCTCTCCTTGCCTGACATGTGAGTTAGGACTTGGGGTGGAAAAGGAATGAAGGGGAAGCGAAGTCTGAAAGAAAGGGAACTATGAAACTAACAGAAGTTAAGACCCTTGTCATCGGTGCCGGTGTGATGAGTGATCTGGCTGGGCTGAGGAGAGGGGTGACTGGCTGGGTGGGCCAGGGATGCTGCCAGAAGCCGTAAGAAGAGTCTGGCAGGACAGGGGACACAATGAGGGCACAAGGCCTCGTTTGCTTGGACAACATCTTCAGAAAGGTTACGCGGCCCTTGTTCCAACTGCTAGTAGCTAACCAGGGCCCAGCGAGCGCAGGAGGCGAGGGGGAAGGGAGCAGTAGGGAGCCCAAGGGAAGAAGCAGCGGCACGCTGGTGCTCCTCATGCTGCTCACAACCGTCACAAGTGCCTAGGAAGACTGGGGACACAGCAGAGCTGTGGTTTCCATCACGGCCCCCTGACTCATTACATGCAGAATCCAAAAGTTTTTACCTCCGGTTCCTGTTATGGTACAGGATCCTCATATCGAAGGCTCTGGCTCTCTGAGCCACTCTATAACCAATGCTGCCCATCCCGATGATCCCAAGCGTCGCTCTGGTTACTTCCACTCCCAGCCAGTCAACAGCAAAATACTTCGTGTCTGGAGAAACTGCAATCTGGCAGCCTGAATGTAAATACATGCTAAATGGGTACAAACCGACCATAAACATAGGTTTGGGGGAAAGAAAAAGTTTCTCACCGTCACAGTGGTAGGGCTCTGGAGCACCCCTTAAACAACATCCTTGCTAATTTTGACCAGTTTATGGAAGAGCCTGGATGGTGTCATTCCCTGCAGCCAGGGCTGGAGCCAGAAGCACAGGAGGGCTGCCAGGTGGGTACCGTGCTGGGAGGAATGGCTCCTCAGGGAATTAACTCTTCCACGGTTGGAGTATTTTCTTGAAAGTTTAAAAATAGCTTCTTTCACACTTACCACCGCGCAAGCATTGACTTCACTTTTTTTTTAGCTGGGGTAAATCTCACCATCTCTCTCCTGGATCACAACCCAAAGCAGCCCCACTGCTTGAATGAGGGTGACGGTTGCAATTTCCAGCTCAGCCACGGATCTCTATGAGCTTTTATACAAAGAACTTGAGGTCCAGCAAGATGCAACAGTGAGAAAACATCACGGGGAAAGAGGTGTTATTTCATGCTCAGGGGTGCAGCAGCAGTGACAGAAAGACTATGAGTCCCTCAAGACGGAGGCAACTTCTTGTGATAGGCTCTACTGACACCTTCCTTCCCCTGAAAGGCATTGCGTAGCAAGGGTATGTGGGGAAAGGACCTACTTTTAAGGACACAAACTAATGTTGGTGGTACAGTTTGGAATAACTTTGTCAAAAGGATTATCAGCTATT
The DNA here is from genome assembly GCF_900496995.4 of Aquila chrysaetos chrysaetos. Taxonomy (NCBI): domain Eukaryota; kingdom Metazoa; phylum Chordata; class Aves; order Accipitriformes; family Accipitridae; genus Aquila; species Aquila chrysaetos. Next base: position 25,685,196 of record NC_044021.1, on the reverse strand, counting down.
TTAATAATAGTGATGATGCTCTTCTAGAAATACAGCGCATTGGTTTAGAAAAACTCTTCACAGAAGCAGGAAAAAAGAGAAGAGTTACAGTAATTACTGCTCTAGAGATGGGGACATGGCCATTAATGCTTTGTACCTTCCTGTAGCTCCTAACACTTGTTCCAAGGGAAATGGAGAAGTGGTGACATTTGATTTGGATGCATTTTGTATTCAGTTTTTACAGCTATAAACAACCCACCCAGTGAACAGCCAGAGGAGAATTATGCCCCAGACTTCATTCCGAACAGGATATCCCAAGTGAATTTAAAGTGCATAATTTAGACAAAGCCCTTACTCTTGTCACCATCGCCTTACGAAGAAGCAGGACATAGGAAAAGCAGAGGCCTCTGAAAACGGAGTCCTCAGAAATTTTTTTCCCCATGAAAGCATCCCAAATATTGATTCAGACAGATCATCTGTATCATAGTAAAAGTGAGATATGTCAGAGAAGTAGCTAAGATCCAGGAAAATTTAAAACATTACCTTCCACTAGTCTTCTGGCAGAGGCCAGCATCAAGGCCATTCCTATGTCTGCTGTTGGGTCCGCCACGGCATGTGGGGTGTTGGTCACTTTTACCCCAAAGCTAGAAATCATTTTCAAGTCTAAGTGATTGACTCCAACCCCAGAGTTTCCAATTACCTTTAAATTAGGCAGGCTTTCTAGAAGCTCTCGGTCAATAGTCGGCCTGCACTCAAACACGAAAATAGATTGGATTTTTTTGCTCATTTCTTTTTTGTTTTGAAGAAATTCCTTCATGGTGATAAGGCGAAAGTGTTTCTTCAAAAGTGCTGCAAGGTTTTCTAGCACACCATGAGTTCCTCCTATATCCAGAATCAAAACCCCCGGTAACTCTTCTTCTGCCATGACCTGCAACAGGGGAATAGAAGAAATACTCCTTTGTTTAGGAGAACACCTTTAAAGGAGTGATGCTGTAGTGATCATTTAAATTCACACCTGTAAAACAGGAAACTGATGGAACTCAATACTGCTCTTAACGATACAGAATGAACCCACAGTCACTTGGTACTAGCGTGGTGCATCAGACAAATTCCCAGTATTTTCACTAAGTGCTGATTTACTATCACAGCACCTAGACTACAGCACCAAGGAATGTCCACCCCCTTAGATCTAAATCCAGTCTTCTCAAATAGTTTCATTTTAGTCCTGAATCAATATTGAATTCATACAAATCTGGCAGCTTCTCAACCTTATTCACAAATTAATTTCTGTAAGCAGTGGTATGAAACAGAGGCCAATAGAAAGTTACTCGAAGTTTCTTGCCTATTGATTACGGTTGGTGAAGCCACAGGTAGTGTAGGGAGGCACTGAGGCTCAGATGGGTCTGACAAACATCTGTGAGGAATTGTTTAGGTCTAACAAATTCACACGATGAAGGGCTACCTTTGGACAGCTCTGACACTGCTTGCCTTCAGTGTTTTAAACATCCAGATCTGTACCTGAACTTACCTCCCAAGAAATTTAGCACACCCATGCCTATAAGCTGAACCAGTGGGGAAGAGCACTGGAGGTGATACTGTAAGTCCCACTGACAACACGGTCCTTCATACTAGAACTTTTCCCCTACGCACACAGTTCTGAGCCCAGTCCTCTCTGCAACACTCATGCCAATGTATTGTATCCTGCAATAAGATAGGGGCTCCACAGATAGCCACATGCCTAATTAGAGGCAGTGGTTATTGACAAAAATGGTAGCTGAAGATTTGCTGCATGTCTTAACAACAGTCATGCCCAATTTCCTACAATTCTGTTTGCTGTGCTCCACTCACTTTAGGTCTCTATCCCATACTGTGTCCTAGGCTTGGGTCCAGGAAACCTGACGTTGTGCTAACTGAATCAGAACAATTTTCCACAGCAGTACGCTGATTTATTCTGGGCACACAGTGCTGGGCAGAGATTTCCTGCTGCTTCAGTCCTCTCACACAAGCTTTCAGTAAGTAACCAGAATTCAAACCTGTGACAAAAAGGTGTCAATGCAGATTGGTAGTTTCTGTCAAACTGTATTTACCCTCATCCTGAGCAAACTCAGCCTTATGCCAACTGCATCTATTAAATGCCTTCAATCTCGACACCAGTAATACTGCTTTATCCTGGCCTTGACCTGCATTTCTGCCTCAGTTCCAGTCTGCTGCTGTACATGGGCTAGAAGGGGCCTCCATGTTAGGACAGGTCTACAGTTCACCACGAACAGAGTCTCTGATAACACTAACTGGTTCTGAACAGCAGCAAACAACGCAATGAGATGAATAGTGCAACCATATTGCAAAGGAAGACCATGTTCTTAAATATATCTAATCTACTTCTTGCCAACTGAAGCATTTTTGAACCCTCCCAGCCCCATATGGTTGTGAAAATTGTGCAAATTTCCCCAGCTGTAGTCTGTATATTGCTTAGAGTATCACACAATGTGACCTTAGAAGGATGAACTAGATTCGTCCTCCAGATGGAATGAGGCATAGAACAAAAGACAAGATTTGATGTCATATGGTGACAGCATTGTCCAGCTTCTTGATGGTCACAACCTGATGCTCCTGCAGCAACTTACTCAGACTGGATGGCAACTAAACCTTATGCTGTTAAGTGATGGAAGACTGGGCACCAGACATGATGAATTGACTGCAGAAGCCAGTAACGTGGCACTGTATTACATCATTTGCCTTCATCACTGCTTCCTCCTCCATTACAAAACACCACTCACAAAGGTCAGAGTCAGACCTGCGTTCATTTTAGAAGCACTTCCTGAACTTCACAAGCAGAAAGGTGATCCACGAGGAAGCCACAGTACAGTGCAGTGCAGCAAGAGCTGGTTTAGCTTTAAACAAACCAGCTGGTGCACTACAGACAGGCTAGTCACATGTAATTAATCTTTTCATTAGCATGGATATGCTGAGTGCACCACAACTTCAGCCACGTTTGATGCGCGCGTGAACCACTAATAGACTGCAGCTTTGGTTCGAGAATTGGGGTTCTGCTAGTACCAGGTACAATCTTAAAAAATTACATTGATACCAGTAAACTAAAAACACTTCAAGGAACCTTGCAGAGGGAAGGGGCCTCTCCAGATACCAACCTTGGTCTGAGGAGCACTTATTGTTCGTCCTCCAGCACTACTGGGGTGTGTCTTGTACCTCTGTCTATAATCCACACTTCTCCTGTGACAGCAATGTCCATGAGAAGCAATAGCTGGATGAATAAATTCATAAGCCAAATTTGACTGGCCAGACATCAAGGGAATCGGTTTTAACAAACTGAATGCTTTGCTCCTGAGCATAATTCTTCAGTTATCAGATGTCTTGTCCAGTGTGCTAAATGTGACACCTGTTAAGGATATGACAATTTTGGTTTTGGACTAGTATCATCTGCAGTGTCTCTAACTCTCTCTTTTTTTTTTAAAGGTGTGTCTCCTCACATTTTCTATTTCCCTAAGATTATCTGCTTCCGTGTATGTACACATCTATAATCATATGTAACACATTGATGTAATGTATCTGTACTAAGTTCTGGTCCTCGCATTGCAGAGAAAACTTTGAAAATATGACTCAGATCGAGACAAGTGGGCAAATAAAAAGGACCACACTGAAGTATTAACTTCAGTGCTAACTGAAGCTGGCCTTGTTTCTTGTGTGGAGCTTGACTCACTACTTCCTTGCAGACTGGCACTGCTATACCACTTTGGACTTAGCCAAATCATAGCAAAACAAACCCACGTCCTTCTTCCGAGCTCTGTTTCAAACTAATAGCACGCGTTACCCAGAATAAGTTCCTCCCACTAGCTTCTCTATTAAGAAAAACGAATTACCTGAATAACAACCAAAGAATTAACCAGGGCTGGTTTCTTTCTGACGATGTTTTTCACAGCTCCATCCTAGCTCAGCTGGAAAAGCCTTCAGCTCACGGTTCCTGCTCCCACCCGGGTGTACCCGCTCCAGCTCCCTGCAACCCTCCCCCCGGCCCCGGGCTACCTGTGTCCAGCTCCAGCGGCGAACTGGGGGGGTGTGTGTGGGGGGGTCCGGCACCCTGCTACGGACCCGGGTTTAACTCCTGCCCTGCCAGCCGCGGCGGGGAGGTCTCCGGTAACGCCGGTGAACGCTTCCAGGGAAGCCGCGGCACGGCCGGGCTGCGGTCCGCCGGGGAGGGGGGGGGTGCCGGGGTGTCACCGCCCGCTTCTGCGGGGACGGCTGACGGCGGGGTGCTTTGGTCTGAAATGGCTACCTTCTTCTCTTCTCCCGGCACTGAATTTTCCAGAAAGGAGATAGCGCAAAAGGAGGGTTTTGGTAGTTTTTGGGGGGAGCGCCGCAACTCTAGGGGAAAGTAGTTTGGTGCAAATTCAGGCTGCTGTTCCACGACTGCTCCCCACAGCCCCAGCTCAAGCCGGTGTGGATTTTTTTGGAGTGGGAACTATGCTTTTCTCCCTGTCTGCTGCAAGCTAGCCTTTTAAACGAGCGTCCTGTGGAGAACAAATAATGCCTTTCAGGAAGTGGGAAGACTGCCCTGGGACGCCCTATCTCCATGGCAGCTCGATTCTGAAATGTAATGCTGAAATGTCCTGGTTTCAAAACAACCAAAAACATTTACCCAGTGTGTTCCAAGCACTGGGATTTTGACTGCGAGAGATGAGAGAGCATAATGGTACTGAGGTGCGAGAACAGCCCAGGGCTGTGCAGCGCAGCTCCCACGGGCAGGGTTAGCTCTGGGTGCTGGGTGCATGTCCTGGTTTCGGCTGGGATAGAGTTAATTGTCTTCCTAGTAGCTGGTACGGTGCTATGTCTTTGAGTTCAGTACGAGAAGAACGTTGATAACACACTGACGCTTTCAGTTGTTGCTGAGTAGTGTTTAGACCAAGTCAAGGATTTTTCAGCTTCTCCTGCCCAGCCAGCAAGAAGGCTGGAGGGGCACAAGAAGCTGGGAGGGGACACAGCCAGGACAGCTGACCCAAACTGGCCAAAGGGGTATTCCATACCGTGTGATGTCACGTCCAGTATATAAACGGGGGGGGGGAGCTGGCCTGGGGGGGGGGAATCTCTGCTCAGGGACTAACTGGGCATTCTGTTGGTGAGCGGGGAACAATTGCATTGTACATCACTTGTATATTCCAATCCTTTCATTATTAGTATTGTCATTTTATTAGTGTTATCATTATTAGTTTCTTCTTTTCTGTTCTATTAAACCATTCTTATCTCAACCCACAAGTTTTACTGCTTTTCCTGATTCTCTCCCTCATCCCACTGGGTAGGGGGGTAAGTGAGTGAGCAGCTGTGTGGTGCTTAGTTGCTGGCCGGGGTTAAACCACGACAGAGCATCAGGAAGGAATACAGAAGATGAATATGCAGTTGTGACCCGGCTGGTTCAAACATACCTGCATTTTGACACAGCACTCAAGCCACAACTAGCACCGGCTCAAGCATGAAAATGTTCATTGCTGCGGGTTAATACAGTGACAGAATCTTCCATAACCAGGAGATGCATGCAGCCGCTCACTCTGTCGCAGGATCCCCTTGATCAAATCCAATGGAGGCACAGCGAGTGTTTTAACATCCCCAGAGCGGTCAGCAGCAGACGTTTCGGAGATTTGGGCTGCGGTGACCTCCGTTCCCTCCTCCCGGTGCCACCGAGCAGCACCCCGCGGGCCACCTGCGCCAACCGCCGCCGCACGGCTCCACGTCCCGCTCGCGAGGGGAGAGGCCCGCGGCCCCGGCCAGCAGACGGACAGCACAACCTGCCCACCCGTTTGGGTGCAGCCGGCTTCTCGGGCAGCGGGGACACCCCCACAGGGCCACCCGCCATTCTGGGTTGCCCTTTTGGCCGTCGCCCAGGCCCCAGGCCCCAGCCCCAGGCCTCCCCCTCGCCTTGGGCCTGGCTCCGCAGCGGGTGGGATGGGGGCACGGACACCCCTGAGAGGACAACGCCTGCGCCTGGCCCTGGGCAGGGCTGTGACGCAAGGGGCTCTCGCAGGACCTTTGCCACGTCACACCCGCGGCGATGAGCGGTGACGTCCCACTGCTACCTCGCGCCGCCCCCCTTTCCCCGCTTGGTACGGTCCAAGCTGTTCTTCCGCCCCTCCCCTCCCGCCTTCACACTTGGTATGCTCCAAGCGGCCTCCCCTCCCCCCCCTTCCCGCCCTTTCGGCGCGCTCCGCCCCGCCCACTGACGGGAAACCCCGCCCCCTCCACGGGGCGGAAGCGCGTTTCCGAGCGTACGAACGTCTGTCCTCACTTCCGTTTCCGCTCCCGCTGGGGTTCCGTCGCTCCGTTTCGCCGAGAAGGGCGCCCACGGGGTGCGGCGGGGACGGGACGGGACGGGACGGGACGGGACGGGACGGGACGGGGCGGGGCGGGGCGGGGCGGGGGGAACTTGGCCCGGCCTGGCCTGGCCGTAGGGCCCGGCGAGGTGGCATCGCGGCTGGGCCCCGGGAGGCCGCGGCCGCTGAAGGCGGGCCTGGGCCTGCGGGGCGAGGGTGCCGTCGTGGGGGTCTGGGGGGGCCGTGCGAAGGCAGGCCGGGCTGTCAGCTGCCGGGTGGTTGCTGTCGTCCCGCAGGCCCGCCTCCCCGGCCTTCAGGATGTCGTACATGTTACCGCACTTGCACAACGGCTGGCAGGTGGACCAGGCCATCCTCTCGGAAGAGGACCGAGTCGTGGTCATCCGCTTCGGGCACGACTGGGACCCCACCTGCATGAAAATGGATGAAGTGTTATACAGCATCGCCGAGAAGGTAAAGCGGAACCGTAACGTGGGACGGTCGCTTTCTGCGCTCAGCGTTTCAAACGGCTGACACGAAGCCTGAGGCAGGTTTTAACTCGGTTTCTGGAGAGGTATTCCCGCTTTAGGAGGCAGCGAGAAAGCTGTTTGGTTTGCTTTCGTGAGCATCTCCTAAAGTCATTTGCTGCTCTGATGTTTGTAGTATTTAATGGGGGGGGGGGGGGGGGGAGCGTTGCAAGTTCTGAAGGCAGAATCGCTGCCGGTTAGTAATCCATCGTTTAACGAACGTCAGCATTCAGGCAGAAAAAAAAGCGCTTGGTAGTAGGACTGCTGTGACCGTAGGAAATGCAGCACTGTCACTTCACAATCAGAATGTATAGTAGCTTCAGGTTTCCATTTGAATAACTCGAAAAGTTATTTTCATTTTGACTCTTAAAAATGCTGAGATCCTAAAATATACAGGGTGGTTTTGATTAATCTATCGGCGATATTATTCGTGGAGGCAGATGGCATTCCCTTGAGTTGCATGGGCTGAATTAAATTTTAGGAGGCAAACTCTGAAGCTGTTTTCAGATGGAAACTGAATGCCTGCTGACGGCTGGTCACTCGCTCAAGAAAGACAGATATTGAAGAAAAACTGGGCTGTTTATGAACAGCTATGATTTACCTGTTCTTATATTTGGTAGAGGTTTTGCATAGCGATAGACATAGAAAATTGACAGCTCTTCTTTAACTGAACCACATAGAAAATGAAGCAAAAAAATCTGAACCAGAAAAGGTAACTTGGGTATGAAAAGGAGTCTGCTATCTTCATGTAAAATTGTATGCATACGGAGTTCTTTCTTTGGTGGACTCCTTTCTTTTTTTAATGTTATTTTTAAATAAATAAACTTCTGTCTCTAAAACCCTTACAATGAAAGATTTATACCCATAGCCAAAAGCTAAGACATAATGGAATACAGTAAGGAGTTGTGACATGGTTTAATGTAGCTGTTTTGTGTTTAACATGGTGGGAGTGTCTTATGCTCAGATACTGTTAGTATCAACTTTTGGCAGGATGCTTGGCAATTTGGCAGACATTGGCAGTTAGGGGTGACTGGGGGAAGAAAGAACAATGTAACTTCTTATTTAAAAATCTCCCTCTGCAGAAATGGCAAATTAAAGGGGAGATCCTTCCTCATCCTCTTGCTTACAAGCCATGTTTGGATCTCTGCTGTTTTAAAGAGTGAGTAAAAGTTCCAATTGTACAGGTGTTTTTACTAGAGAATAATGCAGAATGTTAACATGCTGTAATTGCATGCTACATCTGAAAAAATGTAGCCACGTTTTACATTTGTTACCATGGTGCAATATTCTTTTAGTCTGCAGCATATTTTTGGGTAGCAGTAATGTTTATCTGTACTTTATAATAGGAAAACAGGATTTTTTCCGTTTGAATCCTTTTGGGGGAAAAGAAACTAGAACACTATATGACAATACAAAGCAGATTATTTTCACTGAAATGTACTCCACTTACAGTTGACTGGTGGTTCTTTTTCCCAGTGTTACATGAAAAAGAAGCAACATTTCACTGAGTTTCAAAACAAATTATAATTGTAAGATGTTAGATTCTTGCTTTGTCAGGGTTTCAGCCAAACATCTAAGGATTGAGTTTCACAAAATTCCTCTGGAACACCTTTTTTAAAAATACACTTTTTTTTTTTTTTAAAGGAGGCTCACAAGTATAAAAACCCATCCCCTGAAATACAGGGGTTTGGCTGCTAAATTACTTTAATACCCCTTTTTTTAAGAAATAATGTTAAAACCATGATTTATGTAGGACTGAATACTGTAAATCAGATAACCTCTTGTGAAACCAGGTCACGTTAACCAATAGGTTGTATTGGGTCAATGTGGGTTTAGGAAGGATTGTTCAAATATTTTGCATTTGTTTAACCATAATCAGAAGTGTGAATAGCTGTGGCTTTCACTCAAACATTAGTTGTGCCTCTGCCTTTCTGTTAAGGTTACATGAAAAGTGAGAGAGGAAAAGAAGGGGGGGCAGGGAAAAAGGGAGCTATAAAAAAATATATTGGTATTATAGTTACTGGTGTTTGTAATTAAAGCTGAGCAAAGCTAATCCATTTACTCATGTCTACAGTATTTTCAAAATTATTAGCTGTAAGCATTGCTCTCAGCAGTATGTCTTTCTCTTTTCCCCTAGAAATTTATCACCTAAACTTACAGCATAATTAGCAAGAAAAAAAATTCAAATAAATATTGACAGTACAGACTTTCAAGTTTGCACTTACTGTGTGTGCAGCCTCTTTCAGGTCAGTAATGCAAGTCTGCTAGCTGCCTTCAGCTTGAATGATGTGTTGCAAAAGCTCGTCTTAGTTCCTGGGTTTTCTCTCCTGTGATTTCCATGTCCATAAAAACTTCTAAACATAAAAAACGTTGTCTAGAAACTGGTTAGGAAGATGGACTGTAAGATCTTGTCTCAGGTTTCCTTGGGTATTTGCTGTATGAGCTTTGGGCCATAAGGTAACGTATGGCTGTGAGATTTGCTTCTTAAAGGGAGCTGAAATCTTAACAAAAGAAGAGTATTCCTTACCCCTAAAAGAAATATAAAGAGACTTCATGATCGTTGCCATTCTTCCTAGTTATTGATCATATTCTGTGGCAATCTCATGTTGTAGGAATGCATTAATTTTTTTGGAATGACATTGTTAATGAAGAAAGTCAGGAGGGAGAACTTCGCAGGACAAACGAGATTTGTTTCACCTGGCATATGATTTTTCCTACATCCATGTTTCCTATTTACTAGCTAAGTGTATGGTCTTCATCAAGATAGGATACAGAATCTCTATCTGATGTTAAGGGTCCTATAGATTCCTCTGCTTTATATTGAGCCATTCAGTTTAAAGATTTAATAGTAGTCCACCCAAGCGGATACAGTTCTGTCAAGTATTAAAATAGTCTGTAACTGTGGCTAGGCAATACTGTACTTTTGGGTTTTGTATATGTGTGTTGAGTAACGTAGACTAATTTGTGAAGCTACAGTAATTAAGAATAAAAAACCCCAATCAAAATTGAAGCCCAAATTCTGAATTCATGCTGCTGTTTGATTTTTAGTTTCCTACTCATCCTCAAGCAGCTACAATGGCCTGGTAAGACAGAGAAAGTTTTGAATTGAAAGATGGCTAAAGGAAGTCAGAGTGTCAGAAATAAATACATTTGAAAGTTAATACGTGTCTTGTTTTTCTGCTGAAAATGTTTTTATCTTCAGGTGTTGAGCAAGCTGTCCAAAAGGAGGTCTATCACTAGAGTTTGTTTGTTGTTTTTTTTTTTTTCCAGAAAGCAGCTGACTTACTGCAACAAATTTACTATATTTTAGTGTATGTTATGAGGTTAAGTACTTTCAGAATAAACTTGTGTTATTATGTGTTCAACTTATAAAATACCACAAGGTTTTTTGCATATTGTCTGGACGGTAAAATTTTGGTTTACACTAACAACCTCAGTGTAGTCTCAACTGTTGCAGCTGCAACTGCTTTTATTCAGTGTGGTTTCCTTGCTCAGAGTTGTATTTAATTCTTGTTCTGAGGTCTCTGTACTGTAAGCCCAGCTATAACTCAAAAGTCAGGAAGATAACTTCTCAGCAACCACTGCCTTCAAATGATAGTGAAGCTTGTTCTATATAGGAACGTGCTTTTTGAACTGACAGCTCTGTCTGGGGAACGGATTCATGTCCCAATGGATGGGGAGAGGTTAAGCTTTGGTTTGTCTCCACAGACTTACTAGCTCAAGTATAGATCAACTACTGCATCCATACCAGCCTGAATCCAGAAATACTTCACTTGCTTTTGCTTAGAAAGAAGCTAAAGCCTTGTGAATTAGAACCAGCTGGCTCAGGTGCTGCTCTGTAGTGCTGTGAAGCTGGCTCTGTACAGCATCTTGGCTCCAATATTGTATCTGAGACAGCAAGTGCTGCTTCAGGCTGTAAAACTGGTCAATACTGTGCAGAGAGACACCTTTGAGTAGTTCTGCAGGGCTTGTCTTGCGTTGAAATAAAATGCCTATTGGTGACAAGCCTGCCCAGCCTGCCATGGCCACTAAACAGTAGGTATTATGGCCACTGCAGTGCTTCTGCATCACCCTTTCCATATTTAGCCTCTTACCCATCTTTTTTTTCTAGCTCATTCTTAGGCCTGAATCCCAACCTCCTCCTGCTACATATATCGGAGCGTTGCATGGCAAGGCCCATGTCACGGGCAGCCTTGGCAGCCAGCGTCCAAACTCAGCAAAACACATCCTTATTCAATGCGCTTGCAAGCTAAGTGGTTTTGGAGTGGTAATGTGGTCACATTTGAAATTAAGAAAGCAAGGGGGAAAGAATAGACCCACTTTCAAAGTTCTGCATTCAAATTTGAGAGTCCGTATCTAGCTTTGAGGTCTGCTTTAGACTTCATCCAAGCTTTTGAGCAGGTGACTTGTCATCAGTTTCACTTCTATAAAAGTAGGTAGGAGAGAAGGAAGATTCAGTTAATGTCTGAGATACATGGATAACAGTGGTAACTTGTGGATGTGCTGTGCAAAGGTGATTTGAATGATCCAGTCCTTTTGAGTAAGATTTATGTAATAACTTATTTAAGACTTGAATAGTCTGGTTCTCTTTTCTAAAATCTCAGGCTGTTGATGTTCATTGCTAGTGACAAGCATTTCTGGTTCTGCAACAGCTCAACTAAATTAAATGTATATAGTGTAAAACTAATTTAAAAGTTTTGTCATTCCAGTACTATGTGGAGTACACAGTTCTTGGAAGTAAAATTTTGGTTTAGCAGTGCTTTTTTAGTGGTCTTCTGGTGCAACATATAACCTCCTTGGACTAATCTTTCAGTGAACAAAGCAGGTCCTAAGAATGTTGTATTAATGCTTGGTTTAACTTAAAATTATTTTCTAATCTCCAAATAAAATAATTGTTCAAAGATTGTTTAGTTTGTCGGAATTGCCAAATGTGTTGCAGAAATTTCCCCATGTGGCAAAGCTGTACTGCTGATGCTAAAAATGCCAGCAGGATGGAAGAAGAAATGATAGGAGAAAATGAAAATGGCCCTTCAGATTTTGTGGTTTTGTTAAAAAACAAACAAACCAAAAAAACCCACCAAACAGAAAACCACAACTGTCTTTTGCCTCCTAAGGCAAACCAGGGAGTAACTTCAGCCACTTCTCAGCTAAATTGTTGACTCTGAACATCCCATTAAGTTTCTTAGAAATCTTTCATATAAAACTGAAATGGGTATGAATGAAGACTTCAGAGGGTGGTAGAGTTTGGTATCATGACTAACTTGGGTTTTCAAGGCTTTACGTCTTGCTTGTTTTGGAACATGGCTTAAATGGGATGTTTTCATTAGATTACTGACAGAGTCTAGGATTATAACTGCCTCCATAAAAGCACAGTAAAAACTATTTAAATGCTATTTCACTCCAGAACAGTTTTTCCTTTCTTCACTAGTAATACTTATTTACATCTTTTAAGTGTGATATTTTTTTTTTATAATTTAGAAACTGTCTTGAAGCAGAATTCCATCAAAATTTATTTACTGTGCACTTCTGTTTTTTTGTAAACAAATATCTCCATACTTTCTCAACTAGAGTGCCTGCTAGGATGTTTAATTACAGGGTACACCGTATATAACATTTTTCTGGTACAGTCTAATACTGTTTTGTGGACTAAAATAAAATATCTTTACATCACGCAGAAATTTATACTCATCATAGCATTTCCAGACCTTGATAGCAAAATTAACATGTGGGAAGTACTGTGACAAACAGTAAGTTTGTCATAAATCTTAGACCACGTGTTAACCTCAGACTGGCAATTTTGCACAGTCAGACAGGAAGGACCGAAATCGTATTTGTATGTAAGGAAGGACGGGGGGTGCAAGATTGCGTGTTCATGGTGTAACGCAGGAGTACTTGATAATACACCTTACAGTTAAAGGTTTGTGTAATTTAGATGTCTGCTGACTTATATTTTAGTGTGTTTGTGTTAATTTCTACTGTCCGTGCATAAGCTAAGTTTAGAAACTGAAACTTCCCCTAATTCCACTTGAGGCCAAATATGCTACATCTAGGAAATAAAAATGTGACATTGTTTTCTTTTGGGAATGAAGACATTAACTGTGACATTAAAGGGGAAGGATTCTTGTGCATTTAACTCAGTAACTCTGCAAAATGAAAGCTGTTCTACCAGAACTGCCCAGAGAATAGCTTCTCATCAAGGTCTTTTTTTCATTATCAGTTAAGTTTTTAAGCTCCTGTTTTAGCTTTACACCTCTCAAAAAAGCTATCAGTTTTTATTATTAAATTATCAGTTTTACTTTCATTTAATGAGCCTTGTTAAACAAATCAGGTGGTTTAGAGAGGAAAAAAAGGCTTGGAGGCAGGCACCAGGGCATTTTAGATCATTAATTTTCTGAAGTCTATAAGCAGCTGACAACAGAGGCAACATGTGTCAGCTTGGTTTGCACAGAGCAGTTACTCTACTTGTTTAGAGCTGTGCGTGTCACTGTGAGGTCTCAGTTGTATATAAAGGGCATTTGTTTCTCTGGATGTTGATTTAGCATCGTATCTTTCCAGTTGATACTAGATGTGAAATGAGCATCTTGGCTATATTTAAAAATACTTTCCATGTTAATTGGTGGTTGTGGTTAAAAATAGCAGCAATACTGTTTACTGGGATTTTATGAGTTAATATTTTGGAAAATAAATGTTGCAATAATGAAAGCTTATGTCTTTTAATTGGTAATACAAATAATCAAAGGCTTGGTAATATATATTGCTTTTATATTTCCTGTTTTCTTCTGTCTAGGTAAAAAACTTTGCTGTTATTTATCTTGTGGATATCACTGAAGTACCAGACTTCAACAAGATGTACGAGTTGTACGATCCCTGTACCGTCATGTTTTTCTTCAGGTACGTGATGGTTCTAGAATGTAACTCAGTTAAATTTTTTTGTGTGTCAAATACAGTGTCTAGGTAGATCATTTCTAAATGCATATTAGCATAGTGATGCTTATATTTTCATTGCTCTACAAGAGTAAACTGATTAAATAGGAAAATGGCTTGTTTTCCAATATAATAGAGTACAAATTAGTGATAGTGGAAACTGTTTTTATTATCCATTGTTTTTAGTTTTAAATCTGAAACTCCCTGTATAGAATACTGGAGTAATACAGCAGCCAAGCTTGGCAAACTTCTTTTAAAGATATACCCAAAGTATTACGTTTTTTTGGAGCCAAGGCGTCTACATTGATGAGATAAAATGTGCTATTGACAAGTGTGGAACTCTCTCTGGTGTTAATACAGTAGTGGGAAAGAAATACAAACAATGAGGAATATGCTGAAGGATAATTGCACTGAGTAGCAGTCTTGGGGGCATGTTTGCAATCTTTATTCTAGCTTTAGAAATGGGCAGTAAAATGCCAACTTGAGTGACAGGAGTGGATACTCTTTTCTTTGAGGCTTATTTTGCAAGACTGTTTATGTTATAAGGGCTTTTTTTGAATCCTACAAACCATTCTTGTGGGAGATATAAAGTTTCTTTCTGAATTAAAATACCATATTAACTTGTCTGTTTTTTCTCTCCCTTTAAAGGAACAAACACATCATGATTGATTTGGGTACAGGTAATAACAACAAGATCAACTGGGCAATGGAAGATAAGCAAGAGATGATTGACATTATAGAAACTGTTTATAGAGGAGCCCGCAAAGGTCGAGGTTTGGTGGTATCGCCAAAAGATTATTCCACTAAATACAGATACTGACGTTTCTTTGGAGATGCCTTTTTTTTAACCCTACATCCACTTAAATTTATTCTTGTGTATGTGTGTACATATATATATATTAAAAGAAAAAAAACCTACAAATCCTTCAACTTTGAGCATATTCTGAATTATTTAAAAGGTTTGAATTCTGTTTGGAAAAGTAGAAGACATGAAGCCTGGAACTGTCTGACTGCAGTAATACTGTAGCTGAATTTTGGGTTGTTTTTTTATTTTCATTTTTTTAAAGACTTTACTCTGTGTTGTCCTTTTGGTATTATGTATTTTTGTACACCAAAAGCCTGTTTGCAGGAAAACATTTAGACTGTTTTTGTTTGCTTTTGTTACACAAATAACTGGGAAAACTATACTATAGCTTTTTTAAAAGAATAAAGTGAGTTCCACTTATTCACCTTAATTTTCTCTAGCTCATTAAATTTGAGAATGAAAACAAATGTAATTGGATGCAAAGTCATAATGTTGAAGATGAAGGCTTATCACTTCTGTCAGGATTTTCTTGCATAGTATCTTGGTCTTCTGTATCCACTAAAAATAGGAATAAAACGCTAAGGTGCATTTATCGATATTTAGCAAAACTCAGAGAAAACATCTTCCATGACTTTGTGCATATGCCCCTCCCCAAACTTAATTGACTTCTGGTGATGGACTTCTTTTTCATGGTGATTATGCGTACAGTAGTTAGTTTGAAGTACTCAAGATTCTGCAGTGCCACGGGGTAATTGCAGTTCTGGAGCTGGCTGCATAGTCAATAGCTTAAGAAAGGATGAGTTGTGCTTTCTCTCATTTGACTTCCAGTTTGTCTAATGGTATACTAAAATGGATATATACTCCTGAGACTTGGATTGGATTCCACTGTGGCATGGCTTCTGAAGTTTCCATTTGCATTTCTGACAACTTTTGTTTTGTGGTAATGGAGCCAGTGTTGTGTGCATTTTTTTGGTTGGATTTGTTTGTTTGTTTGTTTTAAACTGATACATGCATATTTACAGGATTAAAAAAAACCAAGCTGGGCTATGCAGAAAGGAGATTACCTGTATTTTTAGTCCCGTTTGTCACAAGACAAAGTAGAATACGCTTTTTTACTGTCAAGTGCGTTTTAGAGGGTTTAGAATGAGTTAAGGAAGTAAAACACAGGGTCCTAATTTCTGCTTGAATTAATCTGGTTTACAGTGATTATTACTTATGGAATCATTTATGTCGGAAGGGACCACCAACCTCCCAGTCAAAGTAGGTCCCACTTGATCAGGTTGCCCAGGATTGTGTCCAGTCTCGAGTACCTCTAAGGATGGAGATTCCTCAGCCTTTCTGGAAAGCCTCTTCTGCTGCTTGAGCACCTTTGTAGTTGAAAAAAGTCTTCCTTGCATCTACCTGGAATTTCCTGTGTTCCAGCTTGTGTCTATTAACTCCCTCGTGTAAAACACCTCCAACTAGAGTCTGACTCTTCCCCATGCTCTACCTACCGTGGGGTAGTTGTTGCCAGCAAGAAGCCATAGTCTTCTCTTAAGGCTGAACTAACAGAATTTTCTCAAACCCTTGTATGCTTTGTACTCCACCATATCTTGGTGGCTCTGTTTTAACACCCTCATAACTATGTATTTTTTGAACTGGGGAGCCCCAAAATTGACACAGTATTCTGGGTGTGGTCTCACAGGAGCTGAATAGAGGGGACTGACCTGCTGGCTCTACTTGTGCTAACACTGACCAGTATGTGGCTGCAGCCTTTGTCGCCAGGACACCCTGCTGACGCAGGTTCAGCTTGTCCACCAGGCCCCCGCTCCTCTCCTGCAAGGCTGCGTGCCAGCCAGCCCCCGCAACTGCCCTGCAGCGTACGCTTACCCTGTCCCAGAGGTGACGCTTGGCACTCGCCCCTTTGAACTTCACGAGGTTCCTGTTGGCCCATTTCTCTAGCCTGTCCTCTAGCATATCAACCTCTCCCCCCAGTTTGACATTGCTTGCAAATCTACACTGATTAAAGCATTGATGGGAATGATTTCTTGATATTAATGAAGACTCTGTAATATACGTGAAGTATTAACACCTGCCAAAGTTTTAAAAAGCATATTTATCCTTCATTAGCGGAGGTATTTACCTGGTAATGCCTCAGTTTTTCCATTTGTTGCAAGAGGTTCCCATTATGTTTCAAACAAAATCTTTCCTGCGAAAAGTGCCAACGTTTTGGTGTACAAGAACCTTAAAGTTAGTGCAGATGTCTGGTTTTCTTTGACTCTACCATGTCTTGCTTAGGTCATGTTTAGTAACTGGAATTCCTTATCTACAAGTCTTTAAAACAGGCTCTTTCATCAAAATGGCTGATGTTAAAGAACTGAAATAGGCGCACTAGCATACCTGGATGATGTTACCTGCAGAGGTGTGCACAGCTTTCGGTGGGCTTGTGAAAAGAGTAACAACTGAATAGCTGTGATCTGTGCAAATACTGCCATTTCTTTTAGTGCAGAACAGTTATATTCATTGGACCTATGAAGTTTTGCAAAGGCACCTTTGTAATAACATCAAATAAGGTAAGGTGCATTTTGTAACGTAAAACATTTAAAGAAGCATCAAAATGGCACATGGAAATGGAAAAGTTTTGTCATCGAAGGATCTTGTTATTCTGAGAACATTTAAGTTAAAAAGACAACAAAGAAATATGATGAAAAATTTAATATTACTGAAATAAATGAAATACATTTTCATACATTGAAAAACTTTGTGACTGCATCAGTTCACTATATAGGATATAGTTTTCTATCCAAAATAGTGGGTTTTTCCTTCCCTGAAACTAACAGTTCTTTTCCAGTTACAGGAAATAGTGTCCCATTTAGAGGAATAAACCCAGCTTGCTCCTTTTTCCCTGGGGCAATAATTAAAAAAAAATAAATAACATTTTAGATTCTATCGTGACATGATGCAAACATGTTTGTTTTCACTAATGCTTTTGTGACTAGTGACGCTGATTGTAAACTCCCAGATTCAGTGCAGTGCTGTTCTCCCTTTATCTTTCTTGATCACATCCTCATTTCAGTGCTGCAGAGAAACAGTGCGTAAGTAGGTTAGTGGTTTAATTATTCATGAATGTGATTCAGCATAAAAGTAGGACGATCTCTGTGCAGTTAAATACATTTTCACAGATTGTACTAATATACTTCTGAAAATTGTTTCATAGTTTATCATGAAAAAGGCATCCGAATGAATGGATGCCTACATTAGCTCAATATATTTACAGATATTCCTGTCTTTCACTGTGTGAGCAGTCTCCAAATGACAAGAATAATTGGTGTGTCTCAGTTTGAATCAGGAAAACGCAAAACAACAGAAGATTACATCACTTGCACCCAAGGAACAGGGAAGCAATCCTGTCTCCTAAATACCAAGAACCCTGACTAAGGCATTCATTGGGGCGGGTAGCAGTTTCAACAGATAGCAACTTAAAATCTAGCACGCAATCCTGAACTGTAGTATGATTTTATATTACAGAGCGTTTGACAATAATACTAAACTTATCCTTGTTCCTTCCATCCCCCATCTTATGCTGTGAGAACAAACTACTGCTGTGGTCGGGGTGAATGTATTTAAGAGGTGTGCTCTGAGCCACATTGGGAAGATGAAGCAGGTTTAAAAGCAGATGTACATAAATTTAGACCAGCAGGAATCCTCAGTCAGCTAGGTTAGCATACTTGAGGGACAGGAATGGTGGGTGGGAGTGCTTTAAGCCACACATGTTTTATTACAAATGTCCAGCCCCGGTTTACATATTTGGGATTAGTTTGCACTACCCCTTGTAGTGGCACTCAGCTGGAAGAGATGTAGCAAGCTACAGTTTTTCTTTTCAAAAACTGGTAGCATTCTTTGGCTTTTGGCAAAAAGAAAGCCAAGGTAGTTTTAAATATTTTTTTTAAAAATCTCAGTATACTTTAAACTCCAAGTGAATGCAGGTATGATAAATACATAAACAATATTTTCATGCTAGGTGCTGCCCATAGTTCAAAACTAAGTGGAAGTACATAAAATACAGTAAAAGTTAAGTTTCTTTACTCTCAACTCTTCGTCGGTGTTTTCTATCCCAGCCTCTGTCATCAGGTCAGCAACATGCTTCTCGAGGTCATCAATGCGCTCGCCCATTTCTTCCAGTAAAAAGTTAAAGATAACTTATTTATAAATAAGAATTCTAGAATTCTATAGGTGGTTTTTTTTTCTTCTGTGAGAAAAACAAGCAGCTTTCTTCCAGATGTCTCAGCCTCTTACTTATTCATGTTTAATGCAGGATGAAGCATGCACAAGGTTGCATTATTACAAGACAACCCCACTGTCTCTTGCAACAGATAAGCATTCAAGTTCTAAATATTTTCAAATGCCTTCCTGTATGCTCATGAGTGAACTGGAGTATTTTCTGCATGAGAGATTGCTTTCTTTCCGAGTGACTATTTTAGGTGATACCATATAGTCAACCTAAACAATCAGAATACAAATGCTGCTAAAACATTATTCTCTGATACTAAAGCAGCCGCTTCCTGAAAGGTGGAGTTTCATAAAAAATTGAAAGTGTAATAAATTCGCAGTTTCAGAAAGCAGAGGTAGTTTCTGTCAGTAACAGAGCCCCTTCAGGTCTCAATTTCTCTTTTTAAGGGCTCGCCTTCCCAGCCAACAGCTGGTTTTAAACCAACAATGCGCAGCAATACGCTGATTTAAGTGGCATTTTTGAAGACGGCTGCTTTTTTAATATACCTTCAAAATCTTTACACATAATTTAGTGCTTCTTTTACTTGAAAGCCAGAATTGCCGCACAGAGACCAGCTCCCTGGGAGCTGACAGGACTTTTAGTAAAACCTTTTTTAGGATTTCCTTCTTGGTGAGGGGAAAAACAAACTGGGGGGGGAGGGGGGTGGGGTGCCATTCAGCTGTCTTTACATCATAGGTGTGCAGCAACGTCAGTCACTGTATCTGAATTTGATGTTAAAAAGCAAAACCCCCTCTTTACATCGACGCCCGCGGTGGGGACACACGCACCGAGCCCGGTCCGGGGGGGGGGAACCGCAGGCGCAGGCCGCCTCTCCCGCGCAGCTCCTAACCCGCCTTCGAAAGAGGATATTTCTCAGCGTTATCTTTTCAGTCAGGGCTTGAAAATTCTCCTGCAGCTGATACAGCAGATTTTCCGCCTGGGGGGGTGGGGAGAGGAATTAAAGAGAAAAAGCAGGAGCCCCGGGCGGCGGCCGGAGGGCAGCTACGGCCCAGGCGGGCGTTTTCCCGCCCTTCTCCCCTCAGCCCTGAGGGGCGACCCGCCGCCGAGCCGGGACCGGGACCGGGCAGGCGCCCGCCCAGGCGCAGCCCCGCAGCCAGGGACACCCCCCCCCCCGCCGCCTCCTCCTTCCCCCCCAAAAAAACCCGGCCCCGCAGCTCACCAGCTGCGAGAGGTCCCCGGCGTCCGGCGGGTCGGCGGCCGCCATCGGCTCCGGCTCCCCGGCCGCGGCGGGGCTGGGCGGGCAGGTGAGCGGCCCGCCCGCTCCCCCGGAGCCGCCTGCTCCGCCCCGGCGGCGGGCTCGGCAGCGGGAGAGGGAGGATGGTGGTGGAGTGTGTGTGTGTGGGGGGGTGAGATTGGGCTGGGCGCTCCGAAGGGAGCGGGGTGGATCGTTAAATGGCACCTCGCGGTGCTCTTCCTCTGTTTTCCAGAGAAATCCTAACTCTGCAGGGCGGTGGCTACAGAAGGATGTCGAGGTTCGACCTTCAAGAGGCCTTACGATTTCGTAGGACAGAAGTGACAAATTAAGCGCAGAAAGATGCTCGTCGACCAAAAAGGCCCAAGTTTGGGGTTGGTTTTTTTTTTTTATAAGGTTTGTCTCCTTTTCCCCATGTAATTAGTTTTCTGATACAGAGTGGTAAAAATACCGTGCTTGCTGACGTTCCTTGCACCAGAACGTTGAAGGAGGCAGGACCGAAGGCATCAGCAAGAGCTGGGCCGTGGCTCTTGCAGTCGTGCTAGCATGTAGGTCATCCCTGCGGTTTTCAGCTTCAGAGCACAAAAAGCTCCTGGTGCATCTATCGCGGAGGTGTCTTGTTGCCCACGCAGATGTCCTGGGCGCTGTAACTGTTGCCTGATGTAAATGACGAGGTTTTAAATCTACTGTGCCTATATGTTTAGAATATCACTGCTGGGCAATAGCTTTCCTTAGCCTATTACTTTAGAGATAGGCCAAACACATAACAGTGCCTTCATCCACAAAAAGTTTCTCTCCTGAGTTAGTAGTGACTTCATGTGCTGGAAAGATTATCTCCTGTAAGCCTACCACTTACAATCTTTTGTAATAAACTTAATTGTTTTCCTTCTTGACCTTCCCCACCTCATTTGGGACGGCGTGTTAAATCTCTGTGGTGAGATGCTGGCGTCAAAGCAAACCGCTGCGTTGCTGCTTGCTTCCCATAATCGCGGCTTCTCCTCTGTACATCCTGATCTTTCCACTCTTGCAGATTCTCTTCTTTGCCTTTGTTGTGGTTTAACCCCAGCAGGTAACTAAGTACCACCCAGCCGCTCACTCACTTCCCCCCCCACCCAGTGGAATGGGGGAGAGAATCAGGAAAAAAAAAAGGTAAAACTCGTGGGTTGAGATAAGAACAGTTTAATAGAACACAAAGGAAGAAACTAATAATGATAATAATAATAAAATGACAATACTAATAAAAGGATTGGAATATACAAAACAAGTGATGCACAATACAATTGCTCACCACCTGCCAACCGATGCCCAGTTAGTTCCCAAGCAGCGATCCCCCCTGGGCCAACTCCCCCCAGTTTATATACTGGGCAAGACGTCACATGGTATGGAATACCCCTTTGGCCAGTTTGGGTCAGCTGTCCTGGCTCTGTCCCCTCCCAACTTCTTGTGCCCCTCCAGCCTTCTTGCTGGCTGGGCAGGAGAAGCTGAAAAATCCTTGACTTAGTCTAAACACTACTAGGCAACAACAGAAAACATCAGTGTGTTATCAACATTCTTCTCATACTGAACCCAAGACATAGCACTATACCAGCTACTAGGAAGAAAATTAACTCTGTCCCAGCCAAAACCAGGACAGCCTTTCTCCTTGTAGAAAGAAAAACCAAGCAAATTTTGCAGAGCTTGAGTGCTCTAGTAGTGTTACCACTCTAGAAAGTTTCTAGATAAAACAATTTGAACAATGATATGCATATAGATATGCTTTGCATTTGTACATAGCCACTAGCTGTAACCACATAGCTTTTTTTGTTCTACTGCATAAATAATAAGAAAGAATTGTTTCTTCTTACCTGTTTGCTAATAAATCTCCTTTCCCTTTGGGCTAGATAGTATAGCTGTACTACTTTTGCATTTTTACTCCTGGTAACAGACATAGTCTTCCTCGTTTTCGCTCCTGCCAGAACAGCTATATAAGCTTCCCACTTAGGCAGCAGTATTTTCCCATGGAGGCAGTTGAGGTGGCTCTGGCTGCTTGTGTCCAGATATCTTGAACAAAGTCAGAGAGTCCTATTTGCAGTCAAGGGCTTGCAGGGGTAAAGAAACAGCTGGAAATGTGGAGCTGCAAGCATTATACAGCCAACGAGTTTGCAAGAATTGCACTAAATCTTTGTAGCGCCACATTTTAGCAATGGCTAGGTTAGAGTTCAACTGAAACCAAGCATGACTCGGTAAAGGCTTTTTGTAAATAGCTCCTCTTGTTTGCAAGGCAGGTCAGTGGAGTCAGAAAAAAACCCATGGTATCCAGCCAGCATAGCAATGGAGGAAGGGCAATTAAAAGTGTGAAGGAGACTGAAGGAAATATTTTACTGTATATTTCTGCCTCCAAAGGTCTGGTACTTTGTGGCCTCCACAGCTAATTTGAATGGCCCTCCTGGTTCAAATCTGGAGCTGAATTAGGCCAATAGTCCATGGCTGGGTTTATGGAGTAAAAATGGAAGTGTCTGTAAATCCAAAAATTGTCATGGAAAAGTTCCAAAGTTCAGAAAACCTAAGGATAGAAGAGACAAACAACAAAAAGACTTTGCTTAATAATGAATTCATTTAAAATAGAACTGCTGCTCTCAGCTTTGCCCTGCTGTCCTCTATTCTCTCCTGCCTCAGAGGGCTCAGTTTTTCAGAGTTGAGCTGTTACATACATTTCTAGGGTCTGAAACCTGGGAATGTAAGATAAGCCATATTTTAAAAGCAGTAATCCATGTTAGGCATGTGTCCATGGACTAAGGGAAGCCAGGCAAAATTTTTTTTTTCTTTTTTTTTGGTGGTTTCAAAAGCAGAGGTTTAGCTGAGAACCAGTAAACAACCAGTAAACAACCAGTGCTACCAGTGCTCATAACAGTATTTACTGCAGTAAGTAAAGAATACTTCATTTACTAAAAGGGTACCAAGAAGTTCCTGTTGGCAATGAATACAAAAACAGGTCTTGAGGGGGTTAGAGAAAGGAACAAAAGAGAAGATTTGACAATAGAAATTCCTTTTCCATGCCAAATATGCTCTATGCTACTTCCTTTCAGTTAAAAGCTTAGACTTTAGTCACTTTCAATTTAAATATGGCCTCTTGGTATAAATCAGGTGAAGTAAAAATAAAAAACAGGGTGACCTGGAGGCTGGGGAGCCATCTGCTTCCATCCTATTTCAGAATTGCAGTTCTGTGCTGTGAACTCTTCCCATTGTGCTTTTATGCTCAAATGGTATCCAAAGCCTATTTCTCTTGCTCTTTCCTAGGGAAATTTCAGTCCCTCCAATGTTGGAAGGAGAAATCAGGGTAGTAGGATAGGAAATAAAAGTATGTTTAAACATTTATAGTCCTAAGCTCCAAGTTCAATTCCACTACTATAGGACGCCATGCTGTAATAGCCTGTGGTGTGGAGCGATAAAGGAATTGTTTTGTAGAAATGCATTACTCTTGTTGTTTGGATGTTACTTAAAGCCCCTTTCCTCTCCTCTCTGCTGACAAATGAGATTTTATATACCAGGGGTCAGGAATCCTCCGGTCACATACTCCAAGCCTGTCTGGCTCTGGGCTGTTTTAGAATGGAGGTGAGGACAGAGAGAGGGTGTCTCGAAAAAAAGCCTAATATTATATGTGTGGTAAGAAAGAAAACAGGAAATTTAGTCCTGGAAGGAGACAAGAGCAAGTATTCCTGGG
The DNA here is from genome assembly GCF_900496995.4 of Aquila chrysaetos chrysaetos. Classification (NCBI taxonomy): domain Eukaryota; kingdom Metazoa; phylum Chordata; class Aves; order Accipitriformes; family Accipitridae; genus Aquila; species Aquila chrysaetos. Next base: position 25,661,485 of record NC_044021.1, on the reverse strand, counting down.
CCACCATGGCATCTTGTCTGGCTGTAGATCAGAAGGCAGGATGCAAATCACACTGCAAATTTTGGGGTTTTGGTTTTTTCCCCCCTTGCTGGCAGAGGCATTGTCAATTGTAAAGTTTTCTCTGAAGAGAAAAAGGGCTAGGTACAAGCTAGTTCTTGCACCACAGTCATGGTATTTCTGCTACCAAATTGTAGGGTTGGGTCTTTGAGTCATGCTGTGCTTGGTCTTTCCCTCTCTCTTAGGAATTTTCTCTTGTGTCACTTCACAATCGTTGTTCAGAGGGACACAATGTGCAGAGAAAGCATCTGGCTTTGCTAGGTCATCAGCTTTTGTATGCTGAAATCCTAAATGGTGCTGAATGGTTCTTGCAAGCAAACTATTAACATTTACCTGTTTCTCTTGACTCAGCACACTGTAGTTCACTGAAAGCTTGTTCCGCTGGAATACTTACTGGTGAAGACATCACTTTCCTTTCATCTGGTAACATCAGTAGAAGCAACAAGTTGCTGTTATTTAAAAGCATGGAAAGATGTGGTGAGTGAAATGCAAATGCTTCAGGCACGGGGGGAAAAGGCATTCGGGTCAATGGTGTCTGACAACTGCAGTGCTTCTTTGAAAGACAAGTCATTTGAGGTGAATACTAAAAGCTTGGGTGTTTGTGCATGGTTCGAATTTCAGGCTCTGTGTCTTTGAAGAGAAAAGGGTAATTCCAGCTGTCGGGAAACCCGATCCCTGATGGAGGTGCTCTGCCTTCAAAGTGTTGCTGCTTGGGACTGCTGCTCACAAATCCCCTTATTGTGAAACTTGTTCAGTCAGCCCTTTTCTGCAAGTTTCTCCAGAAAGCAAACTGACAGGGTTAAGAATATTCTTTATCAGAAGTTCCTTGTGTGTACTATGGACATCATGTATCGCTAAGTAGCTGTAACAGAAAATGGGATAGTTTTCCCTGCATTGGGGGATAAATGTAGGAGCAGCAGAAAAGCCGCTGCAGATGGTTTGACTACAGAAGCTGGCATGGTGGCATCCTTTGGATCTGCGAAGGGTTGTGTGTAATTTGTGGCTGTGTGAAATCACCCGTCTAGCTGCTGTTGACTGAATTATTATGTGGCAATCCAGAAATCTCTAGCTATGTTTCCTGGGCATGGCTGGTAAGAGATGCTACCTCCCATGCCGCTTTCTGCTCCAGCCTTGTTCCTACGGTCTTTGGACAATGAGGGTGGAGGAGCATTCATCGAGTAGTTTCCCTGCTGAAAGGCTGCAGGAGGGAGCTGGAGGTGTTTGTCCCCACTGGAAAAGGCAGCGGGGTCTGTTTCACTGGCCTGGTGGCATGCTTGGTTGGATCTGGAGGCTGCATTGAAATCACCCCACAGCCTTGCTCCTTATGTTGGGTGTCATACGTGCATAGTGGAGTTTTCTTGAAGAAAATGCAGTGTGTAGCAGGCAAGGCTCTGCCAGCCTCTGCTGTGAGGGCAAGGCAAGGCAGCCTCTGCGGCACAAGGACGGTGATCCGACCCCACGTGTTCGGATCCCGCAGCCTTGTGTGGCTCTCTTCCAGGTACCTCGTGGTCCAGAGCAGAGCGTGTGTTTTGTACACAGAGATTAAACGTGGCATGTGGCGGGGTGTGTGATGGGAAGAGTATTTTTCTACAAAATTTGGTAGAAGAGCCTGTGCTGAAGAGGCTGGAAGCTGGGTGAACGAGGGAATGGTTCATCTGAAGATGCACGTTTTGCTTTTCCAGAAGCTGCAAAGAACCGTGGCTAAAGTTTCCTGTGAGCAAACTGCAGCTATGTTCATGCTTCCTTGCAGCTTTGGAGGTAATTTATCCCAGAGAAGACAACTGGAGTGTTTTCCTGGTACAGGCAGTTTAAATTCACCTTGAATTAGTGGAAAGCACTTACTACGGTTGCAGAAAACATGGGTGGATTTGGGCAAATACGGGGAATAACACTGGGCAACGTCAGCCGTAGGATAAACGCTATGTGCTCTAACAACAAAGTTTGAGTCAGTGAGCAAGGAGCGTGATATCAAAACCCAAGGGTGTGGAAATCTGATCCTTTGGCTATTTTTGTCAGGAGAAAAACCTTGCGCTTCCTTCTCCGAAACAAAGATCCTTTGCAAACATGCTTTTAAGACCGAAACCTTTACTGCCGCTGGCCTGGCCTGCTTCGCTCGCTTTCTTCTGCGAGACGTTTGCGGCAGAAGGGGGGTGCTGAGGGTAGGTCAGGTATTCCGCGGAGCCGGGCTGCTGGAGGACGCCTTCCCACCCCGAACTCCAGTGAGCGCTTCCCACGGCGTTCGGCAGCAGGAGTCCTGTGGGTGCACGTTCCGAGCGTGCCCGGTAAAAGGCGTCCGAAGTGACAAGGACGTAGAGGGACCGGCCGAGGGTCTCTGCCAGCGTGGGCTGACACAAGTGTCCCCCGGGCTGAGGAGCTCCGGGGACTCGGTCCTCCATGGGGGGGGGCAACGGGGGCAGCGGCGTGGCCTCATGGCGCAACGGTAGCGCGTCTGACTCCAGATCAGAAGGTTGTGTGTTCGAATCACACTGGGGTCAGGTACAGTCACACTGGGGTCAGCCCCCTCCTCTCAAGGCTGCTCCTGTTTTTGGTGCTGGCCGGAGAGGCTCAGAGGACACGTGAGGACGTTTGGCTTCTCTCTGGGATAAATGCTGTGTTAGCTGAAAAGGACCTATAACTGCAGCTCCTTTGGGTTTCAGAAAAATGGGACTGCAACTTTTGTAGCTGTCTCGTCCTGGTTATTAAGGGTCTTGGACTTCGTTGTTACTCACACAATAAAGTTGCGTTTTGGTTGTCCACCCGCTCCGCTCCTGGTAAGGGCAGCGTAAATTTGTTTTGCTTTGTCCTTATGTGTAGAAGACGTTCTTATGTGTACCACAGATGCTGAGCTTATCTCAACAGAAGCAAAACAGGAGTGTGCTAAGTGTGTAAATGCCACCAGAAGCGCTTTGTCCTTGTCCTGGAACAGAAAAAGAAAAAGAGTTTGTAATGCTGCTGACTCCAGATCATATGGTGGTATTTTGAATCATGCTGAAGCTATAGGTCCTCTGTCATTTTTCTTTTCTCTCCCTGCTTCCAAGCCACTCCACAGCTTCACCAAGAGAGAGACAAAATGAGTCAGAGGCAGCTAAGGATAGTTCTGGTGAGACTTAAGACGCTGCACTTGCACCTTCACTCATTCTTCAGAGATAAAGACAGTTTAAGGATTTCCCCAGTTGCATTTCACTCCCTGTGCTGGGTCTGGCTGGGATGGAGCTAACTTTCTCCATAGCAGCCTGTATGGTGCTGTGTTTGATTTGTGACCAAAACCGTGTTGATAGCACACCAGTGTTTTCACTATCGCTGAACAGTGCTTACACAGCATCAAGGCTGCCTCTGTTTCTCACTCTGCCCTCTCCCCCCAAAAATAGGCTGGGGGTGGGCAAGAGAGTGAGAGGGGAAACAGCCAGGACAGCTGATCCCAACTGACCAAAGGGACATGTCGGACCGTGTAGCATCACACTCAGCAATAAAAAAAACGGGTTTGGGAGGGGGTAGTTTCTTCCAAAGTAGCTGTTGCTTGGAGACTGGCTGGGCATTGGTCTGCTGGTGGGAGGTGGTGAGTGATTGCCTTCGCATCACTTATTTTTATTCTTTTTCTTCACTTATTATCTCAACCCATGAGTTTGTTTTTTTCTTGGTTTCACCCTTCTGATTCTCTCCCTCATCCTGCTGAGGGGGAGCATGAGTGACTGGGTTGGGGCTTCGCTGCTGGCTGGCATCAACCCACCACACTCCCTCTTTCCCATCTCACTCCCCAGTATCAGCAGCTTCCTGGTGAATGCAATGATCCTGTAATTAGTAAGTATTCCACTCCAGGGAGGGGTGAAGTGTGGGAGAGAGGGAGATGGTGCAGGGCTCTTTCTGCACCTCAGCAAGAAAGGTCCAACAAAAAATGGCTTCATAAAATAGCCATTTTAGTAAGACAGAATAAAAAGAGGAATATAGATAGTGAGTAAACCTTATGTCCCTTCTGATGCTGGGCACCATGGTTCAGCGCTAGACGGAGCCTGTATGGATTCTCCCACGGCACGCTGTGCAGGTCCCACCTGTGGAGATGTTCCTTGTTTCTGGTCTTTCGAGTTATTGCACATTTTCTTACGAGAAAACAACTCTACTTCTAAAGGTTGTTGATGTGAGAACTTCTGGCTGCACTGTTAGATGCAGGCAAAGATGCGCAGGTGGTGCAGCGGCCGGTGCCTGTGGGCTCCTCTGCTGCAACCAGCCAGCTGAGGTGACCCCGTGGCCAGGGGACACGGGCAACAGCACATGAAAACCATGTGTGGAAGAAATGGTCGCAGTCAGGTGGACCCCTTTGACAGAAGAATAGGCTGTGGGTTAAGCGGTCCTGGTTCAACTTCGTGCCCGTGTGATATGTTGTTGTTTGTTTATTTCTCCCCTCGCCTGAACTTTGCCCGTCGTTTCAAAGCTGCAACAGTTTGGAGAAGGGGTCCTGGTTCCCGCTCCCCGGTGCAGAGCATGCCGCTGCTGCCCGGAGGTGGGCTTTTGGGCTGGGCACGTTGGTCAGAGGTCCTCCTTGGAACTGGCGAGGGAGTTCCTTGGCACGCCGGCGGGTAGTCCACCCGTGTTTATACTCACTGCTCTGTTTACAAAGACCAGTGCAGAAGGAGAAAGCAAAAGCTGTGAAGATGTGCAATAGAACAGTATCTCCTGATAACGCTTGCTTGATTCTGTGCATCAGCGGCAAAACCCAGGGCTCACCAGTGTTTGAAGGGGCCAGGAGGTAGCTTCTGCCACCAGTTGCAGTGGGGTTGCTTTAGAAAATCAAAAGTGGAGAGGACAGCTGATCTAGTGATAATACATCTGGGCAGGAATGGCCAATTTCAAGGTACTTAAGACCCATTTACTTGCTTTATGAACAGTACAGTGAATATTTCTTTTTAATCTCGCCGTGACTATAGTTGTAGAATGAGATATAATGTGATAATTGAAGGGAATTTGGCTACCGTAGGAATTAATGTAATCCTTATGACAACATTTATTGTGCAATGTGTTCAAGGAGTGACCTAGAGCTTATCTGTACTGTGTCTTTAGCCTGTGTCTTGCAGGGACTTCCTAGGCTTGCTTCAGTGCAACAGCATTTCTCTAATGTAGAATACAAAATAATTTTAATAGTCATCTTTCAAAATCAATTGACAGAACAACAGACTGGTTTGAAGACTTGCAACAATCTGCTATTTTTGCTACTGCAGTAACTACGAGTGAAGCACCAACAGCCACCTTCCTCCTATAAAAAACTGCAAAGAAGGAGCTAAGGCTTCAGTCTTGAAACTGGTCTGACTTGGGCAGTTGATTCCTGCGTCCTATGGGCCCTAGTGTCCTTCTGCTAGGAATATGGCTACATGGAGCCAATTCTTGAAACAAGCCTCTGCTTATTCTTCTAATTCAGTGGATCTATTTGCAAAACAAGACCTTATATAATAATTTTTATGACCTCTACCAATGTTAAAATCCCTTTGAAAATATCCCATGTCTGTTCACCACTTTCAGCTTGCTTAAACTGTATCCACAGATACCATAGGAACATTTCTTTACAAGTATAATCTCTACCAGATTTGTTAATCTGGAATAAATCAAAGTTCTCATTACAGTTGGAGGTTTAGGGACTACACTGTCACCAACATGTTAACTGCTAGGAGCTAGTTCGTAACTAGGTGGCTAGAGCTGTTCACCTACTCAATTTCAATTCTCTTACAGCAGTTGTCATTAAAAGATTAACATTAGTCTTCAAAGACCTGGTGTGAAACATACCACCTGCTTCTGTTTTCTGAACGGGTAATGCAGTTCTAGCAAATGGAGATTATTTTTTTTTTAAAATGGGGAATTTTGCCAGTCTGTATGGAAAAATAAATGCACCTCCTCACTCAGAAACAGAGGATTGCTGTCTGACAGTGAAGCAGTACTGCTGTTTCTATGGTAGGCTCTGCTTTTACACCAAGGAAGCGGTCTTTCTGACCTCCCTCTCAGTTACTACCTACCGGACAAAGAAAACTAGTTTGATGTAAAGCCTCACAAGGCTGAGCATTCTCATCTGGCTGCACTCAGAGCTGCAGGCTGCGGAACTTTTCCTCGATGAGGCAAGACTCTCTTCAATCACCTGTTATCACCCAAGCTTTAGATAAATTTTCTCCAGGGGACTCTCCTACTGGAGTCCTGCTGGGTCTGTTGTGGTTGGATATTCTGTGTGCTGGGCTGTATGCTATGCTGGAGTCAGCGAGTGCCTTCGGCTGGCACCGCTGCCAAAGAAAGTTGCCTTTGGCTGCTTAGAATATTCCGAGACCTGAACGGTCCCTCCCTGGTGCTGGCACGAGTTTTTGTGCAGCTGCTCAGCCGGAGGAATTCAAGCTACCCCGTCATTCCTCCCCTTACCCAGTGCCTGGCATCACTAGTCAGTTTAGCTTACATCAGGGGATTAACTCCCGAACAACTAGGACATTTTTCAGTGACCAAAACTGAACTACATTCACACAGCAACATGCTGTAATTCAGCATTTTTACCCCTACAGTTTCAAGTAAGGGTAAAGAACCTATGTTAAGGCAGTTGTCTGTTTCCAGTTGAGTCCTTTAGAATCTTAATATCGTATGAAATTTGTTATTGCATAGACTTAAAAGTGTCCTGGAATTACGCTGGAAGCTAACCTGGAGAACTGGTGTCAGCCTGGGCAGTTTCTTCTACGTAGGTCACCATTACTTCAAAACACCTATTTTCTCCAGATAATTTCTCAAAACACTTGTACTTACATGAACAAAAGTTGGCTTCCTAATCTGGGCTATTCTTAGTTTCAGCCTAAGGCTTGTTTAGACCTTTGTGCTTAAGGAAAAATAATGTGGCGAGGCCTCCCAAGAAAAGTTTGGAAAGAAGTTGGTGTAACTGCACGATTATAACAACGCACAAGTGATATATGGAATATGAGCCATTAAATAATAGAACAGGTTTTAAATTATGCAGTTTATACATAATTTGATTGTTATACTCTCTCTGAATGAGCCAGATGCTCTGAAAGCAAGAACTTCATGCTCCTCATCCAAAAACCAGAATTAAAGATTTCCACTGTGTGTTTTTAGCTTCGACAATGAAACTTTCAGGTCTCTGGAATGAAGTAGAGCTTCGTTCAAGCAGCAGAGCTACTAACGTCCCTGTGGGAAAGGCGAGTCCCAATGTTGTCACCGGTCACCTCATCTACGTAGGAGAGTGTTTTGGATGTTTGCGTGATGGTACCCCAAAAATGCTCTTTGAAAAATAGTCTCTGCAGCAACGGGGCAGGTTCACGTGCTGCGCGTACGCGGCAAAAACTCGCCAGGTGGCAGAAACGGCTGCAGCTGTGCAGGAAATAAACAGAAAGCTGCCGAAGCCCCGAAGCGAACATTTCTTTCCAGTTTTACTTCAGCTCCTTTCAAGACTCACAGCAACCCATTTACAGTTGCTGATCCGCGACACGAAGGCGTACATCACCCAGCCGCGGGAAAACCCATCCGATTTTCTCCCCTGTTGCGTGAGCGGCGGGAGCCCACGCAAGCAAGGGCGGAACGTGTCTGGCAAAGCGCACCCGGGCGGCGGCCAGGCAGTAATGCCCCAGGTTAGCGGCGGCGGGGCCGGTCCCGCCCGCGGGCAGCCTCCCCGGTGACACTGACACGGAGGGGGTGACACGGCGTGGGCTGCCGCCGCCGCCGCCGCGGGGCCGGGCGCTAAGACCCAGCGGCGGCCCCGTCGGGGCGGCCCCGTCGCTCATTGGCGGAGGCGCGGCTGGTCATCGTGGCGTCACGGCCCGCCCGGGGCCCGCCGCTGCCGCCGGCCCGTTCCTCACCGCCCCCCCCCCCCCCCCCCCGCCAGTTGCGGAGCGGCGGCGGGCGGAGGGGGAATGGCGGCGGCCGGAGCTCGGGGAGCAGGTGGGGAGGCGGGGGGGGAGACGGAGAGGGAGACAGGGAGGCAGACTCGCGTGGCTCCGGCGGAGCGGGGCGCGGCGGGGAACCGCGGGCGGGTGAGGGAGGCCCCCCTCAGAGAAACGACCCGGGGGCGGCCTGTGTCCGTGCTCTCCCCCCTCAGCCGTGGCGGGAGGTCTGTCTCCTCAGCGGCGGGGCCCGCCGGAGCCGGGGTTCCTTCCCTCCCCGTGTGAGGGCGGGAGGGTCGCGCCGGGCTGTGGCGGGGGGGGGGGGGGGGGGTGTTGCGGTTTAGGTTTCGGTGGTGGCCGGCGGCAGAGCCAGGCTGACGCCCCGTCCCTGTCCCCAGGTGCTGGCCCGGCGAGAGCGGGCGCGGTCACGGTGCCGCATCCCGTCCAGGAGCCCCTGCGTGGCTAAAGCCGCCCTCCCTCCGCCGGGAGAACTGCCGCGGAAGGCGATCCCTCAGCCTGACCGCCCCCGGGGCAGCCCTTCTCCCCCTCCTCCGCCATCCCTCCCCGTCATGGAGGCGGGTGGCTTGGAGTGGCTGCTGGTCCCCATGCAGCAGCTGGTGTCGTGGGGTGCCGCGGGGGCCATGGTGTTCGGCGGCGTGGTGCCCTACATCCCGCAGTACAGGGACATCCGCCGGACGCAGAACGCGGAGGGCTTTTCCACCTACGTCTGCCTGGTGTTGCTGGTCGCAAACATTTTGCGGATACTTTTTTGGTAAGTTGGTTTTGCGTGTGCTGTGCCTGCCCGGTCCGAAAGGTTCTCGCTTGCTTGCTGGTCGTAAAGCTTTGATTCGGAATGTTTGAGGAAATAATACGTTTTGCGTGCTTTTTCCCCTCTCTTGAAGATCAGAATACTCTTTCTGCAAGCAGGCGAATCTGCATCGAGTGAAATGAACTGGGCTCAGGAGCGCTGCCTGTTACCCTTGCCAGATCTGATTATCAGTGCTCTGATGTCCCGAGATGCAACTTTTTAACTCGCTGGTAAAGAAAAGAGGTTTATTCTAAGATCTCTTTGTCTTGCTGACTGTATTTTACATTTCCCTTGCCCCTCTAGCACCGTTCTCAGAGTGAAGGCCCCGGTCCCGCACACTTATTCTAGCATCTAGTTGGTGTTAACATCACTGGGACACTTGCCATATGTTCTTGCATTTTCCCGGGATGCCGACTGGCTTCAGAGGGGGCTCACTTTTAGAGCTCCATGCGCAACTACAGATGAAAATATTCATTCTTTGATAATTCATTCTTTGATAATTCAGCGATTAATTCTTTGATAGGTGGGCTACCTTTCAAAGCAGATGCTTTTTGTTTTCAGCACCACTTTAAATATTTAAAAGCAAGTTTGTTTCCATATTTAGGTCTTGTGCTGCTGGACAAAGAAAATGTTATTAGGGCGTGATTGCTGTGAATGAATTTTAGTAACTTGCATTCCTCATTGCTTCGTATAATATAGATGCTACAACACTGGGAATGTACTTGAGAAACCAAAGATTAAATAGTCTGGGAAATTACTGCAACTAAGAACAGTTACTCCAAGAATATTTGGACTACAAAATACTGCCTTGTAGTCCACAAAGAACTGATAGGCAGCAGGCTACATCCTTTGGTTCGTTTCCAGTTTCTTTTTAAAGCTCCTCTGACTCTTTAAGTATAAGGAGATTCCTGGATTCTTCCACAGCAAAATGTAACATGTAAGTGCTGTGCTGGAGTGGAGAAAATAGGGGACCCTCTCTTGGCACCACAGCTGGCAGTCAAACTGAGGGGTCATCACTATATCAGAGCTACTTGTTGCATTGGACCTATGTTTTCCTGGGGAGAAGTGTATGGAGCAGTTGTTGGAGAAAGCAGAGAGCAGAAAGGAAGTAGAACAGGCAAGGGGAGAAGTGAAAAGCCCGAGTTGACAGTTTGAGAAATAGAAATTGTCTAATTTTTTGTTTCACTGGAGGTGGTTGAAATGTACAAGTGACTTGCACCTGAATGGAGATGCTGGCAGTTTCTAGGTAACCCAGACGAGCACATCTGTTAAATGAGACTTGGACTATGGAAGAACTGAAAGCTCTTTAATTTGAATTGATTTTAAGTATATCTAGTTAGGAGATGTGCAGAAGAATAAGTACTACGAGTAATGAAAAGTTGTAGTTTATGTCAATGTTAAAAGATTTGTCAACACTTCAAAAGAGAGAGAATGCAGTTACGTTGATAAGATTACGTAATTTTTTACGGTGAGTATTTAAGCCACATAATAGTTATCACTCCCTGACACATACTAGCTCTGTGTAGGGTCTGGTCATCTTGGAGCTCGGTGATGGCACGGAATGGCTTCACACAGCATGTCCATAGGTGTGTCTGGCTACAGTGGGAGTGTAAGGCATGCTGCTCGCTCGTGGTGCAGCTGCTTCTATGGGGAAGCGTTGCAGGCATGAGCCTGCAGAAACCTTTCTGTCTGTACTTACAATGAATCCTCTCTTTCTGGTTCTATTGAAATAAAAGACAGAAAAGAAGACTTGCATAATGATAATTCAGTGTTCCCTGAGAGAGAATATTTTGCTTCTCTACTTACAAAGGTTAGGCATCCCTGGTAGTTCGTTATAAACACCAGTAAGTCATGAAAGCAGCATTGAGGGTGGATATTATCCTTTGGGCATATGGATGATTAAAGGAAGATAGCAGAGCAAGAGCCTCTGATTTCTGTGAACATGTTTAAAATGCAGCCATAGAGCAGCTTGGCAGTTCAATTTTTGCGTTAGCTGTTTAATGTCACCTATGGCTGATGTATTATCTGGGACACAGCACTCTAAATAATTTGACATAAACAGCAGAATTATTTTCAATGTGTATGTAGTATTCATTGGAGGGAATTAGAAGGTTTTTGTTTATTTTGTTTTAAATTTATTCAGTAATTTGATCCATTCTTGTGCTGGAACAGAACTGTTCCTACAAGTAATTTTGTTTTGTGTATGGTTTTTCCCCAATCTGACTTTCAATGTACCAGTTGGTAAGATTACTCCTCCTTCCCTTTAGCACACCAGCCCAGGCCTTACTCCAAGTCTCTTCTGAAAACTTTACTGACATATAGCTGCTGTTTTCAATTGTTTTTAGTTTCTTTTCATTACCCCTGGTTATTAAGCATATGATTTGTGCCAGATTCATCCCTCCTGACTTCCCCTCCACCCTGCTCCAAAAATAAGTATGTAAAGTGATAGGCCTTAAAAAACTGTCAGTGTTGCTTTTCAGGCCTTAATTATTTCTTAGGATGGCTCACAGTTGGTTTTTGGTTTTTGTTTTTTTTTTTTTTTCTTTTAACTTCAAAGACATTTCTGTAATTTGTTTCTGTTGTTACTTCCAGATTTTCCCTGAATTTCATATATTCTTGAATTTGAGGCTCACAGAGTGGAATATTACCTGTTTCAGATGCATAGGCAACAGGAGGAGACAGTTCCTACCTTTTATGCCATGTTTCCTCTGTATTTTCACTCTTGAGTAGTGCTGGCCTTTCTGTATCTCTGTCACTCAAAACAGACTCGGTTCCACCACTCCCTTATGGCTCTACTATACTTTGTTCACCTCAGCTGTGGGGGCAATTCCCTCATTTCCTCTTTGTGAATTGGCAGATTCCATGTGTTCGTAGAACTGTACTTAGTTATCTCTGAGGATTTTTTTTTCTTTCTTTTTTTTTTTTGACATTTGGTTTTGCAGTGGGTGAAGTTTTGACCTTTCATCTCCCCTCCAAATAGAGTATTTACTTCCTAATCTTCTTGGCATGTTTTATGTGTCAGTAGAGTTGCAGCTGGTGTATTGCACTGTGACAGTAGCCAATGAACAAAATACTACTGAGATAAGGATAACAATCCTGTTTCCAGTTACCTGTTTTCACAGTTTCTCTTCCTCCAATTAGATTGTCTCCAATAGTAAGCCATCTTTTAAAGTCAGGAGGACTCAGTGCAATGCCTCTCCTCCTTGTCTTCCTCCCACCTAATCCCTTAGTTTCAGGGTGTGCTCAAAGAACTTCTGTTTGCTAGTGATGACAGTAACACATTATCTATTAAGTCATTTTTCATGCTTCTCTGTTTCACAATGTCTCAAAATGTCATCTTTAAAGAGACATTTCTGCTTTCACTTATGTGTGTTTGGCCTTGCTCTGCTCCAACAATATGCCAGAACTTTGTGGAAAAGCAGTGGGAGAGGACTGGTCTGCAAGAATGAAAACTGCATATGGATAGCAACAGGCATGATTCCACTTTGTTTTGTTTATGCACACATGGCTTTTGTTGAGGAAAAAGAAAGTAGAAGTTTGACCATGCAAACTTGTGGTTCAGTGTGTTGACGGTATGTGAAGTCTTTGGCCCTTTTAAAGAGGATTCTGACAAAAAAAAAAAAAAGTTTTTGAAAAGTAGACAGTCTGTGCTCACAGCATCACACAATGGGGTTTCTGCTTACCAGTGTGAGAAGCAGATTTTGTGCTGTGACTAGACTTGATATCAAGTTAGCTTTACTTTAGTAATAATCTATTGTTGTAATTTTATATAACGCTTCAAAGCAGCATTTATTTTGGGGTGGCAGTGTAGCTGTTGGTTGTGATTTATGATTGGTATCAGCTGCTCCTTTGTTCTAGTCCTTCTGCCATTGTCCGTACTGCTTCTCCTGTCTGTCTTCTCCAGACGCCATAGGTCATTGTTTCTCACTCTCCACTCGGTTCGACTTCTGGACTGATCAGCCTGGAGAAGGTCTGCGCTGTGGGTAAAGAGGAAGAGGCAGTGCAAAACTGAACGCCTTTGTAATTCTGGTACATAGGAAGATGCTTGGCATGCTCCAAAAAAATCTGGTATCAATTTTCTTCCCCTCTGCATTTTTAGTAAGACACTTCATTAACATTTTTGTTAGCTAATGTCTTACTGTGCTTGCTAGAGTTAGCTCTGATTTCTTGTTCAAGACTGGTTAAAATATTGTACCCCGAGTCTTACTGATGCTTGAGCTCTGAGGTGGTCAATCATCTGGTTAAGCTGTCCTAGGCTGGTTTGAAGTAGTGGGCCGGCTTCAGAGCGCACTGTGGCACTTGAACTCAGTTGCAACCAAGACGGACATGTCTTCTTGGTTCACGTGGCCTGCACTCTGCCAGCTGATTAGCTTTGCATTGTCATGATCAAAACAGGAACAAGAAGGTGGGCGAGAGTTGTGTAATCAGTTGGGGGTGGAGGATGCAGAAAAACTTACTTGTGAGTTGTCCCTCTCTTCCCCTTCTCTCTCTTCCCCCCCCCCCTTTTTTTTTTTAAAAAACAGAGCTTATGATGAGATAAATTATAGTTTCTTTTAATATTAAAATCAGAATAAATAGCTCGATGAAAGGGAACTGCAGATTTCTTAGAAGTCAGCAGTAGGCATTTTTATTTGTATCTTGAGTAAGTTCAGCCAAAAGTATTTATGCTCCCTGCTATTCCCAGAGGCTTTTGGACTTTTTGTCAGTTTTGCAGTCCGTAAAATGTTTTATGTAGTAGTATAATATGGTTTGTATATTTTCCAGGAAGACAATATTCTTTCCAAAGGTTTTGAGATGCAATTCTGTGGGCCACTGGCCTAAACCTCATACAGCAACACCATAGAAATCCAAACAAAAGAAAATAAAGCTGTCCGATTTTGGAGTTGTTCTCACAAAATAGTTGCCTTAAGACAAACTGTGGAAACAAGTTCAGACAGTCAGGGAAAAGGTGAAAACTGTGGAGTCTGTTATTTTTGAGCAAAGGTAACCCTCTACGCATTCCACATCAGTTCTCCTGAAACAAAGCACGTTCTGAAGACTGTAATGTCAGTGGAACTGGGAGCTCTCTGTGCTGGAGTCAGTGGAATAAGTTCCCTATTATGAATAGAGGTTTACTGAGACATGTATGCAGCTGGAGGTAATTTATAGGAAAATGGTATTGCTGTTGTCTGGGGTAGATTCCTACATATTTATTTATTTTGCTGTAACGCATACAGTGCTACTTGTGGATCGGGTCCCTGCTGTCAGCTGTTCCTTTGGCTTCAGATGGTGGGCCAGTGGTGCTTGTTTGTAGGACTTCCTGTGGGAAGGAGAAACTTTTGCTTTTAAGACTTCTGTTACTAAAATGAATCTTGCCAGCTTTTACCATGTGGGGATGGTGGGATGATGCTGTCAACCAAGCTGACAGAGTGACTACAACTTTGAAAGATTGCATTACATATGGCCTGCTGGTGGAATCTTGCTCAGATATTGAGAGCAAGAGAGTTACGCAATTCCTCCTCCTTTTTATAAATGCCAGAGAGCAAGGATAAGATGCACTGCTCTTTTGTACAAAAAGTAAAGGTAAAGCAGGATTTTGTATGCCCACATGAGAAGCTTGTTTTGGGTGCTCCATAAAGTCCTGGAAGTTTACGTGTCAAGGAGAAACTTGTATTGAGAGATCCTGTTGTAACACTAATTTGTTTCTTGTTCTTCCTGCTGATTAAATTCTGTAGTTGTATGGGATGTCTTTCAAGACAGCTACCCTGGGCTACCTGTTGTGGCCCCGGTGGTGCGTGCGGTATCCTGCATGCTCTCCGTGTTCCCTAGCTCCTGTAACTTCCCAAAGAGCTGGAAAAATAGACCCAGAGCAGTGAGGCCTGTAGGAACTTCGGTGGTTTCCACTCCTGTGGTGAGCGGAACCGGCTCTGTGAGCTGAAGCGGTGCCACGTTAGCCCTGCCGGTGTACGGGCAGAGGACGGGACGGAGTCCCTGCCCCAGACGGGAGTCCGCCTGGGACAGCAGCCAGCGGGTGGAAGGTGGAATGGCGTCCAGCAGCGTAGGAGGAAACAGTGCGGTCAGGGTGATGGTGATCTGGTTGCACCAACAGCAGTCAGTTTCTTTTCAGAGCTGTCTTAGGAAAAGAGATAAGCAAACCTTTTGTGTTTGGTCTAGTTTGGGCTTCTTTTGCACAACTGGCATTTGCTGTTTTGAGTAGGCCCAGGGCTGGAATAGCAAGGCTATTGCAACAGGATTGAGTTGTACCGATGGAATGATGTAGTTTGCTCAATGACTAGTTAGTCTCTCCTCTGGCTTGAATGTGCACTTCTCATGTCTTTATCACCTTGAACATGCTCTAATCGTTTTAAGGCTGTTGAAACACTAACAAAATGTAAGCACCTCCACCCCTTTATTGGCACGTTTGACTAGCACAAGAAAGAGTTCTTTTGTTTTTATAGTATTAAGTAAACAGTGAAAGGCTCTTTGTCTCTTTGTAGGCTGCCATATGAAGTCTGAGTTCCCCGAATACTGCAAATGTCACTGTTGTTCACTTTGTCACATAACATTGTAGTAGTGGGGTGAAAATGCAGAATAATGATGGTGACCCTCTCATCCCCAGGACTTCAGAGTTGTTCTTTTCTGCGAGCCTATTCTAGTATCCAAGGCTCTTCATCTTCCTCTTGTAATCTAATGTTCCTCCCCTCCTGGCTCCTGCTTAGGCAAAGATAGGAAAAGCGTCTGTGAGGCAGAAAGTAAACAGAACATGGAACAGCACGCTCTCCCTGCAGGGCTCACATCTTGCTGTGCTCCTAGCTCAAGCTGGCTTGAGGAGTCTTAAACTGGATTAGTGTTGCTTTGGCAGGCCCTAATATCAATGCGAAGTAGAGTAAGCAGCTTGGAGTGGTGATTGTTTCTGTCATCCTGAGCAAAATGAATGTTCTGGCTTTGCTTTTAAAGCTTCAGGAACCCGACTGTGGTCCTTGACACTGCTATTCTCTTCAGTCTTGTTGTCCAGGTAGTGTGGTGTAGGCCATGTCCTGTTTGCTCTGCCTCTTGGTCTCCGTGGCAGCTGTTTGGTTTCCTGTAGATGTGACCTAGCTTAGAGGGTTGTGTTGCCTGTGAGACTCAATTTGGGGATTGGTGTTTGGGGAGATGTATTTCACATAAGTATGTTTTTTTGTGTAACCTTTGTTGTCTTTGGCTGGAGGGTTGTAAAAAAAATCTACAGGTGTTGTGCATTGTTTGAAGTCCCTACAAGAATTTTTAAATTTCCAGTTCACCTCTTGTGTGTTGTGAGTTTTGTTTTACCCCCCCCCCCCCATCCCCCCAGTTTTTAAGGGGTTGAGGATCTGCAGCAATACTTCCAGCCTCATTTCCAGTAAGGCTGTGGTGATGGCAAATTGTTATGATCAGACAGCAGGTGGCCATGCTTAGGTGTGTTTGTAGTGGGTGGATGTTTATACTGCAAGCAATACTTTTGTGAGGCATCCATTACTGAATGGCCAATAATCTCATCAGTAGGGAGAAACTAACCTTGCAGTGACCTGTGGCTGGATTTACCATCATAATAGCTTCTAGCTTATTGTGCTGCTAGCTCAGCCCCTCTTAAATGCATTACTATATTTTTACATGAAAATGCATTTGTAATTGGAGATGTTTTTCTAAACCTGATGTAAGCAGTTTTAACTGCTCTGTAATTCTGAGTAAGTCTTTCCCATTTTTTTTTTTTCCTCATTCCCTGAATAAGAGATAAATGTAACAGTAGTGAATTCCAGTAGTTCAGGGGAACTTGGCCATGGTCAGCAACACAGGCTGAATGATCAGGGGCATCAGGCATAGGCTAGGCCAAACTTTTGTTCTTCTCCCCTGCATTTTTTCCTGGTGCAGTGAAGGCCTTATCCAGAGTGCACTCTGCGTATGACTACATGCATCAGTTGTGTTCTTTATTTCCTGCCTCAGAGTGTCTTCCAAATTTGTTACGATAATCGCTGTCATGTGGCCCACCACAAATCCATCGATGCTAGAAAGAAGGGGGGGGACTAAGGTACATGGAACTGCTATTCCTCCAGTAGCTACTGGTGGTGTCTTTGGCAGTGGTGTGGAGGCTCAAGGCGTTGTACTTTTCCTTAGCTGTATGCCGTTAGGCATGAAATACTTGGCCATTTTTGTTTGTGTGGGCTGCTTGGCTGTTCTGCGCAGGAAGATTTCCAAGGAAGCTAGTTAAGGACTTTCCAGTCTCTCTCCTGTTCCTTATTAGTTGACTCATAACAAAAAAATATCTCTCTGGTGAAATGGCTATAGTGGAAATGCAGTATTGTGTGAGAGAGTGTGATGGTGAACCTAGTTGGTTTTTACTAACATGGAGCTTGGCCATGAAAGTAGCCCAAGCATAAGAAATTCTATTTTGCCAGGGTGCTATAAAACAGGAGCTGTCAAGAAGAGGGCAATGGTTGTCATGCCTGTGAGGCTGAGATCTTGGGCAGCACGATGTGTTCAGCAAATGGCCTTAGTAACTGTGCTGTGAGGAAGTTCAGAAAGCCTGTGTGCCTCACGGTGCAGGCTGAAGGAGTTGGGGAGCAGAGCAATGTGTTTTCACCAAATTCTTTCCTCAGCATCTCTGTCTTCACGGTGTAAAAACTGGCAGAACTGAGCACAGAGAAGCAGCTCACCATGATGTGCAGCCTTCGTGTTGTAAATCTAATATGCTTTGAGGGCTGCATATGAAAAGCTCCACCTTTTACCTCTAATGCACTTATTGAGTCTGTCTGGTGGGGATTGCTGAGCTTTCATCAAGTAACATAGGAAGAGGAGCTCGGAGCATCACCGGTCTTCACCGAAGGGTCTCATTTTCCTACAGCAGAACCTCGTGCAATCACATAAGAGTAAGCTCTTCAGTCAAGATTGGCCACAATCCAAGATCACCTCTGTGTTACGTGCAGGAAGGGCTCAGTAGTTCCCACCAAGCATCATCTGTGAGCGAGCAGAAATTAAACTGGGGGAAGGGGGGAGGGCAGGAGAGGACAAATCATGTATGTTTGGTTCGCACATCTTTTGGACTTTCTTACTTCCCCCAACCCTGGTCCAAATTAGGCACAAATTGATGAACTGGTTGGTGTGTTCTGCAGATGGTCTTTCCACTCAGATGTCTAGAGGCAGACAAAGCATAAACCGCAGCTCCCCCAACCCCCTGCCCCTGGAAGACATTACATTAAATGTAGCAAGGTAGTAGCTGTGGTTACGTATTTCTTTATAGAACAAGTGCTATTGTTTTTATGACTTCACCTTAAAAATGGAAAATTGCGAAAGGTAAGTTTTGCACGGAAGTCCTTGTGAAATCTACAGAGTGTGTATGTGGAGACAACACATAACTGGTATTTATGTGGCATAACTCTCTGGTTTCTCTGTACTGCCTTGACTGCTCAATGAATCTTCTCCTTTCAAAATAATAGGTTTGCTGCTGGCTTTGGAAACAAAGACTTAAGCTGCTGGCTTCAGAATTTCTAGGATCAGTCCACAGCGATGTTGTAATAAGGTTCTTGGATACTCCTGCAAGGGGATTGTGACTCTGATATACTGTATGTGCATCTAAATTTGGCTGGTGACTTTCTCTTCCTGAGCCTTTCATACCTGTTACAGTTAGGATTTCCTTTTTCAGGTGCTTATATAGGATCAAAGAATGAAAGTAACTGAGTACAACACTTGTCACCTTTGAGATGTTTTATATATTTTCTTTTCCTTTTTTTTTTTTTTTTTCTTTAGGTTTGGAAGGCGTTTTGAATCCCCTCTTTTGTGGCAAAGCATTATCATGATCATTACTATGTTACTGATGCTGAAACTGTGCACTGAAGTACGTGTGTCCAACGAGCTAAACATAAAACGCCGCTCTTTTGCAGGTTAGTGACA
Organism: Aquila chrysaetos chrysaetos; assembly: GCF_900496995.4. NCBI lineage: Eukaryota > Metazoa > Chordata > Aves > Accipitriformes > Accipitridae > Aquila > Aquila chrysaetos. The sequence continues at coordinate 25,642,891 of NC_044021.1, read as the reverse complement.
GGAACTGGCTTTTGCAGGATAAATCTTTTTGAAAGCATGGTGTGCTGTATTTTGGACAAAAGTTCTGTCTGAATTGCAATCCAGTCTCCTTTCTGCTTACTTCAGTGTAGCATTTCCTGAACTTTTTTTGAAACTGCTTTATTCCAGATAAATATATAAAACTGTCATTTTATTTCAGACAGGTCTTGGTTCAGTGTAGAAATCAGAGTTCTCCTTAATATTTCACACCACGCCCTGAATATAGAGCTGGCTGTTATGCCATTGTGCTGGTCTGGATTTTTTTTTAAGATTTTGGCCAGAATAAGAAGTTATTTTCTTCAGTGGTACTTCCTACCAAGTTCTTAGGTATGATCATACAATATTATCTGAAATTTTATTTTGCATTTGCAAACGCTTGCTTTTGTACATAACTTATTTTCTACTTACTGAGTTATTGGCTGTCAAAATAGGAGGTGCTGTCATATCATAGCCGCAAAACTGTGTCTTTTTGTATACCATTTTGTTGGGCTTTAGTGTGGGATTAGTTGGGATTTGTGGGAATTTTCACATATTTTTTATTTTGGTTATTTGTTAATTTTGAGGCATTGATAATTTTGGTCAGGGCCAGAGTATTATTATTTATTTAATGAAATGTTCAAGCTTTGTGGAGAGTCCCTGCTTTTTTTCCCAGATAAGTGTGAGAGGGGTAGGTTTTGTGTTTCTCTGTGTTGACTTTGACTTACAACATTTTACGTTACAGCGTATTACCAACAAGAACAGAATTAATGCTGTCAGCTTTTTGTCAGTTGTTTTGCCAATATGGATGTAGAATTTATTCTCTCCATCTGTTTTCTTCCCTCACTCCCTAATAATTGAGGGTCTGATCCAGTTCCAGATATCCACAGCCATCAGTAGAAGGCAGCAGCTACTGGCTGTGCAGTAGGCTAATTTATCTAATAGCTAAGGAAGCTACTTCGTTTCCTGCTCATTGTAGAGTGTAGTGTGAAACTATTCAGGTAAGTGAATTCATGTGGAAGAGCAGCTGCACTCCAGCTCCCAAACACAAGCTGCTGTGTTCACAAGGGTTGTTAATCTGGCAGGATGAATTACTTTAAAACTACTTTCAGTCAGATTTAGCAGCAGTTAAAATCCAGGAAGCATTTGGGAGGGGCATGTATGCTCTCTCCCTCCTTTCCTTTCCTCTCTGTGCTGGCGTTTTGTGAAGTGGCAGAAAGGTTTCTCTGTTTGCCCTTTCTGAGGGGAAATTATCCTCGTGCACATTTACACACAGACACACAGTCTTGCAGACTCCTTCGGTAACCTTTGGACAAAAAGGGAGGCTATTCAGTTTAGTATATAGCCCTCTTCAAACAACTCTCCCTGAAAGACATACAGTCTCCTAAGGTTAATCAGTCTTTCACTTACCAGGTAATGGAAACTCCTCAAGGTTGCATTGTGCCATTTGATCCTTTTTTCTGAAACTCAGCTTGTCATGTGTTTAATTAGCTAGAGAGACTGATTTTACCTACTTGTGGACCTTAATTATTTGTTTTCATTGAAAGGCTTGCATCCTCCCACAAGCTTTGAGAACAGCTAAAATCTTTTTCTTACCTATGATTCATTTTTAGTAAGGCCAACTATAATGTGATGGCTCAGAATAAGCATATAAATGCATACAAAGCTCCTTTCAAGCGAGGCAGAAGGATAGGTTTGTATTTCAAGCACAGTGAGATACCTGTTTCTAATCCTACACCTAATCTTATCTCCTTAAGTTTTATGGTGATCTAGGCAAGCTGATAAATCTGTGTACTTTACTTTCTTTCCTCATAGTTTACCGGGGCAGTGAGAAGCTAGGCTTGAAGCCAGTGTTTTTGATTAACCTTGCAGAATCCTGAGGGAAAAGTATACAATTTCTGCAGGATAATATAATTTATTATTTCTCAGATGGCTGGTCTTCAATTTAAACATTTTTCTTCTTTAATTTCTATCCTCCCTCTGAATGTTTCTGCAAAATAATCCAAAATATTTAGGAAGGGAACAGAATAGAATATTTCTGTGGAAGGGAGTTTGCCACTTTCTTGTATTACTATTAAATGCGGTATTTCCCCCTGAGTCACATTAGTATATGTTTACCAGTGTGTTTTGAATTATGTGGGAGTAGCCTTTTTTCTTTTGTTTTTATTATTCTCACAAATAAAGTCCCTTAAATAATAACTAGTTCAGAAGGAATCTACTTAAAATTTCTTGAAGCATTAAGGAAGTCTATCCTAATCCTGACAAGCTTGTTCTGTATTCTGTAGTCTGTTTGTGGCATTACTGGGTTAAAATACGTATCAATAGCAATTCAGAACATAGACATAAAGCCGTTCAATCAAAATGCTTGTACTTCCATTTATAGGTTGACTATCATAGCATGAAAAATACAGTCTCCCTGGATGCTTTCCAGTAATGTTTGATTATTTCTCTTAGGATCTACGTAGAGAACGTATTAGGAAAACTCATATAATCTTTTATGTTTTTCTCTCAGTTACTTCTCGATTATGGGATTCTCCCCCGCCCCCCCCCCCCCCCCGCCCCCGCCCCCAGTCTTGCAAAGTGACAGTAAGTTGAAATTGGTGGAGCCCATCTTGTGCTGCTGCTGCCTTCTCTGACTTTTTGTTCTGGATACATGAACCTTAACCTTCAATTACATGTACTGATTGAAAACAGAGTAAGTCCTTTTTATATATCCAACTGTTTTATTATTTTTTAAACGTGGACTGTATAGCCCGTTTTTAACTGAAAAAAACCCAAAGCGAACAACAAAACAAGCAAAACAAGAAAACAAAAAAACCCGACTTTATTTTAAAACCTCCATGACAGAACAGTTCTCTCTCCAGCATATGAATACTTTGAAAGCTGTGTTAAAGAGTCTTCAGATGAAATCAGCAGACATGAACAATACCTCCTCATCTTTTATCCCTTATTTAACACCACTTTAATTGCATCTTGACTGCTTTAATGCAGATCTCCTGGTACCATTGTTGTGGTAACAATAGCTCTCCTTATTCATTGCCCACTTTTAAATTGGTGTCTGTGCAGCCATATGCATGCTGTGTTGTTGGCTCAGTACAGAAAGGGTCAAGGTTCATTGGTAGTTTCTTTTGTTGTAATTGTTTTTGTTAAAAGTGTTGTAGTATTTCTGGGCCATGATGGTGCTACCATGCTAGAGAGTTAAATATTGAAGAGCAAAATGTGCATGTGCCATGTCTTGAGTCGAGAATCAAGAGGAGGCTGAAGCAAGGTGCTCACAGATACAGACAACTAAAAACACCTCCTCTTGAAAATGTTGGCAGGCCAGAGCAGTCTCTTCATATTCTTGGAGAGACAGACACTCTTATGAAGAATCCTCTTTTTGTTTCCCCAAATAAGCCTTCCACCTCTCTCTCACAAAGATTCAATTTCAGTTATGCCCAAGACATTGTGGCAGATTTTGAGCACCCTGAATGTATGAACTATACTGAAAACCAGTGGACATAATTTGTTAAGAGCGGGCTCTTAGTCATCTCTTCTTATTATAGTACAGCTCAGGCTCCTTAAGTAGAACATGGGCTCTTGTTTTCACATGAAGGTGATTTCCTCTGGTCATTCATCCAGTTTTGTCTTCCTTCCAACTGCTGGTTGTCTTAACCTGCTTTATAACTTGAATCTTATTATAGCACTCTGATCCCTTGAAGAGCTTTGGTTTTGGCACCGGAAAGCACTCTTGCATAATACATGGTTTTCAGCTGGCAGAGGAAGGCTAGTGTGAAAAAATTTAACATGCAGAATGGTTGCAGATGGGATCTACTCCATCCTTGATACGATTGGTTTAAGCTCAGGCTTTTTGAAACTATTTTAGAACAGCATTTTCCACAGGAGGCAAGGCAACTGTATTGTCTTAGCTGATTATATATACAAATCTACACACTCAAGGTTGCTGAAGTAACAACCTGTTTTCTCTCATCATGAAAAGTCTATAAAGTAAGCGTTAAGCTGTCTGTTTCACTGTTTTTAAGTCTTCATTTTCTTCCCCTAGGTAGATTGCTGTTGGGTTGTGCATTGAGACTGTTATGGGACTTCCTACTGCTCGACCCTATCTTAACATCATGGGGTGGGAGCCTTACAGAAAGCATGGAGACTAAAATTTCTGGCATGTTTTGTTTTGGCTATTATTTTTTTATAAGCAAAATGTACTAACTGACTAAACTGTAACTAAAAGACCCACTGTTGCATTTAATCATACAAGTCTGTTTGTCTTTCCTTCCTTTTTTTTTTTTTTTCCCCCCCTCAACTGTTTTTTATGTAGCTGCAGATAGTAAGGATGAAGAAATCAAAGCACCTCCCAAGAGATCCTATCTGGGTATGTACTGTGCAAACCCATTCTGCATGAAGTTGTCCTCTCAACTACGTATTTCATGCTTTGCTACTTTTTATAACCATTTTTAGAAATGATTGCATGATCATTTCTATAGAGAATGTTTGCATTACCTTTTCTTGACATACTAAAACCTGGTGCGTGATTTTATTTTTTTAAATTTTTATTTTCCCCTCCCCGCTTTTAACGTTCATAGAGGAAAAGATGCTTTCAGCTCTATTTCAGAAACCAGTTTTTTGAAGGCAGTTGAATTCACCGCATTGTGTGTCTCAGTGATATCTTCCTTTTTCCTTCCCCAAGCTAGACAAGCAAAATATTACATGATACAGGGATCCATCTCTTCAGACTCATGTTCTTCCTCTTCCAGCTCTGACTCTGGAGGAAACTATGAAAAATACAGGAGTATCTTTCAGCATTGTTCAGAATGCTAGATAAGAAATTTCCCACAACACTTGGTGTTCAAGCAAAATGCCTGCATCCTTGTGAAATTTTCTGGCTTGTTCCTCTCTTTCATTAGAGCAGCCTCAAAATTATTTGGGAGTTAGTAACACTTAAGGTGAGAGCTTCCAATCTTCAGTTTCAGAGTTGGAATCTTTGTTCTTTAATTTGCCTGAGGAAGAGGAAGTATTAGATGCAAACCAGCTTTGCAGTATTTTCAACTCGTAGTAGTTTGGAAAGACAGTTTTAGGCTTTTAAATTAGTTGGGGTATCGAATTAAGGAAGTTATACTGACTAGAGGCACAGAAATTCACCACAGTCAACTTTTAGACTGATTTTAATTGAACCGATACAGAATCTCATATTGATACTAGTTATGCTCTGTTGCAATTCTTGAGTTAGTAAGGGGTGAGCTGAAAAAATACAGGGTAAAGAAGAATATTACTCATGCAAAAGGAGAGTCTCTACTTCCAGATTTTTCAACACACAGTTAATTAAACTGGAGTTAGCTCTGAGAAACACTACCAAAGAGTAATATTAACGCAAGTACTTTGTTGAAGCCGTAAGACCATTCCTGCTAAGGTTAGATACATTCACTTTTACTGATTCATCTTCTGGATCTTCCCTTTCAGATTTAGGGACAAAATGCACACTTTGGGAAATTTACCTTTTCTGGTCTGATACCAGTATTTTGCAAAGCACCTTTTCCTTTTGTGTTTTCAAAACATTTTTTTCTGGACTCAGTATCAAACTATTTTGTTTTTCTGTTTGTCTTTAATTCTGGTTTGTAGTCATTCTCACTGGCTTGCAACACTAACCAAGGGACTGTAAACTTTAAGCAGTCCTGTCTTCCTTGTGCCTGTATTCCTGTTGTCTTTTGCTAGTGTTCAGCAATGCTTTATTTACAGTGTCAGAGCTAGAAACAGCTGTCTGTGCTCCTAGTTATGATTGAGTGGATTATTTAAAAATGCTTCAAGTGGTTAAAATTAAATAGAAATAAGTTATTTAATGTGACCTTTTACTCATTTCAGATTTTTTTTTTTGTCTTTTTTTGGTTAAAAAGTCATTTGTCTTGGTAGTTTGATAGCTTAAAAAGTTGAGGTTTGTAGAAAAAAAGCACCACACCTCTTAATCCAACTGATTTAAGTCTGAAGCATTTGGTTAATAAATGTTACTTGAAGTTCATTTTGGAATTGCTTAGCAAAATGGAATGAATTGAATTATCACTAAGGAACAGGACAGTTTTACACTACTGCTCAGAAGTTTCAAGACTGGCGTGGTCAAGTCTGTTGAATGTGATAATTCTTGCTGGGGTAAACAAATGAGAAGTGTTTTGAGGTGTTTATTTATAATGCACACACAGAAGTATATCCCAGTGGTTTAAAGAGTGGGACGCATGGTGCTTTACGTCACAGCATGTCATACTTCAATTTACAAAGGGCTTAACTGAGCTATGTCCTGCAGTGCTATGTTTCGCTACAGCTCTGGGGAAGCTCACTTAGATGTTAGGTAAGGGGAGTATTTGCCATACTTTCATGTGGCAGTGCATTCTTACAATGTCTTTTAATGAGTTTTGATTAAACTTTGGTTCAAGAAGAACAAATTGGCTTTTTCATTTCCCCTGTTTATTTCAGTGGTGTAAAAAATGTTTTTCAATATGTTTTTAGACTTCAGAAACTATTATATTACTTTCTTCTTCTGGTTACGTAGTAAATGCTCTGTATACTGCATTTGTAATTGAAGATTGGCTATACATGAACGCTATTTTGTTGTAGAACTGTTGAACTGTTAATCTGAAAATGTACTGGTCTACCAATGAATTTCAGGTGAACTTGTTAGATAAATACCAAGACATTTGTTTGATGCCTCTTTTTGAATAGGAACTGAGCTCCTGCTGTGCTCCCTGGGATTGTGTTTAGGTATGTTTGTCAGTAATCCAACAAACCACTTAATGCCACTGTTTTTCCACATGTTATCTGAAAAAGCCTTTATCTGGCACATGACTCTGAAAACTGACTTTATAGCAGTCAGTGCTGAGGGATGTTGAGAGTATGGGGGAAGGTTGCTGCAGTTTCACTGACCTAGAGTAAATAAATATAATTTACAGTATGGTGGGCCCCAGAGTGTAGGGTTTCCTGATTTCATACAGAAATAAAATGTCCTGGTTTTGGCTGGGATAGAGTTAATTTTCTTCGTAGTAGCTGGTATAGTGTTATGTCTTGGATTCAGTATGAGAAGAATCTTGATAACACACTGATGTTTTCAGTTGTTGCCAAGTAGTGTTTAGACTAAGTCAAGGACTTTGCAACTTCTCCTGCCCAGCCAGCAAGAAGGCTGGAGGGGCACAGTCAGGGCAGCTGACCCAAACTGGCCAAAGGGGTATTCCATACCATGTGACGTCATACCCAGTATATAAACTGGGGGGAGTTGGCCTGCAGGGGGGATCGCTGCTCGGGAACTAACTGGGCATCTGTTGGCGAGTGGTGAGCAATTGCATTGTGCATCGCTTGTTTTGTATATTCCAATCCTTTTATTAGTGTTGTCATTTTATTATTGTTATTATTATCATTATTATTTTCTTCCTTTCTGTTCTATTAAACTGTTCTTATCTCAACCCATGAGTTTTACTCCCCCCCCCCCCCCCCCCCCCCCCCGATTCTCTCCCCCATCCCACTGGGTGGGGGGGAAGTGAGCAGCTGGGTGGTGCTTAGTTGCTGGCTGGGGTTAAACCACAACATAAAATTATTCCCCTAATTTTCTAGGCAAAGGAAGGATTAGAAAGGATTAAGTAGTTCTGGTTCTGAAGGAATAATGCTTTATTCCCTTTGTTTACTAACGCAAGTATCTAGTTTTACCTAGTACCTGCCTGGCATTTGATGGCTACCGCTGAGGCTGAGCAAAGCTGCAGTTGAGTGATGTTTGTTTGTTTCTCTTGATGAGAAGTTTTAGAAAAAATGTGGATAAATGTCTTAATCTGTTACACTAAAATACAAGTTTCCTATATATGTTTTTGAGCCCTTTGAGAGTTGGAGGTTGTTGGGGCAGAAGTAGCAAAACACTAAACAAGGCATCACTCCAAAGAGGCTGTATCTTTTGAAGTTGTTTGGAGTTGTCTCATTGGTGTGGCAGGCAAGTCTCAAGCTGAATGTGACTTGTTTGGTTTTTTCCAAGTAGGTGTTTAAATGTTTTGAAGGACACTTCTGGTGGATCACAGGGGTTTTCCTTCCTTCTCTGAAGTTGGTTTTAAAACTTGCCATATTACTGAATCCTGAGCCCAAACAAAAAGTTATCCATGTAACATTACATTCTAAAAGACTAGTAATAAAATGATAAAAACTTAGATTCATCAAACACCTGTTGCAAAAATATTTAAAACTACTTTTTTTGGGGGGGGGGAAATGTAAAATGTACGTGTAGTTACTTTCACAGAGTTAGTATCTGCATAATCATGAAGAGAAAATAGTAATGTGAAGGTGCAGTCATCTGCTACAGTGGTTCCACTGGCAGTGTGACAGCCTGGTAAATAACTCACACTTTAACCTCTTCTTTTGCCTGCACTCTTTACTTAACTCAGGGCATCAGTTGGTTTGTGATAAATTAAGTGTTGGCATACTCTAGAACAGCACTAATATGTTACATGTGCCACGAAGGACGTAAACTTTATTTAATTGGCTCTCTGGCTCCCTCTGTTCAGAGGGTTTGGTCTGTTTGGGTTCAGCAGAGGCATCCGGCTTGCAAATGTGCAGGCGTGTGGTGTGATTTTTCTGCGGGTGCTCTGTAAATAAGGTGCACAATGTGCTTCTCTGTCCGGGCCTCAACATCCTGAGCGGAGCTGAGGACAGGGCAGAGACGTGGTTTTCCTTGGCCGGTTGTGGGCAGCAGCACTTTGGTTTCATTGAAAGTATGTGACTTTTACACCATGCACCATGCTCTCTAGTAGCTGAATTCCCTGTACAGCTGCTGTGCAGTTAAATACATAACAAAAGCACAGTTGTTGCTGGGATGCAGCTGCCACCACTTCTGTCTGTGCATGACTGCGCATGGGTGTGAAGGGGTTTAGATCCCTTCTCTTCAGGTTTATATGCATCCTTGTTAACAGACTACTTTCACAGTGCTTTTGTTGATCTTTTGGGGAGAGTGTTGAGGAGGGGGGGGTCTTAATGGTGTCTCTGTATGAAACTAGGATGCCAAAAGGTTTTTTTTTTTTTTTTTTTTTTAAATTAATGGAGTTCTAGTTGTTGAGGAATTCAGGTCTACTTTGTGTGAGGAAATGGCACCTGGCTGCATCAGCAGTTGTAGTTCTTTGGATGGTGGAAACAGTTATTTCCCCTCGTCTTTCTCTGCATCAATATTTAGACCTCTTCAGGACACAAAAGAAAATAAGAAATAGAGATTCAAAGGATGAAGTGGCAATTTTCAATTTGTTATAAATAAATACTTAAGTTGAAAACTGTAGAATCTTTGGGGTTTTTTAATACATAATTTTGGTTTCTTCTTAGTTGATGTTGCAGATGAAAGAAACAGAGGTCTGGAAAATAATTTGTCTATCCAGGTATGGGTCTGTGTGGGAGGTCTGAGTTACTCTTCAGGCATTTCAGAATAATTCAGTCCAAATAGAACACTATTAATTTTTTAAACGAAACTTACAAATCTGTTGCATACCAAACGGGTAACTTTTTTTAACTACAGATGCAGACAGAGAGGAAGTAGTTCATTAAAAAGGTTGTTCTTTTATTTTCATGGGGAATTTATGTTTCTTGAACCATTGCAAAACCCATACTAAAATACTTTTCTTTCAGAAAACTTGAAAAAAATGGATTTGGGTCAGTCTGTTTTCTGGGGCCAGTGTTATGTTTCAGTAGATACTCTTTCAAGCTTCAAAGTTCCATTTAGTGTAAATCTTTCTTCAGCTCCTCAGGCTAATGGGCCTTGAATGAAGAGTTGTACTGTGACCTTTTCTGTCCTGTTGAAAAGTGTTGGAAGTTACTCAGTAGGAGGGCATACCTTTTTGCAGCCTTATCTGGTATTATTCAGATGTTATAAAAGGAAGGAATAAGTTTATCTACTTTAAATTCTATATTCCAGAGAGACATTTTCCTTTTAGAAAAGACAGCTGGGAAGGGAGGGACCCAAATAATAGCTTATGATTGTTGAAGCCTCTGTGCAACCATGATCCCTGCCTCTGGTGGTTTGCAGTTTCCTTAGCGTGAGAGACCCAGAAATGTGCGGCCCCTGCAGTGAGGTGGTGGGATGAGGCCAGTATGTCTGCTGCCTGCCTGTGTGCTTGTTACAGGGTGGAACATAGAGCTCTATGTGAAAGCACATTCCTGGCCACAGTGCAGTGCTGGCTTTTCTTTTATTCCCCGATTTCCCTGTGCCGGAGGCAACTGGGCCACCTGGCTGTGTGGCGGAGCAAGGAGGGGAGAGGGAGACTTGGGATAAATTTGTCCACAGACTTACAGATGCTGTGGTGAGGGATCCAGGTGGGCAGGTCGCTCCGGGAATGCATGGCATGTAGCAGGTTTATACAGGAGAGACAAGTGGTGAGAGGCATGAGAGTAACGGTGATCACCAGCTGTTTCTTTTCATGGGAGACATGAATGAGCTCAGCAATAGAAGGGGAAGAGACTGACATTACCTGCACAAGCGATACATAAAGGATGAGGCAATAGCTTCAAAGTCTTGCTGCTCCATTCATGAACTACAGACATAACCTGAGTAGTTATAGTAAAGCCACAGGGAATAACACACTGTCCCTGTGTTGTGGGCTTACCCTGGTAGGCAGCTAAGTCCTGCACACCCTGGTGGGATGGGGGAGCGAATCAGAATGCTAAGAGTGAGAAAACTCGTGGGTTGAGATAAAGACAGTTTAATAGGTAAAGCAAAAGCTGCGTGTACAGGCAAAGCAAAACAAGGAATTCATTCACCACTCCCCATGGGCAGGCAGGTGTTCAGCCATCTCCAGGACAGCAGGGCTCCATCACACGTAAAGTTACTTGGGAAGACAAACTGTAGCTCCAGACATCCCCCCTTCCTCCTCCTGAGCATGCTGCTTACGCTTTTTGTGATCACTTGATGAATGTGTGAGCCAACACAGGCAGGACACAGGAACAACCACAAAACCATGGATGAAATCCAAAGAATAATTTTATTTTCGTTACCTTGCCAACTGGGGGATCCCCGAAGCAGCACCCAGGCAGAGGCACACAAGCAGGGATGCAGGCACCACGGAGCTTGGTCCATGCTAGAGGATTGCCGAACCTGCTGTTTGTGCCTGTATTTTAGGGATTTGCGCAGGCGTAATTTACCACTGTGCTTTGATCTGTCCCACAGCAGGGCAGGAATCTCAAGCATGTTTGATAGGGTGCCTCTAAGTCTATCACAGGCCTATGTTATCTAAACACAGATGTTCTACTTGTCAAACACACAAGATGAAACAGTGAGTACTATGATAGATGCGTTTTTTGACACCCCAGCTGCAAGTCAATTCAGCGTATTTACAGTCCTCCTTGCCAATCTTCCATTATTTTCCCACAATGAACATCTGCATAAACACCATTTGTCTAGACTGATTAAATACCAATGTTACACTGAGTAGTCAGTTTTTAGACATCTGGGCATTCTTGCCTCAAATGTTTTGTCTTGAGTTTCTTCTTGGAGAAAGGTAAGGTGATGGAATGTGGTTTATATTAAAAAAAAAAAAAAAAAAGGCTGGTTCTTTCCAGAGACTGAGAAATGCCAAGATGCCAACGACTCATGTCTTAATCCTGCTTTCTGGTTTATTAGTATGTGTGATCTATGGAGAGCCTGTGTACTTCATGCTAGCGCATGGGTCCTTCTTTTCAAGTTGCAGTCTTGGTTTTTAGCACAGTTCATGCTGAATTCTCACTGGGTCTGACTATCATCTGAAAGTGGAATGACATGTATCTGCCAGGTAAACAGCTCTCTTGACTGCTGACCTGCTGTTTTCTTTGTGTAGGTAGCATAATTCAGGGAGGAGAGGGGTCTTGTTTGGGTGGTAGCACTTAATCCTATTTTCAGAATTTTGGTTAGCACAATGATGGTTGACCAGGTTCCTGCTGATTTCAGGCTTTGGATTGGAATTTACATATTTTACCTTCTTTTAAGATGAGACTAAGATTGGTAGGCAGAGAGGTAATGTCCTTTAACAGACTACTTAGGGGAAAAAATGTTTTCAGCTGTGCAAGCTCTTGTGCAGATCTGGAAGCAGTGAGCTTCAAGCTCCATTCGGTTTGGAAGCTACTTTTCTCCAAGTTCCGCTTGTTTATCAGTTAGACCAGTTAAGTGAGAAGAATAGTTGCCACCTGTCAGGTCATTGTCCCCTGTGAGACAGAGAATGGGATGAACACCCACCATGGAATGTGGATGGGTGAGTTGCATTTCAGGAAATACTTTTAGCATGCAATGAAGCCAACAGTTCTAGAGTCTCTATAATTTTTGATGATCATTGATTAATTTTAGTTTCTAGGCTTGTCATTTGGCAGCTTGACAGAAAAAATTTCTTCCTTGAGGCTTCCACTCAGAGATCACAGATGGCATCTTTGACAGTGAAAAACTTATCTGGCCAGTAATGTTTCTCTCTTTTGAGTTTTTATGTGGGACTTTGTGTATAGTGGTTGTTTCGTATTAGCCACATGTTTTCCACCAGGCGATTTGATATACTGCATGAAATATTTTACATTCAGTGGTAAGTGTAAGTAGCATTCCTGGACTTTGAGGGCTGTATTGGAAAGGTCATTGTAAAAAGTGTTTTTTCAAAAGACTTGAGAAACTGGAGCTGCCACCCGCAAATTCTTTTGGTTCTTAAGTTGAAATCTCTAAAGCCTGAAGGGCTGAAGGGATTATCCTTATCTCATGCATAATGTGGGCAATAACATTTTGCTTATATATTATTGTAGTGCACACAGTAACTTGTAGTCAAGCTGGTTCATCATCATAATTTAAAAATCTACCCATTCTTGATCTGAAAGGTCCAAAGTACCACTTAGTAGAGTGAAATGTCCTCTGTTTTTAAATTTTAACAGGTTAGCTTTGAATAGGAGACTGAGCTAGATGACCTGCAGAGAGCTATTCCAATCCAAGCTACTGTGGGATTGTACATAAGATATTCTGACGATGGTTTACTGTGAGACCACCACATGCAATTTGAAAATACAGTCCGTTTGTTCCTTTTACTCACTTGTCCATTTCAGCATAGGATATATATATATATGTTAGCTAATGAGTATTTCTACAATAATCAGAAATAGACTATGTTCTTAATTTTGTCAGATGTATTAGCTTTGTAATGTTTTGCATCACACGTTAATTCATTTGGCTCCTGTCATTGGTGGTAATCAAACAATATACATCTTCTCTATCCCTAAAACAGGGAGTTGAGAAGAAGTTGTTACATGTGTTCACTAGTGATCAGGGCAGGGAACCTGGAGGGCGGTGTTATGTTTTTGGGGCTACCACATTTGAAAATTATTATTTAGCCACCTTTAAATTTTCAGCTTACAGGCAGTAGGGAAAACAGCCAGCCAGAGATTTGTAAAATCTCTTCTGGGTCAGAATGGTTTCAGTGAGACATTATATTTGGTGGTAGAGCAGTATGTTCAGACCTGAGTTATCGGCCTTCGGGCCAATCCTTTTGCACCAGCCTTGCTGCTGCTTTTGAATGACTTCGACGTGAAAATGGAAGCAGGCCATTCTTTTTATTTACTTCTAATGCAGTTTACAGTGCTTGTGTTTATAGTTTAAAACGATCTGCCAGGTTGAATGTAGCGTGTGAAGGGCCCATGCCTATTCTGAAAGCCTACCTGCTACAAGGAGAAAGGGAATGGGATGGGCAGGGCACGGATGCAGGTCAGGCGGAGCGAGCGAGGCTTGTATGGTGGGGAGGCCTTTCCTTTGCCATGCAGCATGAAGTGCACGCTGCAGTGGTTGGGGGATCTGGGAAGAAGGAGTGCAGCTGTCGTTCTCTCAGCCTCTCTTTTTTTTTTTTTTTTTTTTTTTTTTTAAAAAGGTGGGCAGGGAAAAGAAAAAATCCTTATCTGCTACCAGGAAATTCTACTTTTATCTTAAATTGAGGGAAAACTGTCCTTTAACACTGGGAGAAAAGAGAGAGGTGGTAAAGGTGAGTCTCCAGCTTGGCGTGAGCAGTAATACCAAGAGGTATCACAGGAGGCCAGGCTCAGCGCTGTGTTTCTGGAGCGTGCTGCCTGGGGTTCTCGATGGCTCTGACTGCTGGTGCCCCTGCTCAGCCCTTCGACAGTCCCTGCGTGGCTGTCGCCCAGTCTTGTGGAAAGAAGATGACTTAAACGGGGTCTGTTGGAAGAACTGGGCGGCAGCAGAAATATTACTTCTGGCTCAGGTACCGCTTCTAGTTGGTGGTGTGGTGGGGAAATTAACCTGTGAATAAAATGCGAATTTTGCTTGTGCTGCATGTAATGTAACTGGAGGAGGGAGCGCTCATAGCAACACCTAGCCACATGAGGGTGCTCTTGGGTTTCCAAATCTTGCCTGCTGAGCCACTCAACTGGAACCTGGGAGAGGAGTCTTATCTTGCTTTCAGGGCTTGGGGGGGGGGGGGTAACTGTAGAAACGAGATTTTGCAAAAATCTTTTCCTTCGTGGTGGGAGCCAGAACAATTAGGTGCTTTAATAACATCAGCGCTAAAACATCTAAATGTTCAAATACAACTGATTTGTCTGCCCATCCTGCAGATCAGGGAACACGTACGCGGCAAAGCTGCTGCTTCAGTTTGGTAACTGTGAGAAGATTTTGCAGTTGCCTACTTGAGCACATCACATGCCATTGTACACTTGGTCACATCTAGAGCCAAATGGTGAGATTTGTTCTTTAAACAAGGTCACAGAATAATTTGGCTTGGAAGGGATCTCTGAGGTTATTTGGTCCAGTTCCCTGCTTGAAGCAGGTCCAGTTAGATGAGGTTGCTCAGGGCCTTGTCCAGGTGAGTTGTGAGTATCTCCAAAGATGGAGATTCCACAACCTGTCGTGCACTTGTGCCAGTGTGTGGCCATCTTCATGATGACAAAGTTTTTCTTCCATCTAATTGGAATTTTCCTTGTAACTCATGTCTGTTACCTCCTGTCCTGTCACCATGTGCCTTCAGGAAGAGCTTGCCTCCATCTTCTTTACACTCTCCCCTTAGATAGCTGTAGGCAGCAAGAAACTTTATTTTCTTAAAGCTGAACAAACTTGGTTCTCTTAGCCTCTTCGTGTACACCATGTGCCTCAGCCCTTTAATCATCTTGGTGGCCCACCACTGGGCTCATTCCAGTAGGTCAATGTATTTCTTGTACTTGGGAGCCCAAAACTGAACACGTTACTCCAGGTACAGTCTTGAGGGTATTGAACAGAGAAGGATAAACACTTTGCTCTGTCTGCTGGCCACACACTTGCTCGGCTGTACAGCCCAGTAAGTGATCGGCTAGCTGCCTTTGCCACGAGGACACACCACTGACTCGTGCTCAAATTGTTTGCCAGGCTATCCTCCACTAGTCTACAAAGCTGCTCTCTCATCAGTCAGCCCCCTGTGCCTGTACTGTGGTGTGTGGTTACTCCTTCCCACTGAGCGATAGCCCTGAACTTCATGGTATTCCTGTCAGCCCGTATTTCCAGCCTAAGATCCCTCTGAATAGCAGTGCTGTCCCTCAGTCTATCATGCGCTCACTCTAATTTGGTATCATTCATGAATTTACCATCATCCAGGTTGTTAATAAAAGATGTTAAAGAGTGTTGGCCCTAGTATTGATCACTGGGGGCTGCTTTGTAAACTGGCCATAAATTGTATGTTTTTCCTTTGAGAGGAAAAATTCTTTGAGCCTGATGATCCAGCCAATTTTCTACCCTTTTTATTGTCCGCTTTCCAGTTGATATTTTGCTACTAAGGATACTGTAGGACACTGTCTACAGCCTTGCTAAAGGCTCTGTAAACAGTATCCACTGCTCTTCTCTTGTCCCTAAAGCCAGTCATCTCATAATAGAAAGCAATCAGGTTGGTCAGGTGCAGTTTGCCCTTGGTAAATCTACGTTGGCTGTTCCTAGTGGACTTCTTCCATAACCATCCCAGGGATGAGGTTAGGCTGACTGGCCTGTAGTTCCCCGGATCCTCCTTCTTGAAGGTAGGTGTGATTTTTTTTTTCTTTTTTTTTTTTTTTTTTTCTTTCCCTGCCTGCAGTGATAGGGAACTTCTCCCAGTCACCATGACCTTTCAGAGATGATAGAGCAGCCTTGCAAAGACATCAGCCTGCACCCTCAACACCCTCAGATGCTTCCCATCTGTGTGCCACAACTCGTGTAAATCCATTAATTTAGATGCTCCCAAACTCCTACTTTCCTGTTCTGTGGGAGCTGCTTCACTCCCTCAACTTTGCTAGTAGGGCTCAGGAGCTGTAGGGGGCAGACCTTACCAGTGAAAGCTCATTAAAGCATTATTAATGTAAGAAGGCAATAGGTAAGTTTAAAGCCACGGTGAGAATTAGTTGTCTGGCTTTCATTGTGATATCCTGCTTAGCTGCTTGTCTGATATCTTTCAGTTTCTGTAAGCAAAACAGGTGAGAAGAGAAACAATGATTTTCTAGATGATGGCCAAATTGCCAGTTCAGTGCAAAAGGTATAAGTAGTGAAACATTTAAAGGGTAATTCAACTCCCCACAGACTTCAGAATAAACTTTCAAGCTGAGGTGCTTTTATTTGTTAGTACATATGCATTGATAGCTCACTTTTTTTTTTTTGTAAGTGGTTTGTAATGCTGGATGACACGGTGTGTGCTTAAAGAAGTGCTGTTGCCCAGCGCTGCCTGCTCAGACATAGTGGATTGTCTAGACAGCTTGCTAGGGAAAAACAGTTCTGGCTGCAGCACATTTTTAGGATCTTGTTATAGATCCTGGCACATCCATGTTTTGTAGATTTCATGTCTTTTTAAAGAATGTTATCTTTGCCTTTATGTAAGTGATGTAGAATCAACAGTTTAACACGTGAACACATCATCAGAGTCAGCACATCAAGAGATAACTCTGTCCTGTACAGGAGGTGGGGGCATAGCTTGCACTCAGTTTCTGCTGCTGACTCTTGTACATGGGCTCCATATGAAAGACACACATCCTGTCACTTTGGAAAGCCGCTCGTCTCCTATTTTGAGGCCCTGGGGGCATCGTTTGCTTAGAGCTTTTGCTTCTGTCTACAGTTTGTCTTAGTCTGTTAGAAATGAGCCTACTGAGATAACCATACCCACTGCAGTATATGGAGTGGGAGGAATGGACAATGAGGTGACCCAAAGTCTAGTACTTTGAAGTGCTGAGCTGGGTGGCAGCTCTCACTTGGTCCCAATTAAAATGGTGTTACAAGGGGCTGGTGTGACAGTAGGATGTCTGAGCTGACGTACCGTGCTCAATGGAACTGTATGTGGAGGTGATGCTCAAGGTACAACCTGATTGTTGCACTCAGTCTGATTTATTTTTTCACTGCATTTTATGTCCTATATGTTTTATTAGCCTTCTTTTATTTAAAGTGCACTGGGAATATGAACTTACTAGTTTCTACTGAGCTAGAAATAGGGAATATATTTAATAAATCTACGTTTCTGAAGCTCTTATTTATAAATAATGATATGTTAACAAGACATTTCTTTATGCTGGATATTGAAAGGCACTTATCGCTGAAGCATCAGTGTTTTGCCGTTTTCATTGCTGTATCAAGGGAAAACAAAATAAAACCTTTTCTATTTAGATGCAAATACCATGCTTTTAACCTGTAATGCACCACACTGACCATCCTTGACTGAAAACAATTAGTGATAGCTTTATTTTACTGAAAGGTTCCCACCTTCCCCCCACTGCACACTCCCACTTTGCAAGCAGTGATGCACCAAAGAACATTTATTGGAAAAGGGTTTTCAAGCCCTAGGTGGATGTTTCAAGTGAGAAAGAAGAAAGAGCTTTGCTACACTCCAGTTAGCCAGTCCCTCTGGGCTGTTCGCTTTTGGGAGACGACGCGGGAAATTCCATTATATGTCCCGGCTCTGAAGCAGGAAAACTAAGCAGCGGAACCTAGGTGCTCTGTATCCGTATCCCATGGGAGCGCTAAGCAAGGATGAATCAGGGCAGGGGGCTTAGGTGCTCCTGCTTTCCTCTATGTTCTTGATCCCCTGTTGCCGTCACAAAAAGGATGCGTACAGTCGGCTCTGTTTTGCCCTCACCCCCCATTTAGTTTGTGTCTGCCTCTGCCCCTGACTGCTTCTAGCCTTTTAAAGACTGGAGCTGAAGCAATCCAGTTAGGCTATAAGCCGGTATCATGGCACTCACATGGGATATGAGAGACTGAGGTAGAGGTTCTGGCTTGCAGAGGTAACTCGGAGTGTATCAGTCTGAGCAAAGCGGCTCTGATGGTCCCTGGGGAAGCCAGGCTCCAGGCAGGAGCGAGGGGTCCCAGTGGGAGCCTGAGGCAAGCACGCTAGCCCTTAGGCTGTTCAGGGACTCGGGTTCCCTGTCTTTGAATGAGCATATCTGAAAGAGCGTGAGTCCTCCTGACTTGGAACGGAGAAACCTCTGAAACCGCAGTGTTTCCCCTAAAAGAAAAAGGTTTGCTGTCTGGTTCTACCCTTGACTCCCCACGTCGTCCACAGAAGCTGAAGGCAGGCCAGTCTCTCTCCATTGATTGATGGCAAAGGGCCTGAATCCCTAGCTCAGGCTAGCGGATTGGACTCGAGTCTGGTGGGATGGATACTGCTCTCTGTGGTGCCGAGAGCAGCACTGCATCATGGAAAGCTTCCCTCTGCCTTACTAAGTGTTGCTTACTAATTTTCTCTTGCGACAGTACGTTCGTAGTTGCCTTTATGTTTATTTTTTTGAGTCATTTTTTATGAACCTGCAGGCCCAAGGCATGCTGAAGAACAAAAACCAAACAGCCCTCTGGTGTGAATGCCAAATTGTCACTTCTGATGTTTGGCAGTTAACAGGTGCCCAAAGAATGACTTACAAATGCTGAAGAAATTTGTTTATGAATTACTCATCCGTTCCAGTGTGTTGGGGAGATGGGCGTTGTTACGGAAAACGGCATAGACCTTGGCATTTAGTGTGGAGGCTGTTTGATGGGAATGCTGCAGTAGCAGAGACTTGGCCTGTGTATAGAATTTAACAGCTGAACACTCCTGCTCTACTTTTGACAATACAAGAGATTTGTTTCTTCTGAACTCCATGTTGTAAGTATCTTTTTCCTGTGACCATACTCTCTCTCTCATCTTCACTGAGACATGATAGTCAACTTTCAAAGATAGGCAGTACATCACCCTCCCCACCCCCCAGCTTGATACTTTTTACTATTGCATGCACCCTAAATAGATTATTTCAGAAGAGGTGATTACATTAGATATTGGGACCAATTATTTAGACATTTAGTGGTGTGACAGTGCAGTGTTCAGCAGCGCTGGCTTACAGCTACGTTCCAGTTCACGGCCTGCACTGCTGGAGGTTGTACAGGACGTTGTGTCAAGGGAGAGACAGGATTAAGGTGGAAGGATTTTTTTGCAAGCCATATCAGTTCCTGAATTCACCTCAGAGTCTTGTCCCACAGTTGTTCCTGCTTTAAGGCTCAAGCCATCTCCCTTTGACTTCCAAAGACTCCAGTTCATTGAAGCTGTGATGAGGAAGTCTTACATCGTAAAAGATTTTTTCCTCTTGTCTTTGTGAGCGTGGTTGGGTTTGAAGCTGCCTTTGCAAATCATGATTTAAATTATCAAGCAAAAAATATGGGAATAAAATAAATTATTTTGTATCTTTCATTTACTAAAGAAAGCTTGGTTCACACGGTGATGTGTGTGGCAATATAGTCATTACGCTAAAATAGGTTCTGTTGCTGATGAAGGAAATGTAATACCTATACATTTTTGTAGTAAAGTACAGCATAGTATGTGATACATTTTTTATCATGTTAAAAATACATTAAATGTTTATGTATTAGATTACTTTTACTTGTAACTTATATCAAGCCGTTGTGGTTGAAAATTGATTTCAAATAGAAATGCGGAATAACTTATTTAAACTTAAAAAATGTAAATAAACTGCAGTGTTTATACTGAAGGTCCATTTTGTGGAAGCATGCTTTTTGAAAAAGCCAAATAAAACAGGTATTATTTTTAGGTAGCTTTTAGTAAAATTAATTTACTGCTTTTTTATCTGGTCATCTCATCCTTTTATACTCTCAGTCACTATTCAAAGACACAGAACAAAGCAGGTGTTAACTCAGCTCCCAATCAGGTTCTTATTGTTTGAATAAATGAGATATTTTTATTAAGCTAAACTGAAAAAGTAAAAAATTGTTCTTGCAGAAGCAGGCAAAGCTTTATAAGCTCTGGTTCCAGTGCATCAGCCAGTAATTCTTTAGATTTAGTTTTTGACTTGTTAAAGCTATGAAGTAGATGCTCAGTGATTTAAATGAAATTAATAGATTGGCAAACATAGGCCTCATTAGTGTGCATACTCACATTTTTAAATATTAATTTGTTTTATTTTTCAGAGTAAATGTTTTTAACTTCAAAATTTTACCTTGTTACTAAAAGAATTATATGCGGTCTCTGTCTACATGAGGAGATGACATAATACTGAGTGAGGTTGGGGAAGAAAGGATGTAACTTAGCTGTTCATGAGAAGGTTCTTCCTGCATCCTCTTGAATCAACAGCAGAAAAGGTGTAATTTTTCGGTGAATCATGAATTTATGGTGAGGGTCAGGGTGTATGCAGTCTCCCTCCAGACACTCCGATTGCTAGTAATCGGCATGTTTCCCTCCTTGTGGAGGGAACTATATCACCACTATTCCTGAAGTTATGAACGTCTCCTTTCATATGCATTTATTATGTGCCCTACTTTCTCTTTGCTCTGTGATCAGTATGCATTACATCTACTGCATCGGGATCCTATGTTCCCTCCCATGGGTAGGGGAAAAAATCCAAACCCCAGAATTCAGTTCTGGCAGATTTATTTTTACTTGCATTGTACATTTAAAAAAACGGGTCTTGTTCATCCTGGACGATTCCATGGAGACGCAGAAACTAGTGAAAGGAAGACAGATCCTCAGTATTTCAGGGAAACATTTTTTATTTTTAATAGCTGCTTAAAGCTGTCTTTTTTACTATTACTCATTGCAACTCAAAAGCCTGATGAGAACTTGGTAGATGCAACATTTTAAGTATTCAGAACATCACTGTTTCTTCGCTTAAGGTATATGAGTTTCAGGATTTTTTTCCCATCAAAATCAGGGCCAATACTGCTGTTTCTAAAATACATAGACTGCTTTGGTTTTTATACACACTTCAGTAGCCTTTGCAAGCTCACTGCATTTTTTTGTGTGTGCATGTGCATAGCTAATCTTTAAAATTTGAAGTCTATCTTTATATTCATGATAATAAAAATTTTGCCATCCGCTCCTTACTTAAAGTGACTTTTTAGTAGGCTGCTTTGTAAATGTCACAAACTGTGCAGTTGTTGCTAGGTAATTTTTTTTTTTTTCCCCCTTTTTATCTCCAGTTTGTATAGCCTTTGAAAAGAAACGGTTGCTGGTCTTTAAATGCTCTGCTTCCTCTTGCCCCCATTTTTTTTGTCCATTTATACAAACCACTAAACACTTGAAATGACTCCTTCCTTACATTAAGGTTTTATACTGCTGCCCTTTCTTGTCTTTGCGCCCCATGGCATGTAAAAATCAGGAGCAGTTATTTCAGAAGATGTCTTTGCTTTAAATTTTGTACTGTGTCTTCAGAAGTGCTATTTACTCCCTCGTGCCTTTCTTCACCCCCTGTTGGGAGTAGGTTGTAGTACAAGAACAAGTAACTGCACTCAAGGAATAGAGCAAACTTACTATTGAAATGGCTTAAAGTAGTCTTATCCACAAGTTCCTTGTTAAATTTCTGTGTACAGTAGGTGTCAAAGAACTGCTCAGTCTTTGAAGAACTTTACTGTTTCTTCACAGAAGAACATAGAAATTTAATGAGGAATTTGTAGATAGGACTATTCAGCAGCTTGTTGTTTATGGTTCACCTGTCATCGTTCTCTGTGTCCCCTGCACTCCTGAGTACGGGATGTGCAAGGGACACAGCAATGGAAGGCAAATCCCTGTATCACTCACCCAGGAACAAAAGGACACTACCCTGTGGTGGCAAAGTCATCTCACCGGTGAACACTGCCAGTGCCCTGTCTTCTGCCTGTTTTCTTGTGGAGTTTTTTTTTGTTGTCCTTTTTAAAACTAATTATATTTATAAAGGGGCATAACAGCCAAAGTCTTTTGCCTCCAGCAGTGGCAGGGTGCCAGGATGTTTGGCAGCAATGCCAGCCTAAGATATTCCTGATCCTCTTTTTTCTTTTTTTCCCCCCACTCATTCTTGCCCCCTCAGTTGTACTGACAGAACAGTTTGTGGGATTATGTTTTGAACCAAATAACTGAACAGATCTGGCTTAAAATGCAGGCTTGTTCTTTTTTGTGTGTAAAATCTTAAAAAAAGAAAAGCCCACGTTTTGTGGCTTCAATGAGAAATGCTTCAGGGAGCTAAACAGTTGTCCTGCTGTACCTTGAGGGGGATGAGAGGGGCTTAAACTTCTGATGGGAAATGTGAACAATTTGTGAATGCACTCCTGTATTGCCACCAACAGACAGAGCAATTTTCTTAAATCTAGTACCATTACCTTCTTTCCAGATCTTGAAGATACATTGACTATGGAGCATTAAACTGCAGACACAAGGTATTCAGAAACTGTGGTATTCAGAAGTGTGTCTTGTATAACAACCACTGCCTGTGTCAAAGCAGGGATTTATCTGTGGTCAAACTAAACAGCTGAGGAGTTGAAGGGGAAGTTCTGTTTCAGGGTAGCTCTGTCTCACTTGGCTTCTCCAGTTACAAGTACTGTAATCAGTAAGGCGGTCTACGAGCACTCAGGTGAAATTCTGTACTGGTCTCCCTCCCTGTAAATTCTTCCTGCTAATGCAATGACGTAACTTTTGTGGAAATTCCTCCTGTTTGGTCACTGTATACAGTAATTTAGATCTTCACAATTTGGAAACTTGTTGTTGTAAATAGAGGGAGTTTAGTTTAAAGGTTGTGAGAGAACACCGCAGGCATGTAGGTTCTGGAAAACCTTCAGCTACCAGAAGTCCGTTTTTTTTCCCCTTTCCCTAGAAAGTCATATGGAGATTGAAATTATTCCCAGCTTCATTTACCTACTTTTTTTTTTTTTTTTTTTAAAGTGGATGAATTTCCATAGTCAACTTTACAAATGTCAGTATGCTTAAATGATGTTTATGGTAGCAAATGAGAAATTACAAGTCGAGATTTTTCTGCTACTGCTGGGCAGAAATTTGTGAATTGATTGTTGGGGGTAAGGGTTGTCACTGGTGAATGGTCACATCTTCACAAACATGCACATAAATTATTTCAATGAATTTGGTCAAAATTGTTCGTCTGGAAAGGACAGAATTTATGCTGAGAGGAGGCACTTCCTGACCTGACTGGGCAATAGCCTCATGACAGGGTGCTCCCTTAGGACGTGGAAAAACATAGGCAGAAAGTCCTTAATTCAAATCAGAGATGTTAAAAATTTGAACTTATTTCCCAAATCCCTTCTGTATGTTTGCCTCTCTCTTCATCCTCCCCCAGATTTTCCAGAGTCTTGTTTCTGTTCCAGCATGGAACAAAAATCCAGAAATACCAATTTCTTTTTTTCAAAACGGGATGCTTGTTCACCAGCCTACCCCATTATTCTCAACTACAACAGATATTTGAAAGGAAGCCCTATGAAATGGAGTAGATTGTGCAGTCATTTTGAGATACTAGCAACCTTGTAATGCAGTTCAGATCATTAAAGAAAACGTCTGACATTTTCATGTGTGTAGCAGGGACTGGGCAGAGGAGAGAGGCAAGGGAAAAAAAGAGCAGAAAGCTTTCTACAATTTCCTACAAGCTTGTGATGATTTTGAAACGTTAAACTATCAATACTAAAATGGGTCATTCTGAGGTTAACTGAGGCAATTGCCAAGAGATGTTTAGCAGGCCACATAACATTATTTTAGCAAAGGAAGCAGCTGTACAAGGCATTATTCTGTTCGGATGCTAAATTAATAGAGCCAGTTTGGGGGCTAGAATTTGTCTTGGCTGGTGGTGGGTTACCTAGGAAACAAGGATTAAACTCCCCCCCCCCCCCCCCCCAATCGTAAATGAGGAAAGAATTTTATATTTTTAGGAAGAGTGTTTAACTTTGTGTTGTATATATACTTACACATGCATGTATGCGTGCCTGAGTTCAGTATCTGAAAAAAAAAAAAAATTACATACATGCGTTCTTTTTGTGGTGTCTTCACAATAGAGGAGATAGGGTCTCAGGTATGTCAAGCTCAGAGAAGGCTGAAAAAGAGAGAGATCATTTATCTTTAGGCAAGTTACTGGCTATTCAGCATTTTCCCCAGAGATCTGCAGTTCAAAAGCAGGGTGAAGTATTACCTGACAGGTACTTCCAGAGTTTCTGGGAGTAACTTGCTGTGTTACACATGCAACTTGGCATTGTCATCCCTGGCATGGTGGTATCTTAGGCAGCCTGCATCTGGGCTAATGCACAGCTTGCTTCTGTAATATTCAGAAGAACTTTTATTCATCTCTTTAATTGCAGTCTTTGAATGAGAAGGAGTATGGTAAGTGCATATTGTTTCTAATATTATAGTAGTCTTGGTATCTTCTGAGGCTTAAACTTTAAAGAATAAGTTTCAGTACTATTCAAAATAAATTAAACTGTTTTCATAGAGAGTTTATAACTCCAACTACAAGAATTTGGAGCCAAGGCTGCCTGCTCTGCAGTGCTTAACTTACTCCAAAGACTTTTTAGTCTTTTGTTTGGAGGCCTTTGTGTACTGCCTGGTAGGGCTGTGGGTGATAGCTTAGATACACCATGCTGAGGAGAGTGTAAAATATTGTTAAAACGATTGTAAAAATAGTAACTTGGTACTACACGTTCTTCTTGCTGTGACATTCTCATCATTCCTGCTTAGCTTACTGTCAGAAAAAGAAGTCTCTTTCTATAGTTAGCATAGGAAGGCGTATCTAGCCAAAAGAAGAGTGAGCTTGGCTCTAATCTGCCGCCTCCATCATTAGCGCAGTTGGTAGCAAAGGCCTTACTTCAGAGCTGTGCTTGCAGGTGAGGGGTTGGGGGATTTATTTCCTTATTTCGACTTGCTTTGGGATTTTTGATGCTCTTGGCGTAGGAGGTGAGCAGAATTGGGAGTGTTTGTATTGAAAGCATTGGCTGCCCAGAGACATCAAAACACTGCTGTGGTGCTCCCTGGACTTCCCATTTCACTCCCGTGCTGTGCCTTGGGAGGAGGACTTCCTCCTGAAGTCCATGCTCGCTCTGTCTCATGGGGTTTCTGAAGCTGTTGATGCTGCTTCCACTCCACCTTTCAAATACATATCTTATTTTCTGTAGCGCTAATTCCTTTGGGTCACAGCTACCTCATTGCAGTGGCTTTCCTAGCCCCATGATCTGCCTAGTTATTAGGCTGTTCTCCTTCATCAGTCATCTTGTAAGACAGTGACTAAGAATAACGGTCAATACATAGGAATAGACAGAGGAGAGACTTCTTGTGTGCTGAACAGGCAAAAGTAGCAGTAACACAGTACATCATTTCAGTAGTGATGTTACTGAGGAGGTGAATCTTCACAGAGGAAATACAGTCCTATAACTACGTTGATTTAGGTATATCTAGGCTTAAGCTAAGTGCCTTGCCCTAGTAGCAATATTGGTACCTATCTGTGGTAGTGGTTGTCTGTCTTTTTTCTTCTAATCTTACTGGCCCGCTCTAAGAGTACAGACCTGGTGTTTTCTCTCAGCTGGACTTGGGAAGAAACCAGAGCTTGCATGGCATGTGTTGCACAAGGTAAGTTAGTAGGGGGTTGCAAGTGTACCCTGTGCAAGATTCCCTTGAAAGCATCTGCCATCTGGAGAACTCCAAGAAATGTCCTTGCTTTGGAAGAGCCTAGTCTGGAGTACATTTCTGCGGGCTTTTTTGGGGGGGGAGCAGGGAAGGAGTTTGCTTTTGGCTCACCCAAAATTGGTTACACTCGTTTTGTGGTAATGTGCAGAGACGGCTGGGCTGAGCTGTCCTGCTGCGTGTGGATTTCCCAGCTCAGTTGGCGTTCGCCAGCAGTCTCTGAGCCCAACAGTTGGAGCCTTGTTCACAGATACCATACTTGCTAAAACTTCCGCTGTAATAGAACAAAAAAACGTTGTTCTCCCCTGCTTGCTTTTATAATTTTCCTTTCTTTTTAATGCTTATAACATTAGCAGTTGCACTGTGAGGAAAGGGTATGTATGTGTATGCAAGCATATTTAGGTGTATATGTAAACACACACACAAATTAAAATTTTGACAGGGTTGGTAACAGTGCAGCGCAAGTGATATAAACAATTCTGCATCCTTTTGTAAGACAATGGAAAACGTCGAAGATGAGTTAAAGGTCAACCTAATTTTGCGGGTTTGTAGAACTGCAGTTTTCTCTAAAATGTTTTTTTTCTCTTTACTGTGAGACTACCATAAACTGAAGCTGTGTACAAAGCAAATGACACTGCAGGTAGCAGAGCAAAGGGTGTCAGCTGTACAGGAGGTGCCCAGGGTATGAATATTTTGGTTTAGTTTTCATTCTTACTTGTCCTCTGTGTTATTAGCAGCAGGGGTAAAACTTTCAGACTAAGTATAACTGTTTAATTGCTGTTCTTTAAGGTTCACAAAATGGTCAATATAGCTGTTATTGCTAATTATCTCTGGTCAAGACCACTGTGCTAAGTGGTATTCAAAGATTTCCCTTAAACCAAAGGCTATAAAATCAGGGAAGTAGCAAATTAATGGGAAAGGCAGAGTGCTATGAAATAGAGTGTGGATTGTTTGACTATTTTTATATATACCAGTGCGTTTGTGTGTGATTTTTTTTTTTTTTTTTTAAGTAGTTGTAACTAACATGTGTCTCTTAACCTTGCAATTACTAATTCCCTTTGGTGAGGAGGTAGAGTGGACCTCATAGGACCTGAAGGGGGAGGGCGGAGCAGTTGCTGATGCTTAGAGGTATGTTGTGCTCGGGGACAGTATGGAAGATGAGTGAGAAGTCCAGAGCGGGGGACAGTGCTGGAAAATTTCAGCCCACTTATGTATAATTTTTTTGAGAAGGATGAAGAAGAGTGGGTAATAACCCTGATGGTGGGGAAAAACATGAACCTGATGTGACAAAACAGAGACCTAGTATAAGAGATTTTAGAAGCTGGTGTCATCACATACAATGAGGCAAAGAAAACCAAGGCAAGTACTTGCCTTCGGGCTACAGCAGATGACTGAGGGAGACAGGGATAATGTTGATGTAGAGGAGGTTTTATCAGACTTGAGCTTCTAATCTCAGGTGTGTAACAGTCCTCCACCAAGTATGAAAACTTCCAGTGAGCTTTGTATGAATCTTCAAGGTTTATTTGGGTCAGGCTTTCAGCCTTTTTCTCTGTAATTAAGATTTGCCATTTTTCCCCTCTCCCATGAAAATCTACTGGTTACTTTTTGTTAATTAAAGGACTTTGTACTGGGGCTTTAAGGAGAGTCAAATACTAAGAGGATTGGCCCTATTGAAACTCTGACATCAGTTTAGATGTGGCCAAGGAAAGGCACTGTACAGGCCAAAGGATGTCAAAAATGGATTTCATTAAATGACAGTGATTTGTTTAGTATAGGCTGGGGTGATATTTTCAGAAGGTTCAAGACCCTCTGGAATATTTTACTCCCATCTTAGACGTGCTAGAGAGGAAGAAGTGACAGTGTTTGGGTACTACCCAGTGTGAAGGCCACATGACAATGGCCTGTAGATGGGAATGCTGTAAGGTAAAGGCACATGGAGAGATGTTCAGGTACTGGGGTGACAGGGTTGTGCAGGTACTTGAAAGTACACAGAGATGCAGAAATTTGTAGGTCACAGGCCTGAAGGAATGGAGATGGAGAATGGTGATACTAGCATCTTTATAGAGACTATGCAAGGTGGTGGATGCCTTATTTTTTTTTTCAAAAGAAGAGTGATTTGGATCAGAGCCAGAAGGTTTTGGTGCTAAGCTCTCATTTCTTCTCTTTTGTACCATGGGTGAAACATAACAAGTCCCTTTTCAGTCCCAGTGAGTGTAAAAGAAATGCTGGCTTCAGACAGCATTTCTATCACTTCTTAAAAAGGAAGAAAGAAAATCTAAATGTATCAGTTCTCACTGTCTGTCTCTAATGCTGCTTCCTTCTTTCTGGAAGGAAAGAAGAAGGTGCCTAGCTGGATATGTAGTTGATGAGAGAAAAAGTTACAGATCGCCCAGTAATGGTCATGCAGAGCCTTCCCGCTCTTGTCACCCCAGTTATTTCTGGGTGCCCTGTGGAGTATGCAGGAATTTCAGAACAGAGGATTGGCGAAACCCACCGGCTGGCTGGGAGCTGCTCGGAATGAGCAAGGTGGGGAGTGCTAGCTAGCGTGCTTCTCTGTAATCCTGCTGCTGTTTTGAGATGAGGCATCTGAAATCAGGATTGCCAGGGAGACAGATAACGCCTGAGGCAAATGCCTGAGGATTTGCTGCAGCTGGAGGACTGCAAGTGTAAAAGTCTCCTTTTCAGAATCCACTGCCTGGGCCCCACGTCCTGTGGCAGGTGCCTCCCAAGTCCTCTTCAGAGGATGTGGCAAAATTTATTTAGTTTAAGATGCTACTGCTGAGTGCGGTACCCGTGTGTAGCTTAGAGCACTCAAGGTATGAGAGGTCTGAGGTAATTTCTCTTGTGAGCCTGGGGATACAAGTCTGCATCTTCCAGCTGTCCAAAGAGTTGCCCTTGTTGCCAGGCTGGGATGAGGATGGGCATTGTATCTGCCTGCTGCTCAGAGCTGAACCTCTTTTACAGCAGAGCCCGCAAGCTTCTTGAGACAAGAAAAAGAGCAAGTGAGGGGCAGCCTGCCATGCCGTAGCCTGGTGTTTAAGACCCACAGGCAGAGCAGAGAGTTGTAGGTTCCGGCTCCTGCAGCCTCAAATTGTGTGTACATTTTACAATAAACAGACGATGGATAATAACCTGAAGTAATTCCCAGCCGTGACTGCATTTTGTAACTGTTCCAGGTTGGCTGAATTGCCATTATCAGGCTCTTTCACAGCCCTCAGGTTTTGGATTCCAGTGTTAAGGGAGGCGTTGGACGTCTGACTGCTGGGGCTGGACTCCTTTGATTGTGTGCAGAAGTAGGCTGTGACAGAACAGTCAGGTCAGGTGGGCAGGCACTGCGGTCCAGAGTTAGAGGATGGAAATTGGAGGTTCTCTGAACAGCACTGCAGTCTCCCAAAGCACAAGACTTAGCTGTAACCCCGGGGGAGGAGGATTAACTACCCAGGCATCTGTTTAGAAAGGCACTCAGGAGTAGAGACTGTCCAGCATGCTCTTAGAATGAGGTAGTGGGCAGTGTTTTTTGTATAGGAGGTCCAGAGTTTGATTATCGGAGGCAATTTGGGTGAATGGCTATGAATTGGTGGTGTTTATGAGCAGGAGGGAGCACAGTAAAATAAAACCAGTAGCCTTCATAAGAAGGAAAGAGTTCATTTCCTTGATGAATCTATACAAAGGGCTCAAATGCAAACTCTCCCACCTTGCAAAGACAGGGAATGTAAATAGCAAGCTCTTCATTGACCTCAGATGCAAGAAGGAGCCAGACAAAAAGTGGGAACTAGGTCAGATGGCTAAGGCAAGTACAAGTGAATGTAGCACAAGGGTGCAGGTACAGAATTAGAAAGGTCAAAGTACAAAATAAGATGCAATGAGCAAGAGAAATTGAGAGCTACAGTAAATAATTTTTAGGATGTCAAAGTCTTTGCTTCAGTTTCCCAAAAGGAACTAGCATGGTAGCTGACTTGGTATAAAATGCTTCTTGACTAAAAATAATGTAACTGTTTGGACCTCTGTGTCATCCTTAAGTGAAAGTTAATACTGTGGACTCTTCTTTGTGTCACTTGGCATCTATCCCACACCAGAATCTTGAATTTACTACTTGCATTTTGGCCTGACTAGTGCTAACCATGGTTATTTGCAATGCTGTCTCTGCCTGCTTTACATTTTTCGTATCTGACATGCAATATGTCTCCCAGAGGAGGTCTTTTAATCTCATCTTTCTTCACCCTCAAGCTGTGTAGACTTTTCTCCAGTCAGTGCACAAAGAACCTACTGAGCTGCTCCTTCCCCCAGCATCAATAGGATTTTCCAACATAAATCTCTCATCTATCAATGGATTAACATGTTTAAAATGCAACTCACTGAGTGGATTAAAGAGCTCAGGCATGTGTAATAAGATATAGTACCTTTCACTGCAGTAATGCCGGTTTGGATCAATCCAGGACGTTAGTGACTGGGAGTTACCATTTGAACCATATCAACTGAGTATGGTTATAAACTTGTGTCATGAATTTCTCTCTGGGCGGGATGGGGAGCTTGTGAATGGAGTCAGCTGTGCAAGCAGTGCCTTCCCATTTCAGGCAATAGAAAGATATGCATCC
Source organism: Aquila chrysaetos chrysaetos (assembly GCF_900496995.4). Classification (NCBI taxonomy): domain Eukaryota; kingdom Metazoa; phylum Chordata; class Aves; order Accipitriformes; family Accipitridae; genus Aquila; species Aquila chrysaetos. The sequence continues at coordinate 25,612,494 of NC_044021.1, read as the reverse complement.
AGATTTAACTTGGACAGATTTTAAGACATTTGATAGAAAAAAATTGTGGTGCAGTGGGATTTCTTGTTTTGTCCTTTTAAAGAAAAGGGATGATGTTTGTGGGGGTGTGGGGAGCGGGGCAGAAATCCCAATATCGTCCTTATTATTCATAATTTTCTTCAAATGTGAATAACGTTTGCAGTATTATTTATAACTTTGTTCAGTTCTGCACCTCAGATGGCATGGCCCAGGGCACTGATTGGTGTCCTCTGGCTATCTTCTTGGGACAGTTGTGGCTGTATCTGCCTCTCCCCTCTGCTGCAGATTGCTCTGTATGGAGGGGGATGGGACTGGTCTGCACACACACTTGGATTTTGTTCTGTTTTTAAACCCCCCCCCCTTTTTTTTTTAAAGGGACAATTCCCTTTTGTTTTTAAGCATTTAAAAGCCTTTTTTTGATGTACCTGTCACAGTACTCAGCACAACCAACATTTTTTTTCTTTGAAAGTATACAGCTCCTATTACAGAACTAATGGACCCCCTTGAGAAGGGAGCCACTTGGAAAAATGAGTCACAGTTTATTTCCAAATCTTGAAGTGATGGGTATGTGATTTTTTTTTTTTTTTTTTTTTCCCTCTGAATTTTTGAAACCATTTGTCAGAGAAGATAAGCTTCAGCCTTGGTTAAAAAGAAGCAATCATGTGGCAAAACAGTTTAGCAGTTCAAGTAAGGGCCAGAGAAACTACGACCTGGATGAAAGGTCAGGTATACTGTTCTCTACCTTTTTTTTTTTCTTCTTTTTCTTTTTTTAAAGTCCAGTCATTCTTTTACTTCTTCCTGGAAGTAGTTAGTAATGCAGAGTTTGGTGATGGGTAGTGTCCTGAAAAAGACATCTGGGTTTGGAAAATACATCTGTTACACAATTGCTAATTGCTCTGCTTATTGGATTGTTTTTAAAATGTTCAGCTGTTTTTCTGTAAGGCTATTACCAAGGTTATGATTGGTCTTATCTTATTTTGTCTGTCTTTCTTGCCTTTCATTCTTTCTGTCTTCCTTTTCTTTCTTTCTTGGAAACATTACCAAGCAAAATCTATAGCAGAAACATTCTAGTTTCTTGCTCATAACCTAGTATAGTGAAATGAAGACTATATAGCATCATGATAGTTTTGAGCAAAAGAGAATCTCAGTCTCTTTCCTGTGCTAGTAATTAACTCTCCTGCCTCAGTTGAAGTCCTGTTTCACATGATAGTTTTCTCATCTATGTATGTTATTATAATAGAAATAATACTTAAGATTATCAGACAAAAGGTGATGAGTAAATTATCATCATTACCAGATTTCTTGGCTGCCTAATACTAGGTTCAGGGATGTTACATATACTTATATGAATGGAAATAGAGTTCAGTGCAGCAGTACTGAATACGCACATGAGGAGCTGGCATAGCAGGAGGTAATTGCGTGTTTAAGTGTTTGCATGGGTCCGTGGATTTTGTAGCGGGCCTTACAGTAGCTGTGTGAATGTTGACTTTTTTTTGTTCCATGAACTTCTGAAACTTCTGCACCCCCATGTAGATTTAGTTCTTTCATTTCTTTTACAGAAATGAACTTGGGGAAATAAGGATTTGGTGTACAGGGATGGGTATTTTAAAAGGATCCTTGAGCATGTGGAGAACGCAGGAGGAGAAACACTGTGTGCAGAGTAGCCCTGACAGCTGGTGGGAGGGTTTAATGAGTGAGGGGCCAAGGGTCTCGCATGCCCAAGGCAGCACAGCAACCAGATCCAAACTAATGCTGTTCATTCCAGGATTCGAGTTGTAGTGACTATGTAGCTATCTTGAGAGCCCAAGATGGTCTCTTCTAGGGCTGGAACTGCCTGGAAGAGTGTGCTTCATGTGTTCTTGCCTACGGCTGCCACCAGTTGCTAATTTTCAGGTATTGGTCTGAGACAGTATCTGTTGAACACTGTATCAAAGTTGAATGACCCTTGCTGGAAAGTAAATGCAAGTTTTGCACCCTGCATACTTAAATATGAGAGCTCTGAACGAAAATGAAACACTTGCCTTTTTGAGGATTGAAAGCCAGTGCTTTAGGTGTCTGTGAAGAAACTGAAGTCTGTGTGAGAGCATCTCAGAAGGTTTAAAGAAATAATCTGGTAAAAGTAGTAGTTATGTCTTACTCAGAAGCCATCAGTAGCTCTCCTTTTCCAGAATGGAGGTTGCTTTTCTAAATGGCCTCAAACCTCACCAACTTTACCTTTCTCTTCATCCCTTTTTCTTCTGCTGTACTTTATTCTGTCCCCATTGTAAGCCTAAATGCATCTGTCCCAGAGAGCATCTCTTGCGCATTTAACAGTTGTGTAGCATCAGATTTGTTATGCTGGGTCAGGCCATTTGCTTGGTATTGCTCATGAAGCTGGCAAAATTAGAAGTAGATCAGGCAAAGTGAAAGGAATGGGAATTTTGGGTGTCTCTTATTCCTTCTACTTTGTCAGAGATTCTTGTTGACTCTGCTCCTCTCCAGAAAATGCACTAGAGATAAATTAAAATGGATAATGTTTTTCCTGCCTTGGGTTGTGGTTGTCTCGTGCCTTCCCTTTTCTGCCTCATTCTGTTTTGTTCTTCCTTCACCTCCAAAAAAGAAAGCCTTCACAAAGCTCCAGAAATGCCTGATGCTCACGTGCTGCGTGGGCTGTGCCAGCACTGGGTCTACCTTTTATTTAGTCTTGTGTCCCTGAATTCTGAGGCTGAGGAGCCGCTGCCATAAAATACTGAAGGTCAACATTATATTGACAGTGGCTTTGCCACAGATTATTTGATGCAGTTCTGGGTGACAGCCGACAATGCTACAGGTTGGGTATGGCTCCTGGCCAGTTCTGCCTTCCTCTTTTTGTGGCAAAGTAAAATGACTCAGCTGGATGCAGTCACTAGTTGTCTTGAGGCATGGGTTTGCCAAGTACTAAAAAGGGGAGACTAGTTAAAAAAAGTGTCTGAGGGCCAGACTGATGCTATGAAAGTGTGAAAAGATGCAGAAAATGAAACTATTATTTGACATGTATATGTATCATTAGGCAGCTAAGTGTCTGTATTCCCATTTCACTGCATTTGTTGTTAGTGTTAGTCAGCGGAGGTCAATGTCTTCCTTGCCTGAGTTAACAGTAGGACTTTTTTGTAGCATTCTGTACTTCTGCTGAGGAGGCAGCCACAGAAACCTTCTAGTGATGTGCCAATGTGTTGCACATATTTGGGCTGGTTGTAATAACCCTGTTAGGATGATGGTTCATCATCTTGATAATTAACAGAATCCAGTTGGTCTGATGTAAGTATTTTTAACTTCAAGTGCTTTTAAGAAAGGAAGACATGAACAGCACCTGCTAATGAACAGTTATTTCAGAGTTCTTATTATTCAAAATTATGTTGTTATTTTGCTGTACAGTCAATGGTAATGGTGTTTTATTATTCATCAATAAGATAGATGCATATCTTCCAGTGGTATGCTGTTAATGTGCCAAGGAAATGCCATGGTTGGTTTGTTCTTTCTGTCCTTCTCTCAAGAGAGGATATTGTGTTTTGTGGTATAGTGATTTGTTCTGATGGACGTAGAAATGGGTGCGCACCCTGCACTCATTGGTACTGGCAAAGGGAAGAGCGAAGTGCATTTTGCCCTTGGAGTGAAAAGTGGTGACGTCTGTGGGAGGCCTTGTTCCAGCGGGGATTCTTGTCACAGTCTTGCACCTATCTCAGTAAAGCTGTACCAGCTGCACATGGCAGCTTGCCCTTCACCTGTGGGGGCCTGCGCTTAGTATTGTGAAGTTTATTGTGAAACGCTTCCTATGCCAACTCTGATAGAGTTATATCCAGAGTTCTTCATGTTTGATACCTGAAGGTCAATGCTTTCTCTTTAAAAGTCATCTTTGTAAATATTTTGGTAGTCTGCAAGTTTTTTGTTTTATTGCTTCTTTATTGAATACCCCCCAAAAAATGTTTTCCAAATCAAGACTCCCATTTTTTATTTTTCTTGTTGGTTTTGAGTTTGATGGTTTTTTGGTTGTTCTTTTGGGTTTGTGTGGTTGGTTGGTTTGGTTTTATTTTTTTAATACTTTCCCTTGCTTTCTACTTTCCCCTACCTCCAAAGACTGACAGTGGCTCCCTCACACTTCCCAGTTCTCAATTCCACCCTGATTAACTTTGAGTCCGGTTGGGAAAACATTATTTATTCCTCTTCCATTCCTGTTCTGTTGCAGATTTTGACTTGAACTATTTTTGGCATTGGAGCAAGTTTACAGACTACGTGCAGTGTGTCCTGACCTTCACTGGTGTGACCGGTTACATCACTTACCTCTGGCTTGACTCATCTCTCTTTGTGGAAACGCTGGGCTTCCTTGCAGTGTTCACCGAGGCGATGTTAGGTGTTCCCCAGCTCTACCGTAACTACCAGAATAGGTCTACAGAAGGAATGAGGTATGGTGTTTGTCTTGCATAAAACACTTAAGTGTGTGCATGTAGGTAAATCTTTGCGTAGTGTGGGAATACTCTTCTAGGGAGGGCAATGTCATCTTTCTAAATTTTACTTGAAAATACAGCAGCTGTTGGAGTAGATTCTCTGTCAGTAGGAGCTGTTGCAGCACTGCTGAAGGCAGTGGGAGCTGTGTTACACCTCTGAGGTTTGACCCATTGTCCAAGTCCAGCCGGACGGTTCCAAGGTGAAACATGTTTTAGCGTAATAAACACGTAAAACTACTGCTGTTGCCATTAGCAACATATTGCAGTTCCACTCGAGCTGTGCTATGCTAGTAATTAGAAATGAACTAAAGAGATCTTGCATATCCAAAGTAATAAAGAGGAAAAAAATATTTTGAGCCTGCAGCGAGTAACTCTGTCAGTGTAACTCACATACTAGCTCATCACTTTTTTTTACATATCTACTCCTCACTTTTTTGTAATACATTATTATGCATGTAGCAAATAACATCAGTATTTATTTTTGTGTCAAAGCTTGTAACTGACATCTAAAAAAGCTCAAACGAGATGTTTACAGTCATGACTAGGAAAACCTTCTGTAAACAAGTGTAGGACAGAAAACTTTAATCTTGTGCCCATTGTTGGGGCGTTAAACTGGATTATCTATTCATACCGTTTACTGGATATCTCAATGATAACACTAAGATTTCCAAATTGCAAAGGCAACTTGTAAAGCTTTTTAGGAGAGAAAATGTTCACTGTGGTGCATCAGTGCACTGGTCTGTAGAAAGAGTACAGCAGCAAATTCAGTTCATGGAGTGCTGTGATCATTTGTGACTAACAGACTCTTAACTGTCTTCTCTTTCATTGTTGTGCAGTGACTTCTCTTTCATTGCTTTTAAACTTGCTGGGATAATTTTTACCTTGGTCAAAACAAATAACCACTCCCCACTGTCCCCAAACCAAAGCAATTCTGTCCTTTGTTGACATTGTTCCTTTTACTTGTTTGGCTTGGAGATACTTATACTAGCTACTTTAAGTTCTTTTCTAGCTTGAAATATTGTTGAGGAATTGTTCAGAAATTTGCTTTGATGCTTAAGGCATTTTCTGATTGGGAGCCCCTTTGGTACAGAGTGAGTCAGGATTTACTTCCAAAATATTGGGGTGTTTTTCATGCACACGCTGCCTTGGAAAACTCTGTACCTGTGATATCCAGAAGGCAATTTACCTACTAGACCTTCTTTATGCTCTGGTTTGACTTTTCCCTTTGTGTTTTTTATCTGTGAATCATAATGCCATATTATGATCGCTGCTGCCAGATAGTGTTTTGCTTTTCCTTAGCTCCTCTCTGGGGACCTGAGTTTCAGGTTTCCAATTTCCTGTATATGCTATTTAGCAAAAGGAGAAAAAAACCCTTTGTTCTTCACAACAGTTTCTTTGTAAAGCATTAAGCACAGAATTGCAGAATTCTCATCTAAAACTGCTTGGCAAGAGAGTGCTGTGTTTAGTCAAGAGAAAATAGCATAAAAGCTCTCATTCCCTTGCCATCAAACAGAACCAGGTCCAGCAACAGCCACCCTCCGTATCGGTTGGGCCCATAGGTTTTCCAGAACGCATTCCCCTCTCTGGTTCTACTCTTGAAGCAGTACTTTGCACGGCATTGGACATTGATGGGTCTGGGGACTGATGAGCCAATATACAGCTTATGCTGCTATACTGCAGTTGGAGTATGTTCATGCAAATGCATGTTAGTACTCTTTCTTTTTTCAGCTTACATATATATATATATATCTATATCTATATATATATCACACATACTTTCTAGCACCATGCAATCCTGAGTTGACTCGATGGTCTGTAAGCATTACCGGGCTGTTTGTACTGTGAGAGTGACATCCGCTAGCGTATTACCTTCTGTTGAAGGAGCTGTTGGAAATATTGCTTCTGAACTTCCCTTCCTGTGCCTGCTTCTCTGTCTAAAAGCATGTCACAGAAGACACCCCGGTCCTGGAACCACTGAAGGGAGCATGTTAACAGTCCAGCCAGGCTACTCGTACGACTTAATTTTATGAGCTTGCATGGGTATTTACCAGATGGGGGCTGGTTGATGCCCACTGCTCTGTGCAGTTATTTACTTAAGAGCAATGAGAATTAAGCTGTTCTATTTAGTGACCTTTTGGACGATTATCACATCCTGGTTAGAGGTGGTAACTTCTTAAACCACAGTAGTTCTGTCACCTGTGGTGCATGAGTGGAGCCTGTGTCCCTGATGAACACCACAGCCTATACTACTGGCAGAGAATGGCTTGTTTGGAGGTCCTCACGGCTTGCCTGAGAAGCAACATGCATCTGTCTCTGAATTGGGGCAGAATGGGGCACAGCAGGTGATAAGTTAAGTCTGTTTCTACTTTAGCAAATAATTCCTTCCCTAAATGTAAACTGACAAAATAGAAATGGAGAATAAGGTTCCAGTATGTGGCCACATCTGATCAGGGTATCCTGCCAGACTCCTGAGACATTGTACTGTTTCTAAAACAAGACGGCAAACAAAAAAACCCATACCCCCCCCACCCCGAATCACCCCTTTCTGTTTAAATGAGAAGTTGAGGACATCTCATGCTTGAGGTAGCAGTCATTTCCCGGTAAACAAACTTGGAGACCAGAGGCCATGAGAGAGGTAAATGGGACAGGTGGCTGTGGTGACAAGTAGGATGTCCTTTGGGAGTCTGTTGTGAAAAGAGTCCCATCATCTCGCCTCTGTTTTTCAATCTGCTACTGTCTGAAAAGTCCCTTACTGAAAATGTGCTCAGTGTCTGAGGTAAACATCCAGAGGACATCTGCAGCGAGTCAGTTATGTTTATTGTAACAGGGCATGGCTGTTATGTGTATTGTAGTGCTCCTGAGAATGAGTCTTCCAGTGCTTTCATATCTCAATTCTGCTGGATAGAGTTCCTCTTATTTTTATTTACGTCTTCATTTCTCCCTACTTCTTTCATTTTCCTTCTTTTTGTAGCAATATCACTACTAAGTGGTGTAGTTTCCTCCTGTGTTCTCAGAGAGCAGAGACCAAAGGAGAAGTTGGAAAGAGGTGGAAACAATAAAAGCAGAAAGCATGCTGAGTAACAGTTTTTATGGAGGGAAGACAGCGTAGTAAGTCCTGGTGGGCTGACGATTGAAGGGTGGAAGTTTTCCCATGATTAAGTAAACAGAACTAAGCCAGTCAAAGGAACAGAAAGTTTCATTATGTTCTCTTTGACAATTCACCTGATTACTTTTGGAATTAGTACTTTATAGAAACTTAGAGCTCTGTTCAAGCGTTTAAGTACTTTTGAATAGTTCTATTAATTATGGTACTAACCTTGATAGAAGTGCTTTTTTAATGACTTGTGTTAATACCTATCAAGGAAATAATCACTTAATTTAATCTCCATTCAGTTCAAGAACTAAACTAGTTCTGTCCAGTCACCTAAAAGAGTAATTTAATGACATTAATTGTTATCGGGATGGATTAGAATCATAAGTATGATTATGTTTGCATTGGTTAGAAAAAGGAGGAAAGCAACCTCAAAACTTAAGAGCTGTGGAATATAGGAGGCTTCCTGTTATATGGGAAAAAAAGGCATTATGAGGCTAAAAGATTGCTCATCACTTGTACTTTTTTATATTATGCGGTAAAATATTTCAAGATCTTGACACCAAAACCAACTCTCCTCTCCCATCTTCAGGAGGCAGAGGTGCTGACTCAACTACAGCTGGGATCGGATGCTCCTCATTACTAACTGCTTTTGCTTTGTGACAAAAACCATACAGACAAGAACCTCCTCTGTTACTTACCTTTCTGTCCCCATTCCTTCTAAGATACTTTCCCCTTCTAATAAACTGCAGTCATGAGAAAGGATAGTGTTCAACATGAGGCAGTGGAGATGGAGGGAAGGCTGGCTCTGGATCTGGCAGCAGCACCGCTGCACACAGAGGTAGGGACGTGCTGGTCATTTCATTGGGAAAATCACATCCTTGTGGGGACAACAGCTTTGTGGAGCTCCTGCAGTGTGTGCTTTTGCGCAGGGGTGGGGAGAACCTCATCTCTGTGGGAGGCACGGGCTCCTGCAGGCACTGGTGTTATTATGCACTCATCATAATCCCATAGGACCTCCCTCCACCAGAGGAGGAGGATGGACGGTGTTCCTCTGTATGTCTGTGACAAAGCTGTGGGTGTGCTGTCCTACCCAGGGATCTCTTAACCCTGGGACCGTACACGAGTGGGTTTGCTCCAGGGCAGTCTGTTGTAGTGCGTTCCTGTCTGCTGCGCTGCCCTGCTCTGCTCTGGAAAAAATAACTGTCCTTTGCTGAAAGTTTTTCACAAAAGCTCATCAAAATCACCTGGTAGTGACCCTTTTTGACTGTCAGCTGCTGCTCCAACCCCATGGAGCAACGGTTTCTTTTCAGTCAGTGCTTGGAGTTCAGAGCCGCTGGATGGCAGAATCTCCCCAGGTCCAAGAAAGAAGTCTGGCAGTAGGACTGAGCGGGGCTGCATATCCTGAAGTCTCAGAAACCACAGTCCAGGTGATACCCAAATGTGCCCATCAACGGTTAGCGTGGAAGCACGTGGGTCCAATAAGCACGGTTCTCTTGCAGCGGTTGTTGAGCTCCTGGTGCTCACTGTTGTCTCCTCCCGGCTGCCCGTGCCGGGCTCAGGGCCGCTTGTGCAGCTGCAGGGTCGGAGGGACGGAACCAGGGAAGGGCTGTGTCGTCCCTCTGCGAGCTGTCTCCCAGGTCTCTCTTCTAGCCCGTGGCCAGTTTTCAGTCGGCTTGAAAGGATCTTCCTTTCTCCACATCTTTGTCACGTTTGGCTGACGTTGGGTCAAAGGGTTAAAACTTTGCGGCCCGGAGACAGTTGGCACAACCAGTTACTCTACTTATGTGTTGATATGAGCCTGTCTTGAGAAATCTGGCCTGAAAAGGCTGAATGGGGAAAATCCCAGTATTGCATTCAAGCAGATTATTGTGTGATGAAATAAAGAAAATATTAATTTAGTCCCTCCTGTGGCAGTACTGGGTCAGTCACTGTGATTACCCTGTTTTAAAAACCATAAGTCACTGAAGGAGAAACAGTTGGCATTTTTGTCTCAGAAGCTGCTGGAGCCAAGAGTTGCAAATTTTAAGAATGCTTTTCCATTCAGAAGTGTTTTATGAGGTGCGCTGCAGCTGTGAGCTAGTTATGAGCAGGCATTTATCTGAAATGTATCCAGTGAAATAAGTGCAGTGTAAAGAGGTATGAAAGAAAGAAATTATATTAAATGTATATACTGAGATGATATTTCCTCTTTTCCCTTATAGATAATATTAAAAATACTAGGAGACAGTATTTCTTAGGGAGATAAAATTTTTGTTGTGAGGTGCTTTTATTTAGTACTGCTCTATAGCTTTTCCCTTTGACACATGCAGCTCTTTGTATTATTTTTTAAGAGAAGCTTTTGACTCCTGAAGACAGTGTTTGTCCCAGAGACAAATCCTGGCTTTATTCAAACTCTGTGAAGATTAATGCGAGCTGCTAGATTTTCTGCCTGTATTGGATTAGCCAGGTGCTGTGATGAACAGATGTAGGTGGCTTTATTCAGGACTGGCTAACCAATGTCTGGCCACCTCCTCTAGTGAGATTTTAGATTTAAGGAGATCAGGCAAGTGCTCTAAAAATGCCACTGCTGTGGTTTCTTGGGATTTTTAGCCTGAGGGAATTTTTGAATAGTGAATAGGTAAAACAGTTCCAGTGAGTTACTTCCTTTGGAGTTCTGCTGTTTAAAAGAAGAAAAACCCCTAAGCTAGAGAGAAGTATCAAGAGTTGTGGATGTTTCTGCTCAGGCACTAACTATGCATTAGCTTCTTAACTAAAGAATAAATTTAGTTCCATTGAAAAGAGATGTTAGATGCAATTGACATCTGTTAGAGCAACTTTTTTAGATATCTGTGCTTCTTTGGGGAGCTTCAGTGAAGGAGTAAGAGAAATTAACTGGAAAAGGACTTAAAAAGTGCTAAAAAGAAGGAAAGTTGAAAGAGGATGATGCAGGCAATGGTAGTATTGATTTTTTAGGTTTGTTTTTTTTTCCCCCAGTTCCTGTTTCTCACTGACAGAAATTGCATGGATGAGAGCAAAATCAAAGAAGTATGAGTAGGGATAATGGATGCCTACAGATTTCTTTTTTCTGAGTATGCCATATACATAAAGCAGACACTGGCCAGTACAATGGTGACCTGAGTTAGTAGTGCATTGTGGCCTGTTCGGGACTAACACCAAGGAAGCTGCTTAAGAGAGAGAACTGTTTCTCTCAGGCTTTGCAATTGTAGCCTCCAGATGCTGATATAACAGTGTATAACAGTGTCTACTCTTATTCTTAAAATAGTAGCTGCTTTATATATTAAACAGTCAAAACAGAGAAGGTGGAATAGGGGTACGGGAAGTAGGGGCCATTTAGTTTTAAAAAAAAAAAAAAGGGCAGAATGGTTTTGGGGGTTTAAATCAGCTGACCTAATGAGAAGCAGGTTTTCATTACAGAAAGCATTGTACAGACAATCATAAGGGACTAAGTCATATAAGACAAAGTAGTTTTCAAGAGAATAATTAGGAACTAAAATGTAAATCTGGGAGCCTGGCAAATGAAGAAATCAAGGTCTTAAGTGTGAGCCAGAAATACATTGGGTAAATCCAAAATTATTAGCACTACTTAAAAGTGGTTTGTACTTAATGTTGTATGGGCCATTCCTTAGTTTCACTGCCTTTCCTATTGCACTAAGTTAATCAAAACTGTCTGTCAGTGTGCTTACAAATGGCCTATGTTAAACTATTCTTAACATTTACTGTAGTTCTGTGATTGTATTAATTTGTCTCCTTAAATGCTCTTTCTTTCTACTCGGTTCTTTAGTTTTCTCTGTGGGTCTGCAAAAATTGTTGTCATTGCTTCTGAGGCTTCAGCCAGCATCATACAATTTTCTGGGGAAGTTTTACTTGTTTCATTGTTTTGCTTTGATGACATTTCTTCTTTCCCTACTGTGGCACTGATCAGCTGGTTACTGTTGTCCTTTATGGTGGCCTTTATATAAAATAGTTCGGGGTTTCTAATTTTTGGACTTTGCATACACATCCACGTTTGCAGGAGTTTGGGGAGCAGTCAGTAAACAATTTTCATGACTGGATGGACCAGATTTTTGTACAACTGTAAGGCTTACCACTTAGAGCTTCTCTTCTCTCTTCCCCTTCTCATTTGTGGTTCTAATAGGTAGCAGGAACTTCAGATTCCCTTCCTGAATCTAGCTGTTTTAAAGCTAAGAGGTTGAAGAAAGTGGTCTCTAGTCCTCAGAAGACTTCTGGTTTCTTCTCCCTTTCAAGTCTTAACTACATCGGGAAAGTAAACAGGCTTGGTCTTTCTTCAGTGCACTCAGGATGAGGGCAGAGTCCTGTCAGCATGTGAACAGATAGATTGAAACCATTTTGTTCTGATCCCAGGAAGCAAACAGATTCTGTCCTCGTCTCCACACCCTTTTTTCAGTTACAGCAGACCTGTGATCAGTGCTCCAGGTTCAAGGACCTGCACTTTCTGCTTGACTCCCTGTGGACATGTGGCCTGCAGGTTGCTGTGCTGGGGTCAGCACCGCACTCACCTCTGTGCTTGCCTGCTGTGTCTCCCCACAGCTGTTCTCTCAAGACCTGCAGTAGCACAACACAAGGCTCCAAAGACAGTTCTTTGTGCCCTGTGCACTCAACACATCTGAGGATTTCAGAGGCAGGTGGAAAAACCCAGGAGGGAATGGGAGACCTTCCTTCCCTCACCCTCCCAGCCCTTCTGACAGTGTGAGCAGCAGTATCCACTTCCCTTAAGCATCGTCCAGATTGTAGCACAGTGTGGACTGCTAAAGCTCTTGCACATATTGAACCTCTTTCTCATTTTTCTTCCCTTGGCACCTCATCCCATCAGTTCAAAAAGCAAATTCAAAGCAAATGACTTCAAACTGAAAGCATTCATCTTTTACAAATAGTTCAAGGCTTCTTTACAGTAATAGGAATAAAGCACTGCAGGCATGTCTAATCAGTGCTCTCTTCAGTTGGTGCTTTTCTCTGTGCCCTGAAAATTTGAAATACAAGAGAAAATTTGTTGTATTTCTGTTACAAAAACATTCCATTAAGTTTGGGCACTCTTATTTTCTGCTGGCAAGGAAGTGTTATGCAAGGTATTTTGCATAGTTAAGGTCAGGTCTTGCCAAGTCACAAAAGGTCAGAACTGAGCTTAATTGAGCTCAGAGCCACCTGAGAGATGAAAGTTTTCTAAAAATGTCTTTTTCCTCTGTTCCTGAACAAATTTGGGAACAAAAGTGCATCAGTTCTTGAAATTCCAGCACCTGTATTGTTTTGCCAGAGTTCACCGCAGCCAGTTGTGTAAGTGGGATAAGTTATCTACTTTGTGGTTGCAGAATTATCCCCCTCAGTGCAGTAGGACTGAGTGGGATTAGAAATACGGAATGGAAGTAAAATGAGATTTGGGTTTGGAGAAATGTAGGTTGAGATGCAAGGATGCAAATAGCAGTAATAGTAATACTGACTGTGATGAAGATCTGTAAAGTGAGCAGAGTGGCGAGTCATTTAAGTGGTTAATAGATGAGCTAGAACAGCAGGAAAAAGAGGTTGGTGGAACTTAGGCTGGGAAGTGACTTTGCAGGGTGGTCCAGAAAGACAAGAGATTTTCTACTAGAAGTTGACTTGCACTGGTGCATTTGGTCCCCTGCTCCTCAGACACAGAGGGGCAAGCAAACAGAAGAAGAAGAGAGGGAAGTGCAGTGACCGGCATGTTGGATGATCTGCCCGAAAACTGAGACAGGGGAGGAAGTGCTCCTAGCATTCTTGGGTGGGATGTAGAAAGAAACAAAACTTGTCAGAAAAAGGTGTTTCAGCAAGGCTCAAAGGTAGGGTTTTAATTTGTTCCGGGGAGGATGGCTGGGAATGATATATGTCCACATAAGGGAATGCGATTATATGCCAAGCAAGATGTCCTGGCGTTGTCAGGTAAGCTTTCACGGTAGTGGTGGAAGCCCTCTCCCTTCAGTTACTAAGTCTTCTGTTAGAGAATTTCCTGAAACAGGATTCATAGTGTGCAAAGGGGCAGATGGCAAGAGTTTGGGAATGAAGATAGGCTAGGGGATGTCTGTCCTTTCTGAACTGCAAAGACCCTACTTGGGCTGAAATGTTAAGATTTGTGTCATGCTACTGTGTGTGGGGTGTGATTGCGATGCTTTCGTTTCCTCCCTACAGCATTCAGTTCTGTCCTCAGCAGGGCTTTAAAGCACCGCTCTGCAGCCACTGTGGGTCAGTGGTAATGCTGCATGCACATGGGAAGTTGTTCAAAGTTTTGGTTTGTGGTGGCACCTTCTGACGAAGCACAGCCTTCCTGCTGGGCTTTGCTTTGAGAACAGCACACGTGTATGGTGCATCACCGTCGCCATGAACTTCACTTCTGTACCTCTGCGCGCGCACGTGCATGTGGAAGGAAGGGGGAAAACCTGGTATTTCATATGAAGACTTAGACACTAACATACCTTCATACAGAGCTTACAAGGGGTTGTTTCCTATAAACGGTAAAGCGTTTTTGAGGAGAATGAGCTTTGTTTCTTGCAAAAATCTTACGTTATTTCCAGGGAGTAAGCTGACTGGAAGGTAGGACTTTGTCCCTGAGTGATCACTTATTTTACACACTAGTGTGTTTGGGATTTTCATTTCTCCAGTGTTTTCTTAGAATATGAGAAGCATTTTACTAGCTGAAGGATGTGATTAATTTATGAAAAGTAATGACTGTAATGTCATTAGATTTTGTCCTCGGGGGCGCTGGCTTTGGAGACAGCCACTAAATGCTAGTCCTCCAGGACAAGGTAGGCACTAGAGCTAGGACTGTTACCTTGTATATGTTGACCGAAGTGATAATTGCAATTATTGAATTGGAATACTAAAAGCACGCTCAGCCTATGTACTGGTTACCATATGAAGATGAAGGGAAAAATGTGCTGCAATTACCTCAAGTTAAATTGGATGAAGAGTCTGATCGTTTCTTTGTTGTCTGGGGCAGGAAGAAAGGAAGATTTAAAAGCATTACGATTTGAGCCTTGGGATACGCAGCTGTGCTGAAGCAAAGCTGTATTCCCTCCCATCTTTTTATTACCTTTCAAATTGAATGTTTCCCAAGTTATTTAGAACTAGAGAAGGAAATACACTGAATGGTGTTACACGGGGACGTTATTTTGCCATCTCTTAGCACTAGCACTGCGGGGCATAGCAGCGGTGTCCCTCCTGGCCGTGGGCAGGCTGCAGCAGCCGGGGCGCGGGGGACCAATTCTCCGCGCAGGGAGACGAGCCGTAGGAAGGATTTGCTGCCGGATGGCTGCATGGCATTTGGGACGTGGGGATAGCCCTTTCACCACCCACTGGTGGGAATTGTGGTTCAAGTCTTTCCTTGGATCCACAGGAGAGATTTATTTTCCCACTTGCTGCACAGACTTGGGGTGTTCGAGGCTGTTAGGACCTGCTGCCCATCTTTCTGCAGCACAAGTTGTAGAGTATTAGAAATATTTTGTAGCTGTTAAGGGTTACCAGTTTCTGGACCCTTACAGACTAAACTTTAGGCATAGCTGCTTGAAATAGCCAGAGGCCATACCAGTCATCCTGGACTATCCACCAGCCCCAGCCCCATGTTGCGTGTCTTGTAGTTTGCCCTTGACTCTCCTTTGACAGACATGTTCTAACAACTACTGGCTTTTGGGTGGTGGATGTGCTAAGTGGGGTCAAAATGCCTGACTGCCTGCTGCTCTTGGGGGTTTAGAAAACAGATGTTAATGAAGAAAAATAATTGACAAATACCTGTTTACCCTATTTTTCCATAAAACTTTGTTGTTTATTTGTGAGTCTGCATAAAATGCAACTATTAAAAAAGAAGCTGCCAACAAACAATCACTTTAGACTGCATCTTTCTGGGTTGTTCCAGGGTGAAATCCTCCATTTTGTCTTTCCTCAGTGACATATACAGTCCTTGAAAATCACAGGAGCTTTCAGATAGTTTGCTCTTGTATTGCAGCCCTCTGTGGTATCGATTGCTCATGGACGCAGCTTCAACTCAACTGCTTTAACTCGGTTCCAGAGATCCAAAATAAATGCTGGATCTCTCCTGCTGCATGCTGCTCTGAGCTCCTGCTAGCATTGCGGGGCTGGACAAATGGCTCCCTCTGGAGATGGTCGGTGCTGCTCCAGCCTCAGAGGAATTGTTGAGAAGTGAGGTAAGGCGCTCTTGTCGAGGCAGAGCACGCAGGACTGGTGAACAGTTTCGTGCCTGGATTCCCAGCTGGCTGTGCAGTATTTAAAAACAACATCTATGCTTGCTCACGCAGAAGGACCTGTCTTAGGGTATGCACGTTTAGTTTCCAGATTTTCAAACTTCAGACACTTTGGATATCTGGTCCCAATGTTTTCTTCTTCTCTTTTTTTTTTTTTTTTTCCCACCTTTTAATAATTTTTGACAGGCTAAACAGTTTGGTTATCAGGAGAACTCCTTTTTTGTTAAGCCATATGGCTTTTTGTTAGGAGCGAATGCTTTATTTATTAGTTTTTGTTTGTTTTGTGCAGTGTTAAAAATACCATGGTATTTGGCTTTCATGTTTTCCGGTCTGTGTTTCACTGTTGAAGGCAGGCCAGCCTCTGATTGAAGTGCAGTGTTACGGATGCTTGCTGTCTTCTCTAAGCAGACTATTTTGGAGCTGCAAATGGGAGCTGAAAGTTTTCCAAAGTCAGGATGTTATAACTGAATCTGCTTTCTCTTCCAGACATTCCCATGCAAATGGCTTGTGGGAGGTAACAGCTTAAAAGGTTGCAGGAAAGATACCTTCTGTACCCTCTTCTTTGCTTCCCAAAACCAAATGCAGTATTCGAAATACTCATTGACAGGCTGTTTCAATGTGGACCTTATTCCTGAAGGAAATACTAGATTGTCAGCTCTTAAATGACTTTATTCTCCTTTTATATCCCCAGTCATTTAAAGAACTGTCACCATTTTTTAAAATAAATGAAAGTCAAGCGCTAATATATGAAGAAATGTCTGAAACTGTGGCAATTTAAAAAGTCAGATTTTTGAATCCGGCATCACCTGTGGCTTGGTCTAGCACTTGGCCGTGATGTGGGGAAGTTGTGGTCAACTTTCACTGATTCTTGAACAAAAAAGTGTCCAGGCTAATTCTCCTCTTTTTAGTTCCAGTTGCCTGAGATAGAAAGAAAACAAAAAGCAATTTTCAAAGTAGATAAAGGTCAATAAATTATACTAATTTTTCTGTTATTGAAAATAACTTAGGATTTTTGAGTTCATTGACTGTCTGAGCACAATTAGCACTGAGTTTGTGACTGTAGCAGGATGTAATTACATCAGGGCAACACGTACCTCCTGTTGCTATTTGTGCTGAAATGTCTGGTCAAACCACTACAGAATTTCTCAACGGAAGTCACTGTCTAACGTCTGATTCTCTTTGTGTCTTCCAGCTTGGAGGGTATTTTTGGGTTTGTGTGTTAAGCTACAAACATGCAGAGTCATAACATCGATGTGAGAAAATCTACAGTGCAAA
Organism: Aquila chrysaetos chrysaetos; assembly: GCF_900496995.4. Taxonomy (NCBI): domain Eukaryota; kingdom Metazoa; phylum Chordata; class Aves; order Accipitriformes; family Accipitridae; genus Aquila; species Aquila chrysaetos. The sequence goes on along the minus strand of NC_044021.1, from coordinate 25,595,422 downwards.
CGGGAAGCGAGTACTGTCGTGTCTTTTTTCTTGTGTAGGTTTTGAACTAAGTACCAGCCCGTGTTCTGCAGACTGCTGCTCTGCAGGTCTGCTAATGTGCTGCTGCTTGTAAGTTATTTTGATGGATGGTTGCAACTAGTCTTAAGACAGACTGGTGTACCAGGAAGGAGGTAGAGGGGGCTTCACATCTCATATTTTTTTACAAGATCTTTTTTTTGGTAGTTTTTGCTCTTTCAGATGACAAAAGAATAAAGGTATAATGACCAAGACGTGACTAATGTTGAGCAGAGTGTGCAAAGACTCCAATGGAAAATCAGAGACTTGAGACTGTCGCAGCCAGGTTCTGAGCAGAAGGAATGAAGATGCTGAAAAGCTTTGTTTTGAGTAGCGTTAGTCCTGGATAAGGGGGGGTTGAGCCTAAATATCTGGCTAATCTCATTGTTCTGTAAATTACTCAGCCTCTAGTACAGTTCCTCAAAGAGAAGCAACAGAAAGTTTTGGGTTTTTTGTTTTTTGTGTTTTTTTTTTCCTTTTGAATGCACTTTACAAGTTCTTCCTACATCTGAATAATTTCAGGAGTATTCTGTAAAAGTTATGGTTTGTTGGCTGACTGCAGATATGGTGTACTAACAGGTGTTTTTTACCTCTAGTTACTGTCACTTCAGAATTAATACACAATATACAAGGAACCTGAATGAAGCAAGTTGTTCCTTGAGAAGAGTGAATGCTGTTTTCTCCAGCATGCCATTTATTTATTTAGCAAAGGAAGATTGGTACAGTGTCTTTATGAAATCTACAATCAGTGGTAGAGAACAGCAGCACTGTAGGGCATTTTTATATTACCATATTAAAAAATAGCATTTAGCAACCCACCCCTAGTCTAGTGTCTAATCAGAAGTGATGGTGTCTTTCTGAGAATTAATTCCAATGGCAGAATAAATAAGTGCTCTTTCAGATTTTAAGAGCAGTTGAAAAATACCAGCTTTTCCTCTTTGTGGTCAATTGCAGTTTACACAGACTTGACACCGACTGTTACTACATTAGCAACTCCTTGTAACGAGCTCAACTGTAAGGAAGGTGCTTGCTTTTAGGAGGTTTGTTGTCATTGGATACTGCAGTACTGATTTACATTACTGGGAGTGCTATTTTTACCACAAGTCTGCTTCAGCCTCTGGCAATACCAGCTATTTCAGCGCAATTCCTGCCTCCTGCCCCTCCAGTTGGCATCTCTGTTGTCACACAACCAAATGCTGCCATTTGTTTATTTCTGCCTCCCCAAATTGCTCTGTGGCACTGCTCACCCCTAACCCGCTCGCTCATTTGTGCTAAGAGCAGTTGTGCTGTCCTACTAGACCGTATCGTCCGTATCAACAAGGTGAGCATTTCCACGTCTCCCCAGCTTAGCTTTGGGCTATTTCAGGAAAGATCTCAGTTTATTTACTCCTAAATCCTGCTTTGCTGTGTAGCCAGTGCTGCGCAGAACAGCTTCGCTCACGTGGCTTTGCAGATGTCAGGAAGGTACAGCGTGAGGTTGGTCTTTGTGAGAAATTTTTGCTGCACGGAGCCTCCTTGTGCTGTGCTGTCCAGTCTCGGCCAGCACTGATGATGGGCCCTGACTGCATCTTGCAGCAAAGCCTCATCTACGTTAACAGCGCAGCATTTTCTCTTGCACCGTGAAGCCAAGGGCCAGATGTACGCCAACGGGCTGCGATCTGCCAGCCGGCGGCACCTGGTACCTGGCATTGCAAAGGAGCAGAGCCACGCAGAGGGCTTGGTCGCCTCCGCTGGCAGCCTGCATTGGAGCTGCTGCTGCGTCAAGTGGCTCTCCGGGAGACTCATGCTGTTGCTGTGATCCCACAGATTTTTTGACACGTGGCTTGCTGAGTCCTGCAGGGGAAGAAAGCTGAGACTAGAGGGTTGCCCCGTTCGGTGTATTGGTAGCTTGTTAAAAATGAGCCTTACATGTCTTGCAGGAAAGGACGGGAGCTTCGTTCAGCAAATGGAGGTTACAGCAGAGCAGTGGAAGAAGGGCTCGGGTGTGCTCTCCCCTTTTTCCTCTTCTTTCCCCACAACTAACTGAAAACTGCCATTTCTTTTGGGCAATAAAACCCTCCCTTTCTGCACAGACACTGCTCTTTTCTCCTCTGGGGCAGGTAAGAGGCAGCTATCTGCCCAAGATAGGTTGTTTTTTTTTCTTTTCTGCCCCAAAAGAGAGAATAAATACAAGAATTACCTCTCTTCCCCGAGTGAGTCTGTGAAGTTGAGAAGTGGCAGACAAAAATTAGCTTTTCTATCCTGTGTGGCATCCTGACATGACACGATAGCTGGAACTATGAGAGCAGTGATGGTGTATCCATGCAATCAGTCACGCACGGTCATGCACGCACCACTGCATTATTGCGAATGGCATCTGCATATGCAGCGAGGACAATTGCACAGCCCAAAGAAGGGGGGAGGACCATTACTATTGTACCCGAGTGTCTGGAAATTAGGACGTGGCAGAAGCCGTGCTGATGGTGTAGACTTCATTCAGCCCCTCTCCCAGCATCCTGAAGCACGGGCCCGTTGTGTGGTAGTGGGGGCAGGGGCAGCTCTATTCCCCCCTGAGATGCCACGCAGACACTCGATGGGTTTCTCAGCAAGCTCAAACTTTCAGGCTGTGTGTGCTGGTTGAGATGGGGGAGAGCTGACAGCAGTTGTAGCTTTTCCCCTTCCTAGGGTGGGCACTGGAAGAGGGAGACACGAACATAATTGGAGAGGGTGCTGGGGGCATTCAGGGATGCTTGCAGACATTACAGTGATGAAGTGGGGGTCCTGGGCCAGCACACACCTCTTCTGCTCGTTCCCTAGCTTCACCCTTGTGGTGGGTTGACCCTGGCTGGAGGCCAGGTGCCCACCAAGCCGCTTTATCACTCCCCTCCTCAGCTGGACAGGGGAGAGAAAATAAAAGGCTCGTGGGTCGAGATAAGGACAGGGAGAGATGACTCACCAATTACCGTCACAGGTAAAACAGACTCAACTCGGGGAAGTTAATTTAATTTATTGCTAATCAAAATCAGAGTAGGATAATGAGAAATAAAACCAAATCTTATAACACCTTCTCCCCACCCCTCCCTTCTTCCCAGGCTCAACTCCACTCCCAACTTCCCTACCTCCTCCCCTGCAGGGGAACAGGGAATGGGGGTTGGGGTCAGTTCGTCACACCTTGTCTCTGCTGCTCCTTCCTCCTCAGGGGGAGGACTCCTCACTCTTCCCCTGCTCCAGCGTGGGGTCCCTCCCACAGGAGACAGTCCTCCATGAACTTCTCCAGCGTGGGTCCTTCCCATGGGCTGCAGTTCTTCACAAACTGCTCCAGCGTGGGTCCCTTCCACGGGCTGCAGTCCTTCAGGCACAGACTGCTCCAGTGCAGGTCCCCCACGGCGTCACAAGTCCTGCCAGAAAACCTGCTCCAGCGTGGGGTCCTCTCCACAGATCTGCAGGTCCTGCCAGGAGCCTGCTCCAGCGCAGGCTTCCTTCGGGGTCACAGCCTCCTTCGGGCATCCCCCTGCTCCGGCGTGGGGTCCTCCCTGGGCTGCAGGTGGAGATCTGCTCCACCGTGGACCTCCCTGGGCTGCAGGGGGACAGCCTGCCTCACCGTGGTCTTCATCACCACAGGCTGCAGGGGAATCTCTGCTCCGGCGCCTGGAGCATCTCCTCCTCCTCCTTCTGCACTGGCCTGGGGGTCTGCAGGGCTGTTTCTCTCACATGTTCTTACTCCTTTCTCCTGGCTGCTGCTGTTGCAGTTTTTTCCCCTTTCTTAAATATATTATGACAGAGATGCTACCACCTTCGCTGATGGGCTCAGCCTTGGCCAGCGGTGGGTCCGTCTTGGAGCCGGCTGGCGTTGGCTCTGTCGGACACAGGGGAAGCTTCCAGCAGCTTCTCACAGAAGCCACCCCTGTAGTCGCTGGCTACCAAAACCTTGAAATCCAATACAACCCTGAATGCCCTTGTCCCAGGCTGTATTCCTCTGTCTGTCCACCCCAAATTCAGGTCGTTTCCAAGGACTTCTGTCCCAAGTTCCCAGTTCTCTTCCGTTCCTGTCATTCCCTGTCCTGCTCCAGCCTCTTTTTCCTACCCTCTTCTCCTCTGACCGACCTCTTTGCTTCTCCGATGTGTCCTCGACTTTCCTCTGGGGCTCTTCATTGCCTTTTCTTACTTCTTGCGTGACACTGTCCCTGTTTCCTTGCCAAGCTGTTTTAAGTTACCCCATGCACCTTTTAGGTCTGTGTTGGACATGCTCCTGTTGTCCAGTCCCAGCCTCTCCTCTGGAAAGCAACCAGCACTCCCGCAGTTGCTGCTTTGTATTAACCCTGGGCTCTGAGAACCTCGGTGCAGCTGCAGTACTAAGTTTTTTTTGGAACATCAAGTGTTTTGTATAATTTTTATTCTGCATTTTTGTAGTACCTTGGTGATTTGCAGGTTTTCTCTGCTGTTTTGTCCAAGCTGCTGGACAGAGAAGGATGTATATTTTTTGATTCGGTGACAGACCGGTGGTGTTGGCTCTTTAAACTATCCGTTACATTTTTTTAAATCATTTTTGCCAAGCACAAGTTGAGATTTTCCTGTGCGTAGAGCATTGTCATGTCCTAGTGAGACCCCAGGCATGATGCTCGATTCCCTGAGTGTCTGATGTACGAGCTGAAGAGCGGGGCTCTGGAACACGCAAAGGCTCTTGGAGCATGCACCAAGTTACCCAGTCAGTACTGCAGGCTGTTGAGTGCACAGGTGGCTTCCTAGCAAAACCCAGAATTACTTTGGCAAACTTGGCACTGCATGTGACACAGCTAGCCGTGATCTACTAGCGCTTGGCTCCTACGGCGCTGCTGAACTGCATGTGTCTGTAAGGTTTCCCCCAGTGATTATTCTTTCTTTGGGGGAGTAAACTCTTTTCTAGGCTGTACATCTTCTGACAGTGTGCATTTTCTCCTCCATATCTGCACTGCACCGTGTGGTCACTTTTAAAACCCAGCCAGTTTTCTCCGTGGGGAATATGTGGCAAATATCCTTTGCACGTTAAACTCCTATTCAGGTATTTCGTGGCATGTCTGAATTGCCTTGTTGTCAAGAGCGAGCAGTTAGTTTGATCTGCCAGGTTTAGTGTGTGCTTTTAGTGAGGGTCCCCAACCACGCCAGGACAGATTCACAATTAAATTGTGATCAGCTGCCCAGCAAACACTGATAAGCTTAAAATCAGAGGGGGAGGAATGTTGGCTGCGGGCAAGCAAGGTGCCAGTTGTATTACCCTCAGAGTTTATTGCCCTTCCTAATTAAAATCCCAAACAATCCCCACCACCGCCTGTGTCTGTAAACCTCCCGTAAGTGTGATGTAAGGTGACTCACTGTGACTGGGAACATGCACAAGGCAGGTGGTGCAGGCTGTTTGCGCCAAGCACAAGTGACGCTGTGGGTTCAGCAGTTGTTTTCCTTCTCTGATTATTTATTTACATTTTTTTGAATGACCTTGGCGGGGGGAATGACTGCTTACTCAACCCCATGTCCTTGCTTGCACTTCCACAGAGGCTCTTTGGAAGGTCCGTGGGATTGTAGACCTGTTTTACGCTCTCGGTCCCACGACATGAGTTACAAAAAGGCTTGTGTTTCCGTAGTGCGATGGGGCAGCATAAACTGATGCTCTTGGCCACCCTTCCCGTATGGGGAGAGAGTGGGCTGCAGCGTTTGGCTTGCAATAGCATTGTGTACTTGTGTCCAAAATACAAATTGTGCTAGCTCCCTGCCTGAATGTTTGAGAAATGAAGTCCTACCCTGCCGCATGGGCCTGACTGCATTTGATGAATTGGAGTCAGCGCTGGCAAAATGTAATTGCTCATAATTATGACAAATCATGCGCAATGCTCATGCTGTGAACTACAAAGCTTTTGTCCACTACCGCTTATCCAGCTGCTTAAAAAGCTCTCTTGTTAAAGTGCATGAAGCTCGAAAACAGCCTTCAGGATCTGGTTGTTCACATTTTGTTGAGGGCACTGAAAAAAATTTGGTCTATTTGAAGAACTTGCTTCTAGTCTCCAGAGTTTCTCCTGATGTGGGGGAGCAGGAGCTGGACTGCAGTACAGTGAGATGAAAGCAAGGATGGCTATTAAAAGGAAGTCTGAGCGTTGCTCTTGATCTGTGTCCTTGCTAAAAATCCCTACTGATGTTCATCCTTCCAGTAACAGCTGCAGGCATGTCGTTTCTCCTCTTTCTGTATTACCGGACAATCTATCTTTCTGGTTTTTTTGGTTTTGCATTTTCTGCAATAAGAAATCATTCCTTGTCTCTTTCAGAAGTGTTTTTTCAGCAGATGGTAAAAAAGTGCACACGCATGAGAGAGCAGTCTACGTGTTACTTCACCTTGCGTGAGCACAAAATTGCACGCACAAGAAGTAACTGCTGAGATGAATTGCCTTTGTTTTCCGTGCACTGTATTTGGTTTATGGTCAGTGCTGTCAGTGTGTGGCAGTCGTTTACAGAGCACCGCTGAGTCAAATATCCTAGCTGGATATTTTAAAAATGTTGGATACCTTCATAGCCACAGGCATTTGGAGCTGTAATTGCTGAGATAAGAGTGCTGCAGTTTGTGGGGTAGAGAATTTGATCCTCCCTTACAAGTACAGTGCTGCCACGTCTTGGCTAGGCACACTGTCTGCCCTCGTCGAGGGGAGTCCCAACCCACTCTTGAGCGTAAATCCTCTCTGAAATAGGTGGGATCCTCTGGCACTGCAGGTCTAATCACAAAGCCAAGTTCTTCTCAATAAATCCTCTTCCCTTCTCTTCTGTCTTCTAGTGTCAAGATGGTGCTGATGTGGACCAGTGGGGACACGTTCAAGACTGTTTACTTCATTTTGAATCAGGCCCCATTCCAGTTCTCCATCTGTGGACTCCTGCAGGTTTTCGTGGACATCGCTATCCTGTTGCAGGTTTACTTGTACGGCTACTACCCTCAGAAGCCCGCGTCCCACACTGCACACCCAGCCAGCACCAAGGCCCTGTGAGGCATTTAGCTGGACAGGTTGCAGGTCAGCGGCGCTGCGGAGTCAGCCATGGCAGCTCCTCTTCCGCTTGTAAATACTCCCGTGTTGCCGAGTTGAAAGCAGAAATGAGAACAAGGATTGAAAATCTGGCTGCACTTCCAGCTCGGGAGGTTTTATTTTAAATAACTTACTCTCTCTGTTTTCAGACTTAGCTGTACAGAACTGTTTCTTGGTGGGGGGAGGGGCACTTTATTTTTGCATATGTACCTATGAGCCTTATCAATTCACAAATGTTTGTATATTTAATCACAAGGGCTGGATGGTTTGTGGTTTTAATGCTATTTAAAAATGTTACACCACAGAAATTATAGGATATTTTGTCTGAAACTTTTACTTATTTATATAATATAAAGTCTGTATATTGGCAGGAATTTTGTGGCATATGCTAGCATTCGGTATCTCCACGATGCAGGAAGGAGTATTGAAGAGCAAAGGCAAGAGCTTTCTCTTTTCTTTAAGAAGGGTGTGCGGTGAGCAGAGGAGGTGAGGGCGGGAGGCCCTGCAAAGAGGCGAGCAGCCAGAAACGAACCAGTCGTACCCAGTGTAAACCATCAACGTGCCAAAGAGTGACTGGCGGGTGTTCACCCCCGCTGCGGGATCAGTGCGGCAGGCGGACACATCCAGGAGATGACGAAGGGGGTCTGAGTACGGGCAGTGCTGGAGCCACGTTTAGAGCAGGCACAGCCAGTCAAGCGGGCAGCCAAAAGGAGGAGCTAACAGGAGAGTGCAGGTAAATTAGGTAGCCGTGCTTCGAAACGATGGCGTTTGGGAACAGCCACTGCTCCTGCAGCTGTGCTCAGGGCAGAGCTGGGCTGGAGGATGTCTTCCATGGGGCCAGTATTGCCAGGCAAGTATTTCTAGATGGCGATTGAGCCACAAAGGTAGAAGCAACTCCACTTCCATTACCTCAGAAGGGGAAGTGAAAAAGTTTGAGACAGAGAAAAAGCCGTATCCTACAGAGTAGGACTAGCATCTGACAGCTTGATTTGTTGAGGCTGAGATTCATGTTCATGTTGTTTAATGCCAAACAAGAACCAGTTTGTTTCGGGGTGTTTCTTGCATTGACCCAACAAGGAAGGAGTCCCTGTTTTCCTTCTTCTGTTGCTTAAGATCCTCTAGGCTCTTAGAAGAATCAGCAGCCTGTACTTAGAGGGACTGAGAAAGCTGAAAGAGCAGAGAGTTTATTTATAAATGTCAATGTTGTCTATAATGGCTGTTCGCCAGCGTAGGTCACCGTGCCCGTTCTGAGAACGGCACGTGTCCAGCAGCTGCAAGCGGTGCGGACCCGCAGGGGGCTGCGAGCGAGCCCCTGGGCTCCTGCCAGTTGCTGTCATGAAACCGCCCTGCTTGGTGTGAGGCAGCCAGAGCAAGACGCTTAGTCCCAGCAACAGCTATGCCTGAGCTGCTTGCTTCTTCATGAGGCTCCCTCCCTGCTGCCGGGTGAATCCCGTCTGACCGCAGGCAAGGTGTTAGAGCTGGGACAGATTTTCGAGAACCATTTTTTCTCCAAGATTAGCCCAAGAGCTTATGTTTTCTTAAGGATGGCAGCAAGTCTGAGGTTGAATAACTTCAGTGTGTAAATCAGATACTTCCCCTACCCTGTTTTATTTGGGCATCTCATGATTTGAGTCTGGACTGTCTTCATCGGTGGCAAACTGTCCTCTGGAGGGGAAGCGTCAGCAGGCTGCAGCAGCGGTTGCACGACGCTCGGTTGGGAATGTCCGTCGTGGGACAGGGAAGAGCGGGCTGTCCCCGTGCTGCTGTACAGACTGGTGCCCCCCTTGGTGACGTCGGGGCTCCCACCGCACGTGCTGTTTGGTTTTGGAGCTGACATGTTGGTGGCGGAGGGCTGAGGCTCAAACCTGCGGGCAGAAGTCCTGCCCTGGGGCCGAGCCGTCCTGCCCGCGGTGGAAGGAAGGGCGTCCTCGGGAAGTCCCTCCTGCCCCGGCAGATCCGGTCGGATCTGCGTGAGTAAAGCGGAGCCGAGGAGAGCTGCTGTTTCCGAGGGCTGGGCACGGAATGCTCTGCCCGGGCACTGACTCCATGCTCTTTGTTCGATACCATACTCTCTTAGGCCTGAAGTGACCTTACGAAGAAGATGTACCCGGCATGGCAGACTATGAATGTTTTGTTCTCTTTTCTCCAATGTTCTGGTTGTATTACAGGAACATCTGGGCTTTTGTCTTTTTTAATTGAAAACTTACTTAACAGCTGGCTTCTCCGGTATGCTGCTTTAATGAGGATTGTATTTCTACTGTATGCAAACAAACACTTTCTTGTGTGTTTTAGTGGTCTGAAGGGTTTTTTTAATAACTTGTAATGATAAGATTTTTGTATATGGTGGTCTTTTTCTAACATTCTATGAAATGGGGATATAAGAAATAAACGGCTCTTAAGACATATACTTCTGTATGTTATAGCTTCACCTGGGAGTGCACACTTTTGGCCACCTCTTTGGCTTTGAATTACAGGTATTACCGAGAATAAAACAACTGTTGTTTTTTCCTTTTGGGACTCTTTCCTGGGTGGTACCCAAACCAGTGAACTCTGCAGACCAGTCTCATTCACACCAGAGCTGCAAGTGCTGGAAGAGAAGCCAGTGAAACCATGTCTGAAGTCATCTTCTGTATGTGGCATTTAGCAAGGTAGGACTCTTGGCCAGGACTCTTGAACTTCATCTTGCAAGGTACTTTAGGGACAGGATGTTACAGAACTTTGGTTTTGTTCTTTTAATTGTCAGGAAGTATCTGTATCAATGATCACCTCAGAGAATAAGAAATCAATTACTTTAAATACATCTCTTTGAATGTATGGCACATTTCATGGCATTTATTTTCTCTGTCAGTTGCAATGGTTTTTTAAATAAATATTACCTGTTATATATAAATTGCAGTGTTGCTTGTTTTGTTCAGCTATAAGATGTGTGCTTCTTTACTCTTACTATAACTCGTCTTGTCTAGAGCATCGTCCGTAGGAATAATTAGCGTGCTTTTTCCTCCTGATGGGTGGGTAAGCACAAGGCGTAATTTGTCCTGAGGTCATGAGGCATGACAGGGATTCTGGATTTCTGCCCCCTGCTCTTCCATACATCCTGGGGTAAGCTTACCCTCATGACCACTTAACTCTTTTATGCTTGTGATGCTCACAGTAAAAACAAATGACTAACATTATTCTGTAGCTTTAAAAAACCCCTGTATCATGCAAACTGCATAATGAGGTCAAAGACGGGACACAGCTGAGGGACATGCTCTCGCAGCCTCTGCACGGAAGATGAGGAAACAGAGTGTGTCATCTCATGGCCAGCGGCAGTGCCAGGAGGAGTCTGGACCTCAATTACTCAACCGTGGTTGCACCATCTATCCCAAATAGCACTGGTGTTAGTGGCTGCTGCTCTGGCAGTCACGGAGGGGAAGCTAATGGTGGGACTGGCCCTAAATGAAACAACAGGGCAGCTCCTTCGGTAAACGGGAGCTCTCACAGCCACCTCTGGACGCCGCAGCAGCAGCCAGGGCAGCAGCAGGGCTTTGTCCTGCTGGCTGGGGCAGCGCTGGCCCTGTCCTCGGGGAAAAGCTCTCCCTCGGCCGCGCAGGGCAGGCGGTGCTCTGCTCTGCAGCTCCAGAGACACAGATGTCGTGGTTAGATGTTTGGGTGCATGCATCTACATGTGTAGTTAGATGCAATTAAAAACATTTTAAGACAAAAAGCAAAGCTCAGATTTGGCACGGGGTAGTAAGGCAAAAGTTGGCGCACAGATGCTGTTTGTTGAATTTGGTTGTGACCCTTAGCTTAGGCTTGAGCGCCGGGAAGGCTTCAAGGACCTGACGGACAGCTGTAGCTTTGCTGGTGGCTTTCTGTAACTGAAAGAAGACGTTAATTTGTAAGTCAACAATATGCCAATAAATAAGCACGCTGCCTGGATACCTGAGCCAACAGCAGTAAATAAGAGACAAGGACTAGAACAAAATGTGAGGCACACCCTGGAGCAGGGGCAGATCTCCCTGTAAACAGCCTTGTAAAGCAGCCAGGTCCCAGGCGGACGTCAGCATCTGGAAACGTCCCGACAGCAAACACGGACTTAGGACTTCAGACCCCCATCCTGCCCCTTCCGTGTCCCAGTTCATGTGGGTTTGGCTCTTGTCGGGGCTGGCTTAGCTGTGCTGCGAGACCCAGGGGCTTTGCTCAGCCTCAGATGGGGCGGCAGAACCACGCTGGATTTCTCTGCCCCTCAGCCCTTCCATCCGCCTTTCCTCTTCTGCCCCAAGGCTTCGTACTCCTCTAAGGCTGGAGCTTGTAGGTGCCAGACCCCTGAGAGCCAAGGATACTTTGCCCCCGGGAAGCATCTGCTGTGAGGCTGCCATAGACCGTGTCTGTTCTGGCCTCATGAGCCTGAGACAGCAACCTCTGTCCAGCTTCCTGCTGAGGGCGTGATACCAGTGTCGTCTTGTTCTTGCAATTAGTGCTTTTTCTTAATTGAGGTTGCTATGAGGTAGGAGATGGCTGTGCGCGTGTGCTGTATGAGCTGAAGGACTTGTGTTTCACTTTTTGTGCCGTTCCCTCTAACTGTCCCTTTACCAGTTACTGCATCCGTAGCTCTCGAACCATTTTCAGATGATTATTGTTGCCAACTGCCAGAATTTTTATGTCCTCACGTGCTGCTGCCGAGATGGCTGTGGAGAAGAGGCGGCGTTGCTCACCTGCGTTGAGTCTCTGTGCCATAGGAGAGAGGAGTTTGTTTTTTTTTTCCTTGGGGCAAAACCAATGTGCTACCATCATGAAGCACTAGATTGTGTTTCAAAGAAACAGGTATAACAACCTGCTGGCACCAGCATGCATGCAGACAGCAGCATAGCATTTATTATAGTTAAGAGATAAATGGCCTTAAATCATGTGTGTGCTGTGTCGAAGAAAAAAACAACAACCACCGTACACAATAAAACCAACACTTCTCCAGCAGCTGATCAAAAGTAATGAGCATCACCCATAACAACAGCTATGCTGGGTGAAACTTGCTCTCCTCTGAGTATCTTTTATGTCTGGCAATGTGTGCATCACAGCTTCCAAAAATAATTTGTTTAAAAGGTTCCTGGTTTATATTTGTTTCCTCATCTGTCATCTCAATAGATAAAATGAAACTTTATTAAAAGCTGGGCCTTGACTAACGGGCATAATGAGTGGGTTTTGTCACTTCATTAAAACTCTGTGCGTGCTGGAATTAATTACGTGCCTTTTGAAAAATACAAAGAACTCACTATTGTAGGACAATAGGAACTTGATGGAGCACAGCAATAATACAGCATGTGTCATCAGTCTGGTTTTCTGCACAGCTGCTGAGCTGCAGTTAGCTGTCCCGGTGCTGGGTTTCCATGCTGTGGGGCCAAAAGCAGCATTCATTCATGGTTATTTGCTAGCAGTGCCAGCGTGAAACTCTTCATTCTGCAAGGATGCCTACTCCAACACGGCTCTTCTAAGAGCAAGTACTGCTGCTGATCATTCGTGGGCCTCAGCACCTTGAGGGGATGTATTCTGCACCCTCCGCGTACACGAGCCGTGATGACTGCATTCACCCCAGAGGTGCAGCGCTGAACAGCACCTGGTGTGCATGACCCAAAAAGTACCACGAAAGGTGAGCTTGTGGGTTCACCTGGTGAATCTGTCAGGTCCCACCTGAAGACCGAGCACCCGAATGCCACCATAAAATGTACTGCTGCCCCTCAGCACCATGCCACGCTTTGCCCCCACACGCTGCTCACTTTGCTGGTTTGCATTTAGCGGCTGCAAAGCTGTATCCCTGATGCCAAAACTTAATAAGCCTTAATGCAAGAAACGCCTGCATCGGGATTAAAAAAAAAAAAAAAAAAAAAAATAAAATCTCTCATGACTCACAGCAACCCAGTGCTGGTGTTGCTCTGCCAGGAGCCTGAGTCAGCCCCAGCACCGTCCACCAGCCCTTGGCTCTCCTCGCCCGGCACAAGGAGCGGACGCGCTCCCGGAGGCGGTGGGCGCGTACGGCTGCGTTCGGTTTGCTCGTAGTTCGATACGGGGGGGTCTGGAGAGCCGGAGGCAGCCTGCGGGGTGGGGGTCGGTTTTGCTGCCTCCATCTCTCACCAGCGAGCCGTGCGCGTAATGCGCCTGCTGCTGCGAGCTGTGTAAGCCGGCGCGGTGACCCCGCTGCGCTGCTCGGGGCTGTCTGGGCTGGCTGTGGCTGCAGAGGAGCAGCATCGGGGCTGCTACGGGCCACGGGGCCAGCGGCACGGGACCCTGGCTGGAGCACCGGCACGCGTGGCTTCACATCAGCACGGTGAAATACCACCTCCTTCCCCGCGCCCGAATCATCAGAGACGAGCATTCAGCAACAAAGCTCCTAATTTTTATTAAAATAAAGTGTAACCTTTTATTTTCCCTTGCTCCATTCCTATAAGGAATGGCTTAATACAGGAGTTTGCTATTATCAGTGGTACAACATACGCTGAGGCAAAAAAAAAACCCCGAAACCAGACAAATCCCATCTTCAATACATCAGCTTTTGTTCCCTTCCTCGCAGGAGGAGAATACGGAGGGTGACGCTGCTTTAATACAAAGGGGGGGCATCGGTACAAGAGGCAGTTGTGCTCCATTTCCCCCCATCCCCGATGGTACCCCACCTGTACGAGCGCTGGAAGACCCACACAGCGCACTGACTAGGACCAGCTACGCAGCTCCTCCGGGGAGGGGGCTGGAGAGCTCACGGGGCCGGCATCAGTAAACAAACATGCAGATACCACCATATGGTTCATTTTCCCTTTAAATTGACTTCAATCTTTTGAGAATTAGGAAGAAGAGCCAGAACAATAATTCTCATTTTTAGATGACAGGATTGTCTTTTTCTTACTAGGAAAAAAAAAAAAAAAAAGAAAAAAGACTACTGGTAATGGTGCAGCTCGGGCCAGAGCCCCGTGAAGGTGCCTCATAGACTTCTCCGGGTTTGGACTACTCCTGTTTGCACGACTGCAGTCAGTGAAGCCACCACCGCTGAGGAAGAGTATGCAGAGCTGGGAGTCGCTGCTGGTTTAACATCACCCTCCCCTTCTCGGGCTGCGTGTAGTTCAGGTTTAGTTGTCCGTTAAACACATTTTTTGATACGTGAGAGATGGAAATAGTTAACAGAAAGTGGAGAAATGGCATGATTTGTAAAGATATTTGTTATATTCAACTGTTAGCAAAGGGAAAAAAACCAAGTTAACATTCAGTACCATAGTCGGGAAGATTGTCTATGTTTATTTCTGTCGAGGGGCTAAGCTACAAAGCTTAGGGTGGTAAATACGCATATTTACTAAATAATGCATATCGCGCTAGAGCACAAGTCAGAGCCGGCATCTGGCAGCCCAGGCCGCGCTGCCCGATCTGTAGAGCAGACAAAACCAAGCCCCTGCGAAAGCTGAAGGGATATTCCTGCCCTTCTCTTGCCCTCACACCTCGGCTTGTCCGAGGTTTGCGTTCCTTGGCGGAGCCGCCGACCCCCCCCCCGCCGTGCGCGGGGCATCGCAGCACGGGGAGCCCCCTCGTCCAGCCCCTCGCGCGTGGAGTGTCACCCAGTGGGGAGGAGGCGGCACGCCGGCTGCTCCGCCGAATGGCACCCTGGCACGGGCTGTGCTTCACGTTACGTTCTCCTGGCTGGCTACGTTCAACGGCTTCTCCTTGGAGGTTGCCAAAATTACCTGCTCAATAGAAAAGAAAAGCCCTACGAAAAGCGATGGAGCAGAGCGGTACTTGGTAGAGTTTCTAGGGGCACTTTTCAGAGGGCCCTTAAGATCAGAAGTTGGTCTTTAGAGACAACCTCGTGTGTGTCTGCCCCTCAGTTACGCAGTTCAGGAGGTTCTTCTTGCAGAACGGATCCCCCCTTGTCCACTGCTTCTTGTGCTGCCAACGTAGGTCTTCAGCTGTTTCGAGTTAACAACTCCTCTTGGCTTCCCGGTCCGCCGCGGGCTGACCCTCCCGCCCAGCAGCATCTGGTGGGAACGTGACCCCGAGCCCCCGCGCGCCGTCACCATCTGGGGGTTTGGTGCTCTCTTCTCCCTGGCGTACCTGCCTGGTTGCCGCTCGTTGCTGCTGCTCCTTCAGCTCACTGTAGGAACGGGAAAAGGTATGAAAGATGGACGTGACCGGGAAAGCCATCAGCAAAATCCCGCTCAAGATACTGCTCAGGGCTACCACCTGTCCGGGGATGCTACGAGGCACCATGTCCCCGTAGCCAACAGTTGTCATGGAGATCACAGCCCACCAGTAACTGGTGGGGACGCTTGTGAATTCTTGCTTGGCTCCCAGTTCGCTCTCAGCCAGGTACACCAGCGGCGAGAAGAGGGCCATGGCGACGCAGAGGAAGAGCAGGAGGAGCCCGAACTCCCTGGTGCAGCGGCGGACGGTGAGCCCCAGCGTCTGCAGCCCCAGCGAGTGCCGTGCCAGCCTCATCACGTACAGGATGCGCAGAGCCCGCAAGAAGCGCAGCACCAGGCCCACTCGTTCCAGGTACTTGTTCCCGGCTCCCCCGCTGGGCTTGCTGCTGTTTTTCGTGGAGACCATATCCACCGTGAGAGAGATATAGAAAGGCAAGATGGCCAGGATGTCGATGATGTTGAGGGGGGTTTTCAGGAAAGCACACTTATTCTCTGCCTGGATGGATCGCAGCAGGAACTCAAATGAAAACCACGCCACGCACACCGTCTCCAGCACAAAGATGTCGTAGCACTTCCGCGAGCATTCACCCTGGGGAGAAGGGGAGCAGGGAACACAGAGAAGGGGGAAGAAAAAGATTTAGCCGGGGAGCGAACCGAAGAAACAGAGAGTGGCAGTTCTTAAAGGAAAGCACCATGTGAAATCGATACGAATCGCGAGGTACCAAAGTAAAATCATCGCTGCTAAGAGCGGCTGGAACGGGTAACTGAAGCCAGAGCTACCAGCTACGTGTTTGGCTGCAGGACAGGTCAACGACGCTCAGGAGCATCCCGAGCCTGCCAAGAATTTGGTGCGATGGTATCAGCTGTCGGCCAGGGAGCCCGCTGCTGAAAGGCCAGTGGCTCACACCTCGTTTCTAACGAAGCCTTTAACACCCTTTAGAAAGGATTAGTACAGGATTCACGGATTTTAATAAATGAGTGATCCCTCCCTCCCTTCCTGATCAATAATAAATTGCTTATAAATGGCTCATAAACACCTACAGCATTTTATGTTATGTGCTTGGAGTCATCTTTAATCTATTATTCAGAGAATGTAGATCATTTTTTATATTGCAGTGAACATTTATTAACACACTAGCCCTATAGTCAAAAGCTTATATAAAGTACTGTTAAATGTAGGTATTTCTAAAAGAAAAAGTACCACAAGAGTAAAGGGAGGGCCCGGAGAGATAAGCATTTTTAATTGCCTCACCTGTAACAACTAATGACCACGAAGCCCTCCCCAAGCCTTCTGGGGCACTGGAAGAGGGGCTCTTCCCTGCAGGCTCACTTAGTGGAAAATATACAGAGAACTCTGGTTCTTCAGTTACGATGCCTGTAAACAAACCAGCCTTGGCGCATTGGAACAGCAATAAACAATAATGCTGGTGATGACTGCTCTTGGATTCTTAATTCTACAGCACAAATACGATGGCAATTCTCTGCTACATCACGGGTAGTAACACCAGCTGAATACTAATGAGCTTCTCTAAATAAACAGATTTTGATGTGGACAATTATAGGGCTAGCGCTGTTTCCTCTGTAAATGCTCATATAAAAGTGTTAATCCTCTGGGGGCTTTGAGCGGAAGGCAAGTGTATATTTATTTAAGGGAAGTGTATATTTATTCGGTGAGCCAGTTTGATTCTGAACAGTTCATGAAAACGCTTGTAAGCATGTAGGAGTCCATCCATGCCAGTGGGGTGTGTGACTCCCACTGCATGCCACTGGTATTAGGTACCAATGTGAAACCTCGTTTTGCTCGCCTATGCTAAATAATAGCAATAAAATATCACTCGAGTGGCGAGGCTGTGTCAAGCTGGTCCCCATTTCACCACTGGAGAAGCTGAGAACCTGGCACTTCTATGAACAGTTCTGCCCACATGCTCACCACAGGTGTCTTTTGCTAGGCAGAGCCAAGGAAATTTCTACTGCACAGCACCACTTCCTAACTTCATCCCTCTCTACGCGTTTATGCACAGGTTTTTCCCTGTTGTGAAAGAAAACAGCAAAGGAGAGATGAGACTTTCGCCCTCTTTGCTAACCACAGCGTTCCCCAAAATGTCGGGGAGCACCTGGACACATGTTTCAAGGGCTGCTGTGCTGCCGGCAGCAAGAGCAGTGTCATCACACTGAGTGAGTATAAAGCCTTGTGTTACCTCAATATGATAACCAAAATGCTGAGGCACCCTCCCCATTTCAAGCTTAAGAGATTGAGACAATGACTAAATGACTAAATAACAGGAAAAAAATTGTGACAAGGAATCCTGAGAGCCAGTGTTTACGGTTCTTCTATTAAACACGATGAACGGCTGTAGTGCCTTGTATTTATAGATTTTTTTTTTTTTTTTTTGTATTCCACTTTTCAATTGACATATGATGTACCTCCCACTGTCTCCCAGCGGGTCATGCTGATACGGAGAGAAAACTTACTTGTCCCATTGAAATTGCTGTCAAGATTTTAAGCATATTGCAGGGAGGAAGGATAATCTTGTTTTACTAGTGTAGTAGTTCAGATAGCCTGTCTTTAACTTCCTAATTTTGATAGGTGTGAAGACGAGAAGGAGCTGAATTTATATCTGCCTCACCAAACTAATTTGGTCATAAACAAGTATTTTTGTCACAATCATCACACATAGGACAAAACATTTTGGTTTTAGGGGCTTCGCTCCTCTCACAGCATAATTAAGCTGTCAGGCTCTCCCATCAGATACAGCACCAAGATGCTTTCACACCACCGCACAAATCTGGCTCTGCGGGCCAGAGCCAAAGCTCACAAAGTCAGCAGAAGGACTCTGCCCGTGCCACTGTAACTTCTCACCTTATTACCAAGAAACCAGCCATCAGACCGATACTGTCCCCGAGCCCTGCTGCCTGGGAACCTCTCATCAGGATATGCTTGATCTCACGCCTACGGGCAATGGTTGCAGGTGATCTGCAGCTCCCGATACTACCCTTGCACACGCACAAAAGGATCAGGCTGAGACATTAGGAAGACAACCCATACAAGAATAGCTATGGCTTCAGCAAAGCAGCAGCAATGGCAAGAAGGAAAAACCCCCAATATGCAAATTTGCTTTCTCCGAAAGGTACATCGCTACTTGGACCACCGCGTATGGAAACTAAGATGTAGCTCGCCTTAAGAGACCTATCTGGCAGGAAGCGTTCTGGATTCTGATGTGCATATATATAATTTTCGTGTCACTAAAAGTTTAAGGAAAGTCAGTGAAGCCTATAGAGAATTTAGCCTTGGAATAGACCTACAAAGACATTAAGGCGTTTAATAGCTAATTTGGCACCTAATTCCCCCGGCGCTCTCTATTTGGTGCATAAGGAAAGGGAACTATCCAAAGTCCTTCTGTGTATGAGTTTTGGTGTGGGAGCAAACAGGAGTGAAAATTGCTCCTCTTAACGGACTACCAGTGGAGATGACTTTCGGAAGACTCCATCTGCCCTCCCACACTCTGACATGTTTATCCTGTGTAGGTTCACAAACCTACAGCTTTGCTATTTACGTCTCCAATCTTCCTGCAGAACTACATCAAAAACGCAAGCGCGGGAGCAGCCTGGCAACCTTCGCTCAGCGGAGCACGAGAGGCTTGGCGATAGCTGAAGCTCGGGCCATCCAACACGGCAGAACCAAGCTGGCATCTTCGCCCATCACTGTAACGAAAAGCTGAAATATACTCCATCCAGAGCTGATGCTGGGCTCTGGCTTTTCTCCGCTCTTCCCACTAGCCACAGCAGACAGCTGACATTGTGAATGCCGAAATGTTTACTTTCAGTAGAGTGGGGCGATAATGCTCTGCTACACAGCGTTCATTTTAATGGGATGAAACGATCCCCTCTTTTAGCTAATGCATAATTATCTTCAGCAAAGTGCTAGTCTTTCCCAGTATCGTTATTAACCTATTGCAACCTGAACAAGCCAGGCTCTGTCCGAAGGCAGTCCTGAGAATAAGAGGGTCTGAACAGGCTTTTAGAAAACAGACCTGTGTGTCAATTAACCTGCCAGAGGCCTTTTTTTTTCACTAATTAAATGTCTTCCTGTCCCCTGGACCATGTTTCAATATCATCTAGGTATGACCTATAATTATCCTCACATGAAATCAAAAACAGTAACAGCAAAAACGTGTTTCATGCTCTTTGTGCTTTGCTTCTTTCAGCTGCAGCTGCTTCTCCTTGCAGATTTTCCCCCTTGATTACAGCATTGTAAAAAAAAAAAAAAAAAAAGGCAATTTTTCTCTTTCTAAAACTTTCAACTATGTATTCGAGTCCAAACGGATGCTGTAATTCTGCTTAGGGCTTTGAGGTTTTTTTCCATTCAAGAAAATAAAACAAAAATGCGCAGAAAGACACACACAGAGATGGAAAAAAGCAATCAAGAATTAATCAGCCATCAGAATAAGAGAAAAACAAGTCCTAACAGAATAGGATAGCATTCTGCCCAAAATAGGTCTGTATGAAATCTGTCTGTTCTCAAAAAAGATCAAGCTATACCAACTCATGGCCATAAACACGTACATTAACACCTACATACTCCTTTTTACTTTTTGTAAGCAAAATAGCTAGCTCTCATAATAACTAAGCAGATTTCTTCAGCTTGTAATCTAATGGATACATTCTTATGATCACATTTTCCTATCTAGCTTTATGAAACTGGGCCACAGGAAAGCTTTTTTTAGGTTTCATAACAATTTGATTTCTTTTTGTCTTTTAGAGGTCTAAACAAAAAATAGCATGAATGGCAGTCACAAAGGACACCCCCATTGCACTTTTCTAGTATGAAAAGACTAACATTCTTTTTTTTTTTAATGTGCATATAGCCATGCCATTAAATGAACAATATCTTTGGCTTTTGATTGCAAAAAGCAGTGGCATAATAAATATATATGTTGTTCTTTACAAGATGTATATGTTTATTTAGGTGTGTACATGTGTTTCTTTCAAACAACAAGTAGATTTTTTTTCCTGTGCAGAGATTACTGGAGTATGGGGAAATATCTGCAGTTGCACAGGATTTTGGGGCCATATACTAATGTCAGCTCAGGGCACAAGAAAATAAAAGAAGGAAGGTCTCAGTGAGTAATTCTATGCAGTCAAATTAAAGTGAATCTCCTTCACTAGGATTTATAGAAATTTGCTGTCAAAAAGCCAACCGCAGTATCTTTCTTCCGGAGAAACATTTTCTTTGCCAAAGGTTCCTTTGGCAAAAAGAAAATTACAAAAAGAAAAGCTGGTGTCACTCGAGTTCAAATCCAGCTGTACTCATTGCTCTGTATGGTCTGTCTAAAAATTGCAGGCATCTTTCAGAACTGTTTTGGTTTGGCTTGCAGGGTCCCTTTCACTGGTACTTCCCTGCACTGCGCCTCAGAAAAATTCTCCACTGTGTGTTGTGTGACTTCTTGACCCTGCCTTTGTCCTCTGGTCTCCTGAGAAGAAATTCTGACTCTCCTCTAGACTCTTGCAGGCTTTGACGCCATCTCCCCCCTCCGGCATTAGAAGATGTCAAAAGCCACATCACCTCTAACCGCCCCAGTTCTTGTGTTGCTTTGCACACACATTTTTTTATGGTCAGCAGCTCCACAGTACTTTCAAGGAAGAAGTTTCAGTGCTGCCCACTTCCCCCCTATAGTGAAGATTTCACTCCCTGTCAAAGGTGTATGTTAAGGAAAATAAAAAAAACCAAACATGAGAGGCATTGCATGCAAAAATGCTTACATAAGCTTTAAATCACGACATCTCTAAAATGGTATTTTTGTTCTCTTCCACTTGCCCCTTGTCACTCGAGCCTTTTGAGTCATGGATTTCAAGTGTTCCTCTGTGCCCATCGGATCAAACTCTTTTCTAACAACAACAATGTGGAACTTGAAATTCTGACGTAACCTGCGGACAAAGTCCCCGAGGCTGCTGTACCCGGTCTGCCCGCAGTCTGGACGCGGGGCTTCGGCGAGCGAGACAGCCCCCAGCCCAGCGGCTCGGGCTGCGCCCCTCCGACTGGGGCGTGAGGCTGAGCTGCCCGTTTCAATGATCGTCTGCAGGGAGATTCAGGGGACAGACACCCCACCACACTTCCAATTATTCAACAGCCCAACGCTTGGAGCACGTGCCCGGCTCGGGAGAGACCCAGCTCCTGCTCCTACGCCGGCAGGGTGGAAGCCTGCGCCTGGCTCTGTCACAGCCCGCGGGACCCCCCCAGAGCACTGGGTGCTGGGTCACCGCCTTCTCTCGTCCCAACTATCGCTGTGAAATGAAGAAGCCTTCCCCGAAAAAAATTCCTGCAAAACAGCAACGTTCCCAGAAACGTGCCTCCCCAACAAAACCCAAAGATTTTGCTCACACTGGCGCTTTCTGATGAAAAGCAATTTTCTGATGAAAAGTGATTTTCTGGTGAAAGCATCCAGCTAATTTTCACAGTAAGGATGAGTGCGTGACCCTTGCGATGCGACCGGCTGTTGGAAGGGCTGCAACACAGCCTGCCCTCGGGCGCAGGCACGCTCCCCTCGCCACTGACCACCTACAGGCTTGGTGAATGCAATTCAGTACATCTGCCGTTAAAGCCAGGGTCAGGCTGAACTCGCAGCCAGCCTGCTCCGAGTATTTCTTGCGCTCCTGAGCAAAGATGATTCAGCTACTGCACGCTCTGTCCTCAAAGCTGGCTGGCTGTGAATTCAAAGTAACGGTTTCTCTTTTTAAAGTCGCCAAGGGGCCATGAAAGAGCCCTCTGCTTCTGGCTGTACACACTTTGATCTCTAACTAGAGCTCAGTTTGTGCTTCATCTTCAGCCCAGCTGCTCGAAAAGGTAACCAGAGCCTTGCCTTCAGTGGGGAAGGTTGTCATTAACGGTTTGCAGTCATGTTACAGACACAAGACAGCTCTTGTACAACTGTTCCTGGACAACTTGTCTTTGTTGAAGAGACAGGGTAAGGAGGTGGGCAGGAGCTATACCTACTTTAGACTTACCTCTCTGGATTTCCTTTGATCCTGAGACAGCACAGCCCCAAATCACCACTTTTCAAAACCTCACAGCCTGTCATTTGTATTCTGCCAGTGACACTCCAGATAAACACAGAACACCGACAGAAACAAGGGAGATGCCGACAGCCTGGCAAATGCTAGAAGGTAACTTCGGGGTGTGCTAAAATCCATGGCCAGAGTCTAGTCAGCTTGTAAAATTACATGCCGTGCCATTCAGTTGCAGTCATATAGCCAAGGTGTTACTGAGATACAGCTACCTGCAGGTGCCTTGCCTTTCCGTCTCAAATTGCTCTTCTGACATGCAACTACAAAGCCAAATGGTTATTACGTTCATGGAAAGCTCAGAAAAGGGTCTGGGAGTCAATGGGAGGGAAGAGAAGACCACGTGCATGAGTTTACCCATGCGCTGTGGCAGCTTATGACCACCCTTGCAGACTAAATAGGTGGGAGACACAGATGGCACTCGTGATCCAGGAGGCTGCAGAGGGAACCAGCTGTGTTTCCAGAGTTCCTCTGCCCAATCCACCAGCAGCCTGCTGCTTTGGGCCATCTCAGCCCCAAACTGCATGACCAAAATTGGATACTGTAGGTAGGACTTGGGTTTCTAAGCCATAAATATTGAGCCTTGAGACCTGTTTAACTGTCACCTTTTTCCCTGCAAATGCCGTAGATGTCTTAACAGCTGGACTCTGCATGGATTTGGCATATACATCTGAATTGTGGAGAAAGACACAGACGCAGGGGATTCGATCACCTACCTACCAGGCAAGACCGTTGTTGTGATCCCAAGGCTGTCCTTCACCTCCCTGCCTCCTTCACTTACTGTCCCTGCCACATGCAGATATGTTCCTCAGTCCACTGTCCTGCTTCTTTTTGCCCCAGTAGAGTTGCTGGGAAGAAATGAAAGCAGGTAAGAAGTACTACAGATGCACAAAACGCCCTCTCATTAGTATCTTCTTCTCAACCAGCTTTTCTCACACCTGCATCCACTTTTAGCACACACTTCTCCAAAAGCAACAGTTTTTGTTAAAAGGGAAATGAATGTTATCTGGCTCTACTTTATGGAAAGCAACCAAGAACTAAAATCTGCAAGAAGCAAACATATAAAGAAGAAACCAGACCTTAAATACCTGTGAAACAGAACACCATCAACTTGCCTGATTTTTCAGATGCCTATCAGGAACAGCACAGTACCTCTCCCAGAGAGGCTGGAGGGGGTAAAGACATCCAACATCTTAAAACTCCTCAGACTCTGTGACTGTGGCTGGGAGCAGCTTGAGGGAACAGTATGTGCTCCAGCAGCCAGCTGGTACTATCTCCCCATCTGATCAAACAACACACCAGGAGAAAGGGGCTA
Source organism: Aquila chrysaetos chrysaetos (assembly GCF_900496995.4). Taxonomy (NCBI): domain Eukaryota; kingdom Metazoa; phylum Chordata; class Aves; order Accipitriformes; family Accipitridae; genus Aquila; species Aquila chrysaetos. The sequence goes on along the minus strand of NC_044021.1, from coordinate 25,571,828 downwards.
TACTGTAACTTAAGGAGGAGCAATGTACCCAGGGTAACATTTTCTTTGAGGATACTTCTTAAGACTCTGCTCCATTCTCACTGCCTAATGACCTCCTCATCAGCTAGTATTCCCTTCACTTTGTATTTCTTTGGTTTTCTCATGTTCGTAACCTGCTTCACTGCAATGAGTACACGCAGCTTCTCACAACCTGCGGTTTTCACCCTTGAAACAAGCCTTGACGCCAGTTCCTTCTTGCTTACCAAATACACACATGCTAAACAACCAACACTTGCATTTGGAGCTCACTGATAGGTCCCAATATATAAGTGAAGGATTCCATTTGTTCAAGAACCACCCATGTTCAACAAGGATGATGCAAACTGGAATGAGTTGGGAGAGTAACCCAACGTTAGTTGGGTTGGCTAGTGGAATGGAAAACCTATCATCTTAAAAACAGACAATTAAAAGCATTTGACTTGTTTACCATCATCAAGTGAAGGCAGAGTAGAGCCATGTTTGCTGTCTATAAATATACCAAGGGGATGAAGAGAAGCACTGTTTAATGGTGTGGTCAAATGCTCTCATTCAGGTCTACCTGGACCCCCCAAAAGTACTGCTATCTCCATCTGCTACCTGTCTGTTTACAGTCCACAGCTCAGCCCACGGAACGGGACATAGGGTCATTCCTTAATCCTCTTCAGTGCAAAGTCAAACAGAGTAACTCACTGGTTGGTTATGCTACAACAGCTGACTTCGTTCAGGAGTGGCTGGGAAGGGCAACACCATCACCTACGTAATGGCCATCAGCAGGCGAGGCAGGAGTGGGAAGGAGAAGGACCCAAGACGCTCAGTTTGCACTAGCTATTTGCAAAGAGAGCCCGCCACTAATTGAAAGGACGGTGTTGGCAGGAGAAAAACCAGCTACACCAGCTTTCAGAATCTGTACTCTAGAAGACACATGAGGTTCCAAAAGAGCCCCCTGCAAGAACAGGGAAGGCCAGAGACCTTTTAAGATGAAGCTTCTCAGTTTCTGGAAATGGTGGTGTGATGTGCCCACGACAACAGGAGACTGCGCTCCCCTCAGAGTCCCCTCCAAGTCCTACCTGTCCAGAATGTCCAACTAGCAAAGGAAACGATGTGCTCGATGCTGCTGGAGCTGGGCCTTGGCAGGGGGTCCGAGATCCCTACCTGGCTTGTCCATGGCTTTCGTCTGTGCCCGTGTGTAAGATGTAAGTAGGCTATTAATAATATTTAGAGAATTACAACCTATATGTACAAGAACAGGTTTGCTGCCATTTGTTTGAACGAATATTCTGAGTCAAAACACTGGTTTTGTATCTGGCGTCCACTTTGGCAATTTTACAACCTCTCAGTGCCATTCGGAAATTGTCTGAAGACGAACAGCTACACAGGAAGACACGGGTCCATGAGAACAAAGTATTGTATTTGAAACTCATCAACTCCCATGGCATTCAAGGCAGGACTTCACAGGCCACTGCCCATATGGCTTGCTGTCTGGCACCTTTGCCATGCAGCAGACCCCCCCTCTGTGGGAAACACCCACGGGTGACACAGCCCGACCTCAGGGGGCTGCTCAGCGCGAAGGAGTTATTTATCAGAGTCACTGCCACGGACAGAGGCAGGAACGCAGGAAAAAGAATGATGATTTCACTAAGCAATGGTGTCAAAGAACAGCTTCACTTTAGAAACACTGATGTTCTTAGTGTTTCTGAATAAAAATTACCTTGGAATTTTCTATTTCCAGATTTCCAGAATGTTTTTCTGGGTTTTGGCCCTCTTTTTTCGTTAAAACTGAAAGTAAAAAAACCCCAAGAGAATAGTGAGGCACCAGAAGCCTCTTTGCTGGCAAGTGTCCCCCTCTCCCCCTGATTTCACATGAACTATAAATCTTCCTCCTCAGCCCATTCTCTTTTCTAGCTCTGACAGAGGCATCATATCCCCCGAGGCTGGGAAACTACAATGCTTTTTTTAAAAATCCATTCTCTGCAAACCTAAGCAAATGCTTGATCCTGAGCTTTTACGTGAAGAAGCCCAGTTACCTTGAGAATTAGCAAATCTCCTGATTTCTGGAGAATAATCCTAGCTTGTATTTTCTATCCTAGTGCTCTGAAAACAAGACAGACTCGGTTCTTGCTTGAAAAAACTTGAGCAATGGCACTTGGCACTTACAGCACACCTGCTTATCATAAACACGGCAGGACTGCAAAAATAAAGATGGGGGATATCTCCCATAAGTGGCAGCATAAATCAAAACACTGCAGAAGCAGAGCGGGGCTGAGTCCTCGCCAAGGGCACTTATGTGCAGTTCAAACAGTTTTCCCAGGGAATGACAACACCTAGACCCAACACTTCCCTCTGAAAGGACCAGCCCAAGAGAGACAGGGCTGTGTTACAAAGCAGTGGCATTCCCAACGGTTTCACACCTACACAACCCCTGGGAAAAGATGATGCTGTGGTGGTACCTGGCTGTGCTCACAAATAGATGCAGACAGACAGTGCCTAGAACTGTGGTCTTCCTAAACCCAATGCCCTCTTTTCTTCTTCTCCTCAAGCTTGTCTCACACTAAAAAAGAATCTCAGCCTTGTTTTCTCTCTCTCTCTTACTAATTGTATTAAAAAGAACAACTGACTCCTAACAGCATTTAAAAGCATATTTTCCCTCTTATTTCCCCCAGTTTTCCCCTTCTTTCAATCCCTGTTTTAGAAGCTCTTCTCCTCCTCCTGCCTCCCACTCACTGCTGGTTCTATTTTACTGACCCACATTAGTTTTACTGGTTCCTGCAATCCCATACCCTACTATAAAAGTTGGGGGTGTCCGTTTTTTCTCTTGGAGAAAAGGAGGGCAGAGTCCAGCTTACTCTTCTCTTTCATTTTTTTACAAACCTGTTTTTTCCTCCCTCTCTTTCCCTTTATCCTATTATCTGAAAGCAAGCGAAGGATTTGCCTATGTTGCCTGTGGGTAGATTTGCTCTCCTGCTGGTAGTGGCTCAGTCGCAGCTGGCAGTCTGCTACCGCATTGCCCTTGCACTGAAATGCTGTAAGCTGTGCTCCTGCATTTGCAAAAAGTGGCTGAATTTTTGCAAGGTGGATCTGACCACTGCGAAACCCCGCACTCTCTCATATTCTTTCTGCTCAAGGCAACAGTAACAGTGTTTTCTGTGACAGTAGTGCAGAATATACGAACTGCATGACTTACCTTAAATTAGCCAATATTTCTACTGTGTACGAAACAGGAGAAAATATCCACAGCTTCTGCCCACAGACACTCAGTGTTTGAACCTTTCAGGAGGGTGCTGTGATTTCTTTTCTGCCGTCGTCTCTACCCAGTACAGCGTGTGCCAAGTTTCCAACAGGGCTCAGGGTGTATTGGATGGCTGGGACCTTCACACTACTCTCTGTATTTCCTCCTTGTATCCAGGCTCAGAAAACGAGCTGGAGCAGAGGGAAAGGGAGTGTGTGTGCGCGTGTGCTTGCATGGAAAGGTGAGGGTACGAGGGCCCTGCCAGTGAATGGCATCCTGCTCGTGAGGAACCCACAAGCTCAAGTCTGAACAGCCGCTAATACTGGGACTAAGCCCCACCGGTAACATGTCCCAGCCCCTGTATCACCCCCCACGAACACAGTCAGCGCTGGACAAGATACCTTGGTCAGGATGCTGCCGTCACAGGGCCAGACTCATGCCACGTCAGTCCTCTTCAGAAAGCTTCCAGGCTTCTGAGGTTTTCTGGCTGCCCTCGCCTCTAATTGCAATTATGAACCGCCACCGCTCATTTCATCTTACTGATGACTTCAGGTCTAAATAGACACGAGGGCCAAGGAAGCCCCAGACGTACAGCATCCTCGCTGGCCCCTCCTGCCCGGGGGGGACAGTGCTCCTGCAGGAGCGAGCCGGGGCGGGATGGCAATCGCTCACCGAGCCGTAGGGCCAGAGGGGGCTCTGGAGCTAATCCTCTGCGGAGCAGAGGGTCTCACCAAGTGGCTCATGAATCACACACGTGGTTTCAACAGAGCCCAGACATAATGTTTAGAAGGACTGACAGAATGTATTCAAAAACTCTATGAGATGTACTCAAGCATCCTTAGATAAATGGTTTCCATTGTTAATTACCCACACTGTAATATACTTTATTTAGAGCATGAGTTTGTCTAGCTGCAGGTTCCAGTTATTGTTCACTGCTGTCCACAGACATTCTCTTATTCTGCTGCTTACTGCCCTAAAAACTCTTCTACTGTCTCACTATAAAGCAGAATTTTCAGATTTTAAATAATTCTTTTAACTTTTTTCTTCCACTTACCTGCTTAATGGTTACCAGTCTGGACACAGTATCTCAAGCCTCATGCTTTGCCTCTTAACTAGTCAGATGGGAAATCGTGTAAAGCCAGTAGTTCACCAGGGTCTCTAAATCATTTCTGAGTACCCACTTTCCCAAAGCGTCTTTTGTCCTGGGCTCTCCACGCTCTCTACACTTACAGGTTGCACTCTCTGCTGATGAACACGCAGTTACCTCCCCATGTTTAAATCAGTTCAGCTAACTGTGCCAGATACTTCCAATCCCTGACTAGTGTGTCATTTCTGTGCTACCCGTAAACTTCATTTGCAATTGTTTTGTATTTTCTCCCAAATCACCAGCAAAACACCTAAGTAGCTCTGGGCCAACACCAGAGACACTTGCATGCCTTTCTGCGTACGCTGTCACCAGATGATGATTTCTCATGTTAGTTTTCTGCCACTTCGAAATCTAAGAGAAATTTTTTGAACGTTTAATAAGGTAGGTAAGTTTTTGAAAAATGCCATTTTTATTAAGGAAGGATGTTGTGTGGCACTAATTCAAATATCTTACAGAAGTACCTACATCAGAAGTTTTTTTTTCAGAAAACTTTATAACCTCATAAAAATTATACTAAGTTTGACTAAGGAGTGGTGTTCTACGTAGACTGGAATTAATTATGCTGTTGTCCTCAAAAATGTTGCCGATTGTACTCGGTACCATCTTTTTCATGGTTTTACTTGGAACTAATATCATGCTTACCTTTAGAAAAACCAACAACCTTATAGTTTTCTCCTGGTCCTTTCTTAAGTCTTTGTTAAAAACCTATTGCAAAAAATGCTTTAACCTTTTTTTTTTTTTCATTTGTATACCACTCTTCTAACTTAATTTGTCTTAAATCTAAATGCCTCCATGGACACTGCAAAAAGTCCCCAATTTCAAAAACTTATATATTTCATCTCAATTGCCACATTTTAAGCAACGAAAATGTAAGCATTTATAATGTTAAATGATTTAATGCAATTTTTCTAAGTGCTATACACATGAATCAGCTCATTACCTCAGCCTAGCTATATGAGGTCTAGCCAAACGTAAATCTGGTTGCTTTCTTTCATTCCAAACCTCCAGAATTGATAGCAACATATCCTGGAGCTCTGAGATGAAATTTCCAGATGATATTTTTATTACAAATAAATGAAAGATTTCTCTCTTTCAGAACACTAGGACAGTACTCAATAACCCCATGGAGCACAAACACTCTTGCAAAAGGCAGCGGAGCAATCTATGGAGTAAAGAAGCGATGCTGTACCCTCAGGATATTACAGAGCAGGCTATACTGAGTAGTGACAGTAATTTTACAAACATGACTGGAGGCCAAGCAACTCTTATCGTGACATTGCTTCAGAGACTCCCTGGATGATTTACCTGGAAGTTAGGAGAATAAACCCACTGGTAGGTATAGATAGTTATGGTGGTGGAACCAGAGAAATATTAAAAGAAATTAAATATGGAGCATATTTTGCTGGGTGAGCCACATTGCACCACAAATAAACCAGTTAACAACATGACAAAGTTACCAATGCTTTTATGGAAGAGTCTTAGCTGTTCCATTATTTATTGCTAATGTTATATTGCGGCATATTTATACAATATTTAAAAGAAGACCTGAGCCTGCTATTTATTCATAAGAAGACATCTGGTAGTCTGAAAGAGTTCATTAGCACAGCATAAAGTTATTAACAAGTCAACAGAATTTTGTCTTACTCAACTCTTGCGTCATCCCCAAGCTAACAGTGCAGAGAAATACTCTCTGTTTTTTTACTTCTAAGCCTAAAACACTGCAGAGTCTCAGTTGGTTCCCAAAGTCTATATTGTAACCCACTGTCCTCAAAATCTTCCAGGGCAGCTCCTTGTCCCATCAGGATTTCTCTCTTTACTTGGGAAAAGTAACTTGGGAAAAGACGCTGCAGTGAGACCCGGAGTTGGTGAGAGCTCAGGCGGTAACTTTGCCGAGATGGGGAATTCTGAGCCGAGGGTGTGCAGGCTCACTGTGGGACTCTGTGCAAACCTGTTCCACAGTGCCATGTCCCCACCCCCCAATCTAAAGGCAACTCTAGTGAAAGAAAACACAACATTCCTCCTAACCCTCCTGATACAATAGAGAAAGATTTTCTTACTGGGACCATGTTTCTTTTTTTTTCTCTTGAAGGAGCTGCCACGACAGAACAACTAGATATGTCTGCTAAAGTTTAAATAGCTTCAATCAAGCAGGAAAGCTGGATTTTTTTTTTTTTTTTCAGGAGAGGGAGGACTGCAGAAAGTAAATTTTTACCCCTGCAAGAGGAGCAAGCAAGCCAAGGAGAAGGAATGGCGAGAGCTCTCCAAAAGTATTCATGACTAAATACCACTAATCGTTATCCAGCACCCTGTCCACACCACCCATATCAAGAACAACCAATTGTTCCTTCAAACATTTTCTATTCATTAGCAGCTTCAGGTAGCCTTGCGAAGGGCAAGGACCATCTCCGAAAAGAGGTGGCAAAGCTGGCATGCGGTGTGCTATTTGACCAGGGGGTTTCCAGGCCGCTGGAGTCCTGGGCAGTTGCGGGCAGAGTGGATGCAGTGGGAACTGTGTTGTGCAATTGCGATGCTGAGCACTCACAGCACCAAATGTGTTTCCCTAGTGTGTGAATACAACAATCCTGAACTCGGTAAAATAAACTGATACTGAGATATGCTCTAATGCTAACAGCTGGATTTGGACGACCAGTAAAAGAAAGATTTAGATTCAGCTCCGCAAAGGAAAGACATGTATATATAATACATCTATTTCTTTTACATTAAGGACTGTATCATTCAGATGGTTCACAGACAAGCACACTTCCCAGAAAAATGATCAAACGACATGATCATCACTTCTTGGTATTTGCAAAGAACATTTTGCCATTAGTCTTATATTTGCAAATTCCATGGGAGTCAGATAAAAGATGCACACCACCCAAAAACCCCACACAACTCAACATTTAAGGTTTAGATTGAGCAGTGCAGAGGTTCTCGACTCCTTGATTTTAAAGCTGTGTGACCCACAGAAGCAATGTCACTTTTATCTCTCAAACCTCATCACTTTCAACTGCTTTCAGACAAACCTGAGCTGTCTGAAAGGCAACATGCACAGCAAATTTCTCTGACCATCAGATAGGAGCTGGGGGACCACACTATGATGACTCAGACTTGCACTGCAGAACTTTGCAGTTACTCCCCAGTTTTGGACTCTAAGGATATCATACAGTAATTGCATCTTGCACGAACTAGGTTGGTCTCACTTATGAAAAGAAAAAAATGTCCTTGCTTAGAAACCTAGCTCACAGCCCCGAGGCATGAGGAATGTGCCCATGTACCTGAACAGCAGTGTAGATGTAATTTTTATTTCTGTTATGATGATGGTCACAGACGTTATGTTTAAAACCTTCTGTCCCAAAGCATTCACAATCTAAGTGCAGGACTACACAGAACAGGCAATGAAATTACATGAGGCAGATCGAGCACATAAACAACAAAGCAAACTTTTGCTTATTGCTGATGACTAAAGCTGTGGGCAAAGGATGCTCTCAAAGCTTGTAATTTGGACTGTGTTACCATTTTGATTTAAGTACCATCTGAGCAGAAAACCTACTTTAAGCTTATGAAAGAAAAAAATAAGAAACACCTTACTTTTAGTTAAAATAACCGCTCTGCAGTGGTGCAAGTCCTACATCCCTTAACCAAGGGCACGTGAATGGGAAAGTGAATATGAATCTCACGCGTCTACAGGAACTTCCTTGTGCACAATGTTGTAGAAAAGACAGGTGACAATTGTTACTGAGTCATTTGGTCCTTCCCTGGCCTCCAGCCAGCTGTGGCCTGAACTGCCCAGAGCAAACACAAAATGCAAACCAGCAAGCTAGGGGATGAGTACATCAGTAGATCACTTCAGAGGCCATAACCGGTGATACTGGTACAGCTCATGGTTTTTGCATTTAACAGCAGAGCTGAGGGAATGGTATAACGAATTCTCAGATGATCTCCAGGGAAATTAGTTAGTCCAATTCCCCAAGATTCTTTTTATAAAAAGTCACCCTCGGTGCCTGTATACTATAAATAGTTATCTCTAATACCAGCAGGGAGATTTTTTTAAATACATGTTTTATGTTGATTGTGTTGTAATTTCTAGAACAGTTTATTCCACAAAGAAAGGGAAAACACAAGCTGCAATTTTAAGACTTTCATTCATGAAAACAGACCACCTATGCATCACATAAACATGTGGCTCTAAGTTAAAATCAAGAAGGTCTCAGTATCATATGCAGAAAAACAGCTGAACAGTCACAAAAGAAAGTGCTAAAAATGAGCTCTCCAGTAATGAAAACCTTCATTCCAGAGTCTCAAGCAGAGTGCTATCTTAGGATAGAAAGCACCAACAATAACAACTGTTTTACTCCTTTACATTACTTTTTGCTGAAACCAGTAAATGATTTAGTGTAAAAATGACAGTTTTCCCCACCCAGAAGTACCTGAAACTGCAAGAGTTTTGAGACAAGATGATATCATTCATTCAACAAAATGTCTGGCATTTCTGACACACTGAGGCCCTGAATACTTGTATTTCTTCCTATTTAGCTACCTATTTAGGTTACAAACCTAAACAAATCAATAGTTATAACCACAGAATCAGAGAATGGTTGAGGTTGGACGGGAGGTCATCTGGTCCAGCCCCCTCCGCCCGCTCAAACAGGGCCACCTGGTTGCCCACAACCATGTCCAGACAGCTTTTGAGCATCTGCAAGGATGGAGACACCACGACCACCCTGGGTAACCTGTGCCAGTGCTCGGCCACCCTCACAGTGAAAAAGTGTTTCCTGATGTTCAGAGGGAACCTTCTGTGTTCCAGTTTGTGCCCATGGCCTCTGGTCCTGTCACTGGGCACCACTGAAAAGAGCCTGGCTCCGTCCTCTCTGCACCCTCCCTGCAGGTGTTTACAGACATTGATAATATCACCCCTGAGCCTTCTCTTCTCCAGGATGAACAATCCCGGCTCTCTCAGACTTTCCTCATAGGAGAGATGCTCCAGTCCATCACCTTCATGGCCCTCTTTTGGACCTTCTCCAGTATGCCCATATCACTCTTGTACTGGGGAGCCCAGAACTGGACGCAGGACTCCGGGCGTGACCTCAGCAGTGCCGAGCAGAGGGGAAGGATCACCTCCCTCGACCTGCTGGCAATACATTACCCAACACAGCCCAGGATACCAACCTTCTCCACCGCAAGGGCACGTTGCTGGCTCATGGTAAACTTGGTGTCTACCAGGACCCTCTTTTCTGCCAAGCTCCTTTCCAGCTGGGTGGCCCCCGCCATATACTGGTGTGTGTGGGGTTGTTCCTCGCCAGGTGCAGGACTCTGCATTTCTCTTTGCCGAACTTCCCGAGGTTCCTGTCAGCCCATTTCTCTAGCCTGTTGAGGTTGGTTGTGATGGCAGCACAACTCTCTGGTCTGTCACTTGCTCATCTAAAGTTTGTGTCATCAGCAAACTTGCTGAGGGCATGCTCTGCTCCATCCTCCAGATCACTAATGACGATGTTGAACAGGACTGGACCTGGCATGGACCCCTGGGGTACACCTCGAGTTACTGGCCTCCACCTAGACTTTGTGCCATGGCCTTTCAGCCAGTTTTCAACCAACCTCACTGCTCATCCAGCCCCTGCATCAACAGCTTGTCTATGAAAAGCTGTTGAGAATCATTATACAAGCCTCTCTTAACCTTGTCTGAAATTACTTTTGTGTGTACCTTTGTGAAATGAAATCTTTAGTCACAAGATTGTTTAAAACGCACATTCGCAATTTATCTATTCCCCATCCTCACCAATATGAAAGTTGAAGCACAGTGTGTAAATTAAGCTTAGAAGGTTAAATAGTTTCAGGCTTCTTTATGAGCTATTATTAACTTCATTATTTATAAGTCTCTCTCTCTTTGTTGTAATGTTCTTCAGCTGAAGGTTATTGAACTGTAACTTCCTATCACAGCATCTTTAATTAGACTAGCTTTTCCCGGTACGTTAGAAAGCACGGCGAAGAAGGAAGTACTCTCTGATCTTCTTCTCCTGTTTTACACTGTGGTACTACAAATGATTGAGCTCAGTGGGACTCAGGCCTATAAATGCTTTTGTGAATCAGGACAAAATGCTTGATGTTAATCTCCGAGTTCACCACCTTTCTTCTGTGATGAGGAAGACTATCTAACACAAGAAAGAAGCTTTCTTCAGATAGAAATGGTTGACATTTCTGTTTTCACCAAGAAAAAAATGAAGAGTCTCGTATGATGACCATCTGGCTTTCAGTTGAATCTCTCAATGTCTTTTAGCTGTTCAGCTCTTACTGTGTTGTTAAAGCTTTTGCTGTAATGCATCCCCAACTGGTTTAAGACTCCTGTAATGTATTAGCTGCTTTTCTTGAGTCACTTGATCCCTGCCATTTGTTTAGGGAGTTGAGAAGCCCACTTAAAGGCATCATATGCCTAAAATGCCTTAAGGATACTCTATGCCTCTGGCTATTTTTATGGCTTGGAGATAATTTTTGTGGTGGCCTTGGAAGAACTCAGTGCCTGAGGGCTCCTGCTACGATTTTTCTCAGCAGTATTTTGCCTTAAGAGGGGACTTGTCACCATTAAATCTACATCTTGCATAGAAATCTCCCATTCTGAAAATTCTGAAATCAAAAATCAATTATTGTTTTGTTACTTTACATGGAAGAACCTGACTCTCTTCACAGGTTTGTTTTCTTTATACATCTGAAGTGTCCCTTTCCTGAAATTTCCAGAAGCAGCTATTATACACATTACTGGATTGGTGGGTTTTATTTAATTTAAGCAGTAAGTAAAAGCTAAATGAGAAAAAAAATTGACAAAATAAAATATATGTCCTAGTTTGGCAAGTAAAAAGTAGTTTAGGATCTGATTCTGTTAGCTTGATTGATAATTGTGCAGCATCTGAAATACACGATACTACTTCCAAAAAAGAGCAATGCTCAAGATGAATCAGGGTGACCATTAGTAAGAACAAGACAGCTATGGTACACGGGAACACAATCCTTCCCACTCTTGCTAAACCACTAGGGATTGCCACTGTCATCAAGAACATCTGGAGCAGTTAATAAAGTTACCAAAATTGTAGGATTGATTCATCTTCTGTATTTTAAAAGAGAGAGGCAGGCACCTAAAGTAATGTCCTCACATACTTGGTGATTACTTCTAACTTTGAAGGTCCCACACTTACATCTGTGTGACGTCACTTACCTCTGCAGGACATCACTGGGTGTAACAGCTGGTCCATTCAGATGACATTAAAGGACCTGGGTACGAAAAATTGCTCTCCAGCATGGTTTTTTTCATGGTCGGTTCCTCTCCCTTTCCCTGAAGCAGTAACAGGACAGATAGGTGGCACAAAAAGCTTTTGTTTTCTGGAAAACGCCAGCTCAAGGAAAAGACCACTGCTTGTTAGCCAGAGTATCTACGACAGCTCTGACATGGAACCGTAACAGCAGTAGTGCCAGCCAGTGAGCCTGGAAAATGTACGCACCGAGTACGGTGCGTCCTTGAAATAATATTCGCTGTTTATTTGTTCCTTAGCCAGGAGGGATGCACATACATTTTCTGCTTGTTAGGAGACTGCACCACCAGACCAAAGAGCTATCCCTGGGCACGAATTTTAAACTAGGTCCTAGGGATACAGCTCAGGATGATTAACATGACTTTGAATTCACATGAGCTCTCTTCTCTCCACACCTGTTATTTGATGAGCTGCATCGGCTTGCTAAGCCCTGTACAAATGACAGGCAAGGCGTTTGCAGCCTAGGTCTCTGATCCTACAAGCAATTCCATGTGGGCAGATGCCTGACTCCTTGGCCCAGCCTTACCGAGGCTGAAAAGATCTACATGGGTATTTACATCCATTTGTGCAGGACCAAAATCAGACACTGTGTACGACTCCTGGCATGACTAATTACAGCTCAATTATGAGTGTTGACCTGCACTGATTCAGTAGCAGGCAAAGAACTTTAGGGATGAAATAAGCTATGTAAGAAGTGATCCTTCACCTGTACCCTGTGCTACAGAACCACCTTTGTCTCAAACAAAATAACCATTTCCACTCTGTCCACAGACCTTCCCTGTGTAAAGGGCAGAACAAAGCCTATTTGCAGGAGCTCTGTGCTTTTAGAATTGAAGGGTACAGAAAAACATCAAATAATTTATTCTGATCTCCTCTGTATTGCAAGCATTTCACCTTTGGAACTTGAACTGAAATCAGTAATTTACTTTTGACTGAAGTAGAGTGTGTTTAGCTGAAGGCTACCTTCCAGAAGGGCACTGAGCTTTCAACTGAATACATCAAAAAATACAAAATCCACTAATTCTCTTCCTAGTCTGCCCCAGTAACTAATCACTGTGGTGTTAAATATTGGCACCTAGTTTCCCATATGAATTTACCAGAATTCAGCTTTTAACCATGCATCCTCTCCCTGCTTAATTTAAAGGTCTTTTAGATGATACAGTTCTCCTCTCCCCATAAAACCCACTTATTTGCTTAATCCACTCACCTTCCTTTCAATAATCTAAACAAACGGAAATGTTCAAGTTGCTTATTGTATGGCCTTTTCTCCAGGTGTCTCATATTTATAGGTTTTTTCACCCTCTCCAATTTTTCAAAACACCATTTAAAAATATGAACGTGAGAACTGACTGCAGTATTCTAGTGTCAGTCTCACCGATGCCGCATACAAGCACAAAATCATCTTTCAGCTTCTAATCACTACTCGCCAGCTTAGATATTCAAGGATCACATTAACCCTTCTGACTTCAGGCTGCAATACTGCAATTACTTTCAGTTGCTTGTACCCTAAATCCTATTTAGTTTTGTTTGGGGAATCAGGCTCTGCTTTTGCAAGAGCAAGTCTGCATTCATCTTTATTGTACAATTTTGCATTTGGCTATGAAAATGTGCTCCTTTTAATGGCCCCAGTTTACCAAGAAATCCAGGCTTCTCTCATATGCTTGCTCTACCCTCATTATTACCCTGCTCCACCCAACCAGTATTATTAGCCTATTATTATGAGTCCCTATTTATGTTCAGATTAGTAAAAATACAAGGTGCCTAAACTCTGGTAATTCTGAAAGCAACTGTTCAGCTCTCACTTCAATCCAGGAACATCTGAACACTAAATACATCTCAGTTTTCAACAGTAAAATATTGCTTGTGCTTAAAATTCCAGCACACTGGAGCACTGTTAGTTAATTACAGTAAAAGGCACGTGTTTTGGAAATGATCTTTTTAAAAAATTATTAGGACAATATAGTTTTTAACAAGTACCCAGTACTACTATCCTCAAATTTTAGATCATAAAAAGCCTTTAAAACAAAGACCTTATAATAAATCCAATATCAAACAACATACCAAATGTTCTGTCTTTTTTCCTGCCTTCTACTGAATCAGCCTGATTCCACATGAAACAACTCAGCTGATACCTAGCCTGAGCATACCTTGCAAGCAAAGGGTACGTTTAACTGCACACGAGGTACTCAGTCAAATGCAGGGGTCTCTCTGGAGTCACCGGACCCATTTTCCATCAGAATGCTTTTTACTTTCAACGCTACAAAGCAGTAAATGCCTCCTGTCAGGTAATGACCACTCTTTTCTGCTAGTGGCAGTGAGCGATGAGCCATTCGGCGCTCGGGCGATGGCACACAAGAAGGGTTCTGCTTTCAGGAGAGCTCAGCCTTCAGCTGAGAGGCAGAACTCGATGGGGTGAAGTACTGTAGCTGAAGTTCACAGTCACCTTTAATGACCATGGCGCTGGGAAATAAGCCCAAACGTTTAGTGTCAAGCTTGGATATGAGTAAAACTAAAGAGGCCATGAACTCTTCAAAAAGCCCCCACCTCCCAAACCCCTTAGATTGCATTTCAGCACATATTTAATGAAAATGTGAATGCCCTCCTCTATCGATCTTCAGATGAGCTCTCACTGGCCTACATACAGCTAATCCTAGGAAAGTGAACTACTTGCACAAATAAGGGACTAAACCCTTAGGAAATTTGTTGAACTAAACAATAAACAAAATATCCATAAGACTTGATTTTCAAGGGCATGGAGCATCTACAGCTTTCACTTGAGAATACTAAGCATATCTGAAAATTGGGACATTTGCTTTGTTTCTGCTGTTAAATTGCTGCCTCAGCTGCCCTGCCCTTTACCTCATCAAAATATTTTCGATGTGGTTTTAACAGTGGGGTACTGAGAGTTCATTCAAAGTGGTATGTTAAAGTACCTTTAAGGAAAACTGATCTCTTAGCTTGTAACCTAACTTCAAAACATTAAGCCTCAAGCAAGGCTGATTTCTATACCCACAATAGCTAGTTTGTCATCTGGTTAGAGACGGCAGGAAACAAATCTGTTGGGTAAAGCTGCCTGCTGGTGTGAACTGGCAAAGCTATGCTGGCAAGGCAGAGTTTGGCCCAATCTTCCCTCAATAATAAGTGACATAATTCTCTCTGTGCTCTACCCCGCCAGCCCTCCACATCATAAAAACTGAATGCAATACCTGCATGATTGCTGGAGTGACTTTGCCCATCACCTTCCCTGAATAGGCAACAATGCAAAACATGCTTTACTCTGAGAAAAGCTGCACTCACCCGATCTTCTTCTTCTCTGACATCTGGCATGGTGCTGATGCAGAGGCTGACTGCAGTGATGGCAACAAAAGAGACTGAAATACAAGCAAAGATCTTTCCTGGGATCCCTGAGTGGGGGTTCTCCACCATATCCCTGAGCTTTCGCATGCACAAACTCAATCGGCTATTGTCCTGGAAGGCACATTGCGTAGTTTCACTAAATACCATCTCCCCTTCATACAGCCTGGCCTCAGCTGCCTCCTCCTCTTTCTGTCGCAATCTCTTTTTACAGCACCACTCCAGGTGGTCCTCTTCTATCCCCCAGTACACAAGCTCCTCCTGAAAAGAAAGAGCGCACATCTCCCTGAGAAGCCTCAGCTTCCCAGCTGTCAGGAAAGTCATGATCGTCCTGAAGGCACTAGGATTACGGTCAAAAAAAAATTCATTGCAGCTAACATCATAATCATCGCAGATGTTCATGATCTCATCATAATTGTTGCAAGATTTTAGCTTCCCAAGCCTGGTCAAGGGGCAGTTCTCCAAGGTGGTCCATGGAACTTTGTATTTAATACCACCTACGTTGATGATCACAAACCTGGTCCGGTCATCCAGGCGGGCTAAGCAGCACAAGTCTTCCCCAGGGTGCAGAAGTTTGGCCTTTTTGTAGAAGAATCCTTTCTCGGTTTGCACTTCACACAGGTTTTCCAAGTTGTTGAAGGAGTAGGAGCTGAACTCAGGATCTGCATTCCCAGTGAGCAATGCCATTTCGTGATACATTTGTTGAGTCCATAGGGAGGTTGAGGCTACTCAAACGCACGCATCTGGAGTTTGACTGGAGAGTCAATCTGTAAAACAGAATTTTAAAATTACAATAAAATTAGGGCATTGCTCGATGAAAAACAATCCTATCCTCTCAATGCCAAGAAACTTTTCGACATGGTATTATTTTTTCCCCTAATATTTTAGGACTATCTTTGCTTGATAGTCGCTTGGGGAAAGAACTTAAAATGCAATAAGGTCAGAAGCCATGTTGATACTTCTAGAGGGTTTAGTCAGTGAATGAATGGAAACAAAACCGGTGTATTATCATTTTCAGCAATTTCCTTTCTAGAGGTTCGAGCTATATCCTGGACATCAATGGATACTGGAAGGGAAAAGTGGGTCTTTTGGATAAATGGCAATTTACATTTTAGCAACTTAATAAACTTAGTTGCAAATTGGTTTTTGATTATTTTGGCCCATCTATATAATGCTTCTATTACAGAGTGCCTACAGTGTGAGGATAAAACGGATACCTACAGTACAGTCAGAAATGTTGTCCTAGTTTCAGCTGGGATAGAGTTAACTGTCTTCCTAGTAGCTGGTACGGTGCTATGTTTTGAGTTCAGTATGAGAAGAATGTTGATAACACTGATGTTTTCAGTTGTTGCTCAGTAGTGTTTAGACTAATGTCAAGGATTTTTCAGCTTCTCATGCCCAGCCAGCGAGAAAGCTGGAGGGGCACAAGAAGTTGGCACAGGACACAGCCAGGACAGCTGACCCAAACTGGCCAACAGGGTATTCCATACCGTGGGACGTCCCATCTAGTATAGGAACTGGGGAGTGGGGGCGGGGAATCGCCGCTCGGGGACTAGCTGGGTGCCGGTCGGTGGGTGGTGAGCAATTGCACTGCACATCATTTGTACATTCCAATCCTTTCATTATTGCTGTTGTCATTTTATTAGTGTTATCATTATCATTATTCGTTTCTTGTTTTCTGTTCTATTAAACTGTTCTTATCTCAACCCGTGGGTTTTGCTTCTTTTCCCGATTTTCTCCCCCATCCCACTGGGTGGGGGGGGAGTGAGTGAGCGAGCGGCTGCGTGGTGCTTAGTTGCTGGCTGGGGTTAAACCACGACAAATGTGATTGCAGAAATGCTGGTAATTCCCAATGTAAATTCACCAAGTTTAGGTACCAACAGCAATGAAGATGTGGGAGCTGAGAATCCAGCCTGCAGCCAGCACCCAAGCAGGTCTGGGTGCTTGAGCACAAAATGTGTGCTACCTAGATTCACTTGCCACTGGTACCCCAACTAACTGGGTTAAAGCTATACTGGGCGTATCTACCTGAACAGGCCCACTTCTAAAAGGCAGAAAAGCTTTAGTTCTCATGCTGGGGTGCCTGCCATCCAGGCTCGTGACATCTCCTGCAGGGAGGTGCGCATCCTGGGTCTGAGCAGAGACCAGAGCTCACCCGGGACCCTGGAGCTGCTGGAGGCTCTGCTGCGGTTTTGCCTGCGGGAGGTGGACAGGGCGCCCAGCAGCCTGGCAGCAGCTCTGAAATGGGAGACCGAACCCAAGAATGAAGCAGAGCTGGAAGCGACCCGCTTGCTGCTCTTACTTCTGGATAATGCAGAACCCAACCGTTCATATTTAGCAGGAATTACGCACGTTCTGCGTAATTCCAGGATTTAATTTGTGTCTTTTGCTAACCCCTCCTTTTACACCACCACAATCCACAGATCTCCTGAACACATTTTTTCACCTGCCACATTGCTTCCTCACTTTCTCTAGATCTCTCCACCCAGGTTCTCCAAAGCCATCTCTCCAAAGCGGTACTAGGATGTCTTGAAATGTTACTATGTAATCCTATTAATGAATCACCCAAAACTTCCTGAATTGCTCAAATACGAAGTAGGAAACAAGAAATCGGTGTAGGACTGGTGGGACTCCACACAAAAGACCTGGACTGAAAACGGATGCAGCGATTGGGAACAATCTTAAGCAGGGGATGTAAAAACCTTATGAGTTGACAAAAGACAGGAGAAAAAGCTGAGTTGTGAAGGATAGGCTGATGTTATTGATGACAGGTCAGTAACCACAAGGCAGTGACTCCATAATTTATAAGCAACATTCTCCAATTCCCTTTGAATCTCATGCCTCAGCCTGGAGGGAACACAGAACAAGTGGGTGCCAGGAAAAACTGGAAATCACACACATTCAAACACATTCCCAGAGCAGCATCTTCCTTTATCCATAATCAACTCACTAACTCATTAGACTTAGTCAAAACAATCTCCAACAGAAAGTGGCGAATACTTGCTACTCCCAGCCCTGAGTCACCCTCTAAATATTCTTACCAACCACACTCAAACAACCAAATCAGAACAGCAGCAATGGTACTCCTGCTTCAACATTTCTGTGAGGATCCAGCCACTAAATTTTAGAAATGCATTATGTTGGATATTTGTAAAAAGTCAGAGAAAGGCTAGTTTACATACAAAAACTCTAAAGTCACCTAAAGATACTTCTTGGCACTGTGAAAATTTCAGCAGAACTAACGATGCCAAAATCTCTCCAATTTCAGTTTGGGCAAAAAAATTGTTTAAACATCCATTTATATGGGGCAACATGAACAGCAGAGAAAAGCTTCTTCATCTGGCTAAGGGCCAATAAAGGGTAAGAGGGAGCAACATGCGTTCTGAGAAATGGGTGCTTTTACAGCACAGGCTTGAGTGCAGCTGGGATTGCAAACACCATTACTGTCACAATGAGAGCGCACTCTCAGCACAGCATATGCTTTAAGGATTTAGTCTCTTGTTGCTTTTTGTTGGTAAGATAAAATATTCACTGCCACTACTCAGGGCACTGCGCTTTTGTTTTCATGCCTCACTTGTTACACAAGTCAACATACAAAAAGTAGTTTACATTGTTTTGACATCAAGGCCAGGATTTGCTTTTCTCCTCTCCCCTGGGTAGCAGGTTGTTGCATAAAGGGGCCAGATAGATTTCACAGAATTATTTTGAATCTAATCTTACATGCACTTCTTCCTTCTTCTAAGCAGCAGCTAACTCAATGTGAAAATCTGTAAGCATGTTGTTTATTACAAAACCTCTGAATTACAGAGGGTTAGTCTTTTATTTTGTGGATATAAAATGATGTTGATTAAACGTAAAGCTTAAGGAAGCAGCTGTTCATTTTCTTTGTATCATCAGTGGATAAACAGAAAGCGATAACAGAAGTAGTTACAGATGGTATTGCCTGTGCTTTAACAGGTTGATTCTGGACAGTACTGGTAGCATCAGATGCTGGAGTTTAGTTACTAAAGTGAATTTTCTGACCTCACACTTCAAGATCCCAGAAATGCCAGTGGAACAGCATGGAAAAGCTTGTTGTGCCACTTTAATTGTCCTACAGAAAAACAGAATACATCACTGTGGACTCCCAATTTGGTATCTATCCTGAGAAGTAAAATAAGCCTGGAAGGTCTGTTTCTGATCTTATGTGCATGGAATGTATCATGACCTTCACTGAATATTAAAGGATGCTTCAAAATTATGTGGGTCTTAAAATACTCTCTGCATGCCAAGGTTATCTAATGTATGCACATGCCTACAGTAAAGCATCCCATTGAAGATTAACTTTAAAAGCCAATACTTCCAGAAATGATACTACATTATCATCCAGTTGGCATTTCTACCATTTAATCTGACACATGGGTGCAAGAAAGACTATTAAAACACAGCCTGTAATAAGCTGCCCATTGCAGGGACACAAGACAGAATTTGACTCTATATTTGTTGTCCATCATTTTAAAATGCTGTGGGAGAAATGCTGTATAAACGTTCCAGTCTGATGATCATACACAGGGTGGGTCATACATATTGTGGATTCTTTCCTTTTTTAAGTAGAGTCAATCAATTTTTATTCACTAAGAAGTACTTTCTTTGGCCATCTATGTACGCATATGTGTGTGTCTACACACACACAAGTTCAGCCAAATTTTGTCAACAGCAGACAGTTGAGATCTTTAAAATACAGGTATTTCTCATCGACAATTTTAAAGATTAAAAAAATGTCAGAAGCATTCAACTGTTTCATATTCCCCTTTTTGTTAAATTATTTTCTCAATGGAGAGGGGGCTATTTCCCTATTTACTGCCTTTTCACCTTGCCTGCTCCCATCACCGATCTTCACACAAACATTCTTCATCATCCTATTTTATCAGTATTGTTGCATCTAAGTCCTATATGCTTTTGCACGTGGCTCCACTGCCTTGAATAAGAATGAAAAATGGGGAAAAAGCATCCCTGCCAACAGGCTGGCCAGCCTGGTGAGTAGAGCTTTCAAGTAGTGATGATGGGGAGGAAGCGGTGGAGCAAAGGGTGCAGGGTGACATAGCCAGGAGAGACCTCATGATCAGTAGAGGGCTGAAGGGTGACCACATCAAGTGCAGGCACATAAATGAGTGTACGCCTACAGGGAAGTGTCAGGGGCTCATACCTTTCCTGGGAAATCATCGTGACTAGGCGCCTCTGAAGTGCCTGTACACTAATGCATGCAGCCAGGGGAGCAAACAGGAAGAATTCAGAGGTCTGTGTGCAGTTGCACAGAAGAAACTGGTACTATGAGAGTGGTCAAACACTGGAACAGGATGCCAAGAGAGGTCGTGGGGTCTCTGTCCTTGGGGATATTCAAAAACCATCCGGACACAGTCCTGAGTAACTTGCTCTAGCTGATGCTGCTTTGAGCAGTGGGGGTTAAACTAGATGAACTTTGGAGGTCCCTTCCTACCTCAACTACTCCGTGATTTTGTGAACAGTCTCTTTTTAACTTCTGCCATAAGTTACAAAGTACTGAAGGTTTACACTTGTACTACAGTAGCAAGAGGAAGCCATGAGGCTTTTTAGTAATTAATGTTTTAAGATTTTCCTTGTGAAATGAAACACACTTCAACAGAGAACAGGTTATTGCATCATAATTTAAAGCCACAGACTATGAAACAGATTAGGGTGACCACAAGTTTTCTCTCAAGTCCAGCGAGAGTTGAGCCAGTGAATCCATTCTGCAGTGCTCAGCTATTTCCAGTCAGAGATGTGCTGGAACCTGACATTGCTGTCTAGGACCAAAGCAATTCCCACTTCTTACTGCAACATGATTTATAATTTACGACACATGCAATTATTTTAATAGTAAAGCTTACACATACAATTGACCATACATTTGGTGGTATTACATCTAATGCTTTGGATTAAGAGATTCAGAAGATCCAGGTTAGTCTTGTACTTACTACAGTTTGGTAGAACCTGCATCCCTGCCAGGCACTGTGGAAACATGAAGAGAAGAAAGCACCTGCCCATGAGGCTTACAAAACACAGAACAGATGGGGTGCAACCAATACACAGATTTTAAAAAAACAAAAAAGGAAAATGAGATTGAGAGGATATGGAAACAATGAAACAGACACAGCTTAGCAAGAAGGCAGACTCTTCACCTGATTTGGCGGAATTAGCTTCTGAGTTTGTCCACACCGAGCATGAATATGGCTCCCTACATACTCATTATCATAGAATCACAGAATCATTTAGGTTGGAAAAGACCTTTAAGATCATCAAGTCCAACCATTAACCTAACACTTCCAAGTCCACCACTAAACCATGTCCCCAAGCACCACATCTCCACGTCTTTTAAATACCCCCAGGGATGGTGACTCAACCACTTCCCTGGGCAGCCTGTTCCAATGCTTGATAACCCTTTTGGTGAAGAAATTTTTCCTAATATCCAACCTAAACCTCCCCTGGTGCAACTTGAGGCCATTTCCTCTTGTCCTATCGCTTGTTACTTGGGACAAGAGACCAGCACCCACCTCACCACAACCCCCTTTCAGGTAGTTGTAGAGAGCAATCAGGTCTCCCCTCAGCCTCCTCTGCTCCAGACTAAACAACCCCAGTTCCCTCAGCCCCTTCTCCTAAGACTTGTGCTCCAGGCCCCTCACCAGCTTGGTTGCCCTTCTCTGGACACGCTCCAGCACCTCCATGTCTTTCCCGTAGTGAGGGACCCAAAACTGAACACGGTACTCGAGGTGCGGCCTCACCAGTGCCGAGTACAGGGGAACAATCACTGCCCTGCTCCTGCTGGCCACACAAAAAATCAGGCTGTGCTCGCCCAGTTAGGGCACCACACTGCCCAACTCTACTGCTTCTTGTCCTCAAGTTAACACATTTAGACCTGACATGGGCATCTTTGCACAGCCTGATGCTTTTCCATGCAGACAGAGCACTCGTAACTTTAAAAGCTGCAGTACGCTACCTCTGGCAACCATGTCATGTCTATATTCAAATTCTCTTGCTAAGGAAACCATTCAACACGTGTCCAAGTAGAACCAAAGTATGCACCAAGACGTATGGAGTGAGGTTGACAGGAGACTACAACTTGGACACAAAATTGGGAAGAGGTCAACCAGAGCTATACAGATCCAAGACTTTCTACTTCAGCATTCCAATCTATGTTAAACCATCATTATACAAAGATATGGACAAAGATACCTCTCTCGCATTTTGCTTCAAATTTTTGTTTCAAGTTTTCCAAGCATATTTGTACCCTACCAAGCACAACAGGGGTCTGAACTCTGCCTGTTGCTTTGCTACTTTTATGTCATGAAAGTGTTGTTTCATAAGGAATAGAAAGTGAGACTAAGTAACATTGGTTAAACCAGAAGCATCAGAGCATTC
Source organism: Aquila chrysaetos chrysaetos (assembly GCF_900496995.4). NCBI lineage: Eukaryota > Metazoa > Chordata > Aves > Accipitriformes > Accipitridae > Aquila > Aquila chrysaetos. Next base: position 25,549,372 of record NC_044021.1, on the reverse strand, counting down.
TTCTGCAAGGTTTCTAAAGTAATCAGTGCTGAACGCAATTTTGAAAAGAGACTAGATTTTAAAAATCATGAAAACATGTAAATACGACTTGTTTGCTATATATGTTGCCAGCTTCACTCTCAAAATGTTCAAGGAAAAAAAGAACAACAAATGAAAATTAGAACAGAGTAAAACTGCTATGATCTATAAAAGGATACACTGCAAAGGAGAAAGGGGAGTCAGGTTGATTTCACACAGAGTATTTTTTCTATGTAACCCCCAAAAATTGAATTTTACATATTTCTGTATTTATTATCAGTAATCTTTAATACCCCTAACCTCTTAAGCCACCATCATTCCCACTTAGAAAAGGCAATAGTCCAAGAATTTGAAAAGGTACTAGAATTTTCTAGTCCTTCATTTTGTCCATTTCTTCATCAGAGTTCCAGGAGGCAGGGACACAATCTTACGCACCTAGCTGATATGTCCCCATCTAACAGAGAAAGGCAGGCTCCTCATGTAGTAGTGGAGTAGAACAGTTAAAATAGGCTTCTCCAGAGAGTAGTCTGGGGCTATGAGGAGGATGCTGCATCGGTCAGTCCAACAAGAAGCCCAGGAAGAGTCACGCTATAATGGAGGTTGCAAAATTCAGCATGTGAAGCTGGACATTGTTTGCATTCTCTTGAGTGTATATTTCCCTTATAGCTTCATTAATTTAGTGGAGGAAAAAAGGAATAGTTTTCTTCTCTGAACATCCCTCATTGCATTTATGCCACGCTATATAATTAGCTGAAACAATTCAATTTGTTAAATGAACAAATCAAATTAACTTGACTCAACACTAATAATTCTGACATGCGTCCACAGCTATTTGTTTCTATTAGATTATGAGTTATCTAGTGCTACTGCACTTGCCAGAGCTGTATAGTGAAAGTATTAACAATGTAATATCTTTAAGAAATCAGAGATTTGGTCCAACTAACTACCGGAAGCTATGGGAACCTTACCTGTATCTTCATAGCACAAACCAACCTTTTTCTGCACTTCCACAAGCATTCAGTGCCCATTTATCTTTGTACCCTAAACCAAATTTAACTGTTGTTTCTATGAAGCTATTTGCACCCTTCAGTTGTACATCAGATGAAGGCAGCTGTGGTAGATAAAGGACAGACAGAGGAAGCACCGCTTGCTTTTGCATTCTCCCCAGAATTACAGAATTCTGTTCAGGCTAGCAAGCTTCAAGATTTCACAAATATCCTAAAATACAGAGTGCTTTCACAGTGTATTTCACTAAATGGAACTATCTGTATCCTGAGAAATAAAAAAACTAGCAGAGCCTGCAAGGCTTAGGCAGATCCTACAAGGATTAGGCAGAACCCACAGAATTATTATTACTTACAATAAAACCAGAGCAATATGTTCAAACTATGCTTTATTTGTTTAGGTGTACTAACCCTCATAAGGTTACAAGAGAAACACACTTTTCTAAAAGGTACTTTCATCCTCAGTTCCTATTTCCTGAATATCTGAACAGAGACACCAGCTGCACACAAAGCGAGCGATGGGCTAAAGTGAACAGACTTCAGATCAGGAGCTATACTTCCCAGAGTCTGAGGAGATTAGATTGCATGCAGAGATTTGTTTGATCCAGTTCCTGTTAACTGCAACCATGGATTAAGTATACAGTCTCAAGAGCCTAAAATTAAGACGTGTTCTGTCTGCACTTGGTTGGTCAGTGATTGAACCCTGCTAACAGGGTACCTTTGACTCAACTGGCAGCCACTAGATGGTGAAGTTTCTACCCTTCCATGAATCATACACAACTTTATTTTAGGAGCCTTAACAATTAATCCTTTTAGTATCCTGTTTTAATCAACCAGTCTAAGAGACTCAGATAAGGTACTAAACTTTGCTACTCGTGATGGTGTTAGTTGTCAATCTGAAATATTTCTTTCCCTGTCCTTAGATTGCTGTATTTCAGAATAACCAATCATCAAAACCCAGTTTTTAAAATATCTGCTCCAGTCATGATTATGCACCCGCAGCTGGCCTAAGGTACAATGTGAATGGCACTATCAAACGCGAAAGTGACAGACTGTGTAGTATGTTAAAACAGCATTGTTTATTTCTCTCACCCAGGAAATCAAACAGATTGTCTCATTTCTGTTGCCAAAATTCTGGAATCGTGAAAAACCAAACGAGTTATGGTGTCTTTGCAAATCACAGAATTATCATTCAGGTGTTCCGGTGGATCTGCAGATCACTACAGGGGGGAAAAGCAGTTTTTAGCAAGAGTTCTGCTCCCTCTCTAACACCGATACCAGTATTTTTTAGTTCTGATCGATCCTACCGATTTTTCCAATTCTATACTTAGCAGCTTCACCCCCCCCACCACCCCGAGATGATTAATATGCTTGATTTAGTACAAAATGTAGCAACTAGATTTCTGACTGGAAATTACAAAGTTTGACTGTGTGATGCCACTCTTGGACCAGTTCCACATTCAGATGTTCACGATGATTCGCTGGGGCACTTTTCCTAATAAATGGATGGGTGTACCTGTCCTTATGTCTCTTTCAGGGTCATTCACAGGTTTGTATGAATGGTTGTTAGATATACATGTTCGAATATGATAGGATGAGAGGAAACAGCCTCAAGTTGCGCCAGGGGAGGTTTAGATTGGATATTGGGAAATATTTCTTCACCAAAAGGGTTGTCAAGCATTGGAAGAGGCTGCCCAGGGAAGTGGTTGGGTCACCATCCCTGGAGGTATTTAAAAGACATATAGATGTGGTGCTTGGGGACATGGTTTAGTGGTGGACTTGGTAGTGTTAGGTTTGTGGTTGGACTCGATGACCTTAAAGGTCTTCTACAACCTAAATGATTCTATGATTCTATGAATAAATGCTTTTATGAAGTACTTATAGGTTTTAGATGTAGATCTAGGCTTTTTCATTTCTACATTAAATCCTTTGCAGAGAAGATAATTTGTATACAGATGCATCTTGCTCCTTTTGTTAGCTTTAATTAGTTAACACTGGATTTTGTGCATTTCATTGGTTTTTTGCAGATGACGTTCTCATGTGTTTCATAAGTCAATTGTGCAGTGCATTGACCTCAAAAATATTCCCATCTCTGTTTAAACACAAGTCTACCTTTGAATTCAACATGATTTTAGTTAATTATTAACATCATTGCATAGAATACCTTTTAATTTTAGACACTTAAGACTGTATACTTAATCTATGGTTGCACTTAACAGGAACTGGATCAAACAAATCTCTGCATGCAATCTAATCTCCTCAGACTCTGGTTAAAATATAGCTCCTGGTCTAAAGTCTGTTCACTTTAGCCCATCACTCTCTTTGTGCACACCTGGTGTCTCTGTTCAGATATTCAGGAAACATGAACTGAGGATGAAAGCACATTTTACAAACGTATGAGGGTTAATACAGCTAAACAAAGCATGGTTTGAACGTGGTACTCTGTTTTTTGTTGTAAGTAATAATAATTCTGTGGGGAAAAACTTTTTCTGCCTGATCTTTGCAGGCTCTGCTAGTTTTTTATTGCTTAGGATACAGTCAGTTCCCTTCTCTGAAATACATTGTAAAAGCACTCCAAATTTTAAGACATTATGAACTCTTCAAATTCAGCCATTTGATCAGGGTGTCAAATCAGCACAGAGACAAAATGGGCAAGATAGGGATGAGACACAGCTGTTTTAAACTGAACCCACTCCGTGATAATCCATCTCACAGTCTACTCTTTCTATTTCATCAAGCCCCCCTCCAACAAAGAGAAGAGGGAAGAGAAGTGGAGATTCATGAGGCAAATCCTACTGCTCTCATTTCTCTGACCGCTACGAATGCAGAGGAGCACAGACAAAACAGAACACAGGCTAGAGAAAAGACAGTGAAAAGAGTGGGATGGAAGAGAAATACCACATACAATTCAAACATAGGTGAGATGGAAAAGAAACAGAGAAAGTAAAACAAAACCCAAGGCGATTATGATAAGTCTTCATTTTAACGTCAAGACGTTACAATATACAAATGGCTTCTACTGTCACATGGAGGTGCACACACCGTCTGATTTCAGACACATTATTTCAGTAGCCTAATATTAGAGTGATCAGTTTGTACGTAGTCAGTGAGAAGCAAACTCATCTTACGTGCTCAGAAACTTGATTTTCGGGAAGTCACTGTCCGACCATTGTCTCTATGGCTTGGCCTGCATTCTTAATTCTGACTCCTGAATTAAATGCCTACAGCTATACAGCATAAGGATCCCATTGAGAACTTCTCCTATTAGCCTCAGCTTTTTATTCAAGCCCAGGTACAACTTGTATTATGGACACCACAAAAAGGATTGTGATAAATCAACCAGCAGAAATCATTCAGCCTCAGGGGACCAAAAGCTACCACCAAAATAGTTTCCATTCTTCCAGCTATAGGTGGTAGGTTCAAGAGAAGAGGTAGGCTCTGTCAGAGGGGAAGAGCAAGCAGAAATGGGGGAGAAAAAAAGATAACCCGAAGCCTTGGGAAGGCACCTGACATTTGACATATCTGCCACTGGGGTCCTACTGAAGCAGCCCGTTCACCTCAGTGCTCTGCTTTGCTGAATGACAACTCACTACGGAAATGATCACGTCTGTCTGACAAACACAGTCCCCAGGGACTTTCCGTCCACTCTTCTGTGCCAGCACTCCAGCACCTCTGATATAGACATCACGCATGCTTGGTCTCAGCACTTGCTCCAGTCTCTGTGTTGCGTGTTTGGATGCATGCTTCCAAAATCTCAATTCCCTATCCAGAAGTGCTAAGTTTGCACTGACTCACGTCAGGGCTGGCAAGAAGGTTCCCAGACCCAAATGTGCTTAGGTAGAAGGATAAAATGCCATGAAGTGGTAAGCCTTTCCCTCCTCCAAACCCTGGCTGAAAGAGCAGGGAAGCTTAGAAAACATTTTTAAACAAGGGAGAGAAAGGAGCAGAAAAACTCTCCAGAAAGTACATATGCTTGAAATCCTATGCTGTTTGGGGAGCTGGAAAGGAATTCAAACAGCTTCAGGTGGACAGGACCTGCCAGATCCCAGTGCCCAAGGAAAAGGAGAAGCTGGAGCTGACAAATGAGCTCCACCACTTGCCCTAACTCATCCACACGTAGAGCCTGTCTTATGTCCTTCACCTGAATGAAGCTTTCCCAGTTTTTCTACTGTCTTCCCCTTCATCCCATCTCTGTTTATCCTCTTCACTGTACCAGTCCCTTTCCCCTTCCCTTCCCTCTCACACTTCTTTCTGACCAATCATTCTCAAGTGACTTGTGAGAATATGAGTATTTTCTACATTTTCTGCTATGCACAGTTCATCCCTCCTCCCCCTCCAAGAAAAAGCAGCAACAAATGAAGACTGGAGTTAGATGCTGTCCAACCACTCAACATCTGATGAAGTCAAACCCAACATCCATAGACTGCATGGCAGGTACAAGTTCTACTAAACACCACTTTAAGGAAGCCAGCTCAGAAGATAAAAATCTATGTGGAAGCCCTTGCAGCTTGGCAGGCTGTACATTCACCAGTTAAACCACCTATGCTAGGCACATACCTGTAACAGGAGCAAACTTGTTTTTAAATGGCAGCATTGCCCTTCGAGGTAACGGATGCTATGTACCAGGCAAGTAAAATTTCAAGCAGTTGAAACCATTGGTACACTACCAAATCATTATTTTAACCTTGAGACCTGCATGCTCAGACGCTGCATGTGCACACTAGCTGAATCTTGTCAACATCAAAAAAATCTGGGATTAGACTCCTTGGTCTCCAGAGCTCGTTGCTAGTTCTGCCTTGTTTGTCCAAATAACCCTACCCATGCTTGCAGGGACACACACGTATTTTGGCACAACATAAATAAGGCTGCAGTTTCAGAGCCCTTGGATGAGGTGACCTTTAAACAGAGGGGGGGTTCTTAACTCTATGGCATGATGCCAGACACTGAACATGGGGAATAATGACAAATGGCTAGTAACTGCTGCTTGATGCAGTAAGCATTGCCTATCCTACCTTCTGTGGGCAGAATTCAAGAATCCGGTCCTCCAGACATGTTTTTTAAATGAGGAGGAGCTCCAGATCTTGCCCTGTACATATGTTGCATTTCCACAACGAACAAGCTTCCCTGCCTGGAGCGGGAAGCTCCTCGAGCCCCTCACTTCTATTCTGCACAGTCTTTATGCAGGAACATCTACATTTTGCAGCCTTGAGATGTGGTGAACTGGAAATACTGCAGTGGCTTGAAGTAAATTAAAAATTTAATTTTTTTGCTGAATTAAATATGAAAATTAATAATATAACTAGCAAAGTACCCCTCATGTAGTTATATTAATTTTAACGCAAAATTATGTTTTGAAACGTCAATTTCATGACATCTTCTATTCTGAATTCCTCCTAGACAGATGCCTGTGGTAGCAACATCAGCCTTCCCAACAAAAGCTGACAGGACAAAGCCAGAGCTCTGGGTGGGAGCATTGATGCTTTTGGCTCTTGGAAAGGCAGGAGATGGTTTGGATTTCTTTCCCTCAAACACATGATAGCAGAGGCCTTTCGCAGTTTGGGGTTACAGATGCATTTCCCCATTCTTGCCCTGCTATTAAAGAGGATGAAAATGACCTAAAATGGTCTAAGGTATCTCTGTAATTTCTCTCACCAGCAACCCACTTCCCCTACATTGAATTGCCATTGCCATATTCAGTAGAGAAACACTTAAATTCACTAAACGCACTTGCTCACTTAAAGGATCATCTGATAATGTTATCAGACTTCAGTTTTAATGTTTAATAATGAATCGAAAGGATTAGAAAACTTTGCACTTTCTCTAATGCAATTATTTCAGTCAGCTCACAGAGCAAGGGTGTTAGCATTTTTAAGACCTTGTTCTCTATAAATTTGTACTTTCAATGGACTTACCTACGCAATGCAGTGGGAATGAATGGATTCCACTGTGAAGACGATGGCTTTAAAAATCAAGTAAAATATGACTGATCCAGTTATGTGCAACATCTTCAACAATCATGCTGACTCCTTCAAAAATCACCTCCCCTTTCAAAAACACCGGGACAGATACAAGAGGTAGGCTGGCAGGCTAGTTAATCGTGCAATGGATGCAATAGATGAAAACACTTCACTGATATCTTGCTGGAGAACATCAGCAGACCAGCGATCATGAACACACACTCTGATACGAAGTTTCCAGAGAACTGCTTCAGTGACAGAAAAGTGAGAAGCTCAACTTCAACAACAGTCCCTCCTGTCCAGAGGTTTTTGGCCCAATAGGTTTATATGACCCACTGAATGAGGTGAGCTCTTGGGGCCATGAAAGCAGGTAGGAAAATAACATCAACATTAAGAAAACAATCCAGGTCTTTTGAGTGATGCTCAGGGTGGTTATTTATTTACTAATTGTTTTTGCAGTTGGGCTAGCAAATGAACAGCTCATGCTCCCCATGAGAAAGCTCTCCTCTGTTCAGAGCTCCTTCAGCTTCTGCCAGATTGCTTACCATCATTCTACTTGCAATACCAGCAGATACACAGAAACATTGGGGTAAAATACAGCTACGGAGTTCATTTTACAGCATCACTACTACGGACAGGGGTTTGTTTCTGAGCAGTTATTTTCATGCTGCAAAAGGACGTGTCGTTACTCATAAAGCATACATTATTCTGCAAGTGCTACAGACAATAAATCACTCTGCCAGATCCCAGTATCTCTGGCACTCTCCAAGCCTGCTGGTTTCTTCCCCTATGTTGTCATGCTTTAAATCTTATTACCATCAGAAAGATCACCAGGAATCTCAAGCTACTTCAGTTCGTTGCCACCCAGCCTTCCCCTCCTGTGAGGAAGTCTCCATGAGCTGCACTGTCTGTGGTGCTCATGAGTTAAAAATGGAAAATTAGGAGGTAATTAACCCAAGGACTTTGTGTGTAAGACTTCACTACAGCATCCAGGGCTCATTCAGGGTTGCCAGTGGAGCAGCTTTTTCACTTGATTCTGACCTGCCATGGCAACATTCGTACTGCATAGCTCTGTGGAGAGAGGCTAGTTATGTGGTGCTCTGTGGACGCACAAACAGGCTCCACGTCAGCACAAGTAGTATAACCACACAAACCACTTTATACCTGCACTAGGTATCCGTGCAGAACTGTCACTCCGAGTGCCTGCCCTGATGACTTTGCTCACAACTAGATCTGCAAAAGGCAACAGGCCCTTGGCAACTCCATTACCAATGGAAAAGAGGAAGGTGACCAAGATGGTGACCTGGGCCAGTCGAGTTGAGGAAGATGCTTCTCTAATTTCCATCTTCCCACTCTGCAACTCCAGGATGCTTGCTGCTGCTTTGTTCCACCTTTACCTGACAGGCCAGCGTAGCAGCTAGCCAGTTCATTATGCAGCTAGGAGGATATGCATGACTATTTCACTTTCGGCAGTGGAAAGCTGCTCTAATTTTCTTGTGTTGCCAGAAGCTCCAACAGGCTCTCAAAGAAGCTGGAGACTGCCAAGCGTAGGAATGATTTTGCACCTCTTTTTCCTTCAGATTATGCTTCCTGACTGCCAAAAGAGGCTCCTTAGAAGGTGCTCTGCAGCTGAATGTGCTGGTCTAACTCATCAGGTCGTAGTTGCTGGAGCACTGCATTACCAGCACAGTCAAGGAAGAAAAACTTGATGTTTGGCTAAATGAGAAAAATAGGGGAGTTTCATAGTTACTAACAAAAAGCTAGGCTCCAGCTCAGTTTTAAGTCTGTACTTTGGTAAATATTTGGTATGTCTTGTCCGCTAAAGAACCTAGAGCCTGGTCTCTACAAAGACCCTTTCCTCTCCCTCCATAGTGACAGTACTGAGCAGAAGTGTTTCTGAGGCACTGTCCTGGTTTTGGCTGGGATAGAGTTAATTTTCTTTCTAGTAGCTGGTGTTATGTCTTGGGTTCAGTAGGAGAAGAACATTGATAACACACTGATGTTCTCAGTGGTTGCTAAGTCATGTTTAGACCAAGTCAAGGGTTTTTCAGCTTCTCATGCCCAGCCAGCAAGAAGGCTGGAGGGGCACAAGAAGTTGGGAGGGGACACAGCCAGGACAGCTGACCCAAACTGGCCAAAGGGGTATTCCATACCATGTGATGTCATGCCCAGTATATAAACTGGGGGGAGTTGGCCAGGGCGTGAATCGCTGCTCGGGAACTAACTGGGCATCAGTTGGCGAGCGGTGAGCAGTTGCATTGTGCATCACTTGTTTTGTATATTCCAATCCTTTTATTATTATTATTGTCATATTATTACTGTTATTATTATCATTATTATTTTCTTCCTTTCTGTTCTATTAAACTGTTGTTATCTCAACCCACGAGTTTTACCTTTTTCCTTCTGATTCTCTCCCCCATCCCACTGGGTGGGGGGGAAGTAAGTGAGCAGCTGTGTGGTGCTTAGTTGCTGGCCGGGGTTAAACCATGACAGGCACAAGGCTTATGTGCTCAACAACTCTGTGATAGTTGTATCATGCAATACTACAGAACACCCCAGATTTAGCTCCCTGAATTTTACTTGTCCTAGGATATTACTTCCAAACAAAACTTCATTATTTTGTTTTCTTGCTACCAACCAACCTCTACTGTTAACACAAAAGAGCCATTGAAGAAACATGCACAAAAATAACTTTCATTGTCTCTCCTCCTGAAAATTTTCAATAACTAACATCTCATAAAATGTGAATTCATATCCCATTTGCTTGCTCATCAAGTAAAAAGTAAACATGGATATAAGCATCTAAAAATCTGAATAAAGATCAGTAAATAAGTAGCTAACAGCTACTTAATGAGGATGCTTGAAAGGAAAGCATGTAATCTGATTTGTACTGCATAACTCTTTTTGTATTATTTATTTTACACTTTAAATGACCTCATTTTATTTAATGCATTCAGCCGTCTCAGTAGCTCACTCTGACACAGAGCCATTTAGCTTAAGCTCTGATCAAGCAGCTGCTCTGCAGTTCATTCAGTCGCTTTCCCAACACAAAAATTTGCTCTCCAAAGTCAATCCCATACAGCTACACGAAATAAGTATTTGGCTGCTGAATACTTCTATACCCTGATGGGAACTTGCAGCCCCATTTGGTCTCAGAAACCCTGTGCTGAAGCATATCATCATACTCCACAAGCCCTAGCTTCAACTGAGTCAATAGGAATTGAAGGGGCTATGGAAGCTGGCTCCTGGAGAGGTCAATCCTCAGGCTTTTGAGGGGCTGGAGCGGAGGGGACCCCTGGGAACACTTGCCAGACAGAACTGGTCAGCAGGAAAAATACAACCAATGCTATATAGCGAGTCCAGTTCATAATATAAAATTCTGCATCTCTGTAGTCATTACAGGGATGTTTTTGTGGCTGTAAAGGATAGCTTCATGATCTAGAAGGGAAACAAAGTGTGAAATAAATATGAGACATGAGCAAACACAGATGGGTTTATAGAAAGAGAGTGGGAGACAGAAAGCACTTAGCTAAACCTCTTGTGGTCAACTAAGAAATGTAAATTGCACTGTTTTCAGATAAAATATGAGAATGAACTAAGATCACTTGGTGGTTTTATGCTTACAATAACTAATAAATCAAAAAGAAATATGTAATTTCCTGAAACACTGTGAAGGAAGAGGAGGAGTGAAGGATAAAAGGCTTTGAACAGAGACAAATATGGTATAAAGCAGATACTTCATTATTTTAGAGCCTAATCCAAGCATATGCTGAATCCCTGCACTTTTCATGTAAGTTAGCAAGTGCCAAGCAGCTTGTAAGAAGCTCTCTGCCTCTCTCAGAATCAGGACCCTAGTCTGCTATATCACCTAAGAAAACCAAGTAAACACATAACTGGTACTAAGACCATGCTTAAATATATATAAATATATGTGAACACTTCCCTATAAATTTTTTTCCCCCTATAAATATCCCATACATATACATATATATGTATATACATACATAGATATATTTCCCTGAACAGGCAGGGAAATGACAGACATGAGATCTGAGACATTAAATGTTTGTGGGTCTCCAAGCACAGCCCTCAGGAGTGCAGGGCCAGAAAGCACTAAGGGTCAAATCAGCCACCAGCGCTCACTGGCTTCCAGTGGAAACACAGAGCTCGAATCTGGTGCCTGCACAGAGGCACCTAGCACTATCCGAGATACCCTGGGATCCCTGAGGATGGCAGATATGACAATGCCAACATCTGGATGCCAAGCAAGATGTGCTAGTACATCTAAAAGAGCACTGGACACCCATCTTTGGGCAACCAAAACTGTCCTAGGTGAGCAGGGTCCTTTAGGTCCTTTGAAAATCTCTGCACACAGAGCCTTTGGGGATTTATTTTTAATTTCTTGGCAGCAACAAAAGATCCTCCATATTCATAACTTTTTAAAGAATGGCACTCTTACATCAAAAGTCAGCACTGCGTATCAACTGATCTCTCCATGGAGATAAGATACTCACTGAAAGAGCAGAAGTGCTGTTCAAATAAAAAAATCAATGTAATTCTACCATGTCGTGGTGCATGTAAACCTGAAACGTTCTGTAATTAAAAGTTAAGCGCCATTCTGGAAGAAGCTTTCCATAAGATTCACATTAGGCAGCTATATTTATTACTAAATGCTTCCTGTTTTATCCAAGCTGAACATGTTCAACAATTTGTATTATGGAGCATAACTCCTTAATTCTCAAGTTAAATGCGATCACTGCAGACAGTGGTTTCACATGTACCCAGCCTGTGCATGCAAATTTCCGATGTCCGTAGCTTGGTCAGGTGTCTGCTCATACAAAGGTACTTTTGATGGGAACCAGCAGGAAATACATACGTGCATATTTATAACGATGAATGTGTATCTAAGTTGAAAAAGAGCGCACATTATTCCTTATTTTTAGAGGGGAGATACCTTGGTCACGCAATGGCACTATGAAAACCTGATGGTCCTTGCATAACAAAAGGGCTGTGGTTTTCCTTTCAGAGTACTCAAGCATCCCTTCTAAGGCACATACACATGCAGGAGAGCCAAACAGCAAAAGAGAAGCCAGTGAAAGGGTCAAACAATGTCAGTCGGTGTTACCTCTTCTGCTTCTGGATAAACATCGTTGTCTAAAAATAGTAAATAGCCTTCCTGATCCTGGACTGGTAAAGTGAGGCAGAAAGACTTGAAACAAAACTGCATTCTCCAGGAATCATGACACAAAAAAACGCTAGTTTCCTCCAAACCCTAGAAATCCTACTATTCATTATATTTATACAAAACCAAAGCCCAGCTATAAAAAAATAAGTAGAGCTAATCACCTAGATATCCCTTCTGTAATACATCCCATTCTCTAATCCTAATGCTAGGATCTCATGCTTTTGGCCTCTTGCCTCTGTTTTATGTATACTCTGCATTCCCACTGACTTAAGACAACTGGGAATTTGCTACAGTGAAAGGAAAATCAGGGTCATTGAATTCACCAGTCCGTGACAGTAAAGCAAGCTACTTTTCCTAATGTATGTACAGGCATCATATGAGCATTAATTGGCAGCTATTTCAGAATACTTGGATATTGTGTGTTTGCCACAGTGTCATGAAATGTTATAAATACACAGCTAATAAAGATGCCCAAACTGTAGATGCAGTCTTGCAATATGGACAGCCTACTTCCATCTAAATTAAGAAGGCTCATTTTAATTCTGGATACAGAACAGCGTAGAACGTCCTCGCTCTTTTTGCATGTAAACCTGTTAAGATTTTCAGACTGATGGTTATTTTCCACACAGGGAACCAGCGCTTCCTCAGCTCCAGCAGACCTACCGGATCCTGTGTGGTTCTACCAAATGAAAGAAAGAAGAGAAAGCAAAGAATTAGAAACCACTACAAAGGAGCTTTCCTGAACACCGAGCCCAAAATTGTAGGGACAAGATGGGGACAAGGTGAGAGAACAGACAACATGGATCCTCATTTCCACCCCACCTACCACTCCTAAACTCCTTTATTTCCACCTGAGAGATACAGGAGCAGTGAAAGCTCCACTACCCCCAGCCAAGCCATCCCAGACAGAGAGCAGGGAGGAATTTTATAGATATTATGGACATTTTCATTCCAAATTCTCCTGCATGTGTCATAGCTGTTGCTGAGCACCTCCCTTATGGACACCCATTCTTAACACCCCGTCAGTGTTTAAAGTTCACTCTCCTCAACCAAATCTTGAACTCCACTTTTAGTAAAGCATGAATAAAACACCTTCATCTATTAGCCCCCTTTCTGCTACTTTCCTAATAAAGAAAAGGCAAAGGAGTCGCTTGTGGTATCTTTTCTTACTTCTCATAATTTGGCAAATCTCTTCTCCTTTTAAGTAGATTCTTTACTCTCTCTCCAAGTTATTCTCCACTGGTGCAACACACTTTTCCTCTTGTCATGGACCCTTTCACCCCAAATAAATGTCTCACAGTATCAACTCACCATGCATCAGTTCCAGCTCCTCATTACCAGGTCCATTTTCTCTTCCGCAGAGACATGCATAATTACATTTATGCGGTATAGCATATATAAATCACCTATCATGTGGTCATACGTTCTAAAAAATTGACCTGCAATTGTTATCCACCACAAGAATTTCAGCCCAATTATTTCTAGCCATCAAATCTAAGCCGCAAAGTCAAAAGTTGACTGAATATGGATTACTGAGGCTGGGTTTTGGAAACAGTAATTTGTCATTTATTTACCTAAGTCCTACTTTCAAAGCTACTGTGATCTCATCCCCACAGGCCTTGGAATTGATTTTTGAAACAATGCTTAAATCACCTTTTCATCTGGCAAACTTTTTCTTGGTACTTGGTTCAGAGGTTGAGGTTCACCCTGCCTTTTCACATACTGCTCTGTGCACTGATGTCATCTGCTCTCCATCCTCGCTTACTGCAACAGGGCTGGTGAGTTACTATTACCACACAGGGAATACGTGGGCAACAAATGAAATTTTCCTGGCACTTGCAATAAGCAATGACTAATAGCTTTTTAAATTATCAAAACAGTGTCAAAAATAAATTATATTTAAGGTTACATTTTCGCCGCCTCCTTATTTGTATGTACAAAATATGCCCACATAATTGTATCAGCTAATTAGCTATGCAGCTATTCAAATGCATTTTCAAGTGCAGCTGTATATGCTCAAATGTAGATTTTTTTTCATATCTGAATGACTGTAAACACACAAACCAGAAGCCCGATGAAGATTTGGCTATTTAATCTAGAGGATATTGCATATTAATTAACACATTCTCAGTTTTAATAACGTAAATCATTGTTATGGTATCCCTTTATACGTTTGCAGTTTCTGCATTAAAAGAATCGCACCTGATTCATTGAAGAGAAATCTGGTCAGAGACTACTATAAAATTCAGAATGTGCAAAAGCTCCCACAAACAGAACAAGCAAACCTGTATAATTGGTCATTCACAATTTACTTCAGAGTCATTCTGTTTTACTGACTTATATTCCTATTGTTCTTAAAACCTTTTCCTAAGAGTTATTTTATGCTCTAATAAATGTTACTTTAAATCCTCCCATTTCTTTTTATTCAATCCTGCAAATTTTATTGCTTGAGACTTCCAGTAAGTATCTGCAAGAGTTACATTTAACCTTCCATACGCCCCTCTTTCTCATATAATCGTTTACCTTCTAGGACAAAGTCTGGTATCAAATTTCCTTTCTTTTTATTAGGCTTTTTTCTTACTGCTAGATGGCACGTGTAACCCTTAGGCTTACAGTTTTACTAAGTTAGCTAACTGTCAGCACTTTTCATCTTCCCTCAACTTCTTTTCCCTCCGCAGATTTATCTCAATTGATTACCTCTGGCAGTCCTAAAAACTTTCAAAATTTGGTCTGCTGAAATTCAATACCAGTGCAAGATGACATAAGGACAGTCTATGACCTTGACAAGAGATAATGACAAATTCTGAGCACACACCTCTAGTCAGCCTTGACTAGTCTTATTTGAGTTCCCATTCAATGCCTAGAAGTGTAACTGGGACATACTATACAAACCATGAAACCAAAAGTGCATTCTTCTCCTAGAAAAATATATATTTCCTTCCCTTTCCCAGCCAATGAATAAACCAACATTTCTAAGTTTTCCTTCTCCTCATCACTTTTACAATGCTCCAACTACTTTGAGTGGAATCACACCATCTGACTGCTTTCCCTAAGGTAGATGGATACAGATTATTTTAACATCTCTTTCTTTTTTTCCTTCAGGAGGTCGAGGCCAGCAAATTTTATACCTGACCACTAACATGCTGGAAAGTCAAAATTTAAACAAATACTTTGTATGCCTCCTGCTCTAATTTTTGCTCTGAAAATGAGTATTTCTTATGCTGATTTGAAACATGAGAAATAATCATGTGTAGCCATAAAAGGGCCACATATATAGGAAAACAAAATCTGTTGGTTACACTGAGCTGTTTTTGTCATATCTGGCCTTCTGGCTCTACTCCAACCCCATCACTCTAGTTATGTCACTGACTTACTACCATTTGCTCATCAACTCATGGCAGCGCTCCATGACTTCTCCAAGGTGATTCACAGAGCATGAGATGCAGCTTAAGGTAGCTTCAAATGACAATAAAACGTGCAACTTGCCAGACCAAATACAACTTCTCTTCTCTTTCTACTAGCCCCAGTCTCCTCCTACCTGTGCTTCCCCTCCCAGCCTGCACATCTTTCTGAGCAGGAGGAAGGACGTTATTTGAAGCATCAGCCTGCAGATGTTTCCAAGATGTGTCCACGGTTAAGTGAAGGTGTTCCTTTGATTTTTGTCCAGCTCAGGAGTGGATGAAAGTAAATGGACTTTTTCTTTCGTGATTCTTTCTTCTGCATTTAGCTACTTCTGAAATGCTTTCCAAATGTTTTCTCAGGGTTTGGCCTAAAATCTTGGTATGCTGCCTCCTGAAATTCTCCTCCAACATATGTTATTTGCCTTGAAGTTGATAGTGTCTTTCCACTTCAGAAAAAACTTCAGTCAGAGGAACCATGAGATTCTCTATTTCCAGACCAAATCCATTCAGTTATCAAGGAAAGAATTAGGTCTTCTACAAAATTGAGTTAGGGCATCCAGAGAGGAAGCTGATCTGCTAAATAAGGAGGTGCCATTTTGCACAGTGACTTTTCAGAGCTGAACTGCCATATGCTGCTGTCTACCCCTCCTTCACTCGCATCCTCTCTGGAGGGAATCAGCTCTGTGTACTGCAGTCCACTAGCTCAGTCTTCCCCAAAATTGTGTGTACTTCACAACTGGTATCTAGTTGCAGGCTAATGTCTTCTCACCCCACCCCAAGGTGCTGAAATATGTTTTCAGCTCTTTAAGCACCCTTGAAAGGAGCAGATGCATCTTTTCCACACACATTGCACTGGGTGATGCAACAGGGACGCAGGCTCCTTGGAGGTCCCCTGGCAGGCTGAGTCACAGGCACGAAGCGGCTGATGGGGAGAAGTGACAGCCGCTCGCTCTGTGTGTGACACCGTCTTTTTGTCTCCGATTCCTCGCGTGTAGCACATGGGGTTGAGGAGGTGGAGGGAAGCCACAGTCTTGTTCTGATTCTCTTGCACCATACCAAGGAAGGAGAGGAGAGAGGCAGTGGGAGAAGAGCTAAAGCTCTGCTAGGCTCAGCCTAAATCTATCCCTGTAACATGTGTTAACAAAACAACAGCTTAACCATGTGCCGTTAAGGCTGAGCAGTACCTTCTGCGTAAAGACAGACTCTTCAAAGTGCTCTACAATGCTAATGCCCATAAGGAGTCAGGACTGTCTACTGCACTAATACTCAAAGTTCTTACAGCTTGGTCCCCATCTTCTCTAGCCACACACGCACCCAACCACTAGCTTCCCAGCCCTTCCCAGGTGCAATAAACCTATTGCCCTCAAAAAGCTTTGAAATGGAAGCTCCAGCCCAGACCTCCCTCTTGCAACCTCACCCAAGCCTTCTCTCCTGCCACGTCCTGCATGCCAGCTCACAGAAGGCACTCCTAACACCACCCCCCCGCCTGCCTGCCTTGCCCCCCCTCCAAAGGGACTTTGGCATCACTTTGTGCACATCGTGCCTCTGCAAAGCTCCAAGGGACTTGCTTCTCTCTCTCTCACACCCATGCCTGCCTCTCCACTCAATAAAATAAATAAAAAAAAGGATGGAAGTCAGGGGTCAGGTCTCATACTTCTTCCCCAGAGAGGCTGTCCCTTCAGGGAAAGGCAGGCACTGGCAGCAGCCAGAACCGTATCAGCGTCAGTAAGTGCAACTGCAAGGAAGAAAGCACCCAGCCTGACACACAAACACATTGCATTAATGACCTTTGTCTCATTTTCTATTAAAAACATTTAGTTTCCTTCAGGAGCTATGGATTTAACAACCTTGACTGCTACCGTGTTGTTTGTTTCAGAGACACTTTAAGGCATCTCAGAACACGCAGTAAAAAATGCGGGTGGGAAATAAAAACTGATAAATGAAACTTCTTTTACATAATTACAAAAACCTAACCATAACTGTACTAATATCGTACTTATTGCTGTGCTGTTGAGAACCCACTGGTGTAGCAGAAATGTAACATGGGTGAGTAAGCAACATAAAAATGTTTTTAAATCCCTCCTTGGATCCCTGGAAACCCACATGTTGTTTCCTGGCACTACAACACTTACCAGTTGGCTTGGATGAAATTACGGAAGTGGCAGAGAGATACCCGTTTCATCACCACATTCATTCATCACCCTTTATCCTCACTCTCGCTGTATGAGAAGCAAGCTACATGCCACCATGAATACAGGGCACAGTATCATGGTCCCTCTCGCCTTTGCCTTCTCAATCCAGCCCCAAGAGTTTCTGGCACGGGTGGCACAGCTTCAGCATGGGAGTTGAAGGGAATGCCCAGCCAAGAAGTCAGAGCGCTGCCTCAGATGTTCAGAATCAGAGGTTTTCACTCCAGAGGGCAACTTAGTACCCAGACTCACGGCTCCAGCTCAAGAGCACTGTTGTCCCACCTCACTGCCCTTCCAAAGCAAACAGTGGGCTCAGCTCTGTCCTTTCAAAGGATTGAAGGCGACTACCCCTGAAGACCATCCCATTTTAATGGGACTCAGGGAGGCACATGCTCACGGCTTTGTCTCGGCCTTGGCTATGCGGCAGGGGTTCAGAAACACTCCTGCGGAGAAAAAAACCCAAATGATAATGACGATGTCTGGTCTGGAGCGCTTTCTGCCTTCTGCAAACAGGTACAAAAACTGACCGTATCCTGAATCTATGCTAAAGATATCTAGATGCCTATTTTCCTGCCTGTTCCCACACTTTCTAGTACTCTGGTTTCCAGAGAACGGAAACTCAGCTGTGCAGGCTGCAGAAAAGCTTCGGGTCACGCTGCACAGCTCTCCAGTTGAGTAACTGGGGAGCAGGACAGGAGAGTGTTACAGAACAGATCTGTTCAGGGACTCACCTGTAGCACACACTCATGGTGCGGGCAGCACAGAAACCAAACCTGGGGCTTAGGACTTCATTCAGAAACCTGAAGTCAGGCACTGCTGAGCCTTAGCTTGTAAGGACCTACACCTTTTTTCAGAGACAGCCCAATGAATACGCAGGTGATGACTGTGAAGGCATCTCTTTGAGACACGCATTATCCCTGCGAACGGATAAGTGAATGCACAAAATGAACGGAGACAAAACTCATGCTCATGACAACGGAGGACAGAAAATAATGGCAGGTGTATGGATAAACAGCCTGAACACTGTTCTACTTTGACCTCGTACCATTTTAAGTCAAAACACCAGTCTGTGCAATTTTACACTAACTTATTTTAAGTGAAAGTGGATCATTATGCTTATATTGTGACTATTTGAATACATTTAATGGCCAGCTGAAATTCCAGCAATGAATGGCTCAAAGTCAGGCCACCTCTACTAGCTTTCATAAATGGAAATAGGATGGAAAAATCAGTAGCTCATACAACAGAATTCACTTGAAGGTTCAAGGAACCTCAAAATGCGCAATCACAACATATCCCGCTCTTAGGAGCGGTTTGCTCCTAGACTCAGACACTGCATTTTCCTTTACATTTTGAAAATAAAGGGTCTGATTTCTTTTATACCTTTCTGTGCTATTTAATATAACTGCAGCTGTGTCTCTTGCTTCATTATTTTGCACTGAAATCTCCAGTGATGCATAGAATAACTTAAAAATTGTAGAGTAGGATCTTTCTGTGGTACAATTACTTTTTCTTTTTTCTTTTTAATAATGGTCCACTTTTAAGAATGCCAAGAGTGGTATAAACTGACATACTCCAGTGGATTCTCGAATTCTTGGAAAAAGATAATTAAGAAAATATTGCTCTCTGTCAGGATTGCAAATTATTTCTGTGAATTCCCCTGAGATCTGTACTCTGTCTCCTCAACAGTTCTGCCTGCAACTGAGGTTGGTTGAGCTAAGGAAGGTACACAGGCAATAACTAGGTTATTGAGAAGGAAAGCACTATCAAAATCCTGTTAAGTAGGTCATTATGGGCCTCATATAGCTCTTACAACAAAGTTCAAGGCAAGGACTACAGCATATGATGCCAGGACCCTGTAGAGATCTCTGAAGTGATGGTGGCGAAGAGTACTGGAAAGAAAGATGAAATCTATCGTGTCTAAGCTACTGCTAACACCACAAAGGCCAGGATGGTGGTAATTGGCTTCTTTCTTCCAGGGAGATGCAATCTGAGTTTAAACAGGTATTAATCTGCACAGCTCACCAACTGCACACGCCACCATTGAGCCTACTGTTTATCTCGCTCCTTGTGCTTGTTAGCCTTCTACAATAAACAGTACCCTGAGCTTAGAGTTCTAATTGGTTAATTTACCCATACTTCCAGGGGTAAAAGAAGAACAAATAGACACCGTCCTTTTTGCAAGGATATTCAAGCATGAATAATCAGAACAAAGGATGCCAAGGAAGCAAAAAGTGGGGGGAAGAAAATCATGTCGTCAACTCTCTTTGATCTTTATATCATGCTTGAAAAATCTTCTCAACCAAGGAGGAGGCAAGAAAAGCCCAGGGAAATGCTAACTCCAGAGGCTTCAGAAAAGAATCAGGCTGCTGCCGTTATACCTGACAAATCCTCACATGACTTTGGTTTTTCACACTGATACATGCATACAGCAATATGCCGCGCCTTGTAACACTTTTTTATAAGCAGCTCAATTAATCCAGTTTATTAAAACATACTGAAGTATGAGTCTTGGATCATACACTGGTCTTCTCTCAATTAAGCTAAAGGTGGATCCCTTCATTTGGGGAATAAATTAATTCTAGGCAATCTTAAAAAAAAAAAAAGAAAAAAGAAAAAAAATCCAGCATTTAGAATTGTAGTAGGTCATTGCATAAGGGGCCATGTTTGATATGAAACAAAAAAGTGTGTTTCTGAGAAGCACGCACATAACACATGTATGGCATTTGAACAGGTGCTATTTGTCACAGTCTACCACAGACACTGTCAGAGCTTACAGAGAAACACAACAGCTATTAAAAATGATTCACCATGCTTATTAACATGACAAAGCATAGGAACTGTGAGCTAGTAATTAGGATGTATGAGATTTTATAAATAAAAGGTTTTTAAATGTTCTGTAAGGACCCACTCTTAAAACTCCTTACTTACATGAGTCCATCAGCTTCAGGACACCAATGTATTCAGTAGGATTGTTTGTGTGAATAAGAATTACTCATGAAGTCTGGCAGGATTAGGCACTGAATATAAGCTCTTTTCACAAACTTTTATTTTAAAGTTAGACAAGAAATAAAATCAGAAGTTTTACTCTTGCTTAGCCTGAGGGCAATAAATTATTAATCCATAACTCTGAGGGTTTTAACTCCAGACCACAGTACAAGTACAAAGAAATACAAGAACAAACGTCTAGGACTGAGATGTGCTCTCATTTATACCAAGGTAGATCTGGACAGGCTCCTTTGATTTACCTCAGCATAGCCAAGAACATTTCTCTGCCATCTAGCCAGGAACTGCTCCCATTGCAGAGCCCCTAACAGCAGTCTGCAGAACAAATTCAAGTCCTTCTGCAGCCAGAGGAAGCCTGCACAGCACGAAGCCTCATAAAACCACCAGCAGAAGCTGGACAGAGAGTAAGGGGTTTAGGGAAACACTAAATTTAATACTAAACCAAGAAATATTTTAGTGACATTTACATTGAAGAATATACACACAAAAGGGGAGATTCGCAATCTACTATTATCAAATGCTGGGACACTCAAAAGTGTGGAGGATATGGTGCTTCTACTCTCAGCGGATAAAGAAAAGGTTGTGCATACCGTGCACTTCCAAGCCTCAAAGGACCCAACCTTTTGTTTCGAAATCAGTAGGTATAAAATGAAGCCTTATACCTGCTTCAAGACTACTTCAACTTGTCATGAAAAGACTTTTTAAATTTCTCTTATTTCTCTCTTTCATACGTAACCCTGAGGAACTTCCCTAATCCATATATATTTTCAAAGGTTTTCACAGGTTTTAGAGTCATACTCAGAATAAGTCCTTCCTGAAACACCTTTGATGACTTTACAGACATCTAACAACATTAAGAACTACAGCTCAAAGGCAAACCTGAACAAATGACCTTGAAAAACATGACAGACAAAGAACACAGCAAGAAAATTATTCTAGGTACAGAACTTACAGCAAATCAACTGTATCTGAACTAAAACTGGTATGACTGGAATTGTTCCTGCCTTCTTGTAGGCTGAAGAGTGGGAGGTCCCTACGGCACTGATGTGGTACCATGACTTTCCCTTAATCAACAAACACAAGTTCAACTGAATGACAAGCTGGAAAAGATGCATAAAACTTAGCTGGGAACTAAGACTGAATATATTAACGTGAGTACTGCCACAGGAACTGTCTTCACAATTAAACATAACAGGGTCAAGATTTTACTGTGTGCTTCTGGGTATTGAAAGACATCATATAAATGATACTGTTCAAACTAAGCATACTCATACACATCAACAGAAAGCACAAACAAGCCTCTTGCAGCTTCACTGATTGCTTAGGTCTGGGAGGCAAGACCGGTCATTATTCTGAGCATGGGGGTAAGCTCAGAACTAGGTCAATGTGCATTATTCTGAACAAATTTAACAGCTCAGCCGAACAACGTCTTGCAGCCTGAAAAGATGGCATAAGGTCCGGTAACGGTAACAAAGTGCTACTAGCCTGTCTGTGGAGACACACAGCAAGTCTCTGCCATCAAAACATAACTGCAAATTCATTACAAGAAAAAAAGAGGAGGGAAGGAAGCATGAAATAAGGAAAGATGGTATCAATCTTGATGGTCTATCATAATCTTCATTAACTACAAGCACGTTACAGCGATCTCCAAAAGCAATCATTTCTGATGTCAGAATTAGAAACTAAAATTTCTGAGGATGTGCTCCACATCCTGGGAAATATCTGCTTTTTAAAGTATTTCCTCCTTAACAGAATAAAATTATCAAAGGCAGTTTCTGAGGAAAGAGAACTCATTCTTGAGAACCAAGTAAAAATTTCATCCTGGCAGGTCAGAATAAAGTAGAATCCTAACCCATACAGACTTTAGCCTTGGAATAATATTTGAAAAGCTCTAACCTAAAGAGACTTGGGTTTCACTCCGAGTTTTGCTGAATGAATTTATATTGTGATTGCAGAGTCTCCATGGAGGCTCTGGCTTCCTGGCTTTACCAGATGAAAAAACTGCACTGATAATCTGAAGGAAGACAACTATTTCTCCTGCTGTCCCTCACAATCTATTCAGCACGGACTACCTGGGATTCTTGCACTTCACTCTGAGGAGTTCAAAACCCCCTCATCTTCCCTCATGCTCAGTCTATCCTTTATCCTATTATTTTGACCCTTCAATGATTTACAGTGTTGACAATGCACTTTCTCTAGCAATTGTTTCCATTTCATTTCCAAAGCAGGATGCTCCTCTTTTTAAAAATATAAAAAAAAAAAGCCCAGAACATTTTTCTACACACTGAAAAATCCATCCATCAGTGTGATAACCAACTTCAGACAGTGGGCTGGGCTCCTGGCTGACATTGCTTCACACCACCCATGCAAGCAACATGAACTTAACTCATTAATGGGAATCACATATCATTTCCTTCATTAATCTACATCACTTGTGCAGTTAAACCAGCATGTTCCCATTGTTGTCGATGCTGAATACGGTGTTCTTATATTGTTGCTTACCCAATTCAGTGTTGCTTCAGCTGTAACCAAATTTTGAGTTTAGATGTGAATGAAATCATTCCATCTCAGGCCAGTAACAGCCCAGTAATCCCAAACCCACCTGAACCAGCAGTGGTATAAGGCACAGAAACCAGGGCTCATGACCCATGCGCTGCTGAGCCCCATGGCAAGGGAGGGACTGAGGGGGAGGAGGAGGTAAAAGGGAGAGACTGTGAGATGATGCAAATTTTCACAACTTCAAAGTCACCATATTAGGCAGATCTGCCCTAAGAGATAGCCGTTTTCAGTTGAACGAGTAACCAAGCAGTATTTTCCTTGATTCAAACCTGGTTTGATGTGATGAAGATTTAAAAGCAATCACTTAGGTCCAGTTCTAGCTGCAGAAATTAAAAAGTGGGTGGAAATGAGCTTCCCATTCAGGATCCAGTTCCTTTCAACACCCTGGATAGATAAAATCCCAAAGACTCAGAAATCAGCGACACTTGAAGTTAGCTATATTTTTCAGGGGTACAAGGCTTGGCACAAAAAATTATTCTCACAGCTGTGCCAAATCCCTGGAGGATGGTTTATCCTAAAACTGACTCGTTTACTTTTTCTCCTTTTTCCTTCATCTGTCCAGTCTCTACTTAAACATTTTAAAATTACAGATGTCTTATAATTCAGACAGTGGGGTAAATATGCATAAAATGACGACACGTGTGAGGAGTTTCCTTCACAGCCAACACACAATGCCTGCTTTACAGTACCTCTGAGAAACCTTGTTTTCAGCTCATTCCAGTAATATGTCTGACTAGAAACATTAAAAAAAAAAAAAAAATAAAATCACAGGATGGCAAGAGATATACACATTCAGAATGGCTCTTCTCAGAAAATAAACATGTTTATCATTCCTCTCCAAAGTTCCCAGGGGACCATGCCCAAATCCCAGGTGTACCGAGCAAAGCCAACGTAGTGGTGGACTTGGTAGTGTTAGGTTAACAGCTGGACTCAACGATCAACCTAAATAATTCTATGATTCTGTGATGTGTCAGCACCCCTTTCCACCTGGGGGGTGATGGAGTTCAGATGCAGAAGGGTATCACCAGCACGCCCACAGCTGTTCCCACGGAGCTCCTATTCGCTGTAGGGTGAGCACTGAGCATCCTGGCACATGACAACCCTGCACACACACAATGCTGGATCTTACCCATTATTCCCTGCCCAGCTGATATCAACCTATTTATTCTGCTAACGGAGCCATTTATAGAAGGCTAAGACAAATGGTTCTAACTCAGTTGTCAAAAAACCCCTACACCACTAATATTTACAAAGTGCTTCTTGTGGGTACCATCTCAGTCTAAACATTATTTGTTTCTTCAAGAAACACAAAGCTCTGAAAATGAAGATGAGAATAATCTCCATAATCACCACTGTATGTAATTCTTCACTTTTTGAAACAACACTGAAAGGATACATTTTTGATGCTTTATTTTTGTTTTGTCTCAGTTGCTTTAATATTCCTAGAATCTTGAGTACAACATTTTTCCTTTTAAATGCTCATGTTCTTTCCCATTTGTCTAATATTGATTTACCTCCTGCCAGTTGTGCAGAACTCCAATTTAACATGTTTTAGTCGGATCCCTTGTTTTCAACAAACTTCACGAATGCTACCAAGAGAGCTCAGAAAATGAAAAACACTAGCTAACCAAGTAGCACAGAGCATGGAGAACCATTATTTGTGTAGATACCCTGTAAACATAGTGGCTTTACGTTTATTTTTACCAATAGCTGGCATCACAGTCTTAATAATTATCCTTATTTTTAATGTTGTTATTTAGAATCCTGAAAGACAATGAGAAAGAGATCATTTGGGACCTTTTCTACTCAGGAGTAGGAACACATTAAAGTGACTTGATTCAATTACAGTAATTTAAACTCTTCCTTTAGTTTTCTGTCACTTGGAAAAAATACCACAAACCTCTGATTTGCTTTAAAGTTTTAGATTTTATCATCAAATGGCTGTGAAACAGCAAATTTGTTGGTATAACCTGAATGATTATCAGAGATGCCAGTTCACGTTAAGAAGCTGGAAGACTGTATGCTTCTCATCTTTTTCCAGGGTGCAAAAACATAAAGAGATTTTAAATATTTAATAAGAAGAATAACGCTCCAGAAATTGCTCTTCAGTGGAATACATGCACCTGAGGTTAGTGGAAGCACTGAAAGTTTTAAAATGTGAAGCACTCATCCTAAAGAACATCAGCTTTTAGTAAGACATCACAGATGATTTTTGAGTTGGTAAGGGCAGAAGGACAATATTAAGAAAGCAGAGGGACTCTGGCCCCTCTCTCATCTTGAGCAACATGGGGAACATCTGCCCATTCTGCTGGAAGTCAGGGGAAAGCCACTTGTCTTCCATCAGCCAATATGACCAGAATCAGTCTTCAAAAAAAAAAAAAAATTTTTTTTTTTTTTAATCATTCTGCTCGCCATTTAACCACACTGCACAGAATCTTGATTTGCCTTGGTATCTTAGTCCCACTGAAAACGAAAAAAGCGAGGAGCAAGGAAAAGGTCTTCCACAGGCAAGACACTACACAAGAGGAACAGAAGCAACAGAATCTGACTTTCCATATGGCTAAACCACCCCCTGAAATGGGACATAGATTCAGCTGTGATGCAGAATAAGAATACACCAGGAAAGCAGTAGAAAGTAACTTGAAGTTGTCAGGTTTAATTAATAAGTACTTAAAAATGCCTGATGCAAACAAAGCATTAAGGTCCATTGATTATAAAAGATGTCATAATCAATCTGATGAAGACATTAATCCGAGTACGGAAACATGCAAGTCACATAACTCAAAACTGATGTCTTAATTAAGCAAATAAGCTACTCGATGCAATGCAAACCACACCGAATATTTAAAGAGGTACCTGGCCAGAGCTGATAGGGCTTCTTCATTTTTTCTTTAGTAGAGCTACAAAAAATTGGTAAAGAACCAATCTCAATCCTTATCATTTACATACAATTGACAAAGTTTTTGAACCCCCTACTGAGACCCACCCATCTGTATCACAACTTTAAGACTCTGGGCCTTGACTGCCTATGTCATCTTTAAAATAGGAGAAAGGCTCCTCAATCACTTAGACCTTTAGAAAATGTTTAAGAGTTTTCACTATCTCTAGTTTTCTGTTTCTTCCCTTAATACCATTCAAACTGAACATTTATTTTTGTCATCTGTTCAGTCTTAAAATGCTGCCTTTCTTTCTGCCTTGCAAACAATCTGAGGACACAGTGATCACACCCAGTTCAGTCTTTCCCCCAGTTGCTCAAAACAAGCAATCAAATAGCTGTCTAGATGCAAGTTCACAAGCTAAAAGCTCTGCCGAGCTTTCAGAAGACAATACTCTGGAATAATTCACCACCTGGGTACTCTTACCCTGTACCAAGAGTACCCGTGCACAATATTAGCATAGGTTAGCTACAGCATTGTCAGTTCCCAACAGCTTTCCTGGCTCTAGCTTCTCCAAACAGAAGTATGAGGGTTTCCAGAGCGTATAAAAATCCATCCAACACTGGCTTCATTACTGATCCTCTCTGACTGCAGACAGGACTGGGTTCAGTGCGAGGCACAATCCAATTACCTGGGAGCAATTTCTTAGATTGTCTTGAAATCGTAGTCAGGCACTTAAAAGCATTTCTCCCAGAATCAAACACAACAACGACAAAGAACAGGGAAAGATGAGAAACATCTGAAGACCATCACAATCCTGCCTAAGTATCCTGTTCAGCAAAGAAATGCAACTCTTCTCTTGTCTGTTTTATCAACACAGAGCTGCTAAAGGGAAATAAAAAAATGAACTCATACATTTTAGGGCTTCAATGCCACATAAACAAAGCAGGACTTTATTAATGGGGACACTGCTGATAGATCCAGGCACCACAAGAGTTATTCATACAAAGGGCTGTATCACATTTAAAAGCTGGGCTGAAACTTTCCTTTGTGTGCTGTTCTAAAACCATTCCGTAATTAAGCCCAAAGAGATGACAGACATTTATTGACAGTTAATGCAATGCTCCCACGATGTATTATCAGGCACAAGACCAGAGGCGCAAAGCCAAGTGCTGTTAATCTCCTAGCGAGTGCAGTAGTGCCTCAGATACGTACTGCCTGAAAATATCTGGTGATATTGCTAGTATTTTTTAAAAGTCAAAAGTCTTGAGTCTTCACAGAAACTGATACACTGATTAACCCAGCAAAATAAAAGCGTCGTGGAAAAAAAACTGACACAATTTTCCTAGTTTTTAACCCCCTTTCCCCACATAAGGCATGATGTATAAAAAAGGACTCCCCTCCTTTTCCTTACCTCATCTTTTACTTTAGCAGTGTCAAATCTGATCTTTCGTGCTTGGCTAGAAACCTTTCCAAAACAAGTGAGAACATCTATCAGCTTTTACCCAAGGGAAAGGAAGTGCTGAATATTCAATCATAGGTTTCCTTCCAAATGCTCTGCTTGTTTGTTTTAGGGAAGCCTTAAGAAGAGCAAATAAGAGAGGTTTGAAATCCTCCCAGCAAAGCTGACTTCCTTCTCTGAAGGTCATCCTCAAGTCATTTCAGAACCACAGAAACAGCCGTGGGGGGGAGAAGCAGACTCAAAAGAGACCTTTCCTTCTGAAATAAGTTTGGTGCTGCTGGCTGAGCTACAAACATGCCCTCAGGTGGAGGTTTGCCACTTTTATGGACTCAGCCAACCTTCCCCTGGGGAGAAAGATGCAGTAAGAAGTTCTTCTTGCAAAAGTAACTCCAGCACAAGCACCGCACAAAAAAGGAGAGCTCGCCTCTTCAGAAAGACTCCGCTAGAATTCATCAGGGTTGCCAAGGGTCTTACGGGCAAGAACCTTCTTCCTCGGGACAAATCTTAATCCCTTTTTTTCAGGGCCAGTGCTGAAGCCGGTATATTAAAACCGTACGGTGTGGTTCTGAATCAGACAGACCGTGGATATTCCTTCACAATTTACGGTCTGATCTTACTGAGAACATGCACTCAAATTTTTAGTAACGCATTTAGCAAACATTAACTATGACTGACATGCATATTCAGAGCAAATTTTGCTTAGGATCCAAACTGAAATTCATAATCACGTTAGCTATACATGTTATTTAGCAGATGTTGCAACCTGACTAAAGACTTAATTTTGCGTAAACCTCGAGAAAGACCCGGGAACCCGGCGGGAGCTCTGCCTCAGCAAAAACTGCAGGATTTGGGGCTCCTGTGCAGTTCCACGCCAGGGCACACCACCGTCATTTCAGCGACAGCTCCAAGACACCCTGTTTCTGTAACTAAAACGAAACGCCACCCCCCAAAAAAACCCCCAAGCAAGCCAGCAAACAACAACAACAAAAAAGCACTGGCGGGCAGTTCAGGCACCAGCCGAAGCGCTGCGTCCCCTCCGCAGCCCCCAGCGCCGCCGACCCCCAGCCACCGGACCCGTTACCTTTCGGCTGCCGCCGGCGGAGGACGGCGTGCCCGGGCAGGGGCGGCCCGGCGGTTCGGCAGCGGCCACCGGGCAGCGCCGTCGGGGCCCGGGCCGGGGCGGCGGAGGGGAGCGGGGGGGTCCCGCCGCGGCCCGGCGGGAGGGACGGGGAGGGACGGGGCGGGGCGGCCGCGCTTCGCCCCGGCTGTGGCTGCTCCCCTCGCCCGGCGCACGGCTCGGGGCGGGGAGCCGGTAAGTTCGCGGCCGATGCCGGCTGCGGGCGGGAAAGTTGCCTCCAGTCAGGGCCGGGCGGGCGGCACGGGTAGAGGCGCCGCCGTCCCTCACCTCACCGGCCGACCCTCCCGCCCCCCCGCTCCCCTCACCTCAGGCGCTGCCTCCTGCTCCCCGCCGGGGTGAGGGAAGGCGCCGGCTGCTCCCCGCTCCATCGCGGACTAGCCGCCTCCCCAACTCCACCCGCAGCTCGCTTCGGATCGGCGCTGCCCCTCCACCGCCGCCGCCGAAACACCCAGTGCCGGCCGCGGAGCGCCGCCTGCCGCCGGGGGCACGCAGCTGGGGGCGGCCCTGCCGGTACCGCCGGGAGGCGGCTCCCGCCCCGCCGTTAAGCCGCCGGGCTGGGGCGGAGGGGAGGTGGGGGGAGCAGCGAGGCGTACCCCGACGAGGAGGTAACGGCGTTAATACCGTTGTTATTATATTTAACCGTCCCGGGGCTCGTAGCTCCCGCCCGTGAGCAGCTGATGTGAGTTGCCCCCCCCCCCCCCCCCCAAAAAAAAAAAAAAAAAAAGAACTAAGCCCCAGCCTTAATTTAACGCACTTCCAAAAAAGTGAAGGCGCTCTCCCGGTCGGTGGGCTTGTCCCAGTCGCGTTGCTGGTTTGGGGTGAGTTTACTCCTTCCAAATCCCCTCGTAGGCTTCAGCGCAGCTAGTCCCAGCCTGACTCCGGCAGGTAAGTCCTGTCAGGGAGCCCGGGCTGGGTCCGAAATGGAGCCCGGGGTGGGTCCGAAATGGAGCCGGGCTGGGTGCGAAATGGAGCCCGGGGTGGGTGCGAAACGCTCCCCGCGGCTGGGGAGAGCTGTTTTTGCCCAGTTTGTGCCTAACTCCGGTGGGGCCGGTCGGCTCGGGGGAGCCCGAGCGGGGAAGCGGCGCCCAACCGCCCCAGTCACGCAGGGCCCCGTTCCCTTCGTGGGATGGGGGTTTTTGCACGGATCCCCCTCGCCAGCGCCCGTGGGGTTTGCGTCTGCCCGCGGAGCGGGGGCTGCCAGGACCCTCTCGGTGGGCAAGGCGGGGAGCGAGGTTCGCCGAGGCGCTGCCGTTTCCCTGCCCGAGGTCTGCGAGCTGGCGCTGGGGAAGATGTCAAGGCGCCCGATGCTAGCGTGTGGGGGGGGGTCTGCCCGCAGGTGGGCCCCCGCAGGATGCTGCTGCACCGTGCGGAGGAAACATCAGAGTTGTCACTTTCATGGTTTTGATGACGAGGATGTCTTGCTGGGGTTATTTTTCCTCCGCCCCTCCTCCCCTCCCCCGGCGCTACACCAAGTCGCAACTTATTTGCGAAGATTGAAATAAATTTCCTGAGGTGCCTCCTTTATCTCTTGCCAGTTTCTTCAAAATGTCTCCGTGGCTAGTGTCTGGCTCCAGGTTTTTGTCAGTCTTTACATCTTCTAATTTATGTACTGTGTATTCTGGCATTCATTCAAATTTTTTTTTTTTTTTTATATCCAACCCCCACCCCCCCGGGGAAACTTCTGGCTAGTTCTGGCATCTGTCATGATTTTTGCCTCTCAAGACTGAAGCAAAGATTATGTATGTATTAATTAGTGTCTTTTCTCAGGTAGTGGATCAGCTGCAAGAATATGTCAGGTCAAACTTGATAAAAACTGCCAATCCCAGGCAGCCCCTTGTTTCTGCAAGGAGCCAACTCTGCACGTCTCAGAGAAAGCTGCCCGTAGTTTTACTGATGCTATCTGTAGATATTAAGGAGGTTCTCTTTGTACGTACATAAGCATTTCATGCTTTTACTGATTGTTGCTTACATTTACTACAAAATCTATCAAGTTTCAAGGAAACACTTCATTGCTCTTGAACTATTTGATTTTCAAGGTAATGTTGGAGAAGTAATTGTCAATTTAAATATATTGTCCTCTAATTTCACTTAATATTCTGTGATTCTTGCATTATGAGAGAACAAACAAACAGGACCACCCATTCAATCTTGCTTATGTCCTTCTCGGCTCCAGCTTGGCACTGCTTCTTCCATGCTCTCCATGAATCACTCCCTTCAGCTCTCCCACTGAATTCTGTGGAAATGAGACAGGCATCGTAATATCTGACCTTGTTTTTACCAATACTGAAGAACTATGTGAAACCACTTGCCTTTCTCATACAGCAAGATCTTTTGATTTGTTTGCTGCTTGTCAGCACACATACCCTGGGACGTATTTCCACTGGCACGAGATCTTCATGCATTTACTTTTCGGTGCCTGTTCTGTGTATTTATCCATTTAGCTTCACCTGCGTACAGCTTGCACTTCTTCAAAATGCTCTGTGTTAAAATACACCGAGATATACTTTTATTATTTCTTTTTTTACTCTGTAATTCCTAACCAGTGATTTGACGAGGCTGTGGACATTAGGAGCCCAATTCCGTTCACAAACTGAGGTGGCACCATTATCTTCAGCGATTACCTTTTGGCTTGCACTGGATCAAGCCCTGCTGTGTGTGGTTAGTTGGATGTCCGCAGAAGTGAATAGTGGGCGTGACTGCACAGGTGTAATTCCACTTTTGAATCTGTCCAAAGTATTAACCAATATTTTTCCCCCCAAATCCCACTAAGTTGCAGTTTCTTTACTAGATGCAATAATTCTGATGATAGAGTGTCAGTGAAGATCAATAGCAGAATGCCATTTATGGGATCCATGCCACTTACCCTCAAAAATAATCCAACTCCGCATTTTCGAACAGGGAGAGAAAAGGTTGCATGGAGCAGTTGACAGGATCATATTTGTACAGTCACGGCAGAGCTGATGTTGAAAGCTGGGTCGCTGGCTCCAGCCTTCTTCACACAGTGATGTTGCTGTTGTGCTGCTTTGTGCTGCTTTGTGCTGATGTCCCTCGTAGGCCATCTCATGTGTGCCATTCCCCGCCTCGCGCAGCACCCAAAGCTGCAGCAGTGAGGCTACAGGCTCCTTTCCAATCCTTCTGAAGACCCTAGTGGCAAAAGTGGGCCACAAAAGGGAAGATGGCTGCTTTGTTTTGTGCCCATGCCTGTGGAAGAGTGGGATAGCTACTGTTCCTTCTTACTCTTGTTCCCAGGCTTGCCTGGAGTAAACGCAATTCAGTTTGGTTTACAATCAAGCCTTCCTACTGCAATTAAAAAGACATTTATATGGTTTTCTGCGAGGAGCTCTCTTTACATGGGAGTGTGGGTGCAGCCACTTCCAGTTTAAAAATTCCAGTTTCTAGTTGGACCAGGTCCTGGTCCTGCTCCAAATGAAATCACCACCCGAAGTCCCAATTATGTCAGAGGAAGTATGATTAAACGCTTTGCGGGTGTGTTTACCCATTTCTTCCTGATCCATCCCACTAGCGTTGCCACTGCTTCTGTTCCACAGACGGCAACTACAACGGCAGTGACAGGGCAAACACAGAAGCCAGGGTGCACCTCAGCTTAACTTGTCCAATTAGTTTAAAATTTCTTAAATATGTTTAAATTTTTTTAACAATAATAAACTTAAAAGCACTCACACTTTATATGCTTGCACTGCTCACTGAGAGCTACTTTCATAAAGCAAAAAAGTAGCTTTAAGTGCGATACTTCAAGGGTTTTTTATCTGAAAGCTGAGAAAAGCTGGACT
Organism: Aquila chrysaetos chrysaetos; assembly: GCF_900496995.4. Lineage (NCBI taxonomy): Eukaryota > Metazoa > Chordata > Aves > Accipitriformes > Accipitridae > Aquila > Aquila chrysaetos. The sequence goes on along the minus strand of NC_044021.1, from coordinate 25,516,786 downwards.
GTTATCCCAGAGCTGTGAAGAGGAAAGGGTTACCTTTTCCTCTGCACTCACAATAGGATGACTCTTAGCATTGCTTTTTTGTCAATTTCTTTGGATTATGTTATCACCTCAGTTGTTACTACTGCCATGATGAATTTGGTTTAGGACTTGTATCATCTAATCCAGAAAGGATTTTACAGGTCAATAAGATGTTTCAGGTGAGGGTCGAAAAGCACTCTTCAAATATATTCAGCTTCTCGGGACATTTTGGGGATAAGTAGTATTAGGGATTAGGGTTTATGTATGTGTTTGTTAGTACATGTGTTTCACAGATGGAGGAACTGAGCCACCGTGGTTAAATTACTTCACTGGTGACCGAAGAAACAGGACATGGCTGTAGGCAGTAAGAACCTGTCCTAAAGCTGTAATTTTGTAGTTTCACCCTGGTGTCCCAGTCAGCCAAGTTGTTTTAGCTGCACACTGGTATAAAAAGTTATCTCCATCTGGCTGGAAGGGACCGAGTGGTGAATTGGAAGCCTTTGCAGAGGACGTGCCTAGAAGCAGTGGCATCAGGCAGAAGCTGAGGTTTATGTGTTATTCCCGTGTAAAAAGAGGAATCACAAAAAGGGAGAGAAGGGGATGGTGACCATGAATTTTGGGCACCTGGGGTGTGTGTAGACGGACTGTGGAGATGGGTATAGGAACTCGCTCTTCAGAATTGGTGGCAGGGATAAAAGGAAGCCCCTGGAAGCCTGACTCCCACTCCTCAGCCCTCATAGCAGACAGAAATCCCAGAGATGGGTAAGTGAATGTGTCTGTGAAGACTGTGTTGAAAACTATTATTGTAATATTTTTGATCGATTGTCACAAAGTATTGCTGAGTGTGCTTTTGAAGGGAGAGAGAGGCAGATAGCAAAATTTTGGTACCTGTCATGGAGATAATTATTTTTGTAGCTGTAGGGAGGGAAAAGGATGGGGGAAAAACAAGAAAGGGAAATGAAGCATCGCTTGCTTCAGGTAAGAGTGATTTTTTTCAAACGGGAAAATAATTAAGCTGAACTTCTGTTTACGTGACTGCAGCCGATTCCATTCAGGGCACCTGATGCGAACAAAGTTCTCAGAGCTAAGAAATTATACTGCAGATAGCAATTCAGTGGGGAAGGATAATATAATTGTATCAATGACAGCAGTGGAGAAAATACAGTAGTTTTTCCCCTCAAGTTATTTGTGAGTAAAGTGGTCAGTGCGTGTGCAAAATATTAATGATCTGTTATAACAGTGGCCATGTGTATATATTACCTAAATATAACATTTTCTTTGTATTTATGTTCTTTTGTATAAGAAGAAGGAGAGTTTAGGGTTTTCGGCAAACTATATATAGAAATTACATAACCTGCTGGAAGCAGGATGTACTTTTTATATTAAAGCCAATTTTTCAAATTATTTCAGGGAAAATTACCCAGGTTGGAAAATCACAAGAGTTAAATAAACAAAGGAAATTAAGAAAGTCACAGAAGACATCATAGAGCTACTGTGGTGATGGCTTATAAACACTCCATATCCTTTTTGTGTGGAAATAATCTTGCTGTGAGTTACAGCTCTCGTTTTTCCGCTTTTATTAGACATCAGGCTATGTTACTGCAGCTTTGCTGAGAGTCACAGCAATGAATTTGGGTCTCTATAATCTCTTGTATCCAGTTGCAAGAGCACAGTCGTAACAAACAGCATACAAGCCACCTTCCAATTAACACTAAACTCAATTTTAAGGTAGTATATGCAAATTACCCTGAAACAGAAACCTCATTAAACTTGTTATTTACAAAGGTGTTTATTTTCTTCTCGTTGTGTTTATCTCCAGAGTCACAGGAGTGGTGGAGGGGAGAGTAACTCTGCCAAGCAAGAAACTGTTAGCTACCTGGCTCTTCGATTTGAAAATGAGACCCAGGTATACATATTAACAGCATTTATCAAAACAGGAACCTTATGAGAACAACACGTGTAGTTAGATTTCAGCTACTTTTTTCCAGAGCAGATGCCAACTTACACTCTAAACTGTCCCTGTGTAGAGATCTGACCAAGCTGCCAAACCCAGGTGGCTGGCAGCGTACCTCGCACCCAGGCAGCAATACTGTCCTGATTGTAGACCACACCACATGTTCAGAAATTGCTTGTCTACAAAGGGCTTGGATGTAAAAATCAACATATGTCCGCCTCCGTGTTGGTATAACAAATCCCAGCAGCCATGCTCAGGCTGAAAAGATATTTTGCTAGTGTTGGGATTTGCCCACTCAAAATACCAAGGCAGAAAACATTCTATAAATGGGAAGAAATACAGAACATAAACTGCAAGCAATTTGGAAATCAGGTTTCGTCTCGCAAACCAAACATAAGAACCCAGGGCTCCGAGACGAAACCGTATTTACTGAATAAAGACATGGTCAGGCAGCCAAACAAATGCAAAAAGAATCCAACAGTGTTAAGCTTGATCCTGTCCTGCTTTGGGCAAAGTTTCAACCTCAAGAGTTAATGCTTCTTAAATACGATTCGTTGTGTAAATTCAACATTGCACCTAAAAGTGTTATATTTGCTGCATTACAGGCTTTGTGGTCTGAAGGGTTCTCCTAAGCCACTTGACTGAAAATCAAGGACAATGAGAGAAGAATCATATCAGGATGGTCTCTGTGGGGTTTATCTACACTACAGTTCTCAGAAAAAAATTAATCCAAATTGACTAGTTTCAGATTTTTAAAATGGATCATTAAACCAAGCTAAGTTCCTGTGTTGACTCTCTTATTCAGAACTAAGGTTTTCACAATAAATTGTAGTTCATTTTGGAGGAGAAATGAAGTACATCCCCTTTAATTCTGAATGTCAATACACAGAAATTTAAATCAGTTTAACAAAACAACTCTGAAAGTTGATTCAGATTAATATTTAATCATCCAGCGTTCATGTCGACTGGAGGCTTACGAGCACGGTAAACTTAATGTGCTGTAAAGTAGCTTTTAAATTTTCATTGAAGGAGAATACCCCATTTTCAGGGAAGAGTAAACTGGCACTAGGAGTGGTCCACAGAAAGAGTTAGTGTACAGCAAGTTTACAGTCCTGCTCACTAACTTCACAGTAACTTCCTCTATAGACGTGCATCCAGATAGATAGGTCGAATTTATGTCTTATTCAGCTTGCTTTGCACACATTGCAGCATTTTGGGTACGAAATGGATCAGAACGCAAACAGTGAATGATGGCTATGTCTACATTAGGAGAAAAACGGTGCTGAGGGCCCAACATCTGCACTCTGAGTGTTTGAGGAGTTTTTCCTTCAGAGTAGCTGTAGCGTGCTCCCAGGGACTGCCCAGAGTCAGGCAGTGTGAACCTGAGCACAGTAAATGGGGAGAATCAAGAAACTATTTTCAAAAGCACGGTCCTAATCTGAACTGCAGTGCTAGCGTAGGCATACCCAAGCAGAGCATGCCTTCCACAGAAGGGCTAGTCTGATGGCAGCCTGGGTGCGCTGCGAGTCTGGGGTGACCGGTGTCCTAGAGACCTGCTAGAGGGTGGCTGGGGGACTCCCTGAGTTAGCAGAGAGGTTGGTATTTTCCATTTTATGGAAAAAAAGGATGCAGAAAAGGACTCTTCATCTTGATGCCTATGGCACCATTCAGACTGTCACAGCACTTGATGCAGAAGTAAGAGAGACTTTGTTCAGAAGATGCACAGCACTCTGGTATGAAAACCACATTATAAAGACCACATTGAGAGCTGGCCCTGAAGCTTTTCTTCCCCCAGCCTGTTTGCCATGAGAAACAGTAAATTAAATAGCATCGGAAACGTCGGACTCCTATATGTAATGAGCATTCAGCCCACAGGATTCACTAAGCAAGAGGTCAGTGGGCTTAATGAATTTGACTGGGTCTTTTTAAAGACACTGTATTAAATCTAAATAACATTTTCAGCTTCTTTGTGCAAGCTGAAGTTACTGCAGAGCTTTTGAAACAAATTTCAGGGTTCGGGAAGGGAGGTGCTATTCCTGACTTAAAAGTGTTGCATTTGTTAGCTATGTACATTGCTGTGAGTTTCATCTTCTGGCCTTGAATCCACTTACCACCGAACAGGAAAGAATCGGGTAAATGATTTGCTTATGTTGTGATTCATGTCATGTTGCTGGTGTATGTGGCATCTTTTTCATAAGAAAACAACAGACCTACTGTTCCAGCAGCTTGCAACATTATTGTTAGAATAATAACTTAGAGAAAACTGTGAGGTTCCGCAAGTGTGCTTTTCCTCTTTACACAGCAATTAAGATTGAGAGGAAAACAGATGGTCACAGGTGGGTCCCGAGTAGCTGTACACAAACCTCAAATATTCACCTAAGGCACAGTCACCTTTTGGGATTCAGGTGGCTTTTGAACAACCAGCGGGCTGTTTGTAAATTATTCATGTGGATACTAGCCTATTCCTACAGATGACAATAGCACATGAGAGGGGTGGGAATGGCTGCCGGAAAGGGAAGGTTAGGGTAGCAAGATGCACATTGTGTCATCTGTGAACCCTGTCAGTTACGGATTTTAAAAAAAAGGGAGAGTTAGAATTTGCAGATGCCGGTGCAAATGCCAACATCCAGAGGAGGGTGGTTTGGAGGAGAGGGAGGGAATGCGCTTACCCCATTAATTCCAGCATGGCTCACATCAGCGGTGTGTCTTTAAAAATAAAATAGGATGCTGCTAAGAGTGTAAAGGAAGCTCTGATGTGTGCTACATCAGTTTTTAAGTTGAATGATGTTTAAATTATTTTCTTCACAAGTGCCAGTGGCTGAGCTATAGCAAGAAGCAGAACTAAGCCACTGCAGTGAAGAACATGAGAAATTTCAGCAATGGTACCTGCAGAATAATTTAAGCAATTTTGTGTCATAACTGGGGCTTTTCTCACAGTGTTTAGTCTTGATGAGAACAAGACTGATGTCCTATATGTACACTGGTTATCACATTTACTGCTTAACAGCAACAGAGCTGCTGAAAACAAACAAACAAAAAATGGTCAGGAAAGTCAAGTGATTGCATTACCACGTAATGAATGCCCAGAGTCTCCAGCGGTACTTTTGGCAAAAAAAAAAAAAAAAAAAAAAAAAAGGATTTTCAGGATTGCTTGGAGGCACCGGTGGGGGCTGCATCACAGAAGAGCCGTTTGCTTTTGGCTCCTTCTCCTTCGTTGTGCTGAAGGAAACTTCTCCGCTTCCACAGTGGGGGAATGGTTGCAGAGCAGAGGACAGACAAGCAAGGAGAGGGAGGGAGGCAGTTTGTTAAGGAGCAGCAGCCACCTCGGGTGCCTTCGGCTCGTTTTATGAAGTGCAGCCAGTTTCAGAGGAAAGTAGCTCGGGAAAAAGTAGGTGCTAGGCTGCGTGGGAGCTGGCAGGCTGTTCCTCCTCACCCAGTGGTTAACCTGAGCTAGAAGATGAGGCTGCTGCTTTGTGAAATGCTTATTGTCATATAATGGTCACGACGGAGACGAAACTGCTGGGGAGTGCAAAATTGACTCACTTATACAAGTTATAACCTGACTGACAGCATTCACAGCAGCCTGATCAAACCATGCTTCGTGCTGGGGCTTTCTTGAGCTGAATCACTGCAGGCTGAAGATTTCACTCATTTTCCATTGCCCTCTTTCAGATGCTTTGGAGGTGTGGTTTTACTAATTTAAACAGAGCCCAACAATCCTTTTCATAAAGTTTTTTGAGCCTTTTGTTTTAGAAGGATGCATCCCATAAACCTTTTTGTTAGATGGTGCACATTGAAAAGGCATCTTCACTGAACTGTTCACAAAGATCTTGCCAGGTTTTTTTTGTTTTTTTTTTTTTTATTTTTAATAAGGAAGTGGCAGATCATTTAGAGCCCAAGAGCATGCCTGGAACATTCAAATGAGTTCCAGGTAAGACAGCTCTGGCTACAGTGTGAAAACAGGGAGTTTGCTTGCCCGAAGAAGGTCATCCTATAGCAGCACATCTCTCCTTCTCCTAGCTATCCGTCTTCAGTAAAAGCAAGGTGACTGATTAAATGTCACCCATGACCTTTGCACTTTTCCTTTTAATTAATGGCTCTCTGAGTGAATCAGCAGGCACTTAAAACTCATCTTTATTATGAGTAATTTGCTATTAAATCCTATTTCACTATTTTTAGTTCAATGGTACTATGGCTTCCTTACAGCACACATTGCAAAACACCTTTCAAAGCCCAAACAGAAATTAAAATTGATTAAACACCCAGCACATTGCCAAAAGCTACATAAAAATTGAGCATGAGTAGCTTCAGAAGCTAGAATCATTATTCTAAAAAATTTTCTTCTAATGCCAGGTTCTTTACCCATAGGAGATTCCAGAGAAGGATGTCCTTGTTTACAAAGATGCTGACTAGGAAGTCTAATCAGGCTTCACTCCCACATTATGCATGAAACTGGATGGTTAGATAGCTCGGGTCAAAGCCCTAGAGAGAATCAATGCCTAGCTGGTGGGCTGTAGGCTCCATTGGGGCAGCAGTCCTGACCCTGGTGATTTTGAGATAGTTTTGTCCCAATGCAGAATAGAAAGCCATCTAAAGTACTAAAAACTTTCTCTATGTTGCTAGGGTAGTCAGTACAGTGGGGCAAGGACAGTGTTTTTCTTTCTTCGTCCATCCTCCAAATATTTGTAATTTCTGTGAGCACTCCCTGGATCCATTCTTCATTAGCATTTTTGCAAGAAGTGTTAATCTAACAGTAACATTTAAAAAAACCTGAACAATAATTCTGTTATTTTCTCAAGGCAGTACTAGTCAGACACCCTTATCTTATTCTCCATGAGCCTTCTAAGCTGTAAGCAAAGCAGGCTGTAGATCGATTAGATCCATCTCCTTTTTTCCTTCGCAGTTTCCTTTTATGCAGGCTTTTTTTTTTTTTTTTTATAGCAAACAATTGCATTTTAACCTCTTGGTACTGGCTAACTTTGAAGCTGAAATACTGAGAAAACAAGGCATTTAAGTCTTACTATGAGAAAAAGCTACCCCAATGCAGCACAGAGAAAAAGACGCTCTTTGCTCATCATATGGCCTGCAGAGTCCTCGAGCTGCTGGGGAGGTGGAGGTGCTCGGGAAGTTACTACAAAGACCTGAGGTTCAGACCTTGTTGCTTGAAAGGGCTGGAAGTAGCTACAGTAGCTGGCCTTCGGGTGACAACCTCAACGCAGTTGCCTTCCAGGGTGTGCTGGGTTGACCCTGGCTGGACACCAGGTGCCCACCAAAGCCATTCTGTCACTGCCCTCCTCAGCTGGACAGGGGAGAGAAAATATAACAAAGGGCTCGTGGGTCGAGATAAGGACAGAAGAGACCACTCACCAATTACCGTCATGGGCAAAACAGACTTGAATTGGGGAAAATTAATTTAATTTATTAGCAGTCAAAATCAGAGTAGGGTAATGAGAAATAAAACCAAATCTTAAAACACCTTCCCTCCACCCTCCCTTCTTCCTGGGCACAGATTCACTCCCAGATTCTCTACCTGCCCCTCCAGCGGCGCAGGGTGACAGGGAAATTACGGATTCAGTTCCTCACACATTGTCTCTGCTGCTCCTTCCTCCTCAGGGCGAGGACTCCTCACTCTTCCCCTGCTCCAGCATGGGGTCCCTCCCATGGGAGACAGTCCTCCGTGAACTTCTCCAGCGTGGGTTCTTCCCATGGGCTGCAGTTCTTCACGAGCTGCTCCAGCATGGGTCCCTTCCACGGGCTGCAGTCCTTCAGGCACAGACTGCTCCAGCGTGGGTCCCCCGCGGGGTCACAAGTCCTGCCAGAAAACTTGCTTCAGCGTGGGCTCCTCTCTCCCCCGGGCTGCAGGTGGAGATCTGCTCCACCGTGGACCTCCCTGGGCTGCAGGGGGACAGCCTGCCTCACCATGGTCTTCCCCACGGGCTGCAGGGGAATCTCTGCTCCGGCGCCTGGAGCATCTCCTCCCCTCCTTCTGCACTGACCTGGGGGTCTGCAGGGCTGTTTCTCTTATATGTTCTCACTCCTTTCTCCTGGCTGCTGCTGTTGCACAGTTTTTTTCCCCTTTCTTAAATATATTATGACAGAGATGCTACCACTGTCGCTGATGGGCTCAGCCTTGGCCAGCGGCGGGTCTGTCTCAGAGCCGGCTGTTATTGGCTCTGTCAGACACAGGGGAAGCTTCCAGCAGTTTTTCACTGAAGCCACCCCTGTAACCTCCCCCACTACCAAAACCTTGCCACACAAACCCAATACACAGGGCTACCATTTTTCCTCCTACCCATCTTCCCTAGGCTTATTCCAAGAAGAGCCACAGTTAATTATGATTTCTATTTAAGAGAAATATGTTTACTTTGTTTTTCCATTTACGATATTACCAAAGATGCTATTCCTCATTTAATTTTTTGTTTTTGAGAAAAATACCATGCTCTGCTATAATCCCATTGAAGTCAACAGGTTTTTCCGAGCTTACACCAAGGAATTATACCAATTCTGTGTGCATGTTTCTCTGTGCTACTCCCCTTGCTGCTAAAACCTTCCTCTTTCTCTGCACAACTTTCAAACACCAAATTAATCAATTCCACATGACCAGCTCCCCCTCCACCCCAGTTAATTTACAGATCATTCTGCCTGGGACAGTATTGGGGGGGGGGGGAAGAAGACCTCCCACAGCTGGGGCTGAGGGTCCCAGTTGTCTGACTGGGAATTTGTGCCACCGTCAGTCTGCCAGCGGTTAATCTGCTCCCTGACCCAAACGAAGCTCTAGAGAGAAACCACCTTGGTAAATCAAAGGAACATCATGTACCAGAGCCCCATCACTGGGCAGACTTAACCTTGCACTACTACAGCATCCAGCAACTAGCTTGTCGGTGGGAAAAAGAAACCGTTCAGCTGGGATATCAGTTAAAAAAATGCAGCATAATAAAGCTTAAGATTGTTATATGTTCTGCACATATAAGCAACAGCCATCCAAATGCTTTTTTCATCCTACTACTTAATTCAATTTATAATAATATAGCAATTGCCCAGGAGCATGAACATGTTCATATGCAGGAAGCAAATTAACTCAGTAAATTACTGACAAAACCAAACAAACCAAATGTTTTTTTTTCCCCAGAATAACATCCTCTCAACCATTATCAAGCAAAAGATACCTGTGTGAAAAGCTTATACTTAAGGCACCCTCCCCGGCACTGCACTATTCATGATACAAACCCATGCAGTTTATTACAGCATACAAGAAAATTATATTTATCTGTAAAAATCTGCTCACATAGGTGGCATTTAGCCACCTTAAAAGGGACAGTGGAAGCACGTGCGTGATGAGGTCACCCTGGGAAATTCACATAGAGTCAGGCAAGTTTATTGTTATTTATTAACAAGTTTACAGAAACAGAGACTGCAAGAAGATACTTCTCCATCACTTCTCAGGCTGTACAGATGGCACTCCAAACTGCTCCACTTTGCATTACAAAGTGTTTAATATGCAAGTTCAACCAATTCTATTCTAGGCTGAACATATTCAAGAACCTGGATCAAACTAGTCTCAGGGAAAGTGTTAAACAACACTTGGAGCTTAACTTTTCACCACAGACCCTGGAAGTTATCGTCAGACCTGCTCCTTGCGCAAAGAGTTTCAGTAAGGGCTGAGTTGAGGATTAAAGCTGATGGATTTCGTGCCAGGATTTAGACACCTAGACATATAGGTGTTTTATTTTCTTCATCATAAGTGACTTGCTTGTGGTGGCACAAGATGCCTGTACTCTAATAGGCACTGAGTCAGGCTCCAGCGTAGCCTAAGCTATATTCAATCCATTGGATTAGCCATAAAAAGACAGTAGCGAGTCACCAACACATTGTCTCAAACGGCTGGATGTGGAAGGAACCAGTGGTCTATGTCCAGAGCCTAAAGGCAGGTACAAAAATAATAAAAATCACCAAAAGAAATGCCCTTAAGCAGCCACTTGGCTTGACCCCCTCAGCGCAATGTATCAGGAAGCTGGAGAGAGGTAGGAGCAACAGTGGCTGGGAGAGTGCAAGAGGAGAGCTTCATCCCGAGGGAAAATAGTGTTGGCACATTCAAAGGTGCAGAATGAAAGAAAGGAGGTAAGTAAGTGCCAAGCTTTCAGTGGGGTATGGGAGAATGGGTTAATTCATCTCTGAAAATTGCAAACGACCATAAAATAGCATTCATCTGCAGAAGACTGAATACCAAGATATTAGTTGAGCAGGAAACTACAGTTACAGACAGAAAAATGTATGATCTGAAAGAGTTAATCAAAAGAAAGAACAAACGTCCAAAGAGCTGGATATGACAGAAAATGTCAGACTGCTAGTGAAAAATCAGGAAAATATTTTATTTCTGAAATGGAAGGCACCATCTTCCAATGGAACCTAAACCACTCACAGTTTCGTTATGCATCACACATTACTCACATTACTGATCCATGGGTGGAGAGGACGTTAGGTGACCCAGGTGAAGGCTGAAGAAGAGCCACCACAGACCCTTAGACAGTGGTGGAAAAAAAAAAAAATTATAAAACACATCTGCAATTAAATTGTAACTCAGCTATAACCAAGTCTGCACAAAGTAAAATGAGCTCTGGCTCAGTTTCTCAGAGAAAATTAGATAGTTCTGCTTAAAAAAAAGTAAGTGGGAGAAAAATGTATTCTTTTGCAAGTGCATTTTTCTACATTATGCTTTTAACTCCCAGCTCTTAAATTGTGTCTGAAGAGGCCTGGGAAAACACAGCAGCACCTCTCCACAAGCGCTGTGTTTGAACATGGTTGGCTTGGGGAGAGGGGAAAGAAAGATTTCCAGACTCAGTATAGACAAAGCCCGAAGGCTGTTGGCATAAGCACAAAGCCAGAGTAGTGATTCAAGAAAATGGAAAGAAAATACCTTTAAAGCCGAATTCACCAAAAAGACATTAAACAGCAAACAGGAGACAGGGCCTTCGAGAGCAGCGTTTAATAATTAGGTCACTGCTCAGTTGCAGAGCTCTTTTGTGGACGACGAAGATGTTCTGCAATAGGAGTCAGAAACCTGCCAAAAGCCAATTTGCCTGCCTGTTTCAAAAACCCTCCTGGATCTCCTGGGTCAGTTTTCACCATCTTAATTATAGGACTGCCAGGGCAACTGATGCAGCAAATTGTCTGTTAACTTCTAAAGCTGCTCACTGCTGATCTTAAAGAGTTCACAACAACAGCGTTTGGGGCAATGATGGACCTACCAGCAATTTCTGTGTGTAGAGGGACACAGTGCAATGCAAAGTTACCGACTCCATTTAAAAAGTCTTGCTTTCCGTGAGCGTTACTCTCCTTTCCCTGCCTCCAGGTCAGCAGAGCACTTGCACATGCAGTGTATTTTAAAGCAGAAGCCGAGGTGCTACGTACGTTTCTGCCTTGGCATTTGTAGACCCTGGCAGCCAGCTCTGTCAGAAAATGCCATCCAAGTGAATATTAGCCAGTAGTTGCACCCTGTGCAATCCAAAAGAGGATTTCACATTTGAAAGAGAAAAGATGAGGCTGCTGCGTGCTACCAGAGAGCTACTGCAGTAGAGGTGAGCAGAGAAATGTCATCCGCTGACGTACAAGATGAAGCATGCCAGCCCCTGGAGTTTTAGTGAACACGTTTCCATTTCTTTTCTTCTAGCTTAAATATTTTATTATTTTCAAAAAGGAGAGCGTGTAAGCAATAAAAAAATTGCGTGCAAAGGAGAGCGCTTGCATTCTCAAGGCAGCCTCCAGATGGGTGAGATGGCACCTCGGAGGCAGATGGGTACAGATTTCCCATCCAATCGGTCTTTAAGCAGTGTGGAGCTGGGAGCGAAGCTCAGCGCAGGTTTAGGCAGGTCTGCGTGCAGTGTGGCTGGTTTTCCAGCTCGTGCTTCAACTGACAACGTCGTTTTGTTTCCCGAGCAATGTTTTAGCAGTCCGGGGGTGGGTACGGCGTGCTGGGCTGAGCAGGCTGGGGCCCGCGCGGGCAGAGGGCTCTGCCTGCAGGGCTGCTCCGCGCCTGCTGCTCTCGGGCTTCGAAGAGGCTCCCGCCACCAGAGCGGGGAGCGGAGACGGGACGGGACGGCGGGACGGGACGGGGAACCGCGGCCGACTCGCAGGAAGGCGAGCGGGAGCCGAGGGCGAGCCGCGTCCGTCAGCCAGAGCGGGCGAGGGCTCGGCCGGCAGTCGGAGCAGCGCCAGCGCTGGAGTGGAAACAACGTCGAGCAAAGCGTCGACACGTCGGGACGAGACTAGGTTTGCAGCCAGAAGCTCAGGCAGCCCTTAAACAAGAGTTTTAAGCCCTTAAACAAGCGGAGACGCGGCGAGGCTGCGGTCAGCTTTGGGTACCCCCAGGGGTGCGTCAGCCTCCTCGGGCGCATCCCCGTAGCCCTTGCCACGGACTCGGAGCTCCAAGGCTGCGAAGAAGCAGAGCGCAGACCAAACGATTTGCAACCCCACCTGCACTGCGCGCTAAGGTGCTTTGGTCAAAGTCACGTACAGGGCGTTGTTTTTTCAGTCTAGTGGGAACAATGGTGTTCTCTGGTGTTCCTTCTTCAGTGCAATTAAAATTGTGCTTCTGTTTTACGGTAAGGGAAATCGAAGGTGTCAATAAACCTCAGCAACTCTTCTTAGGAAAATGTGTTAGAGGTATAGGTGCTTGTGATTTTACAGCATGTATTTTCTTCCAGTTGCAATGTGGAAACAATTTTAAGGGTTCTGTTGTTTTATATATATATATATAATATAACTGACATAATTTAAAACCAATTTTCAAGGCTAAGATGAAGCTTTCTTTTACATTTTTGCACTAGTGCTGTATAATCATTAGATTTAATTGTAGATTTAATTGATGGAGTAGTCTTCAGGTTTTGTTGTTTGGTCTTACCTTCCTGTGTAAGATCTGCTTCAAACCATCTGAAATTACTGGATATGGAGCTTACTGAACAACAAAATTCAGTAAACTGTCATTGGTCTCTGTATGATTAATAGAGATTAAGAAAGTACTGGCATATGTACTAGCATATGCCATCATTGTTCCTAAAAGGAACCATTACTCATCGGCTCAACATTTGAGATTAATTGGCTTTGCTTATTACCAGGGGGAAACGAGCAAAAAGTTCAAGTTCCACTAGCAAAATCATGCACTATCACTTAGTAATCTCTCTTCAGCAGGAAATATTCACTGAACTGAGTGAGAACAGTTTGGGGTTTTTTTTGTCAGACTGATCCATTTAGTTTATGTAATTACAGGCTAAAACAAATGTATATATACTGACAGCCACTCACTGCCTGTGGACCACTTTAGTTGTATACTGCCAGTCATGTGCCACTATAACATTTTTTCAGTGTCATTGTTGATCTTAGATTAATTCAAGGCACTTCTGACACTGTGTTTTTGCTGTGAGTTTGGTTTTGCAGAAACAAATCAGGACTGCTTTGGAAATATTTGATGCTGTTTTAGGGCCTATGAGGCTACTGTTGGTCCAACTCTCTGTACAGGCAGCAATTACTCAGCTGAGACCTTTGCATACTTTAAACCATCTTTTTTACAGCATTTATGTGAACAATTCTGCAATGCCATTTACAAATTACGAAGGATCTGAAATTAATGATGAATGGAGAATGGCTGAGATGCTGAATAGCTGCGTAGAAACATCTTCCGTCACAAAGAAGAGCGGACAAAGGAAAGGTGTAGTATATGTACGCTGCTTACGCAAAGTGCCGGTGTGATCTCTAAATAAGCAAACTATGGTAATGTGAGGTGTGGGGGCTATTTTAGGCTGTTTCTAAGCGAGCAGGGAGAAAAACATTATTAAAAGCAATATTGATAAGGGATTGATTGGCAAAGACCTAGAGATTTTGCAGAAGTCCTTCAGTATCGGGGAGGGGGGAGTCTTAGGGGTCTGCAAGTGTCCTTCTTCTTCCACTGAACAGCGAGAGTCAATGAAACCCAACTGGGTTTTGGCCAATAAACTCTCTATATCACTGATGGAAACACTACAAATTTGGCACAGCCCAAGACTTTCTAGAAGGTTAAAGATCAGTAAAAGCCGTACAGGATTGTCAGAAGAGGGCTGATTTCCTACTCTGGCCCAGTTATGGTATGAACACCAGGAGAGGAAAGGCCCCTCTCCGTGCAAGCATGCAGGTCTTGAAAGCCTTGGAGAGCATTTCTGATAGCGTGAAGGCTGGGATATCGTAAGCAGGGAGTGCCACAAAAACACAAGGAGAGAAATGCGAGCGATGTAAGAGTAACTGCTTATCCCACCGCTTAGGAAAATACAAAGGTAAATGGGGAAACAGGGATTTTGTTCCTCTTGAAGCACTTGGATTTAATGACCCTTCTTTGCAGTTCTGGGACAGTATGCTCACAGTACATCGCAAAATTTTTTTTTATTCTTGTGCATAAGGTTTTGAAACGGGAAAAATATAGAGGGAACTAATCATTTTCCAAGAAGAACTGAATTATGCTTCAAAAAACAGGACCCGGATTTATGCTGTAAAAACCAGGATTTCACCTTTCATGAGGGTTATTTCCATATGCAGTCAGCATTCGGCCAGATTTTTGACTAATTTCACTGGAAACACAAATAATAATGAAAAGGCTTTGCTGGGCTTCTGAAGCCAGAAAAAGTAATTTCTAGTTTCCAGTAGTCTGGTGTAGTTTTGTCACAGAATGAAGATCTATTTTTTCCTTTGAAAGGTAATGTCCTTTCAGAGCCACAGAATTTAATTTAAAAAAAGAGTCAATAATGCAAAGCACAGAATTGTCATGTCTTTCTGAGCACCATTTTCTGTCAAGGTTAATAGGTAACCGCAAAATTACAAAACAAACAGCTCTGGGAAAACAACATACGTAATACAGACTCTGCAGACAAAAGAGACTGCAATGGTCATCTCGTATGACCTCCTCCTACTGTTATATTTGGAGTTATTTGTAGACTATTTTATGAGAGTGTCCATTGAATCTTCATCTCAGCATCATTTACTACAGTTAAGAGATGATCACGTCTTTTAAAAATAAAATTAAACATTATAAACAAATAGTTGTAGTAATGACGTATAGGTCAGCAGGGACACTAGCAGAGACATTGTTAAATAACTTGCATCTGTTCTTTTATGCTTTTACTAATTATCTAAAGTAGAGGATAAAGAACGTATTAATGAAAGTCCCAGATATATTAAATTGAGGGAAATTACTAATACAAAAAAAGACATGAAAAAAATAGGAAAGAACTCGCCCAGATGAAAAATACAGAGAGAAAGTGAGAAAATGAGATACCATTTGTGGAATAAAACCCAATCAAAATGAAAAGCTGTTCTAATTCACAAGGGGAAAGAACATTCTAAGGCATGCACAATCAGATAAACTTGCAAAGAAATGACATGGAAAGAATCTTAGGGGACTGTATTTGCCATGCAGGATACCAAGGTAAAATAGCCAGAGCAACATATAATGAGGCTGGAATATATAGATATAATCTTTTCACAGTCACACCTGGAATAGCCTGTTCATTTCTTTATCAGGTGAAGATGATCTGACAAACGGGAGAGAATTCAGATCAGTGCAGCAAAGAGATTCATCAAGGTGCAAAGTCTGATTTACAAGGAAGAATGAAAAGACTTCAAAACGTATTAGATGAGTTAGATTAACAGACAAGTACAGCCTGGGAACAAAGGAACAGTTGAAATACATAAAACCTATAAATAAAGTAGATAAAGGGACTTAACTAGCAAATCCAAAGCAAACATAAATAAATAGGTGAAGCTAAGAAAGGAGGAGTTCAGACTGCAGTCCCTTTCCTAACAGCACAGCCTGTTAGCTTGCGCAGTGATCTTGCAAGGAGTCAGAATGAAAGAAAAGTCACTTGGCCCATACAAAACCTGAGAAAAAAATGTGCAAGAGAAGACAGCCGGGAGCGGGCAGATTCGGCTGCCCGGCTAGAAGTGACTGATGTTCCCCCGCCCTCCCTCGACCCCCCTAGTTCTCACCAGAGGGACGACACGAGGCAGTCCCAAGTCAGTTGGATGCGGAGACCCTGGTCGGTGCTACCCCCGTGCCCCTGCGCTGCCCACGGCTGGTTAACTGCTTCCCACTCTCTGCGAGACGCTTCCAGGCGTGAAAACCTCCGTCTCACCAGAAGTCAGCCTTCGCCTTCCTCGGTTCAAGCGTTTCTTGGTCACGCAATGAGTCTGTGCTGGAAGAACGGCACTGTTTGTTCTGCAAATCCAGCTGTGCCAAAGCCTGTCCGGCAGATGCTCGTGGGATTTCTCAGCCGTGGCGAGTACAAGCGCATCGGTGGGAAAGGGTGTCAGCTGGGAAGGAGAAGCCCTAACTGGGCAGCTGCAAGGCTGACCCTCTCTTTGGGAAGAAGGGCAGCTTTGTGTCCCGGTTCACAAAGCGGAGGAGAGCAGCAGGTAAGACTTGAATGGCAAATTTAGGGAGCAGAGAGTGACGCCATGGCTCAGCAACCTGGCAGTGCTGAAGCTGGAAAAATGCTCGTTAAATTTCTTGGCATTAATGTCTTGCTGAGCAGTTAAGCCGTATAGCATAGAAAGCGAGTTGCTGGGAGGTAATGTCTGCTCTGTCCACCTCTCTGATCCAAGGGGATACTTCCCTCAAACTCAGTTTTCTCTCCAGGCCGGCGTTTCAGCACCAGCCCTGCAATAAAGGAGTATTTGCTTATTAGCACGGACAGCCCTATTTTGTGTACAATGTGCCCCAACACACAGTTCCTGTTTCCCTAAAACAACTTTTCTGTAGCTATTGGTAAGGATATCATGTTATTAATTAAATCTTTTATTAGCACGCTGCTGGCTTTCATTGTCTACCAGCACCCACTGTGTTAATGATCATAGAGCGTAATGTTGAATATGTACGGTGGGAAATAATGCACATAATACAGGCAGGAGGGCAATTGATTGGACAGTTTAATCTACTGGTTTATTCCCCCGCTGCCATTAGGAAGTCAACATCATTGAGTGAAAATGCCAAGACATCACCTTGTGAGAAACCTTGCCTTCGGTGGGATTTAAAGAAGTGATGAAAAGTAAAGAGAACATTAAAAGTAAAACAATACTTACATAAAACTCTTTCAGACCCAAATTAGTCACACTGTGTTTGCAGGTGGATATTGGTTTCAGGCAGTACATTCAGACAGTAGCACTGAACGGCTTTCAGCTTCATTTGCTGGATGAAGTAAAATGCAGTGACCTTTCGATGTTTTCTCTAGATAAGCCTGAATCAGAATCCCAAACCAAAACACCCCCAAACGTTGGGGACATTTGGATCTGACAGGCAGATTAGCTAGGTAGTTGGGGATAAGTTTAGATATTTGTGGAGGAGGGAAAAGAAACCTTCCAGTGCGTTACAGCCTGCGTAATCCTAATATCTGCATGGAAAGAGCGTGCACGCGAAAAGGGGAGCGTGACGAACTGAGACAGAGGAGAATGCGGAGGAATACACGGGAGAGGGATGAACTTTTCCAAGCACTCTGATGGGCACAAGCCACCCGACCTGTTTGATACCTGCGCCCAGCCGAGGCGATGCCGCGGGGAAAATCGCCTCGTGAGACGCAGCCCGACTGGATGCGGGGCCTGGATGACGATGTCCGCAGGACCTGGGTGATGATGTCCGCAGGACCTGGATGACAACGTCTGCAGGACCTGGATGACGATGTCCGCAGGACCTGGGTGATGATGTCCGCAGGACCTGGATGATGATGTCCGCAGGACCTGGGTGATGATGTCCGCAGGACCTGGGTGACGATGTCCGCAGGACCTGGGTGACGATGTCCGCAGGACCTGGGTGACGATGTCCGCAGGACCTGGGTGACGATGTCCGCAGGACCTGGGTGATGATGTCTGCAGGACCTGGATGACGATGTCCGCAGGACCTGGGTGACGATGTCCGCAGGACCTGGATGACGATGTCTGCAGGACCTGGATGACGATGTCCGCAGGACCTGGGTGATGATGTCCGCAGGGCCACCTGGGGCACAGCTCCCGCAGCAGGTCTGCTGCGTAGCGAGATGCTAAAAAGCAACAGCTGAGGTTGGGCTGGAAACATCAGCTTCTTCAGCAAGGGAAAGCGAAGCATCGTCTCACTTAGCGATTTACATCAACCCCTTGCCAGTTCTGCCTCGGCAAATGGGTGGCCGAGCCATGTGAACCACTTGGAAGCGGAGCTGCGGTAGGGGTGCTGCGTGAGCCCCGCAGCATCGCTGCTGGAGTCCGAGTCCCCCTTTCTCTTCTCGGCTCTATGCTGCCAGCGAGAGGCTGGAAAGCTGGGAGCAGAACCCAAAAGGCGAGCGATTTAAAGGTGATCGCGGAGTTGTGTCTCCTACCAAAGCCTGAAAGCTGAAGAGCCACAAAAGATGGAAGTGTTTGGGGCTGTGACATTCGTGGCATTTGAGGAGTGCAAGCGGTGAGGTTAGCAAAAGCTGGCAAAGCTGACCCCTGAAAACTGTCGTTCAGATATTGGGAGGAAAAGCTTCCTGGAAATCAGTTTGCTGGAGGCCACTCCAGCAAAACAGTACTCTAAGGAAATGGCTAATGTCGTTATTTTGGATTCTTTCCACTAACTCAACAAACCATTAAGAAATTTATTACAAGAGAATACTGTGCAGGAGGAGTGGGTAAAAACTATTACGTGCCTTGTAGCAACTATGTTTTTCTGAACATGTCTACAACGCTCCTGGCCTTTATGTGCTAAAGGACATGAACTCCACCTGCGATCGCACATATGCAGTTTGGTATGGAAAAACACCAGGGCGGGCGTTTTTCTGTCTTGTGGCATTTGCAGGCAGCAGTGCAGGCAGGGTGCACGCACCCTGAGGCTGACGCCTGCAGCAGGAGCTGCTGAGAGCTGAGGAGCCGCCGACTTTTCAAGGGAATGCCCCGTATCCCTGGGCGATGGGGGGGTAGCTTGTCTCCATCCCTGCCATCTCTGATGTGTTTGGAAATAGGATGCCAGGTTGCTGGCAGGCCCAGAACTCGGCGGCTCTCAGGGGACTGGATTTTAGAGCTTTACGTTGGGCAGCACCGCTCCTTTTCGCCAAAACAATAGGAAGGACGAAGGCCTGAAGCCCTCAGTACCAACACCGCTTCTAGTGCTGTCGTCCCTTGGCGCCAGAGCGGGAAGCGGTAACACAGCTGTATCCCTTTTCCTTCCCTTTCCTGCTTTGAGAGGGAACGATGGGATGCGATCACAGCCGCGCGCACGCTAGGAACCTACCTAGTACCGGGCAGGTCTGTCTTTGAGGTAACCACTGCCCGAATGTCCCAGACAAGCCCCTTCCCATAGCAGAAAGGGCACACGCTGAGCATCTCTGCAAAATTCTGCAGTCAGCTGAGAGGAGCCGAAATGGCACTGGGAGCTCAGAGCTGCCCAGGAGGACGGGCTGCAGCCATGCTGCTCAGCTAGTGTTTCCATAATTATTCGACTTTATAATTCAAAATGCAAAGCTTTTCGTTCCCTAACAACCGGTGACGACGCATGACAAAAATCAAAAGCAGATGTCGCACACGGAAAAAGAAAGCTTTGGGAGCGAACCGGGAAGCTTGTTTTTGGGGGTCCCTGATGAGGCGTGCTGCTTCAGGGACCTGCAGCAGCGTCCGCAGGGCAATCCCTGCCCTGCACCTGTGTCCGGGAGACGGAGGGAATCAAAACCCGGTAAGAAATCACGGCAAAACGCAACATTTCCTGCGCTGGGTACCGCAGCAACGCGGCTAAACGCCTGGAAATGCTGCCGTGGTGTTAGAGCCAAGCCCGCCGCGGAGCATCCCCGAAGCGGGCTCCGCGCGGGGACAGCCAGGCACCCGCGCCCCGTGTCGCATCCACGACGTCGCTGTGCCAGAGAACAAGACCCCTCTTGCAGCACGACGTACCTCAGAGCCCCGCGGGCTGCTGCCTCGGGTCAGTTGTCGCCGTGGTCCCACCAGCTTGCAAGACACGTCGGCGCGAGGCGGTATTTATCACCGCGCGGGAAAAAAAAAAATAACGTGTTTCTTTTCGGCTCTCCGGCCTTCTTCCCATCGTGAACGCTACTATTTGCGATGCTGGCACCAGACGCCCCTTGGGGTTTTGCAGAGCCCTCGCTGCCCCGGGGAGAGAACTGATGAGCCTGATGCAGAAGCAGGCAGCAAAGCCAGCGCTGGGACGGGCACGGTGAGGTGCGGGTGGCGCGGGAACGGGAGCCTCTGAAACGTTCACACGAACGGGGCTGCTCCTCGTGCCCGAGACGACCCTGCCTAACGGTCCGAGAGCCGGGACTTGCGGTCCCCGTCGTATAAAGGCAATTGCAGTCACACCACGGCCACCCTGGCCCTGGCTCTCCCTTCCTCTGCGGCTTGTTTTCTCCTCTACAAGCAACAATAAACCCGACCCCTGCAGCGACGTTTGAGAAGCGAGTCGGTTCACGATTCCTATGGCACCCGAAGCCCCGCAAAGAAAGAAGGTGGAAAGAAAGAAAGAAGGTGGAAAGAAAGAAAGAAGGTGGAAAGAAAGAAAGAAGGTGGAAAGAAAGAAAGAAGGTGGAAAGAAGGGGTGCGAAGCCCAGCGGGGACCCCTCCCCGGAGGTGGGGTGCACGGAGCAATGGGTGAAGGGACCCACTTAGCAAGGGGGGGCTCCCACTCACGAGGGCTTTGCCTGCAGAAGACTCGAGCCCACGCCTGGGCTCACAGACCTTGCCACGTTGTAATTTTTAGTGAAAGAAGTGGCTAGAGAAAACAGAATAAAATTCAAATCAATTATGCTGTTCAAAGCCAGTCTCTAAATTAATCCAATTATGCTGCAGCAATCTTTGCTTAATGCCTAGAAGCTAGGAAACGATTGTTAAAGCAGTGGTTGGGGAAATTAGTTGATAATGACAATAACCAACAATGGAAGATGCTATTCTGAAAGAGAAGTTGCGGGGGGGAGGGGGCGGGGAGAGAAAACACTCCATTATTCATCCTTCAAGTGAAGTATATTGCTTAGCTATTAAAGGCTAATGCACCAGAGCTAACCAAACACAGTGCTGCCTCCAGGTCTCAGCGAGGAAGAAGCTGAAACTTGCTTATCATTCTTTACTAAGAAAACCTCCCAGCACTGTTATTATGGAAGTACAGCTCTTAATAACCATTGCACAGCCGTCTTCTGGAACAGCTTGCCCACACAATGTCTCTGCCTCTGTCAGGCAGGCTGCTAAAAGCCTATTTTTATATTTTCAAAATTTAGGCTTCAAATCAACTTGGTGCAGCAGCTCAGCTTCAGGGTTGATGTTTTTCATAGAATGACAGAATCGTAGAATAGTTTGGGTTGGAAGGGACCTTTAAAGGTCACCCAGTCCAACCCCCCTGCAATGAGCAGGGACATCCACAACTGGATCAGGTTGCTCAGAGCCCCGTCCAACCCGACCTGGAATGTTTCCAGCGATGGGGCGCTGACCACCTCTCCGGGCAACCTGTGCCAGTGCCTCACCACCCTCAGTGTAAAAAATTTCTTCCTTACATCTAGTCTGAATCTACCCTATTTTAGTTTAAAACCATTACCCTTGTCCTATCGCTACAGGCCCTGCTAAAAAGTTTGTCCCCATCTTTCTTATAAGTACTGAAAGGCGGCAATAAGGTCTCCCCGGAGCCTTCTCTCCTCTAACTCTCCAACCCCAGCTCTCTCAGCCTGTCCTCGTAGGAGAGGTGTTCCATCCCCCTGATCATTTTTGTGGCCCCCCTCTGGACCCGCTCCAACAGGTCCGCGTCTCTCCTGCGCCGAGGACCCCAGATCTGGAGGCAGTACCGCCGGCGGGCTCTCCCCCGATCGGAGCAGAATCCCCTCCCTCGACCTGCTGCCCACGCTGCTTCTGACGCGGCCCAGGACGCCGTTGGCTTTCTGGGCTGCGAGCGCACATTGCCGGGTCACGTCCAGCTTTTCACCCACCAGTACCCCCAAGTCCTCCTCTGCCGGTCTGCTCTCAATCCCGTCATCCCCCAGCCTGTGTTGGTACCGGGGATTGCCCCGACCCAGGTGCAGGACCTTGCACAATTTTTAACACAGTTGGCCACACTGGACTTCCAGTTTGGGGCCTGAAAAGGCCGAGGAGCAGCAGGTACAAACAAGAATATACCATTCCTTTAATTAGTCGGTTTGTGTGCACAGAGCTAGCCAGCTGAACTTGGACCTCTTGAAAGCACCGACGAAGAATTGCACATTGACAATTTCAAGACAGAACATTAAAAATATTTTAAAACATTTGGCCCCAAATACCTGAGTAATGGATAGCAAATAGCAAGTGGAAATTCGGCTAATTGCCCCAGACGAATTTCGCTCAGAACCTGCATCTCGGGTAGTCTTTATGGGGGCAAAAACTGCCTGAAAGATGAAGGCTGCTCATGAGTTTTGTGAGGGACTCCTATTCATGCCGCTACATTGAAGTCATTGGTCTCTGGGGTGGTTTGCATGCCTCTCGCCCCAAATATCTCTGAATCTTGGTCTAGCTTTCTTGTTTTGTAGGGTACTTCATAGCAAGGCATTATTTTTGAGCTCTAACTCCTCTCTTCGAACTACATCGTTCAGATCCTCTCTGCTGGAAAACAGATGCATCCTCCAGTGCCCGATCTCACATATCAGAACATAAAGAATATATTTATAAGATACTCTGCTCTGAAATTGCTTGGATGTAATTTCTGAGGCAGGATCCTTGCTCGTTAACACTGGAAGAACCTGTTCCCAATATTGCAGCCCACATGCTGCTCAGAAAATGTTTCTTCGAGCTGTGTTGAAATTTCACAAAAGACTCGAAGGAGTCTCATTTCAACCCAGTGGGGAAATCTCACATTGTTTACACCTTTACACCTCATTGCCTCAAGACCACTATTATTATTCATAGCCCCTCACATTCAAAATTGCATGTAAACCTCACAAAGCCATGAGCTTAGCTTAAAAATCACCAGGTATGCTTGTTGGTGCTGTGCTTTTTCACACTGCAGCCAAGACATACTTTCAAATTTTGCTTCATGACCTGAAGGAGTACAGAAAAAAATTTACATTTTCTTAAAGTGCAAATTGAAATTACTGTAGTTAGCAGACTCCAGAAACGACAGTTTTAAATGGAAGGAGGGTTGTAACAGCCGGCTTTGTAGCAAAAGCACGTCACGAGAGTTGTGCAGCTACATTTACAGACACAAATGTATTACATTCTACTGGTTAGCTAAATATCTTCCAAGAAAGCCAAGTGAACATCACAACATGAGAGCTACAAGCACTGAGCCTTCAATGTCACATCAGGAAACTAAGCAACGAAGGTGTTTTTCTCCTTTGTGCTCTCCAGGTTTCCAAATACCACATGCTTCCACAACGACCCAGAAGAGGATCCTGAATTAGTTCTGAATTCTTACTTCTCATCCAGAAAGTAGTCCATAACGACTTCCAGAGACGCCAGCGAGTACCTCCTCAGCCAGCGAGAACTCCTTGGAGGGCTTCGGGGTTCACGCCAAGGGAGCCACAGCAGCTTCCACCAGGCAGGAGCTGCCCCTTTGGGAGCCCCGTGGCGTCCCGCGGCCCTTTGCGGCACTAAGGGCACGCACGAAGGCAACGAGCAACGGGGGGAAATCTAAAAAAAAAAAAAAAAAAAAAAAAGCAACATATTGTGCCCATCATACCGAGACCTGGATTCCAGATGGGGGTTCAGGGTGATGAAACGTGCGGCTCATGCTGACGGTGAGGTCCTGCCTCACCCAAAGCCCAACAGAGACCAGAGCACGGGGGCTTTTGGGGTTGCTCCAGGGCAGCCACAGCCCGAGGTAACCGAGCTGCAGCTCGGCTGCGATCCAGTCCTCTCCGGCACGGCCAGAGTTTTTCGGCATTTGCCCTCCGAAAGCGGCAGTTGCTTCCGCGTTGCCGCTCGCGTCACGGCGAAACGCTGCGGCCGGGGGTTTCTCTTTGGACGCCTTAAATTTTCGGCGCGCAGCTGCTGCATCCCAGTCACAGAGCGCTGGGGTTGTCTTCACGCTAACCCGCCGGCAGCGGACACGGGGGAAGATATTTGGTGTGTCTACGCAGAGAGCGAGGCGGCACCGAGGCATGTGAAATCTATTAACTCTGAGTAAGCAAAGAGCAGCTGCGGGCAGTACCGTAATGAGGTAAATGATAGAAGCTGGGGATAAACCAGGAATTACTCATGGACTTACTCCTCGGCGCTTCCACTGCAGCTGTTAGTGCCTTAGCCTCACAGGTGTCAAAGGCAGGCAATTAAAATAAGAGTTACCTGAGGCCGCAGCTGAAGTTAACCCCTGCCGTGCGGCAGGTCGTACCCCTTGGCAGGCGGAGGGCACGCAGATGAGCAGAGCTGTAATGAAGCAAACGAGGGGCCTCTGCTCGATGGCCTGGGCTGGGCTGGTACGGTCTCACCGAGCTGCAAGCAGCCCCGGGCACACGCTGTAGAGGACAACGTCTAATCCCATGATCTGCTGTTTTGCCGCGCTCCTTCCCCTTGTAGACCGATGACCCTCTCATGTAAGGAAACTGTCCAGCCTTTGTTCGCTTCCCCAGATTTTTCCTCCTCCTCCCGTCCTTAAAAGCATCCCAGGTTTGTAACACGCAGACATCTGTGTTGTGGTGTCTTACAAACACGGGTGGGCACGGCGCGGAGGAGTGGGGCGCGTGTTCCGTACTTCCCCGGAAAAACCCAGTTTGTGCAGACAGGCTGTTTCAGATCGCAACCGTACAACCTTACAGAATAACACCAGCATCACAAAATTGCAGCGCTAAATCCAATGCACCGCTCAGGGCCATCAGGAATAGTTGCAGATTGTACCATGAGCTGGAAAAAATGCCTGACTGATACCTTTCCTTGCCTGACGGGTACGTTCGGATTAAATGCACGCCAAGCATAGCCGCTGTCGTGAGAGATGAATTCTTCTGGCAACGCACAACTTTTAGACTGTTGAGTTTCCTTTCTTTTCCATCCCACAGCCCACCTGGGGCCTGCTTTCACCTCCTTAGCTGCCTTCTGAATTTTAAAAAGGAAGAGAGATTTAAAGCACCATGCAGAAACAAAGTGCCAAAAAGCGGCTTGAATTACTGACAGGAGGAGCCAGCTGCTGCGGGGAGCGTTTCATGCGAGCAAGCCGAAACGCCATTTCCACCAGCGAGGGAAAGGTGATGGTCAGTGAAGCGGACGGATGCTGAAGACACGCAGCCGCCACTCTGAATGTGCTCAGAGGTGGCATCTCCTCCTCGGGCAGCCCCGGGAGGGAGAGCCGAGGAGGACGCCTGCCGATGCCCGCGTCCTCTGGAGTTGGCACAGGGCTGCGGCGCACGTGGGTCCCGCGGTGGGGCTCCCATCTCGTCTCAGAGGCTGGCTGAGAAGTTGGATCCAAGGACAGAAAGTGAAAAAACAGAGAAATAAAATGGAGCGTTCTTCATTTGGAATTCAGTGTCAAGGAAAAGAAAGCTTTTCTGTGGGTTGCAGCTATAAGATTAGGAGAGACAAAGTTGAATTATTAAAACATTTATTCACCCAAGTACACGCTGAGCTCTCCAAGGACCAAACGCATCCACTTAATTAAAACAGAGGACTTCCCAAGGACCATTTATATTGGCACTAAGTGACACATTTAATACTTATGTCCTGAAAGGGTCATACATATCCATAGCGGTAGATCTGAAAAGATAAAAAGCTTTTCCAACTTCTTGCTGTACTCCCTGCCAAAAAGCACCGGCGCTTGGTCTGAAGGCAGCATGATGAGGAGGAGGCTGTTGCCTGCGGGCTTTGCCGCTGACAGTTGATCAATAGCAATGGTAGGTTATGCTTTAGCGAGAACAGCTTGCCTGTTGTGAAAGAGTGACAACATCCAAAATCTGACAGACAAGGCAGGCACACATTCTTGGGGCCTTAGAGATGTTGGTCTCCTGTAGAGAAGGGAAAGGGAGGAGGACACAGCCCTTCTGGGGGTCCTTGGCCGGGGTTTCACCCTTATGGTTCCTGTGAGCAGAGACCCGTCACCGCGATTCGCTTTTTCAAGAATTCCTGTGGCAGATGTGGAAGGGCCGGAGAAGAAACATCTGCATCGCTCACGTCCCACAGCAGACTTAGAGAAGGACAGACCTTCTGTCATCACCTGTTAAACATACATGGCTTTGCAATATGGTTACTGTCTGCCAACTCTGGGGAGAGTTTGGCTCAGGAAGAGAGCAGTGGTGACTCAGGAGGAAGGTCTGGCTCCGTTCCTCTTCCCAGTCTCCTGGCAAGACACACGGACTCACAGCTCAGTGGAAGAGGGCAGCACGTAGCAAGCTGTGGACGCAGCTGCCCATCCCACAGGTACGGCGGCAAAATGCACTTTTCTTACCTCTGGTGTTACAGGTTAGCATCTGCTTGACCTTTAAAATGCCTCTTAACCTACCCAATGGCTAAATCAGTCTAGCTCCTTCTTGGGACGGAGGTATTTAGACGTGCCATACATGCTTGTATCTACCAGATGTGGCTCCTTGTCTTGTCAGGAAGCAGAATTAGGACGGAGGGTGGAAAGAACAAAGAGTTCATCACAGGGGAAACATCCTCTGCCAAGAGAGCTCTGTCTCGTGCAGTGGCTTGGCTTCATTAATGTGGCAGCACAGGCTCTGTGGGCATGAGACCTGTAGAGAACTCCAGGGAGGTTAAAAACTGCCAGTGCATGGCAGGAGTGTAGAGTAATGCAAACACATCAAACCTGTCCTCTGCTCAGCACACACTCTTACAGAATCTGTGTCAAAATCAGCCCCCATCTTGCCAAGTAAATGCTCTCAGTGTTCTGGGGTTGGGGTATATGAGCAACCCCATCATGCCCAGGGATCAGACCACAGGTCGTCTCTGCTCCTCCAGCAAAACGAGAAAGTGACAAAGAACAAGAAGTGCAGAAGGGATAATTGGCTTTACCAGAAACAGAAGTTGTGCAAAATAGGGCCTTGGCTTTTAGCTCATCTCTGCTTCTCCACAGTTCTAGCAACTCTGCAGTCCAAGTGCTTGGCATCCTTCTCAAACCTTGTTCCCAAATGAAAATCTCAAGTGGCTCAAAAACCTCATCACATATATATTAAAATCCACTCTCTCCTTAACACGTGGCAGGGAATTCTCCAGTACAGTGGCTAGTATTGGACTTGGAAGGCAACACGCTTCTGGCAATTGTTCATCCGAAAGTTTCAGCTCTTGGAGAAACCCAGGAGTGAGGACAACACCTACCTTATGCCTCCTCTGTCTTAGCCAGCATGGAATAGTTAAGGAGCTTGTATGACATACGCAACAGCAAGCATGCCCCTTGTGCTCGTTCTTTTTCCCCTTGCACATCCCCTTAAAAAAAATAACAATCTTTTTACTGCGAGGGTGACGGACCAAAGGCTGTGGAGCCTCCATGCTTGGAGACACCCAAAACCTGACTGGACATGGTCCTGGGCAACCAACTGTAGGTGGCCCTCCCTGCTTGAGCAGGGGGTTGGACTAGATGACCTCCAGAGGTTCCTTCCCACCTCAGCCATTCTGTGGTTCTGTGAATTTCTCTGTTTATCTGCATATATTGGTGACAAAAGACTCGGTTTTTCTTTTTTCCTTGGAGGAGAAAGCTCACAGGGGTACCTGTGGGCCCCGTGGAGATCCAGGAGAGCAGCTGGCCTAGCTCTCGGGGAAAATGACCCTACAGCTGCTGGGAATGATCCAACTGAGAGATTTACGTGGGAGCCCAGACCAGAGGCAAAGGTGAGTTTCAACATTTATGGTTATGAGCTGTACGGCACCGAGGAATAAAGTTTTCCTAGATGAAACATGTTCCTCCCTCCACACGGAAGCACTGACACCCAGCCTACAGAAAGGCGGTGGTTTCACTTGTCCGTACTATTTGTTACTGCTCTGTTACTATAGTTCATATATATAAAATAAAGCCAGTCAAAGACTCTTAAAACAACTGTGGTAGCTACTTTCCCACCTGGATGAAACGGAGACTCACCTAGATGGGTTTTGTGAAGCCTCCAGCACCTCAGGTAATGACTGTGTGCGCAACAGGCGGAGCACCGGGTCCTCCATCCTCCTGCCGCTCCTGAGCAGGACTACCTTCCAGTACTTAAAGGGGGCCTGTAAGTAAGACGGGGATGGATTTTTAGCAGGGCCTGTTGTGATAGGACGAGGGGTAACGGCTTTAAACTAAAAGAGAGGAGATTCAGCCTAGATGTAAGGAAGAAATTTTTTACGCTGAGGGTGGTGAGGCACTGGCACAGGTTGCCCGGAGAGGTGGTCAGTGCCCCATCGCTGGAAACATTCCAGGTCGGGTTGGTCGGGGCTCTGAGCAACCTGATCCAGTTGTGGATGTCCCTGCTCATTGCAGGGGGGTTGGACTGGGTGACCTTTAAAGGTCCCTTCCAACCCAAACCATTCTATGATTCTATACCTTACCTGTGTGGCCGTGCCCAAGAGCTGCCTCTGTATCTGCTGGGTTCCCGGCTGGGGGACACAAGGCTTTTGCTGGGCCAGCAGCTGGGAGAGCAGCAGCACGCCAGGATGAGGAGGAGCGTGTTGACGGAGCTGTGCCAGCAGAGGAAACCTTACCTCTAGTGCTGGGTTTGGAATTTTTATGGGGAGATCAGGTAGGTGATGTGATTGCAAGAAGAGGCGCTGCCTAAGCTGCATGTTCTTTTGGTGTGCTTTAGACGGGGAGGGGAAAGGCTGATATAATCAGAACGGTATGATAATATAACAACTATTAATGATGTGTGAGTAGGAAGCAAGGTCTCATTAGAAAGAAAGTGCAGAAAAAACCCAGCCAGGTCAACAGAGGAGCCTAGGGTATGGAGCTGCAGCAAACCAGCCTGCTGCAGGTGATGCTGCCTGGGGGATCAGACACTGCTGCCTCCCGTTCCTCCGAGAGCGAGGGGAGACGAGGCTGTACCACGCGCCGGGCTCCAAACACCTCTGAAACGACAACAGAAGGTGGTATTGGATACAAAACCCAAATGTATAAAAAGCTTGAGTGCAGATAGTGAGAACTGGGACCTACTGACTAAAGACAGTGACGGGAAGATGTTACTTCAGTGACGGAACCGGGCGCGTGATGGCTAGGGTTCACTGAAGAACACAAACAAAGGAGACAAGCCAAGACAAGGTGTGGAGTGGCCCACACGGTGTACATAAACTTGAACTGGACAAGGAAAAGAAAGAGGATTTGGAGGCTCTGCTGAGGAGAGAAGCAAAAGAAATAATGCACAGCCTTCTTCCTATTTTAACTTTTGTGTCACATAAACGCACCTATTTTTTTTGCGGTATCAATTTGGCTTGAAGGCTTAGCTACCAGGGAACATTTCTACTTGAACAAAAATCTGTTTTTAAGAACTTCTATGTGCGCTTTTGTTTTTTAATTAAAAATGATTCACGAATGTTTTCCTTTTGGCTAAGCCTGATTTAATAATTTATGGGAGACTTCTCATGCTGAATTTTCAGCTACATGAAGAGATCCACTTCCTTAACAGGACCACTATATATTCGTTCTCCGACTTGTCATCTACTGCAATGTTCACTGTAGTAAAATTAGGCAGAGCTGAGAAATCTTTAGGTACCGCTCCAGGTTTGTGTGTGTGGATTTTCACGCTTGTAAAGACAGTCACCTATTCTGCAAGCGGTAGTGCCAAGAAGGAAACTTGAGACTTTCCACCCTCCGCAGAGGATGTTACTATCTAACACTGAGAAGACACGAGGGCCCACACCACATATGCACAAAACCCGACACTGAAAAGTATTTGCATGCTTGGAGTTTTTCACATCTCAGCGCTAAGCGACACCGTTCCCTCGTCTTCCCCCCTCCCCAGCACATGCACAAAGAGAAAAGCTTGGCCACTACCCGATGCTTTTTGCTTCTGTCATGGGTCCCACTACATCCCCTACACAGAGCTGTGATGTCTCCCCATTCTCTTAAGAACTGCTGAGGGCAAATCGAGATGGAAAAAGTAAAACCGCTGGTCTTGAATTTGAAATGACTGCTCTTACCTGTTCTTAAACAACCATCAGACCTTAGGAGCCATCTTTCCTGGACAGCAGCGATAGTACAGGGTCAGAAAGCTTAACGAAGAAGGTGCGCTGTATGCCCCTTTTGTGCTCACTTCCACGCCTGGTACCCCTTCAGAAACCAGCGCTGCCCAGTAAGTTCAACGGCCTCAGTGGGAGTCTGCTCTTTGCTTCTGCTCCGAGACAGCCCTTCTCGGCAGCAGGTCCTTGCTAGCTACCTAATGTACAGAATTAGGGCAAGAAGATAGGATAAAACAACTAGTCAAGAGATGTGGGTCACTTTAAAGAGTTAAAAGCTGTTTCACAAAGCACGTTTGTTGCCTTTCCTAGGGTGCTCCTGCATCTTGAAAAAAGCAGAAGTTAGTGGGAGTGAGTGACAACTTCATACATCAAAAGACTTCTCGCTGGCAGGTTAGCCAGGGCATTTAACTTACCATCTATTAAATTTTCCGTTTCCATTTCTCTCTCCTGCCCGTGCAGAGAGAGAGGCTGGTGACCAGTTTACTAGATACAGCTACCTGGATGAGCAGGAGTCTACTTCTAGACGGAACACAGGCTCAGCGCCTTCTGGGTTGCTCTGGCAGTGAGCGATGGGTTGGTGCCTCTCGACCCCCCCGCAGCAGGTCCCTCCACCCTAAGGACAGGAGAGCAGGGGTCGTTAGAGCTACCCGAGTGATTAATGTCAAGATAAGAATTGTCTGTGTCATAACGGTTGTTAGAGGACTGCTTGGCTTGAATTCTGCCAGCCCGTTGCCCGCTCCCGGGGCCTCTGTGTGCAGTACCCGTCGCAGGTTTTTGCAGCATCCATCGAGGCAGAGGAGCCTTCGCTGGCACCAGACCCCTAGATAGACACAGCTCGCAGTCTGGTGGAGAGCCCCTGCTCGGTGTTTACGCAGGGATTCCAGAAGATATTGGGTCTAGCGGAGCGCTGATCGCTTTTAGGACTCCTGCCCAGACACACACAACACCGAAAGCGTCAGCCATAAAATAAAACTGGGAAGAGGATACAGCCTTTCGCACCGAAAAGCTTCTCAAACTTTACACGTATGGAATCGCTCCACGAGCACGACGAGACAGCTGCCGTGCCGGGGACGCAGCATCCAACAAGCAGCTTGAACCAAAGCGGAACATTGCTAAGCTAAGAGCAACCTACCCAGTTTTGCTCGCTGGCTGTGTTTACATTCAGAGCTTGAATGCTGCCACAGAGCTGCCGTGACTGGCAGAGATCTTCAGCCAGAACGAGCCTCTGCTGAAATTCGTGCTGTCAAGTCATTTGCAGCATCACGGTGACCCCAAAAGTTGGTATTATTTCAACTAGGTTTACTTTAAGAAAACACAAAACGTACCCCCCAACCCCTGACATTTAAATATTTAATTGCCAGGAGTCATCCTCTGATAGCTGGGGAGGCTGCATTTCAGTTGCTGAAAAAAAAGTATTTTGACTTCCCGTTCCAGAAGTATTAGTCTTTTTCTTCTGTTATACAACGCAACTCACTTGGAGACATCCTGCTTGTTTTCATGGAGAGCTACAGCAGGCAGGTCACTGTAGACTTCAGCTACGTGGTACCTGTGTAAAAGTCCAGGAAGTTTAACATTTTCCCACAGAAAACACTATTTTTGTCTCGTGGATGCTGACTTTGCATTCTGAAGTGGAAAAGCGGTATTAATCTGAAAAGATTCTCCTATTTCTCAGTCTTCCTTTTATTGCCATTATGAAGCTTTGAAAACTACGCTGTTATTTGTAAACGAGCTGAGATTCTATTGAAATATTCTGTTTTACTGCAAAGTGGCAAAATTAAGTATTTCTGCACCAGAAAGTACTTCCTTTTAACTGTGACATCTGAATTAATGAGTCTTCTTTTGCGAACATGTTTTAAAAGGGATTTGTCTCTCCCGTTGCTAACAATTGAGAATAAACAATGGTTCTAGCCTCAGAATTTCATTATCAGAGCAATAACTCTTACAGTACCTTCAGAGGCCAAAGAGACCTGAGAAAATGTCAGAATGTGAGAGTTCACATACCAAAGAAAAGGGAATCTTCTGAGCCAGTGTTTCTCTTCTCTGCCTCAGCTACTTGCCAAAATCTACAAATTTGCACTTGCTTTCAATGTTTTTCATTATTTTCATGCAGAGTAAAGGGAAGATAATATGGAAAGGTGCCTTGTATTTGATGGAAGCAAATGAACAGGAAAGGGAAACAAAGTGTACAAAATGAATTTTTATTAAATGAAAGAAAATCTGTTTTGTGGGTCAAATATGAAATAGAATATACAAAAACTTTACATCAGATCTCTTGTCAAAGAAATTAAATCCTATCTAGACTGAAGTAGCACTCGTTCTTTCCAAGACAACACGAATGGGTGAATATGCTTCTTATGGCAGTACAGGATCACACAGTATGCTGTGCTAAATTTCCGGTTACAGAGAAGAAAAGTTAAAAATCTAAACGATGTCCCTAAAGAACCCAACTATTCCACAAAGTAACTTAAAAACATGAGTTTTGATCATTATGTATTCTCTTAGAAGCAAATGACAGGTGGGTCAAGTGCAGAATTCACAAAGCTTGCATACCACATTCTCTGTTTCTATACAAATATAAATCGTTCTTTTTTATTTTAAAAATCCTTTTATAGCATTTATTTGTGGAAAAGGATGACCAGTTCATCAGGTTCCTGCTGTACTACCCAGACAATTCCATCTCCTTTATCTCCTCCTTTTTTTTGAAGACCGTTACCCATAAACCACAGACTGCAATATTTTTAAAAAGTTGCTGTGTGTTTAATCACAAATCTTTGTATCACTGTCCTGTATATGAAGGTTCTGCAGAGCTCCTAACATGTCTTTGGCATAGCACACCAAGTCCCATTTAATACTTTTTTTGTTTAAAAAAGTATATTTTCCTTTAGTAAAACACCTTAAAAACATCTATTTCCGATTTTGTAAAATAATGTGTCACCTCTTGTGTTGCTTTGCAAAATATACACACACATTTTGGAAAAACATTGAGTACTGACATAAGGGACTCATCTGAAGTCCGATCTGTTTATGAGAAGTAAAATATAATTACAAATTCCGTCTTCTGCGTGAATGTCACATGAAGTCGTTCAATTCGGCTTCAAGCGCTGCTGCCATTTCATCCGCTTCAGAACTGCTCCCTTCCTCATCTTCATTGCTAGATTCTTTACTGGATTCACTGGCAGCATCATCTTCATCCAGTTTGCGCTTATGACCCCTGGAAGGGTAGACAGAGATAACGTCCATGAATCAAGGCATCTCATTGCTTATTAACACAGAACACTATTTAACATGAGAAAAAAACCGGGGCTAAAGGACTCAACCTTTTTTCAGGTCTAGACAAGAAGTACAGCACTTGCTTTTAAATGAATGAACAGTAGTTAGTTCACACAATTGAATTTTTAGTTGCTGTTATTTACTGTCAGCTGTAGGTGCAAAGATCAAAGTACCGTTAATTTTGTTTCTCCCACTCTTCCGGACAAGGAATGAAAACAAAGTATAAGACTGAAAATAATGAGTTGATTTACTTTCCTCTCGCATCCCAAAAGAAAGAAGAAATCCATCGTGTGAATGAAGAGATTATCAACATACATTATAAGTTGTTATATGACTTTGAAATATTCAAGTTTCTGCTTTTTTATAAAAATAAAACCTTAACTGATTAACCAAATCTCACTGTACCAGCTTCTACACTTTCACGCTTCCAAACATAGGGGTCTCGTTCTTCCCTCTTATGTCTCTTTGGATTAGTACTGCCGGGCTGAACAACATATTTCTTAGCATCTCCGGAGAATTAACCAGTTTAAACAGGAAGCTGGTGTGCACCATACCCTGTTGGAAGAATCGTGTTCCTGGTTGTAAAAGATCTCCAAGGAAAAATCTAACGTTTCAACTGGGACATAGCCATAAGCAAAAGAATTTGGATTTGTGGAATCCTAAAATCTCTTTTCCTTGCCAAAAGGGAATTTTATATCAGACATATACTTCTGAGACAAAAATAAAGTTGAGACTTTGCATTGCACAGAATTCATAATGAGCTGTAGAAACACCTTCAAAATCTTTCCTCGATCAGTTGATCCAATTTCAAGCAGAAAAATACACGCGAAGGGGGTATCTCTTAAATAACCGTCCTTTTCATTGCTAGGTGGGGTTTCATTAAGAAGAGGATGCATCCACTTGCAACCATGAACAATTAATAAAATGATCTTTTATCTTTTAGCAAAAAGCAGTAATTTAACAATGGTCCCTTTACTTCTGAGAGTATAGAGAAGTAGCATATAGCAAGAAAGACCTTTGATAAATACTGACTTGAACTATGTATATCCGAAAGAAATAAATACAAAGATTGTCAAACTTGTGAGCAACGCTGAAATACAAAGCAACTTTTATTTATACGGACATCCTTATTGCCATTTTCCCCAGAAATATTAATTTTCAGGAGCCCAGACTGCTTGATTCGTAGGCTGGTTGAGTGACACCTGACCTCCCCTTTCTCAGCTTTTCAGGGAGATGGACAAGATGGGGCACGAAGGCAGGAGGGAAGTCTCAATCCAAACGGGAAGCGAGCAGTACTATGTAACCCTCTTTTTTCCTTCCTGCTGCACCAGTGGGACCAAAACATCCACTGCTGCTGCTTAACCAGCGCTTCCCCTCGGCGATGTTAGCTGGGTTTTTCTGTTCGGTATAGGGTGGTAGGAGCAGTACTCCAGGGAGGCACGGCTGAAGCCCTGGGATTCCCTAACAAGGAAAAATGGGATGAGGCTAAAGCATTTCCTGAATATTTTGCGACTGAAACTCAAATGTGCCCTGCTGAGGGAGTTACAGGGCACTAAATGCAGCCTAATACACAATAAAAAGCAATTTCTTGGGCGTAACACTGATTTCCATGCAGCCTACATTAGCACGCAGTTTGGACAAGGAGGCACTCGGACAAAACGTGCCCAGTTGGACGAAATCTTAGCACATTTCCATTACAAGCTATACAAACGCATGGAGCCTGAGTTTCACTTGCTCACTTTGTGATGATTTCAGCCTTCAGAGATACAGCGCTATTTTAGGCATTAATGATACTATTAGCTAGAGAAAAGCTAATCAGGAATTAAAGAAAGCTGAAAGAGTCTTACTCAGCAGAAGAAGAAAAAAGTTGTGCATATTTAACAAGTAGTGGATAAGAAGTATATACGTAGTGCTAACTGAGAAATAAAGATAAGACATAAAGACAGACATGGGGGGAACCTACAGCACCATGTTCGCAGCTGAAAACATTCGCATTCACTTGTTTGTAACACTGCATCTATGGAAACTGACGGTATCTACCAACTGAAAAATAAAATTAACAGCTTGACAGCTATAATTTACACATATGAAACATGTGCATGCAACCATTGCAGATGATGTATTAAAGAACATGGCAAGACAAGCAGGTTTTTAGAGCCAGCCCAGATACTCTTGAGTTTGCTGGGACCTAAATCAATAGCAAAGATCCTGTAGAAAAAAGGTCTATGAAGAAGCAGTATGTCACTGGCAGTTGATTATTTCTTAAAAGTGAGGAACAGCTCATTTACTAAATAATTAAGGCAAAGACTAGCAAAATTACTAATTTATGCAACAAAGCCACCTTTTTATTTAAATCTACTCCATAGCAACTAGATTTCAGTGAGGACAATCAACAAAATACAGGGACCTGAAATACTCAGTGTAACTAGTTAAGTAAAGAATGGTGTTCCAGGCTACAAGAATACTTTCCAGTAAACTTTAAGGGACAGTCCTGACATATTTTCATCCCTCATTCAGTTGTATTAAACAGTACCTTTGGAAATGCAAAAGACTGAACGTGATCTATTTTGTCAGCTCTTGTTCTTTTGGCAAGGCTAGAACGACAGCTCTATTCAATCTAGATATGAAAACTTCCTCACTCACGGGGAAGGAAAAAACCGTCAAAACTAAAAAAGAAAACACAGCTAAGTATTAGTCCTTTGCTAGAAGAAAGAAAAAAATCTCTCGAGAATGTGAGTATTGTTCCTATTAAGATACAAACACCTTTTGCTATTTGTGTACCGTAAACTGCAGCTTCATAGCTATTCCAAAACATTTAAATGAGTATTATGAAATCAAATGCAAAGCTAACTCTGATAGAAGTACGGAGGAGGAACATCAGTAACATAGCGCTGCATTTTCTATTTGCAAATTCAGAAAAGAGAGATAATATCCCATTAATAATTTCTACCTTCAAAGAAAAGCAGTATATCCCCATGGCAGCATATCTATTAACATATCAAACAATTTAAAATGTATATTTTCCTCATTATTTTGTGCCCACTCCTTGTCATTTCCAGTTTCAGAGCCATAGAGCATAACACTTTTGAGTGGAAAAGTTAAGCACATACAGGATTCCTTCTTAATATTTAGAGAAAATGATTCAGCAGTATGTTGCAGGCTTCCATTAGCCTGATTTGCATTTTAAAAAGGAATTTTGCTTGACTGCTATTAAAAAACAAACATATGGATAACAACTGGATATCTTTAACCTCATAAACGAACAATTAAACTTTCCAAAAGACTGAATGTAGAAATTTAAATATCCGACAACTCTGCGAAAAAACTTGTACAATTCATATTTCCTTTGCCTTTGCATTAAATATTTTTCCTTTGTAATACCCAGTACTAGGAGGCCCACCAGTTGATGTGATGGAGAAATCTTTTTAAAAAGGAACTACATTTTTAAAAAACCACATATTTAAATGAATTATCAAGATATTTAAATAAACTACAAGTGTAATTCATAAGGATAGAAAAATAAAAAAACCCACTATACATCTGTAAAAGTTATTTTTAGGAAAATTTAATCTACAGAATGCTAATGAGAAATATACTTCGTGATATTCCGAATGAAGAGACAGGAAGAGAAGACATTACAAAGCTGCAATAGAGCATGGTGTATGCATGTGAAAAATAGCACAGGAAAACTTATTGAAAATAAAAATTTATTCAGCTCTTGATCTGTTAAAATGATCACTAAAATATGATTGCAAAGTACAGCTGTAGGTTGAATGAAAACTTCATTCTTATATTTTCAATTTAAATTCAGTTCACTGAAAGAGCCATGGGGAACAAAGCAGTGAAAAAAAGTCCAGCATTTGTTGCTTCTATTATCTTAAGGCCTTAATTTATAGTTAGCTGAAAATAAATAATGCTGGAAAAACCATTTTTTTCTATTAATTGAAAAGCAGATTGTCTCTCGTCTGCTTTGCATCCCAATGGCACCCTTGTAAGAAATACAGTACTGCGTTAAAATAGAAACATCTAATAAGCAAAGGAACTCAAAGGGCAACATAGCCCTTGTTTTAAACAAAGTCAACCTAAACCTTTTTCAAACCTTGTTTTAAACTCGCAAAAGAAAACTACAGCAAGTATTTAAATAAACGTTGACGTATACTTCAAACTCCAAATACCCACAATCCCCATCCCTACTCTGATAAGAAGTAAACTTCTAAATTATTGCAAATTGACCTGATTTTTTTCAATAGCTCCTAAAATTGGTACGGTAACAAAGTAGAGCCTGCAGACTAAATGTGTTTAGTCTTTTACAAGCAATCAGCTTACAGCATCGACATCATAAATCAGGACTTAAATTTGGTACCAAATACAGTCAAGTTACTCTCTAATGAGAACACTGACGTAGCAGCCGTAAGCAGTTTGGAAGGCAACGGTTTGAAAAGGGCACTCTGAAACAGCTTGCTGCCTTCCAACAGCATTACAGCCCTGCAAGACTGCCTACGCTGCCCCAGGCACACCTCCGACGTCCGATGTGGAAGGTCTGTTCCAATTTCTGTACACATCTAGCCCACAGCTTTCTGTGAAAGAGAAACTCCTTCCATAAGAGAGAGAAGGCGATGCTGAGTTTGGTAATGCAACAGGAATTTGACTCCCTTCCATCGGAATTTGACTATGAGAACAATTTATTTAGATAAACTACTTCTGTGGCAATATCCTTCGGTTATTATGAATTAGAGCTGGTAAACCAGGAAACCTGTTCGTCAACCAATTTTGAAGATGCCAGCCCAGTACTTGGCTAACAAGGCTAAAGGACGCGAGATCTGCGAGAACACATCGACTGAAAATCAACGTTGTGGGCGTTAACACATTACACAGGACAGACAAGATGATTAAATTTTCAGGGAGATGTTCCAAGTTTTGCAGTTATATTTTCTTAACACGGGATACATGGCAACATCTTTTATGTACGCTTGATACGACAGCGAGCAGTTGTCCACAGCAGGCCTGTAAAACTCAGGTGTCTACCCTCTGGCACCTTGTCCCATACATCTGTGCAGGAATGCGGAATTTTCTGTCCCGGTGCTCCTCTCCGGCCCCGGCACAGCACGCTGCCTTAAGAGCAACAAATAGCACTGGTCCCATACTGGCGAGCTGGAGTGTGTGTTTTTACTTTGTGCTCATGCGATGACAACCAGGACAATATTTAGTGTCGCAGGAACAAATGCCAGACACCTCACATATTTCCTCATGAACTCATCCAATGCTGTCTGTGGGATTACAGCATGATCCAGAAATCTAATATGCAGAAAAATGCACGGGGAATGTTTATTGCACAGCCCCGGCGTGCAGAAAGAGATCCTGCAGTTGGATGAACAGCGTGCTTTTAATGCTCTTCACAAAAACATCTTTGCAGAAATCCACCAATTCCAACTGACAGCTCCAAAATGTATTTTAACTAACACAACGGTAAAGTGAGAATTCTGTACAGCTTCAGTGCCCTTCTGCTTTAAAATTTAGCACACCTGCTGCACACTATTCTAATGGTGAGAAACTATTCTGGAAACTTTGAAAACTATTTTAACAGCAGCTTTATAATTCTCTGAAGTAAACACTCAATGTATATCTAAATTGAAAGAAAGTTTTTAAAGTCAGGAAGTCATAGAAAATTTAAAATAAATTCAGAAATTACTACAATGTGTCAACAAGGATATTTTGTAAATTTTGCTTAAATCGTTCATTTGGCAAGGCTGTATTTTCCTGATATTTAGACCAATGGGAAAGTTTAATAACAAAAAACCCACCTCAACTCATTGAAAATGGTTATTTCTTAACAAGTAAACATTTGCTTGGGATATTTAAAAAACAAACAGTGTAGCAATAAAGCTTTAAAATGAAAGACTGTGCCCTAAACTAATTTTCTCTGCACTGAACTAATTAGATACAGATAATAATTAAATTGAAAAATGCAAAACTGAAAAATTGAATCTACAATTTTGCTTATTTAATTAAATCACAGATAAATAAACTATGCCTCTAAAATATTGTTATTTTATTAACTTCAAGTTGTTTAAAAATAATCCACATAGTTGTTATAAAAAGACGTTTACGACATGCAACATTGACTGTTTCTTCAGAAGGCAAATGCGACAGCGGCAGTTTTATATCACATAACAAATACTCTTGTCACTGATTTGTAGAAGACAACAGAAAATTAAATATCCTTTTCAATATGTGGAATGCCAGACTGTTACCTGATGCTTCCATAATGGAAAACGCACAGATGCATTCTGGCATATCATCTCTTAATCCTATTGTAAGCAAACAGAAACACAACGATCTATTCACCTTTCCTGAACAACCTCACCCCCTTTCTAGACGACTGCATTTGAATAACCTCCCAACAGGGGAACAAGCCAATATTCAGACAAAAAATACACGTCCATCAACATATCAATATTTTTAAAGCTAAAATAGACCTCCGTTGTTTGAATCGAGTTCTCTCTCCAGCTTCTTCTAGTTTACAAATATTGCCCATTCTGACAACAAGTGGCACACCGTAGATTTGTAGCTCTGTAGAGATTCTGGGTAGCTCTGGGAGGCCAGAACAGGAGATACGAAGGATCAGCAGTGAGCAAAGGAAGCTGCAAACCTTCCTTCTCCAGTGCCTAATGGGTACGGTACAGCAAGTCTACCTGGATTTGGTCTGAAAAAAGTCCTTGGAAAATGGCGTCACTCCAATTAATTTCTGTTACAGGAAGCACTGCGGGACATAGTCTCAGATAATGATGAAGAATAACGTTCTTCACTAGACATCGAAATATGACCTATTGTTTTGAAAAACGGTAGCACGCAATAAAAAAATTAAGATGGAAAGTGAGCAAAAAATGTAAGATGTATGGACAATTTAGACAATTCAAAACCGTACACCAAAATAAGGAATTGAAAAAGAAACAGCATCTGATTTCTCTAAGAAAAGTCAAACTACCTTCATTTTTCTCACAGGAGCCTACTGTGTGTGTGGAGGTACCCCAGTGCCAATAGAGTAGAGTACAACTACAGCTTAAAGACCCAGTGCTGCAAAGTAATGCTTGGAATTCACCTGCCCCGTCATCCTGGTCAGATTTGGCAGCATCACCCAAACACTGAGAACATTCATGATGCATCATTGGGCATCTTAACAATTAAAGATATAATTGAGCTCTAACACACTGACTGTGCTAACCAAGGAGGCTGGAAGTAGGATTTGGTATTCTCTTCCTTATGTGGTGGCTTTTAAAATTAGATATTCACAGATTATCTTATATGTATGTTAATACATATGTTATGGGCTACACTGCATTATATTGAAAGCCAAGATGATTTTGGCAAAGCTTGTAACTGGTACTAGTAACACTGCCATCTCCACTGGAGCACAAAAAAGGCTTAAAATTCCTTTAAAATATTGCAGTCCAAGGGGGTAAAATACGCACACTCTTTCCTTGCAGGTTTGGAGATACAACAGCAGTGAAATACAAAGCTACAAAGAACCTAGAAAATAATTTATCAGCATTAAAAAGCTGTATTTTAAGTCAACATTTTGCTTCAGACGTTCCAGTATGCCTCAAGATGTTTTAGAAAAGCCAGTAAATTACAAGATGAAATGACATCAAGGCAGGACTCACCTCTTGGTAGAAAAAATGTTGAACTTCAGTTTGCTAGAAATTTGGGCTAGAACTTGGTAGGTTTCCATGAGAAACAGAGGAAAGTGGTGTCAAGGCTTGATTTACAGTTAAGAAAAATTTGAATTAAAGTTGTAAGAGTATCTGACAGAACTATGTGACCTTTACATCAGTTTTATAAGGTTTGTGTAAATGATATATACAGCATACCAATACGTGCAATACGTTCAAAACAGAATGCTATCCATCTTTCTTTAACTGTGCAATACTAACAAACTCCCTAAAAAGTGGGTCTACATTCATTAAATTTGGATCTCTAAAATACTGGGTCACTGAGCATCACAAATTCAATCTGGATCAAACTGGCATATGCCAGGCTATCTGCCAAATCAAATCACAGTACTTGATCCCATCTACAGTCTGCTCTACATTTTTTTCTGTCAATATTTCTGGAAAAAATTTGAACCAACAAAGGGAGTTTATACTTGATCTGTAGTTTCTGTTGTGCATTTGCAAATGTTTTTGATGGTGCTGTCCAAAAACCAGATTCACTGTATTGTTCAGCTGCAGCCTTTCCCGCACCTCTAATGAAGAAGACATCTGAAGGAGAAGATGCTTCATATCTATTCTCAGTCCAGAGTAAGAGGTTGCTACTGAGCTTGGTCTTATTGATGCAGTGGTACCAGCCGTAGGATCATATAAAGTATGATTATCAAGTTATCTGGATATATGGATGCACGCAAGAGGAATGTGTGAAAAGGTGTTTTCTGGGCCCCAAATGACTACTGAGAGAGTCACGGGACTTCAAACACTTAACAAAAACTAAGACTGCAACAAGTTGTCCTCTTTCTCGTTGCTATCTGAGAGCGAGAGAGCCACACCAGTGCAGGGACAGGAGCAAGGTCTGACATGCCCGGCAGCGATCGCTGCGTGACTTCAGGAATAAAGTCACTCTGCAGGCCCTCTCCAAACTGACTGAGCGTGCTCCACAGCTGAACTGTCGAGCAAGGACTCGCTCGGATACATCCCTGCTCCTTCCTAGCCTGCACAGCCCCTTACCCTCATGGGGGTAACGCACGGGTGCAGCCGTGGCAGAGAGGAGAAGCCCGGCCACGTACCAAGATTTTGCAGGCAGTTCTGGCCCCCCAGCTCAGGTGCGGTTCACTCATCCTTGTTAACACCTGGAACACTAAAGACCTTGTCAGGCTTCCAGGTACTATACCATTCCAGACACGGTGGTCTGAAGTGAACAGCAATGTCAGCTGGGAGACATGTCTTCTATATTTCTGTTGATTGAGTCTCCAAGCTCTACGGGTCCTCTGCCTAGCAGGAATGTATTTTGTATGCGCATTTAACACGATCTGGTTTGTCTGATGGGTTATTTCACTGTAACTGGCAAAACAAATACTGTCATGCATTCAATTTAGTTTTCCAATAAATATTTCCTGGGATAGCTAAAGGCACACTCAAGCCACGCTGGTAGTTTGAGAAACGGCAAAACAAGGGTCTGAGCAGGAGATGTTCCCTCCAGCGGAGAGGGAACAACACAGTGGCAATATGCTTGGGCCGGCCACATGGCAAAGGACACCTTTGCTGCTGGCACATCTACTGCGGGGTGGCAAATTAAAACATCCGTATTCTGCTTTTCACGTGCTTGGCTGGTAACGATGCAGGGAAAATTCTCCACAATCAGCTTGATACAACAGACTTCTGAAATAAGTTCAAGTTTTCTACAAAATCTGACTTTGTTTTTTGCAATGGAAGCATGTACTAGGAGTTCATATGATTAACAAACTACTCACAAATGGGAAGATCTACCCATTTTTAATTCCTGTTCCATACCTCCTCCCTCATTAAGAAGCAGCATTGCTTCTCTTCTAGCAACATTTTTAGCACATGCTTCAAGCAGGCATTTTAATTGTTGATATACACTGCTGTTTAGCAGCCATTACAGACTCGCAGGGGTCAAGATTAATGCACATTAGTTATTATGTTTAAATTTAAAGTACTTTTAGAATTCATTAGGGAAACTAGAGGGTTGTAATATATCAGCTCTTTTTCCTGATTGGAACAATGTTGCCTTACAGCATTCCTGCTAATGTCCTAAGTCTCAACAGTGGCATAGAACGAAGGATTAAAAACCTTCGCTAACAATTGTTAATGTACTTCTTTGTTTCCTTATCCTCAAGAGACATTTAGATATCCATACATCTTACTGAGGAAAAACCTAAATTGTTTAATAGCTTATAAATTGCACTAAAGCATTCAGCCTGACTAAAGGAAAAAATGCTGCCTAAATTACTTGAGGGCCAACCCTAGGCTATTCTTCAGAGTCTTCATGCCAGCTTTCTCACTGACATGTAAACTGAAGCAGTATGTTACTAATTTTCCTCACCCTGAAGTTCTACCTTATGTCTTCCTTACCCCTGTCTGTTCCTTCAAAGCCACAGATGCAAAACAACATTAATATCTATGGACTGCTGAAACGGGGTAGTGGTTATTACCACCACTACAAGTGCTTAAATATTCACCCAGTGCTGGGGGAACCGTATCTCTTATATGAGTGGGAGCAGGATACTGGAGCCTGGTATTGTTAATTGCTCCTGTGGAGAAAAAGAAATAAACTCCAAAACAATCTGATGCTTAGAGTTTCTTATCCGAACTCAGATCCCATCAGAGGGAACTGCCCCCTGTGTGTGGCACAAGTGCTCTCAAGTTGAAGACAGAGTGAAATGTTTTCCTACTTCTCCCCTTGTGAGTGAACCCTAAGAGCTCAGGTTTTTCAAAACCATTCGGGTTTCTAGTTCTCCCCCTCTTGCTCTGGCAATCATGGGAGCCAAGCTGGAGCTGCTGATTTGACAAGGTGGCAGAGCAGGTAACAGACCCTGAAGCAGATCAAGCCAAGAACCCCCAACTTGTTTCCCATTATCCTCGTTTCTTGCAGCCTTCATTTCTTCAAATTTAAATTGTACTCTTGGCATTTTTTGGATCTAAGTAATACCTAAATAAAATGTTTCATGCAATAGCCCCTCTCCCAGCTGGGCTACAGAGCCAGCATCAGACAACTGCCCTTTGTGTGTTACGAAAACTCTCCACTCCTATCCGTGAGATTGTTTCGAACAGTCCCACAGCCAACAATCTCAAGGGGTAGCATTACATATCAAGAGTTCTCCCTATCTGGGAGCTCCTCGGATGGGGTGAACAGCCAGCTCCCATTTCCCCGGGTTGGGGTTAGGCTGGGATCTCGTCAGCATAGGCTCTCCTCCTCTTTCACCTCCTGCACCTCTGCTGTAGGCTCCTAGGACTTGCCCAGGGCTCTTCTGACTCCCAGGTAGCTTATGCATATTCCTTCCTCCAGCTCTGACCTCAGCAATGCTGATTTTACAGTTCACTTAACAGTGATATGCTAATTAAAGCAAACAAAACACCCATTCTTGATTCCGAGACAAACTCATCTTTACTGCAGAAGCACAAGAAAAACAGAGCTAGATAAAAAGGCAAACGTTCACCTAATTTCTTCCTCTCACTAATCTGGATCACTCCTTAGGTTTCAGGTCAGGGTCCTCAAAGGGTGCCAGGATCCTCCCTGCTGCACATGGACTCTTCTCCAAACTGAAGTGTTCTCCAATGCTCTGCCCTTTCTTCTTCAGCTGGTCTCACAGTTAAACAAGAATCCTCTGCTAGAAAGCACATCTCTTCTCTGCTCTTCCTCTCTGATCATGTGAATGCCTCATCACTTTTCAGCCCTCACTCTTTCTAAACTGATAGTAACAAATACTTGATTTCTGTAGTCTGCTTCTACAAA
The DNA here is from genome assembly GCF_900496995.4 of Aquila chrysaetos chrysaetos. Lineage (NCBI taxonomy): Eukaryota > Metazoa > Chordata > Aves > Accipitriformes > Accipitridae > Aquila > Aquila chrysaetos. The sequence goes on along the minus strand of NC_044021.1, from coordinate 25,472,046 downwards.
ATCCACCTGTTGTCGACTGGTGCTTCTTGCAGATATATTACAGAAAATTATTTCCCTCAGGCTCTAGTCACTCCATTGTCCCGGGATGGAAGCTATTATTTAATGGCTCTGCAGTGATAAAAGGCAATGACTGCAGAAAGACTTCTACTACAAATACATTGACACATTAGTGAGAAATCAATTTCATTACTTCACCCAGAACTGGAAGTTGTACACAGATTCACTAAATCACTACAAATGGTAAGAGTTAGAAAAGAAAAATGTAAGAATAACAGCAATTCCTGTATATACTTCAGCATTTATTAGCGCATTTCAGGAGACAAGGAGAACAAGACAAATACTTTTATGCTTGACAACCTACATTACGGTTCCAAACTTTTGCTCCTGTATAAACTATAAAAAAGCAGCATCTTAGATTCTCAGCTCATTTTGCAGATACCAGCCCAATTCTTATGGAAAGTGCAAGTGAAGCCTATTTAGTGTTAAAGTAAATTGAGAAAATAAAGATATATTTTAACAGCACTTCCCTAATTCTAGTAACATACAGACTTCTAATTGCCTGTCTATCCTTCCCCTGAAGGATTAGAACTGTTAGACCTTAAATGTCATGTAGACTTACACAGTTAAGCCACATATTATTGAAGTAGGAAAACCCATTAAGAAAAAATGGTATTGACAACTTAGTATATAGAGAATTCATTAAAAACGAACTAAGACACACTAGGTTTCAAACCTGTTACTGAAAACACTTAGTATAAGCAAAGTTTATGCTATTTTTCACTTTTGTCAAAGACACTTCTCTTCCTGATCTCAATTGCATAATCACTATGTCAATTGATAGGTATAACCTCAATATCATGTGCAATTCAAGTTATGTTAACTGCACACACAGACACACCTGGACTGGATAATATTGTTTTATTGCATCTAAACACCTTCTAGGTATTTTCACAGCAGACAGTAAAAGAAGCTGAAGGCAGATGGTCACTCTAACTAGACTGTATTTCAAAGCATTTTCAAACTTCCCACCTGATGTGGTCTGACACACACCTAGGTATTATAAACCACCACTTTGTGAGAAAAGCCGTCTTGTGCAGTTTACACGCCTTTTAGCAATTTGCAATGATGTGAATCCTCCATATTGTGGAGGGAAATGTGAAGGTATCACAGAATCATGTTAAAATATCTCACAGAAGTTCAAAGTACCACCGTTCAGCTATTTAGTGAACAATGAAAAAAATATTTATAGAACTAAACCAACTTACATTATTCTTAATGTAAAATTTATTAGATTTAGGTGATAGCTAAAGTGGAGAATACCTCACTTCTTATACCACCAAATGCTAAAGAAACTTGGCAAAAAAGCAACATCATATCCATATGGAGAGAGACTTAGGAAAAAATCTCTTAGAAAAAGGAAAGAAGGTTAAAAAAAAATTCAACTGCTGTTTATATTTGATAGGTTTGAGTTGAAAAAACCTCATGTTTTGTGGATACGAATGTTACCGAGAAACAATTTATTCAAGTTGTTTAGGAACACCGTACAAGAAAAGTAGTTCAAATATTCTCTCCAGAAAGAACCATCCCAGGAGAAACCAGCAAAACCCAGTCAGTCCCCTTGAACTTCAGCTATGGCACCTGCCATGTAAGATTTATGGATATTATGAGTATTAGTGATAATACGGAAGTTTGTAAGGACAAGATCACCGTCACTGACCATACAACAACAGTCAGCAGCGTAGCTGCGTGCACTCCATTCTGCTGCTGCAGTCGTGAGCAGAGCACAAGCAGCCCTCGGAGAGCAAGTAAGCATTGACCCCGCACGCCAGAGAGCAGAGCCAGCTCTCTTAACACAGGTGCCGTGGATATAACAGGTGTAACTACAACTCTTGTCATTTTAGGATGGTGGGAATGGCCCGGCTACACCTTGAAGAGCTGCCTTGAGGTTAACCCAGGCTCCAGGGCAGTCCACAGCATAATGAAGCTAGTTGCTTTTCGCATTAATTCTGCAACAAGGTTTGCTTGGTTGGGCCAGAGAACTTCTAGATTGTACAGTTGGCTTTCTAAAAGGCTCTAGGAGGATGAGCATCTCCATCTTAGAGACGAAAAAAAACTGCAACAGAAATTTAGTAGCTTGACACTTTCAGCAAACAGGCACAAGCTGTGCACTTGCTCCTTGTAGGAAACACAGAGAAATACAAGACCATTTCAGTCTCACGATCTAAATGCAAACCAGCACCATGGTTAATTTTAGCTCTAGTTAATAGTCTAAATGTGTGAAAGTTTACACTCTCATTGGTCTCTCCTGTGACTTTTTTTTTTTCTTATCCAGTTAATGATCTGAAGCTTTCCAAAATGCATGTTCCTCTTTAATTAACAGATATTGTATTAGGCCTTGGCAATAAGTCATCAGCTGGCAGCTCAAAGTATTTCAGAATCTATAAGCAGCAGCTATGAAGTGAATGATGTCGTTCTGTGACTTCTCCTGAAGCAGACCCTGCATCTATCACTTGTGCTACATATAGCAATGATATACACGTGCCTGGATTCTTAGAACAAGAACCTTCCTCTTCAACAGTTGAATAAGCATACCTTTGTTTCCCTACTGATTTATGCATCTCTGAACATACAACAGACCTAGTTAGACCTGTTTTTTCTCAGTAATCTTTCAGTAATTTTGAGACTTTTGATTTTCCTGTAGATGGTGACAGAATCAGTTTGAGTTTCTCAACATCCCCCTGCACAGTGAAATCCCATTGTCCTTCCTTTTCACATTAGTAATTTTGACACAGGAAAACTATTTTATCAAGGAGAAAGAAAAAATTCAGGATACAGCTCTGACAAATAGAAAGAAGAAAGAGAGACTTGTAGAATTTAATGCAAGAATACAGCACGCACGTGAGAGATATATATAAAATAAAAATTGTTTCTCCATTTTGACATGAATTGTAAGCCTATTGCAGTAACCGGAAAACTGGAATTTCAGAGAATTATATCATATTTGAAAAGCATCACTGAATAATTTTCCATGTTTTTCTGATACAGAACTCCCATTCAAACACATCTTCATTGAACTTGAAGTTTCAAAAACAAAAGTGAGGGCCAGGTGTCAAAGATCAGCTCTGGAGTAATCTGTATTTCATGCAACCACTTTCATTGTGGAGCTGTAACTTGTACCAGAAGAATAGGATGAAGATGTTACTTCCCCTAAATTTCTACCTATGACAACCCATTTGTCAGAATCCTTAGTCTCTTGCAAAACTGACTTTGTTACTGCAAACTCTGGATGGCAAAAGCAGCTGCTTTTCATCTGTTCATCATACTAAAGTACTTTCAAAGCTAGGCTAGTACTTTAAATACTGCATGTTTTCCATGCCTTTATTCTGTAATTACTATTATGTATGTTACATAACAGCAAGGATAAAAAGTTGGTGTTTTGTTTTGTTTTTTTTTTTTTAAACAAAAGGGAACTTGAGAAAAAAATTACTATGTCATTCTAAGGTTTGTATCACTCCCTGAAAACTAGTTTACTCTGTGCTTACATCTCTCCCATTGCAGCGTGGACAGTGACATATTAGAGGGCTAGTTGTGCACACACATCATTTCCATTCCTCCACTGATACTGTACCTTCTGGGTAATAACAAATGTACATTTAAAGAGTTTCCAACTTTCCACAGGATTAAGAGTGTGCTTTATGTGAAGGAGAAAATAAATGTACAAATATGAGTAGCATCTAGCTCTGCATGAATTGTAGCTTTGCATCTGCAATGTTGTCTTCCTATTTTCATTTAAAAACATTCTATTTCTTCTTTGAAAACTAGCTGGAGAAACCTGAGATAGCTTAAGGGGAAAAAAATAGAGTATATTTTGAATTGATTGTGCTTCCTCATACTGGTTCCTCTCTAGTGACCAGTATTCTTTTTGCTACTTTGCTTTTGAAGATCAGCGAAATCTACACAATTTTCCCACTTGTCAAATACATGCCAAGTACCTTCATCTGAAACATGATGTAATACTTCAGTAGGCACAAATGTGCAGTAGGAAAAGGTGAAGTCATCTCCCCTAAGTATTCTGTAAGGAATCCATGAGGAATTTCTTACAGTTTTTACTTCCCTCACAGAAGAATCCTACCATAAATTTATAATACAAGTTATAAAGATACCTAAGGTTAACAGCTGTCAATGTTGTTGTTTAATCTCTTAATTTACCACATAAATAAGAAAAATATGTCACTATCAAGAATCATACTAGAAGAAAACTGAAGTAATGCATGCCTCCCAAATGAAGATGCAAGCACAAAGCTTGCTTAATCATGCAACATACCTTTCTTAAACGCCCTAATTTTCATACTACTGATCCTTCCATTAGACCCAGGTTTATCCCTCAGAACTGATGCCTGGCTTTTGGTGAGAGTTGCCCAGTTCCTTGCCCCCCCCACCCCTTTTTTTTTTTTTTTTTTTTTTTTTTTTTTAATAAGTGGTTAAGATGAGAAGAAAGTATGACTGTATATATTAAAAGCTGATCTCTTTATATTAATATCTGGTAGTTTCACTATAAAAATGATCTGCTTCAAAATGCTTTATTTTCACCACATGAGACAGCAATCACCTAAAATTTCTTCTTATAGACATTGTTATTTAAATTTTTTGTGCATGGAACATAGCTTTATGTTCACAATGCCCAGGAAATCATGGGTTTCAAGTCCTCCCCTTCCCGTATCTTATGATCCCTAGATGGGAACGACAACCGAGACATCCATAAATATACACATATGCAGTAAGGACTGTGATTTTTAAAAGCAAGCCATTTTGAGGGCATAATAGAGTTGACAGTCTCCTTTTAAAATCAAAGTAGGGTTTTATCAATTGTCCTTTCAAAAAAATCTTAAAATTACCACTCATGTAATGGAAACAGCTGACAACTTTCTGAAGCCTAAGGAAACAAGGAAGGTAACAGATGATATCGAAGGGAGAAAATAAGCGATCAGGAATACAGGGAGTATAAAAGCTTTAGCCAGCCCATGAGAACTCTTCATTCACATTTTTATTTTTAGAAAGATGCTATAGCATTTTCATCTACAAGAGTGGCTTCACATAATAGGAAGTCTGATCAATACAGGGCTTTGAAATACTACCAGTGGGACTGACAGAGAATATCTAAGACAGGCACTAGAGTACTTGAACTTTTAAAACATTAAGAGTACGATTCAGAAACTTCTCTTCTTCCAGCTTGGGAGCCACTGAAAGATGTATCTAATAGAAAATGCAATCATCCCATTATCCCTGAAAGGGTCCTACCACTCATAGCAAGGGTGCACCACAGCAGGAAGAATCTCCAGTGATGACTCTGCCATGCGAGATATGTGTGCTTTACAGCCAAAGTACATGATTTTGATTTACAAGAGCATATTTTCCTCTCCGTTGTCTTCAGGATTTGATTTTGCTGTGTTCTCTTTCCTTTGCTCCCTCCAGAACTAGCTGGTTCCTTACATCAAGCTACCATCCCTGGCACTTCACATCTTTTCTATTAGTTTCCCTAAAACTTTTACCTTATTTTCTTCTTCTTGTACCTTTTCTTCTCTAAGTGAAATTCTCCCTCATCATCACGAGAGAAACCCGCCTTTTTGCCGAGACATCCAGCCATGTAAAAATTGAGAAGTGATGAAATGGAGAAGGGATCCCAAGCTCAGAAAAAACTCATTAATCTTTCAGTTGCTGGAAAGAAAAATACATTCCTTGATAAGCAATATGGTTGTCATAGGCATTACACCCTAATATTCACCTTATAAATTATACTTGTGCCCTCAGCTTCCGGAAAGAAAGCATCAAGTTAAAGCTTATGTATCTTCTTTTATGAACAGTGAAGAAGGTTAAATCCGTATGAGGAGCTGGAAGGAGAACTTAATGAACACAGGAGATGGTAAGGGTTTGCGGGGTTGTTTTTAGTATTAAAAACTTAGCAATGCTAAAACTCTGCAGAAGGTGACAGCAAATATCAAAGAAATTTTAATTGGTAGAGTGAAGGAAAACTTTCAAGGCTTGCAAGCATTTGTGTCACTGTTGTCGACCTCTTTTGGAAGATGAGCCTTTCTACTGAGAAGAATATGACATTTCCCTTCCTTTCTTCCATACTTTGATAAATTATGTCAATAGCATCTAGGGAAAGCTATTTTTATTGGGAACAGCTTTTAGTAACTGGCTGCTATTGATCAAATATTTTTACAGAAAACTATCCTTCCAGAGAACATATACAACTGCAATGCTCCTTAGTTTTACAGATGTACAAACCAGGGGCAGCCAGACTCTGTGCTGAGGGTCATTTCCCTCGCCTTCCTTCCAGCAAGATATAGAAAGATCAGATCAGTATCATGGGATAAGCTGGGTTATCCTTGACAATAGAAAACTCAGGTAATTCAAGTATTATCGGGTGCATTGGGAGCACAGTGCAAGAAACATCAAGCAAAATTTAGATCCACTGATAGAAGCTGGGGCACTGCAAGACCCCAGATTTCTGTACTGCAACTCCAGAGAATGTTCTTAGATGGGTAAAAAAACCAGTGGAATAAAGGAAAGGAAAAAAACAAAAACCAAACCAAACCAAACCCTTCACAGAGATAGCACATTGGAAACATCCTCCTGGAAACATCTAAGTTGTACTGCATGGAGCCACCTCAGTTCTGGGGGGTTTATAAGCTATCTAAAAGTGGCTGCCCTGCTGGAAGTTGTGCTGCTTGGAGGACCTGTACCCAAATTTGTACTGTACTAACTCAGCTTCAGCATTTCAGTGTCCGTGATTATGTGTCTAGCTCTTAGTTACATTGCTCAAATACCCCATGTTCCCTACTCTTTCATTGCACAGTGTGGCCCCAGCCTTCCTTCTAATGCCCACAACGGTGCTGCACAGCACTGAACCCAAGCAACAGAGGAGCCAACGAGGAGAGGTGCTCTGCTGGATCTCACATTCACAAGTGAGGAGAGGCTTGTTGAGGGTGTGAAGGTTGAAGGCAGCTTTGGCTGCAATGACCACGAGATGCTGATGTTATCAAAGACAAGAAAGTCTTGTACCATAAGTGTCAAATGGAGGACTAGGGAAAACGTGAGCCTGATGCTAAATGGGGCAGGGGACCCAGTGACACAGGACATGGAAAAGGCTGAGGTACTAATGCCACCTTTGCCTCAGTCTTTACTAGCAAGACTGGCTTTCAGGAGTCCCAGGTCTCAGAGAGCAGGGGGAAAGGCTGGAACAAGGAAGATGTACCCTTGGTGGCAGGGGAGCAGGTCAGGGAACACTTAAGCAAACTGGATGTACATTAATTCCATGGGCCCTGATGGGATGCACATGCCGCTGTAACGTCACTCTCAATCTTTAAGTGATCATGGTGATTGGAAAAGGTGCCTGATGACTGGAGGAATGCAAATGTCACTCCTATCTTTAAAAAGGACAGGAAGGAGGACTCGGGTAACTACAGGCTGGTCAGCCTCACCTCGGTCCCTGGGAAGGTGATGGAGCAGCTAATCCTGGAAACCATTTCCAGGCACACGAAGGACAAGGTGATCAGGAGTGGTGAGCATGGCTTCACCAAGGGGAAATTGCGCTTGACCAACCTGATAACCTTCTACAATGAAATGACTGGCTTGGTAGATGAGGAGAAAGCAGAGGATACTTCACTAAGGCCTTCAAAACTGTCTCTTGTAAGATCCTCAGAGAAGCTGTTCGAGTATGGGCTGGATTAACAGTGAGGTGCATTGAACACCGGCTGAGTGGCCGCGCCCCAAGGGTAGTGACCAGTGGTACAAAGTCTAGTTGGAGGCTGGTAACTAGCGGTGTACCCCAGGGGTCCATACTGGGTCCAGTCCCGCTTAACATCTTTGTTAGTGATCTGGATGATGGGGCAGAGCGTACCCTCAGCAAAGCTGCAGATGATATAAAACTGGGAGGAGTGGTGGATAGGCCGGGGGGCCATGCTGCCATCCAGAGGGACCTCAACAGGCTGGAGAAAATGGACCAACACCAACCTCATGAAGCCGAGCAAAGGGAAGTGCAAAGTCCTGCACCCGGGAAGGAGTAACCCCATGACCTGTACAAGGTGGGTGCTGACCAGCTAAAAAGTGGAAAAGGACCTGGGGTTCCTGGTGGACACCAAGTTGAACGCCTGGTTCATGAACCAACACGTGCCCTTGTGGCAAAGAGCGCTAGTGGCACCCTGGGCTGCAGCAGGAGTGGTGCCAGCAGGTCGATGGAGGGAGGTGATCCTTCCTCTCTACGCTCAGCACTGGTGAGGCTACACCTGGAGTACTGTGTCCAGTTCTGGGCTCCTCGGTACAGGAGAGACACTGACACACTGGAGAGAGTCCAACGAAGGGCCACAAAGATGATTAAGGGACTGGAGCATCTCTCCTACGAGGAAAGGCTGAGAGAGCTGGGGTTGTTCAGTGTGGAGAAGAGAAGGCCTGGGGTGGGGTGTGCATCTCATTAACATGTACAAATTCCTGAAGGGATAGTGTAAAGAAGGTGGAGCCAGGCTTTCTACAGTGGTGCCCAGTGACTGGACAAGAAGCAGCAAGCACAAACACAGGAGGTGCCATCTGAACATCAGGAAACACTTTCTCGCTGTGATGGTGACTAAGCACTGGCAGAGATTACCCAGAAAGGTTGCTGAGGCTTCATCCTTGGAGATACTAAAAACTGCAGCACTACCACCTTGCCTCTCTAGCCCTTTTAACTCCTGACTTACACATAAGTTTCTCTGTCATGAAACACCAGAAACTTTATGATCATGTGAAGGGACTGACAATAAACAAATGCTAGATTAGACATGCAGAGATATGAAATAATTCATCTCCCCTGTTATGGGAGATGCTCCCAGTGCTGAGCACCTTGGCACCCATCTGAGGGCCAGGAGACTTTGAGGAGACAGTATTCACCTCTGGCGCTCCGCTGCCCTTGTCTGTTCTCCCTGTCCTCCACCCAAACACATTCCAAATCTTTTGGAAAAAACAGCAGCATGCTGGTCCTGTCTCCACCACAACACTAGAGCACAGAGATGGGCAGACAGCTAGATGACTTGCTATAATGATATCTACTTTTCCCATCATTTTCATCCTCCGTTGCCTCAAATACCACTCAAACTCATCCATTACATACTTCCCAGATGTGGATATGCCAGTCATAATCAATCATTGCATAGTCTCTAGTATTTTACAGATTGATGCACCAGCTCTCACAGGGAAGAAGAGGACTACAGCTAAACAAACCTGGGCTATACATTATAAAGACAAGATATTACCAGACCTATCTCTGCAAACCCACTGATAATTTGAATCCCTTCTCCCCCAACAACTCCTGATACCAGAAGACCACGGAAAAGACTGAAAACAGGAATGGCTTCCTGTGGCTGGAAAAGTTTCCAGAGTCTTATCTGTCCTCATTCTGAATTTGGGAAGGGGGGTTCCTTGCAAAGTTCTGGAAAAGAGAAAGTTTTCTCAGGAGCTACTCAAAGTTTCTGGAACAACATCCTACAGAATCCAAGGAGCTTGCTTTCCAAGTGAAACATTCCTTTTGTTCATCTGGACTTCTCTTGCAAATATCTAGCTTTGTGCCTACATTTCTGTATGTGGATAAAACACAATTTCAAGCAAGAGCACACAACACTACACCATTGAAAACACTGAGGTTATGGTAATTCATGACTAAGACTCTACAGAGTGAATAAATACAGCTTTCTGATTTTCTCAATGCAGCAGCAGCTCACATATCTAGAGTTGAAGACAATACAAACTGCCTCTTAGGTTCTTCCCTGAGGTTATAACAAAATGTGTTTGTACACATTACAGATAATTAAGCTTTGTCCAAAAGTAAACTTCAAAAAAAAGCACATAACTATAAAAACGTGCCAAGTTATAGTAGTCTTTTTCTCATCTCAAGACACAGCCCAGCTGGTTTCTGATACAGAAGATGTCTGGTAATAGGAAGAGTGCAAGGCATTTATTTGAATGAATGAGCAAAGTACTGATTCTCAATTTCTTTGCCATCTCAGACTTAGGTCCGGTTTCATGCCTTACCCAAATTCTAGGATCTTCTACAAGTTCAATGTACAAAAATCACTTATATGGCTACTATTTGTGACAGATATTTCTCTTCTGGAGCAATGCTGTCATCTGCTTAGGAGTCCATCTATGTACAGACAACATGAATTTGATTTCTAGTTTCTGTTGGGTACATCAAAACTCTGGTGGGCTGCTTGCTTTCCTAGGTAAGCATCCTAAAGAGGAACTTAGTTTATGGGGACCTGACTTTTAATTATTGCAGCTTTTCACCTTTAAGTCTTCTTGCAGGCTGTAAATAGAATTCATACACATAGCCAAGAGAAGACTTTCTAATATAATTTTTCAGTGTAATTGGATGACAGTAGATTCTTACAGACAACATATTATAGGAGTAAAGCCAACTGTAAAATTGGAGAGAAAACTTCTCAAAAAAAAAAAAAAACCCTGAGGTGAACTGCAACCACTTCTATCCTCAACTTACTGAATATTCAGATTCATTTTCTCAAGTATTTTTCTTACAGTTTTATTGACACCCATATGCACACTGTGTACCAACAAGACTAATCAGCAGCTGGAAACACAACTGTAATTTAATCTGCAACTTCACTGAAGTTGTAGTAGGTATATTTTTAGTAACAGCTTGAAAATTTAGGCCATTAAATTCATTAACGAGCTTGAAGATATGAATGTCTCATCTACTTAATTGAGTGCTTTTATAAAAAACTAAGCCATGCATTCATTTGGTTATATAGCTGATTTTGCCATTCATCAGTGCCACTCTTATAATTTAAGTAATTTACCACTTGAAATTTTAAAATACAGCAGCGCACTGCCATGTCCTAACATTTAAATGATCAAGAAGAAATAATACAAAATTGTGGTCACTGTCTAGATAGAAGAGACTATCAAAAGTGATAAAAAAAGGGAATCCAACCCTGAAAGCATGCAAAAGTTTAAATAGAGTAACATTCCAGACGACTTATTTACTATTGCCCTGTTGACACTGTATCTACCGAGAAAATACATTTGGCATTCACGCACATGGGCCATACGGCTGATTAAAGACAGAAATAGAGTTTTACTTTGGATGAGCTCTAAGCTCAGCCTGTGAGTTGAAGGTGCGCTAGCGGCTGGAGCACAGCAGGAAAGCTCCTGGGAGTTAAACCCCAGCTTAGATTGACCTAAAGGAGAGGGTGAACTCCAAGACCCCTCTGGGAGGCACACCAAAGCACTGCTGCAAAGGCACACTCCTGACCTGGGCTAAAACGCTAATGGAGACCCAACCTCTAAGTACCAGAGCGCATGCCCACTACCACCATTTGCTTCTCTGCAGAGAGCTGGGTACCTACCACATACACAGAGACTGCGTCTTCATTTCTCACAACTTCTTTCAAACATTTACCACTGCATGTGCTATAGTTTCTTCTCTGATTTATTTCTGAAGAAATTTAAAAGAAATCATACGTCCATTTATTTTATGCTTTTGCTAATTTTGTTTCCTGCACAGCTAGAGTAGTTCAAACTACGCTTTATGATTTATGAGTTTTTAGACTTGTCCACATTAATTTTTCCATATGAGATCATAAAGCTTATTTCCTTTAAATTAGGAATAGAATAAAAAACTTCTTTACCACAGCAGCAGCAGCAAACTAAACACAAAAGCTAAAAGTGAAGGACACAGACCAGCTCTGAAGGTTTAAGATATTAATAGAAAGATAACTTCTCTTTAAAAACCAAGCAAATTGGTATAGCTTATATCTCAAAAATCCCCCTGGGGAACAGTTCCCTCAATCTGATAGCATATAATAGCAAATGAAGAGGAAAAATATTTTTCACTGAGATGATAATTTTGAGGTTTTTTTACTTGTATTAGAGCACGCCTTTCAGTCTTCCTAAAAAGAAAACGTTCAGTGCCAACCTCCCTTTCTAAGACTGTTGTCCTCTTTTGTGGCAGATCTCCCAGATACTTTTCATTTATGGAAATTAATTATTTTAGGGTTTTTTTTTCCTCCTTTCTTTTTTACATAGAAGTGTAATATTCCTTGAACAATCAATTTAGTCAGGCATGCCTGACTTTTTTTTTTTTTAATATACTATCAGACAAAATAGCTTATTGAAAACAGCACCACACATTTATGTTCCTTAGACCACACCTATGTAACAATAACTTTCAGCATCTTTCCACCAACTTGTGGGTTTACAAGGGTGTAGAAAACCCAATCCTCTGCACCTTCACCTGCTACTGGCACAACAATGTTGCAAAACCCCAATAAAACTAACACATACCCATTTTCAACCCAACATTTCCATATGGTTTAAAGTTAGTCCCCCAGGCATAACATACCATAGCTACACCTCATAGCTTTGGAGAAGGAGGAACACAAACCTACCCTCTAGTTTTACAGGGCACTCATTATAGCAGATTTGAGACCTAATTTAATTTAATATTGAAAAAGGAAAACCTTGAAAATCAAATTTTTGGCACAGAAAGACCTACAGAGACCTTTCTGTTAGTAAAAATCTTCTAGGAAGATTATACAGAACAAAGCAGAGCAAATTGGGTATAATCCTTTCACAGCAATGGAATTTTGAACCCTCTGTGAAAAGCAATCTATGAAACATTATAACTTCTCCTGTGCATCTGACAAAGAAAAGACAAGTGAACAAGTTAGCTAAAAGACATAATTCAGGCACAGCAAACGAGTAGAATATGGTTGCTATTTTGCAAATACCATTATTTCAAATATTGTATATAAAAGAGCTACATGATTCAATCCTAAGGTCAAAAAGATTTCTCTAAATCTTAAGAAAAGACAACTCAATTAGTAAAGTAGCTTTGAAATAGCATGTTGCATTAACACCTTAAACCTTTAACAAAAAACTATTTTCAGACTAAGTTCTCTATGCATGTATTTTGGCCAAATTCAGAAAGCTTCTGAATTTCTCAGCATACATATTTTTCAAATAGAAGAATAACACAAATGTAAAGCCGTAAGATCCTTCAACGTTTTCATGGAGGGGTGTGCGTGTGTCTATAAACCAGGCATAGAAATACATATTTAACTCCCTAAGTCACCTGAAATGTAGACCGAGAGAGAGAATCCCTTATGGACTTTTACCAAATCTGTGTTCCTTGTACTCCTTTAAAAGGAAGCAGTGTTTCTGCCCAGATAAGAAAAAACCTCCAGAACAAAAGCAGACTTTAAACAGAAGTGAACAGTACTCTAAAAAAGGCTGAATACTGTCTGAGGAGATGGGAGGGATGGCCCAGGGACCGAAGGAGTTAGTGGGACCCTTCACACCGTTAACCCTCTTCACTGAGCCCGACAAACCTTGTCGGAGAGCAAAAAGTTACGTTCCAGATAAACTCTGTTTGGTAGCTTTTTTAGAAGGTAGATGTCTTCCCAGTGGAAAAACGTCAGAATATTATGCTGAAAAAGAAAAATCGATTTCTGCAGTCCCTCCCCACAGGACGTACTCCCTTCCCCTCATTTAACTGACTTGCCCATAACAATACTTCTCTTGAACACAAGAGAACCCTTAATTTTCTGATACGAGGAGACACTGAAGAGCAGCAAGTGGTCAGCATAATAACTGGTTTTCCAAGCCACGAGTAACAAACAAGCCTCACCGTTTTGGTTGCTGCAGACGTGAAAAGTAGTTTTACTCTAACAAAATGATCTTGCATGGTGGGGGGGGGAAAAAAACCCCCAAACCAAACCCTCTGCCCTGCCCTGCCTTTGCCCTCTGAGCAAACACACAGACAGGCACTGCCTGCAGCTGACAGCTTCCTCGGGGCAGAAGTCATGCTGGATCTTCCATTTTGCTCTAATAATCAGAAGGAAAAAAGCAAGCAGTTTGTCTGGTAAAACAGCTTAACAACTATATTCTGTAACAGCTTTACATTAACTGCAGAATAACTCAGCATTTTACAAGAAAAACTGATGATGCTTAACCTCATTAATGAAGAGAGAGAACTCCCCATATTTCTGGTCACACTGTTACAAGTACTTGCACTGTCAGGCACAGGCTGAAAGACAGCAGACCAATGACAACTAAAACAAAAAAAAAGCTTTAAATAATATAAATACAGTGGAAATCCTTCCTGATTTGTTAAGAAGCCTCCAGGCTTGCTTCTACAATGATTCAAGTCTACTGAGCAATACATGGCAAAATTTAAACATCAAATTCTTTCAGGCAGTTGTTTAAGATGATTGCTTTTCTTTGTTTACACAGGTAAAATGTAACACTCCATATCATCAAAATGAAATTTTAGAGGCAATATTTTGGTGAAAATATGCATGCAAACTTACAGACTTATATGACATTCAAATAGTTATTTTTTCTATTGTAGAAGTCTTCAAACAGTCCTTCAACAGAACGACTGGCTTAGCAAACTGCAATGTTACTTATACTTGCAAATGAAGCACAACCTGTTATATATATTATTTGTGAGGCCATAGCATAAGAATGATTTTAGAAGTGTGTATACAGCCTAATGATATGATTGGCATCTTTAAAAAGAAAAAAAGAACTCTAGTTTAAAGATAATAAGTGGGGCGATAAACAGAAGCATGCTGGCAAGTAGGTGCAATTTTACAAGTAAAATTTCCAGCTCTCTTGATCCTTCCTTCTGCATTTTTCAATTCTCCACTAATAATTATAAAATGCTTCCAATATGGTATTATAACAGTTGAGTTTGCCAGTGACTTCTCTAGACATTTGTAATTACATTATAATACTGTTGAACTTTTCTGCTTAAAAATCCACTTAAATTTTCAAATTTTAGTTAAAGCTCCACAGATCAACAAGTAAAGACACATTTAGAATAACTCACCAGTATACACTGAAGCTTTATCATCAAGATTGCTATAGGGAAGGAATCACTTAAGAGCTTGGACAGTATTTCACTTTAATCAAATCTACTTTTCATGAAACAAAGCTACTCAAACAAAACAAAGCATAGGCTATAACTACATTTTTCAAGTATAGCTATCCTTTGCACGGTTTGCTCTTAAAAACAAATTTTTATCCCTTAAAACAGAGACAAGAAGTACCAAAGGTGAGATTTACCTTACTAGGTGTAGACATTCAAAGTTGGTGAAATAAACTATCTCCCCAAACTAACTATTTTTCTCTGAGGAGAGGGGGGGATAGAATGACTGGTTCAGATACACATAAATTTGGAGAGGTCAATTTTACCAGGAACTTGAGAAAGACACAAAAATAAAAAGCTGAGAATTAACCATAACAGTATATTTGAAACAAAAGTATCAACTACCAGAAGAAATAATGTTCCTACTACTTAAAGAATGTGGTTAAATGTTGATGGGATGCACTCCAGTTGCCTAAAGCTATCCTAATGAACCTTTGAAGGTGGTCACTAATCAGATCCTAATCTAATCAGACAAAGATTACAGCTGAAGGACTCCTGTTTTTTAGGATACATCTTCACCTTTAGAATCCTAAGTATTCTGGATTACAGTACTTTTAGTTTCTCCAGCAGGAAATATTGGTATAGAATACTTTACTAATCATGTAAAACGTGAATAAGGATAGGCTACCACATGCCTAACAAACTGTTGGGAGAAACACACATACTTGGAACTTTGCCCTATTTGGACAATTTTCAAGAGGGACTGAAAAAGGCACATCCTTGATACACACAGAACCTGTCACCTGAAATCCAGCACTCCAAAAAATCAAGGGTTACCAAGCCACAAACAGTTTTTTCAATACTGGAAAGCTAGTATGTTTTTTTTTTTTTTTTTTTTTTTTTTTTTTTTTTTTTTTTTTTTTAACTTTCTCCCCCCAGCTTAAATGGCTGATTCTTTTTTTTACTTAATTTTTCCAAAAGCAACGAAGTGTGAAGCACAGAGCACGTCTGAGAGTATTTTAGCTCTAGCAGTTTGTCTGGCAAAGTTACAAGCCAGTAAAAGGGAGTTATGCAAGAAGGAAGTGTCAGGCAACTTAATGCTACTGATCCCACCTATTAAAATGTTTACCTGAAGACCATTTCTGCAAAGACAAATGCCTTCCATCATAACAACTTATCACCTGCCAAAGCCTTTCTGCCCAGTTTGCTTTTTAGCCCTTTTAAGCTAAGTAAGTCCAGAAGGACTTCGAATGTAATGGGCTCACAGGCACTACAGCAGTGAGATTTCTAGGTGGTACAACAGCAAAAAGTTTGGGTTGAATAAGTATTTTAGATATTTGCCCCACATGAAAAAATCTCTACCAGGCTGCAGTTTAATAATTATGCGGTAACTCTTTGCAGCCTACCTCCTCACACCACTAGAATACATTTTCACAAGATAACTGTGTGCATATCAGCAGTTACTTTTATATCCATAAGTATTTCATTACCACACTAAATAAAGTTAATTAGGAATATTCTGGGAATATATTCTGATTCTAACATATTAGTCAAACAGTGTGAATAAGTGGGGTGTAGAGGCAGATAGATACAGTATAAATACTTCAATATCAAGTTTTCTTCATGACAAAATGTATATAAGCTCAAAAATATATCTGTGAGAAGAAAAAACCTATAGTATCAACAATCAAACACTCATTTCCTGTATGTTTTTGATTTTATTGTTTAATTTAAGGATCTATCAATGCCTTCTGCTTGTTTTGTTTGTTTGTTTCTATTTATTCAACCCTCTGGAACCAGGATCTACAATTTTCTAGCTGGCAAACAGTTAAAATGAGTTGTTGCTTCAACACAGCACAGAGTGTAAAGCATTTGGGACTAGAAACGTTTAAGGGAAAAAAAAAAAAAAAAACCCTCCCAAAAAACCAAGGGGGGGGGGAGTCACCTTTGGAAGAAACAAATTTATTTAATTAAAATGGCTTCAAAAAGCTGTTATTGCCCCAGTATTGATTTTGTTGTGTAGAAATTTTGGATAACATGAGATCTTTCAAGGAAAAATATTCCTAAATGGAAACTTATCTTTAATGTTTACAGTGGACACTCATTCAATAATGATATTTAAGTACAGAAGCAAATTATGCTTTGCATGCCCAGAGCCCTCTTCCTTCTTAGAGTCTTCATCAAAGTCACTTCCAAACAGAAGTGACATTAAAATTCTGCAGAACAGCCGGCCCATGTGAAAACAGCAAGATGTGCTGCCAACAGGAGCACTTGTCTTTAGAAGCTGATCCTGGATTTCAGTCTGGAGTGTTTCACCATTGCTTCTGGAAAAAAACCTAACTGAAGCTGCAGGAATTTTTTAATTGCTTATGTGTACTACAAGCAAATAGTCTGTTTACTTCCAAACAGATAGAAATGCAAGGGAGTTCAATCATTTAAACATATTCTTAGCTTGCTGTAACTAGAAGAACTATCATTATATCAGGAAAAATTTGTACCACCAGGAAACAACAAAAATGCCCACTTCGGAAGTAGAATTCAATCAACACTTTTGGGAAAAAGGAAGTTGATAGAAGTTTCAGTTCTTAATGCCTCAAAATACCCCTCTTGAATAGCCACTTATTCACAAGAGTACTGTACAGACTTGAAACATGCTAGCTAGTTCAGGTCTTGTATTACCTATACGAGTTAAGTTTTAAGCTCAAGAAAAAAGTACTTGTGGCAACCTTGCAAAATTTTTAATCAGAATTTTCTGTTATATAAAACAAATATTAATCACATCCTCTTATTAACCTGAAGCATGTTTTCTTGTCCCAGATGTTGAATTTAGAATGTTGCATTAGACTGAATTTATAGGAAATTAGGCTAACTGCGGTAATAACTACAGAGACAAATTTCGGCTATTCTCTGTGAAACAAACTCAAACTTTTCCCAACAACTTGAAACTTCAGAAGCGTAACAATCTATAAAATCGGAGCCATCACATCATCTATATTGAGCTTCCTTTACTTGCTCCGCCTTAAGAACGGGAATTTCCAGAGAAGTACCTTCAAGCTGACAAATGCCACCTAGCACTGCAAATTCTTAAAACAAATCAGCTTTTCCCACAGCTAGGAGAGGAGGTGGCTGCCTGTCAAGGATCTTTAATTCTGCAGAGTTTAGGTCTGTTTTTTTTCCCTACTCAACAATTATTCATTGTCTTCAAAGGCTGAGTGGGTTTCCTCCTTTGGTGTGGAGACATACTGGATCATACTAAAATGGAGTGAGATGCTCATTAAAATGTAGTATTCAAGTAGGAAAACTACATTTACTTACCAAATTCCATCAAGGAACAATAATGAGCTGC
The DNA here is from genome assembly GCF_900496995.4 of Aquila chrysaetos chrysaetos. Lineage (NCBI taxonomy): Eukaryota > Metazoa > Chordata > Aves > Accipitriformes > Accipitridae > Aquila > Aquila chrysaetos. The sequence goes on along the minus strand of NC_044021.1, from coordinate 25,453,777 downwards.
TGCTCCTATCAAACATATTTCGTTTGATTGGGTATTCATTATCTCATTGCCAATATCAATAAATGGGCTGTATTTGCTTTCTGAAGTCTTCCAGCAATCTTAATTCCACGCAGAGATCTTAAACCACCCAAACAAGCTGCAAGATTTAACCTAATTCACCAATGCTTAACTGAAATGCTGTTTCTGCAACTCAAAGATAGATGTCCTAAGTTTTGAGGGAACACAGTCTTTAAGACAAGATGTTTTCCTCTGTATCCCACAGCCATCGACATGGCAGGCCCACAGCCAAAACTACAGTGCAATTTTAGAAATGGGCTGATACTCCAGTTCAGGCCAATTCCAATAATTAACTCCCGTTCTTATAGAGGGAGATCTGAATGGGAGACTTACAAAAGGACCTAAGCATTATGTATAACTAAATTCTACTGGTCCAGAAACTGAAGTAGTTCAGAATAACCACACATCACAGAGATTCAGATTAAACGTCTGAAGCAATTACTTGGGAAAAGATATATCGATGAGAGCAACATAAAGTTAAATTTTTCTTCAGACAAACAAATTTTTCCAATTACCTACAATGGCAAGTAATTGTTTACTTTAGGATTTGTTCACTCTGGAATTAAGCATAATGTTTTCTTGAACATCCAAGTGTTGACCGCATACAGAAATATTGATCCCCTTTTCATTTTGCAATTAGCCATCACTGAGTGTCCCTTTAAATAAAATCTACTTCAAGGGAAAGGAGCTAATGAAAGATTTAATTCTTAAAATTAACTTCATGCAGTGTGTTCTGTCTAGGGTGACCTTACAGAGAAGCTCTGTACCAGACAGACTGCTTGACGATTAAGTGAGCTATGCTGATGCAGCAAGTGATCCAGAAGGCAGGAAAAGATGACTTTAAACCACCAATATTTCCAAATTTAGATCTTCAGCTTTTCTACATTGTAAAGATCAAATCAACAGTATACTTGCACCATTTAGAGAGGAATTCTGAAAGACCATACAGTGCAATAACACTAAGGCTTTACTCAAGAAACAATGCAATGAGTTGCTTGGATAAGAAAACAGAGGACCACTATTCTTTGGCAAAATGCTTGAATTTCTACAATTATTTTGTCAGCTATATTTGAGATGTGCTGTTGACTATTAAGGGTACTTTCAACAAGACTTTTGACCATATACCAGTTAGTTCCTTAATATGTTTTGAATAGATTGTCACTGAAATTGTTTTTGAAAAAATTTCAGATGACTACGAATAACAAATGCAAGGCTGACAGCCTCGGAAACATTGAGCTGTGAAAACTTAGGTCCCAAGATTCTCAAAGCCGAGCGTCTCAAGACTGGGAACTGGAACAAAGTTATAGTGACAGTGAATACACTGCTTCAATTAGCATAAAAGCTGTCATCAACAAAATTTTGCACAGGAGTTTGCAGCAGTCTTTTCTGGCAGTAAGAAAGCAAGCAAAACTATAATTTCTGTCTTCTAGCAGAGTGGCTGTTGAAAGGAAGTGCTATTATATTTGAAAGAAAATAAAACACTTAAAAGAATTGAAATACCACTGTTCCTTTTAAAAGTCTAGTAAATGGGTACAGAAAAGACAATTGAGGGATTTCTAAGACTCTGAGCTCAGTTTTCCTTGATTATGAACTAGCAAGCCCTTTCTATAGATAGCTGAAGTTTTACCTTACATTGTGAATCATGTAACACAACTGTACTTTAAATTAAACCACTATTCTCATTTGTTAAGACAACAAAGAATAGACACATTGACAAAACCTGTTTTGGAAGAACTCGAAGGACAGCTTTAATATGCAGACTCTTTCTGATCAGACAGCCAAAAGGAGTAAAATAATTTGCTTTAGTTCAACCAGAGTTCAAAGATTTATTCTATGTAGAGTTTCAAAGACTGGAGGCTCCCTGAAAGACTTCAGATCAATACCACTCTGTGGCAAAATAACTTTAAAAGCTTCCTTCTTGAATTTAGTAAGAAATACGTATCAGAAACTCACAATGTGAATGTACAAAAGCAGAAGGCATTTCAGATGTTCTGAAAATAAGCTTAAGTCCAAGCATAAAGTACCATTTCACATATATCTTTTATAATTTACACAGTTGTTCTTAAAATTACAATTGCTCTACGAGTGAAAAATATAATCTACTTGGGATTGATGCAGAAATTATCAGTAAGAAGTTTTGCTAAAGAAAACATTTCACTGAGCTACGTTTTTATAAAGGAAGTTTAAATCCTGCAAGCAAAATTTTGTTGTTAATAGATTAGATATCACTTCTAGTTATTAGATTTCTTCTCACTAGTTATTCAGAGGAGAATACTTCCTTCTTAAGCAGAAAAACATGTCTTAACACAAGTACTGAAATTTCCATTCCAAAGTAAAGAAATTCTTAGCAGAGCAACCATTAGCCCTTACACCAGATTTACACAAGCTGAAATTACCAAGACTGGAACTAAACACTGTAAAAGCACTGGCCTTGGCACTATGAATTGAGAGCATTCAGAAAGAAGTTTATTAAAAAAAACAAACCAAAACCCAAACCAACCAAAACCAAACCACAGCGCACTGGGAACCTGAACAAAACCTATGAAAATCAAATGAAAAATCCATACAGGTCTTCAGTGCTTCAGGGAGGCCTCACACACGAGACCTGGAAGCTTTCAGTAGTCCCAATACCCAAATAGTCTTTCCCGCAATTCAGCAGCACTCCTTTACTTCCCCACAACTTCCCACAGTATAACAAGCCCTTAAGGTTATTAGAAGCTGGAGACCTCCAAGGAAGACTCTCCATATCACAGTGACTATTAACAGCAGATAGAATACTGCTACAACAGTTCAGTTTCCTACTTAAAAGTTATTAAAAATTACAACACGTTGATTCTATGAAAACTAATATCATGGCATAGGTAAAAGAACTGCACTATTTTTTACTTCAGTGTCACTGCTGGGCTCATTTCCCCTTGTTTAAAGCACTGCTTGCACTCTGCTTGGACTGCAGTTCCTCAGGCACAAGTGAGGCACGTAAGAGGTACTGGATACTGGGGTGTTTGCAGCACGAGCTATCCTTCAAAAATCTGAGGATTCCCATCTCGTCCTTTCCCTCAAGAATTAGAACCTGACTGCAAAGCCTGTCCTAGAACATACGAACACAGAAATGGAAGGGTTCATCTGGACTATCAGTTCAGCATCTCACATGAACATAAGTACTCGGAAACTAAATTAGTATTATGTGATTTTTTTTTTTCCCCTGCTAACTCCCACTCACCACTAAATACTTCCAATATCTTAAAAGAAATTGTAAGTGTATTATAGAAGACCACATGCCACAGCTATATGCCATGCCACTGGAAGACAGCAATAGAGACAGCACATCTCAAATTTCTGTTTTGTTGCCCCACTTCCTTCAACATTTCAATTTATTAAATGAAGTGCACTCAATTTCCTAGCTTCACTAATACAACTGAACCATTTCATTAACTATTTTCAAAGTCTGCTCTGCATCAGAAAATAGGTAAGTCAATAGATGCATAGCACACTTACACAGGGCGTCACATCTCCACTACAAATTTCCAGGATCTACAAACTGAAAGAGGCTAAACCCCAACCTTTGACATACTGCTTGACTGATTTTCTCAACAGTATTATTTGTTTCATGTGCCTGTCCATCCTTCTACCAAATATATTCTTTTGAGATTGCTATAGCCTTTCAGCTGATTTTTCCTCTTCCTACAAAGACCAGTATTAAAGCATACCAACATGGAATATATTTGTTCAATACTTATTATTATGGCAACTACTTCACAATATGCATGTTTAAGATGATAAGGGGAAATATGAGAACTGCAAATGTGTTCACTATCACTCAAGTCTCAGTGGAAACAGCAGAGTGAAATCAAAATACACTTGAAAAATAAAGCAAACTGTGCAGTGACAACTTAAGGCTTGAAATATCTCAACTAATGAGATACCTCTTGTTGCTAGGTATATACTGTGCTATGGAAGCTAAACATGCAGTTTTCTCTTATGAACAAATTCTACTTGTACTGGTCTCAAAAGGTTTTTCATATTATGCACCATTAATTGTTACTAACGCTTTAAAAACCACCTGTGCACTTTCATGATTTATAACTCCTTATTCATAACTTACAGCAATAAATTTCACGTGTGACATGTTTCAACTACATTAAGTAGAATTTCACTCCAAGTAGAAAATTTTAGTAGAACTGTGACAGGGCTCAAGTCCAGCTCCTGCTGACGTCAGGCTCCTGTTTGCTTCAACAAAAGCTGGATCAGAGCTCTAAACAGCAATTCTTTTATTTAAGAAAAATTAGATAAGAAGCATCTCAGAAAAATACTAACTACACAAAGATCAAGATTATTTAAGAATAAGAACTTGTTTACCTCCTTCAGATTTTCTTAAGAAAAGTAAGCTGCAAATGTATTTTATTGTTATGCAGGTCATAATCACAAGAGGCTGATCAAATGTGAATAGTATAAACAACTATTTTTTTTAATTTACTAATTTCTATTTCATCTTTTTACACAGTATGAAACTCGCATTCATTGTTTGGTCTATGCAGTACCCTTTTAACATGACACTTGTGAGATAAAGGCAAGCATTTTATTAAGTTGCATAAGCAGCTAGGATTTTAAAACATCTCGTGGCTGTCCAATTGCAACCTACCTGCATGGTAGCTACCAAAAGTCATAAAAGTAAACAGATGTAGGAAAGATGCTGCATTTCCCCTCCCCTAGTAGCTATCAGATTTCTCAAAGATTATTTTTTTCTCCATCCATGAGAATTTGAGAAGTGGCACCAACCAGAGAAATGATCACGGTATGCTGTAGATTTCAAGACTGAGGACTAACATTAAACAGAAGTGCTAGATTTCCAAGTGCCATGGTTCCGGTGTCAGTAACTACTGGAAAGGTGTAACGGAGCAATGGAGCATTGCTTACCAGAAAGCTACTGCCTCTGCTGGCCTCATCTCTGCTAAGAATGAGCTGAGCCAGAACATGAGCGTACTGGATTATATTTGGACTGCCTTCCTCTTGTTCGTCTTTTCTTTTCCGGAAACATTAGTAACTAAAATATGGACATCAGGGTGACCATAACAAGTTGCAAAATAATGATTTAAACAGCTGGTCCAGGGTGGATTTACATAATGAATAGTTGCGACTGGCCTTTAGAACACAAAGCGTCTGTTTTCTTAATGTGCCAAGAGGTGATGGTGTTCATGGTAACAAATAACTTGTGACTTCAGGCTATATGAGGGAGCAGAAATAATTGAAAATTATTAAATACAATTTCAGCCTCATTATGCTCCTGACACCGTAAAGACTCCAATTTTCAGAACGGAAACTTCAGATCTTGTTGGGACGTATATGCTTGTATAGCACTTAACTTTTAGAAACGTGGCCCTCAGAAACTGTAGCTGGTGTTTGTGTTAGAGTGGATTAAGCTCCTGGAGATTTTAATCCTGCTGTTTAACAACTGTTCTTGCATTACCCCTCTGGTACGGTATCTCTTTAGCACATACAACACTGACTGACCACAAAAACATCAGTTTAAAACTTCAAACTTAAAATGGAATGAGGATGATGGGCGGAGGGCTCCTTTCTATCTATCATGCAGAATTTCCTGCCTAGCAGACACTGGGTCAGCACTTTGTGAATATGTTTTCCAGCACTCCATTCAGGTTCAATCCTGGATGCAATTTAACAAACTGACAGGGAAACTCTCAAGAGGTAGAAAGGTCAAAAATAGAAAAGTTACTTAAGAAGCTGCTCAAAGACTTTATTCTAGCAACAACATGACTACCTCTACATGGCTTCTGAGAGCAGAAGTATTGCCAAGCTTACTTACGAACTTCCCTATACGGAGCAAAAGTTAATTACAAACGTACTTGCTCTACTGTAAACCATACATGGGGAACAGTATTTAGCAATAACCCTAAGCAATATTTCTTAATACAATTATTTTTGCCTTTTGTTTTTCAGAATTTGGTGCATTTTCTACACAACAAAACATCACAGTATTAGGATGGATTAACAGTGACAAGCCACCACCATGCCTTGCTGCTTCAAATGGTATTCTAGAAGTATTCATCACTGGCTTGCCCTACCTCTTCCAAACTTCATTTAGGAGGGAATTTTTCTTCTCGGTATTTGAGAGAGATTAAATTCTCATACCTTTTAGACTAACATTTTTCTGAAGATGCTCAATGATTAGAGATACCCACAATAAACTAAAAGGCCCGTGCAAGCTTCCCATGTAGCTTTTTCTCCAATAAACCCCTGACACACAGCAACCTTGCTACCCCTGTCAAAATCTCTTCATGAATATTTATATATCGCATTCTGCAGTGTTTTTTGCCACTTCTCTTATACATTCTCTGTGCACTAGAAGAAAGATCACAGAAGTTAAAATAATGTAAATAAGTCGCTTAAGTCCTACTACTTACATTATCCTCCATTAAGGAAAAACTATTGGAGCTTAAATTCTTATGACTGAGAACGGAGTCCAGTTATGAGAGCAGAAAGGAGCTACGACACACATCTGAGTCATGTTTGCACTTTTAGCACTTTGTGTTACAGGATGATGATTCCAGCAATTCTAAATTAAAACTGTTATAATCTCCATCTTATATTGTTCTCTTTATATTGTTCAGCTTAAAAGCTATTAAAAGGCTGCAGACTGAGAACCATTCCCTAACATATTTAAAATAAGCACTTAGTTTATCCAGTTTTAGTTTACTACCAAATTGGTTGATAGTCATCCAATAGTCAATGCTGGGACACTAAAATAATTTTTCCAGAAGAGACTAGCAAGTTTAAATTTCTTTCTAAGCAGAAAACCATCTCAACAACCTCGTTTTTATGAATGTCCCATATAAAAGCATCTCAAAAATTCAGGATGAAAAAACATAGCTTTCCAAAACCATGCTTTATTTTACTTTAAGTAACACTGCAGAGGACATTGTTGTGTCTCTGGCTCAGGATCAAGACTACTTTAAAATAAACGCAGTTCAGCAGCCTTCAGTTCTTTCAAAACAGGCGATATCCTGGTTCTCAACAGAAATTTACTATGACCATTTCCTTTAATCAATCCCAAAACATTGCAGAGGTAAGCGTGACAATTTCACAGAGTTACAAAAAAAAAAGTTACCTACATACAGAGGTTAACAATGACATGAAGACTGCATTGTCAAAAAGCATGCTGAATAGTGCACAAACACAATGAAACATCATTAACACTTCTTTTTACATTTAAAAAACTCATACCTGGGTACACTGCCTGTTAAGCTTCTTTCACTTGACGATGATGATGATGACGATGACGATCCAGGTCTTTGATCTGTTTTCATTCCTGGAGTCTCTGTTGCACTCATCTGAGGTTTTTCACCTTCCTCTTCTGGCTTTTTTTTTTCACTATCACTTTCATCACTGCCTTCTCCTAAGATGTCATCCACCTGCCAAAGAGTGGAGAGTAAGTGTACCCTCTAACAGACTATTCTATAATCAGTCTTTCATAATTATTGGATTGCTCTTAAATAATCATTAAGAATATGCTTCAACTTTCCTTGACCTTCTTTGTGAAAGTTCAGATTAACCCCAAATGTCTTCAATGCAGTTTCTGTAACAGCTCTCGAACTATTCTATTCAAATTGAATATAATTTGTCTATGTTTAACTTAACATAGATATACATACTCACATACATCATAGTCACATTTGAAGGTATTTGCACTCTATTATAACATGAACAGCTGTAAACGAGAAACTGAAAAAGTGCTGTCTTATGAAATTAAAGGGATAGATGTTTTATACTATTGTAGCATAAAATAGCATATAGTTTATACTATACATACTTTATACTATTGTAACATATCGAATCACTTGGGCAAGGCATATAAAAATTTCTAGCTAATAAGTATTCTTGTATTTACAGGTATTCCTTGATAGATATGTAACTTTAAAGAAGTGTATTCCTAAATAATACAGTATGAATGGAACAGAACATGCAGAACCCCATTCTAAACAGATTGTCTGCTTACGCTAATGAATAAAGGCAAATCTATCAAAACGTTTACACATTTCATTAAATAGTTGCTTGCCCTTTGCTTCTGGAAAGTTAGCATGGGATTTGATACTCCTCTAAGAACATGCTAATTTTCTCTGACAGGTCTGGAGCTGCTGAAACCATCATTAAAAGCAAATCAAACTCACAAGCTACCCTGCTGAGCTTCAAAAGGTTATATTCTCTTTGAGTCGGCATTCAACCCTCAGAAAGAGATGAAACACATGAGAAAACATAGGTGAAGATCCCATGGTCTCTCTATTTTTGTGAATGGCAGAGGACATGGAAAGAAGCCATGTGACAGTATTTCTCTACTGTATTTAAGAATTTTTCCTAAAATCAGCTTATCTCAGCCTAAGTTAAAATATGCTTTACAACTGCTCTCTGTTCTCACTAATGCCACATCTGCTTTATCAAGAAGAAAAACTCTGGATATGAACATGGACCAAAAGATTTTACACTGCTTATCCACTGCTTTTACACTGATAATCTGAAACGCTAGAAGAAAGCTATAAGGAAGTCACTTATATCTGGTCCTTCATAAATGCACCTCTAATTTCTTTGTTTACCTTGACATGCATGGAAGGAAAGTCAAAGCTGCCTCTGCTAAACAGATGGATTTGACGGATTTATTATCTTTCTACAAGCCTCTCAGCTATTCCTGTTTGATGGTAGTAGCAAATAATTTTTCTTCCTAATCTTGTGCTACTTTCCACTGAGGATTCTACCAATCTATGTTGTTGCAAAAGAACAATGACATAGAAGGAATAACAATAATAATGAAAAAGAAAAAAAAAAGGTACAAAGTACTTCAAAACATCCTAAAATAATAATTTTGAGGAGACTTGCCAGCACAAGGGAAAGCAAGGACATTTTGTTACAAAGTATACTTGTGAAAAACAATATATTTAAATATGAAATTGTTTCGGAGTTCTACAACTCAAGCTTTAAAACTGGATTTAAAAATCCAGGCTATACTATCCTTGGATGGAATGACTTGTATACAAAATGAAAAGTACCTTGAAAGCTTCTTAGATCTACAATTTAAGCTGTTTTTCCATTGGCCCTTGTCTTGGTCTATTTTTACTGCCTGAACCATTGCTGTCTAATGCCCAGCTCTTTCACTGTGAAAGCTGTAAAGAGACCATAACAAAAAAGGAACCACATACCAGCTTAGTGCATGTAAACACAGATGACAGTTTCAGGTAGAAACTGTAGGAATTGCTGCATCAAATCAAATTACATTAGTCCAAAAATACTTCTCCCATGACCAGAAGTTGTCATACGTGTGGAAAATAAGAATCACAGAACGCAATCCAGAGTCAGGGAGACTGACAAGATGGCTAGAGATAAGCCAACAGTGAGCCTGGTAAAAGTGTGGAAAGTAGACAGGGTAGGGATTTTTCGGTGTGTGCAGAATATGCAGAAAGCGTCAAGTGTTTTAAGTATTACAGTTTGGGATGGGATGGCAGGAACACCATGCCTGTAATCGCTTTGTTAGAAGATACTCGCTGTACCCAACATGGCCAGCAACTGACAGCCAAGCGGTGGCACAGATCTACAGCTCTAACAACTCCCTTCCAGCAAGTCTTTAAAAGTCTTCAAAATTATTCTTTCATTCCAAAAGCAATGCTTTTCCAGAAAGTCGTATGTTTAAAACTACGTTCTTACTACAAAACATGTTAAGGTTTTCAAAGGACAAAGTTCGGTTGATAAACATTCAGTGTTACAGATGTCTCACAAACTGAACTTTTATAGTCTTTTAAAATCTACTTGTGTGAACAGTTTTGACGGACTAGCAGTCTAGTTATTGCCATGTGTTTTTTTCTTTCATTCTGCACAAACATGACGTTATTCTTTTGAAGTCTGGAATGCCATTTAATATTAGAATTACTAAGGTACTTGTACACATACATGTCCCATTTCTGTGGAAGGGCATTTAAAATGCATGTATAAATCACAGAAATACAGCAGATTTTGAAAATCACTGCATGTGAAAACAATTAACGTGGGATGGTCCTTACAAACCACTTTAACTAGAAAGGCACCCAAAATATGGATTCTTGCCTAACTATAGACTAAATTGCAAATCATGCTGAAAAATAAAAAGATTACCATATTCATCTTCCAGAATTCTCAGAAAAAATGGAAAACAAACTGTTTTCATTGAGGCAGTGAGATTTAAGCCCTTCACTTGAACTAATTAATAGGTAAAAAAAGCACATTAAAATTTAAGTAGCAGCTATCTATCTAGACACATCACTAACCTTAAATAAATAAAAAAGCTTAAAGAACAGTGGAATCTTTCAATCTGGTTCAGACCAAGACAGATACTGATGTACCAACTACAACTTCTGCTTATAACATTAGATTTTATATGATTAATACAAATGGACCACATAACACTTCAGAAGAAAATGCCAGCTAATACCAAATCTTACTGATAAGATACAGTGAGAGGATGTTTACTGCTTAAACAGTACCATAGCAGCTATCTTTAAAATACTTAAAGACTTTTATAACACAGCAAGAATGATTAACATTGAAAAAGAAAAATGATTCATCCCTTGAAGACGACAAATTGTTCCATTTAACAAGAGAATGAAAAGTCTGACAATTCCTTTAAACACCCTATTATAAAAGCCAGAAAAAGTCCTCAGCTGACAAAGCTATTTTATTTCTCATTTAGGAGGAACACAGCATACACTCATGCAGACAAAGTATACAGACCAAAGAGCAATGAGATTTTCAGTCTCCTATTCTCCAATCATGAGCTGTAAAGTACCTAAAGCTTTGTTAAAAAGAAAGCCAAAACCTTCTGTAGTATTAACAAACCAGGTCAGCTGGAAAATGTTCTCACTCTAGAAGTTGAGTTTACACATTCAAAATTAATCAAGACTCTGAGAAAACACCAAAAAAGAAACTGTCAGCAGCAGCCCCAATTTGTTAGAAACACAATTTAAAGGCAATGTTTTGGGACAGCATTATGGATGTGACAGAGACCTACCATGATGCTTTACATTTTTGGAAGAAGCAATTATATATGCAGTAATGTAAACTACGTATTAAAAAAAAAAAAAGAGCTATGAATAAACTTTAATTCTTGTTTTTAAAGTAGCAAGTATTTAAAAATTCAAGTTTTAACAGAACCGAGAAACTACCTCAGACAGCAGCAGGACAACACCTGTAACTACATAAATGATCTCTCCTAAAAGCAGTAGAATGCTCTGAATCAATTATTCACCGGAATTACAGAAAATTCTACAAAAAGAATAGGTTTGATGGACAGCTGTTCATTTTTTTCTTCAGTTTTGCATGGAAGACACACATTCCACCCCCCGCCCCCCAGTCTTTCCTAAAAGACCAATTATACTTTTGCTCCAATTGATTGTACAAGTTCTGGGAAAACCAAGTATTTACAAAGAGTTCTTTAGGTTTGTTTCCACTGCCACAAAAATGACTGTTCATTGTTAGCACTGGAAACAATTGAACTGGTATTGACAGTAAGCACAGATTAAAAATCAACTGCATTTTCAGCATAAAGCCGGTGTCTCCTAAGCACATATTTGAGATTGTGTTAAATACATTGCATCTTAGGAAGAACTTGCAGATACCAACATAATCTGCCATCTGAATGTGCCAAAAGGTTTCAACATGTACCTTATAACCCCCCCATGGCATACTTTTCAAAAAAATAACTCTGAAATGAAAATAAGATGGCTAAGTAGAGGAGTAATTGCAGGTTATCTCCATGTAAAACATGGTATTCCCTCAACCTACTCTTTACAAATACTTTAAAATGCTGCCATGTCTGGTGCCAGCGACCATGATGCCCTCTTAGTAGTTATTAAACATAAAAAGCTATCAGACCAACAGCTCTATCCAATTAGTGAGTAAACTGATGCTCTGCAAAGAAATACCGGACTAAAAAAGGCAAATAGATGTTTCACACGTCAATTCAAATTCCACTAGCTTTATCTGCACTGCATTTCTTTTAGTATTCTTTCAATCAGCTGAGTAAGTCTGACTCTCAGTGTTTCTGGTCAGGATGATATACCTGCATTGTAAACACGATCAATACTGACTTCTTTTAATGTGTATCTCAAACTGTATGTGTACAATTACTTGAAATGTAACAGGCTAGTAGTCTTGAAAAAATTAATCATGAAATGCATACCACACCTTTTTAAATATACTTAAACACATTGCTGACATCCTGAAATCCCAGTGTGCTCAAAACTGTTCCTAAGAACCAAAACAGTTCGGTGTTTGGGGCTGTTTTTGCTTGACATTTTCTCTTTTTACTAAAACATATTTTGGGACTGACCTCCTACATGTTTGCATGACGTATATGAAGATTTATTATTTGTTATTAAAAAAGTAAAAAGCTAGTGTTTTGGTCTTACAGGTTACTTCTAAACTGCAGGACACAAACTGCTCAAGGTTGTAAATATACCGCAAAAAATTAAATGTATTTTAAAAATTATCAAGTAAATGTGCAGAGAACATAATCTCTGCCCATAAACAGGCAGAGAAGATGAAAGACAGTGCTTTTTAATTCTATCCTCAATTACTTCTAAAGTATCTTAAGCCACATCTACATTAGAAAGCTGTCCCTGAAACATGGGCACCTTCCAAATGCTGCTAACATCCAAATTCCTTTGCAGTGCCTTAGCAATACTGCCAAAAGATGCTCTTCCATGTAAATTTATTGTTTCTCCAGCAGAACCGGTGGGCGTGCTGTTTGTGGAATATTAACAGTTTCCCTAGAGGACAGAAAGCTTGCTTTTATAAGCTCCCATAATTCTGTATTTGATCCTATCATCTTTACCGCTGTCTCCAATTCCAACATTCCTTTCTGCTTTGTCCCAAACTATTGCTTTTTAGTAGATCAGGGGAGTTTTTACATATATTTTACATGAAATGTTAGAGAAATCAGCAGACTATTTCAGGAACTTTAACACAGCAGTAAAACGAGAAGTCAAAGAAAGAGTAGATGGGAAAAGTGACGTTAGAAATTGCAAATTAAAAAGCACTTCTGAGCCTGTGAAATTAACGGTGAACAATGGTATTAAATTGCAAATCAAATCAGAGACAGTGGTGGCTCCATCTTCCTGGAGTTGTGCACTGAACTTCCTAACCTTCCAGCACAGAGGTATGAAAACAAAACTGTTCTGGCAGTGGCAAAATAAATGGAAATAATATCACATTATTAAGTAGTTAGCAGGAATTAATACAGTACTGCTAACTCTAAAAGAAGGTGCAGTCATCTTCCCATAACCCAGGTTACAAGAGGTCACCCCATAGTGCTCTACCACCGTGCTGCAGCCCTGGAAGACGCGACACCAGCCGAAAGGCACGTGTGATTTGGCAGCAACGCTTCTGAACCTGCAAACAAGCCGCACGCTGTCCCACGGCAGCGCGGGTCACTGAGAATATTTCACTGGCTAAGTATCACAGTCAAAGAAGGTAAGAATGAGAACTCTCTTTAAAAGAAGCAATGTTCTTCAACAGGTTCAAGCAAGGCTGCCTAGCTGCCGACCCTGACACAGCATACAATGACCCGACACGTTATTGTTATAGCACTTTCACGAGTGCTTCTCCTCTCTTTCCTCAGGCTCCTCAAATCATACACCAGGCATTTGGTAAAGCAAGGAAAGGTTTATCAAGAGCAGGGCAGGAGAAATGAAATTCATGCAGCTGACCTGGAAAGTTTAACCCCTTGGCACACACAAAAAAGCACGCTTGCCAAGAAGAAGAGTGAGAGGCCGTGACGGGACTGATAAAGCACCTTCCTGAGCACGCGGCAGAAAGTCAAGCACAGGGTCATTTAACTTTTGCAGGCAGTCATCTTTAATTTCAAATCCTGCTTGGTTCTATGCTAACCAGCATAGTACAGACTTTACCCCCATGCAAAACTTAAGCAAGATCAGGTGTTAGTTAAGCAACTTTGTATGTCAGATTAAAGTTTCTAGGATGGCTGCCTATTTCAATGTTGTCTTCCACCAAATACAGTTTTTTAGGTATCTTTTAAAAGGCACCTGATTTGTGTTACATTGTATCCCTGACAAAAGGGACTGAGTTCAGGAATATACCTATAAAATCTTTTTCATTTCTAGTGAAGCCAAAGAGCAAAAAAGAAGCAGTATCAACACCTTAGTGTAAAGAAAACGTAGTTGTACCTAAATACAGAGTTCCACTGAAATTCCAAAAGCAAACAAACTTTTTATAGGAAGAGAAAAAAAATACCTGAAGTCAAGTGAATTTATCTTAATGACTACAACCAACCAGTTATTCACACTGTGAATAACAAAAAACCAAAGTAGAATCTGTTTTTAATGGTTTACAAATGGTTTTATCACAAGCTTTCAGAACACCCAATTAGTTTCAAAATAAGGGAACTTACTTTTTCTTCATAACTTTTACCATCTACTGTATTTAATTATTCTTGTTCTTTGATTCATAAACACACTTTTTTGTTTGTTTCTCTTTACCTTTCAGCAAAGACTCACCCCAAAAAACCCACAAACCCAAAACAACCCCCCCAACCAGTAGTTTCTTCATTAGCAAGTAAAGAATCATTAAAACATTTTACTGTGTTTTTGTAATACAACAGTATTAATGAAATAATCAAAGACACTACTGCTTTGTTCCTCAGCAGCAGAAGTCCCCGAGTAAGAGATCTTCGTTCTCAGAATTTATTATTTAAAATACACCTTGCTTTTCTAAATATCTTATGGTATATTTTTGAGTGGGAGGTGATTGCCTTTTTCCTCTGTGAAGGGGCATTATCCACGGATAGCTTTTTTTAGTTCAGGCAGTGAACAGATTTCTGAGTTATATTAGAAGTCGGGCCTTTGGAATGAGAGCAAAGCCAAACCTGTAACGCGTGCTTCCTGGCACTTGCGGTCTGGAATTCTGCTCATCTACTGTTATTGAATAGCACATAGAAATATTAGCAGCCTATGGTAAAGACCTACAAGTTTTAGGATGAAAAGCAATTACGCGAGAAGAAAAACCTTTAAGCCTTCGCTCTATGCTGAGCACAGCTGCTATGCTCGGATTTGAAAAACAGCAATTTAAAAACACCTCGTGGTGTTTAAAAACACCTCCAGTCCCTGGAGGCTGCACTGGGACCCTGCCGGGGAACGAACAGCGGCCAACGCCAGTCCCAGTACCTGTAGTACACAGCGCTGCTGCACAGCACTGGCTAGAAAGCCAGCACGCACTTTAATTGCGGCCTTGGACAACAGTGCGTGCTCCTAAAAGGCAGATACTGCGGGGAAGAAAACCAAACAGGTTGCCTATATTAATTTGACCACTTAACTTTTGCAACTGAAAAGGTAAGGTAACTGTGACTGCAGCCGTACAATTCACTACGTTTGGGTTTTACTACTGCAGTTAATACTTAGACTAGGAATGAAATAAAGTGTCACTTAGAGATTACATACCGATATCGTTATTAAAACGCAACACCAATAACAATCCTGTATCCTTGCTTATGATCGAGTGAGACCGTTAATCCTTCAAAGAATGCCATTTAGAGGTTCTTAATATCTTTGATTTTCCCATCTAAAAAGCAATGCCTAGATTTGAGTAGAAACTTCATAAACATTCTTGAGATCTTTAGGACAAATACTTGAAAGAGCTAAAAGAAACATGAGGTCAAGTCTTCCCTTGGTAATTAGGGTGCCTCGAGTGCTGACTTACAGATTCTAGGCAGTCCCTCTAAAACATTAACACTATTATTACTATAAGGAAAATTGCTTTCTTCAATTAAATTAGTAACACTTCGTGATGTTGGAAAGAGGAAAAAAAGCCCGTTCCTAACTACCAATTTCTGAAATATAAAATAAATTCACATGGACTAAAAGTTACTAATTGTAAAATTCACGATGATTTTTTAATTCAGTCTCTAAAGAAAAAATGTCTCAACAGAGATAATGGGATGATTTCTCCAAAGAATTCCTGAGTCACTGACATCGCTGCAGCCTGGAAGCTATGATTTTATCCAATTATAAAGCCATCCATACCTCTAATCTTCCTTTCCTTTATTCTGTTTTCAAAAGAAACCCTCTGCCAAAAGTTCGTTAAATAGTAATAGGCCTGGAAATCTACACTGTAATTTTTATTTTTTTTAAATGGTGAAGTCTGAGAATAAAATCAAAATTACCACACCACCTATGGCCAGAATACAGCTGTTCACCTATCCAGCACGATAGACTTGATTGGAACCACTAAAAAACAAGAACAGCACTTCAACTCTGCATAACACTGCCCAGCATCAAGCAGAACACGAATGAGTACACCTTCAAACAAATAGGGGGTACGTTTAAATTTGACTGCAGGGTTTCCTGGTCTTGCAAGATGAGCAGAAACAAGAAGGAAGGAGGACTGCCACCTTCAGCATCCTGCTGCTACATTGGTCTATGTGCAACAAAACTATCTCATTGCTCGATAAACAACATCTCAGTGACAGTAACAGCTTAATTATCTCCGACTACCTTTTTAGCTGGGTTGTTCAGCTACACTAGTTCCCTGTCCCACTTCATTTTACGTCTACACAAACACCCATGCTGTAACAGTACATGACAGCAGCAACAAACCACAGGGAATAGACTTTGGATAAGCATCTCTCTTAAATGTGTAGCCACAACCTGAATAGTGGAAGTCTGCAACAGGAAACAGACCGAGGACTTGGAAAAGTAATGTTAAAAGTATTAACATATGCTCTTTCTTGGCCAATATAGCATTTCATAAACTGGTGAAGCAAACCATCCACTACTATTGCTGCTTACTGGCACTATGAGCAGATTCTCTTATGGATAGTAAAACTTGTGTCACTGGGCAATCTTTCAAGTTTTTCCACACCTGTAATCTTAAAAAACAAAACCAAAATATCTGCAATGGAACAAAATGGAACTCAAGCTGCATGCTCAAGTTTAAGTGCCACGCTTCACTAGGTGTCCTGATCTCACCTTAGACAAACCTTCATCTTAAAGGAACAAGCTAGTGAGTGAATCCACAGGTAATAGTCTGTTGTAGTTAAATTCCGTAACGCTCTTTTTGTAGAGATAAGCACTATCTAAATATCCAGACTGGAAAACCTAGAGAGTCTGTTGATGCTACACAAATGGAATACTAATGTACACAAACTCATAGAGGGAAGGGAAAGGCACAAGGAGAAAATTCTTATACAAACAGACCTTCAATGATCTTTAATCCATAGAAATTATCTTTCAGGTGTATAAAATGAACAACGACTAACATCAATGTGATTTTGTCCCAGCCAACAAAAAGGCCTGGTAAAGACTAGAAGTATCCATACCTGTTAAACAAAAAAAGGTAACACAGGCGGACACTTCAGGGATTTCAGCCTGCTGCAAACATGTATCAGGATAGCTCCCACCTTGTAAACCTTTATAGCAATGGGTTAAAAAGTTGTAACAGTTTATGGAAGTACTGCTCACCCTTGTTTTAAAACAAGACAGTATCATGATACTGTTTGTTCTCAAAGCCATCCTCTCTACTTTAAAAAAAAGTATATTTTGCTGATGTGCAGCAAGAAGCAGCTCTGTTTTACAGTTTTGCTAGTCTCTCCTAAGAGCTGTCAGTCTGGCCAGTAACTGAAGCACAGTTTTGCCAGAAGCCATCATAACTTTCTTCTTATTCCTAGAGATTTAGCAAGAGACATGCACAAACAGTTCAGTGATCAAGATTTTTTTTTTTTTGAACATAAACTAATCTAATTTGCTAATGAAAGAACACTTGCAAAAGGTGTTTTAAATACTATCACAAAATACCACTGACATAATAAGTTAGAAATCTTAACATACTATTAAAAATGACACATGGCAATTTCAGAGGGCACAGTGCCTAGGCTCTGAGTGATCTTTTCTGACACATTTCACTGCCAAGGGGAGACATCTGTAGCAAGACACTAATGAAGTGCTGAGGGCAGCACAGTATCAGTACATTAGTATCAAGGAATTGTATAATTTCTGAGCTCCTAATCTGGTTTTATATTATTTATGTTATAAAAAAAGAATAGATATTTGGGTACAAATCACTTAGCATAAAAAAAAATATTTAGTCTACTCGTATTGCTTCCAATCAGAGCAAGTTTTCTTTGGACATAAGCTTCATTTTACAACAATTCTTTTGATCATCAAAATATATTCAAGTGCCCTCTTGACAGCATCTGCTCTTGTGAAGTTCCACTTAAAAACAAAAAAAAAGAAAAAATCCATAGATGCTGAACACATCTATTATGCTGTTTACCTTCACGAGCATTTTATAGAGGATAGTATATTGATTGCCCAAACCTAAAAAGCAATGTTATTCCTAGATAACAAAGACTAGGATAAAGTGCTAAAACTCACTGCCACTCTGACCCCATTGATATCATTTTTCTTGACACGCAGAGGCAGCTTTGAACAGGTGTGGGCAGGTTTCCTCCATCAATCCAGCTTGTTGTCTGTTCAATTGGTTTTAAAAAGAGGATGGGACAGCTCTCTCCACATACTCACTATTTTATCTGGCAACATCTGCTGAACTGGTAGAAGAGGTTTAAAATAATCCTTTTTTTTTTTTAAAATATGAAAAGCGATACAGGTTTTTTGCAGCCTGCATTTCTAAACAGAAAATCTCAGCTTTTATGAAAAAAGCACCAGGATATTAATCTACATATTTTCTTTCAAGTCATCCCCAAAGGCTTTAGCTAATGCTGTAGCCAACCTGCAAGTACACTTAGCATATTATCCTTGAAAACTTCTGAGAAACATTTAGGGCTTAACCCATTTGGTAATTCCATTAACATAAGAAATTCAAGAGTGGGAGGGAGCTTGATTTGAACTAATTTCCAATCACTTCAACCTCAATTACAGATTATTTAGATTACATTTAAGGCTCTAATGTGCTTCAGCTGAGACAAACACCAAACTTCCGAAATGCTGCAACCAAACATGCAGTCTGTTATTTAACAGTGTCATGATCAGAAAACATTGCCTTTGTAGAATGACAGTCACAACTATGGACTTTACTCCAATAGATATGAGAGCCCAAATAATCCTCACCCTAAAAAGAAGATATATACAAGTATAAACAAAGAGTTTCTGGTATACATAATATGCACACAAAAACCCCCATCTTTTTTGCATCTCAACTGTTTCAAAGCTTTCTCACAATGAATGCTTGTTACCAGATGTTTTAACAACTCTATTAGCACAGTGCTAGGTTCTACCATCCCAAGGTCAACTGAAAGCATATCTTTCACTTAGACTGAATAAATATTCATTGCTACATACATATTTCGGAGAAAAATAAGGTTTTTTCCATTTCAAAGGCTGAACTCCTGAACTTCTTGTTCAGCAGCATACAAAGCTGTTCAGAAGTCATAGTCTACTAAGTGAAATTGAAAATATTAAGGTGAGAACAAAAGACAGGCAAAAAACTGCTTTCATTTATCTGCAAGTGCAGGCTTTCTGCAGGTATCACAGCTGCAAAGGAACTTAAACTACCACTGTGTAGAGCAATTGGGATACAGTAGGGCTTACTAGCTCAAAAGCACCACTCTATAAACACAGATATGCTGTGTTCAGTATAGATTTATCCACACTTACTATGAACAAGCTAGTAAACCCACCCTGATCCAAGCTAGCTGTAAGCAGAGCCAGCTTGGATCTGCCACAACTTACTAATTTTAACCTAAGTTTAGCATTAGCATTGCCAGACAAAGCTTCATGGCTTCATGAAGCATTGCTTGGTTGTCAATGAACTTCCCTCTTCAGTAAGCCTGATTAGTTTGGTCTCATTATCACAAGAGCCAAGAGACATTTATCAATGTGCTCAAGCTGACAAAGCCACCTCAAATAATGAGCATTGGAGAAAACTATTTCTGTATTGGCTTTACTAGAAATTTAAAGATGGCAGTGAAGACAGGCCAGTTTAGAAACTATTTCTGCTGAACTGGGCAATGGGACTGCAAACAGACTCCGTACAATCAAGCACGCAGCTTTCAAGTGAGGTAGTGAAGGAATGAGCACTGTCTGTGTGGAATAAGTTAAGGAAAAAAAAAAAAAGAAAGAAAGAAAAAAGAAAAAAACCCCAATCCCAAACACAGTGAAAGATAAGCCGGGCAGCTGAAGAGTGGTCAGTTTCTACAACAAGCTCAATATTAAGGTGATGAATACTATGCAGGTTCTGATATGATCTCTGTGTCGTGGTATGCCAGCTATATCCAGTCCTCAATACCTCTGTGATGAAGCAAGTTTGATGTTGGAGCACTAAAATATCTGAGATAGGCAGCTGTCTGTGTTCATCTCAGAGAAAGCAGTATCATCATATTTGCTGCGAGGAGCGACAGAGACACTAATGTCTACAGCTGTGACCCTGGCAAAGAGAAAGTGCAAGCTCATATACAAAAACCGTAACAATATAGAGTAACAATGACATTCTCTCAAAATCTAAAATTAATACCCCTGCTGTAGACTCGAAAAAGTTACAGCAGCATGGCCATTTGGGTAATTATGCATTTTGTGACTGCATTGCAGCAGGGAATTTTTTACATCAGTAGGGGGCTCTAGTTCTGTAGCTTTTCATAATCTCTGTTGAAGTTGTACATGGAATGGAAATACTTCTTAGTGATGCTGACACAGGAGCTAGAACACTTGCAGCTGCAGGACTACCACAGATAGGCAGAGCTGAGTGGCTATATTCAGTGCTCCCTGAAGCTGGTGCCTGACAACAATGAAGACTACCAAAGCAAAAGGAAAGATATTTTATCTCAAAGTTGTCTTGAAAGCCAGCAATTACAATTATGCATAATTTAAATTTAAAAATAAGTCACCTTATGATAACTGATCAAGAGCAGCTGATTAAAGAGTAATGGTACAAACTGTCATTCAATGCTGCATTTAGAAATAACCTGGCCTTTATGTCACCAAAATGGACTTGCATTTTTATAACCCCAGAATTCCAAACACAAATTAAATCTGCTAGCAGACTAGCATTATGCAAGTGTTTGTAAAGATTCTCCATAGCGCTTAACATATATTATGCTATATTGCATAGCTGTATTTATTCTTATGTTGAAATACAAGTATCAGGGCATCTCAATAAAACAAAAAAAAATAGTTATGAAGAAACAGTTCAGACTTAGACCAGGACTCAAGCAGAGACTTTTAAATACCAATCACAGAGAATATCAGCTCGAATTTAAATGTAAAAAACATGTTAGACTTGTGATGAGGCTCAGTCAGGCCCTATGTGCAGCTGCTCAGAATTATGTTAGGGATCAGCTTGCAAATTGTTTAACATGGCTCAGACAACTCATTTTTAACTGTGGCCAATTAGTGTTGACAGCCTAGCTGCATTTGATTTCTCATATGGAGGTAGACATATATGTTAAAATGAGGTTATTGAACTCTATTTAAAGAACTTTTGCTGCATTTTCAGTGAGCAAGCAAGCAGTCGAAAAGGGCTTACAGCTTCTCTTCACTAAGGCCAAGCAGAGAAGGCTGCAGATACCTAATGCACTACCAGTGCTGGTAGAAAAACCAAACAGAATGTATGGAAAAGCCTTCTTCCCTATAGAATAGCCAACCTTCACTTTTTTAAATTCTAGAGGTGGAAGCTTTATAGACCTACTCTCCATTTCATATGGAATAACATTAGAATAATACATTTGCTATATAACCAGGCATACTTTAAAAGCCAAAGAAGTTGTTCATCATCTGCGGAAACAAGTACACAGAGCTTAGATTTAATCTTATTTGCATAATAATTTTTACTCTATGCTTAGCAGAATGATAGAAACACATAAAAAGAAGCTACTTGTCCAAAAACTCAAGATTACTTGCAATGAAACAATTTTGAGAACCTCTTTGGAAGAATGGCAGAGGATCTGGATCAACTGTCAATTGCATCAGAAAAGGATGAAGAATATGTGAGATGGCAGAAGCACCTTTGTTGGCAAGTAAATAAAATCAATCTTTGATGGATTGTCAATAGAATAAACAGGGAAATCCAGACAAAATGCAGGCAGTCAATTTTATTACTATAAATTTTATCAGATTCCTCAAAAAGAGGTCAGCTCTGAAGTAAGCACGGCTGCTTCTTTCGTTTATGTCCTTTTGGCGCAGCCCATTAATAATCTATTGTAGCACAACCATTTGTACTTATCTCATGATAAATTACCTGTTAAAATATCTGGGCATAATAAAAGTTAATCAGTCTCAATCATACGTTTTCTTTTTTTTTTCCTCCTAACAATAGCCTGACCAGCCAAGAATTTGACTGATTGTGTTCATTTGGCACAAAATTCTATATAATAATATCACCTTTTAATTAACAACTTGTCATGAGTGCCATCAAACTAATCCTTACATATATTGGTAGTTTCCTTTTTTATCTACAAAATGCAGATTTTTATGCAGTGTGCCATCTGAATGTCAAAAGGTCCCAATATGTTTCCCATATTCCCTCATAGCATATAAATTCTTAAAAATAAATCTAAAATTAAAATAAGATGTCCAAGTACACCAGAAACTGTGCTTAAATAATGTTTTCTAAGCAACCAGTGTAGAAAAATAGAAGCGGTCTAAAACTGATTGCCTACTTAAGATATCAAATTAGATAAAAATCCTTTTTCTATTTTGGTAATCAGTTGTCTCCTTGTAAAACGTGTTATTACATAAAAAACTCTTTCCAAACACTTAAAAAAGCTGCTAGGGCAAGCTTGGACCATGATGCCCTCTTAATAAACAAAAACTAGCAGATAACCAGCTGTATGTAACTAGTGCATAGATAAATGGTCTGCCGATAAATATCAATGATGATAAACCATTCCAATCTCACTAGCCTTATCTTCACTGCATTTTCTTTGCATTAGCTGAATTCAGAGTGTCAGAGTTCAGTCAGAGCGTCAATGTTTCTGGTCAGGATAATTTACCTACAACTTAAATGTGACCAATATTGATTTTTTTTTTTTTTTAAATATGTTTATATCTTCTGTAATTAAAACCAAATAGAGATGCATTGATACTTTTTAGACTTGTTTCCATTTTTCAGTGGGAAATGAATTCTTCAAAGGAAAACAAAGAAAGGCAGAAGCAAATGACTGATATCCAGTTTCCTTTAAGTGCTTGTCTTTGCTCTCTCCATCCCACTGTACTGATACTGTAATTCTACACTGCTGATTCTCATCACCAAACTATTGAAAATAGTACTGGACAACTTTACGCAGTTTTCTCTACTAATCAGATGAGATACAGGCAAAATAATTGCTTTAACATTATAGTATTTTAATGTTCAATTACTTCTGTGTTATTAACCATATTAGAGACGGATGAACGTCAAAATCTTAAACAGGGGAAAGCAGTAAAAAGTTTCCTTGTTTTACAACAGCTTTAAGCTACGTTCACTACAAAACAAAGTACCATTTCTTGGTGCATCAGCCAGCCACCACACCACAGCAAGTGCCCCCCGAAGATAAACCCGCACCCGCATTCCCAGCACCACAGGCTCACCGCTTCTCTCCGGAAAACTAATCTCTGAGTGGAAGAAACCAAGCGACACGTTCAGCCTCGCTGGCTTACGCCATTCCGTAACAAGCGCCCCACGCCGAAAATAAAAAGCCGACGGGGCCGGCGAATTGGGAGTTTTTTGCAGCTTCCACGCCGCCCGCTCGTCCGTGTGGGAGAAGCTGCTGGAGCACAGGGGCCAGCGGGGACCGGCGCGTGAGGGAAGGTGATAAGAGGGACGTAGATAAGGAACGAGGGACAGCGCCGGGAAGCGCCGAGGCCCGCAACGGACCCGGGGCGGCCAGTCCCAGCGTCCTCAGGTCTGCTTACGCCACAAGGCGTTCCGGCAAATTGTCTTCGTGCAGACTCTTACCGCCTCACGAGTAGCGCATTTCCCTTTGATACTTCTCCAAATGTACACTTTCACCAATAGCTACCTCGAAAATTATCTTTTTTTGACGTTCAGTTCGAGTGGAAGCGGTCTAACAACCGTGAAACAGACCTCGTAACTTCCAAGGGCCAAGGTGCCTGGGTGACGATCACTGGCGACAGCAAGTGTACACACAGGCTCATTCTTTTAACTTCAGAAAAGGCTACAATTTATAAGAAGAGGCCGCTAACCAAATCTAGTACCTGTACAATTTATGACATGCTACATATTAAGGTGACGCACAAGAAATTTTGTATGAGAAATGTAGTTGTGGAAATTCAAAGAACTGTTAATGTGCAATGCAGTGTTCAAGTGAGCCCCAGGCAGCTATTGTTTTGCACTACAGACCGCATCCTCCACATTAAATTAGTATTTTTAAACTAACCAAGAGGCTAACCACTTACTGAGACAATAGCTTTCACTGAATTGAAGGAGAAAAACACCACCTCTTAATTCACTGCACGGTATAGCCACTAACTTAAAATACAAAACAGAAATTAAGGGATAAATCTGCATGATGAAAGCAAAATGCAGTGACAAAATGGCCTTATGTACAAGCAGAATGTTGTAATTTCAGTCTTTATATATGGCGCACAAATTCCAAATTAGTTAAAAGGAAAAGAATGTGCAGAATATATACCACATCAACAGAACCATTTTGATGCAAAAGTAGTTCATTAGGCAATTCCCACTCAAGAAAAATCTGTACACTTAAACGCACTGATGCACAGAACATGCTTTGCAATCTGGTCACTTTGCAGCTGCTAAGTACATATCCAGCCAGATGATAGGAATCTTTGCAGCTCCGCTAACTGAAGTGAGAGCTAGGAAAGCTGGATGGAGGTCTGACTGGTATCAGATTCACTCCCACTCTTCCCCTCTCCCAAGTCCCAAACTGACAAGAATTTAAACCAGCAAAATATTTTACCTTAGATGGCAGAGATGATGACACTTGACAAGATACAGATGCTACTCTAAAACACCCTGACAAAAACACGGTAATAAACACAAAAGCATAAGGATCTTACAACAAGCAGACTACGTGTGCACAGCCGCTCCAGGACATTAGTAATCCCAGGCCATCTTGGATGAGAAGGCACTGCAAAACGTAATTAGAAATTTTTCTGCCTTACTGAGCTTACTTAAACCTTACTGAAATCTTACTGCCTTCCTGGAAGCTCCTTTTTGAGCTTCCCATCAGTGAAGCCCATATTGGGTATCTGCCCAAGACTGGTCCTGCAAGTGTTGACAGTGACGGATACGAGTACCTATGGCCGTCTGTCTTCTGCCGTCACGGCCAGTCTACCATGGACGTGGCAGCAGCCTCTCTGTAAGCAAGAGAGAACAGGATCTTGAGCTCAGCACAGGCTCATAATTTACAAAAAGGAGACAAGAGCGTAATTTCTTTTTCGTTTGTCACTGGCATTTTATAAGGGAGCAGCTTGGAATCTTTCTATGCGTTTCTACAGTTTACACAGACTGGTGAATTAGAAAGCACCTGAAAAATAAAAAAAAGGAGCTGTACTGCCAGCCACAGCTCTTAAAGGAACAGACAAGAGAATAATTTACAGCCAAAAGGAAGAGAGGAATGAAAAGTCTCGATCTTGCTGACTTCTCATGGACGAGTGATTTATCATACACAAGAATGTCAACCTAATTATGAAAGGGAGACTGATTACAAAAGGGAAAATCTTTAAGATTATACGAAGCTGATTCAAGTAAACATTTTTAAAAGAAGTTAGCACAATGCACAGGGCTAAAAATCACCTTGTGGGTCTGCAACAGATATCCACAAAGAAAGAATAAATTTTACAGAAGAGCAAAGTTGGGGTCCATCAGGAAGCAATTAGTATGTAAAAACAAACACAGCTTATTTATAGCACACAGGACACGACAGCGTTAAGATTAGATCAACTTGACTAGGTAACTGTACATGGCACTAGCCTAGTTGCGTAAGGTTCTCTCCAAACATCATTTAGGAGTACAAATTCCGAAGAAAACCATCCTTAATAAAAAGGAATTAACAATAGCTTAAATGAAATAAAACTAATTTCTAAACCAGCAAGATTAACAGAATTTATTAAATATCTATCATAGGACATTTTAGCTGGCCTTCTTTAAACATATAAGTAATTGTATCAGTGCAGAAAGGAATCAAGATGCTAGAAGTTCACAGGAGCAGTTCTCAATGAATTCTGAAGAAATGTCCTCACAAGATGATCCACAAGTAACCTCTGGGAGGGAGAACTGCACGTCACCCTGTACTGAGATAATCAATTATGAATGGAAAGACATGTGTATGTCTTCACATGATTTGTATGCCATTACCTTCCTTTGCGCAACTTGCTTTAGCTAATAAATCTTACTTCTGGAAACGAATAGAGTCATCTGAAGCCTGGATTCCACTTTCTGGTTTTTGTCAGTAAACTACAGCAGATCTGCACAACGTTGTAGTGACTGGCAGGTCAGCAGCTTCCACCTAGCCCAGGGGAAGGACGATGATGCCCCACAATCGCACCAAAAGCACGCAACGAACAGTCCTGTACCTCTATGGCAAGCGAGTGAGCAAGGGGACCGCTGCTGTCACGGGGGACGGGAATTGCTGCAGACAGCCCAGCTTGCTCTCCCTACAGGACAGGCTTCTGCAACAGTTACTTTCCAACGCAGTCAATGAAAAGAAAAGTAAATACCTTCCCTGTAAACGAGACTGTTGGTTTTGAGAAAACAAAAGTCATCCTGGAACAGGTATTATGGACAAGAGAGATTTCTAGTTAGTTATTACTGACTGTGTTTAATTGTTTGGAAACCTCCTCTTTAAAGATGGTTTTCAATCCTTGCCCTTTCGTGAAACCAGCAACATACCATGAAGATTACAGCATACTAGATACAATCCAATATAAACGGCATTTTTATGGAGGAAGCTTGTGCAGGTTATATATCAGATAACCAGTTATTTAGAAATAAAAATTTATCCAGGCCTTTAAAAATGACTACAAACAAGCTAATTAAACTGGCAGCATTCAATTCTGCTTCTCTTTACCATGCCATAGCAGAGAAACAGCAGCAGCCAGTTGCAAAGCCTCTGTGTCTGGCTAGCACAGAAAAGAAAGGAGGAAAACGTTCTCTCAACTGTGAGGCAGCAGCATTAGCAGGCTTTGTATTTCTCAAGTAGGGATCCATTCCTTATGTACTTACTCTGATTTGGCAATTGCCCTTTGAACAGCAGTCCTATTACATTGAACACTCTTGCTCTTGCACTTTCCTAAGGTTCAAACAGTCCCTCATGTCAGAGGGAAAAGAAGCTACCATTGGATCTGGTCTCCCAGATCTTTGGCACTGAAAAAGATACAAAAGGCTAAATGACCTTAAACTACAACCCAATAGCTGGGATGTTATTCAGTTCCTTTGACTTATTTGGTATCCATAGCACAACTACAGCTAAAATAATAAGATAAGGTAAAAATCCATGCAAGATCAAATTTTAGTAGAGATGCCTATCCATGGCAGTTCTTCCCCACGGAATATTGGAACAGATACTGGTTTTTTTACTAGGAAAAGCAACAAACAGATGTTTAAATAGGTTAAGGATGGAAAGGGATTTAATTTGGGAATAAAGCATAATTAAATTCTCTTTATCAGCTTCCATCTCGATTCTTCTAACAAAACTCTCCCACATATAAACTACATGCAAATTCTGTATTGCTTGGGGCTGTGTGGCCTTTTCAGAGATTTTTGCAAAGAAAAAGCTAGATTTCCTTTCAATGTTAAGTGCAAAGGAGTTATTTATTGCTTGTTATGTCCACAGAAACAGTGTATACATAAACACTTGAATTTCCTATTTCACTGAAAAAATCCCAGTGCCTAAAGCTAAAAGACTCCTTTTGAATAGTAAAAGTCCTTATCTGAATTTGCCAGGGAATTCAGCAGAAATACCGAGGATGCAGTTTTAAAGCTAGAGGGCTGCAGTTCTGCCTTCACCGCTCACTCCCAGCTCTTTGCATCTTCTGCCTGCTCCTGGCACTAGCACTCATGCAGCAGCAACGGCGAGTTATTTCAGGAAGCTGGTGATGATGAAGATTAACCTGGAAAGTGATCTTTTCTGACCAAACCAGCTCCCTGAATTTGCTTGCTGTACGGTCCCATGATTATCAAGAGCAGCTTAGGGGCCCGAACTCAGCAGTTGAGACTTGGGTCAGCTTATACTGCAGCAAAGTCCCATTGTAACTTGCTTTCACTCCTCTCGGACCAGGTACTCCTAACCAAAACAGTCTTAGCACTAGCCCTTGTAGTGCTAGTAGTAGTTGTGTGGTAGTTGTGGAGCAAGACATCACCGTTGTGACTGAAACAGACTCCATCACTCCACCAAGGTGGTCTGCAATCAGCTGTAGATCTTGCAGCTGGCATAGCCACGAGAATGGATGCAAATGAAGCAAAAGCATTTTTGTGGCAAAAAGCAGAAATTTCACATCTCTTAGTGACATGACTGCAGAAAGGTTATTACCCTTTAACATGTTTTAATAAAGAATGAGATACAGGCAAACACCCTTCTGTGGAAGTTAAACTAGTCACAGTGTCACCAGAGTGAACTGAGCACCAACTAGCAATGCTTATCAAGCTTATTTTCACTTAATTTGATAACGTTCCTGACAGCAGAATCTCCTCTGTATGCTCCACTAAACTTTTATATTTTATGGGCTACGTTACCACACGTCCTCCCTCTGTTTCATAAGCGTACTCCCACACAACACCATATAATCCTCTTTTATTACTTACATTACTTGTACATGAATACATTATCTTTACCAAGGTGATGCCAGCAGTCCCAAGGCTAGTCCACAAAGGTTAGTCTCCCTTGACTGTCTCTACAGTCAGCTCCCAGGAGATGATGACCTGCTGGCACTACCGTGTCCAGTTCAACCTCCCCAATATATGTCCCGTGTGCCCCCTTCTCCATGTCTCAGTGGTAACATTTGATCCTTGATCAAACCATGTCAGGGAGCTATAATACCAGAAACTCCCAACCCCGTTCCTCACCAAACCAATGTAACCCCCCCCCCCCCCCCCCCAAAAAAAAAAACCCCAAACAAACCCAAGTGAAGAGTTTCTACTGGTTCAGCTGCCCCACGATCAAAGAAATGTGAATTTAATAAAGACAGGGGTGGGAACAGAGGCTGATGGAAGGAAAACCTTTTGGCAGCAACTATAACCTCAAATCATACTCCTGGAACCAAAGCTAAGTCAACTATGAAAAAAAAATCCATTGGAATTTGGGCTTCATTTGTTCTGAAGTTCATGTAGTCTCATTTCCAAACATAAGATGCAGCTTAAGTAAAAGCGTAATTTAATCATCGCAATGTAAGTTGTTTATATTTGCAGGATAGGTAGAAAAACTTTAATTTCTTTGGTCTAACTGTAGCAGCCTAGAGAGCAATCAGTCACAAAACGAACAGTGCCAGAACATTCAGATTTTTAACAAGGTCCCTAAATAGTATCTTTAAAAACAGAACAATAAATACTTTATGCAGTAATTCTGGAAAACATGCACACTTTCTTTTGGCTCAGTGCACACACTGCAACAGCAATTCATTAAATGTTTTCCAAAAGCCATACAATTAGAAAAATGTTAGTACACAAAAACAACCCATAACAACAACAATTTGCTTTAAGTACCACTGACAACACAGAAGGAAGAGACAGATGGATTCAGGGGCTGGCATCACGACAAGAAGAAATACTATTTCTTGTGAAAGTCTGAGATCAAATGGACAAAATACTTTGGAATGAAAAAGCAAAAGAAATCAAAAGTCATCAACTCCAAGAGTTACCAGGTACAGTTATAAGCTTGCACTCATCTGAAATTCAGATTAGATCACCACAGCAGTTGAAAGTTATTGGACCTTTCCCTAGAATACCAGCTCAAAGTTCCTCCAGGACCTCTCTAGCAACAGCATATCTCAAAATTACGCTATGCCGTATACATAAACTCTTTCTATCCTTGGTGAAATATGCAGTTTCCTTCTCACACTTTTATTATATTTTCTGAAGATAACTCGAGATGTCTTATAGCTTGAACCTTGTCATTGGCTTACTGCCAGAAGCTAGGAAGTTCTACGCTCCTGTCCCCACCCCAGTGAATGATCTAAGCTCAAAGATGAATTCAAGCTCCAGGGTCGCTAGGTTTTATAGTAAAGTCACGCACAGTGTAAGGAATTCATGAAAACATGGTGTGCAATGATATGTATTTTTTCCTCTATGTATCATTTAATATTACGTAAGATGGTGGCTTCATTTGAAAAAAAGTGCACACAAGGATAAGTGACAAATAGGCAGCTGCTAGAGGTTCACAATGAATTTCAAATAATGTGGTTTTGTATGAAAAAAGTACAGTTCACTCTCCAACAGAAAGCTCCCTTCAGCTGCAGAACCATGATCGCTATGATTTAACAGCACTGCAATTACATGTCTACAGATAATGAGGCCCCATGCTCCCCTTTGGCTCTCTGATCCTGTCTGCAGCCTGTGCCTTTTACATCCACAGACCTCTCTTCTCCCAT
This sequence comes from Aquila chrysaetos chrysaetos, assembly GCF_900496995.4. Lineage (NCBI taxonomy): Eukaryota > Metazoa > Chordata > Aves > Accipitriformes > Accipitridae > Aquila > Aquila chrysaetos. The sequence goes on along the minus strand of NC_044021.1, from coordinate 25,423,181 downwards.
CCCACCACTGATTTTGTCCAGATTATTTGAAGATTTACTTAAAAAAAAAGAAAAAAAAAAAAAGGGACACCTGGCAAAGTTAAACACACAGCAAATGTGATAACACGTTTCATGTGACAAAGCTATGCATAAATGAAGTTCTACTTTAAAGGCCTATTTACACACAAGAGTACTCCCACTCCTTAATTCAAGTTTGCTTTGCCAAACATAACTGCTTTTTAGCCTGAACTGTACTTCTTACTCTGCTATGGCTTTTATCTGAAGTTACTGTAGTGGCATACAAGGTCAGTTCACACACATGCATAATTTAACAGAAGTTAAACTATTATGCATAACTAACAATCATTATGTTAGAAACCTGTCAGAATTAGTTAAGCTCACCTCTTTATCCATACTCTCTAAATCCTCTTTACATAGGGTGTACAGGGGCATTGTCTCAGACATACTTGGCTGGCGTTTCCGCTTAGATGGACCAGGCTGCTCCTCATTTTCACTTGCTGGTAGGTCATCTTCTTCGAACATCTGCTGCTGATGTGGTTGAACAACTCTGAAAAATTTCAGGGGTCCCACATAAGAAAGATTTACTTGATTTACAGCTTCTCTAGAAATAAAATCCTATAAACAATTTATGACTGCTGAATATCTACAACTTTGCTTAATAGGGTTCTGTATTCATCAATGGAGGAAAGATCAAGTCTCCCAATGGTTGCTTTTATTTTCACCCTGATGGCTTCTTAAGTTGTTATTCTACCTTTAACAAGGTACTCACTCTCCTGCCTTCCCACTGTTCTTGTAAGTAACCATCATGCCTTTCTTGAAGCCAAGAGGTTCAGTAGCTGCAGATGCATTGCCCTTAAAATACTTTAAGGTTTGTGCTCAAGTGGAATTCGTCCATCACTTGACACGTTTATCATTCAGGAAACAACCCTTACATGCTAATATATTTTTCCTGACCTATGTTAAGCTTGTATTCTTGAGTTTCAAAGTATACTTTTCTATTTCTCAACCTTACAGACAAGATGTTTGCAAGTAGAAAGCTCACTTCTGTGCCTCAATCTTCACACACTTCCCACTTGCTAAGCCTGGACAAGACGCAGAACAGACCGTATTTCTTTTTGGCTACTGTATTCAAATATGGTAGCATTTTCTCTTTGTATTGTATTACCTTGTTAGGTACTGTATTTAATCAGAACATGCAGATACAAAAAGGAATGTCAAAATGTTCATAAAAATAGATAAAATAATCAAAACTTCATGGGAATTGCATTATAATAGTAATAAAAAGATAGACTATATCTAGAACGACAGCAGGAGACTTCTACCTTTCTTGGGTAACTTTTTCTGTCAATATTACTTTACTAAAGACTTGTAGAAGCTAAAACTGCTACACCATACAGTTTAACTACGAATATTGGGCTGTCACACTAACCTCCTGGAACACCTTATAGCAGCTCAGCACCACCCAGAATCCTATTCAAAGATCTCAGGTCATAAAGCTTAGGGGTCTCAAATTATTTATGTTACCCATAAGATTGCGTGTGTGGGGAATGATTACCACAAGCAAGTATAAAAGTGACTGTATTTGAAATCACAAGCCGTTTCAAGTTGTAACCACCAGGTGAGATACCATCAAGCTGTTTCTGTGGGTGGTGGCGATTCAGAAAGGGTACAGTGTGGTCTCTGCTGACAAGAGTTTCAGCGCAGGATGGCTGTTTCTCGTCAAGCCTGGATTTTCAAAAAACAGCTTTAGATCAGCAGCCCCACCCAAAAAAGCCATTATTAAATTATGTAATCCAGTCATAGGTAAGGTTCTACAAAATCGTTTCTACTCTCATGAACTTGACAGCTTCTTAAAAAGGTTATCTAAATATCAAGATTTTTTTCTACATCAGTACTTCAATCCCAGAATGTAAGAAATCTGAAAGCCACATGAAGCTCATTTTGAGGGCTCACATTTTCCTAAATACACATCTCTCTCCTCTCAGATCCCATGGGTAGGTGCAAGAGATGTGAATTCATTTTTTGAATTGGGGTGGTGGGGGAAGAGAGCCAAGCCATTGCTGTGCTACCCAGAACTGCGCTATCTGCTGCAGAAGACCCCCATCAGCTCAGCACTACTCAGCAACACAGCAGAAACGTGCCCCTTCGCAGGCTGTCATTTCTCTACAGTGGAATTTCCCATGAAGCCAAAACAACAATTTGAATGTTGTGGAAATGAACTAACCAAACTGCTTTTCTGTTAAAGTTTTTCATCACAGCTTAACAGTTTTTTGTTTCGTTGTCGTCACCCCCCAAATGTTTTCTATTTTACACGACCACACAGTTTTCTTTTGCTATTAAACTGCTCTCAGACAATAATTTTCATAGGTAAACGAGGAAAAAAATACAGCATTCCACTATATTTTCCAAAAAGTTCTTTTAAAATATGATTTCCTTGCCTTTTTAATAGATACCCTAGCCAAGAGAAAGGTGGTGATGCTATTTGCATTCTTAGTAAAACAGAGAATGACCAAAAGGGATAAGCATCTTACACAACTGTATTAAAAATATGACAATCTTGACCATGCCAAGAATTATACACAAGTTATATGTAGCAGGCAGCCAGCAGATTTTCTTAGACTAGAAATAAATCTAGTATATTTTTTAAGAACTTATTATCATACTGGTGACAGTGAGAACTCCTCCTTTTGCAGAATACAATGCAATATCATCCTTGACCACATTATTATACACAAATATTAACTGTAAAATAACTGTATTAATAGCTTCTAAAGGCTTCTGTCAGATTTTTTTTTTTCCCAGTATTTTCCAACTGCTACTAGATAAAAAACACTGGGACTTCTCACCAAAGCATTCCAAAAAGCAATATAAAACAAAGACTTCTTTAAGGTTTGTAAGAAACATTTTTATTTTATCAAAGACATTTTTCAGGCTTTACATTTTCAGCTGCTTGTTACGTTAATTAAAATTTAAAGACATACAAATGCAGGAATTTACATTTATTTCTAATTAGATGAGATTCATGAGTACTTTTTCAAAAATAACACCATATTCAACCCTGCACAGGTTGAACGCACAAGGACATGCACGTGCAGGGTGGGTTCGACATTTGTGGAAGTAACAAGCATCTTAACACTTTCTTTGATACAGCATCAGGGCAAAAGCTAAAATAGCATTATCATCATGAAAATGTTAAAAATATTTAAATTCCATTCATGACTTCAATTTGGTACTTCATATTTTTGCTGTCATAACACGACTGATAACATTAGGTAGGAAAAATTGTAACAATGAACATGTAAATTAAGACACAAAAATTTTATAAGTGAAATTAATTTATACAAATCTTAAAGAATTGCTTCAGCCAACAACACCTGCTTGACACACCTTTTCAAACCAAACATTTGGTGCATCTTAGCATTAGTTAAAACCAGAGTGCCACTTTTAACTTCTCACATGTAAATTATATCCATATTTTAAGCCTTGCCTCATCTGTTAGTGTATTGTTAGCGTTCACTAGAATACTGTTTTTTCTTTATTCTAGTCCAAGATGCCATTAGCATTTGCATTTTTCTGGACAACACTACATTACACATCTCATGACCTGTTACAACTGTAGTGTTTACCATAATGTTTGTAGAGTACTGTTTCCATATGAAAATGCAAATTGTTGAGATACATACAGAGTGTCAAAGCTCTGCCACGCAGGTTATTTTTAAAGCGGAATCCTTCCTGATCTCAGAGAAAAGCTCCTGCCTGCTGCCAGCAGCCACCAAAAGCAGCACCGCATTCCCTTCCCTTCCAGCACAGCCGCAAACTCTTTGCCACCCTCCTGCTGAGGCTGCAACAGCCATGACAAAAAGCAGGTATTCAAGTCTCACAGAGCCAAGCACAATAGCAAGATTTATGCCTGTCGCATGAAACGCTGACCAAATTAACTGAACCACCTGTAATTCACTGGTGACAGTTTCACTGTAAATTGCGTGTAGGTATTTAAACTAATCATATTCTATTTTAAATTATGTTTCCAGTTGAGTCCCAGAAAGAAACTAAAAATGTTGAACCTAAAATAAAAAAGTGAGAACTGAAACAGTTCTTGTGAAATGGTACTCGGACAACTTGAAGCCCTTTTTAATAACCAGCCTTGCAAGAGACTCTCTTCTAAGCACAACAAGGTCTATTCTTACAGTCAGAGACCGAGTACCATTGCTATGCCACGTGCTGCTACCATCTACCCAAGGGTTTCCTCTCGCAGAAGTGCAGTTTTGTTGCCTGCTGTCTGAAATTCAGGATCAGATGAAGTTTTTAGAAACTAATCAAAGAAGATTATTGGAGGCTTTGACTACATCTACCCACAACAGGAACAGCTGTGAGTGTTAAAAGCTTTATCTAACTCTGCTTGAATTCAATGGCTTAGTTACAAATGCTCTCATCTTTCTGTAGGAGCTGAACATACGAGCACATGAAGTCTGTCCTGCACTAAGGTAATTTTCTGTAAAGTCAAGTATCACATCAATTTTTAAATTGGATGTGAAGCTTTCTTTAAAAGCTATCACTGATGTATGCATTAAGACAAAGCAAGGCAACGATACAGTACTTCTGCCTCAGCTCTTGCTCAGTCAAAACACAGCAAAGCTGTTCCTATTTGGCTTTTTGTTACTTCTTTACAGCCTTCATGCTCTGCCTGCACTGTACTTCCTATCCATTAAAAGTACTTAAAGTGGTATTTGATCACTGCGCTGCTTTCCTCCTAGACTTTACCAAGACACTCCTCACCATCGTAATTGAAGATAATGGAACTGCTCTGAGGAATACAGACATGCCCCAATTAAGAGATCAGTGTTTACAGGTCACTGATTTTACCACTAGAACCAAATCAACAGGAAATGATGATGAAAATACTATTTTCTAGCATATACCTTATGCTAATCTCTTTTCTTACAGCTGCTTGGTTATGGGGTGAAGTTGCAGCAGTGAGTAACTGGATTCACTTTCTTAGATTAAAGCATCTCAACCCTGAGCATTGACAGTCAAAAAAATGTTTAAGCAAAATAAAATAAGGGAGTAGAAAGGAGATAGTCTCACTCCACCCCCAAAACCTGCCTGGGGCTCTGAGAAACTCAACTAAGAGGACAACTGAAGTGTATTTCTCTTTTTCTGCAGGATGTTCCAGTGAAGAAGCACCTCTACATTAAAGAAAAACAGGCTTAGGCATGGACAAAACTCTTCATTAAGTTGTTGACAAATGTAGAACAAACATCAAAACCTATTCTTTTTAAAGCACTGAATGATGCATTAGTATCAACATAAACCATCATACTGAAGCATCTTAGAAGTGTCATGACAATTATATACATGTAAAACCTTCCCAGCACTTATTTCTAGACAAATTCCTATCCACAAAACCTGACGAAAACCCCAAAGCTTTTCAGCTCCTCTCTGGATACATACTGCGTCTTGATAGTTTAAAGTTTTTCCTGTTCATTTAACATGTCATAGTAAAGTAACATACAGACTTTAAAGACACAGTTAAAAAGGAACTGAGAACAAGACGTCCTCACAAACAGAAGAGACTAAAAAAACCCTGTGTTGACAGAAACAAGGAAGCTGAAATAAGAAAAAGCCTATAAAAAGATGACAACTGAAAAAGACATAGGTTGAAATAATTTAGCAACAGGAAGATAGAGTGGAAACATAACAAGCTACACTAATATACAAAACCTTTACAAGTGACACCGCAAAAGTGGCGGGGGAGGGAGAAGAATGGTAGAAAACTGTGTGCGTTTATAATTGTATTTTTGTGGTTGTTTGGAAAACTGAATTGCTTTATAACAACTGCTATACTCTGATCACATTGTGCAAAGGAATTTTGATCACATTTTACAAAGAGAAAAGCTTTGCCTTCACGACTGAATACTTCTTTACCACTGGAGTCAACAAGCCTTGCTAAACTTGTTAGCATTCCAGAAAGTTAGATCTTTTATGTAGATACTTAGGGATGAATTTTAGATATTTTATGCATCCTTAAGAGACAAGTGTTGTCGTTGTAGCTAAACCAAATCCACAAATTTTGACAAAGTCCAGATGCTAGCCTTTGTACTTCAAAAAGCAGGCCGCCTCCTCCTCCTGCTGCTTTAGTGATCCAAGGATAATTAACTAGCACTCAGTCATATGGCCTTATTTAATAATACTCAGTGACCTACACCCCTCTTCCACCACTTCTGATATTCCTCAAAACAAAACACAAAGCTAATGTCCCATTTGAAGGAATTAGGTGAAGAGGAAAATTTTATAAACAAAAGCCAAATGCTATCAGATGTATTTATAGACAAAAAACCAATCCAGTATTCTAAGATTTGTTAAAAAACATTAGGCTGCCTTGCTTCAGAGATGAGTTATTTTAACATTCTGTAGAGTGCACAAACTACACGCTGCATTTATTTGTTTTGAGGTTTCTAGTCACACTTAGGTGAGGCACAAAAAGCATCTGGAATACTAACATCCTGATTTCGCTTCAGCTAACTACTCACTTCCACTCGTTTCCTTGGCTTTTTAGAAAGCAAACAAAGTAACCAAAGCAAAGATGACAATTTGATCAAATGCAAAGATAACAAGAGTTAGATTTACAACAGCATGTGAAAATATAGTTGAAGTGACTCTTAGCTATGCTTTAGGTACCTGAAGGACGAGTGTTCACCGTGGACTGGTAAGGTGATGGGAGGAGCTGGAGACTGGATGTACATCGACTGGCCAGAGGTCTGGGTGCCTTTCCTGATTAGCTTTCCAGTGTTAGGATCATAAAGTCGAACTTCAGGACCAGGTTGAGACTTTGGATGAATGGGTGTTGGGTGAAACAGAGCTGTCTGAAATGTGCTGTGTGTGTCAGGAAACGTGGCAGGGCTATTCTCTCTGTTGGAAGAAGTTCAGAAAAAGTTGCTTTAGAAATTTAAATGAGCTATCTAACCAGAATGTATAAAACAAGCATTCCTTTTTTCTAAAGGAGGAAGTGGGTGGGGCAAAAAAAAAAATGGTTTGGAAGATTTCTGAAGAAACATTTCTTCTCCTCCACCCCCATTAAAGCCTCACTGAATTTAAAACAGAAAAATGCAAAGACACAGGTAATGTCATATTTACATTATTAAAAAAATTATTCAATGTACCTTAAAAATTGTCTTAAATTAAAGTTACTGAAATTGCTTCCAGGTAGTAACAACTGCACAGCTAGAGTAGCATGATAATCTGCATTTTTGCAACAAAGAGAAAAGCATGCTATTGTATCAGATCTTAGTATCTGCTCTCCAAATTGGCTCTGAGAGAAAATGAACACACGGTATTAATTTGCAAGTCATCCAAACTAATTTGTTAAAATACTAAGCCACCTATGATCACCCTGCTGCATTTTAAAACATAATTTTAGAAGTGTCAGCAGAAACATTCAGAGATCAGTCTGCAGGAATCACCATTATGGCATACTACCTAATTATGATGAAGTGCCACACCAAAAAAAAATAAATAAATAAATAAAAAAAAAAAAATCAAATAGACCAGCATATTATGCACCATGAAACCAATGCTATAGAAAAAGCAATTTAACTATATTGTAACAGATATCAGAAATGCCACAAAAGTAGAGTTTTTACCATATGCCTTTGTGGACGTTTCTGAAGTAGCCTTGCAGCATCAACACTTAAGGTCAACCAATTTCAAGTTTACTTATTCTTTTTTGCTATTCTTAAGCTCATTTTATATGCAAATATTTTCTCAGAGTTCATCCCTCCCGTAGTTCATAAGTGCTTCGGGCCAGTAATAACTATATCAAGCAGCTTCATTAAGAGGAAAATATTTTTCCAAAGAAGTTGCACATGTTGGGTTAATAAAGTAAAAGTATTTGCATTAAGATAGATGTCTTACTGACTGATGTTTGGGGGAGGGGTGAGGGAAAGTATGAAGTTAAGGTGTGTTGTATTTGAAACACAGAAGTAGAAAACATTACCATTATGTTTGAATAAAATGGCAGAGTGAATTAAGATAGGTAGAAAGACTAACATTCATCTAGACAGCAAAAAATTATGCTTACAAGTCACTGTCCAGATTTCTACTGAGAATTTGGCAGCATCAGGACTCTGAGACAAATTAAACATCCCGTAGAAATATTCCAAAGTTTGATTAAAAAAATCTGATAGCACTTTTTAAAAACAAAGTATTCCAGTCAAGCCATAAGTAGGCTACACCTCTTTTCTAAGTTTTAGGGATCCTGGGTCTCTGCAGAGTCTCCCATTTGATAAGTGACCTCACTTCCAGGCATTTCTACTTTTGGTGTCTTCAGAGTATATGAGGATTTACACATGCACATTCTGCCCTCAAAGCGCTAGCGTCTTCTAAGCAGAAAGCAAATCTCTAGCCTACTCAAGTCGATCACACCAGTATCAGTTTAATACAGAAAACCCGATATGCTATGGCCCTCCCTGTCTAAACACAGAAGGGAAGGTCCTCTGTTAGACTTGCAAGACAGTATTAGTGTGAGTCTGTCCAAACAGGTAACAAGTCAAGAAGCAGAAGCTGGCTCTACAGTATCTTGTTGTGAGTTATTTTATCTATGGAACTTTCCTAAAGGGGACTGTTCTTAATAGCCCTCTGACTTCCTCTGTGTTAATAAAGTTTTTGGCTGCCCTTTCTATCTGCTGGCATCCTAGTGCACTAATTATTTTTAACCCTTTCTCTTTCAACACTTTTTCTTATCCCCCCAAGACCTTCTCTCACTACCTTCTTTCTTCCAGTTTGTGCTTCTGTCTTCCTGCCTTCCAACCCCTCTTAGATTTTTCTGCTCTATTTTTCTGTTTCTCCCTTCCTCCTCACTACCAAGTCTCAGAAAAAAAAAGCACCATACTTGACTAGTTTTTCATGTTGCGGGAGTGTGTACATTTTTTTCTTCACTTGGCAGCATGAACAATCCTGTGGCTTGGTGGCATTCCCTATGTTAGTTTGTGGATGAACTGACAAGGTCAACTGGTCCAGCTGAAAATGGCTAACAACGACAACTGCTAAAGAAACTACTAGTACCACAGGTTTCTCCTGATTCTGCTAGTTGCTGACCTGCCTCCTGATCCCTTAACAGTCTTCAGTTCAAGCAGCAGAGACATAGATAAAAATGGAGGGTTCTTTCCTAAGATGTGTAAGCACTGCACACCATTCTGAATTTGTCAGAAACCAATTTTATAGTTGACTTCACAAATCAGCATAATTGTATGAATAACCTATTTTCATGGCCCCTACTCCCCCAAGTTCCCACTTACCTGTGTGTTTTGATGTAGTCATCCTTCAAGGGAAAGAGCTGTTCCTCAACCTTGTCCCAGCGCTCCAGGCAGCTCCACAGCCAGTCGGGGTTTACAACATGCAGGTCCTTGCAGTCCTGAGCTTGCCGTACTTTTTCTGTGCCTATTACAAAGTCAAACATAACATTACAGTGTTCCCAGAAACAGAGGAGGTAACTTTAAGTACACACTGGTTTAAGAAGAACATTCTGTGATCAGTCTTACAGAAAAAACAAAACACTCCTCCCCAATCCAACAAAACAATCACAACTGATAAAAGTGAGACTCTAAATAAGATGCAATAACCTCCATCTCAAGCTGAAGGCATTTGTAATGTCTCAAAGCACTGGCACCGTGGAAGTAGCCCACTAAAATTGATCCATATGGAAAACTCTACGTCTCCGTGTTAACTGAACAAACAATACAAATGTACTTTTGTATTTCATCTCCTCCATCTCTACTTGTCAGAGTCCAAGCAGCAGCAACTCTTCAATGCCATTAAAGCCTAACGCTAACTTGCCATAACTACTTTCTTACGCACAGTCCCTTGTACACACAGTATGCTACCATTTAACAGCCAGCCAGCCACCCACTCAACCTCCATTTGCCAGAAGCAGGGTCAAAGAAGACAAATGGATTATTTTGTGCCAAAAGGGAACATGTGAAGTTAAATGTGTCAGGCTAGCACAAAGTCCCCATGAAACCATCAACAATGCAGCCTGCAAGTAACATGTGATCTCAAATTCCACCCTCTGGAGAAAACAGAACAAGAAAGAAACTCAGTAAAGTTGCTATAAATCTTTGCCAAGAAGCATCAAAAACGGTAAGCAAAAAGAAGCGAATAAAATAAAGATTGAAATGAACTTTGAAGTAGTCTGTTCCCAGAAACAGCTGACTGTCCAAATGTTTCAAGAATGCATTTCTTCTATTTGATTGGAAAAATTAGTATTGCCAATTGTGGTACTTGTTTCAGCATTTATCAGAGGGATCTATGGAGCAACTGAACAGTTGGAGACAACACAAAATTGTATAATCTGCCAATAAATCATTAAATATATATGCAATAGAGAAAAACCTGACCTGATATATCTATGCTTGACACGTACACATGGTATTTTTACACTGCACAAATACTGGTGTAGCTGGAACGTGATAAAGGAACTCTCATCAATCTGACAGTCTGTCTCATAGCTGAAAGCCATCACTCTTCCCTTTTGTTATATCCTGTAATTTATAGCATTCCATCTTATTTACACATTATTTAAAATGCTTATCAAACCAAATCATTTGACCATATTGTGTCTTGGTGCAAAGACATTTAAATACCCTTAATATTGCACTACATTTTTTATTTAGAAATGCAAAAGGAGACCATCAAGAACTAAAGGCAGGAGTTCTATGAACAACTTAGCCCTCTCCTCCAGGTTAAGAGCAGAGCTCTCAGAGCTGAAGGTGAAGAATACATCATTGCAAACACTACCCACTCCTGTTGAAACCCTTCAATTCTGCACAAAGACCCTAGGGTTTCCTCCTGCAGATGCTTATATAAAAACACAATACTCCAGTCTAGTTTACCTTATTAACTTAAAAAAAAAAAAAAAAAATTAAAAATTCTAAGTAAAGTTTTTAACTTTTAAAAAATTTATTTAAAGTTAGAATTTATGAGCCCTTGTCTATTTTCACACATGTGCTTTGAGGGACGAAGACTCCAGGAAAAAAAAATTTAAAAAAAATCACTTTTCAGAACAATTCTGACAAGGAGGCAAGAACAATAAATTAATTTGATCGTTTCAACATAGTTCCCTAGAGTTTTATCTGCATGACTGTCATTTAATAACATGACTTTACTTGTTTCAATTAAGATGAAAGTCTTGAAGTACCCATACTTCTCCACATCAATCATACTTCCCATCATCATGAAGATGAGAGGAATCAGTTAACAGCAAATACCTAAAGGCCTGTGTACAAAATGAACTAGAATCCACTGGGGTAGACAGATCAACTGAAATGCAGTTGAGGATTGACCTAACTAGTTAGACAGTTCAGTTTCTAGACTTCGGTAAATTCAAAAGACTAAACCAGAAAGGGCAGAAGATCATTGTCCTTTACCAAAGCGCTGAAAGCCTCTCTTTCCCTACTCTTCTTCCCCCAAACCCAACAGAATATAGGAGTAGGACTACCTTTTCCTCCATCTTTAGATACAAGTACATTTTTTTCTTGGATTTAGATTAAGATGTTCTGTGCACAAATACGTTTATTCTATTTTCAGCAGCAAATGCAAGCAATTCCACACAGTTCAGGATTTAAGAGTGTCATGGTTTAACCCTAGCCAGCAACTAAGCACCACGCAGCCGCTCACTCACTCGCCCCCCACCCAGTGGGATGGGAGAGAGAATCGGAAGGAAAAAGGTAAAACTCGTGGGTTGAGACAAGGACAGTCTAATAGAACAGAAAGGAAGAAAATAATAATTACAATAATAACAATAATAAAATGACAACAACAATAATAATAGGATTGGAATATACAAAACAAGTGATGCACAATGCAGTTGCTCACCACTCGCTGACCAATGCCCAGTTGGTTCCTGAGCAGCGAACCCTCCAGACCAACTCCCCCCAGTTTATATACTGGGCTTAACGTCACATGGTATGGAATACCCCTTTGGCCAGTTTGGGTCAGCTGTCCTGGCTGTGTCCCCTCCCAGCTTCTTGTGCCCCTCCAGCCTTCTTGCTAACTGGGCATGAGAAGCTGAAAAATCCTTGACTTGGTCTAGACACTACTCAGCAACCACTGAAAACATCAGTGTGTTATCAACATTCTTCTCATACTGAACCCCAAACATAACACTATACCAGATACTAGGAAGAAAATTAACTCTATTCCAGCCGAAACTAGGACAAAGAGCTGTACAGTAAATGTAAAGCTTTTCTCCACACTAGTATCTTTGCAATAAAAAAGCATTAATTTAAGAATCCAAGATAAACACAAGCACAAAAATGAGTATTTAAAGATAAAGCCCTTCCCAAATCACAAATGATTTAGAAATGCCATATTTTAAATTTTGCCATGAAATAAAAATAAAACCACTGTCCAACAAAGACTCAATGAGAACAATTTTAGAACTCCAACCGTGTTAATTCCAGCACACCTTTGCAGTTCAAGAGGTTTTAAGCGGCTAAAAAGCAAAACTCTTTAAGAAGGGAGGTCAGTGCACCCAGATCATTCATCCCCCGATACAAGAAATCTGTTTTCCAATTAATCATCAGTTACAAAAGTCATCAGCAACCCAGAGTACTTTCATGCAACAGTTGCTGGAAATGAGCCAGTTTACAGTGCCAGAGGGGGCTTCCACGGGAGGTATTACTATTATTATTTATATAATCTCAGTAGGAACTGTAGAAATATCTTTAGAAATAGCTAAGTATAAAGCTGTATTGAATTTATACACAGGGTATGTTTCAGAGGAAAGAAAGCAGAGGTTCTGAAGGAGAATGAGATTAAGAGATCTGGGGGAAAAAGGATTAAAAAAAAGTGAAAGACTTGGCTTGGAAAATGCTTTCTTTTGAGAATAAAGGAGAAAAGCAATGACAACATAATAACAAAGAGGTAAGACGACAGTTGTTATAAAAGAGGATGCTGAAATCAGGTTCATAAGGGAAAAGGCAACAAAAAGCAAGAAGTCCAGTGGAAGTTCAGGTACTTGTGCCTGCTATTAGATACTCAATCAAATATCAGACATGACTAGCAATACTGTCCTGCACATAACCACTCTGGAGCTGATTGAATACAACATACAATAGCATGTGATTTCATTAGTAAGCATACAGAACAGTTAACCAGAGTTGCATAGATGGACTGTGCTTGTAATACCCTGAAGAAAAGCTTATCTGATACTGTAGTACATCCATTCGCCCAACTAAAGATATTGCTGCTCCTTTTGGACTTCATCAGGGGAACCTGAACAAAACCATAATACTGGACCTTCATGTCATCTTAAATCTGTGAAGTTGTATGAGAAGATGGCTTCCTCCAACTATTTTTAAAACGCGTATTTCTGCATTGATGATTTGTCGGGTGCTTCATCTTGCTGCCCGTTCCGCACACATACACATTCTGCATTCACGCGTATCTGATCCTTTCATACCCGAGGTATGCTGAGGAGCTAAGTAAATTCATCTTCTAGTCAACAGGATTGCAACAGAAGCCTTTTAAACACGAAAGTCAAAATGGCACTATTTCGTATGAAACTGTTATGGTTCTGAAACAATAGCTCTGAAAGGTATAAGCCATTAACATAAAACTAAAGTCGGCGACATGAAGACCAGTGTGTAACCAAACCCACCTCCCCAGGGTCAAAAGCCTTCCCTTTCTCACCTCTGCAGCACCAACGCTTTCTGCTTACTCCCCGTTTCTAAAGCACAGCTGCCACTTGCACGCTCCAGCATACTGAAAATCGCATGAGGTAATACAACCGTGTCACCTCAGGGGCTGCCTTCTATTTCTAGCTGACATCTTCACAAATCAAGATTTCACACGTACGATGTTCTTAGAGCAAGATTTGGTGGAACACCAAATTTAGCTGGGTAGGAGAAACAGTACTGCAATACTTAATATCCTTGCCTTCTCTCCCTTTCTCCACTGTAATTTCCCCTTTTGGAAGTATGCTTATTAAGAAGAAACAGCAGAAAAATTTTAATCCATCCAAGCAATAGTACTTATGATGCAGTTAGGAACATCTGAATCATCCAGATTTTAGCTGGGCTAAGAATCACTTAGAGAAAAACTGTTTTTCTGGACTACTTTTTTGCATTATTCTCCTCTAACCACCTTTCCTTAATTCAAATGCTAGTCTAAAATCGTTCCAAAAAGTTAAAAAGGCACACAAGCCTTTCACATGAAGCGTGTAGGGTCCAAATTCATCACATCTACCCTCTGATGGATACAGCCTAAAGCACATAATATTAGGAAAAGGTTATTTTCAAACCTGGGTAAGGGACTCATCAATTCTACTTTTGAACTTGCAAACAAAGGTTGAAAACACAAAAAAAGCCTCCTATTAATCTTGACAAGTCATTACTAAAAAAGTGACCAAAATCAGTAATGCAACAATAAACTTCTACAGCTGTTCTCCAGGACATACAATTTCACTACAGCAAGTTTATTTTGTCTTATCCAAAGTACGGAGCACACTAGGCGCTTAAGCAACATAGATAAATGAGACCTAAGCTGTATGTTTACGAAGACTAAAAAGAAATGTTACACCGCGTATTTGGCTAGGTTCACATTACCAAGCAGTGCAGCCCAACAGGGAGATCTGCAGGGCAAAAGGGTGCTGGAGGAGCGATGCCCACCCCATGTGGATTTCGGGGAGTTTTGCTTTGGATCAGCTCTGCCCAGTCCTGCGGGCCAAATGCCCGTGAGCAGTCGGCTGACGGTGCCCTCCAACTCAGTCTCACCCGCGAGGAACCCAGTGCGCATGCTGGAGGCTGTGCCAGGACGAACCGAAGTACACGATGGGGAGCGAGCACCGGAGTCGCTCGCAAACACTCTCCTGATTCCAACGCACTAAAGTCAACATATCCTTACGGCAGTTTGTAACCTGGTTGCCAGACATTGCTTGGAAAATCTGATCACTAAAAGTTGATTTTTCTTCAGACCATTTTTATATATAAATCTTGATTTATGATCAAATCCTGAAGCTCTTCTCCAACAATGTTAGCCTAAGACAAGTTGTACAGACCTCAGTGTTTTGTCCTACAAGAATTGAGTGATCACAAAATGGTGATAGATGTGCTGTTCCGAGGCTATGGCTAGAGTTCAGCTTTAACGCTGCACTGTGCTTTACCAGCAAAAGCAACGAGCTTACCTACTCACTGCCTGAGTTTATCCAACTAAGCACTGCTCTAAAGACATGGCCCTTGAAAATAATTCTTCGGACAAAACCACCTGTGGACACATCATAGCTATGTCTGGTGAAGACCTCCCACCAAGTCATGGGACAGACAAACAAGACATCATCAGCTGGCAGCTTTCTCTTCTCTCTCAGTACCTCAAAGCCAGACTCAGGAGTAAGCATTTTTTAAGTAGGTAGATGAGGATGAATAGAAGGAGCCATAGTTCATAATAAAAGTCGGTATTTTAAGCAACCTGATATTTATGATATTAAGCAACCAAAGTCACCAAAAGTAAGGAAATTATTCCCATATAGCTTTCAAAGTATAGCAAAAGACACAGAATTAAATATATTTTGGAAAAAAAAAAAAAAAAAGAAAAATGCAGGGCTTAAACTGACATATTTCCACTCCTACCCCACTACAATAATTTTTAAGTGACCTGAACAGCTTTATCTGCTCCACCAGCAAAAACTCAATACAAAAATCAACGACAGTATCTTTCATCTGTTCAGGAAGGAACATAACAAGGTTTATGAAATAGTGTGGTAACTGCTTAGCCAAGTCTGTACACAGCTATAACAACTCATCATCCAGTGCAGTTTACTGTTGCTTAAAGCAAGCAGCAGATGTTTCAAAAACTGAAGTAAGATTTATGCAGCCCATAGGTAAGCGGAAAGGACTACAGGGTAGCCTTTTCTCAGTCACTCAGATTTTTGAAAGCTGATTAGATGATACAAAGATCCTTGTGTTTTACAGTAATTCAGGTAGATAGTATTTTCCTCTGTATATAATGAAAAAAATCCTAATAACAAGGATTTATTTATTTTCAGAATTCAGAGTATTTGTGCCTACAGAGAAACAAGCTGCCTATCTGCAGAGAGACAAGTATATACAGAGAATAAGAGAAATTTTAAATTATTTACTGCTATAGGCTGGCAAGGATGCTATGAATAAAATCCAAAATGGTATTCACTAGCTGTTCATTCCATACACCAAGCTATGATGTGGTCACTTCGCAGGGGGAAAACCCATCACTCCAAGACCTAGGGGATATACTCTGTTTCACACTGACCTCTTCCCTTTTTATTTCCTCTGACAAATTCTTCCTCTGTCTTCAAAACTCAAAAGCTAACAGTATGTACCCCCACCGCTGCTGCAGATAAAATATATGCCATTTACAACAGCTCAACTAACGCAAAGTAAACATGTAAGTTAACTTGCTTGTTTGAGTCCCAAGTCTGCCGTTGTTAGTGGGGTCATCCAGAAACACTGAACTGACAGGTATGTTTTAAAATCACCTTTTCAAAAGCACATTGGAGAAGGGGAGAGTGAACGAGAGCGCAAACGAGAGCACGAACGAAGAGAGAAAGAGGTCTTAGGTCATTGACTTCTGAATAAAACTCAAGAAGGGACATGCCTTTGTTTCCCCCTTTCACCAGCAATTAGACATTAAACAGTGCTTCAGATGTTTGCCAAGGGAGCCAGAGACGCAGTATTTGTATGGCTTACCGGCAGTACTAGAGACCTGTAGAATTTGCTTTCTAACCACATGAGAATCAGTATGAAAATCACGTTGACAGCTGAATTATTACAAATCCAGCTGTGACAGGACACAATTTATATCCTTAATATCTCTGATTAAACTTCAGATTTTCCCTCATGAAATCAGGATGATACAGCATAACTACTCCCATCTAACCAGAGATATAGTCTCTCAAAGTATAGTCTTCGGCTGAAAAAAACAAAAACCGGTCACAAAACCAGAACCACAAGCAATCCATGAGAATCTAACAAAAAATGGTTATTGGAGAATGTAGTTTTTTCATTCTAAATCCCCCTATTTCACTGCCAGTGTTACAGAAATAATTAACTAAGTGATGATGAAAGATGACAATAGTCTTGCTCATTAGGCAGAAAAGACTTGCCAAGTTACCTCTTTTAGAATTAGTGCAATTTTTTTCTTAATAAAAGCAGAGGTCAGCTTCTACATACTGACAATAAAGTTTTTTCACCCCAGCAATTCAGGAACAGTATTCTTCTTGTGATTTCTTGTTTTGTTTAGCAGGCAATATTTGAATATATTTTAAGTATCAAGTGCAAAACCAACATTACATGGCTATTTTGAAGGACAGTCTAGGTCTCGACAAAAAGTCTGAAAAATATGAACCACCCCTAAATTCATTTATTTTTCAAAAGAACACTGAAAATGTGTTAATAAACTCAATTCAAATACTGTAAAAGCACATTAATGTAATGTAATCAAAACCTAAAGTTAAAATAGTTTTTCTTATTAAGATCACCCTAGTGGATGATTCACTAAGAATGTGCAGATAGTGAAGAATTTGCTTCTAAAAGTAGAACACAAGGATGTGTATATGTATCTATACAAACATACAACCCCCCTCAAACTGTACATTCCAAAAACAAGCACAAAAAAAAAAAGTCTCAACTGCTTCTCATCCCATGCTGTGTACCTTAACATAATGTTATTCAACATATGTTCCTCTAGAGAAATGCGTATGTTTGGGAGGGTCTCATTTACATTTATCCTACCAATTTTACCACATCACACAACAGTTGCATCCAATGTACAACCTCATTCGGAAGCCATCTAGTGCAAGTTAGACAAAGCAACTTTGAAATGAAGCATTTTAAGATTTGAAACTGGAAAAACATCAAAGTTATATTGACAGCTGTTAAGTCTCCAATGAAGTATGACAAACTTGTGGAATTCTTTGCTGATAACAGTATTGCTATTCCTGCAGTTTTAAAAGAGCTGTTCAGCAAGTGTCAAAAAATGATGGAGTCCCAAACTGATGCATCCACTGATTTTAACACTTCCCATTCACTATTTCAACTATCACAATCAGAATCCCAACTAATCTCAACGAAACTCACTCCAGCCTCTTCCGGTTTTTAGGTTGTTTTTACTACTTAAATGCATATCTACATCAGGACAATTAATACAAACTTGCTACTTCACTGCAGGTCCGTTGGTACAGTTCTCATTCTGATTCCACTTGACAAGGTCAATACTGCAGCCCCTTCTTGCTACAGTTGGCCTTACCAACTGTTTAATAAACGCTACCTGTGCTTTTTGTCACTACAACTGTGCACTGAGATAACTGACAAGTGAGGTAAGTTTACACTAGCCTAGCAAATATACAGCCTTATTGTTATTTAGGCTAATAAATAAAAAAATAGCTTATTAGCATATCACAATATAGTGATAAATTGGCTGGTTTTAATCCATAGATTTTTAACACTACTGATATTCAGAGGGGTAGAAATTAAGGAACTGTAACATTCTCCTTTTAGTCACTAAACATTGGAGGTTTTTTTATCACTCCCTTCTCAACAGGAAGAAATGATTCCTGGTCAGCTGTATAAGAAATAGCTTGTTCCATTTCTTAAGTCACACACACTTTGAGAAAATTACTTGTCTATATTACAGCCAGTGAAAATATACTCCATCCTTTTATAATACAAGCCAATGAAACAAAGCTGCTTCTGATGTACTAAAAGCTTACATGAACAGCAAGTTGTCAAGAAAAAAATAATCCAATGGGTGGCAGATGCGCATTTCTTTGCTTAGGACATCTTGAGATGTCCTAAAACTACCTAGGAGTTTTAGATGATCTAAACCATACAGTTTTACTTTTGGTTTTCATGGGTTCGATTATCAGGTATTTAGATTCCATGCAACTGCAAAAGGCCAACAATGAGAGAACCAAGGGTCAGGGTGCACACAAAAAATTGCACTAGAAGCTAGGGGTACCCTGTTAGCTCTTCTATGGCAGCTACCCAATGGTACATTCCTATCCATTATAGCTATGTAAAAACAGGCAGCTTTGTGAAAGACATATCAAGCTAGGCTAAGCTCTCTTACATCTCCCAAGACAAAGATATACAGGCTACACACAGAGCAGTGACAGGGTATAATAAGATTCCAGTCTCTTAAGATAATTCGTTTGAATTCCATACAAAGTGAAACTGACCCATGAGAGGTGAAATCTGAGAAACCGAGAAAGAAAGCACTGATATAACTTTATAGCAAGACCACTATAAACTTTTCTCTGACAAATGTTAAAGTTTCTATTCAACATCTTTAATAGTCAAAGACTCAGTATCACCAACTCTTAACCAAAACGTGAGACATGACACATTATACCAGAGGTTATTTAGCAGGTCCTCTTTTTAATTTTTAAAAGCCACACTTGGTCAAAAAGCAGCAAAAAAAGCCTTTTAAAAAGGCTTCTAAATTGTTTTAGAAGAATCTTCCCTTTAATTTCAATTCTAATCTCAGTTACATTAAAGCCTGTAGGTTATACAAAAAAAAACAGCTCAAGGCATGAATGAACTGTAACAGGAAAAAAGCTGATGGAAAACTCAAATCTCATATACCTACCTGTTCTTGCTGCAATGAGATGTGTTGCTTTGTCAGGATCATCAGCACTTAGTACTAGATTCTTCACAATTTTAGCTCCAAGTGCTGTGGCATGATAGTGTTCCCGTGTTTTCTCAATGGGGAAGTTTGTTGGGTAGAGTCCACTAAATATGATCGTTACATCTGCCAACACTTTACTTTTCAGTTCTGGTACTATTTTCCTGATGTCTGGAATTTCCTCAATCTCTTTTTTCAGGTATTTATCATACTTTGTGTAATAATCAGTGTGAACCCGCACAAGGATCTCTTCGAGGTATATTAAATGGTCATCATCATCTGTATCATCCTCCTCCTCTTCTTCCTCCATACTCTGGTCTAAGGACTCACCCATTGTAATTCCAGACTGTTCACTATTCTGAGACTCTGTTTCAGCTTCTTTCTTGTCAGCACAGCCATTTCCTAAATCACAAAGGCTTTCCTGTTCACTTTCTTCTTGTGCTTCAAGATCAGTTTTGTCGTGAATATTTTCACTAGGTAGAGATTGCGTGTCCCCAGAATGGTTCACCAGACCATCCTTTTTCTCACTCACATCAGTGCAACTGCCCTTCTGCAAATTTTCATCCTGAAGAGGTTGTTTGGATTTCTTCCAGCTTCTCTTTTCCTCATTCTCACTATCTGATACAGAAGTGGATGACTTCCTGGTATCCAATCCACCGTCACTTTCACTGTCACTAGACAGTTCAAAGTCCAAGTCATTTGTCATCTTGTCTTGGGTTTGCTGCTTCTCTATCACTGTTCTATCAACTTGTTCTGAAAAAATCTGAGATTCTTTTGTATTTGTCAAATCATTAGTGACCTCACTGTCCATTTTGTGATCAGTGCTATCACTTAAAGAGTCCTGGGCATTAACTTTATCGCTAGAATTCACATCCCAGTCAGACGTTTCACTGCTTACAGAAGTACTTCCATTTGCAGTGCAAGTGTCCTTTGTTGCTTTCTTGAGGCCATTGCTTTGTTCTTCCACACATATAACATTCTTTATTTCTTCAGCATCTTTTGCTGATGTCACTGCTGAATCCAGTGCCTCTGGTTTTGTAGAGTGGTTTACTAAGACACAGGAAAGAAAGAAAGAAATTTTCTCAGTGTTTTTTTTTTTTTTTTTTTAAAGCTTAATCAAAATTTAAAATTTTCCTTAAACACACAGTTTACATATGCAGTTAGACTTCACTCTGTTTAGAAGTGACAACTAGGCTTTTCAAAGTTGTTAAGATACTTCAGGTGTCAATGATTACTATAAAGAACTGGCAAACCTAAGAAACTTTACTTTTGTAAAGAAGCTGTGTAAACAGCTTTTTTTTTTTTTCATTTTTAAAATCACACTGGTCATAAGTAATTATTTGTTAACTACACAAACATTAAAGGATTTATTTTGTAGCATGAGTCTTACGATTACACCTCAGGGCAATGAAACCACCGCAGAGGAGGAAAAAAAAGAAAAAAATAAAAATAGAGCTGAATTCACTTCAGAAGGTCCCAATCCAGAACTACAGCTACAAAAACTTCCTTTATAAAACGCCATGGCTTTCATGTATTTCCTATTTTTCATAGCGAAAATAACTGTATTTGAATAGTTGAAAAAATGTACATTTTAGCAATACAAAGACGCTGTTTGAGCTTCATTTGAGAGTCTGCTGGAATACAAGGAAAAGGTTAATAGACTCAAAGGCAGAAAAACAGTTTTAGGTTGTGTCTTCAGATGTCTGCAGAAGAAGAGAGAGACAATTAAAGAAACCGTAGATATCCAGAAATTTGCACACAGACATTCATCAGAACACTGGATGAAGTCACCCTACTTTGTCTCTCTTGTGTGTGCATGTGCCTGCCCTACAAGTAACAATACCAGTCAAGTGTAGAGGTCCCACATCATAGTGGCCTGATCCATTTTGAGTACATTATTATGGTTTCCATATTGGACACCTCTAGTTTGACAAGGGAAAAAGAGTGATGTCACATATTAAATTTAAAAAAAAAAAACATCCCTTGGCTAAACTGGAAAAAGCCCTACAATTCTTTGTCAGACATTTTCTTTTAAATATATTTTGCCCCCAAATTAATACTAGCATAGTGATGTATACCTTCTAAATCCACCATTTGTATTACACTGCTGAGCCTGCTGAACATAAGGTTCTCGTGTCAAATGCCAGAGCACCACATTCAGTAGATGCTAAAAATCCCACACTAATTTTACGAGCATGATTTAGGCAGGGAGGTAAGCAGAGATCAAAACATTCATTTTCAGCAGTATGTTGAGATCAGAGTTTATTAACTATTGCTCCAAAGTGGGGCGGGGAAGAGGACTGAAGAGGGGAAACCTACAGAGGAGAAAAAACTGCCTTGTTTTACATGGAGAGGGGGAAGACAGAAACTGTCCTCCTCTACATGTTCTTGAACAATTTGGTGTATTGCCAAATCAGATCTCCAGCCGTAACAGCCAAAACGCTATTACCAGTACTCCACTTTTGCTGTGGTCACCCACCAAAAGGAAAGCTATCAACAAGAATAGTCCACTTTTACTAAGCTACTTGCATTTATGCTGCAGGAGCACAATAGTCTAGGATTGCTCATCTAAGCACAACAGCAATACTAATAAGTCATTGTGGTAGTCTTATATCAACCACACTTGAAAAGTGGAAAAGGCTGCAAAAGTGGTTTAAAAACTATATAATTACCTTTCTTCTTCATTTGAATTTCTCTTGATCCAGGAGGTGCATTAATATCTCCTATCCCCTGAAAGTATACATATTTCTTCACAGTTATCAAATTGGGCGCAAACTTCCAAACATCCTCTCTATCATCAATGATGCAAACCATGGAATCCCCACATGGGAAGAGATCTCTAAGAGACAAAACAGTTGATAAAATGAACCCAGTTTTAGAAATTAATACTATCAATGAGAATAGTTTCTGTTGATGTTCTGGTTTATTATGAGCATGTCTGCAGGACATGCTTATATATGAACTTAAAAAAACCAAAAAAATCAGCAGTATTAAAATTACAGAATTCAAACTCCAATATTCAAACTAACTTAAGTTAATAAAAAAAGGAAACAGTTATTTCTTTAAATCTCTATCCCAAAAGCTAGAAGTAGGAACCAACAAACCTCTGTAAGAACAAAACATTACAACACTTTGGTCTAGTTTTCACAGTTTATGTCGACAAACAGCCCAAAGCCAGCTATCACATGGTCAATACACTATATATATATATATATATATATATATATATATATATATATATACACACACACAGAAGAAAAAGACACAAGAACAGTTTTTGAAGAGTAGACTCATTCAATCCAAGACAAAGGAAGCAAAAAGTACTAACACTTGTATTACCTAGAAGGAGGAGGTACACTACTTAAGATATACACATGCATGTGAAAACCGAGCAAGAGAAGAAAAAAGCTTCTCATTTGTTATGGTCAGATGGGGAGGGGGCAATCATTTTTAATCTAGCTTTATGAAATACTAAACATATCTGTCTTCTAGAAAAAAATCTTGGCTTTCTTCTCTGAAAAAGATCAGAACCTGAATTTAGACTAGAATATGAATTCAAGTCTCTAGATGGAAGCTGCTAGATGTATAGCACATTTGAAAGCCAGAATACTAGATATTATAATATTAATTAGCCTCAAACTGAGAATTTTGGTTTAATTAAAAAACACCACAACATACAAGTCATTATACAAGATCACAAGCCATAAAGTGGAAATATGGTTATTAGAAGAATAAAAAATGTAAGAGAAAACATGATGCCATTGCTTCCTATTCTTACTGTTCTAGTACCACAGAACATAAGTAGATGAAATGCTGCAATGCCTAACTTGTCAGTTTTATTGAGATGGTGTTGATACTTAAGAGGCAGATAAAGAAGGACTATGAACATGTTGAGTACAGAGGGAGTAATTTTTATTATATTTAACATATTCTGTCTTTGTTGTCCTGTTTTGTTTAATGCATTAAAGACATACATACATACATACCTAAGATTCCCAGTTTTAGAAAACGGATCAATACATTCATCCCTTGACAATATCCGGTGGGAAAAAAGCTTCTTTTCAGGGTCCAAAAATCCTTTTGAAAGAAGAAATTAAAAAGTTAATGTTCAAGATGTTTGTTCCTTGTTTATGTTCTATATAATTTAGCTGTTTTAATCTGTGCAAGAGCAGTTTAACTAACAGACCATTTTAAGGTAAGAGATATTATATGAGGGAAAGGGTAAGTACAGTGGATCAAGTATTTGTAACTAATGCAGTGGAATTAATTTTAAAAATCCCATCACATTTTCTTTCAACACAGCATCAAAATTGAAATTAAAATAACTAAATTTGTGACAGCTGAATAAATTAGGCTGAAAGAGATACAGCAAGTGATAGATACACGTGATTTTTGCAACTTACATTTATCTCTCTACAGGTGGTTCTTTAAAGCTAAATGCTCTCCTTAGCTCATTATGCCTAGGGACTGCAGAGAAGTCTCACAAGAGTCGGCAATGTGCTGCAATACTTAAGCACAATGGGCAAGTTAAGGGACAGTTTCAGCCGGAGCTCTTGCATTTGTAGGTTTTAAGTTGAACCCCTAACAACTACTTTAATATATTTACATATAATGAATATATCCTGGGATTCCTAGAAGTATTTAGGCCCAGTTGCAGTAGCTTTTCTGACTGCACTCTTAAAAAAAAAAAAAAAAAAAAAAAAAAAAAAAAAAAAAAAGGACAAACCAAAACCAAAACAGGAGAAGCTGTGCTAGCTGATCTTAAATCAAGATAAAATGCCATTATTTAGGAAAATGGTAACTTGGGTGTACAAACACACATGCACATGCTTCTGAACCTAGCCTCCAATAATGAAGTTCATCTTCATGAGCAGATGACAGCCACGTAATTGCTTAGAAAGAAACTGGCATTTTACATGCTAATCTGAATTTTTCATTTCACTGAATTTGTGTTGAAGTTAGCATCAACTTCTCATTATTCTTATAAATAATACACGGCAGTCAATACTTATCCGGGAACAATTTTTTAAAGTTTTACTTTATTTCATTTTAAATGGTGGCCATCTTATAGCCAGAACCAGAGTTCAAAATGACTGCAGACTCTAAGGACCATCTTTAATTTTCTTTCAAGGAGCTTTGAGATTTGCCTAGAACACATGTTCAACTCCTTTTATAAGTCCAGCTCCCAGGAGCATGTTCAGTTGGGTCTTCAAAAACAGAGGGTATAAATAAATTAAAAAAAAATTAAAAAAAAATCAGTCATCCCTTCTGAAAAGTTGATCCTGTATGTATTTCATATTAATGTGTAATTGGAATAACTTAAAACCCATAAAAGCAAGAAAATTCCGAGTTAAGGACAGAGGTTCAACCTTAACTCACCCGGCTATGCTTAAGAATTGCTGCAAACTCGTAGAATCATCCCCTGTAGTGAGACCCTTGCAGTACCTAGGCATAATGAATTGAGAGAATTAGCTACAAAGGTTTATTGCTGTACACACAGATATTTTGACAAACTACATAAGCTCTCATACAAGTTGCTGCTCTGCCCAACCGACTTCTCTTCTACTAATTAACTGAATACTCAGGGACTCTACACTAAATTGGACAGGAGCGCACTGATTAAATGGTAAAACCACAATGAGGCATTCAGTTGCAGAGTTGTCTAGCTAAAACTGTAAGAAAAGGGAAGTTCAACTAAGGAAGCCCAAACACAGAAACCCTGGCTGCTAGGGATTAGAGATGAAGTAGTGTTCTGGAGCTTTTGAATAATGCTTTGGTGAAGACTTAATAATTTTAATATTTTTTCCCCCTAGATAATTCACTAAAAATACAGTGAGGATACAGGTCACCAGAGATGCACCCTCAAAGATAAAAGACCATCTTAAGAGAGTTGGGTCTTTCAAAGCTAAGCTACTTGAATAGCAATATGGATAACAGCACTAGTCTTTTAAAGAATTAAGTTCTTTACATGATTTAAACTGTTTGGTTTCTTTTGGACATTGCCTAGCCAATTTAATCAATATAACAGACATAATCCTAATGTTTTGACATTTCAGGGAAATGGCAGATAACACTTCATTCGCTTTCTTCAACAGTATGTTAATATAATCTCTACATCTTTGAAAAGGCTATATTGGCTATTCACTAACCTATTTCGCCTTCTACTCCATGCAAGAGCAAACAAGACGACAAGTGGCTAGATCACATACTGTTAGTTAAAACATTAACTTTTAATTATGATTGCAAATAGAACATAAATCTGAAGAAATAAAAACTTTACATTAAAAATAAGTAGCTGCAAATACACCCTCCAAGATAAAACTAAGTAAAGGCTAAGATTTAACTTCTATATTAAAAAAAATTAATCATTATACTGCTTTCAGTAACAAAAAGAAATGGGAAACCCTCATTATGAAAAATTCTACTACCTTCAAAATAAAAATCTTTTCAGAACCTACGTATTGCAAGGTTTAGAATTTTATGATAGTACACTTTGGATATTAACCTTTAATAATGAAGGTTTCAAATTCATGATACCTTCCAAAGTATTGGTGGCTTTTTCTTTAAGAAAAGTCAAAACAGACCACCAAAAAAGCTTCTGTTTAGATGACATCACTTTTCTGTGGGGGCATTTTGCTGCAAGTTTGTGTGACTTCAGAGCAATGAAAAGGTCTGTGTATAAACTCATTGAGTAAACAGAAACATGAAAGTGTTCCCGAGATGTCCTCTTAACTTTATTTTATTTATTTATTTATCCCTATCCGTTTCCCACCACCATGTCCTGAAATATTATCATGGTCACAGTTTGCTGCCTTAGTGTTGATAATGATTTTTTTCTTAACAGAACTTTTTTTATTGAAGCATCACTTTGCACAAATCATTCCAGCAGAAGGATATACGTTGATGAATCTCTCATTTTGTAAGCATGTTTAAAAAAATTAAAGCCTTTTGTAGAAGTCAGAAAGATTGAAGACAAAGACTTGCTATTTCAAAGCAAAACTGAGCTTCCATTTATTATCATAAATTAGACAGTGTGCTGAGTACACCTCTAAGTAGTTTCTTTAACAAACTGAAGACACTATCATTATCCTTTGACTGCCATACTACAAAGGAGACTATTCAGTAGACTTACCTAGCAGAGACTATTCCCTCCAGTTGTTTGTTTTCCAGTATCTCAGACTGGGTCTTTGCACATACGCTCTTATCAAGCTGTGTTACCTGATCTTACATAGACTCTCTTCGAAAAGCAAACTTGTAAATTAGACTTGTAAAGTTAAATTAAAAAAAAAAACATCATAAGATGCAATGCTTAAAAGTAACTAACTCATACTTGGGAAGTCTCAAATCTTAGAGACAGATTGAGTTAAATAGCAATTCCTAGAAGTGATATAACAGTAGGATCCAATGTGAATTTGAAGAAGTCCTTTTAAAAATAAATCTAAACCTGAATTTCTGAAGAATCAGGTCACCTCCAGTTCTATTTTAGGTCCTACTTTAGAACCTGGAAAGAGCTGTTGACCCCATCTTTCAAGAGCACTGGAGACCTTCACACACCAGCGATTCTGTATATGCACATATTCTGTCAATTATTTATTGAAATACATACTGTAATATACTTGCTGTAACAAACCATACATATCAATGCCCTCAACTTAGCCCTACTTTCTAAATTCCACTATAAATCTGAAGAGTGATTTCACATTGCATTAAAGTTGCTTAGTGGCCTCTGAACTCAAAATTCACAGTGGCATGGACTTTTACAACCAGCATTTAAGCTGTCTTCGGTATTAAATACACCAAACTTCTCTTATGCAAAGTAGGAAAAAAAAATAATTAAGTAACAATGGGTAAAATAATTACATAGAAGAGAAATACTATAGGAAGCTCTAGATTACAAAATCTAGAACTCATCTTCATAAACATACTACAAGATACTACTTTGTAAATGTGTTAGAATAAGAAAGGGTTTAGGATAAATGACTTCAGCAGACATAAATGGTGTTTACAAATATCAGCTAATCCCACTTAACAGCTGATAGGAGTCAGGTGGGAAGAGAGAAAAGGACTGACAAAATGTCATCCGTTTGCAAAATGAGGAAAAAGCCTTCCAGGACATGGAAGGAGCAGCTCAGAGTTCAGATTTCACAAAGAAATATAGGATGTATACAGAGAGCCTAAGAAAACAACCTTTTTCTTATGAAAGAGATTCCCAGCATTTTATTACAAGTCCTTCCTTTATGTAACATAGGGATAACGGTAAAATACCAAACTGACAGCTCTCTTTGAGAAATCATTTAACCAATACTGCCATCAAGTGTTCTCTGTATGTATTAGCTATATATTTCTCTGTTACTGCATCTTGGTCACACAGGTAAGTATGGGGACCAAAGGCTCTATCAACTGTTTCTCCATACCAACATATTTCAGCTGAACCTATCATCATCACTGTACAAGTAATCCACTTGTAGTTTGAATGCTTTTGGTGAGGTTAGATAGCTTCAGGCAAAAATCCAGAAGTCTGGGGATGTCAGGAAGCAGCAATACCCTAATTTGCCCATTTGGTGGTTATTTCCTCTACGGAACAGAAGGAGCAGCTCAAGTATGATGCCCACAAAGAGGCTTGTCACATTATAAGTATCAGTCTGTGCCAGCATGAGGACTGCAGGGTAATCCAAATTTTAGCTCAGAGATTAAAATGAGCAAAGACAGGACCAAATCGCATGTTGAGAGAAGATCAACCATTGGAAAGCGCTTACACATCATGAGTTAACTACCTCTGCAACTCATTCTTCTCCCTGCCTCCAAAGCATATTTGCTATACATCTTCTGACCCTAGGCCACATGCAGATTTTGGCACATGGATCTAAGTGAGGAAGACTGCCCACCCAATTTCTTACTACCAGGTATTTAGACCTAGTGTATTAGAAAACCATTCGCCTTTTGCTACACAAGAAATAACAACACTCTTAAGGACAGCAGGGTACAAAAAGTGTTCATGCATTAGCAGTACACAATATCTAATCCAGCAGTGAGACTGACAAAGCTTTAGGAAGATTCTTCAAACAACTCAGCCAATAAATATTGACTAATGTAGAAATGTTCACTTGGATGGGCAGGACAGGACATGCTTCTCCTGAACTTTCTTTCAAGATTAGTTGGAGCCCACAAATAGGTATCACTTTCTGATTACAAAAGCCTCTTGTATTTGCCATTACAAACATCTTCTGTGGCTTATTTAACATGCATAAAGAATTCTCTAATTACACAATTCTTTTCTAAACTGTTCTACAGCTAACTAGGATAGTTAGCTCCCTAACTATTTTTGAATCTTCCTTTCTTGCCAAGAAGTGGGATCGCTGGCATAGTGTTGCTCAAGGCATGCATGGCAACATGACACAAAAAAAGCAGATGTGAAAGACAACTTAAAGTTAGGAGACATGGAACAGCAGCAACGACAGTTTGACATGCAGAGTCATAACCTAAAACCTTGTTAATTATATTGTCTCAGTCCGACAGGACTTAATAAAGGAAAGTCTGAGGTGAAAATGCTATTCTGTCAAGGAAGACTCAAGATGGGATGAAAGCCAATTTTACAGTTTAAACACATGGTCACACTCCTAACATGAATTTGACCCATATGCTTGCATAACAGGGTAGGTTTCTTTTATGCTTGTTGGAAAAAATAAAACATTTCAGCCAGTGACCCACACCATAGTCTACTATTGCTATAATTTAATGCAAGTTTTCAGTTACGAGGAGAAAATATTTCTAAGTTCTTGAGAAGAATATGTTAAAATACTGCTAGATCTGTGCTCTCTCTCAAATAAGTGCATCTTGGCTCCAGGATACAAAAAGAAGTGCTGTGAATTGATTTATAGCAGCCAAACTTCCTTTGGTGAAAGGAAACAGCAAGTGGTGGTGGTAGTGTTCCCCACAGGGGGAGATAATTTCATTTTGTTGATTTTTATGGAACTGTTGCTTTAGATTTCTAAGACAAGTGATGTTGGAAATCATTTTCAGAGCCCATCAGCATAATTTCTTACTTGATTCAATAGGAATGCACCAGTTGTCATGCCACAATCTGATTCTGCAACCATCAGGGAAGCAAAAAAAGCACGTCTGATGGGAAAAAATGGATTGTTTTTAAAATTACAGGCCATACAGGCACTGCCTTGCAAACGAGCCAAGAATTCTGCTTACAGGACTATTTAGGAAGTGTTTTTGCACAAAACAAAGAACAAATACTTGTAAACAACCACAGAAAGGAAACTAGTTATAGGAGTACAAAGGCTGATTATGTAAATATTGTTAAATGTAATATACTACTCACCTGCAATTGTATGTGCATACAGTCTGCTGCCAAAAGTAAAAACATGTAATTCATACAGCTTGGCAATTTTTTCCAGGAATTCCTTACAATGAGGACGCAACCGAGTATGCAACATAGGCTCACCTCGACCTAACTGGAAATGAAATATTCCCTAGAAGAAAAAGCATGTTGCATATTACCAAAATACCAAACAAAAATGCCAGCATTCCAGAAGTGTCCTCTTCCATCACTTCCACTACTTTTATTTTGTCTGACTAGGCTAAAGCAAGTTTCAGCCACAAAGATTATGTGGATGAATAAAATTCAAAGCACATTCTTGCTCTGTGCCAGGCAGTCCAACACTAAGTTTTTGAAATGCAGGAAGCTGCACTGTTGAAAAGTTTATGATCAAGGTAACTTTCATTCAAATCTTTACTTACATCAAACCAATCTGAAAAAAGCAACTTGAGAAATTTCTTAGAAAGTTCAGGATCTCACTCCAATCAGTACTACTCAGTCTACTTCACTCAGATAGCTTCAGTACATATTGAGCTCAGATAAAGACTTTGTTGGATGAAAAAATATTATGTCTGTGGAAGCACACCATCAGATAGCAAACCAGGAAGGAAGTTTGCAGATAAAGGTCCCAGTTAAAAATCTCAAAATCTTTTAAAAAAATGTTTTTCTTCAAACCATGCATTTATACAGATGAAGATGTAGCCTTTCAAATACACAAGGTATTTTAATCTTTAAACTGAATATTCACTGTTCCCTTTCCTCTCAATTGCAAAGTACATTTACAGTTTGATTTTTGCTAGCAGGTGTGAACACACGCTGAACGTACTGGACATGCGAGAATGGCAAGTGGAAAAAAAGAGGAACTAAGCAACCGCAGTTTGCATGACACCGGAGTTTGAATTTGCATCCTCCTGTACAAGACACTGTAGACACATTCCAACGTGCTTCTTGTTTTAAAGTTTCTAAATTGGAAATGTTACAAGCCAATAGTCCCTATCAGTTCAATGACAAGTGTTTAATGAAGAAATTAAACAGCAACACCCAAACTCCCCCCAAAAAACAAAACTGAAGAGAAAAAAAATTCACTAGACATATTCATGGAATGACAGACGTAATAACACACAGGATTATCCCAAAGGGGACTTTGAACACTAATTCACTATAACCACCTCAGACTTGGAGGGAAAAAAAGTCTCATTACTGAGTGCTCAGCTTGTGAATCGTAGAGGAAGGAAAGCAGAGATTAACAATAGCTACCTGAAACTTCTCGCTTAAAGTGACTGGAATGGAAAAGTACAGGAAAGCATAAATGGAAGAAAACAAACCGTCAATGTAAATGTAGAGAAAAAAGGAACATATTTCAGAAGACTTATTTCTCATTTTCTGTTATTCTTCAACTACAATTTTACCTAACCACAGAATGTTTTCTTAAAGAACTATCATCTAAATAGTTAGAAATATTGCTATCGGTGTTAACTTTCAAGCCAAAGTAACAAATACTTACCTTATTAGACATTTGTTGGCAGTGCTGTTCTGTAGTATGGATCAATGTCTGGTCCAAATCTACCATGAGCACCAGTTTTCGATTTCGATGTAGTCGCTGTTGATCTTCTCTTCCTAGCTGCTCAGCTTGCTATAACAAAATATTCACAACTAAGCTTAGCTTAGAAGAAATGAAATCAGGTTTACTGCCTTTTGTGTATTGTAAACTTGAGAAGTTCTGCTACAAACTAACTGCATAAGAAATGATGCTTCAACGTAACTGTAGTGATGGCAGCTTTGTCAGCAATTTTTCTACAGGAAAAAAAACGTATTCCCAAAGTCTACTCTCAGATCTTTGTGACACTAGTAACTCTTAAAAATGATAAACTCAACACAACAACTTCCAAATTTAATAAATAAGTAACCACTGAACTAATTGAAGGCCAAGAGTCTTGAAACAAAATTGCAGTAGCTTTGGGGTACACAAAGGACAAGTTCATCAGCAGGTCTGAAAACTTTGGCTGCTGTCTTCAGCAATTTTGTACCAGTTAGGTACAATACGGCTGACAACACTAGGCTGCATATAAAACTGAAGCTGCTAAAGACAGAAATAACCGTAACTGTCAAC
Organism: Aquila chrysaetos chrysaetos; assembly: GCF_900496995.4. Taxonomy (NCBI): domain Eukaryota; kingdom Metazoa; phylum Chordata; class Aves; order Accipitriformes; family Accipitridae; genus Aquila; species Aquila chrysaetos. Next base: position 25,391,094 of record NC_044021.1, on the reverse strand, counting down.
CTAAGATGAAAGAATATGACTCCAGACATAGTTAGACTATGTAGTTCTATGTGGGCACTGACATCAAAGACCTTATACTCCAGTAAACCTGAGCCGAAGTTTACCCCTCTTGTGCATATTTACAAACTTTTGAAGTACCACAGTAAGCTCTGTGCTCACTTTAACCACTTCTGATAGCAAGCTGCAGTGTTACCCATGAGGCAGGTAAACTTAAAGGGAAAGTTAAGTGGAGCGTTACGAAGAAGCAGGAGTCAAGTGCAAACTGCCCTTTGAAACACTCCTCTATGATGGGGACACTTCTAGCTGCTTATATTTTCACATTTCTTCTCACTGGTGTTCTCTGAAGAGTTACAAAAAAAAAAAAAAAAAGAACAGAACAAGCAGCAACATAAAAAGGTAAAAAAAAGGATCAAGTTGGTAAGGAAGATAAATAAAATGTTTATCGTCAAAATAAACATACTTTTTCCTCTAAACAAACTGAAGGATGAAGTGTATTTTGATAACTCAGCTGAATGGAATATTTGAAAAATCATGAAATAAGTTTAACATACAGGTAAGTTGCAAACAAACTAGCTTTACTATATCTAGTGGGACCAATTTCAAGGTGAAGGGTGAAGCTAGGGTTCAAAGACATTACAAACTTTGAACACATTTCAGCTAGTGGAAACTGAATTTTCCACAAACTGCTCATTCTTGGAGACAAAACCATTAAAGTACTAAGTTTTCAGGCTGCTGTCACAGAAGTGCCATCTTTTCAGTGCACAGCTCTAAAAAAACCACTATAAAACCTAATTAGCAACCAATCTGCGTTAGGGTGAACACACAAAAACCCTGGGCTACTGATGTTCAACACCAAATTCCTTTTCAAAGGGAAGCCAAACTTTCTGTATGAAGTATATACAACATCAAAGAAACTCCTATAATTAAGCTTCTCAACTGTGGAGTTACAGTGAAACGTATGAATAAAGAAAGCATGATGGTACTTACCTCAGAGCTAACTTTCAGTTCTGGGACACTGTGAACCATAGACACAGTTGCTGTGGATAATGGCACATTCTGCTTTCCATTCTTGCTTCGTATCCTAACCACGCAGGGAAAAGCATCATCAAAAGAGAGCAATAGTTTAGTGAAAAGTTGAACACGCTAAAATCTGTAGTACCAAACTAGTCACCACCAAAAAACTATCATTAAAAAGAGCTATTTTGACTAATACATTAATTCAAATTCTTGTTAATGCAAGTTACTGAACAAAACGGAGAAAGAGATCAAAGCAGCTCACCATAAAAACCTTGCAAAAAGTCACTGTAATTAGTTGTGCTTCCATATAATTATTTCAAGAAAAATGACACTAGGATGAAACAGACAGCTTATAAGCGTTTTCTAATGCCAATCAATGCATAGATAACTACTAAACCGTTAAAATTTAAAAGTATTCCTTTGCTTTTTTTGCAGTCACTCAGCATGCAATTATCTACTTTTCTCCAAGCCAGACTATGAAATAAATTTAAGCAAAGGACAGGCAAAGGTATTCTTTACGCATAACAGAGACTTACATGTGACTGCCGCTTCAAGAAAAGCATCCAAAAAAATCCCCATACATGCTTTTCCCTTCAGCACAAACAGAATGAGGTACTACGTGTGTGCCTGTATTTATTTTATTTATGTGTATATTATACACACATACAGCCTTACTCATATACATACCTATAAGATATATAGATGCAGGTATATACAGATAAACTTTAATACATACAGAATATGTACCATCCTCATAAATATATATATGAGAGAATGTGTCTGTGTGTATGTACACACACAAATATGAAATTCATTGAAAACTGACCAAGTAACCCCACATAGTGTCAGTATCGCTAGCTTCCAGCTTACATAGATCAATTCATTGTGAACTCTGATATCCAATTTTAAAGACATTATTTACAGTTCACCAACATTAAAAATACTACTGTACAAATTTTGTCTTCTGTGACACATGCACATCTTTTAATTCTCCCAAGTACTTGTTCTACCAAGGACAAAATTTGGTACTGGATCTACAGCCAGAGTTAAACTTCACCCAGTTTTCACTTCATGACAAGCAAGCTCCTGAGAAAAAAAACATTACTGAGCTGTGTTGAGGCAGACACAATCACAGACAGATATGCTTTTATTGTACCGTAGTGTTTGGAAGCACTGATACCCAGAAACAAAAGACGGATTTCATTTGGTCCAAAGTTTACATGCACATTTTAGCATCTTGCATCCTTTGCTTCAGAGTTCAGAACACTTCTTATATATAATACTGAATGGTACTTTAAATGAGCCTTTAAAAAAGATGACCTGCTTTCAGACCATTTGTTGAATGAGCATAAGAATTGTTTAACGGAGAGGATGTACCACTAACACCCAACAAGGTGGCAGTGAACTGGCTGTACTTCCTTTTCTTCAAGCAAGAAAAGCATTGATGCTTTTGAATTGTCTTCTGATACAGGCTCAGCAGACCTAACACATTCTTGCAGATGTATAAGCCATTTTGTATAAATGAAGACATCTGAAGTAGAGTAGTATTAATTGAGAAAACTGAATTCACCACATACGCTGAATTTATTTAGATTTTTAGTGAAATAATAGCAGTATAGCAATATTTAGATGCGCCTGTATTCAAACCTCAAATCAAGTATTCATTCAGGGCAGGCAAAGCCCTATTCAGTATTATCCTAGCTTTTTGTTAGGTTTTTTGCTTTGCCAAATAATGCTTGTTTACAAAATATTAACAGTCAACTTTTCATTAAAGGTTATAGCCAACCATTAACTGGGCTACATATTGTGTAACATTTTTGATATTCAGTCCACTTGTGCTGGTTTATGCGATAAAGTTCACAAAATAATTCTTAATAACGACTGTAAATTAAAATGAAACCAAAGTACTTCCTTCCAAATGAAATGAGCATGCAACATTCATTTCTAAAATCCAGGCTACTATACAGTCCATTTTGGAAAACAGTTGTTGAATTAGTAATTTGATACGCCCAAGAAACATTCTCTTTACCAACTGTATTAGCAATGAAGCAGAGCAAAAAAGAAATACAGTCATCTTTTGCATTTGCTATCTTCTTGGCCAGAGGCTTAAATTCCTTCAGTTCCACAGCAGAATATTTCACAAAAAAATTGAAAACAGTACTGAAGCCTTAAATTGAAAGCACTAGAGACAAGCTAGCTCCCATTCAGACACAGTACAAATGAAGCAAGGTCACATAAATGAGACTGGTATTACCTCACAGCTATTTACACCTGCACAGATAAAACTCTTAGGTTTATTAAGTCACTGTTGTCACACCTTACAACTCTCAACCTCAGTTATAAGTACATAGAAAGCAAAGTCGGATACACTCTGATGATAATTTATGTCTGTATGCATGCTCTTTACATTTTCTACTTAAGGTAGTAAGTTACCCTACATTTATCTCCACAGAAAGAGAGTGTGCGCAGTTATTAAGTCATAAATTTGTAACATGAACTGTAATTCAAGTACCCTCATAGCATCTTATTCACCCATATTCCTAGTTATGAATCCCTGTAATGGCTAAAAGGAAATATAATTCTAAATAATATATCTGTGACTACAGTGACATATAAGGAGAAAGAGGGCACATACCTGAAAATTTCAGGGTAACAAAACAAGTGCCTTGTGTAAATAGCAAAAGTAAATTAACTTTGCAACAGCAGCACAGATCTTGCCTATTTCCTCTTCATGTGTTGCTTTTATCCACAAAGAACACAGATTCCTGCCTACAAGCCGCAATTTTTCAGTAGAGAAATACACTTTATTAAATGATTACACTATCAATAATGTGATCAAGAATTAATATATTCAGACCACTCAACTTTAAACAACAATTTCATGAGCCAATCTCAATAGAGATATATATATATACTTTTAAAGCAAATGTGAGTCTTTATGCTGAAATTTAACTTCTAGAGGAAACGCCCTCTCAATTTTCCTTATAGTAGCACTCTGAGTAGACCTACTTATGTTAGGCGGTATGAATACTATTCTCCCTCCCTACTAGTATCTACAACTTCACAGATATCCTTATAGGTATGATTCACAACTACCAAAACTGAGAACAGAGAAGCAAAGAAGTAAATGACAGAAGGAAGAGCTTGGATCCCTAACTACAAGCAAGGAGAAGCTGGAAAAGAGAGCTGAGAATACTTACTGAGTCAAGTCCTGGCCACATTCCGCACACAAGCCTTTCATCACAACAGGATGGCTGCATCCTTCCAGTCTCACCAAGACACCCCTGAAAAAGAAGCAGGCATCCCATTTATTGCAGGCTGATTTCAGACACTTTGATTAATGACTGCAGATTGAAAAGAGTTCAAAGAATAATTTCCAGTTATGATTTGAGTGCCAGCACCCTAAGATACATTCCCACAACATGGGGAAAAAGACACTAAGTATTCAAATTGTTCAATTTCACACCTTTAAAAGTCACCAAAACATATATTAATGTCAGTTGTTAACCTTAGTGTAGCAAAGAAGTTCAGCGTATTAACAAAACAAGCATTGTTTGTCCAGAAACAGCTTACGTTCAATTAGATACAACTCCCCATTAATATGCTACTGAGCTACACAGTAATGAAAATCAAATATGGAAACTTTAGAATCATAGAATCGTATAGGTTGGAAAAGACCTTTAAGATCATCGAGTCCAACCACAAACCTAACACTACCAAGTCCACCACTAAACCATGTCCCCAAGCACCACATCTCCACATCTTTTAAATACCCCCAGGGATGGTGACTCAACCACTTCCCTGGGCAGCCTGTTCCAATGCTTGACAACCCTTTTGGTGAAGAAATTTTTCTTCATATCCCACCTAAACTTCCCCTGGCACAACTTGAGGCCATTTCCTCTTGTCCTATCGCTTGTTACTTGGGACAAGAGACCAGCACCCACCTCGCTACACCCTCCTTTCAGGTAGTTGTAGAGAGCGATCAGGTCTCCCCTCAGCCTCCTCTGCTCCAGACTAAACAACCCCAGTTCCCTCAGCCCCTTCTCCTAAGACTTGTGCTCCAGGCCCCTCACCAGCTTGGTTGCCCTTCTCTGGACACGCTCCAGCACCTCCATGTCTTTCCTGTAGTGAGGGACCCAAAACTGAACACGGTACTCGAGGTGCAGCCTTGCCAGCACCGAATACAGGGGGCCAGGTTCTATAGTGATTTAATCTTATTTTATTATTTCTTGTGTCAGGGCAGAAACATATGTTGCTTCAGTCTTCTCAGAAAAGTATTTAATTTTTTGATCCTTAAGTCTTGGATTGCCACATTTTAAAATAAAGATATGCAAAAGGATATTTTATTCTTTCTTCCAAACAATGGCCAAAACAAACCAGAAAGTAGAGCTTGAAATGCAGAGAAGTGTGACATTTACTATTCCAAACTGCTTAGAAGACAAAGTCTGCTTTTCAGTTGAATGATCCAACTAAAGTGCTCCTTTGTTCGAATTCAGTTCTCAAAATCCAGGGTCTTGAAAGTATTGTCATTTATTTTCTCTCAATTACTTGAACAGTCATGACAAGACACTTCCTCCATTTTCTTCAATACAGTTGAAGAAGTTGATCTTTCAGACTAAGCTTTTTTTTTTTAAACTCTAATAAGTAGACATAGTTCAACCACTACAAAATTTCCCCAGCCCTGTGACCATGAGCTACAGCATCTCTCTAATATTTTAGAAAAATAAAAAAGTCAATCAGCTAAAAAAACCCAAAATCCAAGCTCTTTCATAAACTGGTTGTAGTGTTTCTCTTTGGCTTCAAGTCTGCATTGCAATAAGCAGACGGCACCAGAAAGAAAACTGTTTCGCACGCTCAAATCTCTCATCCACTTTCCAAATGACACCTGCAACTGCTTACTTCTAGTGTGTCATTTGTTTCTCAATGACCAGAAGACTGATGACTCTACTAACAAAACTGCAGTTGATGCCATGCGGAAGGTTTTTTCCTCTTTGAGAGTAAAAACTAGATTCAGGTCAGGTTTAAAGAGAAGTCTCCACAAGCTATCATACTACCAGTATTCCCATTTACAAAAGTACAGATCTATTTCCTTCTGACTGGCAGTCATCATCTGCTTGGAAATTACACCTCCTCTTTCTGTGTAAGCATTTTAGATCTCCTTTTTAAATGCAGTATGTATTTCACAGAAAACAAATAATAAGTAGTCAGTCTTGTTTTTGTACAAGAACTGCACAAGAGACAAGCTATTTTTGTGGCCCTTCACTATTGGCAATTCGTTCTTTGATATAGTTCTCCTCTCATCCTGCTACATTTGCGTTATTTCGTTTAACTCTTCTTCTCTTCCCTCCCTTTGACAATACGTCTGTCTTGCTGTCTTTTACCTTGATCCATTGCTAAGCTCCTTTTTAGGCTGCCAACTCACACTAAGGACCACGTCAGAATTTCTCATCTTCAACCTGCGTTCAGTGTATGAATCTGAAATTAGAGACACCTAAAACGCCAAAAAACCCCCATGATACAAGCTACAGAAATGTGCACAAGAGTTTACAATGACTGAGCTTTTACCCCAATTTAATTGTTTTTCGACAGTTCAGGAAAAAAGTCTTTCAATGCCAGCTTAGAAGCCAAAACATCTTCAGGCATTCTCTACTTTGGATCCGAGGTAACGTCACACTCCAGGAATGTGACAGGAGGAGCTGGTATACTCCTGGGCTGAGGTATGATTCAAATTAGGACATGCAAGAGTTTCCATTCACGTATAGGTACACATCATCTCATCCTCTTGATTTTAACAGAGCAGAGATTCTTACAAGAAAATTAGAGTTCTAAATTATTTATCCATATTATTCCTAAACAGCACCTCTATACCTTGGCACATACCAAACAGCACTGCTAAGTATCAGTTCTGCCCCTGCACATTTAAATATGACCAGAACACCTAATTTTATGATGCTTGCTGGAGATAAAAAGTACATGATACCAGGCCCGCTGTCATACCATTCTCTGTGATATCTAACCCAAAGGACAAGAAGAAGAACTCCAGAGCACCGGCGGACTTCTGAGCACCATACAACTAAGCTGGTCAAGTTTTAAGTACAACTGTCGGAATCTTTAGCAGACTTCTCCCAGGGGAAAAACCCAAACAACTGACATACTACTTAAAGCTGCAGAAAGGCCTGAACTCTACTAAGGTTTAAGCATACTTAAATATTTTACTCACTTCAATTTTAGCACATATGCTTTAATTCCTAAAAAGGACTATACTGTAGAACAAGAAGCATGGAACTCAAAGTAAAACAACTTTTGTACATTTCAGAAGTGGAAACACTCCTTTTACTGTTGAAATGAGGGATTTTCAAAGTATAATGGCCAAGATCCAAGACAATTATCAGACAAGAGCAAGCTGAATCAAAGCGTGCATGTCTATTTTTAAATGGCTGCATATACCAAATAGGGGTTCAGGTTTCTGCTTGTACTCTTCTCTGGGTCATGAGTGAAACCCACTTAAAGAGCAGAGCCACTCCCTACTCCATTTACTCCATTTCTGGAGAGAAGAAACAGATTCCCCCCACCCCCCAATCTGAAGAATTACAATGCATTCTACTGCTGGCGGCATTAACAGCATCTCCCTCTTTCTCCCCAAACCTCTCCAGGACCCACTTGGTGATAAGCAGAGCTCATCAGCTACTTCAACAATAATCTTCCAAGGAAAACTGCCACAAAAGATGCAAATCTTTCCCCAGTTTTACAAACTGTCACAACTGTGCAAGTGAGCCAGGCACTGGGGAAGAGCCGTCGGGCTGTGAAAGGCACACGTTTTTTGGGGGGTGGCCATGGAGGGGGTAGGTCATCGCAATACCCACCCTGATAGCCAAAGGACTGCAACGGGACAGGAAACTGCCCACACGGTTTCTTTTAAGTAACAAAATACAATGGGATTTAAGTGAAACTTGAACAAGTAAATAAGGCAACCCACTCTAGGATCTTATTCACATTCTTTCCAGATGTGCTTGTAAATAAAAAACAGAGACACTAGGTGTGCCACTATAGCAAAATTTAATTTTTGTTGCAATGACCATGGATAGGGACAGACATTTACTAACAGCCTCAGGATGCAGATGACCATAAGACCATCACTGTTCTCCCAGCAATTCCACATTTTGACCGTTTTCAAACACAACTCTTTTAACAATATCTGCTTTTAATCAGCAGCATGGGAAAGGGAAAAAAAAAAAAAAAAGAAAAAAGGAAAGCTTTCATGAAATCCAATACGAGCATTTTGCTTTTATTAACAGAGGAAGTCAATGCCTTTGCTAATTCTAAGGCCTGGTCATTAGTGCTGACTCCAAATGTAAGAACTTTGGATCAAGCACAACTAGGGCTGTGGTTCCCAGTAGGTTAATTATAGTGGGAAAGCCAGCAGGTAAAGTTCTCTTATCTATGCTACAATTTGCTACTCCTCAGTTGTAGCAACCAGTTAAATGGATCACTGGAATCAACCCACGACGAACAAAAAGGTTTTATTATTTTTTAAATCTGTTTTTTCAGCATGATCTAACCGTTCCAGCACCAAAGAATGATGGCAGCAAGCACAGGAGTTACAGGAGTCACAGGAGCAAGAACTTTTTGAGCTAGCTTACCATGGAGGAGAACACCTACCTGCAGCTGGGGGGGTCAGCCAGCTGCAGCACACAAGTACAATGGCCATGAGATAGCTTTTCTGAAGAAAACTACAAAGAACTGTACCTTAAGGGTACCCAGCAAAACATGATAACAGATAGGTTATCTCCGTTATTCAAAAGTAGTCTAACTTGAGCGTACATTAGCCATGGCCTTCTATTACAGCTTGGCTCCACTTCCAGAGGCAACTGCTCCAACGGCTTGCTGCCAAAGAAAGGCAATGGCTTACTTTCTTTTTGCCCCCACCCTCTCATTTCCTCTGAAAGCCCAGCCCTTCCTTTGGCACTTACAGAAAGGACTATTTCAGTACCTTGGGAGGTAGAAGAGCTGACCAGCCCCATCCAGGTTTGCTGCTGGGTTTATAGAGTCAAAGCAGCTGACAGAGGAGTCCAGCAAGGGTGACTGATGGACTGTCCTGGTTTCAGCTGGGATAGAGTTAATTTTCTTTCTAGTAGCTGGTATAGTGCTATGTTTTGGGTTCAGTACGAGAAGAATGTTGATAACACACTGATGTCTTCAGTGGTTGCCAAGTAGTGTTTAGACTAAGTCAAGGATTTTTCAGCTTCTCCTGCCCAGCCAGCAAGGCGGCTGGAGGGGCACAAGAAGCTGGGAGGGGACACAGCCAGGACAGCTGACCCAAACTGGCCAAAGGGGTATTCCATACCGTGTGACGTCATACCCAGTATATAAACTGGGGGGAGTTGGCCAGGGGTGGGGATTGCTGCTCAGGAACCAACTGGGCATCAGTGGGGAATTGGTGAGCAATTGCATTATGCATCACTTGTTTTGTATACTCCAATCCTTTTATTATTATTGTCAATTTATTATTGTTACTATTATCATTATTAGTTTCTTCCTTTCTGTTCTATTAGACTGTTCTTATCTCAACCCACGAGTTTTACACTCCCACCCCCACCCCCCCCAATTCTCTCCCCCATCCCACTGGGTAGGGGGGGAAGTGAGTGAGCACTTGCCAAAGTTACTGGCTGGGGTTAAACCATGACAGATGGGAAAAGACCAACTGTGCAAATGTTTTTACAAACAGGGCTAAGACTGGGGGAGGACAGAGGCAGTTTCAACAAGTCACATTTTCTCCCCACATTGTAACAAGGCCACTTCGTTAGCATTTATCTTATCTATGTGTTCCAGACTAGCTTGAACATCTCCATCCATGGATACATAAGTATCATTTATTATGTTAACAAAGTCTGTTTCAAGGAACCATGCACTGGCATAGAAAATACAGTACAATTTTCCAAATGTGTGAATGGGAAAGTAGACAAAAGTTACAAGACAAAGCTACTGCCCTGCGCTTGTATCTCACGGGTATCTGCCAAAAGCCAAGAGACTGCTGGATTTCCTCAGATCTGTTTGGGATAAAGATATCAAATACCACAAGAGTCACATACCCCAATTTGTCATTGTGATCACTTAAAGCCGCTGTCCTCAATCTCATGCCATATGCCCCTACAATTAGCATTAGAAGATATAAAACCGTACTAATGCAGCAAAATGAGATTCTGGTGTACAGGTGAACAAAAGCCACTGCCCAGGTTCTGCAGCATGCTCAAGGGAGTGTTACTGGCAAATTGTCAAGGGGTAAAAATACCAAATGAACACATCTCAGATCAATGATTATTAATACCAACTATTTTTTAATCAACCAACTGATCTAGAACAAATACAAGTACACAATCTTTTAGCTGTCATAAGACTAGAACGGCAGACAGATTAAGTCCGATTCAACTTAAAGCCTGCTTCTACAGTTTAAATTTACTCAAATTTGTGAAACACTTGACATTTTTGTTGGCTTATACCAGAACAACATTTTGTGGTATGTGGCTGCAGCATTTAGAACCACTACAAAGAGCCCTCAAGCCCAATTTACATCAAACCACAGCCTTTGTTACACAGGACTTCAGTTTCATAGCAAGGATTTTTCAAAGCCTTAATCACCTTGAAATCACCATGTAAGAGTAAGTAATTCCTTAAGATATTTAACCATTGGAGTTATTTATTTATTTAACACTCATCAATACCTGTGAAGAAGCAGAGAGAGTCCTTGAATAATTGATTAAAAATACCAAGGATGACAAGTACAGATGGCCCTTGCTGCTACAGGCAACCCGTGGCCTACAGCCTCTTCCAGATGTTGCAAGAAACTTGTCTCATCAGTTCTGTACAGAAGCCACTTGACTTACACTCAAGGACAAGCAAGCAGAGAAGGCTGTATTTCAAATATATGTAAGCCCCAAAGGCCTCACCCAACCAAGTCAGCCATTTTGATAAAACCCCCAAACACAAAACCTCCAAAACCCACACCCCATCCTAGCATGATGCAGACATCAGGGTAAAGACGCATTTGTAATTACAACCATATAATAACAACTGCTGCAAGCAGTAGGTCATAGAAAGCATAGTTCACACCTCAAGGCATCATTTCAACTCTCCAAAGCTAATGGGGAAATCATGGGCCTTGAGATTTTTTTTTTTTCTGTTAAGCACAAACTATTCACAATTATGAGTTAAAATGTGCGTGAACTTCAAAACATTTTAGAGAAGAAAAGCTGAAAAGTCATTTTTCTTCTACTCTTCAGGCAAGGTATCTGTTCAGGTTTAGATAGACGTGGGTTATGAATGCCAAGAGAAACTTAGGCCCAGAACTTCCGGATTTTGTTTATAATCCAAAAGATATCTTAAGCGCAAAGTAAGACTACTTCCATGATTTGCAAGCCTTTGAGAAGCATTTCTGTTTATTTCTGGAGAAGAGTTTGGCATTACAAGGAAAGAGGTGACCCTCTCCCACCTTCCATGCGCAACGCTATGGGCAGCTTCTTACGTGTTTCAAAAAGCCACTGTTAAAAGTTAACAATGTACAATAAAAAGGTCAAAAAAAAAAGCAGATCAGTTTGCAGTGCCTTTTACATAAAATCTAGTAAATCTTTTGAAGATGATTTAGAACTTACTTTATTTTATTTAGAACATTTTTAACTAAAATCTTATTATTTGGGAGAATTCAAAACTACTTTTTTTTTTTAAAGGTAAAGGTAAGAATATAGTTCTCCATACTTTTATAGAAAACCCCCTCAAAACAACGAAGTTCATACAGAATGAATTCAAAAGTACAGAGTTAAGAGCTCACGTCTTTCTAACTTGTTTCTTTAGTATTAAGTAGTACTTCTAACAACAGCAGAAGAAAATAGGCTGTCACGTCTCAGTAATTCACTGAAGCAGCAAATGATTCTGCAGTCTGTCCCCCCCAATCATTATTGTCAACTATTGACATTACTGTTTTATGCATTTGCGTTTCTATTGCCACCTCTCTCCGACTGCAGTGTTAGCAGTCACGCAGCACTTCCCAAATGCATGCAGCACAACTCCAGTTGAGAGTTGAGGAACTGCATCTAACAGTGCACGGCCAGAAAAACTGGAAAATTACTTCTGTGTTCACACACAGGTTACATTTTCTTAACTGAAGAGATCACTATCACTTGAAGCAGTAGCAATCAAAGTGAACACAAGTCCTTTGACTCCTCGACTACACTTAACATCAGAACTTTACACTAACTACAGAAGCATTATTGGAAGAGCCCCACAGGACTTCAAACTGCTGACAGCATCTCTAAGAGGTATTTACAAATTCTACACACAAACATCACAGCAATAGTCTAATCAATGCCAGTTACAGCTGGAAACATAACACATATCATAGCCAGCTTCCTTTTACCACATAACACATCTAGAAAAGTAGGAATTATGCAGGGTGTAAAAGATTAACTATAAAAATTTAAGAACCGTGAGCCATAACTGTGGTTTTAATATGAATACCCAGGATTTTCATTGTTACACTAAAGAAGGTATTTCATTTTTCATGATTTCCCCTCTCTTAGCATTTCATGAATCCCCTGCCATCAGCACTTGCTTGTATAAGAATCACAGGGCAAAAGCAGTTAAGTGATATGGGTTTAAAAAAAAGGAAACTACTTCACTCACAAAAAAAGCTGGCAAGGGAAGAATGAGGCATGGTACAGCTCCTAAGAAAATCTACTTGCAGCTTTCAAAGGAAACATATTTACAAGCTTACATTATTCCAGGGTCCATTTTCTAAACCACTAAGTGTAGCTTTTTAGCGCGTGCACACACACACTTCAAGACGAGTTCCTTGGTTCAGCAACATCCATCTAACAGCAGGATCAAAAAACTAAGTCATCCAAATCTATATATGGCATATATATACATATATATGATGAACACTGCCAACCTAATTGGCATTTATCCAAAAAGTTGAAGTGCGAGAGTGGTGACTGTACATCCTTCTAATTGACAGAACAATAATTAACCTAAAACTGCAGTTTTCTCAAACCACACTTCAATTTTCACATCAGTTACTAAAGAACAGTAGTCACAGCTGAACTGCTGCAAGGCCAGGTGACAACAGTCTTGGACTAATCCCATCTCTGACTCTGTTCTGTCCTTTTCAGGTGTGTAACTTCTCAAATCCCCTACCTCTCCTTCAGGTGAAGGCACATAAATTCCCCTTATCTCAGACCAACTTACCACTGCATTCCTCCCACCCCCAGCCAAGATCACCTGTGATTACCTGAACAGACTTGGTTTGCCTTCTGCATCTGCAGGCCCGCATCTAGAGAAACAGCTACAGATGAACACCAAAACAGCCCGGACACCAAAGCAGAGAAAGATGACTGAGAAAGAGACAGTTTGACACACACACACAGAGCTGGCAAAGCTATATATGCATTTTTGGCTTCTTCCTGTGCCTAAGAAATCTGGGAGGATCCTGTGATCTCTCCCCCTCTGCCTTAGAAAGCTGCATCTTTTAATAGAGAACATTAAACCTTCTCCAAACATTTAATCACCTTCTCTGTTAGAACAAGACACTTAAGCAATCACTGTCCCTTTGTCTGCTACTTCCAAACAACAAATAAAATCGGAAGAGGTTTACCACAGGATGCGGAATCCTCAAGTCTAACAGCTTCCTCCACTCCTTTCCCTATTTGGATACTGTGGCAAACAAAAAATCCAAAAAACTTTTATCTTGACGCTACCTTCTGCATATGTTTTCCTCTGGGACTTGCTGTCAAGCCAAACGAACACACTTATACAGGAAAATGTAATAACTCTTAACACCCTTAAAAGCAATTAAGAACAAGAACATCATAAGTTACGCAGCAGCGTTCAAACCAAGGAGCAGCAGCTCCACATTCAGCAACAGCCACGTGGCATCGCATGCTGTCGGGACACCCAACAGCGTCAAACGAGCCCAGAATCCCAACAAATGCTCTGAAAGCAAAGAACAACAGTTTAGAAGGCTGCTCAGCATATAAAGGGGAAGTATTATGAATAGCTGTAAAGTTACCTGGAAAGTTAATTAAGTTCCCTCCTTGTTCAGCAACGCCTTCTTTGGCTGCAACTGCTCACCCGCCCTCTCTCCTGTGAACGAGGATTCACGCAGTTCACTCCACTAAGCTTGGACCAAGACCTTTTGCCTTACACACCAGCTGAATGCTGCGAAGTTTTAGATGTAATTTTTAAACTAGGAAGCACTACAATGCAAAAGCACTACAATGCAAAAGCACTACAATGCAAACAAATAGGCATTATTCATTTCTACTCTAAATGTCTAAATCGCTGCCTTATTCTACAGTTTTTCTCAAAACATTTGTAGAAAGGCAATTTTTTTTTTTTTTTTTTCCTTTTTAAAGATTATTAGTGAAATAGTGGCCTGGCAATATCCCATCCTTCCTGTAAAAAAGGACATACTATAAAAAAGTTGATGTGTCTGTAAGAAGTAATCTACATGGTATACTGCCACCTTTCATACAGTAATGCACAAGGTAGAAAAGTCCTTCTGGATTTAGATAGTTCTCTTGAATGGTATCTTGTATAAATCATCCGGCATCAGCCCAGTTACCCCAATCTAAATCATTTCAGTCCCATCAGATGACTAAAGAAAAATTCCCTTCCCATTGCACTGGAAAGAACACAAAACCTTGGCTCTTTGTTTCTAAAATAGGTTTTTATATTGGCGCTTTTTTTCTTTCTTTTTTTCAATAGGACCAGTGTTTCAGAAAACATCAGAAAAGATACAGTGTGCTCTCACAAACGGCATATGTATTTCACTCAGGCTAATTCCTTTTCATCAACAGACTAGTCTGAGGCCAACAGTAGTTTCTACTGACTGGAAACAATGGTTCATCCTTTCAGACAAGAAGCACTTCTTCATTAGGAGTAGGTATATAGATTCGGAAGGAAAACACACAGTTGTTGAGCACTGTTGTAACATCCTACAAAATATGGTGAGAAATTCTCACCCAAGTTTCACAGTACACACTACATATGGCAGCACTTTCTTGTCCACACCAAAAAAGAGGAACCTTTCCATCTTCTGAAGTCTTTTGAAGACCAGTAAGTCTCTTCTGTTAGTGATGGTATCCATCCTTCCCCTACAGTCCAAGCGTGAGATTTCCAATTCCGTTAAGTCTAGGTTCAGCAAAACAAAACCTAGACAAAATGTATAATCAAGATCCTTGAACTGTAACCGGTAATGCAATACTACCTGCTTTCCAGGAAGTCATTTTACACTCCCCTATATATTTTAAAAGGGAACTGCTGCAAATTCAACTATCCACATGTGCTAGGTGACCTTATATTAACTTTTAATTAACATTTTAACTACACAAAACAGATATTCATAAGAATATTTTATAAGTGACAACTTGCAATGAATTGTCTATTATCATTCTTAAAAAGAGATCCCAAAATGAAACGCTGGTAGCTCTTTACTGAACCTTCAGGCTAGAAAGTCCCAACTGGAACTATTTTTATATACTTTTGGTAATGTTTAAGAATTTGCAATACCATCGCCCCATATTCGTTTTTATTTAGCGAGTTCAAATGTTGGGTTATCAGATTACCTAAGGGGGGGGTGTCTTCCACTGGGTAAGACTGACTTTGGAAATCTGAACAGCTGGGATCCCTACTAGGGTCAGCCCTTAACTTAACACCATATATGCAGTCATCAAATCGGAAAGGTCTAGGCAGGCATGGAAGTTGCACTATTAAGATTTCTCAAAGGAAAGAAGCCTCTTAGGTCAAGATAGAAACTTCTAAGACAATTCAAAGCAAAAGTCTTGCCTCCCTCTTCCTTCCTCAAACTGTTCCAATCCCTTCCAGTTCAAAGGGCTAGGTATCATGCAGCACAAAACTAAAGGTCTCATTCTAGTCCTCCAGTCAGAATTTTTGTCCATACATTTTCTCTTCAGAAGGCTATTTGTTTTACAATTAAGGAAAACCATGCAGCAGTTTCAAAGAAGAAATAACATGCACGTGTGCCTTTGAAAAAGACCGTGGTTTTCTAAACAACTCTAGTATTGAAGTAAAGCTCAAAAATACAGTAAAGAAACAAGACAGCAATTAAATAAAAATCCATTACAACTTGGGTAAAAGCAAAATCAATTTCCAGCACAGACATCTACAAACATACACATTTTTTTTTTTTTAAAGACAGCTATAACCAGCTTGTAGTTCTACAACGGGATGCATCAAATAGTTCCATGAGCTATCTCACTCTGTCTGCTGGCCCATGGGATTCTGTATACACTCACATACAGCAGCAAAGTCCTCGTGCTCAAATAAGATGAGCAACTTATACTAAGAACTCCGACAGCAGAAAATCCCCTGGTTTGAGAGAAACCTTGTAAGGATAAAAGTAATGTGTTACTAAAGACTATCATACAAAATGCCATATGGGACATATACAACCTCAATAATGTTATTTCCTGGTGTTAACATGTCATTTATCCCCCTAATGACCCTACTGGCATTTACACAACCACTTTGATCTGACCTAAATACAGGCTACTGCTGAAAGGATAAGTCACCCTCCCCTTCCCTGCACTACACTCCTGTTGGAGCAACATGAGGGAATTGATCAGTATGGACCGTTTCACAGGAGGCTGGGTGGGAAGGATGGAAAGGAAAAAAAGAAAAAAAAAAAAAAAAAAAAAAAGACCAAACCATCTTTAGCTACATGATTTCCAACACCCAGCTCAATGCAAGCTGGAGACACACCAAAGCGTGAGCATCCCTTCCAGCCAACTCTTGCATTGGCCCGAAGGAATCACGAAACCATGGCCTAAGGAAGCCGCACCGAGAACTGCAGGCACAAGGCTGCTACAACCACACTACTGGCAACTTCTGAGCCTGATGCCTGTTTCCAACCAAACCTGACTGAGCAGCTTGATTCTCTTAGATAAGGAAGTTCCTACAAGTTCTGTGAAAACAGATGGTCACATAAAGAAAGGAGATCTTGTACTCTACCATTCAGCACTATTAACTATAGTGTGAGCTCCCAACTTGTTAGGTGCTGGAGAACTAGGAAGAGGAGAAAAAGAAGGCAATGAAGGATGGAAACCCCTCATTTAGAGCTTGGATCTTTTTCAATATCAAATTGAACCAAACACAAGACAGATGCATTAAAAAGGAGGCTTCCTTAGTATCACAGTATATGATGGGAACAAGGTGGGGGGGTGGTGGAAAAAGACACACAGGAAGCAGCTCGGAAAGATGCATACCAAAACTTACTATAAAAAAAATAATGGAATGAATCCAAGGGTAAAAAGGAATTAGGCGAGAGGTGTAGTAAGCTGGGATCGTTAAGTGTTATTCAACAATCCTCAGCGTCTGGCAGTAAGGTTTTTTTGTAGACTCTAATAAGCTCATTAAATATTTGACAGGATATTATGAAACATTTGTGTCTAACTGAAACAGCAAATTTTTTTTCCTGTAGTTTATTACAAGTGTCATCACTTCAAAATAAACTGTAGTTCATCAGCATTTTATTCCCCTTGAAGACTGTAAGATGAAAGGTATTGGGGTCCAGGGTTAAGTGTCCTCATCTTGGGTGGTAAACTAGGCCCTGAGGCTCTGTGACATTATATAGCCAAAGGAAGATATGTTTTTTAAATATACAATCAAGTTTCCGATACAAAAAAAATGCCAAGTAACAACACAAAAATTCCCACCTCTTTCCTGCTGTCTTCTCCAAAAAGAGAAAATACAAATTTTGCTTCACTAGAATCCAGGTAGGTTTAAACAAGATTTTTATTACAACACTCATATACTTTATGTTCTGTAGAAGAACACAAGTTTTAGCTATTAAAGCTATGTAGTAAAACACAAAGATACCCAGTTTAAACATATAGCTAATAAATATTTTGGAAGACTCTACCAATGTGATCCAAACAAAAGACTTTCAGTAGTCTATCCCATCAGCAGGGCCTGAAAGGGGACAATCGTTTCATATTAGAAACACTCATGTAAATATTCACGTGCAACAAAATACTGACCCAACCCAGAACCCTGACATACCTGTAGCAGCCTCGGAATGATTAACCTTGATGGGCAACTGGCATTAATAATACACAGAGCAGCGCAGCAGTTTTTGACATTTATTGCTCCTGCCACCCATAGAAATTATGCTTCATTAACATCAAAGACCTTTCATTAACTGCTTACTGTCATCCCTGCTGTTTACAGTCCTAACAGGTCAAACACCTTCCTTTCTCGAGTCCTGGTTTGACATTTGGTACAAGCCTACCCCTGCTAGTCTAAGCAAAAGCCACCTGCTGCCTGCCTCAGGCTGTCACCCCCATCCCATCCCATCCCCTGTGGGCCATTTACACCACTGCCAATACCAAAAAGTGGGTAATAAACCTACAAGAAAACTAAGCACTATATATATGTGGAAAATTACTTTCATGTACCAAAAGATTTCATCTCATGCCTGATCTAAAAGAAAAAATAACCCCAAGTTAGAATGTGTCTTCTTAAGAGGGAGAGACTTTTGCTAAAAGATGTCATTATTTTCAGAAATATTGATGACCAAATTGACATAGAACAAAAAAAATTAGCCAGTCACATTATTTATCCTCAAATAAAAAGGTTTCATCAACTTATGTTCTCATGTTCTAATGAAAAGGAAAAATATTTGGAATAGAAACAGTGTTTAAGTGCCTGACAAATATTTGCACATATCTTTGGTTTACAGAGAATTCGGGGCTAAACTGATCAAACCCACTTTTTTGAAGGCAGCAAATGGCACCTACCACCCTGCATAGTTTGGATTAAAAAAAAAAAGTGTATCTTCTGGAGATGCTGAATAAATTTCAGCTATGTCATCTACCTTTATCACACCTGTATTTTAATACTGCACAACCTTGACATATATTTAAATATTGCTGATAGGTAGTGAAATGTTATTATTTCCATTCCACAAAACGGGAAGCCACAGGCGAGAGATTAAATGCTGACCAACCCCCCCCCCCCCCCCCCCCCTTTTAAGTGACCAAAGAAACGCAGTTATGTCTCCAACTGCTGACCAGCTCTACTACCCTTAGGTCATGCTTCTTCCACCTCTTCGCTTGAACTTTTCTTTTACATTCACCCGGTAAATACCATTACAGCACGCAACAGAGAACACAGGCTGAAAAGTGAGAATTCTAGAAGCGTAACGTCTAGCAATGGTCAGTATTAAGAACTAACTTCTAGCGGTATAAGACACAAGTGTTTTAGAAGCCAAGAACAACAAAGAACAGTATTTATTTTCCAATTGTCTCAAAGCAAGGACTTGCTAATTATAATCCGAGTGAATCAAGACCAGACAAATCTAATAAAAGCATTGCATAAAAATTGGTGCACTCAACTCCTAAAGTTCACATTGAGCAAAGCTAAACATAAAATGCTGCTACATCAGACCCAGCATATTTTAAATTGTTTACTTTTACCATTTAAAATCTTTTTTGTTTTCGTTTTCCTCCCAAGTACTTAGCTAATGTAATGAAAAGATAACTCGATAACTTTATCTCCCCTTCTACTCAGCACTATCAAGATGAGTTTCATCACGCATATGGTGTTTTAAAATTTTAGTCTGTATTTTTAAGATGTTTTTAGTCTGACCTAGCATTTACGGTACCTTTGTTCTAAATCAGATATAAAAGATTGTCCATGTTGCACCAGATGCAATAGCAGAATGCTGATGTCGCACGAAAGGAAAGCCACAGTCTTATCTCAGAAAGACTAATACTCTCTGTAGGAAGAAAAACACAGCTTACATCTCCTCTGTAGCACCTTATATTACTGACTGATAAAAAAAGAATCAGATTGTTTTTTTCCTGAACCTTTCAGAGCACGCCCATACACAGATGTTTTGCATGTACTGGTGATTTTCAATCAAGAAAGTTTAGGCCTGGCTGCACCCACCCCCCACAGCAGGGAAAAAAAAAAAAAAAAAAAAAAAAAATCAAGAGAACTGCAATAAAAGAAAATAACTTGCTGTCATAAAACAGAGGAAGTAGAGTGTTTCAATGGTTTCCTGTTGAGAAAAAAAAATCTGCTTGAAGTCCAGGGTAGCAAGCTGTTAGCCCAATTTCACCTAGAAATCTGAGAGGCCCTACCTAACTATTAGCCACTTAAGAGTCTGAAAGTCGACTGACATCCAGTCTTATCGAGACAAAGCCGTCGTTAAACAATGGAAAACCTCTCTTATTTAACCGCTTGCTCTTCTGAAAGTTCAAACGACACCACCTTGTTTATATCTGCGAAGCCTTATACGTTCAAACATCTACTGTATTAATAGCGTTTAGGCTGCCAGTATTATACGTACGGTATCTAGTAATTTAAAAATGTCTTGCTGCAGCGCCGATTCCCATTGGAATCCCTCCTATCACGCAGGAAGTGATCCCTTTGCTACCTGAGTTTTGCACCAACCTAACAGCGAACTGCCAAACTACAAAAAAAAAAAAAAAGTACTTCCAAGTGTTTTTCTGCCAGTAAGAGCAGTTTTCAGAGAACCCCGAGACACGCGAAGGGGAAAGTACTTCCAAGTGGTTTTTTGCCAGTAAGAGCAGTTTTCAGAGAACCCCGAGACACGCGAAGGGGAAAGTACTTCCAAGTGGTTTTTTGCCAGTAAGAGCAGTTTTCAGAGAACCCCGAGACACGCGAAGGGGATGCCCGGCTCTCGGAGGCAGAGCTCACAGCGAAGCGCTCGGCTCTGAAGCGGGGGACTGGAGCATGATCTCCTCCTCCTCCTCGACGCCTCCCTTGATGCTCAGGCTTCATCCTCCTCCTCCTCCTCCTCCTCGGGCTCTTTCCCGCAGGCAGCCCAGCGCACAGCTCCGGAGGAAGGGCCTTTCCCTCCCGGCAGCGAGACACAGACCCCCCCCCCAGGCACGGCCACGGCTTTACCCCCCGCGAAGGGACGGCACAAGGCGCCCGTTACACACCGGGGGCAGAAAGCCGTGCCTTCCCCCCGCTCCGACTCCACGGCACGGAGGCCATGGGGACCGGCCGGCCGCAAGCAGGGCCCGCAGGGGCGGCCCGGGGGGAAGAGGGAAAGCGGGACCCCCCCCCCCCCCGAAGGAGAAGCGCCAAGCCCGCCGCCCCGCACTCACCCGGGCGCGATGACCTGTCCGGGCCTCGCACACAGCTCCCTCACCACACCGGGCCGTTCGGCTTTCAGCTTGCGCTCGGGGCCGGCCCGCTGCGGCCGGGTGCTGGCGCCGCTGGCGGAGGGCGGCGGGGTGGCGGCGGAGGGACGAGGCGGGGGCGGCAGCGGGGCGCACAACGCCAGCACCGACCCGATCTGCACCGCCGTCCCCACCGACACCTTCCACTCCAGCAGCCGCAACGGCCGAGGGCCCGGCGCACGGATCTCCGTGATCACACCCGCCGGGCCCTCCGAGCCGGGCCCGCCGCCCGCCGGCCCCTCCATCGTCCCGGCCGGGGCAGGGCTGAGGGGGGGGTCGCTATGGCAACGCCCGCCGCCGGCCCGGAGCCCCGCGCTGCCGCCGAGGCGGGGGGGGGGGGGGGGGAACCCCAATAGTCACCGGCGGCACCGACAGGCAGCGAGGTCACGGCGTCTCTGCGCAAGCGCCGGTCACCGGGCGTCCGGCCGGGCTTAAAGGGACAGGCGCACCCCGGGCGGCGCGGCGGAGGTAGAGCGGGAAGGGGAGGAGGCGGGAGCGGGGACGCGCGGGGCATGCTGGGGGCGGTAGTTCTTCACTCCCCGCCGGCGAGCGGGAAAGGTGGCGGCGCGGCTGAGGCGGCCGAGCCGCTTCCCTCAGAGCGGGGAACCGGCGGCGGCGGCGGTTCCGCCGCTGTTCGCCGTTCGTTTCCCCGGGTCGTGAGCGGGCGAGTAGGCGGAGGGTGGCCGAGGAGGGACGAGGTGCTGGGAGCAACCCCGGCCTCGGGATCTCCGGTACCTGCGCGGCAAGGGCAGCGGATCCTCGTTCTTCGTCGTTGGTGCTGCTGGGCCCCGGAGCTCAGAGCAGGAGGCCGAAGGGGCTTCAGGAGAGGGCCTTCCCTCAGAGCGTTTGACTGACTTGCTAGCAGCCAGGATTTTGGCGGGAGAAGCACACAGAGTCTCTAAAAAGCAGGCTCTCTGGGGTTTTTGCCTCCCAGAGTGTCGGTAGAGGTACCTTAAAACGAGAACGGCGTGGACCGGTTGGGAATTTGGCCTGCAAGACGCTGCTGTGAGCTTCACGACAAAGGTTGGGTTGTCAGGCAGCCACCATCACCCACAGCCAGAGGGAGGGAAATTCTTGAACGAAAGTTGCCATGCATCGTTTGTCAGCTCCTCGTGCGCTGGCGCAATGACACATTGCACGAGCACATATGCTTTCTAGATCCCTCTCGTACGGTGAACCGAAGGGAGCTGCTTTTTGGGAAGCCTCAAGGCTACATAATAAAGGAGGCTCTTGACTGTATAGTCCTCCGCTCGTTTGCTGCAGAGGTTGGAAGGTGTGTTATGAGTTAGACTAAGGAACTGCAAGAGGAATAGTTTGGTTTCGCGGTGAAGGCATTTGGACGCTGCTTAGGAGAATGGCGTTTACTCTTTCTGCTCCAGAGTTCTTGTCCAAGGCAAGTGTCTTCAGCCACAGTTTTAAGAAAGTGTTTGTGTACATACGCCCTCCTCACACACTGCAGGACAGAGTAATAGCGCCTTGCCCTTATTGGTGGGATTTACGCATAAGAAATTTTGTTATTATAGCAATTAACAGGGTTTGAAGAGTGGGAGATAAGGAGAGGCCACACACTGAACACTGGACTTAAAACTAAATACTGAACGTTAGCTACGTGAGCCCCAGCTGTTCTTTGTATCTTGACTAGAAGCCTTAATTTTTATGTTCCCTAGCATGTATTATTCTTAATAATATTCTCTTAATGTTGTTGTGTGCATGCAGTAAAGCTACATCATAAAAGGTGTGTCGTTTCCTTTTTGCATACTATTCCTTCCTTTACGAGGCTGCACAGTTCTCACTGGGGAGACTAGTAGTATCTCTCTACTACATATGTTGCTCTATTTGCTCTTTCTTAATCTGAAATAAAAATAATCGGCACTGAAGAAACATGTCCACATCCTCTTGCACATGAAAACTGAAGTTTACGCTACCAGTGACCCCTGACGAGGCCACTGCGGAGTTCCACCAGGAAGTGCTGACTTGCGGCATTTCTCCTCAACTCTCATCTGACCAGTGGTTTTAGCTCGCACCCAGGCTTCTTTCTTTTGCGGGGCGGATTGATAATGTTCTGCTCCGGGGCAGCAGGCTGAGGCCTGCCTCAAGAGTGCAAAGGAAAAGAGAGAGCCTGAAGGAGCAGGAGAATTCATCAGGGATATCCCCATTGTTAAAACTTTTATAGACTAACAAGTCTGGCAAAACTCAGTTCCATCAAGAGTGGTAGTCATGATAGGCAAGGAAAGACTGAAACACTAGCTAAGGTGGGAAGGGACGTCTGGAGATCATCTAGTCCCAATCCCCTAGCTTAAAGCAGGGCAACTAGCCGGTTGCTCAGGGCCGTGTCCAGGTGGGTTTTGAATATCTCCAAGGATGGAGATTCTACAGCCTCTCTGAGCAACCTGTGACAGTGTTCCGCCAACCTTGCAGTGAAAAAAACTTTTTCTCCTGTTGAAGTGGAATTTCCTGTGTTTCAGTTTGTGCCTGTTGCCTCTTGTCCTTTCACAGGGCACCACTGACAAGAGCCTGGCTCCGTCTTCTTTATCAACCCTCCCCTACCTCCATCAGATGTTTATACACATCAGTAAAATCCCTCTGGAGCCTTTTTTTCTCCAGGCTGATCAGTCCCAGCTCTCTCAGCCTCTTCTCATATGACAGATGCTCCAAGACCTTTAATAACATTTGTGGCCCTTTGCTGCACTTGCTCCAGTATGCCCATGCCTCTCTTGCACTGGACCCAGCACACCCCATGCGGTGTCACTAGTGCCGAGCACAGGGGAAGGAGCACCTCGCTCAAACCTTTTGGCAGTGCTCTTCCTAATGCAGCACGGGGTGCTGTTGCCTTCTTTGCTGCAAGGGCTACATTTGCTGGTTCATGGTGAGCTTGGTGTCCATCAGCATCCCCAGGACTTTTACTGCAGAGCTCCTTTCCAGACACTTGGTCCCCAGCCTGTCCTGGCGTGCGGGGTTGTTTCTCCCCAGGGGCAGGACTTGGCATTTCCTTTTCTTGGACTTCATGAGGTTCCTCTCTGCCCACTTCTCCAGGCTGTCAAAGTCCCTCTGGACGGGCAGCACAACCATTTAGCCTGTCACCCACTCCTCCCAGCTTTGTATCTCCTGCAAAGTTGCTGAATGTGCCCTCTGCCCCATCATCAAGGTCATTAATGAAGATGTTAAACAGTATCGGCCCCTGGGCAAACCACTAGTGAGTGGGTAACTGGTGACAGGACACTCCTAGCGTAACACAAAGCACCAGGGACCAGCTTCATATTCATGCAATGTCTTTCTTTTCCATTTCTGCTGTAGGGAGTAACCTCTTCAAGGAAACCAGAAAAGCCTGCAAATTTTCTCCAGAGTCCCCGAGTGTAATCTTGCCCTGTGTTTGAAGATTAGGTCAGTTAAGCAAACTGTATTTGTTGGTACTGAACGTCCCCTTATTGTATATGGAGACCATGGTCTTGGCAGCAGAGCGGAACCATGTCATAAAAACAATGCGGCTTTGTTTGCCCTACAAATATCTCAAACCGATGGTTACTCTGTTTTCCTTTTTGTTGCTAATCCCCCTCACCCAAAGACATACATTTAAGGTCATGCCGCTTTCTGAACACCTGCTGTTTTCTTGATAGCTGGCCTACCACACAGCTTTAGTATATTTCAACATCATATCTGTCCTACCAGACCTCCTTGGATGGATCAGGATAGACAATATTTGATCCCTCACCAGCAGGTTTGATGCAGGTAAGAATTGGGTGAGCGAAGTCTGACACTGCATGGCCACAGAGGGCTAGGATTGGTGATGTTACAAGTAAGGGGGATGAAGTAAGAAGAGCTCGCCTCACCTTACCAACCCTGATACCTTAACTCTTATCTCTGGAACAAACCGAGGGTGTGCTGCAGCTTCTACAGTACTGCTGATCTCAGAAAGCCTCTGCAGCCCCTCCTTCCACAGAAAATCTTTTGTGATTTTCTCTGCACCTGTAATTGTGCAGATGAAAAGCTCAGCCGGGAGGATAACAACAGAAATCTACATAATAATTATTATTGTTTCTGGTTACTTTGATTGCACTGAGACAAAGCTTTACAAAATAATTGCACCGATCAATCCTAGGTAGGTGCAAGGGAAAACCCCTGAGATGGTGTGTGATGAGAACATTAGGGGAAGAATCTGTAATTCTCTTAAGTAAGTATAATTCTAAGGAACACACTGCGTTAAAATGCTTGACTTCATGTCTGGTTATACCAGATGGCTTCCATCAAGAGGCAGATGTTTTCCCCAGCCTTACCCTCAAAAAGGACATCAGAATTTAACCACGCCTTTGTATTTGAATACGTAGCATGAACAAAAGCATATGCTGTAGATATCAGCTTCATATAACTGTCGAGTGAAAGCACTGGGGTGGTAGATACAGCCTTGTGGGGAAGCGTTTCTTGAAAGTGATAGATTTTTAAAAATACATATATTCAGTATGGCTGACTTCCAAGAAGATAAAGGAGATAATCTGCAGTTTATTTACTTAAGGTTGAAACATGCTTAGCTAAAACTTCTTTTAAAATAAAATACACGTTACCCTGCTTTGGGTGTTCTAGCTTTAATGAAAATTCAAAATGCATTATAGAATGCCTCTTAAAGGTGACTTGGCTGAGTAATTTCCTATTCAGACTGATGACTTCGATGCTGTAAGCCTGTCACAGCATACTTAATCCACACTAATACCTGTTTCATAGTGATTTTCGGGAGGCTGTAGAGCACAAGGTGGCCAGCCTCCCCAAATCGACAAGCAGCTTACAGAAACCTGCAAATGGGCGAGAGCCACAAAGCGCACGCGATGTACCTCACCGCTCCCGGGAGAGCCGCGGGGTGGTTCGCAGACAGGACGTGACGGCAGCTCACCAGCGACGCGCGGACCCCGCTCCGGCCCAAAGCCTGGGCGTGCAGCTGCGGTGCCGGGTGGCTGGGCAAAGTCACTCTCAGCTTTCCCCTGTGGCTGGGGATTTGAATGAACCAGCCGTCCTGGTGCTAGACAGCCCCGTTGCCAATTACATGATGTAATGTTGTTGTGAGAGCTGTATCTGCGCTACTCAGAAGTGATGCAAAAGTCGTTCAAGAGTCACAGATTGGCCAGTCCCTACGGCAGGGAGTTTATAGCTATTTATATATAACTCCTCGGTGCAAGAAGTCTGCAAGGCAGTATCACATTGAAATATTACAACAAAATATGGAGACATTCAAAAGCTCTCAGAGCTCTTCCGTGCCCAGACACCTCATTGGATCCCCTGGGATAACCAGTGACAGATTTCACGTGGGAAAGTGAAAGAACCTCATCCCGTTTTTTGAGCATTTCCAGTAGGAAGGGACGCTTTACCACCTCCTCAAAAGACGGCAGGACTTACCTTCAGAAACCAGACCAGCTTTTGCTGTACGTGAGGGCCCTGTGTAAAAGAGGTTTGGGTAGTTTCCATTGTGGCAATCCTTTCCTGTTTCTAGACTCTTGACTTCTCAGCCAAGTACCTTCTGCCAGGGTTTCTGCTGGCTTTTACAGAAGCAACTCAGGGAATGACTTTAACACACAGAATACAATAAAACACATATCTGGGGCTTGATGCCACTTGCACTGAACTATCACAAATGTTGTCCATTGCCTTCAAAAGGAGACGATGCAAATTCTTAGCATCACAATAATCAATCAGCAGGCAGTTTCGATTGTGCTGTCACCAACTTTTACACCACCTGGCTCTTTGTGTTTGAAAATGCTCTGTTAGCAGTGGATCTCCCCCCCCCCCCCCCCCCCCCCCCCCCCGCAAATATCTTTGGCAAAGCTCTGTGCTCCTCAGTGGAAACATCGCAGAGACTAATTTAGCTTCTCAATTTTTGTTTTTCTTGGGCAACCTGAAAGAAAAGGATATAAAAAAGAAATCATTTGTGAAAGTTAGTTACTTTTCCCCCACAGCTCCTTCTCTATGAGTGGGGTTAGTTTTGCACTGATGGATCTGCACAGGTGTATTTTCAGCAGTGAAAATACTTTTGCATGGACTTTTTTCTGTATAGCAGTGTACAAACTGGCTCATGCCAGATCAGCTGCACAAGAGATTACCACATGGACACCTTCATGCGTGTGGCTGGCTACCCATATGTACCCCAGCACAGACGCATCCTTTTGGTCCTGCCCTTGAAAACCCTACAGGCAGTTGTCCTTACGCAAAAAGTAAGCCATTATTTACTTTGTTGGGGCTACTCCCACAGTGCCTTCACAGTCATGCTTCACATCTTGAAGCCCACGTAGTTTTGAAATGCATGACTCGGAAGCATGAATCAACACTTCTCCCTTTCCTTAACAGGGATGCATACGACTTAACATCCCTTCCCTCCTCTGCATTCGGAGAACATGTCTAAATATTTTCATTTCAGGAGAGAAGCTGATGACAGAGATTCCTGTGCCATAACAACCGAAGTTCATTCAAGCTCTAGACTGGGCCATCAACCAGACAGGACAGGTGATTTTGATAGCCGAAGCTGTTTGTGACTGCAGAACTTTAGAGTGGTGATTTCCAGCCTGTGGTCTGCAGGCTTTTGGGGCTGGCGAGTCCATGGATGGTGATTAAGACACTTTGCTGTCTAGTAATGTACAGATGGGAAACTTTTTTCCCCTCACCTCCACTGGAAAACATAGAGGTGAAAACCAGCAAACAGCCGAAAAGCCCTGCCATAATGAAACACGTGCTCTTCTTATTGGACTTGCGTGAAAAGTGTCTTCAGACCAAAACTTTTTACCCTGCCCTTCCCTTTATGAAAGGTCAAAACTTTTTTTTTTTAAAAAAAGTTTTTATCAGACCAAAACTTTTTGCCCTTCCCTTCCCTTTTACCCTTCCCCTTCCCACTGCCATGAGTCTCCAGCCCAAGTTAAAAAACGGGGTGTTAGACCCCACTTTGGCGACAGGCCAGCCGGCCGGGCAGTGCTGCAAGCCGGACCGCTCCCCCAGCCTGGGGGGACTTGCTTTTGTCTATAGTCTCCTTCAAGCAGAGTGCTGCGGAGCAGTCCGTAAAGAGAAATGATGTTGAAAATACTAAGTATGGCAACTCTTATTTAAACGGGGGAAAAAATATGCTATTTAGAGCGTTGGGGAAAAACCCACTCAACTGGGAAAAGAAAAGCGTGTTGTTTCATCTGCACAGGCACAGGTAAAATGTGACAGGTAAGATTCAAAGTTCAGAAGAGGATTTAAGGTAATACTTTCCTGCTCATGGTGGATCAGGAAAAGTTCAGAAAACCAAGCAGGAATGTAGGGAGGGAAAGGAAAAAGCTGTCGGCAGTGATTTTTAATCAAAGAGAAATTTCATAGCACTGCGAAGAAGATAAGCAGAATCAAAAGTGATCAGGAACAGAGCTGCTGATAGAAGTGACAACAAAAAAATCATTTGGTCTGGTGCCTTGCTGAGGAAAGATGTGCCTGGAGACAGAGTCATTAGCAGGTGAGAACAGGGTGAGGCAAGCACCTTTTTTTTTTTTTTTTTTTTTTTTTCAAAGCAGGGATGAAAACAAGTACATCTGAAGCGGAAGGGGGAAGATGGTACAACCACACAAACGATCAAAGACGACATACCATATACTGCGTTAGCATAAGAGACACGCACGCTAGCTTCATAAGCTGATCTTACAAACCATAAATTATGGCAGTAGTGTTAGTCGTGAGCGTCTGAACTGGTGAAAGTGGCGTTCCATACGCATTACTAAGAAACCCATAATCATACATTGAGACACGCAGAAACAATGTGGGTGTCTGCACAAACTGAGAGCTAGATCCTTTTTCCCCTTTATCTGAAAACTTGCTGTATGGACGGTGCTGAGATTTTTCTTCTCCTTTATTTCAGGAATAATTTGAGGGAGAGATATTTTTATATTCTTGTCTTATGAAGGCAAACTTTGGACTCACCTTGATCCTGCTGCTGGGCAGTTCTAAAGCAAAGGAGAGGAGCTCTTAACAATGATCCACGAAGGAGCCTCAGTCAGCTTCCTTTCTGCTCCGGGTGCCAGCTTCTTATAGCTTTTGATGCATCACACAGGTGGAGGGAGAGGCCAGCTCTCAATTAGCATAGTCCTAGCATATGGAATCATTTACAAGAATAGTCCCCTGAAGGAGATACCATAAGAACTAAGAAGCCACTGTATACTGGGGTGCTCCATCACTGGTTTTTGGACAAATGTATGTATTGTATGCATCTCAGTTTGACAAAAATGTTTCTGTCTTAGAAATACAAGTGAATAGGTTATGTGTCTGGGGGGCAATGTTCAGTATACTAAATACACATTTTTAGAGTAGCAAAATCATAGTCTAGTAGAAAAACAAGCTTCAGGTGTGATAGCACAAGTCAGAACCATCCTCATGCAGAATTCAATTACAATCGAGACTTTCTGGTAAACATTTTACTTTTCAGCTGCATATTTTGCACACTATTTGCATGACGTCTCCTTTTCTCTCTTTCCCTTGTTGGCTGACTTTGTGCCCTTTTGGCTTGTCCCTTTTTTTCTTTTTAAGCCTAGTGGTGATTCACTGGAAAAAAATCCATTTAGCCAGTGAGCAGGAATTTATGACCTATTTACAAGTGAACTTCACTATACTCTTCCTAGGCCAAAGTCAACCCCCAAAGTACCCCCCAGACTGCCTTTAGAAACCGTGCCAAGTTCCCGGTGATTCCCGAGGACTCCCCTCCAGCCCATCTGTGCTTACCTCACCTGGCCTGCCCTGTCCTAGATGCTAGTCACTATTTGCTCACCCAGAATATTTTCTCTTAAAAGAACCTATATCCTTAAGGATGGACTGCGTGTCTTCCGCAAGGTCTCTAGAAGATACTGCATTGCAGGAGGAATAATGAGAAATAATGGCACTTGAGGTTCTACTCTCTGCTGCCTGGGGGGTAAATCTTGCTCCTTGAGCTGTTGCACACTCTGCTGCAAAGCCTCCACACTTGAGAGAGGATAAAACCTCGTCTCTATGAGCCGGACAACCTCCTGTTTTCCTAACATTCACCACAGGATGGCAGTGCAAGATTTTCATTTACAGCCTCTGTTTCTGTTGTATGGGTACGTGCCTTGTGCGTGTGACAGCGTAGTTAGACTGAAAATTAAAACCAGTAGTGCTTTTTTCCGTTTTGAAAACAAAGATATACTAGTTTCCTTTCAAATAGAGCTGGATTATGAAAACACAGAACCAATAAGAAAACGATGCTGCTGCTGCACGGGAGGTGTTGCCATAAATGCCACATTTCAGAAATACACCTCAGCCAACTATGCATTTAATTAATTTACATCCCCCCCCCAACTTATATTGCAAAGATCATTTAGATGATGTATTCCAAGTGGCTTTTGAATTCAGGGAGCTAGTGTCCTAAAACTGCATCTTTGGCCTGTGTGCTAAGGCACGCTCCCGGCCGGTGTGGTCCCAAAACCACGTTCTGCCGAGAAAGCTGCGAGCAGTTGCCAGAAGGTTAGTTCAGCCTTCCTCCTCTGTCTCCAGCTCCGCACTCCCATTTTCTTTTTGCGAGGCAAGTCAGGGCATTTGGTTCATCTGAAAATGTACCCAACAAAACAAAACAGTTGTTTTTTAATCCCATTAGTTCCCCCGTCTGGCTTGCAGCTTGGGTGCCGGCACCGGCAAGAGGAGGCAGCAGGGAGCCTGGGATCATCCCTCCAGCTGCACCTCATGCCCAAGCTGGTTAATGTGATGGCAGAGCTGAAGAAAGCTTTCAGGCCTGGGCTCCGCTGGTTGTTGATTCAACTGGTTTGCCATCGCGGGTGCTATTTTTTGGTTTGGCGTTCACAGTGGAATGCTGATGGCGTAGCTTGCTCGGCGATGTTTTTGTCAGGATGCAATATGGTAAAGTATCATCAGGGCTGTATTAATGCCAAGGGCAATGCAGGATTTAAACAACGCGTCCTGCTTTGAACTGCTGCTGAAACACACCCGTACACTCAACTTCTTACTGATACATGTGTCTGTGCTAGTGAATTGCACTGACTGCACAGCTAAATCTCTACAAAAAGGCTATGCAGGTGGGCTCCAGGAGACTGAATGCCGTATTGACAACTGTCATAATGTCACAGGTACTATGATTATATGAGAACCTTGTTTGTCACTAAAAAACTTCACAGTTCAACAGAAGAGTTGAAAATATGAACTCTCTGGCTCAAAAACATCAAAGCACATTTAATTTGTAAATCCATCCTCTTTAGGGTAATGCTTTGAATGCTGGGGACCTGCTTTATGATTTTTAATCCTTGGGACTGGCAGCCCTGTGGTTTCTTCCCTTCCTCATCCTCCCAGTGGCTGAGCGAGGAGGGGTGTTAGGGTCTTGGTTTGAATGCAGAGAAGTGAACGCTGGGCACTCTTAGCTCTGACCTCTGCCGCTCCTCTTCTCATCAAGCAAAAGCTCCGAGAGGCTCAGCTGGGGTCATGGGTAATGTTCACCCATTTCCTCAGACTGCTGCTGGAGACAGACTGTTTGATAAACAAAAGCTAAAGAGTTCTTTGAGTGGCAGCTATCTGTCAGTGTTGCTACTTTTTTAAAGCTTATGTACATGTGTTTAGTAGTCCCAGTAGTCCATGGACAGATAAACAAAACATACAGTTCAGCAGTGCTGCTCGTGGTGTAATAAAAGCTCCACAAAAGCGCAGCAGAGCAGCACTTACTTCTGCTTTCTCCCTTTCCCAATAAAGGGCAGTTTTATGTTCCAGAAGGTTTCTGGGATGACTGATAGGATCTGATACAGAACCAGCCTGTATGTAGTGGGAGTCTACACTGGAAGACTTAATGGGGGAAAAATGCATTTCCCATAGCTAGTAGCGCCCATACTACCTGAAGTCTTAGACTTCAGCCTGTATCAGTAACATTTCTGAAACCTGGTATTTTTTCTTTGCAGGGTAACTTCAGGTAAATCTCCTTTCTGTCTAAAAAGAAGAATATTTTTCTTCTTTTTCAGGACATACCTTTCTCTCCATCTCTTCTAATGGTGTAGTGATAACTGAAAAGTGGGCAGAAATGCCTATTTAGTATGAGATGTGGCTACATTCTACATTTTCTAAATAGAACCCAGAAGAAACATCTACCTGTTCACTCTAAACTGTACAAAAGCTTTTCCCTTCTTTTCCAGACATGATATAATTTGGGGTTTCTTCTTTCATACATAGAAAACAGTAACACGTACTCATAAAGAGTACATGTGTGTATGCAATTGCAGTAACCCTTCAAAAACAAACCTTCAGTGCTACAGGTAATGTTCTCCTATGTTTCAAGACGCAGTATCCCAAACCAGACACACTGCAAGTTCACAACTGCACAGACCCCGAGCATGTCACACAGCCTGTAAGGAATTAAGCACCACAAAAACCCCTGTGGCACAGGGAAGTATTTTGATTCCCGATGGTGAAGATATATATTTCCATAGCAGCCAGCGGTGGGGCCGGCTGTGACCGCAGTACGAGCGGGGAAGCAGGCAGTCATTCTGCAACGTGTGACCCACGGCATGAACACCCACCACCGTGGGCTGGTGTGGGGTACTGCATGGGGGAGTGGGGGCAGAAGGGGAATGGAACAGCCTCCTTGTAAATCACCGTTAGGATGGGGGTCCCGCGAGGCTTGTTGTCCTACAAGCCCACGTAGAAGTGGTTTTTCTTCTTCTGGGGAGTTTGCAGTAGGAAAGAGAGCAGACCAGTAGCGCTGGGGGGATGCCACAGCGTAGTTGTCAGGAGTAGAGATGAGCCAAGGGCACTGGCCCCCCCCCAGGTGAGAAGGGTGCAGACACTGAGCGGTGGTGACGGTGGCAGACCACAACCACGGGCAAGCACTACCTGCTGCCTCTAATGCCTTTAATTACTCCAGCCTGGAGCCCAGCTGTCCCCCTTTGGAAGGTCCCACCACTTTGCACATGCGTTCATCCACTTCACGGTGCCTCTCTCCAAACACTTTCCCTTGGCAGGGGCCGTTTGGGGCTGAAGAGGGGAGGGGAAGGGATGGTCAAAACCAGAACCCAAAATGTGCAAAGGGAAGAGGAATATGGGAAGGAGGAAGAAAGAGAAGGGAGGAAGGCAGGGAACACAGAGGGCACGGAGACTGTAGATACCGGCTGAGGTCCTACTGCGGTGGGAGAGGGGTCTCGAAGCTCAGCAATAATCAGAGAGCAACAGACCAAGTGGTATTGCCTGTACGCGAGCACATGCTCACACACATGTCAGAACTGACAGAAAAAGGGTATTGGGAGGAGGGAGGCGATCTCACGTAGAAGGAGGCAGGGTTAAGCCATCCGTGGCTGTCCTGGTTACAAGGCTGCCCCAAAACGCCTCCTGCCCTGCGCCCAGCTGAGCTGCTGCGGCAGCCCTGGGGCTCTGGAGGTGCCCACGGCCTCTCCCCAGAGCATCCCTCAGCTGCAGCGAGGACGCCGAGCAGCGGGCGGCCGTCGGTGAGGCTCTCCGCGGCCGCCGGCGAGCAGGCAGGTCGAGCCGTGCATCCGCGGGAGCCGGGCAGAGCTGAGAATAAACCCCAGCTTTCCTGCGCCTCGGCTCTATCCGCGAGGCCGCCGCTTCCCCACGCACTGATCTGACATTACAGAACGTATGGCGATGCAAAGCCACAAAGAAACTAAATTAAGAGAGTAGTGGGCGTATGACTTGCATGCAATGTTTCCCTTTCACTGCAAATTTCTCATTTACTGTTATTTTTGCATAGGCCCGTGTGACTGAATTCCCATAAAGTGGTCTCCCACACCTCAGGCAGTTATTAGAGCAAGAGGCAGTCGCTGGGCCGATCTGTGCCTGGAAATTAGAGAGAGACAGACACAGACCAGGCATCTGAGAAAGAGTCTGCAGCGCGGGAAGGGATATATGAACCACTCTGGCACAATTCAGTTGTTAGGCAAATGATTAAAGCTAAAAAGGAGGAAAAATGAACTGCTTCCCTGGCTGTATATATAAGCTGGACATTTGTGGAGAGTGAGCAAGTGGTGTGGTTATCAACAATAAAGGAGTAATAAAAAGATAAGATCTTTGCATTCCAATTAAAAGAAAAATCATTGCAACAGGATCAGATGTTTTCCCTGGCAAAGAGGCAAAGAATTTCTCTCCAGGCAAGAGACAAATACCTACCTCTTCCCTTTTATCAAGTATTAACCCATAGGCCTCTGAGAGTAAAAGGCAGAGAACCAGCGTAGGAATTTCTATTGCAGATGGGAAAACACTGGTTTTTTTTTTTTCCTTTGCTCAAACCTGAAGAAAGATTGGACCAATGAATCAATGGGGTGGAGGGAAACCAAGCTATTAGGAGATTAACATCAGGGGAAACTTTAGAGCAAGATGGCTTTTCTGATGGAACCGTGTAAGAAATTAAAGAAACAAATATCAGCTTTGCTTCCCCTTCCTGCCACCCCCACATTAGCCACATCTTTGCAAAACATACCGTGCAGTTTGTTCTGATTCAATGGCAAGGCTTACTTCTGTGATAAAGATTTTTCTCACTGAGACTTTCAAAGCTACAAACAATGAAAAACAAGTACCAGATGAAATGAACCAATGACAAATTTGCAATATTCAATGTTGAGGTGACATATGTACAAATACTTGAGTCAATGGAACAAAAGTAGGTTTGCCTTTTCTGTTCTGTTTTTTCAACGTTGTTCCAAAGTAACTGGAGTGATGCCTAAGGGTTAAGCACACAATTTACTGAAGACCTTCAGAGGCCACATTCTGGCTTGTCTTCTCTCTGTCAGTGCCAGGCAGGTAGAAAGGTAATCAGAGAGAAAGTCGGTTTCACTACCTAACCTTAAGGATCCATCGTGGAGATTGCTGCTTTTTACAAAGTCAAGAAGTGTCATTGATTCAACTCCTCAGGAAGCCTGCTAACTGCTTAACCAAAATTTCAGAAATCATTTGGAAAATGGAAGTGCTTCATAATTTACCATCTAATATAGTTTTAAAATCTGATTGTTGCTTGAAAATTTTCAAATCTGTTTTCAGTGGAAGATTGGGTTTTTTATTTTGTGCATGTGCAGTGTAGACCTGAGAAGAGTATCTGCTTACCATGTAAAATGTTGACTGTAACTGAATGCCTGAAAATATATGGAAACATGCCCAAAAACATAAGGAAATGCAACATTTCAGCCAGCATATTCAAGCCAAAATGATTTCATTTGAATGTGGCATGGTGGTACCTCTTAGAAAATGTAATGCAGTGACTTGGTTTCCCTGTTCTCTTCTGGGAACAAGTTGCCCGTCCTGGCTTGAGCTCCCATCATGCTGGAGGGGCCACGCTCATGCCGGGGACAGCCGTACCGTGCCATGGGAGGTGCGGGCTGGTGGGGAGCCTTGCTCAAGCAGGTGGGACTTCTGGCCTATAATGAGATCCTGCAGTCGCATTTATAGATCACTGTTTTGAAGTTATCACTCCTCTGCTGAAAGATGTCAATTTTCCAGTGGGAAATCCATTCTCCAAATTTTCTGACCAGAACTTATGTTTATCAGTCTCCTAATTCCGAAACCTCTTCTCCAGCACTTCCTTTCCTTTGACAATCCACTAATGGCTTCATTCCCTTCCCTATCATTGGCTCATCTTTCTTCTTATGTGCAAGCTTAGATCAGCTGAAACATGTATATCTCTTGTCTCCTTCCAATGGCAATCTGATTCTTTACATTAACCTTAAATTTCGAACATATTGAGGAGAAAGGTAAGAGGTTTTTGTACCTGTCATTTGTTACGGTACTGGGATGCAAACAGAAATTCATGACATTCCCCACTTTTACATTTTACACACATAATAAAAAATGTTTTAACAGCATTTGGCAGAACACAATTAGTCAGTGAACAAACGTTCCTGATAAATATTCACAGGTTCAAATCTGCAAGCAGTAGGCTGAATTATTGTCTACACCTATTGCATATGTTAAGTATGATGTCTTGCAAGTACTCGAGCAAATTTCTAATTCTTAGTGGATGCTTATTCTGTAATCACTGGGGAAAAAACATACACACACACACACATATATATATATATGTATAAAAAAACCCAGCTGTTGTTCCAGACAAAGATTCCTCATGTAGGTACCCAAGTGGTGTCTTACACTCATTCCTTGTGGTCAGTGAGTATGATGAATACATCCTTAGTAGCAAGATGACAGTTACTTCCTCATGCCAGGGGAATACCCAGAACAGCATTGATAGATGTCAGTTGCAGGAAAATTGTCTGACCCATCGAGCCTTTTTTTTTTTTGCAGAGTAGATAGTAACTATTTATTTAAGCATTTTTAATGTTGCATGTATTTCATGAAGTATGTGCTTTAAAAAGTGGATTTCTGGCACTGCGCAATTTATTGGCTACATAATATTTGGCTACGTAACCTTTTCTTAGTTATTAAAAGTTCAGGAAAACACCAAGACCCATCTTAAAATAGGCCAACAGCTGAGCTTCTCAAGGGTACCTGCTAACCTAGGTATTCCTAATTTAGCCCTAACTTAGAGTCCTTAGAGCCTTACTTAGCCTCCTAGCTTAGGTACCTGAATGTGAACCCTCCCTCCCACACAGTTTCATATCTTTGGTCTCAAACAGGGAGTTGAACTTGGTCTCTTGTATTCTAGGTGACTGCCTGAGTGACCAGGCTACTGGCTAATATGGGATAAATCTCTCTCATCCTCTCCTGTGAGGGGTGCTCCACTTAATATCAATAATTAAGTACTTATTTGAGAAGGTATTTGAACTCTGAACTCTGCTGTATTTCCCAACTAATGGGCTAGAGAGTCAGGGTGTCTTCTCTCTCCCTGCTCTCTTCCCTCTGCTTCAATTTCTAGACCAGTAGTAGTTAATAATTTATATGAAATGGAACATTTCCAACAGTAAAGTTGGAAAGAAACCAACCCCTTGGTACCTATATCACCCCAAGTTATGCCACTAAAGAGAGATTTGGGAGAAAGTGTTTGGATGCAAGAACTATCTTTAGACAGACAAGAGTTTGGATCCAACAAAAATTTTTGATTGAGTTGAACTTAATATTTTATGGGTTTAATCTTTATCCGCCAGTGCCCTTATACCACCCTGACTCTTCCCCATATGGTGAATTTTGAGGAAAATGAGAGAGACTGAGCCATAAGAAAACCTATGAAAAAATCTTACCACAAAAATGAAATACTGAGATACATACTGCAACTCTGTTGACTTTACACTGTCTTTGAAAGATATTACTAAATCTGCTTCCTTTAGTTCATTTTAAATGTTATATTCCCCTGGTTATTTTTGTTAACTCTGTTTCCCTAATTTTGCTTTTAAAATATTGCTTTTAAATATTAAAAGGTTAAGGTTTCCTTTTTCTGCTTCCCTCCCCCCACCTTTTCTGGTCTAGCATAAATGCCAGCAGGAGAAAATGCACTCTCAGACTTATCCACTAGATCTAAATATTCTGTACTAAAGTAAGTACAGAAACAGATACCTGGTACTCTGGAAACAGGGCTTTAACCAACAGAATTGTGATAGCTCAAGAAACTGTGCACTGACAATCAGCAAGAGCTCTGTCCTGATGAGTAACGGGGGAGATTTGTCATTGTCTTCTCCCACTGAAGTATTTACAGATGAAGTCTACTTTCAGAACCGATTAGGC
Source organism: Aquila chrysaetos chrysaetos (assembly GCF_900496995.4). Taxonomy (NCBI): domain Eukaryota; kingdom Metazoa; phylum Chordata; class Aves; order Accipitriformes; family Accipitridae; genus Aquila; species Aquila chrysaetos. Next base: position 25,353,238 of record NC_044021.1, on the reverse strand, counting down.
ATCATACACTTTTGCACACAGGCTCATTTTCCTGAAGAATATGGGAAGGACGAACTTTTGAATTAAAAAAAAGAGAAGTTCAGATCAATCATGCTTATTTTCATCTTGCTTTAAACGTGCTGTTTCCTTTTTTTCTTTAAATAGTTTTCTATGTGGTTGCTGAAATGTCTTTGTAAGAGAAGCTACAATACTCAGACAAGGAAAGTCCCTGGTGGTTTTTAAACACCACTTTTATTGAGATTTTTTAATTAAAAAAAGAAAGATCTAATAAGCACATCAGTCATAGAAACCCCTTATCATCATGACTACTGTTTAACTTTTATGAAGAGTAACCAGAATGACATCTATGTCACGGGTTAGTCTACAGCGGTGTCTAAAGTGGTTTGGGAAGGTACATTCTAAAGGAAATTTTTATGAGCAGAAGAGTTAGGTCTGAAACTGCATTCATCAGACAAGGAGATCAGCCATGCAGATGATTATTTAGGTGTGTAATTTTACACAGTTTAATGTGCACAATAATCACAGGAAATGAAGATACAAACATAAGCCAGCAAATGCATTGATTATCTGCAAGAAACATAGGCCTTTCTTCCAAATGTTTTCCCCTAGTACATTAGTTTTCTCCAAATAACGTTCTAATGACTAAGGCTGACAGCTCTGAGGACTGACTTTTTGTCTATGACCAGTACAGGTAGGTACAACATGGAAAATACTATTTAACAATCTCTCTGTATCACCATCTAATTTTCTCAATAATTTCTGACAGACCCTTGAAAAGAACTTTGAAAACACCAGGAAAGAGATTTTTCGTAGGAAATGCATTCACAGTATTGCACCAAATCCTCCATAATACTGGAAAGGACCTCAAGACGTTAGGCATGGTAGGCAAATGCCCTGACCGTGCAGATGCACACATTAAAGATCACAGTTACGCACCTTTACGACGTCTCTAGTGTTCAGAGCGCATTTTGGAAATTTAAATACAGATTGCAGTGGGTGGATGAATTCTGTCAAACCATGTTTCCTTCAGATAGGACAGAAGGTCAGATAATCTAAACTATGCCGGTTGTTACTTTTTACAGTACAAATCATGACCAGGTTTGCAGGAGGTGACTATGGATTACTTTTGCAATCAGGAGGCAGAAGGTAAGTAATTCCAGAAGCATCTGGACAAAAGACAGTGTGTCTTGTGAGCTTCTTTGTTTTCAGACCACAGTCTAGCACAGACAAGATAATGCCTGGGATAACTTTGAGACCCAACTTTCGGTAAAGGTAATACCATATCTATTAGGTAGCTGTTGATGACTATGAGATATCGATGATGTGACTGCATCAGTTAGCCAGGCTGGACGGGATCGATTCCTCTCTGTAGCGTTCTGCCACCGGCCCAAGACCCAGCAGTGGAGCTCAAGCAGTTGAAGTCAACCAGATGAATCTGAGGAATGGCTTAAGGGGGAGCATGTCTAAAGGCTGTCGTCTGTATGATGGCATCCCTCCTGTTGCAACTGGTTCGATGCAAGGGGGTTTCCAGGGTTCAAAACAGTTGCCTTTGCCTTGTTTCCCCTATCTACCAATTAAATATGGGAACAAATTTCAGGTGTGGTCAGAAACTGCTTCTTTCAACTTGAAAGTGTTGGAAGATACGGCCTTCACATCTCATCACAGGAGTTCACATCTAGTATTACTGTGAAGTAGACTGCTGTAACGCGCTGCGCGTGGGGCTGCCACTGCAGCCCGCGGCTGGTGCGGAGCGTGGCTGGATGACGGCGTGCAGCACGCTGGCCATGAATCAGCAATGCCGGCACTGCTGGGAAAGCTGCGCTGACTAGTTGCCGCTAGTAATGTTGCCAGCGAACACGGTTCAGAACCATTTTAGCATGCAAAACTGAAAATAATATCGGGAAATCTGTGGTGTTGCCTGTTGACCTACCTCTTACTGTGGTGATTAAGATCAGCTGAGTTGAAAGACGAGCCAGCGCTGGCACGGTGTCACCCTGAGAAGACGGGAGTCCGAAGCTGTGCGGTTGACTTCCAGTGATTTTTAAGTGTGCTTTTTCCATGTACATGTACAAGCAGCCCAGATTCCTTTCTCCTTCCCTATGAACTGCTTGGAGCTAGAGACCAAGGGTATTTAAGTGTTGTAGGGTTACTAGGGGTTTATTTTAAGCATATTCAGATACTCTGGAAAGGTTTTATCTACCTAGACAGACAGAATAAATTTATGATCATTCTGCTTACTGGACCAGGCTGCTTTTTTCCTTTAAACTCTTGTTTTTAATTATATTTGACCTAAGCCCTCAGAGGCCTTAAGGCATGAATCCCTTCTTTACTAGCAGTCATAATTAGCCCTGATTGTTCCTTTTTGTGTCTGTTACGAGCAGGAAGCACAGAAGCTCAGAACATGTATTGCTACGTGATGATTATGCAGCGTCTTTCCAACACCAAGGGAAAAGCATAGGCTCCTCATAGGACAGCTGATTCAAATAGACAGTGTTATGCCACCAGAAGAAGCACTCATTTATTATTAAAAGGCAGCAACGAGGCTGTCTAGGTATTAATTTCATATTCCCCATAATTACCCAGTGCTCGCCTCTGCTCGCAAACAAGGTGGTGAGTCACCTTTCAAACCTTCCCTTTCCTGTCACTCAGGCCCGGTGCTACATCGCCCTGGGTTCAACAAGAAAAAATCCACCAGGCAAAGCTAACTTTCAACAGTGACTTCGTAGGCTTCTTTTACAATGAGGCTGTGAAATGAAATCATAGCGTTTTGTTTCCTCGAGTTTTTCCCTCAGTCCATTCTCGGTGGCCTCCTTCGGTGTGCAAATTAAGCCTGGCTCTTGTGGTTCAGTCTCTTTTCAGCGTGGCTTTAGTTAGCAGTTGGCTGAACACCCAGCACTGTCACTTTGTTTCATAGCTTTGCCATCAGCAAATGACAATTATAAACCAGTTTCTTTAGCTTGTTCCCCAGGTGCCTGCCTGAGACTGGAAACCCAGTGCTTGAATCGGTAAGATTTTTTTTTTTTTTCCTAAATTAGCATCCCTAAAAAAAACCAACCAAACAGCAAAACCACCGCCACAAAACACATCATATCTGAGCCTGGCTGTCCCAGCTTGCATGCTCTGGTAAAGGAGAGCGCTCCGTTAGGACACAGGCAATTCAATAGATTGAGCTGAGCAATCAACATAAGGCAACAACAGGAGGTGCTTGCTGCTTCATGTGCATTAGACAGAGTCTTCATGACGAATCAATCTCCCAAAGCACTTCTAGGGACTGAAAAATTTTACAGTTAATAGATTTTTGAAGGGCAAATGGAACAAGTATCATCATCTCATGTGGCTTCTAAGCCACAGATTTCACCTACGCTCTGTGTCGGGCCCTGTCACTGAAGCTGAACTCGAGTATTTGTTTAGACTGCTAGGACTTCGTCTAGTGCACTGAGATCGCCGAGCATCAGCGGAGGAACAGGTTGTGCTCCACAGCTGCCTCTGCCAGCTGTCCCCACCTCAGCATTAAAGCGAAGTCCCAGACCTAAACTTCTCCCGTGTGTAAGTAGTCCTTGGACCGGGACAGTGATTTCAACTGAGTGTATGCTAACCATATGCTAACCGCACTTCCCATGGCAAAGACCCCTTTTTTCATGCAGTGTAAGTGTATGGGCATCACCAGCTAAGCTGGTGCAGTTTCAGTTGATCTCTTCTCCATGCTTCACCGGTTTGTTACTGCTCCTTATCTGAGTATCCTCACTGGCAATATGACGACTCTGTGTCTGCTTCAGTGCAAAAGAAAAAAACCACCAAAGCTGAACAAAATCATACCATTAATAATTTCCAGACAGTGCTTTCCAGTGATGATACGTACACGACTCATCTGCTGGACCATCAAGGTTACCTGAAGAAGTTAGATTGAAAGAACAAAACAAAAACATGAGCAAGGCAGCATCAGCATTAGGGGATTTGTTAAATTATGGTTACTGAATTAATGAAAGCATTAATTCCTTGAACTGATGAGAGAAGGGACACACAACAGACTGCCTGTCTCTTCTACTCTACATAATCTCTTCTGAACAAGGGGCTCCTCCTCTCACGATCTGTGATACCTGTGGGGGCTGGGAAGGGGAAATGTTCAACTTGCTCTTCCTTTAAGCCCTCCTAGAGGTAGATATAAGATGTTGTAAAGAAAAAAAAAAAAATGCAAAGCCCACAGCACATTTAAGCACTCCAACAATACTAGGAAATTGAGATGCCTTTTCTGGAGTGTTAACATCTCATATTTTCTCACCCCCCCAGCTTCCACACGAAGCACGGGCGCACACGCCGTGCTCCTCCTGCCTTCTTTTTCCTGGAGGGGCCCTGTCTGCCTCTGACACAGGGCAACTCCAGGGCTTTCCTCCTGCGCCTGTCTGCACGGACTGACCTGCTGCCTCGCTCCTCTTCTATTTCCCTTGTCTTCAGCAGACAAACTGCCCTCTCGTCATCGTCTTCTTCCTGGTGTTTTTCCAATATTCTTGGTTTCGCTATTCCAGACAAGACTTAATACCGTGAAATCTCAGAGTGGATGAGGATAGCAGTTCTTTAATATGTCTTTCTAAGTGTCCTTGCCCTGAAAAAGTGAATCTCATTTGTGAGTGTTGGTGTAAGAAACATGAATGCAATTTCCTGGAGTTTTGCATGAGACGTGTGGGAGCAACAACGTACCTTTCATACCCTGCCAACTTGATTTCGTAAGGTCTTGGAGAATGTCGACCCTAGGGACAGTTGATAGCCAACTGGTTATTTTGTATAGCTAATATTTGTTATGTGACCTTTACATGAGCGGGTCTTACTGTATATTGGGATATGTATGTGCCTGTCCCTCTGCCCATGGCCTACGTGTTAGATCCTTCATAAAGGCAAACTCACTATACCACATCCTTGCTTTGGAGACAGTTGGTTTTGTAGCAGTTGTTCAGCAGAGTAAAAAGGCTAATTCTTAAATGAATTACTTCTCATTTAGAGGGCCTAACAAGTTTAACCAGGGCTCTTGCCCTCCACCCAGTATCAGAAAACAAAAATTACTGGGTGCTGGGCAGGAAATGCTGCTGTTAGCATACTTACAAGCGATGCCAAAGTTAGATGAAAAGTAATAAATTCTATTTAATGTCTGTCCCGTCCTTCTGTCCCCAAATCCTCAATGCTTTACCATTAATAGAGTATAAATTCTTACTGCACCCTTGTTAGGCAGGTGGGTAGACAAACATCATTATCCTTATATTACAGAATGAATGAAGTGAGGCAGACTGGTCTCTGAGGCTATGTCTATACTAATCATCCTATTAGTATAGACACAGAATTACTAGTATACAATAATTCTATATTAATAGAATATGATAATAAAATGGGCTATTGCCCATTTCCTGACACCAAAATGACTGGCACCACATACTTTGTGTCCATACAGATGGTGAAAGACTTCGGCTAAAACGGGGTGGCTGCTTGCAAATTACCTACTGGGAATGATTCCTAGTCTGTGTTTATACCCCAAAACGTGCCTATGAATTGTCTAAGAGAGTGTTAGTTGGCTGAGGTCAAAATGTGCCACAGATAATTTCACAGTACGCCTTGTCCCATAGTTCATGAGTATAGGCATAACCAGAGGATCTTACCTAATGCCACGCAACAGCTATATTGCCGTACTTAATTTTGGCATCATCTTTTGCTTTTGTGAAAACTGACTTTTGCTTCTTCTGCCTCTGTTCCTCCCCTTCTCTTCCAGCCTGGCTAGGGTGTGTTGCCACTGGGGGGCAGGTCTCCAGAGCAAACAAGCGTGTTTCTTTCCGACCGGCTTCTTCTAACAAGGCAAAGAGCCTTAGAAACAATTTGGCATTTTGCAGTTTTTTCTACAAACATTTAAGTTATGATTAACTGGAGTTCCTGTTTAAGGACTAGATTCTGTCACCCATACAGTCTTGAAGCAACACCAGTGTGTAATGCTCTGTTGAAAGCAATAAGGCAAGATACTGCTCATCATTAGAAAGGACAGAAGATTCTGGCCATAAAGTGTTATGTTATAGAGGAAAATAAAACCATAGACAAAATTCAATACAAAGCAAAAGTGACACACCATACCTCTGCAACCACCTCTGCAAAAGGCTCAATTTTGAGCAAATGGAAACTGGTGCAGCCCGGTATTGAATGTGTAGGAATCCTACAATACTGTATTATAAGGGAGCTTAATATCCTTCATTACACAAAGTATGTGTAATGTGGGCCAAATTAATCTCTGGCTCAGTTCTACCCAATGCATTAAAATCCCTTGGTTTATTAATTAGTCCCAGAGCTAAATATTTTTCCACTATTCTGTCTACCACTGTTGAAGCAGCAAGATTTTCATTAATTTTCATGCAATACAGCAAATTGCTTTCTAGAATTTAAATCCCCATTTATCTTGTAAAAGTCAGGGGCCTTTGATGAATATGGGAGTTGAGCCAACATTAGTGGGACACTATATTCCAAAAAAGCTGCATGTAACATAAGATGCACATTTTTATACACAACTCATCTACTGCTGTGGGCAACATGCAAGTCTATTAGAGTGGACTTAATATATTATTTTCCGAGTGTCTATTCTAACTGGCTGGAACAATAGCAGCAATCTGCTTTCGAGACCCAAACACAATCTCTGTGCATCCATCTTGCAGACAGGAAAGATGAAACAGAACATTCGCTAGCTGTCCGGGGCGGGAATCAAAATCTCTTTGACAGCGGGTCAAAAAGGAAAGGGAGGAAACTGTAGGTACGTACAGGCAGTCAGAGCAAACTCATAGCAGTTGTGGAAAAATGAAATGCTACTCGTTTCATCCCCAGAATTTCTAACATCAGATCACTTCAGTGCACTTAACAGCCGTCACTCACACGTGCTGCAGTTCAAAAGGTGCGTACACATTTTAATTTCCATCCCACAATTTGTGATCCACCTGGGACAAAAAAAAAAGTCCTTCTAAATGGAACTGGCTATGCTGCTTCACAGTCTTGTCACCTCAAGATTAGCCTCCTGTAATATGCTTTGCTTTAGGCTATCGCTTGAGATCGCTCAGAGTCTGAAGCAAGTCAGGAATGCAGCAGTCACATATTAATCAGATCTTAAGTTGGCAGCACGCAACACCGGTGCTCTCTGAGCTGCGTGGGCTGCCAGCAGGATTCAAGGTATTGGCGCTGACCTTTAAAACGCTGGATGCAGGCTCTCTCCCCACAGCATGCTACCAGGCGGCCATCGGCCGAGGCATTTGGGTGGGAGCTCAGCTGATAGCAAAGACGGCCAGCGGGGCACGGTTTGCCAAAGCCACCTTGGCTCAGCAGTTCACTGCGCTAAACTGCCAGACGTGCTGCTTGAGCTCGTGTTTTTGTCTTAAGAATTTGGAGAAAGACGATCTGAGGGATGAACTGGCTTTTCTCTTTTATGAGCTGATTCCAGAGCTTAGTATGGGCATACCTTGTTTCACCACACTTTATAAATAAACGTGCAATATCTGAAATAGATTAGAATACGCTTGCAGTTAGCACCTGAGATGCAGGCTTACTGTATTTGCAGGCTTGACATATCCATCTAAGCGGAACCTCTGTTTTACCTTACAAAGTACTAAAGAGCAAATCTAATTACTGTGCTTCAATGAGAAATGTCTGTATCAAGTCAACGGGACACAAGAGACAAGTGCTGAGTGCTTGTTCCAAACCTGGCCTGTGGAAAAACAGGACCTAAGCTAGTTAACGTAAAGTCCAGTTATAACGCAGTGTTTTCTCTCGGGTGCTAGAAATGGCTGAACATTCAAGCATCTGTATGTTGGCAGTAAATGAATTGTGTAAGTGACCCCGGCTATAATACTAGATTTTACCATCCACAGTGCTAATAGAAAATGCACTGATGCATATTACTGAAGGAGAGTCCTGAATATGAAGTAGCAATGGAGTTAAAAACAATTCTCAGGCCATTCTACAAGGCAGGAACTGATAGCGATAATAGAGATTTCTGCTCCCTAAAAGGGGGCTTCTTTTCAGTGACAAGCGAAGTGCAGCGGCAGTTGCCTGCTGAAGCATGCGTGGGAACCTGGTTATGGTGATGCAGCTGTAACAAAATCCTATTTGTAGTGAAGCAGAACTGAAGTGTGAAATTATTTCATAAGATCTTTGGATGGTTTGGAGGAGATGGTTCCCGTCATCTCAGGCTGTGTGTTGAGAAGGCTCAAGAAGGATGCAGCCCTTCTTCTGCCCTAAGTGACCGTCATGTCTGTGAAAAAATAATCCTGGATTCTCTCTAAATGGGAACCACTGCTGTTCTCTGCAGTGCTCTGAGACTTCGTGAAGGTGCTATAATTTGAATAACTTTTGTGCTTCTTACACATTCAGAGAAGTGTACATCACTATGTTAAAGACACGCTTTAGAACACTAGAATGTGTTAATAATTTTTAAAATTCCTGCTTAACAAATAGTTATGTATTCACATGCGAGCATGCATTCATAAAGCTATATTTTTCAGAGAGAGTGGATAAGTATGATCTTTGAAAATAAAGCCACACAGAGGTAGTTTTACCAACAACTACCTACTATTAGAAGTTAAGTCGTTCAAAACAAATTGATGGCAGTGATACTGGTGCCCGGCAGATTTCCTTCTGCTTTACTATATTGATCTACTTAATATTTTTCCCCCTTATGTATACCCAGCCTTAAAGACTGCTTAGCTTGTAAATAGTCTCTCCATTACAGAAAATAATAAGCAAGTGTCACTGACTGCATCCCCTGGTCCTTAGTGTTTATCCGAATGGCTTTCCTGTTATCACTATGTCAAAAGTAAAAGATCCATTACTGTTGTCTGGTTGCCCTATGGGATTATTCAGGTAGGTAAGGACTGCAGAAGCAAGTCCAAAATCTAGCCCTTTCTGATACAAGCCAAAAGAATGAAAAAGTGAAAAAATGCAAAAAAATGAGATTCTGTGTGACGTCTCCTCCTCTTAACACCACTGGGAACTGAGAGTACTCTGCACCTTGCAGGATTAGGTCCTGTGATAGAGCGTGCTTCTGCAGTAACTCGCGTGAAAACTGCCCACCTACACATCTCAAATCTGATCAAGAGGAAACCGCGTCTTTCAAACAGTACAGTGTTTTACTGCAAGCAGAACAAGGGTCTCTATTTGCAGATCGAATCACTGCTTAACTATGGGCAAAATTGTGAAATTTCTCAGTTTTAGGCTGCAGCCTAATTTTTTACAGAGATATTTCCCTATTTTTGTAGCTATGGAAACAGCCTTTTGTTTCTTTAGAAATAAGCCAAGAATTAGGGGCCAGGCCACAAAATACTTTGTTTTATTACAAAACCACCAAAACGTGATTTCTCACCAGTTCAACTGGCAGTGAGAATATTTCACACAGCAGTACCATGTACTGATGCTCTCCTGGGGAAGCTCAGCAACAGTAACTTTGGCTGAGAGTTAGGACTATTTTTGGAAGCTTCAAAAGTATCTAGGGAAAGTACTTTTCACTTTTATTCATATAAACAGTATCTCTATTTATTAAAAAAAAGTGAGAAATGGCTTCTCTTCAACTTCAAATGGCTTTGACAATAAAATGCTGCTTATATCAAGGTCTTGGGAGACACATGAAGCCTTGTGACAAATGGGGTGTTTGGATGATGAAGAGACGACTTGCAGACTCAGGAAGAGATGCTTCAGACTCCCGCCCCTGGAGCACAGTGAAATAAAGGTGAGTCCACTTAGATCCTAGCTCTGTGTCGCCTTCCCGTTTAATCTCTCACACGCCTGCATGGGGATGGGCTATGATGAACTATACAGTCCTTTCCATCTTAAATTACTAAAAGGCTAAAAGTAAGTCATTCCTGCTCTGAAAAGAAGGAAAAGCCCTATCTAAATGTTTAGGTTCCTAAGTACAGGCTTAAATCTTATTGAAGTCCATAGAATTTAAAGTACATGCTTAAATGTTTTGCTGAATAGGGATACATTGCTGAATCACGGCCAAGACTTCTTAAGTTGATGTACTGTTACCCATGAAATTACTAATATGCTTGATATCAATCCTGTACTTAAATGCGTTGTTAAGGGGGAATAGACTTTTTCAGGGCTTCTGGTTCATTCTCTACATGAGCATCTGGCTGGATCAGGAATTCAGAATAAAGATGATGAGTAAAAATGTTAGAAAATAAAAAGCCTAACCAGAGCAGGAAATTGTGGGATGAGCCAGGGCAAGATGTTTCCAGACAACTTTAAGGTTCAGTACACTCTGCTGTGGGGTTACCCCTCATTCGGAAATTTGCTTTCCGGTGAACAGAAAACAAGATCAGGAATTTAACTGGAAATGTATCATCTTCATTGGTATAAACTGTCTGATTTCCATCTCTTTGTGTCCATCGCCTAAGGATATGCCCAAATGTTTACATCGGCAGCAGGCTAAAGCTCATGGTATGAACAGGAAACAAAGTAGTTTAACAGTCTGTCACTGCATAATAATTTCCAGTACCCTTTTCTAACTTTCTTTTTCTGTCTTCCACCACTTCTGCAAGAAACCGTCTGATCCACCAATGCGTCAAACCTGCAGTGTACTTTGATGCTCTCGCTGCAAACTGTGGATCAGCGTATCTGTTTGCAGTTGAACATATATGGGCTGACAGGATTTACTGGTTATGGCTGGAGTGATCAGCAGTGATGAGATTAAACCAAAATTTTTGAACAAAACATCAATGAGGCTTTAGACATCAAAGATGGTCTTAAGCCAACTGCCTCTAAACTTCAAGGAAGATCAGGTTTGGGTTCAAACATTGCATCCTATGGCTGTTCAAAAGCTGATCAAATGAAAATCCGCAATGAGGTTTTGTGTCTGTCGTTCCTTATCAGGAACACCAGTCGCAACTGTGTGGCAGTACATTTTCCCATCCTGTTGCGCGCTGCATTATCCTTTGCCCTCGGTTTCTCTCCTTTTTGGCATCGATGACTTTCAGACCTCATGAAAAAATTGTCGGGAGTTGATTTCTGAATCCGAGCCGTTCTTACGCGTGCAAGTAAGCAGAGAGCAAACCCACATGTTAAAGCATTAACTAAACAACATGCATTAGGAGTGCCGGGGGGCTGCTGCCGCCGCCGGCTGCCCCGCTCGCCCCGTGGCCCGGAGCGGCCGCCGCATCCGCGCCCGGCTCCTTGCCGAGATGTGCTTTTGAAAAAGAGCAACGGGAAAAATGCCACACTTCAAATGACTTCAAGCCATTGTCCGCTGAGTGTAAACAAGAGGCTCCGTCCGATCCCTCTTTTCATTGCGCGCGTCTCTGTGGTAGAGCACTTTCTGTTGCTCTTTCAGTAGCTTTCCTTTGCCAACAAATAACAGGCATTAAGGATAGAAAAACAATAAAATTACATGAGGAGAGAACAACAATCAGTACACAAAGATAAACATCAGCAATAAACACTTTCAGCTGCCAGCCCTACAACATATATAAATGACAGAGGGGTGTGGGTGAGGGAAGGGAACAGAAGCGGTGAGGGCAGGTCCGGGAAAGGGATGGTGTAAAGGCTCCTGGCAGGAGCTCGGGAAAGCCCACGCAGGTCAGGAATGCTGGAGCCACAAACAGTTTAGGCAGGAGAGCCCACTGCACCCAAATGCCACATCACCGTGTGTCCCTTTGGCTTCCCGGAGCTGAAAATCGAGCTGTAGGGTTAATGTGGTGTGTCAAGCATCCAGGAAGCAAAGGTGGCACACATGCCATAAAACTGACCCTCTGAGAGTGAAAGAGGAGAAAAAAAATTTTTTTCTCTTCGTGATATTGAAGTCTAGTCTACAAATAGAATAAAATGCTTTATGTTTATGGGGAAAGAGGAGCTTTGCTAGGTACTTGCTAGAGATATTTTTTCACTGTCTACTATTCATTTCTAGATGCCAGGTCTTGGCTTTGTCATTCTCCTCCCAGTGTCAGTGCTGCCCAGCCCAAATCCCAAGCCACTATTATTTTGAGAAGGAAAATTTTGAATCTGGTTAAAAGAACGACACTTCTTGCAATGGACTGATTGGAGGGAAGAAGAGCTTGCTGTTTGGTGGTGGTTTTAGGTCTGGGATGTTAGAGGTGGTCCAGCAGAAGAGGAACATGATGGGCTGAGTGCAGGTGAAGTGGTGAGGAGCCCATGCTAAATTCAGTTTACCCAAGCTGCTCTGTGGCTGCTGGCAGCTCAGATGGCCCCTTCAGCCAGAAGCGGAGTCTCTGGGCCAGTTCTCTATTTTCCTTTTCTTTTTTTTTTTTTTTCCTTTTACCTGCTGACACTAACACACAGTTTCACAACTGTGGACAATTTCAGCTTAACTTGATACACGTAGGAAGTGGTGGCTGGCAACAGATATTCTCTGGGGTACAAAACCCCTACAAAAACTGCTGTCTGAAGTAAAAGGTTTAAAACACTGGTGTTTTAATTGCTTCCCTGTTATTAAAACTGATGGGCACTCAGTTCTTAGTACCACTCTCCTCTCCTTTGCTCCAAAATTACAGCGCAGGCACCACACTACCATTTTGCAACTAGCAAAGACCATTTTGGACTGATGAATTTATGAAAGGGATTAAGAGAGGTAGCTACCACAATGAGAAGTGATTCAACTTGGTATCCAAGGAGCTCCTTTCTGGGCAGATACAGGCCCGATGTCAATGGATAGGCACTATCGCTGCACGGGTCAGGTGTGTTCAACCCTGAGGATCACTGCAGATGGTGTGGGGCAGACACGGAGATCCTATTGCCCTCAAACATGCCAAATAGGTAAATCCTATTTTTCCAGCATCTGTGAAACTCAAGAGGAAAAACTGAGCCATCGTTCATATGACAGGGGATTTGTCATGTGCAGACTGTGGCTTTAGGTACAACTTTCATGGAACAACAGGAGGGTTTCATCTGATTCAGGGAATCACGTGCTATGGAAAAGCATTATAGGTTGCCCAAGTCAGAGCAGTCCTTCCCCAGCTCAGACTCTTGCTTTGATAAAGAGGGATGGATACAAACCATGGAACAAAAAACCCCTACCATTTACTTTAAAGGGATACTATTACAAAAAGGAAAAAATAACTCCTAATTAAATTCAAGGATTGTCATAATGAGAAAACATTTTCACCTTTGATCAAACAGAAATGCTTTTCAGTGCTTGAGACAGACACAACTAAGCTTGCACAGCAGCAAACTGGATAGCAGTTTTAAAGTACTTTAAAGAAATGATCACTGCTGTCTATAGAGCTCCTTTAAATGTGTTTCTGTATGACTGAAATGAGGCTTTTATCAATTCTTTTTTCAAGCAGATAGCTCAGAGAAGCGACTTGTTTAGGGTCACACAAAAGATTAGTGGCAGAGATGTAGAAAAACGATTCCAATCCACTGATCTCCAGGCCTAAACCACCTTTCCTGTTCATTCTTTGTGGTTTTAGAGCCTCCCAGCTAATGCATTTTGCCCATTTTTCTCCAGCATTATACTAACATTATACTAAGCACTGAGGGACAAAACCAGAAGTTACTTCACATATTGATTTGTCTTTTTAAACTGGAAATTGTTTTAGTCAACTCTTCAGTGTCTATTTCTCTTTCTTAGCATATTGACAAGATTTTTCATCTAATCCAGTGTCCCAGTTTTAGCAGAAGCCAGTGGCCAAAGCAATACCGATGTTAATTGGATCATTATAGACTGCAGGATGCAGTTCTATTCCTGCATGAAAACCTGCCAGTCACTTAACCTCTCTGTGGATGTCTGGTGTGGCACAGCAACACCCGAGCTAGCTTTAAATTAGCTAGGTGTGACAGCATTAGCACTTGAACTGCAGCAGCACGGGGCTCAGCACCGGCTGGGAAGTTTACGTTTGGTATTGAATGGAGCCCTCAATACTTGTGGTGAAAGAAATATAAAAGTAGTATCTCCATGTTATAAAACACTGTTTTTAATATCTCGTTATACTTAGTACTGCTAGACAAAACTGCTAGATGCATATGTCACATGCATTTCCTTTCTGAATCTGGAAATGGAGAAGTTAGTACAGTGAAAAACTGGCCATGAAACTGATAGTCTGATGCTTCAGAAAGCCAGCATGTACCACCTTACCCTTTCTTTCAGGCCATAATTAGTACGAGACTCTAGGACAAGCCATTGCTGAGTAATGCACACATGAGGATGCTGGAAATACTCAGCTCTGCCTCATCCTTTGCTCTGCACCTATGAGTGTCCCTCAGCTTAACCATATAGAGCCCAGCCTGGAGTACTTTATTGCCAGGCATCAAGAATGACCCACGCACAAGGAATCTCATTAAACTTTTCAAACATCAGATTAACATTCAGTTTGACACTCCCTTGGCTGCATTTTGCAGTTTGCTCTCTTCTTTAGAGAGAGGCAAGATGTCCATAAGCAGGCTTAGTCCACCTTCAAGAATCATGAGAAACCAACAGAAGGTTTATCAACCACCTCAAGAAGAAAGACCAACAGTATCCCATGTTTGATAGTCTCCATGCACACTCTAGTATGTCATCTATGGCATGTTAAGATGATTCATGAAATTTAAGCATGGCCGGTTGTCAATAGACCATTTGTAAACAAGTTACAATAGCTTCAATTTTCCCAAGTGAACTTTTTAATAAATAATTCCTCCTCCCAGTGAAATAAGTAAATAAACAAAGAGCGCTGACAATAGACATCTTTTTGAAACAGAGAAAGCAAAGGGGGATTACATTTTTATCAGATACACTCTTTGCCACTGGGAGAAAAGGCAGAGTGTCTCTCTTTCTCTCTCTCTCTCTGCAAAAATGCCCTGTTTAAATGCTGCTGCGATGCATGATTTAACAAAGTTGTTTTATCCCCATCAGGGAAAACTCTTATCTGTACTGGAGGTCATAACAACTCCTTGAAAAGAAAAGAGACACAATGTTTTCAAACTGTGAGAAAGCACATCTAATAATTTTTTACTGGCTCATCAGGATAGTTTAATACTGAAGTGATAATGAAATGACCTCATAACTCTTTGCTCTTGGGTTATGACAGGCCAGTCTAGTAAATTAAATAGTTCTGCTATCACATGGGAAACAATTCCTGCTTTATACTAACTGGAAAGAAACACTATTATTAGTGTTCAAAATAGCTGCAGTTCTACAGCAAGCAGAGTAGCTCCAGCCATAATGCTTTCCAGCAGAAGACGCAGCCTTGGTGAGTCCCTCCCTCTGGCCTTCTAGGTGGTCTTTCCTACAGATCTAATGATAGGTCTGTCAGAGTGATTTATGGCATTTGTCCATGCCTCTGTGTTTTTTGCTCCTCAGCTTTGGGTCAGCTCTAGTCTCCAGTGCTCTGTGGTTGTTCTTAACACACATTCAGTAATCGCACAGACCAAGACTTTGTTTTTCTACACTTGTGTTTTCTTTCATTCTCCCTGTCTTAGAGTTTTCAAGAACACTCATCGCCACAGGATTCTACTTCTATATTTCATCCGTCAGTAAAGCTTGAGCTAATTTGCTGCCACTAACAATCCTCGCTGCTGGCTCCTATTTATACGCAAGCACACAAACACGAACTAAAAATGTACGATCACATTACTGCTAGTTCTGGATCCTTCTGCCTCCCATGCTTGATCCTCATCCCATTAAAATCAGTAAGATGTTTACCATAAATGTTAAAGGAATTTTAATAAGCCCACTTTATCTAATGTGGGGATGGACTGAATTGTCCCATATGGTGCAGAGAAGGAAATAATACAGCACAGAAAGCCCAATCCCACGCTTCTCCTTGCAGGTAGTCACACTAACGTGAAGTGCTGGTTCCCGGTTTTTGAGAGAAAAACACTGAGCAGTGCTGTGGCAGGAAGAAACTCCCCGCTCCACATTTCGGGGGCACTTTGGTCACCTCGTCATAGTGCAAGCAGAATGCCTCCGGGAGTTGAGGTTGCACACCCCTCCGGGACGTGGGAGCAGCAGCACGTAAAACATCTGACAGAGCCCATAGCCTGAGACTGCTTGGGCCGACGATCTCCTCTTGTACTTGTCTCACTAATAATAAATTACACATCACTTGCTGCAGAGATGCCAAACCGGGCACCACCCATTCTTTTTTATTTAGCAGCTGTTTCTATACAGTGCTTCTTTACCTGATTATAGTTCTAACAACAAAAACATCTCTGAGATAGATACTTTTTACAGGATCAGTAAAATATTGGAGGTCTACCTAGGGTGGTCTAAAGTATTTCCATTGAAAAATGTATAAAAATATGAATTCCAGTGAAGGAACAGGCAGATAAAAGGAACTCAGACCACTGTGTAAGTTAATTAAATGGGAGGAAGAAAGGGCTGTTTGTACATGTTTTGCACACAGAATAAAACCCTACAGCTTTTCTGCAGGTAAAAATTCGTCTCAGGCCAAGGTGAGTTTTGCCCTAATTGCAGAATCAAGCCCTTATTTACATTTCTTTGCACACCTGAGCCTCTATTTTGTGATTAAATAAAGTTCCACTGAATATGAAGAATGGGAGCTCTGTCCAAGTAGGAAGCTTCCAGGCCTCAGTGGTTACCCAAATTGTCATTTCTCCTCATCATTTTAGAAAAATAATCATTTTGGAAAGCAGCAGCCATGAAAACAAGCAAACAAAAAAAAATTAGAATAGATGAGAATGTAACTTGCATGGTGTTTTATACAAGATGTTTCACCACCACCTGAGAGTCATGGTCTACAAGAAATGACATTGAAGTAGCCAGTGGAGAACAAAGTGCAGCTCAGAGCAAATTATGAGCTAAAATTTCCAGGAAGCATCTGTGATTTGTTTCATATTTTAACTTGGGTTGTAGGAGAGACAGCAGGAAGTTTAGTTAATTTTCAACAGGAGAAAAATATTTTTATCATTAAAAAACCTAGGAGATACTGTACTTTCTAAGATTTCTGAGATGTCATAAGAGACAAGGGACAAACTGAGGTAAGCCACCTTAGGCAGTGGAAGCGTGATAGGGGTAAATGTGGCTGATCTGGGACCACAAAGCTGACAGGATTTTTCTCCTAGTCTTCACTTGACTGACAATGGGCACCAAACCTTTTCACTGAGTGATCCCACCTCAGTTAGTGTCTTTTCCTTATTTAGTCCCATTCTTGCCCTACGAGATGGGAAACGTCAATCCTTCCCTCCTACAAGGTCTAGCTGTCTCAGTGGCCCTGGATAGTCTTCCAATAGATGTGAAACAGAGCCCGTTCCTCATCCCATCACTCTCCACATCTCATAATAAACATCTCCTGGCTGGACCCAAGAAGGAAGACGACCAGAGAAGTAAGGGATTCCTCTGCGCAGGACTAGCCAAGTCTGAGCCTGATTGCTAACAGCTGGAGGAACGTTATAAGGGACACTAAATTTTGTCGTAGACCTGCCATACTAAGCCCTAAGGCCTAACTCCAGTTTTCTTCCATCAGGGCTAAATTAGGGAGTGCAGCTGCTCTCAGGTAGGGGTAGCAGGCTGAAAAATCAAGGACATTTATCTCAGAATTTCCATACAGTTTTCTCTGCAGGAGAGGCAACAGGTTTGGGCGCTCCAAAGGGGTGACCTCGCTGAAATAATGTGCTTGAGCATTGCTGTGAACCAGTATTTACTAACCTTTGCTAGCATTTCGGAGCTGAGACTGTCTCTTGGCACTGGTGGAATGAAAGACTTCTGCAGGACGGGGGGAAGAAGCACAACAAGGAGGTAGCATCCTCTCCCTAGGAGGGATCACCAGGAACAGCATCATTTTGGTTTACAGAATTCTTCTGGAATATATGGGGTTCTTTTGTACCTGACGATGCCAGTCATCCAGCTCAGATGCTGATGCTGAACATCAGGGATGACAGATCACTGCCTTCATCCTGCGATCGGGGCTTTGGCTCAGGTCCTTCTAAAAACAGCCTCAGAGGAACACAAACTGAATAACGCTACTGGACTGAGTAGTATTTACTGTGCTACCTAGAAGCCCTAAACTCTAAACAGTGATGGACTGCAGAGTAATATTACTTGACTTTAGCCTTTATGTCCCTGCCTTTTGGAAATCTCCTTCACTTAAATAATAATACTTTTGTTGGGGGAGCTCGCGCGATTTAAAAATCTACCTAAATACAAGTGACATCAAGCTGTCACAAAAAGTGACAGAGTACAGTGGCAGAGTGCAGGATTTCCTCCAGCAAAATGTTAAAATGGCTGAAGCACCTAAGTGCCATCTATTTTGCTGCCAGTGAACTGGTGTGGGAAGTATTTGGTGGTCCCACAGCCTTAGCAATACACATAGCCAAACCTGCCAGCTGGGAGGGAGCAAAAGGGGCATCAATGAAGAGAGGGCAAGCAAGCTGTGCTGGTCCCTTCCAGCAGTCACCGCAGTGGAAACAACTGGCTCCAAGAAAGGTTTGGGAAGGTTAAAAGAAGAGGTGAGAACGGGAATGAAAAGCAGCCTACAAGAAAGACCAAGAGGCTTGGAGGGTGCAAGAAATCAGGGGGTGGTTTGGGAGAGGGTAGACTGAAAATGTACACGGATGGTCCAGATGTATTTGTCCACAGAGAGGGATTCAATCGCATCTCCCTAGTGACATTACTAAAACGATGCGTCCTTTTCCGCGCACCTCATTTTCAGACATTGCAGTCCAGACAGGCACTTGGTGCTGCTTATTTCCTTTTAGCTGGCTGCTGTTCTGAGGGGTTATGCCGCATCAGTGAGACCCATGCTACTGGGCTTGAGGCTCTGTGCCTCGCTAGCGTTCGCATGTGTGAATTACACCGGCGTCGGAGGTATTCCATCCCTGCAGGCTGGACCCAGACAGAGCGTTGTTCAGGTGACATACCACTTCCAAACCCCAGTAATGTTGCCGGGCAGAGTGAAAGCAGAACAGGGTTTGCAAATGTGGGACCTACTCGCTTTCCCTGTACATCAATAGCAACACTGCCATTACCTTTTGTATTTGCAGTATCTGAACCGTAACAGCCTCCTGAACTCTATATAATCAGCTTGTGGCAATGGAAGTCTTGCTCAGCACATCTGGAAAACACTGCACTGGAACAGTTTGGTAGCACTCCATAACCTCATTGAGCCCTATTCCCTGCATTTGCTCCTGTGGTCTGTTGGAAAACATCGAATGTGGGGAAAAAGGTACTTTTTTCTTTTCTTCTGTCTAATACGCCATTGCATTAAACTTATCACCTTATTTTAAGGAGAACTGTGCTCCAGATGAGATTGACTCTTGAGACTATAAGTCCCCATTTAGTGGCTGAGGAGCTTCTTATAACTACCACGGAGGCTAAATTACCTGCTGTTCTCAGAGAAGCAGGTGCCTGCAAGCACTCCTCTATGCACAAGGGGGAGAGGTTACCGAGAGGACAACTAATAATAATGGAGCTACTTGTGGATTGCATCTGGCATGTGTAGTCATATGAGGTTTTTGTTCTACGCCTTTCTGATTTCCAGGCAGCAGTAGCATTTTCTCCTCTCCAAGCAAACAATAGAAAATAAAAAAAATTGAAAGTTTTCTGTAGAACAGAGATGTTACTTTTCTGCTTTTACAACAGACAGACCTCTGAATGTGTGGAGCGTAGCAGGTCATGAGTAAACAAGCTGCACGAGTGCTGTCTATCACGGCCTGAGAGAAGGCTGCCAAGTGTTTATCTTCCTTCAAGTGACACTTCTCTCCAAGAAAAGACTGAAAAACATACAACACTTAAGAGTGGAATGAGGGAAGAAAATGCATTTGCTGTTTGACGAAAGTGGTTTAGACTGGCTGTGAAAGGTGTCCAAATGAAAGGGAGCTTCCATAGCTTGTTATCAGATTTTCATTGAACTCATATGCTCTGAAAAAATGTGTGAGGATGCACAGAGCTATGGCTATGCAAGACATCCACTTTGCAAGAATTTTAGTCCTTCTGGAATACCAAAATCTCACTGGGAACTAAAAGTCCCAGGGTCTGAGTTCCTTGCTGTGGTGTCTGCTTTGGGCTGGGTAGTAGAGGATAATTTACAGTCCATTCCAAAACTGCTGAGTCTAGACCATGACTTCAGGAGACTGTGTGGAAACGCTAGTCAGCCCTGGCTGTGTTCCTATTCAGGATGGAAGAAAGGAAAGCTGCACAAATCCAAGAGGCTGAATAAAGGTTTCCCTCTAATGTGCATTTTTGCAGTGTGTCAGGGGTCTAAGTGACTCATAGCATTCAGCATTTGCCATACCAGCAGATAAGCTGGGCTGTTCTCATCAAGACCTTAAACATGAACTGCAGGGGTCCGAAACACTGTCTGTGTATCTTGTGTGAGCATTTCCATAGGTCAGAAAACACTGAACTTAGCCTGATCTCATTGAATACTGAATTGCTGCAACTGTAGACATGAGCAAGTCTATCCATTCTCTGAAGTTTCCTGGAATAAGTGGTGGTTGAGAAAGCAACTGTACTTTTAGAATTACTTTAGAAATAAATCTTCTTTGTTATGCATTGCTTTTTATGACTTTGTTAATGGTCAGACGATCAATTAAATAAGATCAGAAATGTAAGGTTAAATAAGGATGTGAAAAGAAGGAGGCTCCAACCGAGGTGGGGAAGTATTGATTTTTGTGGCTTGTCGCAACGTGAGGATGGGTCACAATGAGTCACATCACTGTCTATGGACAATAATGAGTGCAAGAGGAAAACAACCCTGGGAGAATACCCCAAGAGGCAGTAAGACAAAAGAAGAGACATTAAGATCAAAGGCAAAGATGATACCGAAGTAGAGATGGAGGGAATGGATGTGGAAACATTAGAAGTAAAGAAGAAAGGGGAAAAACGAAGCGCAGAAGCTGTAAATTAAGGACAGGATTTTCAAAAGTGCCTCACTGGCCTAAAAAGTTGTAATTACTTTCCCATTGATGCTGGCAACAAAAAGGAGTAGAGGTGGCTGAGTCAGGCTAGCAATGAGCACTTAAACAAAAATCTCACCTTAGAATTACATTGCTTTCTTACAACTTCTGCAACAATGACGTCAAGCAACACTCATGGCTAGTAAATTACAGCCAGTGTCCACTTAGACGTTCTGGAAAACCTCAGATGTCTGTGGCATTAAGGCACCCCGTGGCTATTACAACACAGGAGCTTTCTGAGGCCCTCGGAGGCTGGTTAGAAAATTCACTTGTTTTAAATAATGTCATAATATACATTATCGTGGAGCTTAGAAAAATCTGTTTCTCAGAATAATTAAAATGAAATCACTAAAAGTCTAACTGCATTTACAAACAGCTTAAGCTTCTATGTGCTTTTTCATTATTCCGGTTTCCTAAGCGCAGCCCTCGGGAGAAGTGCCAAGTTTATGTCTCCGCGGACTGGGCTTCTCCCTGTTTATCAGAGGCCGATCAGAGAAGAGGGAGCGGCATCGCGCGCGTCCCGGCGCTGCCCTGCCAGCGAGCCCCAGCCCTGACCTGGAGGGACCATCGCTGGGCGTGAGAAGGCAGCTCAGGCTCCACACCTCTGAAACCTTTGGCATCTTTGCTGAACCTCATAAGAAAGAAGCCAGTACTGCCGGTGATGTTTGTGATGTGGCCTTTTATCCGCGGGAGGCTATCGCTGTTCGTTTCATTTCACATCTTGCATAAGTGATTGAATAACTTGCTAACGGCGACTGTTTTGGTCACTGCTACCTCGGACTGGGTTCATCCCGGTGGTTTAGTATCTCACTTTTAATCCGTGAACTCAAATGTGCAGCAAGGGGTTTAGGGTCCTAAGCCGTAATTCATTTGCATTTCCACACGGATCAAATTTTAAGTCTAACAAATGAAATATTTACCACTCGGACGTGTTGGAAAGCTCAGATCCTTATGTTTATGAGTTCAGAGTGCAATAATTATTAGCTAGAGAGAAGCACAACTGCAATCAAAAAGAAAACTAAATAAAACCCACCTACACAGATTTCTCACACTGGGCTCGGAGCATGACTCACTGGTTATGTATTAGGCGTTGTGGGTGGGTACTCTAATTTGTATGTGTTCCATTGTTTAGATGTGTTTTGTACGCGCTAATTCTGACTTTCTGTTTTGGCAAAGTCTTACCAAAAAAAACCCCAACCAAACCCCACCACCCTCTTGGGTCACAGTCGTGAAAGAGCTGCATTACCTCACCTGCCTATCTTGGGATCAGGGTGGGCTCTGCAGGGAAAAGGGATCAGCTCTTGCTCAGGCTGCCAGGAGGAAGCATGCTGCCAGCAGCCACAGACACTACCTGGCCACGGACGAGCTTTTGCAACATCTTACCCACTGCACGGAGAATCATTTTGCATGCTTTTCAGGCCAGATTTTCAAGACCAGAAAAATATTTTTTGTGCTTTAAAGGATTCACAGGAGAACTAACTCGGCCTGTAGTTCGCAATGCATTTCTGAGCTCAGTCTAATGTGCCAGCAGACAAGAATATATTAGATGTTAAATGGAGAGGACTTTTAAGACTGAAGAAAAAGGGCATCCTTCCAAAATATTGTAATGCCTGTGCATGCCTAAGCACAGAAAGAAAATGATTAGAGAAAGTCACGAGAAAATGATTAGAACTGAAAGTATTTTCTTGGCTTGGGACCATCAATAACCATCTTCATTTGTGGAGCATAAATTACAAATAGGAATTCAAATGCTAATTGTATAAATTATATAATATATGCATTCTAAATACATAAATAGAATATATTTTTTTCTATTAATGGTGAGATTGTTTACCTAGCACTTGTCAACATGAAGTGAGATCATGAAGAATGAAGTGTGATGACTAGAAAAATATTGTGATGTATCTGGGAAGCTGACTAGAGCTGCTGACCACTTTGGTCGCTCGGGAAAAATGTAAGGCTGTCTCCTGCTTTCACCTTAATACGTGTCTCGGTGATAGCCTAATGCATGTCTTCAAATGTATTCTCAGGAAAGCTCTTCTGGCTATGCTGTCAAGTTTGGCAGGCGCCCTCGGCTGTGTAAACTGCTGCGACCGTCACCGTCGAGGAGTAAGCCTACAGTGCGTAAAATAGAGACTGTGTCACTGGGGTAGCTATCACACCGTCGCTGGATGACAGAGGAAGGAAGGGTCTCCTTTCTTTCAAGAGTTCACACACTTTCTACAGCCAGGCGGCCTATCAAAACATAAGCAAAGAGACCAGAGGATCAAAAAACCTCCTGCAGAACAGAAAGAGCTGGCAAAAACACCCGAGTGCGGAGCGACGCCCTCACAGAACGTCTGAAGGCCCCAACGACTCCGACCCACGTGCCCTTCGGCCGCGTCTCCGAGCTTCCCACGCCTCTGTAGCCCGGCATCCCCCTGGATGCCTCAAACTTTCAGGAGACACCACAGCCGCAGCTGACCTCGCTGGCGTCCCTGACAATACTGATGCCCTACTTTGCAGGAGGCTAAATCAAAATCTTAAGCCTTAATATTCCACGGTCAATAAAAGGAGATACTCAACACACCAACATTCCTTCCTTCCCCTGTTTACTTCACTTGCAAAATATGCAACTTTCTTGACCTTAAGTACACTCCTTAGGAGTGTTCAGGCTGAAAGGGGCTCCACACCAGCCAAAAATAAGCATGGCTGACCTTAATAACTACTTTCCTTCAATCACAAGGGAAACACCGATGCTACACCATTGTGTGCATCACTTTTCCTTAACGCCTACGTTTGCAGTGAAAGAACTGTGCAAGTTAACCCTTTCGCTGCTGTTACCAATGCAAAAGCTTACAGATTTGAGCAGGGTCCTTAACAACCTTTCGGGTTTGTTTTCAAGGGGATACTTGCGGGATAATGCAAGTCACTCAAATTTTCCACTACATCGCAAAACGACACTCATGCCTGTTCCCACTATTTGCTTAAATATAACCCAGCGCTCAACTTCCCAGCAGCAGCTTCCTGTTTAACGAGTATTTAAATGAATGGCTCCGTAGGTTTTACCAAGCACACTAAACAGCAAACAGCGCTCGCGGGTGCTGATGAGGCAAACAGCGGGTAGACGGGGCAGGGGGACGCTGCCGTCCCATGCGTGCTGCAGGCGGGGCGTGCTGGCAGGTTGTCTGCAATAAAACAGAGGAAAGTGCAGAAGCATAAGGGCCAGGGAGACTGTATGGGCCAAAATGAATCTAGGAGAGGAACAGCAGACTTCCTCCTCACTCTTTTTGAAACACACAGCTAAAGAAAGAAGCTGCCTCATTGCTCAGACGCCCCGAAGTAGCTGAGTGGGAATAAAATGCTGCCCTTTATCTTGCTGCTCCCTATTAACTGGGGGCATTGGCTTCCAAACTGGCCCCTGAACTGCACTAAATAGGAAGGGGGAGGTGGACCTTCGGCCAAAAGGGACGATAAATTTTGGCTTGTCAGGGTGAGAGTTTTCCATGTTTCTCACTTTTATATCCAGTGTGATTTCTGTGAAATCTACGAAATTATGCCAGATTTAAAGAGGTGCAACTCACAGCAGAATTTCATCTTTACTACTTAATACTGATTCTTCTTAATTAATTCATTATGCCAGGACCAAAAGCATGCTAGGTGCCTATAACATTCTCATTTACTTCTCTGTTTCTTATAATTTTATTTCATACTGCAAAAACATTTCCTGTAATTGGACCTCTGGATACCTATTGACTTTCCATAAAACTGGCTGAAAACTACCACTCTGTTCTTCTTGTATTTTCACTGATATTTATTCAACTGTAGGTTCCTTAATGTTTTAATTGGTTTCAGCAGCGCATATATATGAACTACTCTCAGGCAGAAAACATTCTTCCAATGATATTTCATATCAAGGAGGTTACTGCACTGGGATGAGATCAGCAGCCTTGTTAGAGGTATATGGAATTCAATTAAATGCAAAATATATAGCACTGTACTAATTGTCTGTATTGTAGGGAGAGAGCACAGCATCCACTTGATGTAAATAATAGGAGTAGTAAAGTGGTAAAAGAAGACCAGTCCAAATTAAGATAAAGTGTCAGAATTTCTGAAACCGAAATGAGATGCAGGACAATACTAACACTAAATGGCTATGGTCAATTATTGCATTCATCACTATAGAGTCCGCACAACTCACCACCTAAACGATGTGCCGTTCACCATTCCAGAAGGCAGAGCGAGATTTTTATTCCACATCACTATGATGAACTTAAGCTGCTGAGAAATAAAGGGCTATATTTGGGAAAGCAGCCATTGATTCTGGTTGTCTCTTGGTTGGTCTGATGCTTTTTTGGTCAGATATTAGCAGGTTTGGGTGCTAAGAATTCCTCTTTAAGTTGCTGGAAGCAAACCACATGAGATACTAAAAACCAAATGAGACTCCAGAACTCTTGACCACATGGTTTGAACTTACAGGATAGCAGAAACTATAAGTGGTCTTGCCTTTAGCTCATTTTGCCGTCAGAGGGGACTGGGGACTGTTTAAAATCAAGCTGCGGTAAGTTCCTTACCACCGGTTGCACAGAGCTAGAAATAAAATTCTGATTGCCTATAGCCTTACCATGCCATTCAAAATTTTGTTGGGCTAAAGCATCTGCGTAGCTGTCTGATTAAAATATATTAGAACATTTTGTGCAAGGGGAAAAAGCCCCAATCTTTAAAGTTGTATTTTTAAAATCACTCTTGCCCTGCTTTGAGTTTCCACGGGCTGTGGCACTGTTGCTCCTGGCCCAGCTTATCCTGGGAGGCTTCCCATGACGACTTGTAGCCTTGATGGTTCAGAAGATGGAAACTCTATATAACAGGGCACCAGAATTCACAGAAGATTTCACTGGGAGATTGATTGACATATATGACTTCACTGTCTCATGCCTCTCAATCAAGCCGGACTTGCTTCCAACCCATAAAACAGAAATAAAGTGCTTGGTTGCCAGTGAAATTGTTTCATCGATTCATACACGACAGGTAACTTGGGTTAGATTGCTCATTACGATTTGAAGGATGTATTGTGGTAGTACCTTTAAGCTTGCTGAATGGTTGATAAACTTTGAGGTTAAGAAGTTCGCTATTATCTCATGCGCTACAAGGGGGGGGAAAGTGCCCTGACGGAGACCTGCCGGCCTCGTTACGGTGCCGCGGGGTGAGCCTGCCATCCCCGGGGTGCTGTCGAAGCTCGCTGGCCCGCGTTTGCCTCGCGCGGAGGTTGCAGCGCGGCCGCGATCCCCGGTGCCGCGCGCGCCGCTGCTGGGGACGTGGAGGGCTGGCTCTGCCTTAGGCTACAAGCTACTTCAGCTGCCCAGCTGCAGAAGCGATGCTGGGGAGAGGAGAAAGGGGGTCAGGCTGCTGGGGAAAGTGCTCCGAAAGATTTGTTGCCTGTGGTTAAAAAAATAGCGGTAATGTTTGCTTTTGGAGCTCTGGCAATGAGTGCCGAGTTATACTCTCTTTTAGGTATTAAGTCTTAACCAATAAATGATGACAGATACCTAAAAGAGAGAGATGGAAACCACACATGACAATTTTGATAATGAACCCTTCTCTCTCTTGCTCGCAGATCAGCTCTTTTGGAAACTGTGTTATGGAGTTTTTGGCTCCCCGTTCAAACCCACCGTTTTTAACAAAACCATTTCCTCACACGAGGCACCAGTAGCTCATACCAGAAGCCGTTCGGCTAGTAACTTGAGGCTATGATTAAGAAAGCCTTGGTCACAGCTCCTGGGCTAACTGCAGCTCTTATCATTCCTGCCTTCCAGCTGCATCTGCTCTGACCTTAACCTACATCTGCTCCGACCTTAACCTACATCTGCTCCCTCGAGGTGGCATCAGGCAAGGCTGCCCCTTGTACTCCTTTCTCATTACGTGCGAGTGCCTCAGTACCCTGACTTACCAGGGTCTGTGGTTTTAGGTGCCATGACAATGGCAGTCAGGAAACCAAACTGACTTTCTAAACCAGAGTTCTTCAAAGACAAAAACATGAGAGAGAAAAGTGATACATAACAACATACCAGTACAGTCTACACGCACATCTGCCTTTTCCTGGAGCTTTATTACTCCCTAGAGAGGGCCTCAAATGTCTCTGCAAGTTGTCCCTCTAAAACTCATCAGCAGCTGTCTCTGCCTCCATCTCATAAACGAGGTCCTCTAAGTATTCAGCAATCTTTCAAAATCTAGGTTTTCAACTAAGCAATGCATGTTGTGCTTTTTTACTAGAGTCAAAAAACCATGGTGTAGCTCTCCAGCTTTCTTTACTACCCTTTAAAGCATAAATCAGTGTTTGCGTCTTTGGAGACGACATGCTGGATCCCCAACTGCTCTTCCAGCAGCCCCTGTTGCATTCAATGGCACATAGGCATAAAACAAGCGCCCTGATAACCTGTATGATTTACCGAATCCAGTTCATGGATAAATTGCATAAATTATTATAGCACATAATGTTGATTATTACAATCTGCTTCATATCTGCTGAAATACCCCTTTCGACAATAGATATAGGAGACCCTAAAAAGATGCTAAGATTGTTAGCTAAGGCATTAAAGACCACGTAGCATTACAGAGAGTAAAAGAAATCAAACAGGCAAAAGTATGTGGGTTTAGAGAAAGAAAAAGGGAAGAGAGAGAACCAGTATAACTAGGAAAGTTACTTACATAGGGAATTTGAAGTTTAACTCCATCACTTGCTATGATGCTACCAGTGAAAATGTGTGGGCTTGCATATATAGAGACAGCAATTTTTCTATTGGTACGTCAGACCAATAAAATATTAGATTGTTTCATTTTTTTCCTCAAATAAATCAGAAGCTTGTGATTCACAACCAACAAACTTAAGCTATCTGTTTTTGCCTGCCATATGAAAGAGATCATCAGTCTTAATGAACTAAAAGCAATCCATATAAAATCTTGAAAATACCAACAGCAATAGCAGTACTGCGTCCTTGCACGGTGCTAAATGAATGAAGAAATCATCTACCCGAGCAGACAGATTGCAAATAAGCACATCTGATAGCTGTACATACAAGCCTTGGCTATCCGTGCACACTGTTGCTCTGGCAGACTCTGGGGGCTTCAACGTGGGGCCCTGCTAGATGACCCCCAGCTATTTAGAGATCCTACCCAACAGAAAGGAAACATGAGAAGCAGTTTCTGAAATGACGCCTATGCCAAGTGCCTCTGGCCTTTCCCATTTCTCTGTAGTCTACAGATTCACACCATTACAGCTTTTTAAATGCTTTTCTCTCCTTTGCTGCATCAGAAATCAAAGCAACAGGGAGAACCCGGAGACCTGGCTCCAAGAAAAGGGCTGAGAAGGAAAGGAAGCCGAAGGAAAATACACAAGCCTTTCCCTGTATCATTCATGCTGGTAACACCAGCGTCACAAGTAAAGCATACTCAGAAAGTAATGCCATTTGTGAGCTGACCGCTTCCCTTTACATTTCTCACCTGCATTTTTCTAGTCTCGGTCAGAAGGCTTTTGTGAAATGTTTCTGTTTTTACAAAGGCTATTGTGTTTTGCTCGCAGGGCATATCCAGTAGCTCCTGGCTTGCCTCACTCCTGGTAAAGCCGCGCGTTTCCTTTGTGCATGACAAAGGTGGGAAGGAGCCTGCCCAGGGACCAGGCTGTCCCGCTGACCTCCCGGTGCCACCAGCAGCACAAACCCTCTTCCCTGCGAGCCGGCTTCCAGAGATCAGCTCTCTGCCAAGCCGTTCGCTTTGGCCACACGCTGCCGCTGGAGTTTAATTATACCCTTCATCACACAAAAGCAGCTAATTCATGCTATAAATCATATCCCGACATGCAAACTTCTGGCGTCTCATTTTGTTCGCGTGAAATTATTTAATGCAACTGACTTTGAGGTGAGGAACTCTTTTATGTTGTTGATGTTTAGAGAAAGATTAATAGATTATTTGTTACTGGTTTAATAAATGCGTTCCACAAACTGCAATCAACTGTCTCCTGTTCATTTCACAGCTCCTAATTGGCTCAGGGTACAGGTTCTATTTCCAGTTTGAAGCGCCAAGCTTATGTTTATTAAAACATAATTACCTTAATGTAATTGTTTTGAATTATTACATCTCCATTAAGTAGGACATAGTTAAAACAAATAAAAACATTCCTTGATCAGAACTGATTTTCTAACCAATTATGGAAATGACCACAGGAAAAAAAAAAAAAAAGACAAAAACAAAAAACCAAACCCCACAATTCAAATTAGGTTACTTTCCTCATGTGAATTAATCACAGTCTTTGTACCCACATTAGGGCTGTACTTAAAAATGACTTTTTCACCTACAGTTTCTGCACCACTCCACAAACTTCAAAATATACAAAATTTGCTATTTTAGGGGCAGGAGTTCAGGGTCTGCCCATTGTTCACAAGACTTTAATAGCAAAGACTGAACAAAGCGAAGGTCTTATGGTTTTGTGTCACCAAACTCCAGGCTCAGACCAACATCAGAAACCTCAAATTTGTGAAGAGTATTCAGCAAGAAGAGTTTAAGTATTTCAGTACATCAGGGTTTCCAAAAGCCAAAACTGGTTCCAAATGTGCATTTTGCAGTTTTCTCCTATCTTTAATAATGTACTTGCAGAAGCCAAATTTTTAATGGATTGGCAGGAAGGGGGAAGAAAAGAAGATGATCAACTAGGCTAGAGTTTGAACCGTTTAAAAATTGGCTTGCAATGGTGCAGTTTGAACTCATTTCTAATTTCCAGGAAACTTGTCTGACCAAATTCAGTTGCTTTACATAAATTCCACCTTCCAATTAGGCTGTATTTGAAGGCCTGGATGAATTTTCACTTGCGCAAAACCTCAGGAGCAAGATTCACAAGCCAGCCTGTCTTACTGCCGTGATGGATCCAGATCACTGAGACTTCCAGTGCTCTCAGTTTCTCTGGATGGAGACATCCATCCAAAGAGAGGGGGGACCTTCCTTTCAAAACATTATTTTTTTACTGTCATTTTACTACAACCCTTGCTCTTCTCCACCTCCCAAAGCAACAGGAGCAAATTAATTTTACTTTTCCTACACCCCATTTGGAACAAGCTCTCTCAGAATCACACCAGTGTTCACGGCATTTTAGATATTAGATGCGTTCTTCACATTGCAGAGGCAATGAGTACTGGGACAGAAAAGTAGACTTGTCAGAAAGAAATCTTCTCTGAACAGCATCGCATGTTCAGGGCATCTGGGAGTAGCGTGATGTGACTTGCACTCTTCAACAGAGACATGAAACAGAGGTCCCAATTCCAGTCTAGCTTTCTTTTCCCAGGTCCTCTGCTCACACTGAAGATGGCACTAGGTAGCACTGCTGTAGAGCTGGGGTGTGTGAAGCAATGTAAATTGTTGTGATTTCAAGGTTGCCAGTGCTCCTGATTTAACTACAGATCTCCCAGTATTCAATTTTTTAATTAAAACTCCAGGTCCTGGATTTACATCTGCTTGCAGCCCTCATGGGTATGGAGAAGAGCTTTGAACACTGATCTGGGAGCCACCTAAAAGTATAAAAGTGAAATAACTTTAAAAAAGAAACTCGTGTTTGTTTTTATTAAATCTCACAATCATTAAGTAAGTCCCATGATTTTTCAAGACCTGATTCATGTGTTTTGAACATAAGGGTGTAGCCAAAGAACAACTATGAATGAGGTCTCCCAGGTGTGCAGTCCGCTGGGCTGTGTAACACACTCAGCTGCACAGCCCCTGTGCACATCTGGGAAGCCGAGGGCTGACTCAGTGTAACTTAAGACTGAGCCGTAAGAGTTATCTAGAGACCAGGGAAGGAAGGTCAGCAAAGGAGGGGTCAGGGCTTAGACCAAGTTGCAAGAGCCGTCTCTTTGGCAAGGGTTACAGCAGCAGGGTGCTCCCTGGATGGAGTCCTCTCAGCACGGCGCAGTCTTGGAAGGAGGTGCTTTGTGGAGTGAGTTTGCAAGACCGAAAGGGTAAAGGGTAGTGCTCTGTGCTCACCACTGCCGCAGCGGCAGCAGGGGATTTCCAGGGTGCCTCCTCGCCATCCCGCCAGGCATCCCAGAGACAGCGTGTTCAGGAACCGCAGCTGCCCCACCAGACCCACAGCTCTTCCAATGCAAGAACCGATTTCCACATTTGTGCACCTCTCTTGAGTTATTACCACCAAGAAAGCAGAAAGACTAAATCCTGATCTGGTTTGTGAATTACAGTTTTGTTTTTCTAATCAACTGGTTTTTGTTTCTCCATTCTCTAATCCTTGCCTAATTGTTTGTCTGGTTTGGTCTCCCATTTTACCTTCTCAGTTGCTGATGGTTTAAGCTTTGTAGCTGAGGAACCATCTTTCTTACTCAGCATGCGTTTGAGGACATCCCTCGGGTGAAGCTACTCAGCACTACCATAATGCCAACAAATCGTAGTACTCTCTGTTCTGTAAACTGCAGTGCAATTTTACAGCTGCGAGAACCAACGTCTTATTTAATATACGGGGGATTTATCCCATTGCCGTCACTTCACAGGAAAAAGAGCTCTAGCCTTAGATACTCAAGGGCAAGCCATACCCCAGTGATGTCCATATGTCCTCTTGTGGCAAGCGGTGTTGCCCCTTATGACTACAGCCTGGAGCTCTTTTCTGCACTGAATAAGCACGGGTCAGAAGGAACGCCTGTATAATCAGTCACATCGCCACAGAGGGGCTACGGTACCCTGGCGAAGGTGGCAGCTGGCAGCGAAAGGCTTCCAAAACACTTTGTTAAGCCTCTTCCCGCTCTAATTTTGAGTGGTCGTGGGGAAAGAGATTGGCTGAGAGAAAGACGTGGGCTCGGTGACCTGCCCTGGGTGATATATGGCGGCTCGCTGGCCTGAGGTTTGACATCCCCGCCGCCCGTTTTAGTGCTCATATTTTCAGGAAGCTCTTCAAAGCTTGTAAGGAAGATTTAATGCACTGCCAGAAGGGATTTTCTAATGCCATTATCTGTCTACTCATTCACACCCTCTTATTTTCCCTTTCTCCTTTGCCGACGGAGGCGGACAGACGCAGAGAGCAGCGTGCGGCCGGCTGGGAGGAGTGGTGGAGTTGTTCTTGCGGGGAGAGGCGAACATCAAAGAGGGGTTGACGGGTTCAGGAAAGACCTGCCGGCTCCAGCGCGAGGGCTGGGGTAGGGAAGCGGGAGACGATGCAGCAGTGAAAGTGGCACCGGGAGCGGGTGAGCCAGGGTTGCTGCCTGCCAAAGGCAGGTGGCTTTGACCATGTGGCCACTGCAAAAAGCTATGGAAAAAGCTTTTATCTCCTGGATAAAACGCCACGGCGCTATATTCTTAGCAGTTACTGAATGGGCTGTAAAGCCCTGGGCTCAGCTGGAGCTTTCTGTGCAGTCACTGGTGATAGCTGGAGCAACAACGAGCTTGTGCGGGTGCTTCATGAGGTACATGGATAGCTGCGCTTCGAAGGGTTTAAATATTGTAACTGCAGGACCCTTAATACTTGCTGGGAAAGTGCTTAGCTCTCACTGACTCTACCTGACCAAACCAATCAACTGAACTGAAAGCAGAAACTTTGGTCACTCTGGCTTCAGGCCGTGTGGCATCCGAGTGACCTGCTGCCAGCGGGGTGGTGAGGACCGCTCTGGAGACCTGCGGCTGCTAAACGACAAAACTAGCAAAATCTGGTGTAAATTTCACTTAGAATAAAAAGGACAAAAAATGTGACCCCAGACAAATTCCTCTGTTAGCTGCAAGGCTGGGTGACTCTCGGAGGGGAATACGTAGAGACACTGGCAGAAGAGAGGCTTGAAATAACGCTTCCTTCTCCTTGTAGCGAGGGGATCAGCAACAAAACCCAGGGAGCTGAAACAGCAGATTTTTTTATGTCAACGTAAGTAAAACATAACATGATGAAATGCAGAGAATCTTCTAGAGGATTTAGATGCAAAATAAAAGTTTCAGCCTTGTGGAGATATGACGACAGATCAGCAGGCCCCAGGGCAGCAATAAGAAGTCCCCTCTAAATGAGGGCAAAACAGTTACAGTTAGCTATCACTTTTCAGCACCTTTTGATTAAAAAAAATCAGAAAGTAGCCCTAAATCAAAGGATGAAAGTGTTCAAAGGAACAGGAATGGTCCATATCCTCACATGTGCTGCCCAGAAACTCCATAGTGAGACAAAAAACACCATTTGGGCTATCCAAAGAACCTATGCATTTGCTCACTTGCAGGAAACAGAAGAAAGAAGAAAAACATGGGATATGCCAGCTAATCATCATGATATTTTCTTTTAACTGGAACAGCTTTAATCTGGTTTTCTGTAAATAAAAATAATATTTCAGAAGGGGGGCAACTGAGTTTGAAATTTGCTTAGAGGTTTACATTGCCATTTGGTTATGTTACAGGCAACCATTTCAATAGCAGAGGTGGGGTACTTGACATTGGTTTTATTTATTCGTTCAGAGAGAGGGAGCTTTGAGAGTTTTGGTTGCACAGCTGCTGAGCGAGTGATTTCCAGCTGTTTGGGACTGAGCACTCAGGTAATGCTCTTCTGCACAACTATGGCTCTACCCACCAGGTCCCGAACGACCGCTGGCCAGCGGATGCAGTGCAGGGAGGCAAGAGATGAGAGGAATTGCTGAAGGGCAGGCTGAGGCTTTGCAGCCCTCCTGGTGGGGCTGTAGCCAACCCCTCTGACATGGAACCCCATCTTAATTAGGGGAAATCTATCCAGATTAGGCTACTCTGCCAGTTAAAGAAACGGCTTATCCCCTGTGTGCACCTCGTAGACAGCTTTCCAAATTATTTCTTCTATCTGTCCTAAATGCAGCAACAATGACTATTTTTCCAAAGAAGTTGTAAAATCGTACACTTCATAAAGACCCATATCGCTCTTGAACGGGGATGGTAAAATCTTCGCCAAGGTATATACAAATAGCCTAGCACCTTTTCTGTCATCCATTATCCACACTGACCAGTCAGGGTAACCCCTCCAGAGGCAGGCCAACAATAACATAAGGAGGTTATTAAATATTATTCATTACCTTCAGTGGAACAAAATAGAAGCCTAATTCGCAGTCTTGGTTCCAAGAAAACATTTGATAGGATCCCGAGGGATTTTTTTGTTCTTTACTTTAGAAGTTTTTAATTTTGGCTCTGAGTTTAGATCATGGATAAAAATGTTTTTCCAGCAAAATATGCCTTGGTGATAACAACTTGAAATCCCTCCCACCTTACCTCTTGATTTAAGAGGAACGAGGCAAGAATGCCTCCCCTCCCCCTGCTATGTGTGCCATCCTAGTCACGCTCACCAGGTCATAAGTGAATAACTAGGAGGCAGCAATACCAGAACTTGTTCTTTCAGATTGTCTTCGAAAACTAACTCAGCTCTTCCCAAAGTATTTCCCACTTACCCGTGTCACAGCTAGGACTCAAACCCAATCTACCATAAATCAGTGGCCATTTCTATTGGCCCATTTTATTAAAAGTATATATAACCAGTGAATTCTTACATGAAATGGGTTTGAAATATTTTAGTGTAAAGAGTGTAGTAGAACTATGTCCTATTTTTCAAGAAAATATACCAGCTCTGTTAAAAAAAAATCACTGAATGCAGACATCTGGCAAAAACTTTCTAACAACATTTGGCCTTATATCCTTCTCAAACCCAAGCACTTTTTTTAACCCTTGCTCTTTCACTCATTCAAAACCACAGATAAAACCATGAAACAAAGCAGAGAATTTCTGTGGAAAGCCAAGCATCAAGATAAAGTATACTCAAAGGAACAACCTTTCCTACTTTCTCATTAAGTTAAAAAAAAAAAAAAAAGAAGAAGAAGAAGAAGAAAAAGAAGAAATCAGCCAAGGCCATTTCGGGTGGTAAAACCCTGCCCTCCAAGTAATTTTTTGCACTTTCCATTACCAGTACTTTCCTCTTCTAAAATAAAATACCCCTGCTTACTTGTGAAAACCTGAGCAAAATGACTGGGAGACTGGTGAAGAGCTTGATCCTGCAAATGCAAATTAACAGCAGCAGCTCACACGAATGAAGCTCCTTAGGGCTAGGACGTGTGGCAGCACAGCCCTCACTGCACCTTACGCCTGGAAGCCACAGATCCAGCTGCGTGCTAAAATGACCCTTGGCTTACACATTCCTTTTAAACAACAGCAAAACAAAAAATGTTAAGGCATAAGTGCTAATAGAGCCCGTCAGCTACAATCAAAAGAAAACAGAGGCTTTTCTCAGCTGGCGTTCACCTCAGTGCTATTTTAAAGAACAATAGGGGAATGAATGTCCTCAAGACATGTTGCCTGATGTCTTGAGGACCTTTGCAGCATTATTTTTGGAGTCCAAGTGCCCCACAAGCCGTGCAATGGAGGCCTGGAGCTGTCAGACTCACCAGCCCCCTGCAAAGCAGCAGAGTTACAGGAAAGGATTGAAGACAGAAAGCTGTCTTGGAGACTGTGCGCTAACTGTAAGGCTAGCTCCATCCCGGCTGACCATACGTTTCCATTACTGGAAACAGGTACTAAGTTGGCACTTGAAGAAACTAGAGCCATCTCGTGCTGCTGCTTAATAAATTTGTATCAGTTATGGAAATTCCAAATATGGGTGAGGCGAACGATCCAGAGCATGGCTTCAGGCCTGAGTGGTCATGATTGAGGCAACATTTCATTACCTACTAACTTGATTTTGATGATCCTGGAAAGTATTTATACATGAAATTATTGATATAATTGATTCTTTCTAAGGTTCACTAGTTAATGTATGTCGACATATTCCAACAGTGACAGAATAAATATGTACATGGAGAGATTTCAGTGCATGAAGGGACAGCAGGACTATCTCGTTAGCTCTTGGCTTGGTAATAAATATGGCTGGATGTAACACTTCCAATACTACAACACGGTTTAGTCTCCTAAGCCTGTTAAGCAAGAAATGTTCAAAACTGGTGCAGAATTCAGATTGTTTATTTTAACTGACTAAATATTAGGCACCATGTTTTAATTCACCAGTGTAGGCTGTGTCCTCATCCAATTACAGAGACATTCTTAAAGAGGATAAACTGCTCAATATGATTCACTTCAGCATCGTAAAGTGGGCTCCTGAACTGGGGAGCCTGGAAGGACTACCTCAGTGCCTGAGCTGGGGGATCCCTGTCCTCTGTGGTCTGCAAGGCCACCCGTGGAGTCAGCGCCATGCCCAGCTGACTCGGACCTGCCTAGTCTGGAGTCCAGCAGCAGGGAATTGATGGCAGCAGGTAGCTCCCCATCGTCCGACTGACCAAGCGCGCGTGGATGACAGCCCACACCCTTACAGCTACTGGGATATCCACTACTCCAAAGGCAACTTGTCCATGCACTTGCTTTTTTCACTGCACTGTAGTTATCTGTGATTATCCATTACATAGCCAATTTCCTTCTACCTTCTGGATACTAATCTACAACTTTGGTGGTGTGATGACTAGGAAAGATATACCAGGGTTTTGTTGAGCCTAATTACGAACAGGATTCACTGTTAAGTAGAAACCTTAATTGGCAAGATTTCAGATATGAAAGCAAGCAAACTTCTGCTCTACTGAAAGCAAGAGTTAACTGCTCAGGATTTTTTTAATTACTGAAAGTAACATGACTCTAAAAGGGGATATCCCATCAAATTCTAAGAGACAAATTACCTTTGACAATTTGTAACAGCTAAATCCAGCAAACCTCAAGTGCTCTCTGTAACTCCACTGGCGGAACCAGTTTATGGAAAGAAAACTGTATAAAACTATGTTTCTACTGCGCTGAGGTTATCTGCAGAAGCAACCTTTGAGCACGCTACAGATACCTCAGCTCTATGGAAGTGTATCAGCAGAAGCAGCGGTCCAGATGACCTACATCTTAGCAGGACATTAATAGGAAGCAGATACTAAATCTGTATATGTGTCGGGGGACGGATGTATTATTGGCTTGAACAAAGTTTCAAAGACCAAAGTTTCACCTCACCAATCAGATGAAGGGAACGGGCAATTTCCCTTTGGAAACCTCCTGTGAAGTGATCTGTTTAGTGACTCGGTGTAGACAGCAGGCAGACCCATTCAAAAGAGTGTTAGAGAGGAGAGTGGAAAAAGGCAAAGTAGAGAAGGGGGAGAAAAACAATAAGCATTTTTATTAAAGAACAGAATGTAAAAAACTTGGGAAGGGGGTGGGTTGGAGGATAGCCCGTGCATCATAGTAACTCGGTTAGATGTCTCATTCTAGTGCATGTGTTAGCGGGAGATAATTAGGAGCTGAAGTCTCCTCCAGCCAATCGGCTTGCAATTTATGGTATATTTAGCCATTCCTCAGTGATGAGGAGTCCTGGGCAGACACTCTCAGAGAGTTACTGCCTGCTCTGCAGCCCTTACATCACTATCCAAACTCTGCAGTCATCATCTAGAAATTTATACCTCACAGCTAACTACTGTTTCAGTAGAGCAAACACTACACTATTTCTTACCAAGAAGACAGCTTGTGATGATATGCAGCTTTTAAAAGGCTTGTGAGATCCTGCATATATGATAATGCACTGTTGGCAGCTTGTCAGGGAGACAACTGCAAAAGCAATCGTGTTGTTTTGAGGAAGAGACCACGATTACAGTTCGGTTTCTGTGGCTTGATGAAGAACTGACAGACAGAGAAGAGAAAAATTATGAGGCCAAGTACATAGCTGATATTAAATTACCAACACTTCGTTTACTTTTCCTCCAAACAACCACTCGAGATCTCTTACTTACTGAAACAGTTAAAAATAAAACCTCTAAGAACATTTAAAGCTGGCCACAGGCATTTCACGGAAGTTGGTGTTTCCCAGCTCCCCGTAAGCCATTAGGGCTTCCCTCCTACACCTTGACATGCTTGAGTTAGAAACAGCTGAAGGCACTAAGCTTTTAAACAAGAGTCTATTTACATGAAGCTTTTTTGGTCTACAACTTTTCCACTGGCGGTAGCGATGATGGGAGTCAGGGCAGGCAGGGCCCCAGGCAATTTAAGCATCTGTCCCTGCTGAGAGCACATCTGCATGGGATGGTGCTTGAAAGGCCAGTGGCTCGGGAAGCACCATCGGCCTCCCCATCCTTCCCGTGGTGACCCCGCTTCTGCAGGCAGAGGTGCCGGCTGGGGCAGGGGTCAGGGGGGGGAAATGAGCCTGAGGGCTCAAGGCATCAGTCCTGGGGAGCAGGCAAATCATCTGGTCATATTGGCTCTGCCCGTAAAACAGGCACAATTTGAGGTGCTTATGTTCCTCGAATGCTGTCTCCAACGCTGGTGTAATCATTCTCTTGTACAGCAGTCACAAGATACTGTGCTGGATGCACCCTTCTGCATGGACTGACAACTAGGTATGCAGGCAGGCAATTGTACACATTTTGTTCTTAATACTTTTGAATCAGAGTGGGCAATTAAAAACACAAGGGCCCTCTCTGTGATTAATATTTTTCATTAAATAATATTTTTGTGGTATTGACTGGGCAGGATCTCGAAGTACACAGAAAGCCATCACCAAAGCCGTGTTTAAACACAGGCAATTTTGTATTAGTTTATCATCTGCTTCACTGTATTAAATAACATTGCTGACCTCGCTGTTCTTCTACTTTAGCCACAGAAGTGACCTGATTTGAGGGTTGTTGCAAGTATTTAATGGGTTACTCTGCCCTAGCTCATGCCCAAAACCTTTTTCTAAACCTCTAAGGAAAGTGGAGGTGAGCTCCAGCTGTGGCAAACAGGGTGAAAAGGCACGGGCACTCTAGTTTCTGGATAACTCACCTTTTCATCCCTTATGACGACAGTGCACCTCTCCAGCAGATGTGGCAGCTGTGCCCTCTTCCATATGCTCAGACTAAGCAGCTCGTAGATGAAATATGGCTGAAAACCCACTGAATGCAGATGCTTTGCTTGGCCTGGCCAACTGCTGCTCATGCACTTGCTCTGAAACTCCCCAAACCTCCCGACACGATTGATCTGTTTCTGGCTGAGGAGACTGGGGCAAACCAGATAGAAAAGGAGGAATGTGGGAAAGAGACACAGAAGAAGAAGGATGGAGGTCATGAACAGAAACAAAGTGTGGGAGAGGCAAAAAGGCAGAGGGAAGTAGGAAGAAAAAGTATTAATACAGTACAATATTCAACAAGAAGGAAAATTATGTGGAGGGAAAACAGACATTGGAAAAGACCCAAGAAAGGAGAAGAGAAAGAGGTGAGGACTTGGCAAGGGAGATAAGCAACATCAACAAAAGCAGTAGATTTCTTATTTTATCTTCTAGAAAACTGCTGCCAAAATAAGATAGTACTTAACTATAGTTACCATTATTAATGCATTTATGTGGACAATGTGAAGGTGAAGAGGAGATTACCAAAGAACATGACTTTGGCGGGATGCCAGGCACCGGGGAAGCTTGCAGGAGGACGATCCAGCAGTTTTCCTGAAGGGAATGGAAACTCTCTAGGGCAACCTGCATGGAAAGTTTGGAGCAGAGGCAAAGCCCTTTGCCTCTGCTCACCTGCAGAGGAGGAAGGGCTGACCAGGTCATCAAAAGAGCCCGTTGCCTTTTCCAGTCTCACGGCAGGTTCGAGTGAGGATGTCACGGTCAGATGGAACAGACCGTTCTCATGGCATATTTTCGGTCAGAGAACACAATTTCTTTTGTAGTTTGCATGCCAGCATTGGTGGTAATTCAACAGTGCTTTTGCATGAATTTCAGCTGAATCAGCATTCGTAGTCAATACGATCTCGTGGATGCAGCACTGCAGCAGCAAGATATTGGTGCTATTCCTAGCTGGTATACTGGGCAGCCTTGAGCCTGTGAAATTCCCTGTCTGTTCCTCAGTTTCCCCATCCATAAATCAGGTAGTGGTACTCACTGGTTCGCTAAGGTACTTTGAGATCCACAAGAGAAAAGCACTAAATAAGAGCTGGGTGTGACTAAAATTACCTTTCCCCCCTGTGTACACAGAATTAATCCTGTTCTTCATTTTCAAGCCTTTCACATGTTCTGCATTGCTTTTCTGTTCTGCTTAGTACCTAGATCACATCAATAGATTTATCTCCTCACTTGCTTTTCTACTTCATAAAAATGCTGATATTTCATAGCCTAGTTTTAAAGAGTGAAGAATATGGAGTCGTATAGCAAAGTGATAGTAACATCACCCAAGACCCCAGAAAAATAAACCAACCCTTTCCTCTTAATCTAGGCATAATCTCCTAATTTCCTTTACCCCACTTTAGAAATATATACTGCATTGCACTGTTCATTAGGGAGTACAGAGAGATCAGAGGTCATCCACAATACACAGTGCATACCCACATCCAGCTATCTTTATGAGTAGCAGAAAGGATCATGAGCTGTGTGTAACTTGCCTAAATTTTAAATTGATATATTGATATATCAATAACGATATATTTTGCTCAGATTATATTGCCCCAGCATTTTGAAGGTATTAGCTTGACAGGAAGCCTATTTTTAAAAGCTACTTTAAAATATCCTCCCCACTATGCACAAGCACCTATCAAAACCTCCTTTCCCTGTACCCTGAGGCTTCTACATACTATCACAGCTCTAAAATACCCCACCTACTTGCCCCTTATATTTGTAAGCATTAGTGAAATCTGTCCCCTCAACTTATCCTTTTCAAGTAATAGACAACCTTCCAGTTATATTCACCTATAAAAATAGGAAAGTAGTTCACCCCGATAGCTGCTAAATTTAGTAGGATTTTCCCTCGTGGTGGCTAGCCATCCCTAGGAGGACAATGAGGCTCCTCTTACATTGTAGTGGAAGAAACGATAAATGACTACCAACCAAATGAAGACCAGTCCTGAAAGGGGGAGATGGGACTAAGCAAGTCAAACAATAAAATTTGATAATGTGTTTGTAATTAAAAAGTTACGAGTGACTTCCAGATATCAAAGAAGGAAAAAAAAAGTAATTATTTATATTTGGCATGATTTTCAAAGTTGTCATTGTACTCACAGGTTCTCATTGAAGTCACTGTAAACTGTGGGTACGCAGCACCTTTGAAAACCTTGCCAAAATTGCCTTTAGACTGTAAGCTCCTTAGGGCAGAGACCTGTTACTCATTTGGCAAATTGTATTGCAACGCTCCTTTGCCTAAACAGGGCTGTTTGCGTAATAGTAATAATAATAATAATAGATAACAGATTTGTGCTGGAATTCAGAAATATCTGATGTGGTTCTATAGCCTTCTTATTAGCACAGTATTTCAAAACATTAAATAAAAGCTCATTTTATAGGCAAATCACCAAGGAAGTATGACCAAAGGAAGCTGGCTGAAAACAATTTAGAACAAGAGAGATGTTTGCTTGGTCAAACCTGGAACTTCCCTTCCACTGCGCGTTTCAGTTTCACATTATTTGACGCATAGGCAGTCAGCTGGGAGCCTTGGTGAACAGGTAGGCCATGAAATATGCATCTGCCTGCGGCTATTTTAGAGCGTAGAATCTGATACATGTAAGTACATACATCAGCGCGCACACCCTCAGCCCCGGGGGTGTTGCTACACTCCCCAAATCCATGTGCAATCCCTCTGCCTGTGCCAGAGACAGCTACGAATGCATGTTGACTCACTTTGCCTGGGAAGAGCCGGAGCATTAGGTTTCAAATTCAAAGGGTATCAGCACAGCAGCTATTATTCTCTGCTCTTCGGAAATCTTGCTCGGTTCAGCAACTCGGCCTACGCCAGCTATAACTCAGTACAGTATTTTGCAGTTTAATTTACAAAGTAAACTAATTACACACCTTCTCAACACATGCATGAAAAGGCAGCGGCGACAGAAACGGCACTCTCACCCGAAGAGTGTCAAGGGAAGCTGCAAATAGTCTACACCTTCTCAAAACTGTCTGCTTATTTCTCTAAGCCCTGCTTTCCTCCAGCTGTTCCGCATCCGCAGAGTGGGGATAATGATACCCACTATTCTGAAGGGGTTGGAGGTTGGCGGGGAAGAGCACTGCCCAAGGAAGGTGCACGATATTCTCCGAGGAACGTCTGCTGAATTAGCACCACCGTGGCTCCAGGTGCTGGCTATGTCAGCAGACAGCAATGCAAAACCCCTTTCACAGTACTATTTATCCAGAAGATAATTAGGAGGAAAAGGAAAGAAAAGTGACCGGTCCTAATAAATACCAGCCCTTTCAGGAATGAATTCGAAAGCCAGTTTTCTAGGTATCAGATGATAGGAATCATAAAGTTAAAGCATGCGCTTACTTTAATGAAACTGGTCAAAAGCGCTGTCTGGAGTGTTTATTTATTCATTAATTTTTACTTGAGTAGACAAAGTAAATCTGCCCTTGGTTTTCATAAAATCTTTCTTGCTACATTCTATTTAGTTTAAATTGGCATCTATTTGATTCAACCTGGAAAGCCCAGCCAAATCCAATTAGTGTCACTGAAACTCCTGGAGTTCGCTTTTTCTTTTTCTTCCCCCCTCCCCCCCAGTTTAAGAGCCGAGAGGAAGAATTCCACTAACTCTGAAATCGTTCCCACTTTTCACTCGCGCAAGGGATGGGACGGGAGGGAGT
Source organism: Aquila chrysaetos chrysaetos (assembly GCF_900496995.4). Lineage (NCBI taxonomy): Eukaryota > Metazoa > Chordata > Aves > Accipitriformes > Accipitridae > Aquila > Aquila chrysaetos. The sequence goes on along the minus strand of NC_044021.1, from coordinate 25,310,853 downwards.
AAATAACAATAACGTCGCAGAAGCGAAAAAACCCGGCTACGGAGCTCGATGTTGCCTGGCTAGCTGGTTGCGCTCTCTCGCCACCGTGCTTTGCTTTTTTGCATTTTATTTTGTCGGAACTTCCGAGGGGCCCAGCTCAAACCCCGGTGGACTCGCTTGCAGGTGGCGAGCCACGGTGCTGCCGCTTCCATCCCCGTCCCTCGGCGTGCCGCTTGCAAGCGGAGAACCTGAGGTACCACCTCCTTCTCCCGGGTACCCCGCCATCCCTCCCCGCCGCCGCCGGAAGGGTCGGCGTGGCGCCCGGGCCGGCGAGGGGCGCCCGGGCCTGCGAAGGGCGACGGATCGCGGTCTGGCAGCCGTAGGGAAGCGTTGCGGTCCCCGTCTGCCGGCTCCTCCGCCGACAGCGGGCCCGCGGCCCTCCCCAGGTCGCCGGCTGCCCGCCGTGGGCACGGCCTCGGCCCTCGCTCCGGCGGCCGGCCGAGGAGGCTCCCCTTCGCCTCCTGAAAGGGTGTAGCCGGGCAGCCGCCGGTAGAGAAACAAGTTAATTTTGCTCCCAAAAGTTTCGGTAGCTCGTTACAGAAAAGGAGCCTTCGAAAATATTGCTAAAATATGAATGTTTTGCAGGGGTTGCCACAGAAACATGTAGAGCATATAATCCAAAATAGGATGTCTAGACAAACTCCTACTGTCTGACCTTTTATGTATTTCCTAATCCAGCCAATCTTGCCAAGCAAATTGGTGACTAAGCAGCAATTCACTTTACACGGTGTCGTAAAGGCCTGACAAGGCCCAGGTCACGGTTATAAATTTCAGTCTGGCTACTTCAGCAACTCTCAGCTTCCTTTACCAGCACAGCTCCCGTGTGGTTTCTGGGCTGTGATGTGTGCTCTGGATCATCGTGAAGTAATTTTGGGGCCGTAAAAATCCAAAAGCCACAGCTCCGCCGCGGAACAGAGAGCACTTTCATCCGGCAGAACCCCAGAGTTTAAATAAAGCCGTAAAAAAGGGAGGCTGGAGAGAGTCTCGGGTGAAAGCGAAATGAGAGGCGGTGGGCCTGCGGCACCCACCTCCTCCTGGGGCTGGGGCCGGCGTCCCTCCTTCCCCCCGCGTACGGGGTGCCGACCGCCCGCCCGGCGCTACTGGCACCGGCAGGCGCGAGCCGCGGAGGTCTTTCTGCTCCACGTTCCCCCTTCCTCCTCCCCGCAGGAGCCCCGTTGTCTTCCAGAAGTAGCCCTGCACGGAAAAGTAGCCGGCTCCCATCCTCCCGTCACGGCAGAAAATTCACCAGTGGCCCTTCAGCCATGTGTCGTTTATCAGCGTGGTCAGATTCCTAACGAATCTGAAAAACGGCTTGAAAACCAGGGAAGGAGGAAGGGGGCATTCACTCAGTACTCAGTAACCTTTAAAAAGCTCTGAGTGTCTAGGCGTGTGCATCTATGTATGTATATATGCGTATACACACGTATGCATGCACGCGGTCACATACATGCAGATGCAGAGATGCACAAGCTCATAAAGGTGAATAGATTTTACAGCAAAAAGAAACTGAAGCGGTAACTTTTTTTTTTTTTATATATACTTTGTTCCACATTACCCATTCCTCTCTCCCCCACGGAGTGAGATTTGGGGCCGTGCTTAAGCTGAAGGCCGGAGGGGTCTGAGGCAGAAAAATAGTATCGGTGCTTCGAAGTTGGCCCCAGGTACATGTTCTGGTAAGCTTAAGGAAATCTTGTATACACTGTAGGGACAGGGCTGCATAACACATATGTTACTGCACAGAAAGCAAGCGAGAGAGAGAAAAGAGAGCTATTGTCAGAAGGAAATGGGAGAGAGGACCCAGAATAGGTAAGGAAAAAAAAAGTGAAATTAATTACAATTTGATCAGCACATTAAAGGGATCGTGTGCTGTACAGTATTATGTAGTGGTAATTACACACTGTGTATTAAACAGTGGCAAGAATTAACGACTTAATATCTGGCCACTCTATATAGCTTGTTATAGAGAGGTGTTGGATTTTATATATATTTTCTGTGAAGTTTAATTTTCCATGTGGTGTTTGGTCAGGAAATGGAGAGCCCCTCAGGTGGAGTGCCAGGAGAAACCCTTCCGAGGAGGACGTGTGCTGCAACGTGCGGGGGGAAGATCCCAGGGGCGAACATTTCATCTTCTCAGCCACTGGCTTTGTTTTATGCCACAGAGGTTTCATTCTTAAAAAAGATTCCATACAAAAGGTGAAAAAAAAGATTTCTGCGATGTGTGGACATCAATCCATACAAGCGCAAAAGAAATGAATGGCTTATGATGAATTAGAGATTAATAGGAGGCATGTGAGGAAAAGCACTGCACCGAATCCACGTCCTGCATTGCTGGTAAACAGCTGCTCCTTTCATCTGGAGGTTCAGAAGTTTCTTCTTCAAAAGGCCATGGCCCGCCGTGAGCCCTGGCATCAGGAGAGCAGCTCTTAATCTTCGCACTGCGCCGGGGCGATGTGCCTGCGGGACGATTGCTTTGCCGCTCTGTGTCATTTCTTCCTGCGCCGGGCTTGTCTCTGCCTGATTTCCTCGGCTTTTTGGGACGGGCACCTCCTCTTACTCTGCGTTTGTGCAGTGCCTAGCACAGCGAGGCCCTAATGCAGAGCCTGTGAGGTGCTACCACAAACAAATGACTAAGCCACCACAGCAGTTAAAATCTGACAAATTTCCCGGATCCTGAAAAATTTGTCTCCTGATGGGAAGAATTAGGCACCACATGCTTCGTATGTAGAGCAGGCAGCTCTTCTTTGGGTATAAATGTAAAAGAACAAAACAGCACTCATGCTGCCTGGGCTGCATGGTCCAGGTTAAAAATAGAGGGGGCAATAACAGGGATCACGAGGACATCGCAGAGGTCTAGAAGGGAGAAATAAATTAGCATTTAAAGAATTCCAGTAGTGCAAAAATACATAAGTTAGTGCAGAAACATTAACAGTCCTATGTGAAAGCAAATCTAGGAGTCTCTAATCCCAACCTTAACAATCATGACCATAACACTAACCCCAACTCTAACGATAAACATAACCCCAACCTGAATGACTATAACCCTAACCCTAACCGCTAACCCTAACACTGACCCCTAGCTGTAACCCAAACCTTAATGACTATAACACTAAGCCTAAACCTAAGCTCTAACCTGGACCCTAACCCTAAACCTAACCCTAACCCTAAACCTAACCCTAAACCTAACACCAACACTAACCCTAACCTTAAACCTAACACTAAGCACTAAATCTAATTATCCATACCCTAAACCCTAAAGCTAATCCTAAACCTTAAACCCAGACCCTAACCCTAAACCTTAAACCCAGACCCTAACCCTAACCAAAATGAAAGCAAACCTAGAAGTCTCTAATCCTAACCAAAACTCTAAACCTAACACTAAGCACTAAATCTAATTATCCATAGCCTAAACCCTAAACCTGAACCCTAACCCTACCCAAAATGAAAGCAAACCTAGAAGTCTCTAATCCTAACCCAAACTCTAACCCTAAAACCTGTCCCTAATGCTAACCCTAACCATAAACCTAATAGCCCTAACCCTAACCTTAACAACTACAACCCTGAACCTAACCCTAAACCCTAACCTGAACCATAACTCTAACCTTAAATCCTGACACTAACCCTAATCCTAACCCTAATAATGCTAACCCTAACCCCTAAATGCAACCTTAATGACTATAACACTAAGCCTAACCCTAACCCCTAAACCTAATGACCTTAACTCTAATAATCCTAACCCTAACACTAAACCCTAACCTTAACCTTAACTCTAACCCTAAACACTGACCCTAAGCCTAACCCTAACCCTAACCCTAATGGCCCTAACCCTAACCCTAATCCTAAAGATAACACTAACCCTAATCCCTAACCCTAATCCTATGTGAAAGCAAATCTAGAAGTGTCTAACCCTAATCCCAACCCTAACTGCTGTAAGACCGGATCAAACTTCGCACATTAGAAATCATACTTTTTCAGCTTTTTTCATAGTAATTCCCTGAGGCCATTTTGCTAGCCAGATTGTGTTATGGTTCCTCCTTTTTGCTTGAGTGAAAAAGATGAGCGTGCGGTGTGGTCCTCTGCCTCAGGGACACTCTAGCCTGGGGGAACAGAGGGTTGTGCTCTTCGAGCTACACGTACCTGGGTCAGTCCCCACTGCTGGTGGAGCTGGCAGTCCCTGCGACGTACTCAGGGTCAGTGTCGTTTTGGCTATTGGCTGCAAAGAGCTGCCTGCCCGGGGCACAGTGCTGCTGGCCTTCCTCAGAAGGTCCTGCCTCATCCCATCCCTCTTTCCCACTCCCTGCTCTCCTTAGAATCAGGACCTACTTTTTTTTTTTTTTTTTGGAAAAAAAAGACTCCTGTTTGCTGCAAATGTAAGGAAAACTATATTCTGACGTATGGTTAGATTTCACTGAGAAAATGGCAGTCTGATCTCTCTCTCTGCCTCACTCCCCTCACACACACACACAAAATTATATTATATGTACTTGTGTATATGTTCTGCCATTTTCTGTCATGTAACTGCTGGCTGGACCACTATCCCACCCTTGAAAAATGGATTATTTAGTCTGATGTTTGCTTTAAAATCTGAGCAGGGGTGTTGTGTGTTGCTGTACTACTGGTTCTGGCAGGCTTTTGTCCAAGCACAGCGCTCCTCACTGTTTTCTCTGTTCCTTATTAATGGTCACAAGATGGTCCAGTCAAGAGATAGCACTCCTCTGGAAAATATTTATAAGGGAAAGGCAAGGCAATGTGCTAGACATTTGTTAACTACAAAATTAGCAGGCTTGTAGTGCTCAAGGATCTATGACTTCTCCATTTTCTCAGATTCATTTTCTTGTAACTAAACAGAAAATGCACTTGTGCAAAATACCATGGTATGCTTTGTTACAGAAAGCATAAAATGTACCCTGACGTATAAAAGGAATGCACCTTCATCTTTTCAACATAACAGTCAAGCAGGTGGCCAGCAGGAACTACTGACGCCATCAATCTTTTTCCTCTTTTTATATCTTAGAGAAACAAACCTAACACGTACTGCAAAGTTACAAATTTTACACACGGTCTATATAGCTCTGTTTCCTGTCACTGCTAGCCTCATCATTTCTCTTCCACTCCCTCTACTCATTTATCACACCGACTTGTTGCATCATGTAATAATTTTGATTTTCAGCTCCAGAGGAGATAGCTGTCGCTTGGTATATATTCATAGGATGGTGCCTTGCTATAATGAGAACGCCAGATGCACAAGTATTAGAGAACAGCAAAAGACAGCACGAACACCAAGCAGACCCAAACAGAAACATCCTGGCTTCATTTTTTTTTTTTTTTTTTTATGGGGCAAGTAACGTTTTTGTCTTGTTTGAAAAATTAATTTTCCCAATACAGGCAAAGGCAGCTCATACCTCAGATTTTGTGGGCTACACAACGGTCAGCAGAGCGGTAGGATTAAGTAATATTAATGTTGCTTTGGGCTAACATTTAATTCGACAATGAAATTGTCCAACCAACCAATGCTGACTCCATCCCAAACATAAATGCAAACTCCAGGCTGACTGGAACTTGGAAATCTTATGAAGACACTAGCGTTAACTGCTCCCCCGGAACGCCTCGACGCTGCCTGCACACTCAGCTGGTCTCACTTTATGCGTTCCCCCCGTCTGAGCAACAGCTAGCTGAAGGCAATCGAGTCGGCAAAAGGGAAGCAAGCGCTGAAGCGAATGCACACAGACACAGCCCAGCACTTGCGTTAGTTTGTTCAATGGTTATAGTCACTGCCACCTTCCTAACGCCGACAGAAGTTAAGTTTCTTTTGTCTGAAAGTAGCTCTTGCCCTGCGAGGCGGGGCAGAGCCTCATTTAGATTGTATGTCACCCAGCTGAATTGTTCCACTGCTTTCTGGCAGTATTTATTTCACACACCTTTCACCCCATTAGCATGAGAAGGACTAAACCCCGGGGGCCGCAGTGACAAGGCAACAACCTTCTTGTCTTTGAAAGGTCCACCATCTTACATGTGTCTTTCAAAATCTCTCAATCCAGTCCACGTCATCGTTGCCTGCAGTCCGTAACTCCTGTGTTACCATACAAACAACAGGATCATTGTGTTTTACGGGACAATTCCCTGGTGAGGAAATCTATTTGCTCTTTGACCTTTTTCTGTGTACAATTTCAGGATGTTTATCATCACTTCACAAGGTACGGCAATGACACTATTTCTTAAGCAAATATCGCTGTCCATAAACATGGCTGATGTTGCCAAAGGTCTGCTAGCTGAATCTTTTAAATAAAAATAAGAAAATGAAAGTTAAAAACTGGGACATTGTGGGCTCAGAGATTTTAAGAACAGCTTTGATCTGAAAAAAGAAAATGGAAACAGCAACTCTTCTATTCACTTATGAACAAATTAGTCCTTTTGATCTTTGATAACCACACGTAACTCATCAAAAGGGTGATTGGCATTGTTTTTCTTATGCAGCAACTAACTACCGTTAGCACTGTTTCTTCCAGAGGAGCATCGGGAGGTCTCAAGCTGGCACCCCACTACATGAAGCACTGTCCAGACATAAGCAAGGATTGGCCAAGCTGTCCTGGCGGTTGCGAATTGTTTCTTCAAAGCATCTTATCACTAAAACACATTTACTATCAAACCCCATTTTTTAACAATTAACTTTTAGAAACCCAAGCAAATGGGAAAGCATTATTTCAAATACATTCAAGTCTCTGCCGTACAGTTTTTGCTATATTGTTTTCCAAGGCACGAAGAAAGTTTTTATGAAGGGAATTTAGATGTCCTCCATACCAAAGTAGGGACTTGTAAGAAAAGCTTATCAATAATAGCTTGCTGCCTTAGTCAAGGACAGAAAACTATTTCATACAGCAAAAATAGGAAAAGCAATGGTGCTGACAAACACATAAAAAAAGAATATCCACTGGGACTCACAACCTTGCTTTCGGTCAAAATGTCCCAGTCCTTATCCAAGCGGGTTTCCTCTGGCACGTGTTCAGCACAGAAAATGGCCACGGGGCTGCTTGCCAAGCTCTGTGTGAAGGGAAAGAGCCAGGAGTAAGGGTAAATAAAGAGGTGGCATGTTGTAGGAAACACCTCAGCAGGTAGTACTGCAGAGAGCCCAGACGCCATGGTTAGCTGGACGACTGCCACCACTTACAGAGGGTATCCGAGTGCTTGCCTATGCAGCAAAAAGAAGGCGCGATCGCAGCGTGGATAGACGTATCTGTGACAGTTTTAGTCTGGCAGTTGTACATAACAGCAGCAGTTATGACATGCTGGCAAAGGCATGAGCACCTTCCTCCGGCACAGCACCTTCCTCAGGACCACGAAGCCCCAAACCTTGATTTTTGGATTGCTGGGTTTTGGGGTAGTCTTCATCGCTCGTACTGCCCAGGCTAACTAGATTCAGTCTCGGACAGATGTCAGGCGTTCTGCGCCCTGTGCAGCCAGGCCAGGGATTTCTCTTGTCCCCAGGCAATCAGAAAGCACAAGACTAGAAGAAACTCCCATAGCCACATACATCTTATTCCGGGTTTTCATTTTAATCTAGGAGAGAGAATCTAGAAGGAGCTACTTGCATTTAAATGGTAAGCACCAAAAGTCAGTGCCCGCCTTTGTATTTTGGGTAATACTGAGCACACTGCCAGTGCCACGCAAAAGGCTTTGTGAGATGTGAACATGTGTGAGAACTATATAGGTCTTATTCTGATCCTGCCACTTTTACACTGTGATTGCACTGAATTTCTCAGGGTAACAAAGCAAAGTCAGGCACTGCACTCAAATCACAGTATTGTGCTGAGCAAAGCAAAGTCATTCATTTTTCCCTTTCCACTTCCTTATTTCTAATTTTGAATAAGGAAGCTGCCCTGGAGCATCTTCATCCCCTGTTTCTTAGTGTCATAACGCATGTTCCTCTTTGATGGATGAGTAGTTTTCTCAGACTGATGATTTTCTGGTATCTCCCCAAAATGTTATTTCAGAGCTGTCCAAAAAAGCCACATCCAAACAAACTAGAACAATGTGGAACTTGCTTAATTTCAGGATGCTACAAATTCAACATGCAGATCCTAACCATTTAAAAATTTTATGAGTTCAAGTTTATTCAGATCTGGAACTCAAGTCAATGCAAAGGAATGCAGAAAGAGGGGGAAGGCCAATCATACAGAGACACCCCCCCTCCCATATTTGCATGAATCGCCTTATGCTAAAATAATAGAGTTCTGTGTAGACCCAGCTGTTTCTTCTATTAAGTTGTCTAAAAAAATACGGCTTTATAACATGCAATTTTGCCTAGAATTGTGGCTCTATTCCACTATAAAAGTTCATTACCTTATTTACTAACCTGTAAAAACAGGCCTTTCAAGGTTATTCTTTTTCTCTCTGATCTCCCTGAATCCAGCCTACAGGACGGTTCCACCAGCCCATAGCATCCATAGGGGAGGAAAGCGCAGGACTGGAGGCATGCCAGGGGCTTAGAGACAAGGAGCTGCCATTACTTCTTCCCAGCCCAAGAAGAGATACCAAACTGGTTTTGGATGTACTCTGCTAATGCAGTTGAAATAGCCTGATCTGCTTGAAACAGTATTTTTCCTCAGTTAGTCCCATCTGCTTTTTCACCTCCTTTCAACTTCACTAAGGCTGGGACGGTTGTTTCTGTCCCCGTCTATGTGAACATCACCCAAACACAACTCTACCAGCTCCAGCAGCCCCCCCTGCCAGAACCCCAAAGCAGAGTACAGAGCACAGGGTATGACCTATACAAAGTATAGGCAAGAGGGGATTTAGACCCGAGGCTGCAAAGAGGTGCTCAAAAGACTCCAGAAACACTATATGCATTTTGCAAGCCAGGTGAGAGAAGGCGTAAAGCAGCAGGGTGATCACCCAAGATAAGCCAGAGTTCAAGAGGGGTTGGCTAGTCTTTGCTGGGGCAAGGTGCCACTGCCGGCTGTTTGCTGGTACTTTTACAGCACTTCCCCTGTACTTCTTTGTTCTGTCCTTTCTGTTTGCAGAAAGACATCAGAAAAATTTCCCCTAAATAACCACTGTATTATTTTATAGATTTAACCTTGTAACTCTTTCCTCTTATTTCCCTCCAAGTCACACGTTATCTCTTTCGCTGCTAAATATTTCCTGTCTGTTCATTCATCGGCTTATTTTAGCTTCTTCCTTCCTCTTTGTTGGCTGCCTGCCCCCTATACGTCTGCCCTACATGTTTATACTCTTACCCATTGTTGCCTGTTTTCTTGGCCAGTATATTGGTTCCCATTCTTTGCCATTGTGAAACTCCCAAAGAATAACCGACTTACTTCACATTCTCTTTGTGTGAATCATGACCCTCATGGCCTCCACCACAGCAGCCGTCTTGACCTGTGGCAGCTCCTTGGAGACCAGTTCCATAGTGGGAGTAGGCTCAGTCTGGTCAGTAGCCCTTGATACTTCACTTGCATTTAACAGGTAGCTTCAAGTCTCACCTAGGTTTTCTTTAAATTCTCTAATTTCCTTTCTCTCTTGAAAACAAACAGAAACTAACCTTCCCTCTGTTTATAAAATTCATACTGGGTTCCCAAGGGGACAAAGCTAACTTAAACTTTGGAAAGCTTTACTCCTGCTACTTCCTAGCAACCCATTGAAAGGAAGCAACAATTCCCAGATAGCCTCAACCACTCTCCCTGTGTCCATTAAAGACCCAAATAAATAGATAATGTGTGAGATTTTTTTTTATCCCCATGAAGTTCTGTGCAATAGCATACAACATTATGATGCCAAGAGCCTCTTCTCTTGATTCATGCTGATCTAAGAGACACAAGGATCACATCCCAAACTAGAATTTTTCAGAAAAAGGCATTTTCTTTTTCTATGCCTGTTCCACTGCAATGTCCTCTCCCAGCACTTACCCTCTGCCATTACTTAGGTGCTCCTTTGTTGTTGTTTACATTAGAGATGCTAGAAAGAAAAAGTGGCAAAAGAATGAGTGGGAGCTCTTATGACTCAGATTTGTTTGATTAGCAAAAAGCACCCACTGAGCTCCTGAGAGCACAACTCAGGAATGGGTGGGATAATTCAGGATTAGATTTCTCTACTACTTTTTGCCCTTTTTAAAAAAAAAAAAATTAAGATCATTGCTGTGAGTCAAAAGTTCATTAAAATATTGAAACTGGAAAGAAAAAATATGTTGAATATGGCTGATACACAGATCACTAAGAGGGAGGTCCATCTTGCAGCCTTGCATATATAGCCCACACTGTTAGAGACAAGGAACGTGCACCCTAGATGACCTGTGCTGTGCACCTGCAGGGGCCACAGCATTCAGCCCCATTAGAAAGTAATTCTGATTGTGAATGCAGACATTGCTGGATTTTACTGTGCAGTAACAATAAAAAACGGCAACCCAAAGTGTCATGTATATTTACTTTAAAAGAAAATCAGTCTGATGGGTTTTGATTAGTATTTCATCTTGTATCAGCTTTGTATTAAGGCTGCAGACTGGCTTTGTATTTGCCTGAGTACAAAATAGTTATAAAAGGGGAGGAAAACATCCTTCTTACTCCACAGTACCCTTATGCAGACTGTTAAAATAAGTAACTGTAGGGGACAATCATCCTTAGGACCTTAGATGCATATACAATTTCTGTCAATTTTTAAAAGTTGCATTTCTCCCTTTTTCCAGGTATACTCCCCAGAAAAAAAAATTGATATTTGATGGTTTCCAAGGCAGACATTCCATATACAAAAAGATTTGTTGCCAAGGTATAGCCACACATACACACACATACATATGTTCATATATACACCTTGTCAAATAAGTGTGTAAGTACTGCTGGGTTTGGAGAGCTTTCTATTTCCTTCTCTTTCTCTGTCTCAGCATGGCTTCAACATTTACTTGTGGCTTTTCTCCCAGTCACTGGATTTCAGTGGTGAAGTTTTTCAGTTTCTCACACGTATGCTGTTCTTAATTCAGATCACCAGAGCCAAGTACTCCATGATTAGTTAGTGAATCTAAAATCTCAGGTTCACGAACCACTTCATGAGAGATCCTGAGAAGCCAACACAAGGCTACATATTTGGTAAGTACCTGCCCATCTCAAAAAATACATTCAGTGGGAATCTCAGCTATAAAACAACTTGTCATATGGTGTACACGCACTGGAAAGCTTGCATCTTTAGCATTTGCAAACTGGAGAGAAAGTTCCTCCTTAAAAGAGATACTATCACAACTGAGCAGCAGTCTCTCCTTCCATGCCAATCAGTTTTCATTACAGGAGTGCTCTATATCACTCTGTAAGTAAATACTTATTAATAGATAAAATGTCAGGAGAGAGACACCACCAATTGGTCTCTATCTTAGACAGCTCCTCAGTTTTGCAGAATTAATAAAACACATTACTGTGCACTGCAATCGGCTTTCCTCTGGCTACCCTTTGTATCAGTTCTCGGGCTCTCATAGTCGCCCATACTTGCTGAATTCCCACATTCTTGCAGGCAGGTGCTCGTGGCACTGCTAGGGCAGACCTCAGCTCCAGCTCACGGCAATTCCCCACCGCGCCACCCCACCCACCAGTGTGGATTCTTGCGTTAGTCCCTGCACGCAGCTCAGCAATCCCCGAAGTGCACAGAGGTGAAGGGTTAGCTCGGCATCATGCTATTCAAACTGCTTTTAAACAAGTTGTGTTCCAAGTATTGTGGGTTTCCCTGTGCATTACCTCTACTTGATTATTGTGGCCTTCCCTGATTGCTTAGATAAAGGCTTCCTGAAGTTAATGGGGAACACTGCAACTCACAAAATGGGAACCTACCTCATTGACTCTGATATAGCTCTCAAAGGGAAGCTAATTCCCTATACTGATAGCATTGACTCTCCTGCTCCGGGTAAGCTTGTAACTCATCATCTTTCACCACTAGCCCATAGTGAAAGCCAGGTTTAGTTACTGGAGGAGGGCTGGTCCAAGAGGCCTGCCTTCACCTAAGAGGTACCATAGTTTATTGGTATTATTATCTGTACAAGTCTATTTCTATGACTCCAGTACTAGCCTAGACCTACTCCGTCCACAACACTCAAGCTTATAACATCACTGATTTCTATTTTACTGTGACTTCCTGGCACAATCAGGTTATCATCTGCCCTAGCTATCCACCTCAGAGGCGGGGATGCCACATTCAGATGTCTACTGCCCTCTCTTCAACATCTTGTGCTGAGAAGTTAGACAACAACCTTCAGAATCACAGCCTTTATCATATTCCATGCAGTTGCCTTCTGATGGGCAGAAACAGTGCAGAGAGAGTAATCAAACTGCCAGAGATTCCCCAGAGCAGGAAACCAACTTGAAGTCTTCTAGGTGTTGAGCTAGCATCAAATGTAATGCCCATAGTCCTTCTGACCATGTCAATATGCGGATGGGCTGGTATATATAGATGGTCATACCTCCAAATGAAAGCAAGATTGGACACCTTTCCCAGAAAAATGCCACCAAAAAACACTCTTAGAGACTGGAAATTTAATTCAGACTCTGCTTACTGATCCTCACGCTCTAAAGACTCATACGGTCTCCCTAAGCACATCTGTTGTACACTCCAGCCATGATGAACAGACCCATTCAGCACATCGTTTACCGCTTTCATTAAAACCAAACATGTTCTGAGGAAGAAAACACCCCCCTTCAAAAATGCTACGTATTTAATATCTATGAAACGTGGATAGGGTATTAAAGAAAGGGGAAAGATGAGCAGCTATTACCCATTACAGGCAAGATGCTGTGCTATACAGTCATACGTAGAGTCACACATTCAGACTACTACTCATACCATTTCCTCCGCACATCTAATTTGGGTGCCATGCAGAACCACAATTAGAAGCCCAGGTTTATGGTGAAGGGAAAAAGAAAGACATTTTCGGACAACAGGTCAGAGCATAGATGCATGCCTAAAAGGACACTTGGTCTATAGTCAAACTGCAGTATTCATCTCAGCTTGGATCTGTCTTGATTTTCACAGTCTATATATGGGATCTGATAATTTACAACTCAGGTGGATCCATTCAACCCAGTCCTCAACACAGGCAGTTAGGCAGAGAGCTGTCTTGAATCCAAGATGCTGCTTGTACAAAATATGCAAGTCTCCTATGATTGAGAAAGTTAATTTATCCAGGTTTCTAAGTGTGCCAAGACTAACTTGGTATTTGACTTTTACAGATTCATAACAAAATTCTTGTTTGGTTGCAAAAACATGTAAGTAATAACAATCCAACACACAATGTTACCTTTGCAAAGGCTCAGCACAGGCACAAGAGCTAAAGCACGTCTTCCGATGGCACCTACAGTGCTGAAAATATTGCTTTGTAGGGTAACAAAAGACATCCCTTTGCTCTGGAGCTTTGTTCTCCCATGCTTGGTGGAAAAAAAAATCCTGAAATTGATGCTGAACTAATTGCTGTCCCCAAAGGCTTAAACACACACCTCCTTTTCTCCAAAGGCAATGAACCAACAACCCCTCTAGATAGCCAGCGTGAAGGATCACAAGACCCTCCTCAGGTACTTAGACTGACAAATCTTTGTTGTGAGGGACTTCTATAAGCAATGGTCTCACCCAGCTGGCAATCACCTGGACAGTGAAAAACATAAAATGATCTTCAGTCATCATGTCAGCTTTTTTCCATCTGACGCCTGGTTTCAAACAACTCGCAGCTCTGACCACGTGGAGCAACTCCTGTAACTGAGAACTATTCAACCCTGGAAGCTTAAAAATACCCAACCAGCTACAATTGCTTGAATTCATGGAGAGAAAAATTAGAATCAGCTGTTTAGCATAGCCTAAGAGTCTTCATGTTATGGGAGCTTACTGCACCTGAACTGAGAGAAATAAATGTGGGGATTCCACAAGCCAAGAAGGAATATATTTTGTCTCTGCAAGCCAAGAAGGAATATATTTTGTCATGGCTCTTCACAACAGCAGTGGTAAAAGTCACTTTGCATCCATGACTTACTGTTGCTTTAAAAGAACCTCACTTGCTGTCTAGGTATTGTACAGGTGGAAATGGGCGTGATTCGGGAAAGCGGATTGTCCATTCACTTTCTAAGTTATGTTTTCCTATCTGAACCAGACATTTCCATGGGCTGTTGCCACCTCTTACTAAAAGCACCATTTCCAAAATACCTATGGCAGCAACACTGAATAGCTACTTTTCTGCCAAGTGACTTAGAAAACAAGTTGCACAGGGCAAGTATAACTTAAGAGCGAACGAAGTGTCCTGCATGATCCTTACCAACCCCTCCCTGCTATTCTGGTAGGCAGGGACGTGAAGCGGCTTCACGGCCGAGCAGCTTTCCCTCCTTAGACTCTGTGGCACTTACCATCGGGGTGAAATCAATGTTTGTTTACTTTCTCTGAGTAAACTAGGGGCGTGGAAAGAGGAGGAATCCCAAACCTCAGAAACCAAAATGAAAAATTCAAGGGAATTTGAAAATTGTACCAGCCCATTTACGACAGATGAGAGAAGAGAGGAATTTTAACTTGGAGAGAAGGTGGGGTGACTCTCCTATCACTGCTTCCACCTTTGCCCTTGACTTCTGCAGCGCTGTTCCCAGCTGCCAGCGTGGAGGAGGGCAGTCCGCTCCTTTGTGCACACTTACAATAGTGAGTGCCGTGTCCTGGGATCGCTTAAATCCTCTGCATTCTTAAAAAAATGTCTTTTCAATCTTTGACATTTTAAGTAAGTCAGAAATAAAAGCAGCCAAGCACATTATTAAATTCGGCCTCGGTTTCAAGAAAGGGATGGGTGTGGGTGTGTCTGACCATGACTACACTGAGGAGATAACTGTTTCTAGAAGAGTGTCAACTTTTATTTTTGGGACAGCAGAGTTGGCAGATGCTCTTGGCTTCCACCACACAATTCATGTGAAATGAAAAAAAAAAAAAAAAAAAAAAAAAAAAAAAAAGGAAAAGAAATTTAACTGGCGCTGCCCAAGAAAACCAGACAGACACACATGAAAAAGGAATGATGTACCATATAAAGCATTAAGTACACACACACGCACACAGAGGCAGGACTCTGCTTTATAGGATTTGAACCATATGCGCATATACACATACACACGCACTAACTCACACCCGTAAATCATTTAGCCAGACTATCTGTCTGGTGTGTGGAACAGAAACACACTTATGAAATCTATTTTCTTATTTTAGCAGCAGGCTAATAATTGATAAAGAGCCAGACTGGGGGCTCTGAGTTTTATATGACAGCTATACAAGGCTGCAGTTCTCCTCGTGTGCGCTTTGCCCGTTCTCTCAACTGCAGCAACTCCAGCCCGAGAGCAAGCAGAACCCCTCGCCGGCTGGCACGGACCAGGCTCCTCAGCAGCTGCCAAGCAGCCCTGCGAGGGCAGGGCAGATCGCCCGATTTAGCTAAAGCAACACGCAAAAAGTGGCCAGCGGGGTGACTCAACAGGCGGCAGGAGCCAGCTGTGCGTACGGACCCGCTCGGGCGGCTGCGGCCGCCGGCCCAGCATTTCGGATAAGGTCTGGGCACAGGGATGCTCTCGCAGCACGGTCCCCAACCTCCCTCAGCAGCATCCTGGCAGACGGCAGCGTCGCGGGGGTGGCGGCGCGGTCTCGCCGTAATGAGAGAGCGGGCAAAGCGGCAGAAGCAAAAAAAATGCCCTCGTGGCCCTTCCGAAGGCACCGCGGTGATGCCCGGAGGCGGGGAAGCACGGGCAGTACCGGTGAAAATAACGGGCTACTCCGAGGGCCGGGGCTTTCCTCCCCCCTCTGCGTGTCGCCTGAATTACAGTGCCAGCCCCAGACGCTGTATCAATGAGATATTGTCTGCAGTTTATTTTTCTAGGGTTTTTTTGCCTCTGTCTCTTTTCTGCGCGGCCGTTTCCCACCCTTCCCAAGCAAACCCTAAGGCAAAGCTCAGCGTGTCACAGCGATAACCCATTTGGGGGTGCAGCGGTGCTGGGGCGACTGCTCCGGTCCGTTGGCTTTGGGCAACTGCTGGCAAAGGGGCAGGTCAGGCAGAGGAGAGCCAGTCCGGATCCGGGCCAGCTGGAGGAGGGATGCCATGCTGCGGGACCACCCTTCCCAGCCCGTGGACTGTCCCCGGAATAACTTCCACGGCTGTCCCGGTCTCCGCGACGTTCTGTGCGGGGATGTGCTCCCAGCAGAATGGCTTAACGGTGTGAAGACAGGACAAAGAGCCGGCAGCTGCCGGGTGTGAGCCCTGCGTTTCCACAGGGATAGACCATCTCAAGCAAGCCACCCGGGTTTTAAGTGCTTCTGTTTACTCATGCATTAAAAGGGAGAGGAGGCAGCAACAAGTAGAAGGTAAAACGGTATGTGTGTGGTGCTAACATCTACCATCAGCTGGGTTTAGCACAAAGAAGACCTGGTTACCAGAAGCCAGCCAAGGATGCTGCTGGCTGCAAAAGCCTTCAGTGCTCTTACTTCTGCTTGAAGGAAGGGCACTGATGGGCGCTTCCATCGGCACCTCAGCCGCGTCCTCCTCAGCGGGCATGGCCACGGGTGAGGGGAGAGGGAGCACAGCTCGCTGCTGGCTGGTCTCGGTGCGGGTGAACAACTCCCCTTCCCTTGCGGTACTCAAAAACCGGTAGGCTGAACCAAATCCTCTTAACACACGGCGTGCCAGCCCCTGGAAAAGCCAGGAAGGAAAGAGTAGGTCCCCATGGCACGCTGGTGGGTTGATCTCGTATTGCCGTGGGTTATCCCCCATGAAGCAGCTTCGTGACAGGTAGCCTGCCTCTGCTCTGGGCTCAGGGTAGCCTAAAAAGTGGTGTAAGCTCCATCTCAGGGCTGACCCATGTGAGAGCAGGAGGTTGGGCTAGACACTTCCCGAGGTCCCTTCCAGGCCGAAAGATCCTGTGATCCCTCTGGGTACCACTTGAGTGGCCAGCTCGACCTGGCTGCTTCTCCCAGGCTTTTTGCATCCTGTCTTCTGCTCCCCACTCTCCCTCTTTACGCCGTACTGACTCTCCGCTCTTTTAACGTACAGGGAGATTGTGAAAAAAATTAAATGTAAAACAAAACCCAGACTTAAAATATAGTGAGATTATAAAAAAAAAAAAAAAAGTGAAACACAACCCACTCTGAAATTACTTCCATATTGCTTGGCATAACCAAGGGGCAACTCTTTTTCAGGCAGTTCCATTTTTTTGGCCACTTCATTCCCTCACATTAAAGGGCCACAACCGGCTCCTCAGACTCTCTTGAGAGGCATGACAGGGATAAGCCCCACTTTGGTGAATCTCGCAAAACAGAGAGCGCGTTTGCTTCAGTGCCTGGAGCCTGCCAAGTAAGCCTGCCAACAGGAGGTGTTGCTGGCACAGAAAGAGCATTTACCAGGCTTCCTGCTAACAGAAATACCTGGTGCTTGTAGTGATCTTCCTTCTGTTAGGCTGTAAGGAGTCCAAGGCTCAGGGGAGGCTGCTTTGTTTGTGCTGAGCCCTGCACGAACACAGCCGGAGAGAGAAGCCGCACTGCAGTTTCTGATTTTCACTAATTGCATCTGCCTTGATTTTTCTCCCCCGCATCATTCCTGTGTAAAAGGACCGGAGCTGCCTCAAGGATATGCCTCCTTTTTTGACTCTACGACAGCTGGAGCGCAGTGTTCAACTTCAGGAACGCAGGCGTGCCACGCACACCCTGTTGAGTAAAGGGAAACAAGGTCTCTGAGTGTCTTCAGAAAACCGGCTTCTCCCCTTCCCTCTGAGGCACAAAACCCACCAGCGAAGCAAAAAGAAATGAAACTTCACCTTTGGGATCTACAAGCTGGTTTAGCTATCCCATTCTCAGAGAAACCATCGGGATTTAAAATATAAAAGACATTTAGGATAACAATCACTTCAGATCCTGCTTCCCTTACAATGGCATCGAAGTGCTTGCCCGAATCCCGGTAGCATTTGTATAGATGTCACTGAAAGCAAGTCTGAATCGCATTTGCTCTGGGCGACTTTGCTTCCAGGGCCAGCACCACACAACCAAACTCCCCGCTGAGTTACACATGCAGCTACCAATTCTGCTAGGTCTGCTCAGAGAGTTCTGTTTCAGGTTAGCTTAGCTTTTAAACCACATCGCTGGTGAAAAGCTGACTATGCAGCACGCTTGCACCAAACAGGGCTCTCCAGTATACCAGAAAACAGTTTAGTTTGTAATATCGTAGCATGTTTGCACTCATTTGGTATGAGAGACTTATACCATGCCGGGGCTGTGGGAAGATGCCAGCAGTGTATAGCTACCACACACTGGGACTGCGGAGAAAGAGAATTCCTTGCACCTCGGTGCTGACATTTTAATATTAAATCATTGCAAATTACGATGATTGCTATTCTGCACGGTACAGACCTTGGCATCTGCTTATAGCCAGAGAGAAAAGGGTAGAGGAGCAAGGCTCTGCCTTTAACTGCTGTCCTCTGGGCTGGAGTTTTTCTACTCGGTTCTTGACTGCCATCAGCAGAGACGTTGCCCTGAATTCCCATAGTCGGTGCAACGCATACCGCTTTCGGCTGACTTCAAATCAAGTAACCCTGTTTACATCTTCAAACAGTTTGATCCAGGAATTTCACGGGAGCTTTACCTTCTAACTCCAAGCTACATTTGGTTGAGTTTGGCCCTGCATGTGGGAAAAACCCATTGGAGAAGCACAGTAGTTACTGTACAGACACAGCTGCTGTTTTTCCAAATGAAACACAGTATTTCATCTGTTTCAATGCTGTTTTAAGTCAAATCAATTTGGCCCATGACTCGCTCTGTATTTCTTTTGCCAGATTTTATTTTTGTGTTTGGAGTTTGGGCTGGTAAGTAATAATGACAACAACGTGTCTAAAACAAGAAAATATTAACTCTATTTATACCGGCGCAAGCAGAATTGCGAGAGGCTCTCAGTGCCAAATTTCAAGCAGGCTTTGGTATGCATGGAATACATTTACGAGATGAGTTTGGCGACAGAGAAATACCAGGGAGCTGGGACGATGGTCGGTTGAAAGAAGAGCCAGGTTCTTGCTGTGGTGGGGAGATTCGATGAAACAAGCCATGTCATAGAGGACTCGGTTCGGTCTAGGTGCCTGGACCAGTGACGAACGCGTGCTTAGTGCAAACCCCGCTGTGCAGCACACTTTCTGTGACACACAGGCTAGACTGCAACTACTTCCTCCAAAAATGAAATGGTTAAGACAGCTACGGAGCTGCCATGTACAGATCAGTGAAGTATGCGACATCTTACCAGCTGAAATATTTGAGGCCAAACATTAAGTCGTTACTCATTGGGAGCTCTGCCATTAAGCTCCCTCTCCCCCGATATTTATGATTAACACTTGAAAACATCTGCATTGCCTTTTTGACTCAGAAGAATTCCAGTTAAAGGCAGCCACTTTTCTGTAGCAAAGTTTCTGACTATTACAAAAGAGGAGACTTCTATTTCAGCCATCTCTGTCCTTTACCCTCCCCAAAGCAGAAAATCGCCTTTGGGAAGGAGATGTCTCCCGGTGCCCCAGCTCACGGTTCCCTCCCCAGAGAGCCCCCCCAGGCACGCAAGCTGCAGCACCCATGAGCCCCCCCGCACCTCGTCAAGCGCTAACGAGCCCCAGCCCCTCTCAGGCTCCCAGGCTACTGGAGACAGATGTGGGAGCATTGGCCCTACGGGTATGTCCCCCAGCCCTTTGTAGCACTAGCTTTAGGATGCCTGGCCAGGCTGAGGGGCTCTCCCTCAGACAAGTTAGGATGGAGGCACCTCCCGAACTGAGGTTTTGGTCACAGCTCCCAAGAAAGGCAAAGCAAAGTTTGTACGACGGTGAAATAGAGACACACGAGTGCAGAAGCGCATAAAACGTAAAGAGTGAATGGTTTTTCTTTCCACAAACTCTTCCCAATTAAAAGAGGGAGAAAGCAGAAAGTACTTGAAAATAGGTCCTATGGTTGCAGAACCACATTTCTGAAATACAGATCTCTCAAGTAGCAACCTACATTGCAGAGTGACTAATTGTGGGGTGACTAATCCCTGTCTCCCCTCCAAAACTATTACTTCACAGTGGCCAAGAAAACATACCATAAAGATGTTGTTATTGCATCACTCACATTTACTTGCATTGAAAAAGGCTGAGCCTTTTACGGTACTTGTCTGATTATCAAGGGATATGCTTCTTCCATGTAAGAAAAGAAAGAACTACTTAGTTCATCCTGGACAGTTGTGAAGGTGTTTGGTTAAATGCCTAGGGACTGGGGAGCTGGCTTTCAAGCAAAGAAAAAAAATAAATTATTTTGGTGGGGAGGGGGCAGGGGGATGGCAGAAGCAGATGGATATTCAGGTTGACAGAAAATGAAAACCTGCCTTCGTCTTGCTTTCATTAGTCTTCATTATATGACCACGACAGCTTTAATTGCTGCCCTGCATACATAAGTAATAAAAATGTAAAATGTTTAAATGAACTGTGGCTCCCAAAAGCCATTATAAAAGATTAATGATGAGTACTCTTTGCTAACTTAAACGTCTTCAAGAAACACATCTGAGCAGCCCTTGTGGTTAAGATGATATTAGAACAATATTTGCCGGACCACTTGTCTCAAACCATTATGCACCAAGCCTTGATGGTTTTGATTATTCTGTCTTTAGCTAGTCTGAATTCTAGACATATTTGATTCCAATTTACTCACTCCTGACAAGTTATCCCACTCCTGCAATCCAAAGAGAGAGTCTTCAGGTACTCATAGTTATATTCTGTCTTCAAGAATTGCTGATGCTTGCTTCGATGGATTTTACTGCCAAAGTCATTGAACGCATAGTTTATTAGTAGCACTCCAGAAGTTATCGTGTTAATTAATACAATATCCAGCTGAAGGGGAAAATACACAATCTTTTCTATTTAAATTGGAAGCAGTACCGAGACCCATCTTTGAACTGCCACTTTCCCTTGAGGGGCACAGATTTGACTCCATTTGAATTCAGATGTGAGAACTGAGTTTTATTTCCAAAAGGGCATCAAAGCAAAGCCAAGCTTTGGCATAGTTTTGGCCACCCATCTGACATTTAACTTAGAAACCCATCTTTAAGGTAAAGCAAATGCTTAAGCAGAGGTGAAGGTACCAACTCTTGCCTTCTCACTGCTACCACTCAGTCTTTCTTTCGTGTTCTATCAACATATTTACCACTGCGTCCACTTGGCACAATGGAGTGCCATGCAAAGAACTGTAAGTTAGCACCAGCCCATTAGCTCATGCATCCGTGCTCTGCACGCACAGCAGCACAGGTTTCAAAAGCAATATAGCCCTGGTCCACTATACCCACTGGAATAAGTTACACCTCTTGGCAAAACTCAGCTTTGGGACGAGCCCAGTTAGTGGCTTTTCAACTGTGCTCTGTCTCTGGATGGAGCAAAGGGTCAGCCCGTGCCTGAACCTTGCACACATGGCCAACAGAGCAGGGGCAGGATGACAGAGCTAAGGCGACCTTCTGTTCTCCTCTCCCTGTTGCCTACAGACAACAACCAAACCTCTTAAATGGGCACTAACAGCTTTTCCGTGGATAAGAACCTCCCTTGCAAAGCCAGCTAGATTCTCTTGACAGCTACACATCTATGGGAATGAAGAGATCTGCACAGGCAAGCCGAACTCTTTCTGTGTGGTGTACTCTGATGTTTGGCTTTCAATCCAATTTTCAGTTAATACTAACAGATTTGAGAAGACTTATAAAACTTGATATTCTGCGGCATAAACCACTTTCTTGCTGTTTAGGATTGAACCAGGATTTTCACAAATGGCAGGAATTTGCTGGCTGCAAAGCTTCTGTATGCCATCCTTTCCAGTGTCAGTTGTGGAGGCCAAAAACTAGACTGGGGGACCTCCAAATGATATATTTCTATGTTCCTTTCTGCTTTAGTGCTCCTCTTGCTATATTCCACTCAATGTTGACTTTCATAATACAGTCTCCTCTGCCAGGAGTGGATTATATTGGCTACTTAAGGTCTTCCAGGCCTTCACCAGGTCTCCCGCACAATGATGTCCAAATTTTCCCATTTCCCGTTCCACCCTCATTAGCTCTCTGGGCTCATTTCTGTACACACGGTCCCGTTTCTATTTCCTGACCACCGTTTGGAAGCTGCCTCCCTCTGGCTCCTGGGCTCTCTCGTCTCTTCCTGCACAGTCTTCTGGGCTGGTCCCATTCCAACCTGTAGACCAGAAACTTTTCCAAGACAACTATCCCCTCTTCAGCGCTGCAAAAAAATCCCCCAACGACCAGCAAAACCATTCTGCGTTCAGCATCGCAGAATAGACTGATACAATTAGGACCACAGGGTTAATTATATTAGGGAGGGCAGGGTAAGATTGCTGTTCCCGAGGAGAAAAGCAAGTTGCTGGAGAAAGAGGAGCATGGCTTAGTGTTGCTATTTCACAGCTGGCTGAGCGAGAACTTGGCTCTACTCTTCCCAGCCTAAGAAGTAGGGGCAGGAGCCCCAAGGCACAGGGACTGGCTTGCCAGGTCTTTTAAATCAGTGTCAGGAGGAGCAGGAGGAGCTCCTTCCCCTCTCTGCCTCCTTCTCCTGTCGGGGAAACTCCTCGGGGTGGTGCTCGGTCTCCTGCAACTCTTCTCCTGCTGCTGCAGCTGCCCTGGAAGCCCCCAGACATTCCCAGCAGAGTCTGGACGGCTGCTTTGGTGACAACCTGGGCTCAATTTAATGAGAATGTTCACGTTCACTTGCTATGCTGGAGGGCCGCCAGCATATTTTCTTGAGGCACATAAGAGAGAGAAGGGAAATGGTGATTTTTAACAGTTTTTCGGTTTTTTTTTTTTTTTTTTTTCATCCAGCCAAACCTGACTGGAATTTCATGGATGAAAGAAAAGGCACTTCTCTAGCCCAGGGGCTTTGTCCCTGCCAAATTATAAGGGCCTGCTGCAAACAATGGAGGTGTTAGAGCTTCTAAAAAAATAAAAATGTTGAAAGAATCTTTTATAACGGAAAATATTAGGCAACCTAAATCTCGGGCCAGCTGGTAGCGGGCAGTATAATATAAGCTTTTTGGAGGAGAGCTGTGCAAATAATGGATTTTCAGAATTTCTCTTCTCCCACTCCCCCCTCCAAGTTTGAACTATTTTAGCTATTTTCTCCAGCTGAAATTATTTGCCAAATTCAGCCAGTTGCTAAATTCTCCTCAAATTTTTCTTTCCTCCGTCAACAGGTTTCTTGTAAAAACAAACCCATTCTCCCACCTCCGGCTTGGAATTACGGCGTTCACCAGTGACACAGTTAGGAAGAAATCTGCCTGTGGTCAGCTCTTTCTTTTTTTCGCTACGTTCTTGTCGGAGCTCACACGTTACAGTAACCAAGCTGGCCTGATAGCTGCTCCTGGCAGCGGGCAGGGGAGGTTTTCCATTAGTCTCCACCATCCCCGCATCGGTCCGCGCCGGGCTGGGAGCCTTCGCACAGTGTGGGGCTGGAGCTTCATTAGGTTGCGGTTTTCAGGCTGAGACTTCACTGGACCGGTTCGTAACGACGATGTTTCTGGTGTCAACCGCAGACCAGATGTTGCACCTCGGCGCCGTGCCGCCGGAGGGGAGAGCTTTGAGGCGACGCAGGAGGCGGGAGGCTCAAAGTCATCGACCCCGCGGCGTCTCTTGTATCCGTGCAGGTGTCAGCCGTGGTGTCCCGGCCAAATCCCGTTCTGGCACATCACCAGCTCCGGCAATTTACCTACTACTTCAAATCGCCTCTGTGCTTCTAATTGCGGGAGTTGCTCCTCGCTTCCCTTCTTGAGCAACAGATGGGTGCGTTAACGGCCGGCGGGTGCCTGCTACATCCCTACCCTGCTGCTCCGGGGGAAGGCGAAGCCATCCTTGGGCGTGCGGTCTCCGACATCCCTTGGGATAAGCGGCAGCCCCATGCACAGGGCTGGAAGGGAGCTGCCCCGCAGCGCCAGACAGAAATGACAGAGACCCAAGGTGAGGCTGCAGCAGGCCTGCCTGTGGCGGTGGGGCACTATAAACATATTTAAACAAGCTGCCTGAGCCCTAAAACGTGGTTCCAAAGTAATGAAATGCGGTTGTTTGGCAGTGGCAGACACTGCCTTGCTTTCAGAGGCTGCTTTATGACTGTTAGCGTAACATAGCCCTTCCAAAACCTCCCCCGCCTCTTTCTTTTCTTTTCTTTTTTTTTTTTTTTGAATTATTAAATCTATCCTTAGAGAGGCTGAGCCAAATTTTCAAACAGAATATTCAGGTCTTCTGTTTAGGGCTTTAAGTGAACGGTGAAGTGTGAGTGCATTATTATAGAGCCCATAAACTGCAGGACCAGACAGATAATGTAGGTAACCACATTCGAAAACAGAATACTGAAAATTTTGCCAAGAAAGACCTATTAAAAGAAATGAATCTCTGGTGGGGATTTAAAGGGAAGCAAAACTCCTAGTGTGAATGTAATCTCTTTTTGTTGGTGGTGGCATTGCATCTTGGTTGGAGGCTGTTGCTCCGAGGCGAGCCGCAGGCAGCGAGCCCTTTGTTCGTCTCCGGTGCAGCATAAACCGAGCTGGGCAAACTCTGGCTTGGGTCACGGCCCCGCAGCCGCGCGGATTTCCATCAGCGCAGGCTTGGATCCACCGCGCTTAATCGCATCGGCAGAGCAAGGAGGACTCGAGACCACCGGGAACAAAGTCGCTGCTTGGAGCTTCAGAAATGTCTGTAAAGTTCAGCCACGCGGGAGCAAAGGAGGGTTAAACCAAAACCTCAGTTTATTTGATTTGGCAGTAAACTTTGTACACAACCAAGGCTGAAATACTAGTTTTTCCATTGTCCTCACTACGTAGCCACTTGAAACATTGCCCCCATTTTCTTTTAAATCTGGGAACCAGGGTGTATGCCCTCTCTGAAGCTCTGGACAGAAAACTCCTTCTGAAGCTTCCTTTTGCCATTCAAAATCACAATGGAAACTATACAGAGGCAGGATTGTGCTGGAGCTATGGGCCTTCTAAAATAATTGCTTCATGCATAAATATTGATAGTGCTGACTTCTATTTTTACACAGCATAACTGAAAAAATACACATATAAAAATTAACAAAGAATATCTTCCTAAAATAAAGAGCAAAACCAACCTCAAGTATAAACAGCGATGACAAGAAAAAAAACCCCAAATAAAACAATAATTACTTTGGGGCATGTTCCTTTCTATTTTTTCAATCTTTTATCTTTATTCTATCTGTGAGTAAAGCCTGGACAAGGCTTACTTTGGGAATCTTTGAGGCTCTGTAAATACGTATCGTTGCTAGGTTGTGAAGCATCCCAGCTCCACGCAACACAAGCCACACGCGTTAGCAGAGTAGGAATAAAGCTAGGGAAGGCCACAGGATCAGACTGCGTGGAGGCTGTCTCTCCATCGCAGCGAGCTTGACGGCTGGAGAAGGCAGCAGGCAGTAATGTCCCGATTCCTCCTGGTAGGAGATGCACCCCCGCGGAGGTGCACCCATTTGTGTGCAGGAGCGAGTGGCAGGGACTCCTGCTTTGGGTAGTATCTGATCTGGGAACTTGCAATACTGTAAACCTAGAGACAGAAGCATTTATAATAAATACCTTTGCTCAAATCTTTCTTTCCAAACATGATCGTTGCCCCTGCACTGGGGTTTCCTCTTTCACCCCGTTCAGTCCCCTCCAGGTTGCAGTCTGGGATACCGCAACCATACAAGGACAGGATTTGGCCTCATCGGTTTGGTCCATTTGGGCAGCAGAGAGCCTTCTTGAGTCTGGTGAGCGTCGCTGGCTGGAGAAAGTCCCCAACAGCCTGGTGACAGTCTGTACAGTAAGGTCTCCCTGACCCAGTGCCTGCCGAGTGACTCACTGGTCACCATCCGTTGCCTATCTGGCAGCGCCTGCTCAAGCCTTTCACCGCGTCCTTCTGGTTCCCCCGCTTGCACACATCCCGCAGCGCTTCGCACCATCCGAAACGAGACCCCTCCGAGAGCCGGCGCGCAGACAGCGTGTTTCTCTCTCCGGATTTGTCTCTCCAGGATTCAAACCAGCAGAAAGAATTCTGGGCTTGCCACGGCCGCTCTCCCTGTGGTGTGCAGAGAAGTCGCTGACCAGCCGAAGGACGGGGAACATATTGGGAGGGCAGCAGGACCAGGCATGACCTCAGACCCACAAGTCCAGCCAAACATCCCCGGTCAGGACGGGTGGCTGATGGCCCTTGCAATGCCAATAATCGGCAGCTACGGGCCCAAGTACGCGGCCAGACGGAGCCTGGAAATCAGCTGGGATGAGAGTGATGCAACTTCACCATCTCTAAAGAGCCAGGATGGGGCTGGGGGGGGGGGGGGGGGAGCTTTTTTTCTTCTGCAAGGCAGCCAAAGTGCAGTGCGTGTAGCGCAGCTACTGCACTAACCCTTTTTTTGACTGCAATAAGCCAGTTGTCCTCTATTCCCTTGACCCCCTCAGTGTTTCTTGCACAACGTAACTTTGATCATAAAGCTCTGGAGAAGCAGGATTTTGAGCCCAATTCCGATCTCACTTATTCTGGCATAATTCAGGACTAAGTACAGCTATACTTGTAGAAGATCAAAATCAGTCCAGTTCCTTTTAACTGGGCAAAATTTGTGGTATGCAGAAAGAAGAAAATAATCAAAGATGTGAATAGAGCCAGCTGAAGAAGGAGATTTTATTTTTTTTGTTCTCCTCCAAAGTTCAATACTTTTTTGGCTAGCTCTTTAACTAATTGAAAAAATAGTTTTGTGGGGGGAAAAGAATCCCAAGGTACCTAAACATTTGGCATTATGATGCAAAATTTTGTAGAAGAAAACAAAAATTGGAAAATCCCCATCAGCTGAAAATAGTACTGATACTGTCTCCAGTGGCAACTTGTATTTTAAGACAGAATATGGCAATGCAGGGATGTGTGGTTTCACTTACTAAAGAACACAGACTGAACTCCACTGAGTAATGTCAAGTGGATACTCAGAAAACAGAGCTGAAAAACACTGCTCTTTCCCCATCCTGATGTGGAAGGTCAGTGCTGAGGAACGGCATCCAACAGGCAAGATTTCTGTACGCAAGCCTGCGCCTCTAACGCTACCGTGCTCAGCAAGCTCCAAAGCGACCGGGAGCTCAAAAAGCCCTCCAAGGGTCAGCGTCACGCCGTGACCGCCATCCTGGCGGGTCCGATTCCAATGCCCGCAGCACCTAGGACCCCCTGAAGTACGAACCCTCCTCTGCTTTTCGTGGCTGCCCGCGGGGTGGCCGGACCCTCCGCGGCTCGCCGGGATGCACGCAAAGCACGCGGCGTGCTGGCGGCACGGCCGGTGAACTGGGGAAGCTGTCGACGTGGTGCTTTGCCGACGTGCGTCCGCGTGCCAAGGTACGGGCAGCCGCGGTGGGAGAAGACGGAGGAGAGAGGAACCCCAGGCACTGACTGGGTTTGTCTTCCAGCCGAGTATCGGTCCAGATTAACTGCATGTGTGACCACAGAGGCTTAAAGTCGTTCCTCATCTTGGTTACGAAGCGTGGCTGTGAAGCACGAAA
Source organism: Aquila chrysaetos chrysaetos (assembly GCF_900496995.4). Taxonomy (NCBI): domain Eukaryota; kingdom Metazoa; phylum Chordata; class Aves; order Accipitriformes; family Accipitridae; genus Aquila; species Aquila chrysaetos. The sequence goes on along the minus strand of NC_044021.1, from coordinate 25,283,310 downwards.
AATCCTAGAAGCAAAGATATTTAGAGCCTTCGGTCCAGCGCTGTGTCGCGTGACTCACTGGGTTTAGCAAACGAGCGCCTTTATGTGCAGTCGGCCCTTCCAAGCACATTAAAGAAAGGCCCAAAGACACTAAAATCTTGATTTCTTGGACCAAAAAATCCCAAGGGGTTTTGACCGAGTACCGTGCCAGCTGCCGGCACCACGCCGGCTCCGCAGCAGCCCTCGGCGTCGTGTCCGCGGGAGCCAGCGGCCGGAGAGCTGCCCTGCACTGGGAGGCGAACGCGGGTACCCTCCTGCTCTTCTGGGAAGTGCCCTCAAACTGGGGACGCCCGACCGAGGTAGCCACAAGAGTCCGGGTAAAGCACTAGCGTGTAAAACCACAAACCCCAGGGCCAGGCTGCCTCAGTGCCTTTCCTTTCAACCCCGGCGGTTCAGACACATTAAGCTGATAAAGATCTGCCTAGAAAGAAAAGGCCTTTCTGTGTTTTCCATCACCCAGCAGAGCCGGCGGGAGCGATACTCGTCAGGACCGTGCTGTAATCTGCATCGGGACTGAAGTGCGTCAGCAGACGGCATATGGTGTGTTTGTTATCCTGCACTTCACAACCCTGGCTGTGGGGAAAGGAAACGTTGGGGTTTTTAGGTCAACCGCTGGACCGGTAGGTAGCAGTGATAAGTGATGTGCCGTCGCTGCGCTTGACCACTGCTTTAGAGCTCAGATAGCGTACTTGAGTCACCAGAAATGTGCATATTTCAGCCACAAAAATGTTTTAGGGACACATTGTGTTACATAAGAAGTTATTTAATGTTATTAGTCAAACACTCTGTTTAACTCTTTAGGCCTAAAAAGCTCATACAGGCCACGTACACGTGAACCACAAATGTTAACAATCATTTTCCATTATTATTTTTAGCAACAAGTTTTACTTCTTATCTTTCGGTACACCCACGTATTTTAGAAGGGGTTGGGTAGACCAAATTTTTTTTTACTGGATCTAAGCTCTTATGATGCTCTTTAGTTCGCGGTGACCTGCCTCACCGATACATCCCGCTAACGCAGTCGTTCCTGGCCCTCTTGGTTGCTGGCAGCAACACCGAGGGGTTAATCTGCTAAAGGCACCATCCCTCCCTGCAAGCTGGGATGACTGCTAGAGACGCCCTGGCACCCCGTGAGCGTGGCCGGAGGTCTCCGGTGCCTCCTAATACATCAAAGCAAGTCGATCGTTGCCGTTGAACGATCACATGGATGTTCAAGTGATCGTCCGCAAGGAAGGCGGCCCTGGGTACGGGGCAGGTACTTCACCGCTGTGGTTCAGCGGCCACGTAGCGCTGCGAGGAGAACAGCTCCCGGCTCCCGTCCCGCCCCGCGCCCGCGCGCTCACGCTCTACGGGTTAAACCGTGAAACTACTGACTTTCTAAATTGTGAGCGAGAGTTTTCTGATCTTGTTCGCCACTCTCGAAATCGACTTTCTAAAGCGTAGACGGCAATGTGCGCTGCAGGGAAAACCGAACCAGGAACTCCTACGCCAGCCTACGCCTTCATGTAGATGCTCGGGTCGTCATTTGCATGGCTGAGGTCAGTGGGAAGCATGTGAGCGGCTGCACCAGAGCACCCCGAAAACAGCCGGTGCCTCCTGCTCCCAGGGGCCCTTCCCTGCTGAAAGGGCAGTTTTGCTCCCGAAGACGAGGAGGGACAGGGAACTGGTGCTTGGGTCCCCCCCACGGCTTCTCCGCCCAGACCACGCTGCTCGGTTGGAAAGTTAAAGAAGATGAGTTTTCATACACCCACCTGCGCAGACTCATCCCAGGAGTCAGGCAGAGTTTGCTCCCTCCCACGCACCGCCGCGGCTGCGAAGCCTTGGCCCTGGAACCCCTTCACCCCTGCCCTCCCTGTGCTGCTGGATGGAGAAATCACCATAAACCCAGTTTAATCGCTCTGACCGGCACCTGCCAGAAGGAGGGCGACGGGCGGTCTCCCTGGGGCACGTCCCAGGGGCACGCTGGCACCGAGTTTGTTTCCACAGGTGCACCGAAGTGTGGCTGTTCTTAGCCCACACCCGGCCTGGCCCACGCTTGCCCCCGGCTGGGGCAGCGCGGCCGGGGCCCCGTGGGCTGCGCTGCGGTGGGTCTCCCCTCCCTGCCCGGTCCGTGACATCTCCGGGAGGGAAAGGCCCGCGGCTCCTGCTGCCTTGCCGGGTGCTTCGCCTCCTCCCTCTGCCTCTCCGGCTCTTCACCCCCAAACACGCTTTTATTCGCAACACCGGTACCACCGCTAAATTACGGAGCTGCCAAGGATTTGTCACGAGCCACGGCAGGGGACGGAGCCTCGGGGAGGGCAGGGCGGTTGCTGGGGGTCGGAGCAAGAGGCTCGGCACCCCTTCCCCGGCACTGCCCGTCGGGGAGCGCTTCTGGCTGGCGAGGTCCTTCCCGAGGTCCCTTGGGATAAAGCCCCCGTATCCCCAGCGATGAACGCCGTCCCCTCTGCGTGTCCAGCCGGCGACTCAGCCTCTTGCTGCGGGGTACTTTGCGAGGAGCTCGCCGCCGGACGGGAATCATCCCGACGGTGTGCCGGCGGGGCAGACGGGCTTAAAACCCAAAGGAGCGGCTGCCTGCGCGTGGGGTAGGTGGAAAACAGGGGAGTAACTCGTTCAATACGCCAAAAGGTGCGTGCTCAATTTAGTGTCACCATCTGACCAGGGCCAATCTGTTTTATAGGATAAAATATACAAGAAGCTTACCGTAAAAAAAAAATAATAAAAAGAAGAGATTGCCAGGGGGATGAGAGCAGTGGGCTGGATCAGCTCGGCCCAGGCAGGAGCCCTGGAAGGGGGCCAGGGAGGCTGGAAAGATCCATGAGGAGTTTCCTGCAAAGAAACCATTCAAGAAATTGGGCAGAGGCAGTATGCATGTGACGCCTCTGCGGCTCTGCTTGGGTGGAGGGGGAGCCATCCTCTGGGAAGGCAGCCCAGCCCGGAGATTTGGAGGGGGGCAAGGGGGAAAGAAGGTGCAGTTTGCATCAACCTGACCCAAAATAATATGTGGTTTGTATTTTTTAAGCAGAAAATGAAAAAAAAAAAAAAAAGTAAGTAGAGCAAAAGATTTCATGTTGGAGGAAACATCATTTTTCCTCTTAAAAAACAAAACAAACCAGCCCAGAAAAACCCCAAACCTTGCAGTTAACAAATTTCTGCCAAACACTGAAATATTTTCCGGTGAGGCCCAGAGGTCTCTGCTCTCCCCCAGTACCATGAAACTGGTGTCACTGGACTGTCCCCCCAGCTGGATGGGAACAACACAGCATTGAATTTTGCCACCCCCATGGGTGTTTTTGGGAGATTTCGCACCCCAGAACCAGGTTTGTAAATATCACCAGTGCAGGGCCTAAAAACGCATCTGAAAATGCAGAGTCTGTTCTCCTGGGACCCTCCGGCCTGGCAGACAAACAACCTCCCACGGGAGCAGCTACGGACCGGCGAAGTCAAGTCCGTGAACTGGCCATGGGGCTGAGAGTAAGCCCTGGGCTAGGACAGCTCTGCCACAGAGACCCGCTGTGGGTGTTTGCTCTGTGTTATTTTCGACCCCAAAACCCTCCATCAGCAGCGCTGGAAACAGGCTGGGTACAGGAGCCGCAGGTGCGAAACTAATTCAGAAGAGGTGCTGGAAACTGATGCTGACGGCATTTTTGGAAACTCTTTCCCCAAGCTGAAAAAAAAAAAAAAAAAAAAAAAAAAAAAAAGGGATTTCCTAAAACGACTGAAAATGAATTTGCCACATCTGCAAAGAGTGGCTTGTGGGTTGCCTGTCCCTGAAAGCAGCTAAGGAAGCGCTACGGTCAGCAACTTTACAGTTTAAATGACAAAAGCTAATGTGCCCATGGGTGACAGCAAGTGCTAGGTATACTACCCGTCACCTTAAATCCTGAAAACGCAACCATTTGAATTGTTAAAGCTCCACGAGTTTGCACAGTCCAAAAATACAGTCTCTTCAGCCAAAAAAAAGCTGGTTTTGGAATCAAGAATGGCTTGTAATTAAAGCCAACAGTATGAGAATCTGTAACTGATCTGCTCTGAACAAATTATTTGGCTACCTGAAAAGAAGAGAATCAAAACCTTTTTATTTTTTTGGAAAGAGGCTCAAAGAAGAAAAACATTAACTTGCTGAGAAAGAGGAAACAATAAGGGCAAAATAAAACAGGCAAATGTGTGACCTCCATATTGGGCAAGCATGTGCAAAGGTGGAGAAGATGGGACTTGCTTTAGTTTGATGAGCAGTCCAATCACTGCTTATGACATAAAATTAGACCAGTTGTTTAAAAAAGAGCTACGGAAACCAAAAAGATCTTATGCCATTGACCTTAACACTCCTCTGTAATATACTTGATGAGAGGGATTTTTGTTTTATTTTTACTGAGACAAATTCAATAGATTTACAGTGATGAATGCAATAAAATTACACACATGCTGAAGAAAAGCTTAGCTTCAAGGCAGTACAGCTCTGTCCAAGAAACTTAACTCCTTGAAATTTGCCATTTTCAGCTGGAAAGGAAAAATCTCAAAGGCATGACTCCAGCAAGGCTATTTAGTCAAACAGTACCAGATGGATGTGTGGGATTCACCTTCGGTTTTGGTTATGAATGAAAGTAGTCAGCTAGGAGTTTGCTAAAGGCTATTTTTGCCTAAAGAAGTCTGGACAAGATGTAGTTAATGTAGCCGTGCTCGGGTCTGCTGTGCTTTGAGGAGGGGATGTGTGGAAATGAGGGGAAAGGAAGCTTGGAGGAGGCCAGGTAGCACGATGACCGAAGGGTGTTGCTTGGATGAATTCAGTTTGTGACCAGGCATTTTGATTTGGTACAAAATGATGCCACAGTCTCCAGGAGACATAGGGAATATCTGACTGAGTTTTCAGTATTTTCCTTTTTCCAGGAACCTCACCAACAATACGGCTCATGCTGTCCACATGAGGAGCAACCATCACTATTTCCACCCTCCAGACAGGGAAGCAGAGAAAGAGCGTTTTGACTGATCTCTAAAGAGCTGGGCCGCATCTGGGTTTTAATGGGCTTGGAGCATCTGCCTCTCCTTAAATTGCGAGGGATTCCGTAGCAGCCCCAGGGAAACCAGGTGTGACAGAGCGAGCAGGGTGTCTCACCCCGTACTCACAGAAAGACAAACCCAAGGCAGAGAAAGGTCTTCATTCAACAAAGGCTTAAATGCGTATTTGTGTCTCCTTGAGGAATTTTTGAAATGCTTACCTAAATTTGGACGGCTGTGGTAGGCACACTGTTGTGCTTACATACTTCGTAAGTTGCCTTTGGTCTAGAGAAATCGAAGCAGCTCAGGTTTTTCCAGCATTTCTGTACGACTTGGCCCATCCACCGGGTGCCACATGTTGGTACGTACGAACGCACCACCCGATGAGGCGACTAGAAACCCCGACCTGCGTTCAGCCCAGCCTGGACTAAGCTGACAGCCCTTCTCCTCCGGGGCAGAGCAGCGGGGCGATGCCGGGAGTAGGACCCGTCACACAGATCAGAGCCATCCTACAGCTCCATCGCGCGAGCCATCCCCTCTGCCCGTCGGCGGGCAGCCTCCCCTCGCCGGGCCGCGAAAGCCTCCAGCCTCACAAAAACAGCTCTCGTACCTACCGCACCGAAGACCACAGAGCCAAAGCCTACCCTTCCCAGCCCGCGCGTTTCAGAAATAGTTCCCGGGAGAGCAAAAGAAACTGTTGTCCGAGCGATACACACAGATGCGAGTACTTTGTTGCATGGTTAGTAAGGTAGTTTGTTTCACCACTTGCAATTCACCCAGAGGGCTCTTTTTAATAGTCAGAATCATCCCTGACAAAAGACTTTTTGAACATACCTATAAGGACTACGCTCTAAGTTCAGAGCGTTGTGGCTTTTTGGTTTTGCTTTGTTTTCCAAAAGGGTTGATGAAAACCGTTTTCATAAACTGACAGCAACAATCACAACACGCGTACAAAAACAAGATAGCAGTCTCATACGGGAAATATTTCTGCTTTCATTTTTATTTTATGAATACATATACAAGAGATGCATAATCTTCCATTATCCAGGCTTAAAAGTAACAGGTTGGGTTCTTTTTTTTTTTCCAAAATAGCTTAAAGAGGAAAACAAGGATGAAGGAGGTGCAACATATCCAAACCATACAGTTGAAAACCTTGCTAAAATTACTGCTGAAATGTGAACATGTGGAGGGTGTGTCTGTGTGTGTGTGTATTGTCCTGTATCATAAAAGCCTCACCCAAGGTATTTATGTATATGTAAAAAAATGCTTTGGCATAACCAGAGATTCCTCCATGCACACTTTGTTGACATTTCTGAAATACTGAGAGAATAAAAGCTGAGAATTATATCATATATCATTTTCTCTCCTTGGCAGCAACGTCTTTAAATGCAGGGGGGAAATGAAGAAGAGTCTGTTGACAAGAGACTTTACTTCCATACTAAGATGGTTATATTAGCAGGATGCAGCAGGATGCAAACAGCTTCAAATAGAAGAGATGGAGATATATATTTATATATATGTATATAATGTAAAAATGCTTATTTTATATAAGAAAGGAAGATTTGTCAAGATAACATAAAATGAACCACTCTAAGACTAGCTTCCAGCAAAACATTTTGCTTTATTGGATCTATTTTCTAGCTACAAGTCAAGCTGACATCTGTCAAGCTTTTTAACTTTTCATATGGCAGTCTATAAGAAATGTTTCATGCAATGTCTACAATGCTAAATACAGGGTAAATAACTGGGATTAAACAGGTGTGGAATAACAGACTATTATAAGGACCAATAACAGCATATTATGTACATATAGCCATATTATATTCTCATGTCTTCACAGTAATGTGCAAATGTGACAAATATGGCTTTCATTTTTTTCTAAAGAAAGTAAGACATAATTATACAGAATAATGTTTTAAAACGCTTAGGAGGATTTCACCTTTTTGTGAAACCTGTTTCAATCTTCATTGCATTAGGGTTAAGGGGCCACCCCAGCACGGAGGTGTAGTTCAGGTGTATTTCCAGAAGGGGGCACAGATTCCTAAGGCACAATATTAATGTTAAACATTTTTAATTTAAGTCATGCTATTTTATTTTAGTTGGGTTTTTTTTTTTTTTTGGTTATATGAAATAATAGGTTGTTGCTAGTTATATAATAAGCGTTTGATTGTAAAAAATACAATGTTAAAGGCTACACTACATGCCTACCTGTAGCTCTAGAAACATTAGCTAATCTGAAAACACACTATACAGCGCTGCATATTAAACCTTTGTGGTTTTTTGGTAATATTCTTTTTCATACATGTAGCAGAGAGTTATAAGGCTTCTGCGGAATAATAACATTATAACTGAACAAATATTTTACACTCTTCCATAATGGTATTTACAGTTACTATAACTCATATTTTGTCATTTGGTAAATAACATGTATCTTGTATGCATCCTTCTTGCCTATCTAAAGTGCTTGCTTAACTGCATGAGGAAAGAAAATGCATACCTGCTTTAGGTGCAACAAACCCTCAAAAGAAGTAGCTGAAATATTTGTTGTGGATCTGAAATGCATTCTCAGAAATTGAAATTATTGCTAAATTCAGTGCCCTCACTAGGCAATCATCTATATTATTTGTCATATATAAATATATGCATATAGACTAGTATGTATGTACATGCATACACATTCATCTATCATGTAAAAGATAGATTTCAATTTTTTGTCCATCAACCTTTTTTATTTTGTGCTATTCAACTCACTTGTGCTATGACTGAAGCCGGATTAAAATCAAAATCTTAACATGCTACTACTAACAATCCTATGATTCATTAGCACATAATAAAGACAATACGCAAAAGAAAGCTGAGATGATGACAAATCAGGAGGCTTTTGAAATGCACTGAGAATAAGGCAATAGGCTGTACATTACAGCAGAGGAAAAGCTGAAGAAATTCTGGAATTCATAAACACATCTTACTGGAGTAGGGATTGCTCTCCCTACTTTGCTGCAGAGTCCTATGCTTTTTTCCAATAACACTCTCCAGAATGCAAGCTCTATAGTTTCTGCACCTACCAACTCTTTTAATGGTAGCAAATTCAAAGCTTATTAAAAATGCCCTGATGCCAAAACCTGGTAAAATAAGGCACTTCCAGGGCTGTATGCCAGCGGTGCCATGCCAAAAAGATCAGCACTGGGAAGAAGCACTCAGATTTTGCTGAGTTTCCTAGTTTTGTCCCATGAAATGCGCCGTCTCGGAGCGTACTCCCTCTTTCTTTTGAGATGATTTTCTTTAAAGAAGCTGTTCTGTTCATCAGTTGAAGTTGAGGAGCTACTTCTGTGTAAGCAGGAGGTAAATCTTCAGTTCCTGACATTCAGTAAGGTGGAAGATCAGAGTGGTACCAGGCAACGTCTTCAGTTTATTCGGTATCTCTCTACTTGAGCTGACACGCCAGCTAAGTCAAAAGTGTGTGTGGATTTCATACTAGGCCCGTATTGCAAGCTACGAATGGACATTGGTACTGGAAAGGTCATTCCTTATAATTTCATTTACTGCAAAGAAAGAAGACAAGAGAAAAGGAATCCATTAGCATCCCACTGCTGCAGGAGGGTCTCTTCAGTACACAGCCCCCCCAAACTTGCATCCATTCCTCGACAGCTTCAGTACAGCTCTGAACCGTAAGCGTAACATCACGAGATAGCTTGTACAGGCTGATCACAAATCAGCAGGATTAACCAAGGTTATTAACATGCTAAATACCATGTAAAACCAGGCATCACAAGAACAGCAGCATCCTGGATCCTTGATTGCATCAAACATATTTAACATTTCAAATCAGTTACAGATAAAACATTTCATTTGCTCTAGAACTGGCTCGGACATGTAAAGCAAAGAGAACCACAGGAAATCTTGGAATAATCTACACCTTCCGTAGAAAGAGCCGTTTGGAAAGTATGTTAGCCATGGTAGGTACTGGTGGCAGAAAGCTGCCAGCCACTGAACCTGGGTATGTGCAGCTGCAATGCCTAGATAGAATACGACTTCACGTGCTGATTTTTTCCACTGCGGGACGGTATTAGGAAACAAAAAAGAAGAGAAAAAACTGCTGTGTGCTTGCCCATTCCCTGGAGCTGGTAACACATGTAAATATATACCCTCCTTTTGCGGTGACCAACACACATGGACATGCAGTCTTCGCTCCTGTCTGCACAGACAGATGGGAGGGACGAGCAAGTTAAAACCCTTGGCAAGAGTCAGAGGAAAGAATAAACAAGGTCCGCTATCTCAGCATCGGCCAGTCAGCCTGCATCTCCACCGATAAAGCGTTGTTTTCTTTATTCACGAGTCGTCTTTCATTCTTTTCCCCCTCCCCTGCAGATCATCAAGCAATACAATTTCCCACACTCCACTTATGTCCATTTATCAGCTTGTGATTTTTGGCAGATGGACGGGAAATGACTGAACCTGGCAAAGGCCATCTACAGTGGACTACACAACATCCCTTTCATTTCCACCCCACCCCCCTGCAGCGACTGCCACCACCTGATTTACATGAAGATAGACAAAATGCCATCAGAAGGGCTATCACCGCTTCTGAGTTTCCCTAACATTGCTGGGAGTGGGAAACACATGCCCACGTCATGGAAGCACCACGGAAAAGCCCGCATTTTCCTTTCCTCGTGGGCTGTTGTTCACCACCATCCAGATAACTTCATGTGTTTACTGGAGAAGACCAAGCCTGTCTAAAACCAACTTCCTGAAGCAATTAGTTGGGGGTTGTTTTTTTGGGTTTTTTCTTTTTTTTTCCTGCAGACTTATTGCCCATTTAGTAACTGCAGCACATGAATCAGTCAGGATTTGTGTCACAGGTCCTGGCCACCGAAACCACTTCTACCAATGGATACGCACACCATGCTTCAGAAAGGAAATATCGGTTGTATTTGTAACTACCTATTTATGGCAGCAAACTGAGAGCGGTATGGAAATGAGATGTGAAGACAAAGCAGTTCTTTCTCTCAAGAGTGCTGTGGGGTTCATCTTTAATTATTACCCAACAGTGGAAACAAATTCGAGCAGCAAGCCCTGCTCTGCGGCAAAGACTGCCCTGCATGCATCCGAACACAGCAAGAAGTGCTACCCCATTTACATGCTGCAAGAGTCCGGACAGCTTTTGGGACCGAGTCTCTGCCTTGAATGCAAACAGCACACTTCTTCTGTGGGATGATTTTTCCATGATGCTTTTGTAAAGACAGTTGCTTTGATAAACTTCTCAAAGCAACATTGGGTGTGCAGCAAAAACACACTCTGGTATCTTGGTGTTGAGCGTGACAATGAAAAAAAATCCTCGTATGGGCCAGACAGTGTCACAGTTTTGCTAACTTTCCCTCAAAGTTTCTGTTACAGCAAATAAAATTAAGATACTACTCAAGGCCATCCTCGGTCTTTGTACAGTTACTTAGTGCTTAGAAACATTAAATAATGAATCTTCACAGCGCTTCTGTACAGTGCGAACATAAATATCACCGGTATTTCACAGATGGGGACAGGGAGGTGGAAAAGCAAAGGAGCTCCCCACCCCAGTCAGGATTAGCCCTCGGGAATCTTGAATCTCAAACTAATGCTACAGCACACGCTGAGATACTCTTGCTTGATTCATTCAGTATGACTTTCAAAAGTAACATGCCCCAGCCTGCCAGCCCACGCTTTCCCCTATTAAAGCATTTAGTAAAAGTATTTCGGAAGCAACTTGATGACATGCCAGTCTAAGAGCCAAAGGTCCATCTCCAAAATCGGCTTAGGCACTCAGAGGCTGCCCTTTCCAGCCACGCTAGGTACCCTCAGCTGAATCCTCTGTCACTCGGGCGCCGTAGGACACATGGCTTACCCCAGAGATGACGTGACTTTTCCTTTCAGCTGGGAGCCCGCTTGCCTTGGCTCGGCCCATGAAACCACCACGGTCCTTCGGTCACGCTCTCTCCAGCCAAACCCATCTGTCCCCGGCTGCAATCACTCGTCATTTTGTTATCAACTCCAACAGGATACAGATTAGACCTTTGGCTTTATTGCTGACTTTTGTTGTACGTTATTTTCTTAACAGAGGTGGACTTCTGCTACCTTGACGAGCAGCAGTCAAGGCTGGTGTCCTCGGGTGACAACATCTGACAGCTGTTCAACAAGTCACTAGGCAATGTCAGCGTGGACTCGGAGACAACTGAACCTCAACCAAAGCGCACCTGTTGCCACCAGATCTCACAACCAAACGGGGCCAAAACCACCAAGAGGACGTTCAACATCTCTCTCATCCATGGCGGCCCATGGACAGCGCGGCTCAGACAACGGTCTCTTTATTTCACTGTCGCCTGTTCCCCTTTACCCGCCGCAGCGTCGGAAATGCAAAAATTCCCAATAACACAGTGGAAAAAACCTACAGAGGGACAACGGTGCATGCAGAAGGCCCAGGTGGGGCAATACGTGATCTGGCAAAGCAGCCGATCTCGTAGAGGCAGACGGCTAGCAGGGAGCACTAAACACGAGAGCTGAAAGGGGAAGTGTGCTGAGAGCGGGCTTTCCCGTGCTGCCCGCCGAGGCACCTGAGGCTGGAAGGAAAACCCTCTGGCGGGTGGGAACGGGGGGAAACCAGGTGGCAAGAGCACACGAAACGCGCTGGGTGATGCTTGCTGGGTTTGGCTCGAAGGCTGCTCCCCGCCACCTCCAGCCGCAGGGTCTAGCACTCCCATGAAGACACTCCTCTCTCCCTCCAGGTCCGAGAAACAGACGTAGGGGGCAAACTTGTTGGGGGGTGTGTGTGGGAAATGCAGTTTTGGGTCAGTCAAAATGACATGAAAATACAGATTACATTTCTCAAATAGTTTCAAATGTCTTTCTTTAGCATCAACATTTTTTATTTCAAATTTCTGGAAGTTTGCTTCTTTTAATACTCCAAAACATATTAACACTTTTGTTGCATGTTAGGAAATGTTTTATTTTGGATCAAATGGAATGTTTTGGAATGTTCTGCTTGACCCAAAACTCATTTTTGTTTCTCTTGGCAAGAAAACATCAAATATTCTTGTTGTAGGCTGACCCAAGACTGTCCTTCCCAACAACAAATCAAAAATTCTGTTACTGAAGTATGGCTCTGCTGAAGTGTCCCGTACATCCGTCTGTACCAGTGTCGCATCTACCACACCAGCCAGTAGCCAATTCTTTGGGAAAGAGCATAGGAACCAGGCACACCTCCAGTGATGCTTTCTCTAGCACACCTTTATGCTGCCGGAAGGCTTCATGAGCAAGAGGAGGTCTGCATCTTTCTTTCTAGTGAACTTTGTTGAACCTTCTTCCATTAAGTTTTCTAATAACCTTCTGAACTTGTTTTGGCCTTCACGGTTTCCTGCAGCAACAGGTTCCACAGTTTAAGGATGTGCTGGTGGAAGAAGTAATTTTTTTGTTTGTTTTAAATTTGTTTCTTGATAATTTCATTTATGTATCGTGTGAACGAGCTGATTGTTCCATGTTCACCATCTCCTTTGCCATCCATCACACTCCTTCCCCTTGGTATCCTCAGGGCTCCAGTCAGTCCTGTAGGACCACTGCAGAACTCCCCAGAGAGGTAAGATATACTGCTTGTGCAGAGAAAATAATTGGTATTTTTCTCTTAGTTCCCACCTTTCTAACAAAATATTTATTATATACTTGAGGAGAGTCAGCTGGTTGCTGTCTTGAATGCTCAAGTTTTGGCTTACAAGCCTGTTACTACAAGAGGATTGTGTGTGCTCCACAGAACAGCAGTATTCAGTGCAAGCAGTATTTTGGCCTGGGTTTGAGTTTCATTCCTAAAGCAAATGCCAGTCTTTGATTCTGCTGCTGCTTGGATACGAGTCCATTCACGTCTGTAGTACCATTCCAGGAGCAGTTGTGTTTTGCATGAGCGCAACATTTTTCAAAGAAAGGTTGCAAAGGCTTCGCTCTCATTTTTAAAACAACATAACCGGAGTACTCAAAAGGACCCATTTTACAGACAGGACAGATGAGACCTAAAGAATTACCTGGCTTGCTGGAGGCCCTGCATACAGTTTAGCAGCAGATCTGGAATAGCATGCAAGATGTTTAATTTTCAATGCCCAGATTAGCACAACACTTCCTTTAAAGCAACAGGTTGATCCCTATCAGGACAAACAGCTGAGTACAATGATTTACAGCACCTTTGTCATCAGATTTTTTTCACTGTTTTTCTGCTGGCTTTGGGGAGGGGGGTCACCATCGCCTTTATAGCTAACACCTACAGTTCCCCACAATGCCTCCCCTCAACTGCTATTTTCCATTGTCACGTTCAGCTTTTCCACTGACAGAAAGTCAAAAAAATAATAGTGCTGAGAAATGCAGGTAACACGTGACCTCTCTACCTGTCAAGGCGTCTGAAAGAGGAACCTTTCCTTTGCTAAACAGCAGATGCCACGGTAGCAGGATGTGGTGAGCTGTTACACCACATTTTAGTTTAATAAGGAGTTTTTTCTTCTTGTATTTAATTTTGCTTTAAAATGCCCTTGCAATGGAAATTTTTGCTTTACTAATTAGCAAAATCAGTGTCTTACTGATGCAACAGTTTGGGTTCCTGCACGGAACAGGACAACCAGACATATCTGAACAAATGTGGGTTCCATATATAGATGTGAACTTCATAGGAAAGGGAGTATTTTTAACATTTGGTGGCTGTACATGGATTCCATCAACTGGCAAAACTTTAAATTTCTGCAGATTTCTGTTTTCCTTGTATCTGACTACTAATATTGATAACATTGTGGCCTTTGGTTTTAATAAAATACCTCTTCTTCTGAGACAAAGTTCTGCCTTCCAGCTCAGATATTGATCCCACTCAGATCACAGAAGTTGAGAGGTCAGCGGTGCAGGGAGTGGGGAGAAGGCACATGCAGGGGGTTTCCACAACTGGGGAGCTCTCTGGGGCTACAAATAGGAGAGCTTGGAAGAATTCATAGTCCCAAAGGCCAATGCTCCCAAGAGTCCGAAAAAATGGAAGGTAAACGGAGAGCCATGGTCAAACCCACAATTAGGAAGAGCTGAGTCTACAGTTTTGGCAGGGAACAACGGCACTTTGAAAACATATCCCACCTCCGTTCACTTTGTTAGCAATAATGGTAAGGCTCCAGTTTCTGGCCGGGTTAAGCCGCTGCCCTTTCACACATTGCACACCGAAGGCTGTGGAAGTCAACGACCGTCTTTCCATCAACTTCAGATCACTTCAGCAGCGGCCCAGAAAGGCTCGTACAAGGAGACCGAGTAGCAGAGCTGGGGGTTATATTCACTGTTGCACCCCTTTCCGACTGCACACTTCTCTTTCACAAGCAAGTTTTTGCGGCTTTCCACTCCAATCTTTTTTAAGGGGTGTGATAGAGTTGAAGTAAAAGGGCACGGAGAGGTTGTGTACACGTCCCTGTTTCTGTGTAAATAGCGACAGCCTCAGCTCTGTTCCTTCAGGATGGTTTTTGGTTTCCTTATCAATAGGAAGAGCCACACAGCATGTCCCAAGACATCTAGGCCTTCAGGGTCACATCAAGCTTTTTTCCACAGCTGACTAACCAACCTTTGCTTGTTACTTCATGTCCACCTGTGACCGCTGGGGACCATCGTCTCTACCACGGAGCAGAACCGAAGCAGGAGGTTCAGATGCCGTAATGCTCTCTCACCGAAAAGGAACAAAAGCAACCTGCTCTGACTGGTGCACGTGTCATGGAAAATACAAGTAACACCAGCTGCATCTTTCAAGCCACATGTGTGAAAAGCCTGTGTGAAATTACGCCCGGATTCTGCCGTGTCCGGACAATAACGCTTCGTCCTTCAGATGGGTGTAACCACCCAAGCAACGCGATGCCATGTTTGGATACCACGCTTGGACCATGTTTGACGCTGGTCATACTGCACAGCTAGGTGTCACATTTGAGCAATCTCCAGAAAAGCGCTGCAGTCCTGAAAGCAAAACTGCCTCACTTTGGCTCATCGTTTTTGCCTTCCAGAAGAATTCACTAGCTCAGGTCAAGCCCTGCGCCGGTACAACTACAGCAACACCCAGGTCAGGGATCTCTCCACACACCTCATTACACAGTGCAAACGTACCCCTGAGTGCTCTGAATTTCTGCTGTTGGCAACAGCTCGCTGCTCACGAGCATTGTGGAGTGGGGACTGTGTTTTCCTCCCCACTGGGTCCAGCTCTGACCACGCTGTCGCCATTCAGCATATGAATAAGGACAGGGAAACATAACTCTGGAGTGAGTCTACAAGTTTGACGCTGACACGACACTACCTGTAGTAATGTTTCGTAGTATGACGTTCACTTTACTGTCTGTAATTACTGCCCTTGGATTTTTCCACCAGCGATGCCACATCATGCTCCATCAGGCTCCTGTGCTCTCATATGCCCTTCATTTCAGATCAAATGCCACATTATTAGCATCACTGAAGAGGAATTCAAAGTCACAAATGAATGCAGAGGAAGCAGAAATACAGGAGGAAAAAATGTTTTCCCTTATTGCCATGCACTGATTTTATTTAAAGAGAAAAATGGCTAAATATAGACACATATACAGTGAGCAAAGAAATGAAGCTCCTGGTATAAACTCCATCACATGAGTAAAATTCTACAGTTTTTATCACGGTACCTACTTCCTCACTAATAAGCAGCAATCCTTTCTGACATACGAAAGCTGCAGCAAACAACATAGAATTATTACTTAAATCACTAAGAAAAATAAGGCTGTCAGAGAAGTTCTTTTTTCAAAGCTAGTAAGTATTGTCCTGTGAATAAGAAAAAAAAATCAGAAAACAGTGATACAAATTCCTGAGGTGCCAGCCTGTAATGCGAAACTATAGATCACATTAAAGCTTACTGAATTAAAAACCAAACAAAACAAGTCTTGTGAAGCAATGGAAAATATAACTTCACACGTTCCATAAAGAAGCCAGATCTTGTATTACCTCAGGTGTCCTGGATGTGTTTAAACCTTAAACTTATTTTTATCTGTTTAATCATAATAAGCCACCACCACAGGGCATGCTATTTTTGGAGACAGCGAATAGGACAGTGGAGCAAGTGAGTGACAACAAGTAGCAGGTTTTAATAAAACATGATCCTCCCATACGAACGTCGGCTTGGCACGGTGGACGGTATTGTTGTGCGCGACAGACATTAACAAGGAATCATTTTCCTACCTGCTCTACCCTCTGCCTTACTTAGCTCAACAGCTCCAAATAATGCAAAATCTCCCACAGTGGCTGCGCTGCGGAGGGCTAATGGGAAAGGTTCCTCGCTGGAGCGCGATGACAGCACCGTGTGGCAGTAATTTAACTGGGGCTCTTGACTAGGTGCCCAGACTAAATGAGTCCCATCCTATCACACCAAAACTCCTGGGTTTGGATTTTTTTCATCCCTCCCATATGCAACCCTGGGAACGCCCTGCGTCTCTTGCTCTGCAAACACTTAGGGATGAATTCCCCGGCTGCTGGGAATTAGCGCAGGAATCAGCAGAGCCGCAGTGATTCCCAGCACACAGGGGTCTAAACTTTAGCTCATTTTTACTCTCAGTCTGAGGGTGGCTGCGCTCAACCTGGCTTAGCTTTTATACCAAAGAATCAGAGAGCCAACAGGAATTTTCAGTAGCCCTCACTGAGGCCAACCTTGCCTGGAGCGGCTGGGGTTTGGGCTGCGCAGAGGCTTCAGGTTCTGCCCTGGTATGATGCAAGCCACGTTTGACACACACATACACACATGCGTGAGGGTAGGGCTGGGCAACAGACAAATAAACCACATTTTAACCAAAATTATGTGTTTACGTTCCTAAGAGCATCTGTAAGGGAAACAAAACAGACATATTTTACGTTTTACACAAAATTTCCACATGACAGAAGAACTACGCAAATGCTACCTAAGGCAGCCAAAACCCAAGGTCGGTACTGCTGGAAGCTTTGTGGGTACCGGTCAGGAAGGAGTAAGGAAGAGCATGCACCGCTTTGCTAGAGACAACAGAAATTTGCCCCTGCCATAAGAAATACAGTAATACAAACTGATTCTGGTGATCAGTTTTACTTTCCAGTTTAGCGCCCAGCAGTGAAATAGTGCTGTCAGACCCCCGCGTTCAAAACTCATGAATCATGCCCTGAAGCATGACAAGAGTGGATTCGAAATCAAAACAAACTTAAAGCAATTCTGCATTTGCCTGTTTTTTTGCCTCCAGACGTCTCCGGCAGTATTTATTAAACCCCGAACGTAACAGAAACGAAACTTCCTTTTTTCCTTTTCCCTTTCCTATTTCCGAACCCATCCCACAAGGTTTGCTGTACGTCACAACTTGCAGTCAACCGCGGCACGGGCAACGCTCGAGACACGAGGCTCTCAAAGCATCCCACGGCTAGGAGAGCAAGGTTGAAGCCCGCCTGACGGCCCCAAGGGCTGGCAGCTCCCCAAGCCCACGGCAGGGAATGGGAGAGGGGGAGTGGGTCTGGACCACGCTGCAAAGCTCTGAGCCCGACGCTGGACGCTGCTACTCGGGGACCTCCTGCCCCGCCAAAGGAGCATCCCATGCGTACACATCCAGCCCAGCACCGGCGATTTCTGCCGGCAGCTGGCACCAGCCTTTTGGACCTCACACGGCAATCCCTGTCAGGCCAGACCGCTTCACATTACTCCAGAAGGGGTTTCTCCACATGCTGGAAAAGTGATAGATTACCTTTAGGAAAAAAAAAAAATAATCTGGGGGTACAGGAGGGAAAAGGGGAGCAAGAGACGATCCATAATCTCCATGACTTAACTGATTTCAGAGTTTAAAAAAAGCCAAATAAGACTGAATTTCTCTATCGATTATACAATTATTAATCTTTTTAGAAGCTTTTCCAACATTGCACATAATGAGCAATTCATCAAAGCATATTAGGTGCCACAGAAGTTGCATTCAATATAAAGGGGTCATTAAGTTTCTTGTAATTGCACATTACTGAAGCTTTTGTTAGTTCTAAATCAAATCAATGGGATGTGCACGTATGCTCTTTAATTGACTTTATGTAATAATAATGTGGCCCCTAGTGATCATCTTGGAATCCTCCAAAATGAGCCACCTTGCGCTGCTGTTCGTAAAAAAACAGCTCATGTGCAGCTGGGCATATCAAATGAAGCAAAGAAATAATGAATGGAAGAAAGAAAGAAGCACCATGGGTCACGCAGGAGTATTTGCTGAGTGCCCTTTGCTTTCCACAGCAGGGAACAGCCAAGAGACTCAGCTCTTCCTCCACTCAACCAGCCTCAAAGCCTGATGGACTTCAGTAGGAGTAACACTGGGCCTCAACACTACACGTGTCCTGGAGATAGGTTCAAACAGGGTCTGCCTGATCTTTTTCTGAGCAAGGAGGGTTTTTTGTTTTTTTAAAATGCACCCTACTTGCCCCGTTATCATCACCATCACCAACACCTCTTGCCTTTATAGCCCTTTTCATCGGCAAACCTCAAAGCGTGTGCTATACAGAAAAGATCAATGCTATTATTCACATTATCTAGCAAAGAGGGCACCGAGGCAGGGGCAAGACTAGGATGCTGCTGCGTACACAACACACGATATTTGTGCTGCTTGGGGGGGCGACCACTGCTGGGCCACGTTCCCACCCAGGCTGCGGTGAAGGCTGAGCTTTGTTTGCGAACCCCTAATTCACAGGAGTTTTGCTGAGGCAGATAAAACGATGGCCATGAGATGACTCAGTGAGTGGCCGGCCACACGCTGCTCGATGGAAGAGAAATGCTGGGTGGGGCTAATAAAATTTTTAATGTGTTTGATAAGGGAAAAGAAATCCACCTGTGAGCCTGCTGGGGGCTAGGCTGGGAAAGGTCGCGCTGGCTGGGGGAAATCCTTAGGTGATGGAACAGGGCTGCTAATCTTCAGCAGTAGGCACAGAAGTAGGGCTAGCTCTGGGAATCTGCACTGGTGGCTGCAAACAGCCTGCAAAAAAAATGATGCAGGCAAATCGTCAGGTGATAGATTTGCTTGTGGCGTGATGACCTGGCCACCACCGTAATGCGAGCTGAACGTAATGCCACAGGATTTTATTTTAACCACGGCAGCGTCTGTTGCTGAAGAACGCTGCAGTTCAAAGAGCAATGCACGTCCTCTCCGCCGTGGCTCCTTGGAGAAGAGCGCTGGCAGTGGTTAATGATACTCTTGCGTTGGTTTTGCACTACACTAACTACGCTAGCTAAAGATCTTTTCATGACACAACTCCCATCCAGTTTGGGTGGGAAGGTTTGATACAAAGCAGGCTGATTTCATAGAGAGACACTGAAGACATATCAATGCAAGCTGGGCCATGATGGGGAAAGCACCAGCTGGGCGTTATTAGGTTATTAGAAGACGTAGCTGTGAAAACCACCGTGTCCAGACAGTTGCTGGACTCCAGTACCCCTCGGATGCTAAAACCGCCTATAGCAAGCGTCTCAAATTAGAGCAGCTGGAAGAATACTCTTATTTGTATATGGTCCCAGTGCGACAGAGCTGCAAACATGGCAAAATGTCTTTTCCTCTTTTCCCCTCTCCCCCATGCTGTGTTAAGCTGCAGAATGGCTCCTTAGGCTGGACTGACAGAGCAATGTCAACAGAAAAAAACACCAGATATGGCTGCAAAAATTCAGTAAGAATCACAGCCGGGCTCCCAGGGAAGAAGAAACCTTCCCCCTTGCAGCTCAATGCTTGACACGGGAACCGTGCTGAAGCTCAGCGCTCTCCACTAGAGAGGAAATTTATTCTGCCCCAAGAATGAAGCACGGCAAACCTGCGGCCAGCACTAGAGAACTAGGAAAAAGGCACTTGACAAACACAGGCGTACAACACTCATCTCTGAAGCACACTTAAGGACCTGAAATTTTATTCAGAACGTTTGCGTTACACTTTCCAAACAACCATTCGCAATGTGCGACAGACTTATTTTCTGCCTCTTTTTGAGTACTTGGACTCCAAAACCCTCGCTTCTCGATAGCTGAGAAATGACAGGGTGCTTCCACGGCCCAGGCTGTGATCTGGCAACGCATCCGAACTCCAGCAGGAATTTGGCCTGCACTTCGAGAGGTGCTCCAGGCAACCAAATGAGTGGAAGAACTTTAACAGCAATTCAAGAGCAGCTTTAAAAAACTTATTAATGCTACAATGAAGAAAACCGGCTGCTTACGTGAGATTCAGTCAGGTAAGTCAGCCAATTCAGATCAAGAGGTGAACGCACGGAGCCTAACACAGCCGTTTCGGAAAATCCACACAACTACACATTGCCCAGAGGGACCAGCGCTCCCCGGGGGGGTTCAGCCAGAACATGCAGACCCCGGGACCTAGCTGTGGGCATGCAGATGTGCAACATCTGGCTCAATCTTCAGAAGCATCCTTGTGAGAGGAGCAACCCAGCAAGGGTCAGCTCTTGCTGAAGACCTGAAGACCCTGGGAACGCAAGGGGCCTTAGGGACGTAAAGGACATTTTGCTGATGTGATGAAAGAAAACAAGTTAGGTGCCACAAAGGTTTTGGTGAAAGGCTGCGCAAGCCGACTGCTGTTTGCTCCACGCAACAGCCCTTCTTGTGCACCACACCTTTTGTAAAACAGAGTGACATGAAACAAATTATCATCTCCAGTAGCTTCCGTCTACACACATTTCTGAAATACTTTCATTCCAAACTGTTTTGAGAGGAAACATTATAAAGAATGGAAACCTGGCAATTAATCGGATGGAAACCGCTGTTTCCATTTTACAGAATAGGGAAAAAAAAAAGAGAATTATAAAAAGAATACCCAACATTAACTGCTAAGTAGGGAGATGAAAGATAAGCAGAGGCCAGCGACTGGGAGCACTCGTGCGCTGCATGCGTTTACCTGCATTTGGATGTGGTTCTGAAGGGTGGGTCAGACCCGTAACCCATATTTGCCGTTCTCGTTCAAAACCACATAAACACCTAGTTAGGAACTGGGTTTTAACAGATGAAAATTCTCTTTTCTTAAAAACTCACAAAATAAATACCTTGACATTTTTTTTCAAAGTATGGACGAACGGCTCTTCTGGTCAAGACACAGAGCAAATATTTACAGGTGCTGGGGAGACACCATTTCCTCCCCTTAGGCTTCAACCTAGTGTCTGCCACATAATTTTATCCATTCAATGAATTTTTTTTTTCCAGACATCTGCCAAGAGGAAATAACTTTGCTGTATTGGGAGTCTGGGAATCCTAGAAAACAATCTTAAATCCATAAAATAATTGAAGTGCAGTTTTACTGAGCTGTTCAGTTCGATTCTGATTTTTATTACAATGTCAACAAGAGTTTAATTTGTTTTAAAGTTTAGGTTCTTAAATCTGAGTGATATACGGTAGTTTACAGCTTGCTGGCAACAGCTACTGTGGAAAAAAAAATGGAAAGTGCATATAAAGGCGGTTCTAAGTTTGACATTGTGAAAGCAGGGAGCAGTGCCAAGAGCAGCAAACAGCATGGCTTTCCCAATCCTGGCTGGCTTTAGGGACTGCTTGCTATTGACATCAGTCGCTATGGGATACATTTCCCTGCTCTAACAAATCTCATCTGGAGCCTGTAATTAAAAAATAAATGTCTCAAAGTATAATTTCTTTCCCTAAAACATTTACAGATGTTAACTAGATCGCTAATGGTGTGAGATGTCTGTGGGCGGACATCTTCCTCCTTATCTGCTGTGTCAAAGAGGAAGATTTCTTTATTAAAACCAGTTCTAAAGGTAGTATCTTTTCCGTGTATGTCTTTGTGTATGGGGGTGGTGGTGTCTTTTTTTCTAAACCGCTTGCTGAACTGAAAGGTTTGGAGGTGTTTTTTTTTATCGTTTCTTCTTTTTTTCTTTTTTTTTAGAAGTCATCTCCAGAGTCAGCCTGCTTTAAAAGGTATTCAAAGTGGCTAAAAAGGTCTTTGCTTAGCAGATTAAGAAGTATCCCGTCTGAGCTGTAAAATTATAATAATAATAGCGGTAGTAATAATAATAATAGTAGTAGTGATGTAAGTTTCTTGCTCTAGTGACTTTCCACCAGTGCCTTTGGCTGGCGCCCTTTGCCAAGTGCTGCTAAAAGCATTTATGGGAGCCCGCCGGACGACCGGGTAAGCTGATCTGCTTTAGGCGCACACCGGACACGAGAGAGGGGAGAGCGTAAAAAAAGGGATGAGCTTTTAGAAACGCACGTCCCCGGGGAGGCGAGAAGGGGTTTTCTCGGCCGGCGAGGGAGGGTGCCGGCGGCAGCGCCTGGAACGCCGCTCCCAGCCAAGCGCTCCTCGGCTCGCACGGCTGTGTCGAGCATCGCCCCGGTACCCCGCAGGAGGTGATGGCTGAAACTCTCCTTCCTGACACGCGCAGCCCAGACACCGTTGTCTGCTTGGGCCTTTCCCCCTGCCAACACCCCCCCTTCTCCCTCTCCCTTTTTTCTTTTTTTCTTTTTTTTTTTTTTTTTTGCAAGCGGCTTTGATTGGAGCCAGAGCCTGGGGTAAATCAGAGGAATTTCTAGATTTTTCTGAGCGCTGCAAGCTCTCGCTGTTTTCCGGTACCTACTTCCTGCCATATCTAAAATAACAGCAGCTGCAGGGGCCTGATAGAGAAGAGCTCCAGGGGACAAATTCTCACAAATGGGGTGGGAAAGAAGAAAAAAAAAAAAAAAAAAAAAAAAAAAAGACAGTTATTAGGGAGCCGATAACACACAGAGCCAGCATCAGATTCATTGTTGGAGTCGATAGCACCGTAGGCTGTGGATGTTGTTGTCAGAAGAAAACAAATCCTGTAAAATGGCCATGGGAATGATAAGTCTCCACGCTCACTGGGATAACAGAGGTAGCTTTACAGCACTTGTCCTATTGTATGGAGTATCGTGCCTCGATTAGCTAATGTCTCCGAGGGCCAGATAAGCGAGGATGAATGTTCTGCCCTAGAAGCTTTCATGCTTTCTCTTTGTCATGGCTATCTATGGAGAGCTGCAACAGAAAGCTTTGCACACATAAAGCAAGCCTCCCGCTTCAGAGAAAAACATTACAGAAAATGGAAAATTGTTGAAATTACCCCGTTTTCCATGGAGGACGCACGGTGCAGTGTTGTCATGGTCTTGTTACAGACCACACGGAAGAGTACAGCAACTCAAGAGACCTCCAAAATGGCACAAAGGGACCTTACATACCTGTACGACAGCTACGCCAGGAGAGAAATTTCTCTTTCCTACTGGCATAAAGGGGGACAGAAACAGGCACGGTGCTTTTACCCAAAATATACTTATCCACTAGGCAATGTGCAAGAACGTAGGGCTCCTTGAGATCCCTTTGGCCTAGGCCTTGTAACCAACACAAACATTGCTTTAAATATCAGCACACCCAAACAACCTAAGTGAGGGTTCTTAAAACCCTGCAAGTCAGTCACACTACATATACAATACGGACAGTATTTCAGATTATTGTATGTGCCGTTAACCTTTACATGTTAATGTAATACAATCTTTTACAGTTACTTCGGGAACTGTAACTTGTGTCTGCATCAACTTTTGGGCCCTTAAATTTTCACCCAGTACTAGAGGTTTTCATGCATTACTTTTTTTAAGAGCATGAAGTGATAGGTTCTCGTAATTGTAAGTTGAAGCCTGATCCAAAGAGCACGGAAGACAACAGAAGGACTCCTATTCACCTCAATGGGCTTTGCATCAAGTCCTTACTAAACACAGGCAGGTATGTAAAGGTGGTCCATAAATGCACAAGGTACAGGTCTGATGGATTGGCAGGAAAGAATCAGTCACTGCGTTGTAAACACCCTATTTTGCTCGTTATTCCCTAAAGATTATTTGAAATGTTTTAATGTTGACATGCAAAAAAGGCAAGAAGATCTCTTATTTTGCCTGAACTTTGAAGCATACACAACTTCTCTGATGTCAGCAGACTTACTTCTGATTCCTACCACTCAAAGAGGACAACCACATCACTGTGTTTACTTCAGTGTGTTGGCTTTCATGCATATGCGTGCGGGTACAGTTTGATCTAGAGCCCTACCTGCTTTCTAAGGAATACTGGAAAACCATACACAGGGTTTTAGTAGCATGTGGTTTTTCTTTTCTAGATTCTACCATTTCTCTAGACCTAAAAATCCTTGCTTTGCTTGAGTACACAGCTCAGCTGCCAATTTTTAATTGTTAAAACCAGATTATGTTAAGCTACTTGGTTCTTCCCCTCCCCAAAAGAGGCTCCTTTAAACAAGAATCATCTTTGGTTCATGTTCAGGTAACAACAACTAGAATTATGACAAGTTTAGACAGACTAGACAATATTCTAGCCTAAACTCATAAGACCTAAACCAGTTAAAATAATTTTTTTTACAAAAAAATCACCCTTGACAATATAAAGAAAGTGAATTTGTATTTCTGCAAAAGTAGAAGTAGTTAGAAAATGAGGTATTGCCTAATCCTGTTTAAGCACTGTTATGGCTGTGCTGTATTACATATGCTTATAGAATAGTACGTTTATGTAAACTGGTTAAGGAATTTGGGAGTAGGATTAACGAACTTTCCTTTCACACTAGACTAGATCGGATCACAGAAGGAGATCAATCTGTCACAATTCCCAACTTTTGCTCAAGAAAGGCAAGCATAGCGAAGGTCAGAGACAGACTAAAGAGCAGCACTGCAATTATTTACTGACATGAGACTGGAAAGAATATCACATAGCTACATGGAGCACAACTTGGACTTGAGACACATAGGAAAGAATGGTTCATTTTATGCCACTAATCGTAGCCAAGGATTAAGATATTTTGGAAAAGCCCTATTATTTCTCATTCTGCAAACCAGGATTTCATTACTGGTAAATCATTAAATTTATGAAGTCCATTCATACAAATTAATTTCCTTTCCTGATTTCCATTGGCATGTGAGATACAGATACATAATATAAATAAAGGTCTGTAAAGGAAAAGAAAAAGATACACAGAAATGTCTGTTTGTACTTAAAAGTGGGGTAATCTCAAGTAAGAGTGTAGCTAGAAGAACTGTCCCTGCAACTAGTACATTCATTCTTAAATAAATGGGTATAGGGTCTGAACAGGTAGAAATCAGTGCAGCTGCACTACATCTAGATGGATCTATGCTGATTTACTCTAGTTGTCTCTATCAAGAATAACCAAAGCTAAGTTCTCCCACTCTAAGATTTTCATTTTGTAGCAGCAATGTAAAATCTAGATGTCTTTTCCATGTTAGGAGAAATGTTCCTCCTCAGACATCTTAAAGAAGAATTCTTGCAATCGTTTTAGTGTGTCAAGGTGTGGGGTTTTCCCCCTGCAGTGGTGCTTCCCCTCAATGAAAGTTTTTCATATCAAATTTAAATCTGTCTTCAGACAGCTTTCTGAACACCGACATTTTTCAGAAAATAGGCACAGGGAGGCAGTGGCCCGCATTGCTCAGGGGACCATGCACAACAGAAAGCATGATACAGCCTCGTTTGGCATCACAAGCATCTGCCAGCTCCTCCCCGAAACAAGGTCTTAACTGACAGCAGAGAAACTACGTTCATCGTTGCAGAAATCTAGATTTCATCATCAGAGGAACCATAAATATAGGCACTGAAACATCAGGTATATGGCTGGCTGATCTCTAGCTGGCTGACCAAACGTTTCACGACTCACACGATCAGACATAGGCAGTCCTGTCTCCTAGTACCTTCCTGACTAAAGTGAAAAAAGACAGTAAGTTTGCTTTAAATTTCAAAAGAAGATTTTTTTTCTGAATATTCACCTAACAACCAAAGAAATGGACAATCCGCTTGTAGATTTCTTGGAAGGAAATCTGGCATCTCTACCAAAAGTCAGCTCACTTTTCATACTCTCCTCTGTGCTGAGTGCTTGAATCTGAAATATTCTTCATAATAATAATAAAGTCTACCCCACTGTTAGCTAATTATACTGTTATACAAGGGCAGGCCCTGTTCCAGCAAACTAGTTCCTTGGGGCAGAAGGTGCAGCTTGAGTGCAGAAGCCAGCGGGGCAGAGACTCTGGTACTAGATCGTAAAAATCAACAAAAACCCCTGGACCATACAGAAACATTTGCATTTTGTTGCTTCTCTGCTTTAAGACGGTGATATTCCCCATAACAAAATACCGCAGTAGGGAAGGGTTTAGAGAGGAGTTTTCTCTTTTAGTTGAGCAGATGATTTTTTTTTTTAAAAGTATCCAAGTGATTTTGGTCTGGAAACACTTACAAATTTTTGATGAGACACCATTCAGTCCAGGTGCTTTTCCCAAGTTAATATTAAATATAGCTTTGGAAACTTCAGCAGATGTTCTGATTTTTTCTAGTTCAAATTTTTTTTTGCTACTACTCTGCCTTTATTTAAATAGCTGACTCTAATTGATTCTTTAATACAGTGATTCATAACGTGTTGTGAATCTTCTGTTAATTTACTTGCGACTCTGTTATTATTTCCCCCGATTTAACACATCCTGTTTTAGAACATCCATCGAAGTTGATGGAAAAATTTTTCATGGCATTTGGATCATATCCTAAATGTAATTTGAATGCCATCTTTTGAAAAGTTGCAAAGTAAGGGGATTTCCTGTTTTATTCTTCAATCATATAACCTTGAAAATGAACTTTTACAAATCCCCCTCTGCCTTGTCAAAGGCTGATCACTTCTACTCCTTCTAGCAGTGTTTTTTCTGGGTAATTTCTAATTGGGGAAGAGCCAATGGATAATATTTTCTGATTTTTCTCATTTTTACTGAATGTCCTGTTACACTGCAAGAGAAGTGTTAAAACTGAGATGAAAATTTCTCACTAAGTTCAGGTGACGTGACTGTATTTACTCAAAGACCACTCCCCCCCCCCCCCCCCCCCTTCTTTTCTACCATATTTCTGAGTTTTCTGGGGGCTCCTTACAGGAGCTCTCCCCACCCAGTGGTAACACCGAAGCCCTTTCCTCGCCCCTTAGAGAACTTGGCAATAGAGCATGGAACTAACTCCCAGGGTGATTTGAGGGTCCTGCCCCGGTGGAGCTGGGCCCCCAAAACCTCCGACCTCCACACAGTGCAGCCATCTCCCTGCAGATCAATACAGACAAACAGACTGACCTGAGCTTACCGCTCAGATGCATTCTCTCCCCTGATATACCTAAGTTTAATGAGCACATTGCTCATTTCATCATCTCCTCTCATTTTTCTCTGTACTTTAATTATTTTGGGGCGAAGTGGGGTATTCTTTAGATACACTTTTCCATGGCAGTCAAATCCTGGGCTATTAGTACTCATTTGTACCATTTCGGTTTTAAACAAACCCCTCTCTCTCACACCCACACTCACCCTTTCCCCTCTTCTTCCAAAATTCATCTTTGCTCATCTTTTTTTTATGCGGATGTTATATTTAACCTTCCTCTCATTTCTCTTTTTCTCAAGCCTTCTTTCACTCTAATTACGCCACCAGCTAGTTTCACAGCCATACTCTAAGTCTGAAACTTTAAAATGCTTGCTAACCCTGCTACAGCATCATGAGAAAGCTTCTATTTTTTTTTTTTTTCAGTAGGTTTCCCAAATAGAATAAATGAATATACACACAGGCACTTGCTTGTACTTGTCACGAAGGGCCCCGATCGCCCAACTGCGCTGAATCTTTGCCGGGGAGCAGCCCCACGCAGAGCCCCTGCTCCAACTGGGGGTCCTGGACTCCTGTCACACAGATCTGACTCTGCCAGCAAGTCTGCACCAACTCAGCTGAGGGTAGCAGCTATCTCTGGACTTGTAAACTAGCTACTAAAATAGCGCAAGAAGATGCTTTCACATTAGCACGTCCTTCCGGCAAACCTTTCCTTGACTTCAGCACTGCTGGCTCCTCTTTACGACTTTAGTTTACCATTGAAATAGTGTGAAATATCTGGGATATTGGATTGCAAAAAGGTAAGTCTAAACCCTCTGCAAAGGAGATGGTCACCTTTATCTTGGCAATGCTGGCTGTATGCCCAATAGGGCAGAAACCAGGAGTTTGTCTGGCAAAAACGGAGGTTTGCAGGTTCCTACCGAGTGGTGATCCAACACAGTATGTCCAATTGTGAGTCTATGGTTTGAACAGACTGTAGTGGTGCTTGTCTGGCCTGTCAAGGTCCAGCCCGGGTTTCTGGAAACAGTGGGAGAATTCCTGGAAAGTTCTCTGAAGCAGCCACTGCTGCCGTGTTTGTCCGCTGATGCAAAAAAGCGTAGTCTCCTTGTGGTTGATGGCACTTTCTGCCCTGGAACCAGTTTTGCTTCTTTTTCTTTTGCAATGAGGTGTTTCCTCATCCCAACCTACTCTCTATGTGGAAGAAAAAATAAACAAAAATCCCTGAGAACTCTTTCAAAGTGGACCGGAGTAGAGCAGCCATCTCCATCGCTCCCTTTCAAGGAGACCTTGTGCAGTGCCTGGGTGAGGTCCATCTAGCCAGAGCTTGGACTCATTATATCTTTCTGCAAAACCTGAATTTGCATTGCATCGATTCTAGCAATTTCAGGAAGTTCTAGCCTTTGACTGCTACAACCCAAGGGACAGCTCTGTATCATTTCGCACAACGGTTAACAGTTGATGAATTCGGGAAATTTCTCAGAAGAAAGAAAACAAACAAGAGTGTACGTAATTGAAAAAATCAGAATCAGTTCTCTGCTAACCTCTTTGTATATGACAATTTCACACATAAGCATTTTAGATTGAGAAGAACATTTGAACCTCCCAGTACTACTGACCCAGAGAGATATTACTATAAGGAGAAGATGCCTGGAGAAGTTGTTAATGGCTCATGCAGATGCTCTGAGGTGAAAGCCCTCAAGTGAATAGCTGAGTCCAAGCGCAGCCTGGAACTTGGTGGAAGGCAGAGTTATCACGGGGGAAAAAAAGCCAACTAATAGTGAAGAGATCATCTTTACCAGTTGCTTCAGTCTTCCAAAAGAATAGCTGGATAGCAAAAGCTCAGATGGCTGAGAAACATTCAGCAGCAGCGACAGCTGCAGCTCAGAGGCATGCAGCAGCGTGGAGACAGATTTCAGACCTGCAACGGGCATTTCAGTTCAGAAACGAACTGTGCACAACAGAAGGTCCACAGGATGGACTTCTCCACCTGACCTCACGTTTCTAAAAGGTTTTACTCAACAGGCACCTGCAGGATTTTCAGAGAAGTCAGTCATGAGTAGAAGAGACTTACATCACTCTTGCCCACCACAACTTCAAAGCAGCAAAAGAATTAGTATACCAAGTCTTACAACTCATTACACTTAAGTCTGTGTATGTGCGCACACATATATATGCACGCACTTACTTTATGTGTGTATGGGTTCGCATATACCGGATAGAAATAAAAGTTAAATATTCTTCAGTTTTGTATTTTTGGAGGCTTGTGAGCCAAATAGCATTTTTTTCTATTTCTTAAGTAATTTGCAGAAGCTTTTGCTTATGAGCTGGCAATGAAACACGTATTTTCCCTGAAGCACTAGAAAAAGAACTGACTGCTGCTCCCAGGGAATCAAAATTGATTCGCAGTATCTACTGCAATACGTATTCTGTAACCCCAAAGATATCACAGGAGTTATGAAATGGAACAAATCTTCAGCCCTAGCTCCCGCAGAAATCTAACATCAAGAGCAATCTGGACAGCACAGACATGAAGAGTCAAATCTTGTCTTCTGCACTCTCATATGGCTGCAGAAGGGCCAAAATTAAGTAGAAGAATCATGCTTTAGTTGTGCAAAGACAAGGCAAGTGACGAATGTTCTTGTGCACACACGATGCTTGGATAACATGAGCTATAACCATCTAAGGACCGAAGAATTTAATCCACTAATTATGGACTTTGATAGCACGTAGCATTGCTTTTCAAGACTGTTCAAGTGCTCATATTGCAATTCATGTGCTCAGGGACTGTACAGCTTGGCAATTTTGACACCCTTGCAGCACCATCTCACTTTGCTTTCCGGTATTTGTCTTGCAGTAGGCTTCAAAGTGTGCAAAATGTAGAAGACCTACTGACAAAGCGAAGCCTATAAAGGAGGCAGAGGGCTGGTCCAGCTCCCTGGATCGCAGACAAACCCAGCCAGGCTGGCCAACGAGGAACAGGACCACGGTTTTCCTACTGCGTTTCTTACTCACCGATCGTTTCCAGGTATTTTCAACGCCCAGAATTTGCAGGCTTCCTCAGTGACAGAGGAGGAGGGGAACATTTTGAGGGTCTGCTTTTTTTCACAGGCTTCCTCCCAGCCCGGAGATAAGCCCGTTGCGGAAAGCCTGTGCCCCCTTTGGTTGCAATCAGCATTAGCTCCTCGGAGAGGAGGAAAGACCAGGAGCCAGGTTATCAGGCAGCCCGCTCTCGACGGCGATGGTCAAGCTGCTATCAGACCCATGACCGAGCCCCACAGTTGTCCCGCAGACGCAGACGAAATGATCAACTAAGCCGCGCAGAAATCTGCTAGAAACGACTCCTTCTCTCTCCCTGTCTATCAGCGACCGGATTTCAATGAATGCAGCTATTATGCGTTTTAACTACCAGCCATACGCTTGGTCCCGTTCCCAACGAACCCAAAGGGAACGGTGTTATTGACTTAAGTGGGAGCAGAGGCAGGCCCTTCGCCGCTCTGCGATCTCGCAACACTACAGCTCGCTAGCGCTTAGCCAAGAGCACCGTACGTGAAGCCGGGGAGTTTGCTCATGAGAGCCCTTCCTCTGACACGTATGTGTTTGCCGGGCTGAGCCGGCGGCTTGCTTCAGCCCAGCTCTGCCGAGATGCAGCAGGGGTCTGCGTGCGATACTCCGCTCCCGGGAGAAGAGGGGTTTTCTACAACTTCCCCGGTAGAGTTTTGCCAGAATGGGTTCAGGACACGAGAGCGCAGAGGCCGCACACGAGCCGCGAGGCCACACCTGACCAGCTAACGCCGCGCGGCTCGGCAGAAACGTTTCAAACAAACAGCGTATTCCTAAAGTGAATTGCATCGGAACAAAGCTTTCTCATGAAGCTTGTGCTTCTGCAAGCCACATATTTTCCTTGGCACCCCTCCAGGCTTAAAAGCAGATGTAAATGTTACCAAGGCTCAGATACAGCAACTTCTTCTCCCCCGATCGCCAAGGAAAACTTAAGAGAAAATAACCCACAAAACCTTTACCATTTGAAACAGCAATGCCATTACTATGGAAATAGGAGAGCGAATCAGGCACGGGAGCGAGAAGCAACTTCTTCCCCAGCTAACGGCACAGCCGCCGAGCAGGGCTGCAGCGTGAAGCTGGCTCTTAGCTGAAAAGAGGGGGTGCAACGCGGCTTCAGCTGAACACTTAACGACTCAAAATATTTAACGCGAAGGTGCGTGCACAGATGCACATCAAGCAAACGCTGGGTTTTCAACGCTAAAAATACTCTTGAGTATCAAAACATTGCAAAGCACCGCCTGCTGCTTTTCCGCAAGCTTTCCCATCGCTTGGCCGGCCTCCGGCTCCCTCCGCCAGTGCCTGCCATCACCGAACGAGGGTGGAGGCACTCGGGACTTCTCTGAAGGCACCGCACGCTGCCGTGAAAGCCTGAGACTCGACGAGCTCCCTGGAAATCTAGGTGCTGGAGTTAGAAGAAAGCACAGTTCGCTGCTAGGTTTCACAGCTAAGAGGTAGGCAGGTCTCCTCCGTGGGCAACCGCACGGCCGGGACCGGAGAAAACCAGGAGTGACACCGAGTCTGGTCAGCTGCTCTTCTGGGGGCTTTCCTCTGGTGGGCCTCCAGGGAGACCCGATTCAGCAAACCCGCTAGAAACAGCAAAACCCGATCCCGTGGGTGTGCGGTTTGGTGTAACAGGATATCCCTCAAACCCAGACGTGCGAGTCCACCGAAGGTCTGACTCGAACGCATTACTTCAGTCCTCCCTTACTCATCGCGTACGACCCAAGCCCCAAATGTTAACGACTCAGCATGTTTTATCACAGTAGCGTGTACACTTTCAATCATCATTAGAGACGAGGAGGGTCTAGGCTCAGGCACCTCGCCAGATTAAGTAAAACTTTCCATGAGGAAAGCTATTTGTTTTCTCCCAGAGCTGCGAGGCTTGGCCAAGAGGGAGGGAGGGAAAAGCTCGCCCAAGCCAGACCGAAGTGTAGACAGTGTTACTGGACTTTGCAGACTACCTGCGTGTTGTTCTAATGACATCTGGACTACTGGAAATCACCGAGTGCACTCAGGAGTTTTCAAAGGCATAATTGTGGCAGCAGCAGACTAAACTTAATGCCTCGAGAGCCAATCGCTTTAATCATGAAGCTGAGATGTATGAAAAAGGATACATTTCAGCAAAAGAATAATTCTGTCTGCTACGGTTCCTGTTCAAATAAACTATATCACCAAACCACGTGCATTTGAAGAATATGGAGGAGTGAAAAAAAGAACATATGGTTTAGAGGCAAAAAACTTTCATATATACTGTATAGGAGATATATGGACTTGTCAGACATCTAACAGTTCAACACTGTAAGCAATTCATGGGAATGACATTAGCAATAGCTCATATTACATCCAGGAGTTACAGCTTTTACTGCAAAAGTTATTTTTAAAAGAGCCATGTTTAAAATGAAATGGCTGGCAGGGCTGCAGCTTTCAGTAACACTTTACCTGTGGTTTTGCCACTTTTACATACTTATTGGGGGCTTAATGCTCCCAATTTACCTTTTCAGAGTAAAATAAAAGTTGCAATGAGTGCATTCATTGGCACGGTGCTATAAAACTCACAGCTGTGCAAAGACAATCACAAGAACAAAAGCCTCCTTGTTTTAAAAAAGATGATGATGTGGTTCTGATACTTTCTGTTAGCCACATATCTAAACATCAGATACCTTCATTTATGGCCGATGTATTTTCATCTTACTACACAAAGATTTATAGACCTGATCAAGTCAAGATCAGGATAGAGACCTTTATGAAAGCGTCCGTGTGGAGAGGAGGAGGCTGAATTAATATACAAAACTTCAGACAAGAGATCTGCCTTTCAGATACTGTTATTTCAGTGCTGGCTCCTACAGAGGAGTCGGGGTGTTCTGGAAAACAGTTTTTTCAATGGCGGGTGGAACCCTGGCCCCGCTGCCAGCAATGGGTGCGTGCCGCCGATTTTAATGTGGCTGGGACTGCATCTCAAAAGTTGAGATTAGAACCCAGGCAAAGCTCAAAGAAGCCAAGATCTTCTTCAGCGTCAGTACTCAAGCATTAAAGAATCCTCCAGGATGCTGCTTTGCTTTCAATTAAAACCTGCTTTTGTAAAGGTCTGCGCATTAATATAACAAATGGGATCACAGTGTGTACGATCCACCTTGAAATCTGCCGAGAACATAAGTCATACATTTTTTCCTGTTGGTACCAATGTGTTTCCCCCTTGCTTTTTCGAAATAGCTTCATTTTCGTCTGTAATGAAAACTACTTTCTTTGATGTTTCTAACGGCAGGAAATAATTTCACAACTGAGTGTCATTCTGCTGCAGGTAAAAAATGTAATAGCTTGTGGGAGTGCCAGTTACAACCTGAAAAATGTTTCTTGGCATTAGCATGCCTAATTGAACTCTCTCCAGCCTGGCGAAATAAAAGATTTGGAGCTCAGTTCTGTGTTCCACCCAGGCTACTCTAGGTCCAGGAAAGGGAAATGGGGATAAGGAAGGTGATTTCAAGTCACCTTTAGCATCTCCTGTTGTGAGCCTGGCCAGTTCCCAGCTGCCTCAACATCCTGAAAGCTGTGTGAACTTACACTCCTCTGGCTTGGGGTTTCTTCTACCACTAAGAAAAGCAGTTAAAATTTGGCAAAATTACCTGAGCTGCCCTGGTCAACAGAAAAGAAGCAGGATTAGCAGCTTTTGACCCAAGTCCTAGTTAGAGGGCTGGAGAGAGGAGCACATTCAAAAGTGAGATACTAATTAGGTACATTTTCACATCCCCTTGAGAGAACGACTGGTTCAAGGGACCAGGAAGAGTTCTCATCAGCTTGTAGCCTCCCCAAACCAGCCATTTCTTCAGGCAATGCTAATTCCACTTCACGCCTCAAAGGGCTGTACAGCCCATTAGACTCATCTATCCCCGAATAAAATGTTTTCTCTTAAAATCAATTACTGCATGGACTCGTACTGAAGAGGTCCCTCAAGCCCGCCTGTCTAAGGACGTTCCATGAGCTCCGCCACCCCAGCACCCCAAACTGCTCCCACGTTAGATGTGGAAGGGGAATGTCACGTCACCTTGGCTGCCCAGGGCAGGCAGAGGCAGGTGGAAGCAGCGTTAGCCCTGGTGTGGTCTGCCAGGGTGCCCCAGCACCCTGCAGGCTGCTGCAAGAGCTTCTGGTGGGAGGACAGGAGACAACCCCTCTCCCGCTGCCAAGGACCACGGGCTCCCGCAGAGGACCAAAACCAGCCATAAATGTCACAGTTCAACCGCTTTTCATCAAATCTTGCTGTGAAAGCGGCAAAGGGAGTCAGCCATAATCTTTGTTAGGAGGCTAAACTCAGCATTACTTGAAACGAGTGCTGGTATACAAGCCAGATACCTTTCAATATCAAGAGCATAGCCATAATATATCAGGTATCACTTTACAGGGTGAGTTTTAAATACGTTCTACATGTTGAATCATATATTCACACACTGAAATGGACAGCACGTTTAATGAGTAGCCCAGGTGGCTACTGTAGATTTTGATTTAAAACAAGATTGCCAAGACCAAAACTTATTTGCCAAAATGGAAGTCTCTTCGGGTGCTCCCTTTATATCACTTCAGCTGCCCACCATTACCAAAGCAGAAAAATGTCATATACAGGATATATATTTATATAAACTCACTGACTGTTTTTTTCCATCTATATTCTGCAGTATAGATGGTCTATATTTGGAGATACTCCAGACCAAAAGGAATGAATATTGCTTTGATCCCTTAAGCTGAAACCAAAAAATTTCTGTTTATAGCTGGTCCAAGATTGCTATACGTATATTAGATACATAAATCAAACCTCCCCAAAGTGGTAAACAAGCAACCAAAATTTTATGAAATATAACCTGGCATAACCAGTTAGATACTTTATTTGTCTGGTAGCCCCATAAGTATGTTAGATGTCTATACCTCACACTTCATAAGTACTTTCAGGTAAAACTGGAGGTATTAAATAGCTACAAGACACTGTGAAGATACACTTTTTTAATGGAGTGATGCTTTGAGAATTTAATTTTTAATGTCATTAAAATATTTCATTACTTCTAAATTACTTCAGGGATGAGGGAAAGAGTTGGTATACTGAAGAGTAGCAGGCAAGGAAAGCAGTCAAGTACATCTGACCTCTCTCTGGCTTTCATATTGTTCACAGGTGCAAATATTGAAAAAATACTGAAAAAAAAGTGTAAATCATGCTGCATGAAGGGATATGAACTGAATCAGTGAGATAACAAATTATAAAGAGGTAGAGCAGCAATCTATTTAAAAAAAAAAGAGTAACTGTCCTTACTCACAGGTATGATTTGATATTCTGGTTTTCAGAATATGGTCATAAAGCACAGCTATCCCACCCACAACAAGGAAAACACTTCAAGATGGATATGATACCATCAAGAAACAATGGCGATGGCTTAAAAGCTCCTATTCCACAAAAAAATTCAAGCACATGAAAAATGAGTTGCTCCTGTTCGGCAGGAGCCACTCTGCAAAACGCATTCTCCCTTATTCCACAGTTATGGCCAGAGGCCTGAATGAATCGGCACCAGGCACAAAGGCATTGCCCATGCGGAGCGCTTTGCCTTTTCAGTGCCGATCTCGGTGAAGAGCACCTACTGGGACACCAGGAGCAATTACTGGTGGTTTCCAGGCAGTCACCGCAGTGGCCAAACTGCCCTTTGAGACTGTGCAAGGCAGCCCAGATGTCATCCTTCCGTAACCAATAGGTGAGCACAAGCAGGGGATTTTTTTTAGTGAGACAGGACGAGTTGATTAGATAGTTGCTGGGGAGGATAAGATGACATCAGATGTGGCTTCAAGTCCCACTTACTCTGGTCTAGGGGTGGGCTGCTGCCACCCAGAGCGATCCCGCTGCGCTCCCTGACCCACAGCAACAGGATTCCTGCCCCTCTCGCGGGCTGGACCCGGCTACCGGACCTGGGGGATGTGGTTCCGTGAGCTGTCCCAGTGGAAAACTACGTGGGTTTTGCTATTTTTGGCAGGTTATTTTTCCATTAGCCTGCTCTGCCGCTCCATAATCAATCGATATGACTCAAAGGAAGCAGCAAGAGCATGTGGCTAAGGGCAAGATGGATCGAGGCCACCCTTTCCATGGGAGCCTGCAGTTCCATCAGATTAAATGTCATGTGAAACCAGTCTCTGCACCGGTGGTGGTAAGGTTGCCTCCACCAAATGCATATAGCAGAGACCTAAAGAGGCTTCCAGCCTGACTCACAGCTTCGTGCTCCTGTGCTGTGAGTTTTGAGGCACGCCGGGGCTCGGCACGGTTTGAACGGAGGGTCTTGGCCAGCACCCGTCCCACAAGACGTGCTTCCTGCCTTGAGCCCTTCTGCTGCATACTCTCTCGACTGCCCAAATACTGAGACATGTAAGAAGACAGTAGTAGTCCACTCCTGATTTCTACAGGGGCTTCATTTTGTCAGCACAGAACATAGAGTGGATGACCTTTTCTTCAGGCAGTGAGATAAGGCAGAGATAGGAAAGGGCAGCTCCATCAGCGTGACCCCCGAGACAAACCTAGGTATCAGTGTAGACACAGAAAAGGGACTTCTTCTGGTTACCATCTCTGATTACCACCCTTAGAGGGAACTGGTGGTGGTTAATTTTTTGGAGCTGCGTAAGTTAATTTTTTTCTATTATATAGTGTTACCATGACTGTTACGTCTATGAATTCTTTCTTGGTCTATAGTTCTTGTGGTCAGCCACAGAATGATTCTGATAGCCTGCTGGATGCCAAAGGGAAGTATATCTGGATCTGGCTGGCTGAAGAGATCTTCAAAGTCAACTTTAAGTATCAGTGCAGATGTACATGGTGGCTTCTACAATTACTTCTGATTATCTGTCAGAGGACTGGTGTGTGTCTGTGTCCAGAAAAGGGGACGGAAGAGAGACAGGGGTAAAGACTAAACCACTAATGCTTTGTCAGGGAGAATGAGCACTGCTGAAAAAACTAAAATCTCTCTCTCAGACCACATGGTTCCTCTGTTCCGCCAGGAGAAACCTGAAGTAGACATGGCTGAGGAGCTTCACCCTTCACCCCTGAGCCACAGTCCCATCTCTCCAGCAGAGACCAGCCAAAGGCAGCTTTCAAAGTGCTGTCAGAGAAGTAGTTGCTGGATTTTGGAGAGGTAAGGCAGAGAGGTAAGGCAGAAAGATTGCCCGTCTCTTATGCTTTTCTAGTAAGACAGCTATAGACTAGGTTTAGATTTTATCTGTATTCTCCTCCTTCCATAGATAACTTCTGGCTTCTCTCAAAACCCAAATTTGGGCACGGCTTTTTGTTTCGGTTTGTGTACGTTTCTGGGTTGGTTTGTTGAAATTTTGCTCCTTACAGCATAGATATGTGGTAAAAATGCACGCTATATGAAGAAAACCTTGTCACAAAAGATGTGTTGTGCAAAATTTCAGTGAACTGAACTAATTAGGAAAAATGCCTTAGACCTGTCTATCATGTAACCAATAATAACTTCTGTTAAGAAAAATCATTTTCCTGGGGTTGAAAAGCAAAAGGCTGCTACTCAAGCTCCAAAACATTCATTTGTAATCCTAATTCAGTGAGTATCATGCTGTTTAAAATAGAATGACTAAATGTCCTTTTTTTAAAAACAGTGCAGTGAATTGTCTTTAAATTCTCCCTGAAAGACAATCACATTCAGATGTTCCTTGGCACCAATTAGTTTCAATGCAGCCATTTCAAAGGCATTTCTTCTTCAAATAGCATGCTATGTTATATAAAGTTATGTGGCTATTGGAAAGGAACTCACGTACTGCATTAAGGTGAGGGTCCAGAATACTACTGGGATACTTAGCAGCAAGTGCTAAATCACAGTTCAGTGAGGTCACATAATCAAATTCCAGATTATCCCCTTTATTACGTTCAACTAATAAATCTTTGGAAACTAGAGTCTGACAAGTTCATCACAGCATTTTAACTTTTCAGTGGTGCGTGTAGAATACATATACATATAGAATCTTACAAAAGCAAAAAAAAAAACAAACCCAAACCGGCAGCAAGTCCGCAATAAGAAAGGAAGAAAAATTAGTTTTAATGTCAGATGCCGCCAGACTGAAAAGTTATGCTGAAAGATGTGCCTCCATTTTTAATTTGAACCTTCTCAACTGAAGTAGAGCAGTTTATCATTTAGTTCCAGTGAAGAGATTTGCACATCAGACGCTTCACTGCATTATGGATGGGGCAATGTTAAATATGTTTTCACTGCAGTTCCACAGGTCACTGGCATGGGCATAAGCCAAGACCATACGGTTAAGATTATTGCAACATAGCTATCGGTCATGCAGCTAGCTCTACGGTAACTATCAGCATTTAACGCTTAGGTAATACGGTTTCATTATTGCAAACGAAATTAAAGAGCCCTTCCCCGTATAGAGACAATCCAAGCAACAGTCCGCACCATTCCACCAGGCTGTTAATTGAACTTCTTTCCACCAGGATTCAAAAGGAGGAGAGGGTTAAGGGAACTCACTGATATAGCAACATGGTTGAACGCAAACCTACGCTGCGGAAGACTTACCATCATCCAGGTACATCTGGTCCAATTCCTCAGGTTCTCGCTTGATCGTTACAGGAATAGGGGCCAAATTATGATTACTTTCCTCATGCAACTCTGGCAATGACAGTGGTTGGGTTGTTGGAGACTCATTTCTGTGAACCTTCGGCAGTTGCTGCTGCTGTTGACCCATTATGGATGAGTGAGTTGGACTGCAGGACTGCAAATAGGTTGGCTCTTGGGTAACAGATGGAACTGGAGAAGAGGGACTGTTGGGATAGAGTGTTTGTTGATAACCAAGGGGACAGCTACTGCTCAGATGTTGACTCACCTGCGGCTGCAGCATGATGTGAGATGATTGCTCGGGGGAGCTTGGGTGCACAACTATAGACCTTGGCACTTCCTGTATGGTGGGGACACCTCCCGCGGGCTGCTGAAGTCCGAGGTGACTGTGGCCCGGGTTGGGGATGCACTTGTAAGGAGAGGACGAAAGGTCGTGCAGCTTGGGGCTTGCGTTGGGAGAGGGTGACATCACGGCGTTTCTCTGCTGACAGGAGGCAAAGCCAGCCACGAGGCACGAACCAGGATCAGGGGGCATCATGATCTGCTGGCTGTAGTACGGTTTAGAGAGAGGGCTTAAGCCTTGGTTCATTGGTCCACAGGTTTGAGCAGGCTCATAGTCATCTGTGGGTTCTGTTTTTATAATTGGAACTGTTAAAAGAAAAAAGTTTTAAATAAACATGAGTTGCGTATTGGTATGATCAAGTTGGCTTGTGGCTAGGATACCCTTTGCAAAACAAACAACGGCTTGAATAAGACTCTGTGTGTCTTTTGCCTAGTTCTCCCACCCTATAAAAAAAAAATGAATGAGTCATCAGCACAAGAAAGTCACAGCTGGTTCTAATATTGAAAAGGACTATTTTCTTTGGACTCTCCTCCAGCACTAATGTGCTATAAAAATCTATTTGCAAATAGCTGTGTTTCAGTGGAAGCTTTGGACCCAAGGGCTCCATGGATTTGTAGTAATCAAAGCAAGAATTTTAACTTGGATATACTACTGCATTTCTACGGCTACCGATGGCCCATTTGATAAATGTCTGCACATTCGGTAAACTGGAGCACAATAAGGTGGAGATGGGGCTCTCAGTTCAGTGAAAGTAAAGTTGCAAAGATACATGACAAACTACTATGTACAAGAAGTTTTCAATTACGAGGGCATTTTTGAAAGAGTAGGATTTGATTTATTTAGGTTTTACATTATTGCGTTTAATCTTACTAACCAGCCAATGGGTGTAAAATATTCAATAAGCTGCATCCAGCTCTCGGTGATTCTAAGCTGGATCCAAACTGCTAACGCCAGCTCCGAACAAATGTTAACTCAGCCTTTGGCTACCAAGAAAAACTGAGTCCCATTCTAGACCTCTGCTTGCTCTACCCATTGTCCCGAAAGAAGGTCTAATTGAGCTGTCAAGCCATGTCTCTAAATCCCACCAGCACGTGGACAGAATGACTGTCTATGAGCATCAACTCAGTCATGACAAATGTAGAGCTGCTTTCTCAACTCAGAGAAGAGATCCTTCCTCAAATCAAAGCGAGTTTTTCACATCGGCTTTCCCTCTCAAATCAGAGAGAGGTGCCTTTGCTGCTTCTCCTACAACATATGCAGTGCATAGGTAAAAGACACCCACTTTCTCTTTCAGGAAAATTATAAATAATAGGGCCAAGCTAGTCTGCAGATGTATTTTTTCTAGCCAGATGCAACTCTAATGCATACAACAATTGAGTACGGATGCAGAGTGCCATTTATCTTCTTTCCCAAAAAGAAATCCACAGGAGCAGCCGTTGCTTAAAGGTGCTGTTGGAAATTTACAGTGACACCAGAGAATATCTTTCAGAATATTAGAATAACTGACCTGTTGTGGCACTAAGTTATTAATGAAACATGTTTGCACAACTCAGCTCAGAGCACATGCGTGTTGTGTGAGTGTCTCTGACTGTATTTTTATTTGCATGTGTTTTACAAACACCCTTACACATTCTCCAG
The DNA here is from genome assembly GCF_900496995.4 of Aquila chrysaetos chrysaetos. NCBI lineage: Eukaryota > Metazoa > Chordata > Aves > Accipitriformes > Accipitridae > Aquila > Aquila chrysaetos. The sequence goes on along the minus strand of NC_044021.1, from coordinate 25,242,520 downwards.
CCATTTACTATGTTCGTGTATGAGTCTTTTGAACCCCTAAAAATGCACGTGTGTGCATGTGTACATATAAAATCTCTTTTAACACTCACAAATTTCGCTGCTGGTGAATGCACTTCACTACCCTTGTTTTACAGTCCCCTAGCCTCTTGTTAACTTTGCTCCTTTTATGTTCTTTTACATATAGATGCTTGCAACACTTGTTTCAAGATTTCTAGCACCCCTAGTAAAAACATGCCTATATATGTAACAGATGCACAGGTGCTGCTCAAGACGAACGTGCTAAGGATAATGGACTGTCATTGGATTCCTCATAATCTTATTTTCACCTGCTCGTGTGCTGCACACTGGCTAGCAGGGCTACTAATGCACTTGGTTGCAGAGAAGCAGATTCCAGGTTCAGTGACAGCTTTATAAAACCAATATCACACCCTTTATGAAAATGCAAGACCAAAGAAACGCACCTAGATAAACATAGCAGCTCAGATATTGTAAGAAAATACCTTTAACAAGTTCCTGAGCTAGCAAATATTCTCACATGTTTTATATTAGGTTCACTGTACTAGCACTAACCACAGCACAGCTGGAAATATGATGGTTGTTGAACACTGAATTTTCCCAATATATCACTGTTATAGAAACACCTGTGCTAAATAATTCCAACCTCAACCACTTGCAATTCAACTCCAATAAACCTTGGAGTTGTCTGACTTGTTACAACCTAGGGAAAGGTTATAGCCCTGGTGGCAGGCAGGCTGGAGGGAGACTTTAAAGGCGGCAGGTTCCTGAACTCCGGCTGGTTTTTCATTGTAGCTCTTCTATGGCACATCTTTGCTACTTGGTTTACCAGGCACTTTTTTGTCACTTCACTTTGAATTTTTTCTTTATAAAAGCAATGCCAGGGGGTCTATTTGGAGGTCTGATTAGCAGCCATGAACACTGGGAATCTGTTTTCGCACATGTTGCTACACTGAGATACACCTGCCGCAACCAACAGAGGATAACCAGTAAAGTCCCACTCTGCACTGGGCGAAGGACTGATGGGTGGAAGGGACTCTATTCCAGACCTGTTGGTCCAAAATCTCTCTTGGAGATGGTGATAGCCACCAAGGACGCTCCTGGCTGCCCAGAAATTCAGAGTTCAGATGGAAAATAGAGACTGGTGTTAATTACAGGACCAGTCAGGGTAAGTCACGGTAGCTTGTTTGCTGATGGCAGGTTGGTAGCCAGACAGGGAAACAAGAAGGACGGATATGAAATTAAGTGGGACCTCCGTTTTATTTGACATCTGTTTACATTGTCCCCTTGTGTTGATTTGAACCGATACTCCTGAGCATCTGTTATTTCATGTAATGGGAAACAAATTGTCTTTAAATGCACAGATACTACCCGCACCTAGGCTTAGGGGTGTCAGAACTTGTTCAAGTGAATTGTCTCCATGACCTTTTTTAATGTGTTCTTTCAACACAGTAAAAAAGTCTCCCCTTGCTAAGTATCATATATTTTGTTTGTATGCTAATCTCATCACTAGAATAGGTATCACACTGAAAGACAGAAAAAGTACTAATGCTGAAATGATGAAGGGATTTGTATCTGACTTTTCAGTGCTTTGCCAGTTGTATAGACATTTAACACCGTGCAGAGTGAACGTACGGATCTTACCAAGCCGGGATGGCAGCCACTCACTCCCCTTTAAAAAAGTGTAAATGTCTTTACAGGGTACCAGTTTGGAGAAGGAAGCTCTGTAGGATTTTTTTTAATTTTTTTTTTTTCCTGGAGAAACCATTACTAATGACCCAGATGATCTGGAATCAGACCTGCAAAGCTGAGCATGTCAGCAGAAACTTAAGACATTAGCACTTCCCTTTCTGGCTAGACCTCAACTTTTGTATTTTGCATGAATAACAGTATTACTTGACTTGTGGAGTATAGATATACCACAAATTGCTACATTACATCAGTCAACAGTTTGTTTATGACACTCTATCCTGTATCTGCTTCTCCCCAGCCTACGTAACTTCACCAAATGGACTAACAACGGCCAAAAATCTTTGCCGATGTTTGTATTTCCAAACTCAACTGAAACGAGCTATGGGTCTGACCTGATCGTTCTGAAAATACTTTGATTGTGTCAAAAGTTGGTGTAAATCCCCTTATATTCCTTCTTTAAAAGGGCAACCGTTTACTTCCACTTTGCAAAAGGCCGCGGAGGGCCCAAGGCAGGAGCTGGGGGTCTTTCAAGGCACACCTTCCAAAACCAGTTACCTGTCCTCACCGGCTACCCACTTACCATCACGGTGCCCACGGCGTTACTCGAACGAGTTAAAATACCTGCACGCAATAAGGCTACCAGTTCCTAACACATGCTTCCCACTGCCTTACTGGCTTTTGGGGAGCTGAGACCCTCAGCTGGGGCGAGCAGCTCTTCTTAGAGCAGCCGAGGACGCAAACCTTCCGTGCCCACCCTCACCGTCTTCTCCCCGGCAGGACCCCAGTGGGTTCCTCCAGAGCGGCCAGGGCTGATCACCGGCCAGCCGGGGACCAGCGTTCCCGCTTACCTAGTGACTCATGCTTGATTAACTGCAAACCTTTACAGACCCGAGCTAGAAAAAGGGGTTTCATTCTCAAATACATCCCTGTGGAGGCACGGTAAGCTAGCTGTCATGACACATAGGCATTTCCACCATCACTCACTTGCACAAGTGACTATTTCACACAGGAAGATGAGACGTGATACAGAGAGTACAGTTAATTTTCACAGGATTAATATTTAACAGAGAACAGTATTAGCTTGACTAACTTGTAGCTCAAATATTTCAAATCTTAAATGGCTTGGTAAAAACCTGCCAGCGGAAAGAGACGCTCCTAGCCACACAGCAGTTAACTGGAAAGCCCTACAGCTGTTCAGAATTTTAGCAGAAACCGGACTATTTCTTAAATTCAGCAGAGCCATATCAAATGGCAACAAGCATTCTGTCTCAAAGCTGCTCCGTGGTGCTGAGATAACACCCAGTCTTGCAGACTCTCAGCTGGCTAGAATGAAAAATTGTGACTGAATTTGCCATACACTGAGATTTGCCAGTAATAAATTGCAGCAACGAAGCCAGCATTTGTGAAATTGTAAACAGAAAAGATGATGCAGTTTTTACACGCGCTCAGACTCAAAAGTAATGTTACGCGTTTAAGAGACCCTACCCTGCTGAAGGATCAGGCCCGTGCCATAAAAAGGAAAAAATAAATGCAAGTTTGGTTCGTATGGTGAATTTTTAAACGCTTGTTACTTCACAATGCATTAGGTTGGCCGACAGACAATTTTAAATAGTCCTCGATTTTTAATATTAAAATTTGACAGAGCTCACAGTTCTAAATTAGTCTGATAAGCAACTTGATCTGTGCTAATTGGTTTTCAATGGTTCGACGAGGCCTTCTTAGACTCCGGACTCACGTCATTATGTCATCTAATTTAATACGAAGTTCTGAGAACTGTGCGTTGGCAGCAGCCCTGGCTATAAATCAAAGCTTCCTACTCAGAGAGAGCAGGGTTATGACATCATACCGAGGCACTGGGTGAAAGACAATGGTCCTTCTGTGTGGGTCTGAATCTGGGAGAAATATTTCAGCCAGTTCTGCAAGCCCACGTTTAAATGAAAGGCCTTTCTAGCAGGTAAAAAGTTAATATATCAAACCCTGAAGAAAAATAATAAATCATGCGCATTCAGTAAAGGGAGTCAGAAAGTGCTTAAATATAAATTACATGTATTTTTTGACAATTCTAACAAGTCTGTTTGCTTTTACACTTTAGCAATCCAGATGGGTTTTTAAACTTTTTTTTGGGGGGTGCTATTAAAATATGTGAACTGAGAAAATATAATCATATAAATTAAACAGATGTTTATCCTGATTAACATTAAACTAACAAATTCCCATTTCCACGTAGTATTATCAATGCAGACATTTATGGCACTATAATATATTTATTTTACCCTTAAGTTTGATTGAACCTATCAAACAAAATAGCCACCTTTCATGGCGCAGACTATGATGTAGTTCCCTGGCACCGGCACGCAGATTTTGGTAAGCGTATGAAAATCAAAACACTACTTTTTTCATCATGTGCACACACACATTTCTTCAACTTCTGGACTAAACATCTCCTAATTGGCAAGACTTCGGGATGAGACTTTCAAAGAGGGTTGAGGAGTTAGGTGGCTAAATCTCCATTACTGAGCTGAGCTCCGAAATGCCGTTTGTGCCTTCGAAATCCTCGCCCGTCGGTCAGTTTTGAGCCAGGCAGCACACCCTCCGCACCGCAAAGCAGACCTTCCTTCAGAAGACGCTGGCGCAGGTCATCCCAACTGCTGCCGCCGCTCTGCCGCCGGCTGACCGGAGACACGGTGAGGGATGCGGACGCACCTCCACGTACGGCTTAGCCACTCCGGATTCACGCAAAGACAAAATCCTGGCCGCCGCGGCAGCGTCGTCTGCATCCAGCAGGCTTGAGCGGAGCGAGGAGCTCATGGAGTCACGTCTGGTGTTGGGGAGAGGCAACGGGCCGGCTGCCCTCAGAAATTATAATCCCCCTGTTTTGTAACACCAGGGCAGCAGTGGCTGAGCAAAACTTTCTGAAACGTCCTGCCAACGTATCTGCAGCAGTGGCAATCTCAGTGACAAGGGACAGGCGCTCAAACCCAGGGATCTTGTGAGACAGTCACTACAGGGGTCTTTGCAGATGCCGTCCGTGAACGGGGTATTTTTCCCTAGGCACCAACTCAAGCAAAACATTTTGTAAAGGTCAAGCTACTATCAAGCCTTTGCTTTTTAGTTAATAAAACCAGAGCACGGTGACTCAGAAACAAAGGGAGCCTCACGCGATCAAGAAGCTGTAGGCAGCACACGTGTGACTGCAGCTTTTATCTACTCAAGCATCTGAACTCACTCACGCTCTCTTGCTAGTACAGTCCTACTGGTACCGCTCATCGGAAGGGCTACCTCTAACACATGCCTGCCTGCTCTCTTTGGGTTTATGTGTATATATTTTTATGGGATCAGATGCATATGTACAGTTTTATACAAGAATAGCCTCCAGGTAGATGGAACCCTTGCGCATACATCTCAGCCTGTAATCTCGGACAGTGCCATTATCTGATTAGAAAGTGCTTTCCAGCTAACTAATTTACTAAATGCTTTTCAACAGCTGTTAAACTATTAGGTTATTCAATGCATATTTATGAGACAGAAGATTATATATGGCAGCTTGGTGCATACACTGTTAAAACGGGTGGGGAGGAGTGCGAGGTAGGTGGAAGGCATTTGGGTTGTGTTCGTACAGAAGATAAGCATTAGCTTTCTTTCAAAAGAAAAAGGGAAGATTCTTAAAAGGCACAATTCATTTTCCATCGTAACACCTTATTAAATCCTACAAAGCTGAAAAGGACAAATCAAGTCCTGCGGTATGCCCGCTCGGGCTGCTCTACTGCTGCTCCCACGGCACAGCACCCAGCTCCACCGCTTGCCTTGAGCTGGAGGTTTAATAACTGCGCCCAACGCCCGGGCTGCACCGGCCAAGGCTTTCTACGTCATTTCTGTCAGACACCGTAAAATTCACTGGGCTGAGGGTCTGTTCTGACGATGCGGCATAACACGACACCGTCAGCGCCGACCTCACTCCTGCTCTCTCGACGAGCGGAGGAGAATAGGAAAGCGGGGGCTGCGGGCAGAGGTCCCGCAAGGCAGCAGCGTGGGGGGCAGCCCCACGCTCCTCATCCCTGGCGGTCCCGTGGGGATGGGCTGGCAGGAGGGCATCCTCACTGCGCCAGTCCTACCCCCGGATCTGCCCCCTCCAGAGAGGGCTTTGGAGCCGGCCGACCTCGGCCATCTCGGCTCTGACGTGGTTTTCGTCTTTAGAGATGGATGCCGTCCCTCCCCCAGCCAGCAAAACACATCCTCACCCGTGCGTTCCACCTCCAGCAGCCACCGCCGCATCCCCTTTAGGATCAATCACTGGGCTAGATTAATTATGGTGATCAGCCACTTGAGGAGAACAAAAATAAGCATCTGCTGTAATCCAGCCCATGTAATTCTAAACCCCGTTCTCCCTCATGCAAGTTCTACCTTTTGGCTTTTAAGCTAATTGGAAGATCCTAACGCCCCACGCTTGCTAACATATGCACGTGAAATCACTGGCAAGTAAGGAAAGGAGTCCTCGAAATGCTCATGCAGAGGGGTTCAGCGACCGAAACCACAGGCTGGGTTTTGTCGTCTGAAGGGGAATATTTGAAAAGGGAGGTACGGCCAAAAGACAACTTTACGCGCTGGAAGTTAACGATTATGGGTGATCATTGCTGCCGTGACGGAGCCTGCTGGTCAGACACAGTCAGGGGCTTCTATATAGCACTTGTCCACTCCTGCCTGTCGCAGGGACATCCCACACGTAATGTTCCTTCTCGGCCTTCCAGATGAAGACGGAGCACCGCACAGTGAGGCAGTTTTGCCTCTAAAGATCAAGACGACTGCATCCGCAGGTCGGATGCGGCTGGCCAGGTTCCGGCCGACAGCCGAGACGGGATGTCACCTGGATGAAGCGTGGGCAGCTCTAGTGGGGACCCAGCAACTGGGAGCAAAAGCACCCGAGGGCGTAACGCCGATGAGCGCAATGTGCGGCTCCCCCACAGACCTCACGTGGATGCTGGAAGGGAGCGGAGGGGCTGATGCGCCCGGCGATGATGAATTTTGTGATCCCCTTAAATGGAAACAGGGCTCCGACAAAATCTCGCCTGCTTTTTGTTACTCCGTTAAATGGCAAAAGTTAACAACCAGCCACCTAGCAGCCAGAATTATATAAACTGTGACAGCGCATAGTGTAAAAATGAGCAATCGCGATCCGTATTTTTACCTAAAATAAAAAAAAAATACCTTGGGGCCAACCTTCCCCCCTCCCCATCCCTCCTGTTGCCCTGCCCTGATCTGCGCAGGCTTTTTGGCAGCCCGGCTGCTCCCTGGGCTGGATGGAAACACTTCCAGCAGGTCCGAGGCTTCAGGCTTGGCTCAGCCAGGCTCGGTCCCCTCGCACACGGCCCCGGGAACGTGGCACTGACCTAAGGCATTCCTACTGACCCCCATGCCCCCTCCTCCGGCTCCCCAGGCCGGCCGCAAGGCTATGCCGAGGCACTGCCCGCCGTGGCACGGCCGCGGTCGCGTTGCACGGTTAGGATCCTCTCACAACCCGGGCACTGAATTTGGCCCCGCTTCCCCCAACCGCCCCCAAATTACCACCGTTTTGCAGGCGTGGCTAGGCTATATAGTTTTTGCCAGCCTCGAGCGTGAAAATTCAACAAACGCTCGAGAGGTGATCGGCAGAAGCCGTGCTCTGCGTCACGTCGGAGCGGCAACGCTTTGCATCCTCATTTTATTGCTTTCTGCTAAGGCGGCCGGTGTCGTCTTTTCACTTAGAAAGTGAGCTGTGGGCGGAGGAGCCGAGGTGAAACAGAGGCACGGCTGCTCAACGCAATCACTAGAAAACTGCTGATTGTACTCATCTGTAGGGCGGGCAGGAGATAATTTTAGAGCAGAGGCAGGAAGTTAGGAGGATGCTGAAAGCAACGCGCGCAGTGGGCACCGCTCGCCCTTTTCAGCAGCGCGCCAAGAGCTTCACTTTCACGCCGCTGGGCTGAAAACAACAATACCGAGGCACGTCTAGTCACCGCAGGCACGCTCTCAGCACAGCTCCGTACCCGCAGATTCGAAGGGCCTCCGTCCCCGGCAAGTCACTTGCCTACGCGGCCAGGTTTTCAGAGGAGCTCGGCGCCCCGGCGGCTTGCGCGGGTGCCTGCAGGGGGGCAAAGAGACTGCAGAAAAGCTGGCTCTGCGAGCGAAGGCTGCGCGCTTGGAAATCCGGCCCTGCGGGTGGTGAAACGCGTCTCAAAAGAAAAGCTGCCCGGCATATCGACACCATTTTAATAAATACTAGAAGTAGTGAAACGATTTTTTAATAATGCTTTGACAATTAAGGAGCCTGACAGAAACAGAAACCGGAAATACTTCATCATCAACTCTTTGCAAAAGCGTATTTTTCATTCCAGTAAAAGAAACACATCAACTTTCCTTTTTCCATCTTATTAAATATTTCCTAGACAAACGAGCCTGGTTTTGCTTAGTCAAATATCACTACTTGTCTAAATAAAGTTCAAAGAAAAACTTTTCTATGTTCACCATTCTTGATATCAATATTCATTAGATAACAGAAATCATAGAGAGCATTCGCTCCTATCTGCGAAAAATAAGTTCTTGAACACGTTTCCTCTATTTTGATGTACCTACATAAAAGAAATCTGAATAAACAGAGATCTAACCCTTATCATTCAGTGAGTTGTTTAAAGTCTTCTGAGCTGGAGAACTCCTTCAGCTTTCTTAGCAGATGAAAGCACAGGATTTGGAACCACAGCATACATGTCTGGTTGCTTGTGTGCTTCTTCAGCCTCTCCAGATTAGTTTACACCTCAAATGCTACCGCTTACACCTAGTGATTTCAGAAGACTATTCCTCCTGTTTGAAATGCATATTTGGGCCAATGGTATAATAAATTCATCGAAGCAAAATGATACGTGGTCATAAACAGAAATGAAAACCAAGCGTTTTTCTAGAGGGTAGGGTTCACAAATGCGGGGTTCACCAGTGTTTTCCGAAATGTTCTGCTGCACATAACGGAGCCGCAGAGCGTGCCTGCACAGAGCTACGGCAGTGGAGGGACTTTAAAAGCCGAATATCCAAGCACCTGCTGATTGTGCTGTGCTCAGACTGCTGACCGCAGCGTCCGGTCCTGCGCCTTCCTCCTCACATTCTGATGGGATGTGGCAATGCAAAATGTATTAGTACTCACCATATGAGCTGCGGGAATTCACCTGTGCCAGAATGGTATGGAAACTACTTATATTTCTGCGCCAGGCATGTCTGGGGAGGAGTCTCAAGAGCTTACAGACTGCAGGCTCCGGGAAAAAACTGATATGCAATTGCTCAGCGATGCGTAATATTGAAGCAATACTAAAAAAAAATGACATTACAGTCATTTCTGTACAATATAGGCTAATACAGGATTCGGGGATTGCTCAAATTCAGCAGAACAGTAAATCAAAATTTCAATTAAAAGTGGATTATGAGTACTTAGGTTTATGGTCTGTCCCAAGCCAAAGACTTAAGCAAGCCCATTTTCCAGACCTTGGCTCTCATTTGTGAAGCCTCTACTTTTTGTTTTGTTTTGTTATTTCAACTTTTCATTTACAGAGCAGTAAGATTTTAATTTTTACAGCATTTTTTTTTCTTTCTGAGGCAGGAACTCATCTTCACCAAGTAAGTCCCTGCTCTGCAAAACACTTGAGCTAACACAGAGGAAAAGTACAATCCTGCCATATCTCCGCAGCACGGGAAAAGCCTTACGGCGGCGAAACCGTAACACTCTGCTGGAGAGGGCAGCTTGTGCTGGCTGCATGTCACAGAGCTGTACTCCATGGAGATGCTATAGGACCATCCACGGGAGGTGGGATGAGTGAGGCCACGTGTCCCTGGATCCACTGGCTGTTTTCCCCTAGGGAATGAGGAGAAACAGGAGCTACAGGAAAAAAAAAAACCTATTGCTCTGTGGTCTGGGTGGGAACCGCAGAGCAAGCCCATGGCTCTCCCACTGGCTGCACCGTCTGCACGGGCGCACACCCACCCCACGAGCATGGCTAGTGGGATCACACAATATTTAGGCTTTAATCCGTATATGGTATTTTGCTTTGGCACAGTCCAGTTGGGCTGTAAAATATATGTCTAATGTGTGTTATGCAGCTTTTAAAAGATCCCTCACGCAGAAATACCTGCAAAATTATGGTAGGCACTGAAATGTTAGCATTTTGACTAGTCCTAAAGCACAGCAGGAGAAGAAGCTTACAGGATACCATCTGATTTGTGTAAAACCACATCTTACACTCTGACATTTGCTTGTCAAAAACCTACACCTTCTATGTTCAGGAGATTTGTTTAAACAAGAGACAAAGTGCTACCTGGACCAAAATACTGCTTATCTCCTTCACATTTTTTTACACTGATCACACAGTTGTTGTTGACTCAATTTTTTTTTTTGTCATGAGCTAAACTTTGGTTTTCTGCCATGTCTTGAAACATTAAAAGAATGTTGTGACTGAAATCAAATAAAGTAGAACATCCTAAAATGACTCCTAGAAATACAGCAGCGTAAACGACTGATTCAGTCTTTGTGCATGGTTTCTGAATACATAGTCAAGGTGATCGTATATCTTTGAAAGGCACGATGGAAACAGCCACCAGCAACGTAAGGGCAAAACCTTACAGCTAAAACACAGGCATAATAAAAACATACTATCCTATTAATTCTGATGATTGCAGAAGCACATTCACTCTTACCACTGTTATGAGAGTTTGCAAAGAACGCAAGATGTTTTTCAATTACCTATATGCACATACACATATATATTAAGAGAACGTGAGTGGGGAACCAAACAGGAATGGGGGGAAGGCATATTTACTATGAATACCTGCTTCCCTTTACCCTACTCTGGTATTACATTTTTTCTTTCAGGTTTCCCTACATTGAAACGAAAAGATTTCACATGAATTTAAATCAGTACAGCAGACTAAACAAGATTCCCAATGTTTTCAACAATTACCATAATTAAAGATGTCTTTGCAGAATAAAGCCTAGGCTGGTTCTCTGTTGCCTGTCACTAGGTAAATATTCCCATCTCTTCACATCAAATGAAACATCAAATGTTTCAACCTCAGAACGGTGGTAGCATAAACCAACTTTGCAGCAGTGAATACTATTCCCATGGTTTAGAATAAAATGGTAAAAAATGGCCTATGTAAAGGCTGGAGAGAAAAGATGCTGCTTAATAAACAGCAGTTAACAACAGGCATGTATTTGAAATACTTATGAGGGTAACTTGGGTGGTGAGGCAATACCTGTTGGCCTCTACAACAGAGTTTTGTTGCTGAAAAGTGTTGTGCAAGAGAATAATAACTCTTTTTCTTTCCGATTAAAGAGATGAACAGTCTTTAAATATACATAGACGTACCCACTACAGATGAAGTTTGCATAAGTAGGCTGATTCAGTGAAGCATAGCTACGCAGCACATACGCAATAAGCCGTCAGTTGCCCATGTCAGGTTTCCTGTACTTTTACTTTAAATTAAAGTCCTGATAGAAGTCTGGAGTGCATGCAAGCTAACTGGGTGAAATTCCAAATGTGTATTTTATGGGATTTCACCTGCAAAAAGTTGGCAGGTCTCTTCAAGTCATGTGACATGACTCAAGTATTGCTTTGTGGGAATTTCCCTCAGAAGGACTATATTCACTTGGAAGGTCTATGAAAAAGCATTAACCTAATCATTTTTCTAATTCCTCTTCCTTCCAAAACAACAACAAGAAAACAACCACCCTTTTTTCCTACTTTCCCCAAAAAAGTGTTCTCCGAAAAAGAGCCATTTCAAATAAAAATAAAAAAAAAATCTAAATTTACTTGCTATTAAAATCTTCAAACAAGCCTGCTTGGAATTCATCTAGCATGAGTGACTTTATTGTCACTTCACAGCCACCAAAATAAGCTTCCAAAAAAGCTGGAACACGTGTTTGTGAACATTTCCTATACATGAAGCATTTTTTATGGAGCACTCTGATCTCCGTCCACATTGTGCTTTTCATCGCTACCCAAGAGCAGCATCAGCCTGGAGTGCTATTTTCACCCCGTGCAAGACGGCAAGGTGCAGGATGACTGGAAGGAGAATCCCCACACCACCTCCAGCTCAGAGCCCAGCACGCTTGCAATGCTGTGGTGCAAATTCAGAAGTATTATTCAAATGCAATGTACCCTCTGGGGCCGCAAAATCAGACTGAGGGTTGACAGCAACTTAGCAGAGAGCTCAGAGCGTTCACAATTTGTGGCTACACGTGAGTTTGTCCTCCCAAAGGCAGAAAAAATCCTTGTTCCGACAAGTCTCTGCCACCAGTATAAAAGAAAATAACTGGCAGAGAAAATCTCTTGTGTGGGCAGCACAAAGGCAGCTCTTATGGTTTGATTCTCACTCTCATTTTATAGCGCCAGGTATACCTCCAAATTACTCAGGTGACTAAAGAATTATCAGAGCCATGTATCTTTCTAAGTAATCATCATTATCTCTCATTTTTACTAGCAGAGATAAGGAATATATTTTGTTACCATTAGCAGGAAGATAGGTGAAAAGCTGGTACTGGCTTCTCTTTCTCTTGCCGTTGCAGACATAGAAGTTGACCTGAACAGGGCTGGTAATTCTCTGATTGCGGAAAGGTGGTATCTCAACCACCAACGAATTCTGCAAAAGCAACAAATCAGAAAGTCAAGGCATGACAAAGGCAGTCGAGCTGTACAATGGCATTCACATGTTAACCCCGAGAAGGAGGCACCTGGGCTCACAAGGAGGAACACGTTCTCTGCAGGGGAACTGGTGGGCTTTGTGGGCAGGGATGGCCTCTGGCCACCCCCAGTGTCCGTGCCAAGGACTCCAGAAGTAGGGAAATAAGATTTTAGCACGGCTCAGGTCTTTACACAATCACTAGCCTTCACCTCTTCCCTTTGGACAGCAAATACGATACCACAAGGCTCTATCCCTCCTGCCTCTGACAACAATCTCGGGACCACAATCAAATCGTGGTCTCTAACTCAGCAGGAGAAAGCACAACCGCTTGGCTGGCAGGTCATCCCCAGTATATCTCACCCTAACACTCCTCCTAAATTAGGACAGGCATATGATTATTCAAATACTTCCATTTTCCACAGTGAAATGGTTTTTACTCAGGAGGGTTTAAGCATGCTAATTTCTGTGGATGGGAGATGTTGCAAGAACATCTAGTGCTACAGGAAGAAGGGCTGGAGAGCATGTAGATGATCTTCCACTGTCAGAAACCAAATGCTCCAGCACGGGGCTAAGGAACGACTTAGCTGCTAGGGCATCAGCTTACACAAACGCACAGTGAAATCTGCTATGACCATCAAAACCTCCCTTGGCACTTTTTGGAAGCATAAAAGGGAACGCTCGTCTTAGCATTTGGCCTGCATTCAGCTGAGGTCTTTAAATTGTTTGCCTGCATGTCTCCAGCAGGTTTGCAGCTAACAAACTGTTGCATATTCCTGCAGAGGTGGAATAGTGGCCATATTTCCCGCCTATAGTCATGGCTGAGGGAGCCACGCTTCTCCGACCCTCGGGCTGATCTCCTGTGAGGGGACTCACATTTCTTCTGCTGAAGGTAGACGAAAGCCAAGGAAAATGATCAGAAATTGCTTTGGGAGCAGAGGGAAGAACTGACCCGGCAAGACAGAAGATGAGCAGACAGGGCTGGCCCATCCTGGACAATGAAAAAATATTTTCCAAATGGTCTCTCCTACTTTCGGGATAGCTTCCAACAAAGGCTTTTTACCCCATGCTCCCATTAAAGGAAGATTTCCAGGAGGGGAGGCCTTAAGTACTTGTTCTGTTTCAGTGGGGAGACACGGTGCCAAAGCCTTGGAAATCCCTCTTTAGTAACAGTGCTGGAGAAGGCAATATATATTTTTCATCTTGATGTTAAAATATTTAAGGCAGACTTACTGGCTTGCACATTTCTTTGTCGGTTTTGGCTTCCATTTCCCACACATGGTGACCATCTAAAAGACAAAAGAAAAAGACATCTAGTTCCGTCCTTTTTTCCTCTCCCAAGCCTACAAAAGAATGACTTTTGCAAAAAAATCTCTTTGAAGGGGCACTGCATATATGAAAACCAGCTCTCAAAACACGTTGCCCAAGCGTTGCCCAACCAAGGAGGCCATGCGGGTAACCCGTGACGGGGTCCACTTAGCTTTTTTGAAGGGGGAACCACAATCAGAGCGCATGATGGGGGAAAGCCACCGGGAGTTTATTCTGCCACTAGCTTGGACCAAATATGCAACTGTTCTATACCTTAGCTTCCCAGACTTTCAGACAAAAATACTGCTACCTGTGAGGCCTTTTGATCACTACCTATGCAGTAAGTCATATTCAACATTAATATTAAACAAAACAAACCAAGCAGTATTAAGGAAGCTCCTCAGCCATGCAGTATTTCATTTTAGTATACTCCTAGTCTGGCTTGTCATAATTCTGCTGCTTGGATCAAAAGGCAAGGCCATGGGCTGGGAAACACAGCTTTTGACTCCATTTTAAAGTTGGTTTAGCTCAGCTACAGTGGTCCTACCTACAGTTTTCTGGAGCTGCTTCTAGTGGTGTGTTGGGTCCTCCTAATTTACTGTATTTCTGTTTTCAAGCAAACATAGATTTAAGCCACAGCTATCACTTTTTCTGGGGACCCGTCTTTTGGAAGAAATTGGTTTTGTCAGGTCATTTTTCCTGCGCCTCACTGATACAGAAGTCACTGGTCAACAACAGGGTTTTTTTTTTTTTTTTCTTCCTTGTGGCTTCAAGACTCAACAGCAAAGATATTAGAAAAATAATACAAAACGTAAGGTTTCCATTCTGCAGGCCTAGAAAAACACAAATGTGTACGGAAGGCCACAAGCAGACTGCTGTCTAAGTTGGGCAGCGGGGACACATGCAGCTTCATGAGTCCCACCATTGTCAGATGTCACCAGAATGAAAGGGAAAATGAGACTTTATGTCATCTCTTTTGTATATTTATTGCAGCATCGGGACATGCAAATGCAAATATTAGTTATTTTGAACTTCATCACATAGACGTGGGCCTGCCTTAGAAAAACAGCTCTCGGCAAGGTAAAAGAGTGAATGCACTTTTTCTTCTCTCTTCGCTTTCATGGCCAGGATGGAGGTGACGCATTTAGAACGGCCTGATTTATTACAAATGTCTGTAAATAATATTTTTGTGTACAGCTGTCCTACTGTGAAAGGAATGCTGCTGAGGGACTAGCCCCGGCGATTGTTTTAACGTCCAAAACCCCTTTCTTTTTAACGTATGGAAAGAAGTGCAACGTGAAAGCTGCAGCATAAATAGCAGAGTAGATTTGGCAGGTCTTTCTGTAGGAAACAATTAGCAGATCTACCCTTAGTTTCTTCCTACATTTTAAATTGTGATGCTGGAAAAGGAATCCCTTCAATTGGTACTGCCACGTTTGGCTGGGGGGAGAGAAGGAGCAGCCAGACCGTGCTCGAGTCTCCTTAACGATGCCTTTTGAGAGCGCCAGAATTGAAGCAGACTTCTCGGGAGGACTGGCGATCACTTCACAATTTATCCAACAGATGCTTCCCCCGAGCTGTCAGTAGAAAAAACCTGACCAAAATTCAGCAAGCCAGGACACATCCCTCGTCTGGGAGCAGCCTCCTTTATCTCCCACCCCCTCCCCACAGAGCCCCCGTAGCCTTTCGTGTCCTCCCCAATTAACTCAATCAGTTGTAACAGTAACACAACACTGACATTATCACACGTTTTGCAAAGTCTAGGAACTTCTGCTTTGTAAGGGGTTTGTTGGCTTTTTTTTTTTTTTTAAATCTACAGACATCCAGACTAGTAGTTAACATGTGTTCAATTTGCCTTTGTAAATGGATTACCAGAAGTTCAGGTTTTTTGCTATGTTTAATTTCTGCTTTGCAAGACGAATGATCTGATTCAGGTTTCTGTTTTTTATTTCCTGCCGATACTTCAGTAAAATTCAAAACGACTCCATCTCTAGCTAATCTTTCAATTACTTCACGCGGCACTGCCTTTATGCGCTTTTGAAATTTTTATGATGACAAAGAGAGTTTGTTCAGAAATATTTTAAATGCTGTAATCTAAACTATTAGGAAAATAAAAATCCAGAGCCATGGCTCGTCTTTGGAAGCTAATAAGAACAATACGGGTTTCGCTCCAAGAAATTCCCTTGAGACTGTCCAGACCATCGCTGCTCAGCGACTGAGGGGAAAGGGAAGAGAGGGAAAAAGTAGGGAATAGACAACTCATTAACAGCTAGTGACATTTCGTTTAACAAAAACACAGGGAGGAAAAGTTGTTATGAAGCAAGAGACTGAAAAAAAAAAAAAAAAAAAAAAAGACAATTCCTCATATTACGTCTGGTGAACCAAGAGGGAAATCTCAACGCCCACGGACTGGGACCAGCTCCAGGAGGGAAACCTTAGACCACTACGTCAACCTCTTACAGTAAACATGTTTTGCAGGTTTACACAGTTCAGCTGAAATTAAAAAAAAAAAAAAAAAAAAAAGAGAGAGAGAAAGAGAGAGAGGGAAAGGAATAATGTCTGCGGAACAGTTTGTGGGAGCCCGAAGCATCAAGACAATCTGCCTACGCCGGAGAAAACGGTTTTGCCCCCAGTGCCCGTACGCTGGGGACCTTGGCGAGCAGGCGGGATGCCGCCTCCCGTCAGCGTGCGCTGGAGGAGCGAGGGCTGCTCGACCACAAAAGTTTCCATTGTACGCCTGCCACATCTGCAGCAGCCCGCCTGGTTCGGGGCCCGAGGCAACTCCCTCCTGGCCGCCGGCCAACCAAAGTACACCAGAGCAATTTATACCTTTCCAAAATGCAAATAATTCAAATTACAGACATAACACAAAGCTGAAGCAGACACATTTCAGGCATTCCCGTTAAAGTTTACTCTCTGGAATTACCGTACCCAAATGGGCAGTTGTTATACGGGGAGGGGGGGAGACGGAGGCAGCAGAGGAAGGAGAGGAGGAGGCAGGGAGGAAAAGGGAGAAAAAGGCTTTTCCAAAGGTCTTATTTCATTCCCTTTCATTTCGCTATTTACTTTTACCAAGTAATAAGAAGTGTCTTCTCCAAACCAAATGCCTGGCTTTGTTTTGGCGTTTTTAAGATTTATAGCGCAATATTTCGAACAGAAAGACATCTCTTTATATAGCTAAAAAGTTGTGTCAAGGTATTATATTGGGTTTGTTTTATTTTGTGTTTGGTTGGGTTTTTTTTTTTAACAAAAGGGAAATAAAAACAAAACATCCGCGCATGGAACCGCAGGCAAAAGCCCTGGCGGAGCGCCCCGCTGCCCCGGTGCCAGCAGCAGCAGTTGATCCGTCAAAGCCAAGGCTTCACCTGGGGACCCGTGCCAAGGGCTGGAAGAAGGACCCTCGAATCCCTCCTCCTCCTCCTCCTCCTCCTCCTCCGAAGAGGCAACGCGGGAGCCCGGCAGTGCCGGGGGAGCGAGAAACCCCCCGTTTGGCACAGGCTCCCCGACTGCGCCCGGGCTCGGCGCTTGCACTGACAGGTGGCCATCAGCGCCGTCGCCAGCTGAAGACACCGGGTTTTGTCAGGAAGCCTGATATTTACAGACCGGTCGCTGTTATTTATAACCACCCCTGCTTCGGGTGGACTTCGACACCAGCCACTTCAGCCTATTTTTTTTTTTTTGTTTGTTTGTTTTGTTTTGTTTCGGCACTGTGACACTCGGAGCACCTGGGATTGCTAATGATGAAAATACTGCGAACCTACCAGGGTGATGCGGGGTGGATTTTCAGCTTTGCAAAGCATAAACACCCTGTTTTAACAGGCGGCGGCTGAAGGGTGAATGGGCCTTTGTAGTCTGCTCTTATCAGCCGCTCGCTCCAGCGTTAAAGGAAACTGCGCACAAGTCCAGAAGTAAAAATACTCTAATTCATCAGGGAATTCCCTGCAGTATGAGTCACTGAACGGCTTCCCCACCACACCCAGCTACAAGATTTCCACATAAAAAGGCACTGTAGAGGCCTGTTTTAACACAGAAGCAGCGCTAAAAAGTAGCTGTGTAAATCTAGCAGCATTACTTATTCACACATAAAGCCTAGCAGACCACGACATATGGATTTTCTTCGTAGAAGAGTAACACAAAGAGCTGTGAAGACTTTCCAAAGAAATTTTTCTACCGTCTTCCCCACCTTGCTGCCCATCAGGACAGATCCCCCAGGGTTTCCAGGGCTGGGTTTACCTTCGTACCCCAGGGAACTGCAAGTGTAGTGCCAGGGGTTTGCAAGCTCACAACAGTCAAACCACCAGGGCAACTTTCATTACAGACCGATGGATGGCAGAAAGGGGAAAGAATATACAGTACCAAAAAAACCCCAAGCCTGGAAACTCAGGAGGGTATAACATCTGGCAACCACTTAAACCTTGCCTCTATGAAACGGGCATAATGGGAGCGTTCAGATATATTTAAGTGATTTCACTTTACTACACGAGGTTAAAACAGTCTATATTCTTTAGTAGTCCTGTGTTCACATGAGATACGAGAAGAATAGACGTTATCTAGGATTTCACTGCCTGTACACGGTGTACATTTTACACTCTTCCAGCCTGCAGCTCAACAGAGTTTGACTGCACTGGCTGGGCTGTAAATCTCTATTTACATTCATATATTGCGAGTAAGATGGTGAGACTAGCTCTACCCTCTCAAAGGAATCCACTACTTGATTAATGTATTGTGGGATTACCCTAAACAATAATGCCTATATTACATCCCAGATTACTTTAACATGTCGACAACAGGCAGTGCACAGATGCAATGAAGAATGATTATACAGCGTAATTTTGAGGTGCTCTGCAAAGGTCGTCTACCTTCCTATTCAGCCCTGTTTTTGCATATTCAAATCCCTTAGGAGTGAAGGATTTGCAAGTTTTCAATTTGCACCCCAACCCCTTTTCCCTGGGAAGTACACTCACGGTGCTGAGACGACTGATCTGTGAACACGTCCGGAAGGAGAGGATGGGTTTCCAGCCAGAGAAGAGGATGAAGACTGAGGCGAAGTCTTGTCATTCAGACTTAAAGAGTCACCCAGTTTTGTGCAGAGATGCTACCAGCTTCCAGGCAAAGGGCAGGCTGGGCCAGGTCTGTGCCTGGGCTGGCAACGAGGCGGCTCTGTGGCTTGGAGAGCACTCACCACGCCAGTCCTGGGCACGACCCACTGGCACTGTCTCACCTGCGCTGGATGTGCATTGGCATGGGTGTACCAGTGCCGGATTTTGCTCCGGAGGCAGCGGCCTTTCGGATCTGGGGATGCCACAAGGAGCCGGGGCACTTTTCTAGGCTGGTCTTGCAGGTGTCTTGCTGTGAACAGCATTTCCCCAGCTGGACACCAGCAAGCTCAGTAATCTGTGGATGGGTGGGAGTCTATCCTTGTGTTTGCACACCGGTGTACGTTTTAAAGACATTTACAAGAGACAGGCTCTAAGGATGAACCAACGCCAGCCGAGCAGGCTGCCATGGGACGGACGCGGAAGATGGGGCAGGAGGACAGCAAGAAAACATTCAGAAATGCAGAGGGAGCAGAGAATAACTATCCGCAATGTAAGCGGCCAGGACCTTTCTTTTGACCGCCCCGTCTGCCTCTCCAGCCACCTTGATCTCCCCTTTGCTCTTCCACTAATTTTGCTATGAGACCACACGGCTGGTCTGATTTTCACCTACTTCATTTCCCTCTTCCTTGCCAGGAAGACCCCCAGCTGTTCTTCTGCCCTCCTCACAGCCTACCGTCCTGCTACGGAGACTTCCCCCATAGCTTTGTTCCCCGTCCCTGGCACGTCTTCTGGCATGCATCAGTCCGTGCGCAGCAGGGTTCACGCATAACTGACCTACTTGTATTTCCACATCAAAGCTGCTATATTTGTTTGTGTGTCCTCATAAGCATTTTTGCAGCATAGGGATTTTGTCCATTCCTTCAGCTATACATTTCTGCAGTACTGAGCTGAGTATTACGTAGACTTAGGTGTGTCTGTCATGTATATGATGCTCTCAAGTTACTTTTCCTCTCTTTTTTACCTTAAATTAACAATAAAAAAGCCAGGCAGCCACCAGGTGATAAAATCCAGTACAAACTGTATCCTACAGTACTTTGGCATCTGTGCCAGACATGCGCTTCCTCTCTGGTTGCTCAGCTGGGCAAGCCAAAAGCTGAGGGACTCACTTTGCGTAAACAGTGAGCCGTTTTAGCTGCTTTTACCACAGTATGTCTAACAGACTTAATTATTCTGAGTTCAAGTGTCTGCTAATGAACTGTAATTTTAGTCCAGGTAATTAAAAGGAGGCACTGTGCTGACAACTGACTGATCAGGGTTCATTTTGAGCCAAAACCATTGGAATGACCTGCTAGATCCTATTTTTGGCAGAATGGAAGCTGGTTATGCAATTTGTGCTCTCTGGCACCTCCCCCTATGCAAATTACTGTTGGTCTGAGGGTTTTATTTAATAACTCAGTAATTTCAGGTCTAAGACACTCAACTTCCACGTAAAGCTGGAGCTTGACATCCCTGCAAAATCTCTCTAGAGCAGGCGGGTCGAACCAAGCACACCCAGCACAGCCACCCACCAGCAGTCATGACAATACTTCACTCTGTCTTTGGTTACACTCGTGTCATCTCCTTGTCTTCACAATTTTACTCTCCTCTGGGAAACTCTAGTAGGCTAAACCTGTGACTTCGCAGCTGAAACTGAGTAAGATATTCCTGGTCCATCTTCTTCAGTCTAATCTGTCTCATATTTTCTCAGAGACTACTGGAGTAACAAACCTCACAGCCAGTTTAAACCAAGTTCCAAATTTTCCTTCCATGAACAATTCTTTTCCTCTACTTCTGTGCTTGATGCCAACACCACCACCTGTACTAGAGCTACTCCTGCTTCTTTCTCATCTTAAGATGTAAGTTTGATTCAAATGCTTTCAATTCTTCCTTCTTGATTATTTTTTTAGACACAAACTTTTCATTCTATCTATATGGCCACAACTTCTCATCTTCCAGAGACATCCCATTATGGTAACTCCTCATGACTTTTTAGCAGAGTATAAACAGTAAGCTTTTGAATGGCATTTTTATTTTTTCCATCTCATTGTCCCCCGCCATGTCCCTTTTCTTGTTTCTCTTGTCCAAGAAGGTCAGGCTCAATCTTAGAGGTCCCTCTTCCTCGCCTCTGATTATCTGCCTTGACATCAGCTTCCTTGCAACAAGGTACACCCTGAAAATGTCTTCTCTCTCTGTTCCTCTCTTAAATGTCATTGTACTCTCTTCCACATTGCTCTGGAAGGTGTCATCTTACTCCCTCAACAGACCTGAAAGGAACATGCTCCTCTTCCCTCAGGTCTCCCCACTTTTCCTGTGATGCCCACCTGAGACATGAACCAACTCTTCATGATGTCAGGGAAGCAACAGATGACGATGAGTTGTGCTTTTGCAAAAGATGTAGACGATCCCTCCAAAACCCAAGTACTTTGGAGGTATCCCTTTGTATTGGTTTATGTGGCAAGGTTTTGGTAGTGATGGGGCTGTGGAGAGGACTCACGCTGGGGCAGTTGTGGACTGACCGCAGCCCCCATTCCCCATACCCCTGCGCCACTCGGGGGGAGGAGGTAGAAGTCAGGAATGAAGGACTGAAGTTGAGCTTGGGAAGGGATGAGGGGGTAAAGGTGGTTTTTAGTTTTGCCTTTGTTTCTCACTACCCTACTCTATTTTTAACTGGCAATAAATTATTTTCCCCAAGCGGAATCTGTTTTGCCTCTGACGGTAACTGGCAAGCAAGCTCCCTGTCTTTATCTTGACCCATGAGCTTTTTCATCTTATTTTCTCCCCGCTGTCCTGTCGAGGAGGGGGAGTGAGAGAGCGGCTTGGTGGGTACCTGGCAGCCAGCCTAGGTCAGCCCACCACACTTCTTCCCTCTACTGTCTTTAGGCACTGATTGCTTCAATAGACTCTCAGCTTTCTGGTAAGGGCTGTGAATTTCTGTGTGTTTGGACAGAGGGTCCTACTGGAACAGCAACAGTAAAAACTATCTGAAATCTTGTGCTAGTTACAAAAGTTCAGAGACAAAGCCTTGACTGCACAGATACAGCTGCTTGAAGTCACTTAGTCTGGCAAAGACATGAAAGAATAAACTTCAAGCATGCAGTCACAGTTTCTATAATTAAAAATTTACAGGATTACTCAGACAAGTGACTTTTAACTAGACACCATATGGTTATTCCTTATTTCTCTGTTGTCCACAGTAAGTATCTGTGATTGATTGAACTCGTTCTTCACTGTGAGAGCAACACCCTGGATGAGGCTTCTTGCTACTGACACCATCTCATGTGTATGGCTGCTGTCCCGCTCTGTCTTTGCCATTCCCTAGACTAAACAGCCAGGAAAAACTGAAACGTGCTGACATTTCCTACAAGCTACATCACTGCTCCTGCGTGCGTGTGAAAGGGTTCCACCATCAAATGACTCCACCATTTGATGACACTATTTGCCCAAGGATATTTATTTCTGGGCAGCGGCCAGAAACCCCTTCAGCTATCAATACATCTCTAGGAAATAGGTTCAAGTGACCTTCACATGAACTCTGTGCTCCCAACTTGTAAGCCTTTGAAGTTTCCAGTTTATCTAGTTTCCAGAATTTTTAACCTCACTGCGCATGAGTCAGCGTGCAACCACTCACTGCCAATTGGAACGTGTGTCCTGAACTTGGATAAACAGACAGATAAAGACAAAATTATGTAGTATCTGTCCGTCTGACTAGAGGGGGAAAGGGAGTTTTGTCACTTGCTTATTTATTATGTGAGCTACAGTATGATTACCGGTGTGAAACTTGACCCCTTTTTGGCTAGTTGCCCCCCAAACTGTGACTGCTACTGGCAATGGAAAGAGCAATGGAAAGATCTCTGAGAATGTAAGATCTCTTACCAAATGGAGCTCTGCCAAGACTCAGGTCACCCGTCTCCCCATCACATCATATCACATCATCACATCACATCACGTCAAAACAGACTCCAAACCCTGAGCTCCAAAGTGTAGCTGAGTCAAATCAAAAAGCCCACGTGCTTCCCCAACGCATCCGTTCCATCCACATGCCACTCAAATGTTTCCCCAACATATCATTTTCCAGAACTTTTAGTAAGTCCTCCTGAAGCTAAAATACTGCACTTGAGTTACCTGCCATACAACAAGGTAACTTTTGCTTACACAACATACGGGAAACAGAACTGAATTTCTCAGACTGACATACCTTAAAGCAGAAACTGATTTGATTCTAATCTTGGCCAGAGACAGTGAAATTTGAGAGGAACAAAAAAAAACTGTGAAATGCTTGAGTGGACACTTAAATTCATCCAGCTTCTTTCTTTTCCATATTGCATTTACTTTGTGCAAACACTCGGCTGACCAAGGTTGACCACATGTCTAACGGGAGGCAAACTGTAAGTTTTCCCATCTGAAATACTTACAGTAAAGCGTGATTTCCTTTGGCATATACACCAAACATAAATTTGGTGATTTCACCCAGCTATCTTTCATCTGCTCTAGTACAACTATTACCATGCCACGTCAGCACCTTCATGTTCTAAGGGCAAAACCTGTTCCAGCAGGGAAGAGGAAGAGTTTTGACAGAAAAATCCATTTAATAAAATAAAAACAACAGCAGAATGAACAGTTTGAAGCACTAACTAGATCTGAAATTGTTTGAAAATATTCAAAAAGAGACAAATCCCTGCAGGAAATGTTGCTTAGGTGCTGTTTATTTCTCTGTCTTTCAGGAACTTGAGTTTCAAAGGCTCTGGGTACAATAGCTGAGGATATTATGCAATTAGGTTACAGAGTGTGTAGGTGCTAGGATCACTGTTGATGCGGAGGCTGAGTAATTAACAACATGTTCAAAACCACTGAAGTCAGTAAGCCTGGAGTTACTCAGAGATACAGCGTTACAAATTGTGAACTCTATTAACATCCATCAAAGAGAGTGATGCATCTTCAGGGAGGGGCATTGGTCACAAGGAAGCTCAAACACGGGCCTTTGACCAGGACAAAATGGCCCTCAACATTAACAGCCCAGAATCAGAATTTCAAAGTCAGTGTTATTTGAGAAACTAATCCTGTAGTGAAGTTGGGTGTTACATTTCTGCCTTTTCGCTCTTTAAAACTCTTGCCTTGAGCTCTGGTCACTAAGCACAAAACCAAAGAAAGGACTTTGGAGCTCTAACTTAACTAGTGGAAACTCAACTGAATGATAATTAATAATAATACACCAAATATGCATTTCTTCCCATAGATCACAACTTGCTAATAATGAAGATTTCAGTCAGTTTAACCTGATCTCTTAGGTATGTCTAGACTTGGCCAAATCCATGAAGTCCAGAAATACTTGAGCTAGTTCCAGTGCCAAAACCATTCTAGCTACAGGAGCAAGGAGCAACTTTTGAGCAAGGAGTGATTTTCGGGGTAGATTAACTCTTTCAGATCTCAGTGCGAGACTCCTTCTAAATCCTGAAATATCCCAGGCAACTCTACAATGTCCTAAAGCGTACGAGGAAGACATACCCACAACTCTCCTGTGCTTTGGTGCTTGGGATATCGGCTTTGTGTCTCATCTGTGAGCTTTCACTCATCAGTTACAGGAAACATTTTGTGAGCTGAGTGAAGAGAAACTTGGATTTTTCCACTGCACTCAGTTTTATAGATCACTAATCATAATCTGATATACTAGGAGCCAGTAGTCTGGTCATTTCTGTCAGGCTTTTGTGCTGCTTTGTGTTCAGTAACTCACGTTACCTTCAAAAAACTAGCTTTCAAAACAAATACACAGTGTTTGCAGAAGCTGTTAGCAAAAAAAGGTAGCTGACAGATATATAGTCCTCAAAACATACTCTCCAAACACATCTGCATTTTCTGAATTTCCCTCAAGATTTTTGTTGCCTGCTACCTTTGTAATATAAAAATGAAATAAAAAGTTTTAAAAAGATAAGTAAATAAATCAATGCCTTTTATTATAATTCCAGATCACGATCCCTGCTCTTGCAGATGTGTGTGTGAGACAGGAAACATTTTGTCCCTTCTAGCCAAACACCAACTCCCATAGCTAACAAACATCAACCTCATTTAATCTACTTTTGTAACTAAAACGCACACCTTGCCTCCACAGCAAATACCAGCATACAGACATCAAGAGCCCTTGCCAGTAAGAAGCTGCAGATTTTTTAATATTGTAGAAAGTACTAATTCTTCTGATGAAAAACAGACTGGTATCGGACATCCTAAACGTAGCACCCAACAACCATGACACGCAGACTCACAAGACCCTTTTGAAACTCAGGAAGAGAAAAGCACGACTACAAAGAAAGACAGAAAGTGAAAGAAGGTAAGAAAAACAATTATTAGTGTAATTTGTAAGAGACAAAGTCATTGTGGGACTCCCCAGTCTAAGGAAATTCTGAATTTAAACGAGTGAACCTCTCAAAGCACATTCAACATTCACATTTTTACTACCGCTAGCTTTCTTGGATGGTCGTTTTATACCATCCTTCATCACTGGAAAATATGGTCTGATGTGCAAGCAATAAAACATTGACCAAAATCCTGTAAAATAAGGACTCATTTCAACACATGAGAACTTTTTTATGGTACTGTAAAAGGCTTGAGCAACTTTTAGTCCACTTCTGAACAGACTTATTATTTAGCCAAAGGGGTGCCTTCTGCCTAAGCGCTGGACCACACCGTGAGGGGCTCTCCTTTCAGAGGAGGTCCTCCCAGCGCTCCTCCCACGCTCCTTCATCCCTCGGCTACCTCATTCCTCCTCTGTGAGATGCAGAGTCGCAGGGCTGCAAAGTATGTTTTGCTCTGTTTCGTCTGCTCTCCGGCTGAAAAGCAGCCAGTAAGGGGTTAAGCTCAAAGCACCAAGCGGCTGCCTCCCCAGCTGAAGGATTGATTTGATCATTCTTCAGGGATTCCCTCTTGTATGAGTCACTGCTCAGACAGACTCCCCACGCAAGGAGGCCAGGATAATGCCATTCCTCCAGAGACTACAACAGCTGAGGGCTAGCCCTGAAGACGGAGAGCTTGGGACTCATGCTTGGAAAAACATTCAGCGGACCACAATGCACTCGGCAGACTTAAAGAAATTATTCAGACAGAAGGGAAAAAAAAAAAAAAAAAGGGCAAACAAAAAGTGTTCTCAAACTCCTTGCATTAACCAATTAAGTATGCAGACTAGCATGAATTAGATGAGCTCCTGGAGACTGCCTCCCGGCTTGGGGACTCTGCCCGAGTGAGGACTGAAGACATGAACTCTTGTAGTATAGTATTTAAATTTTATATAAAAGATACGTTCTCTTTATAAGTGCAATGATTCCTGTGATCTATTGCTTTGTTATAGTTGTGTTTGGCTGCTACCCACTAGGAACGTGATTAACATTTCGAATTCAGAAACAAAAGCGGTAACAGCAGCAAAACTAATGAATGTCTCCAGCTAATCACAAAAGTTCATAACCAGCTTGCTAAGAGAAAGAGAAACTATGCTGGTGTTCCCTCTCTTGACCTACTTTCACAGACGTGCAAGAGCTGAAAGGGAAAGAAACACCGAGTGCTGATTTACAAAAGTGAAGGCTGGTAACGCTTGTTCATTTGACATTAAATACAGCGACTGCTCAAAAATTGAGCCGGAGCAGCCTGCCGCTAAGACAACGATGCATCGCGCTTGTTTGTTTCCAACGCATCGAGCTGTGTTAGGCAACGTAGCGCACGACTTGTGACAGAAGCCCGAGAAATTGCTCAGCCCAGATCAGCCGGCAACTTTGCTTTTTGTGTGCCATTCGTAGTGACACGACTGCAGCTCCCGGAGGTGCCAAACGCTCTCGACCTTAAAGGCTCGGCCCCTGCAGTGTACCTCCACCAGGCAGTACTGCCCTGCAGCCACGACAAATCTACCGTGAGACTACTAAAACCAGGCAGGACAGTTTCAGATCAGATCCTTCAATACTGACTTAATGATCTTGATTATTCTTCAACGGTAGCAGCTCACTGACCGGTTCCTGCAGCATGGCCCCTGACTCCATGCCAGGGGGAAGAGTGCAGGGGGATCTCCGGTGGTGCTTTCACGTAGAAGAGACACCCCTGCACTGCTCCATCCTGCCAACCCATGTGCCCAAGGAGTTCACCCCAAGAGCTTTTCAGGGTGACAGGCAAGGCCTTTGGATCATTTTCCTCCTCATCAGTACACCCAGTGTGCAGCAGTACACTCCTTCATCTCCCACAACGGTTTAAAAAATGTTGCTCGTATAAATTATCTTCTATTATATGCTGTCTTTGTGCAGCCTCAAATTCCTTTTGCTCGAGGGAGGTATCTGTCTGGTTAAGAAAAACAAGGCTGGCCCCAGTTTGCATTTCTGCAACTTAAGGCTATACAACGAACATCTTGCTTTTGGTGTACTTTATGATAAGGGAGACAGTGTCCAAATCCACACTGTGGTACCTGCTGGTGGGTGAGTAGTGTCACCATCATAATCCCTTGGGATGTGATACTTCAAAATCTGTCCAACTCAGTGAAGGAAGAGCAGAGAAAATAAGTATGAAGGAAAGCACCCTTTAACATGGTTTCCTTGCTGTAATGAGACAGATCGAGGACTTTGCTCCTGACATGTCACACTAACCCACTCCTGTGCAGCAAGGGAAGTTTAAAGTAGACAGTCACGTTCCTCCCTCCCCTCATGCTACACAAAGAGCAGAGTTCAGGTTTTTTTAATTGCAATACCACTTTCTTAGGAAACAGAAAGGGTGTTCTGCTCATCTCATGGCCACAGACCGACCGCAACGTGGGGGGTCACAGGAAAGGCGCAGACCGGCTCTCGCCGAGGAGCTGGGGTGTTACCTCCGCCCCACGCGCGCTTTTGGTGACTTAAACCTCATCAACCCACGACTCTGCCGGGGAACTTCAGGGAACTCTTCTGCTCTTCCCCTGAGCCCGCTGAGCTCAAAGACTCAGATGTCTTCGCCTCCAGAGCCTCCCCTGCTCGCCTCGCCATCCCCTCCCGTGGCCCGGCTTCCCACGCCGCCGGCACGGGCCACGGGCAGGAGAATGGCGCGGGAACCCCGTGGACATGGAGGGTTAAACGTGTGCAGTGTCAAAGCCGGCGCTGGCAGCCTGAGGAGCGCCCAAGACTGTTTAAAGTTCAGGGAGGGGGGTTTTCAGCCGGCAGCTGAGGAATCCATGGCTTGTGCCAGCGCCACGGAAACCCTTTCCAAAACAAGGCTCAAAACTAGCCTTCACGATCTCGTTTCAGAGCCTGACTTTGACTCACAGCTCCGCTCCCTCCGCCTTTTCCCGCGGGGGCATTCGCGCGTGTTGCGCGTTGTCGCCCTGTGACCCACCGCTCCCGCAGACACCTCCTGCTCCGGCCTCGGCTCCCACCCCGCGCCGCTTGCCCTGCTTCAGCCTGGCTCGGGACCCTTCCCCAGGAGGACCAGTCCCACCACCAATGCACTGCAGAAGCAGTACCAGGTGAGGGGGCCAGTCATGTTCGGTCCTGCCCCAGCTCTCAAGGTAAACCAGAAACACGTCCTTCAAATGCACGCTGCAAGTCCTCCTCAGCCAGCAGCTTGTAAGTGCCACCGGTCTCAGCTGCCCCAGGAGGAGACACAGGTGCGCACACATACCACCAGCAGCACTGCTCCCTCTTCCACAAATTACAGAAAGGTTTTAACGAGATGCACCGTCTTGCAGGTTTTACAGCGACATGCCATTGGAGGCTTCGAACACCTTTCACAGGTCCTACCCGGTACAGCCATGGTTTGCTACAAAAACAAATGCCAAATGCTGACCTTCAATATCTATTGTCTACCTGTAACGACACCTGCCATAGTGCGAAACCTCAGCATTAGGCATGGCTCAGATCACTTTCACAGCTTTGCGCAGTGACACGGAAAACATATTACGTGCAGAAGAAAATGTCATTACCGTATTTATGCTTTCATCATTTGGCAGAGATTTTGAAACAGGGGAAAAAAGGCAGACCAGAGTCTAGATTGAAAAGACATACCTGGTGCTTTCTCCACAAAGATGACTTTGGAGTCTTGCAGAAAATTATGGCCAGTCAGTATCATTTTTTTCCCTCCAATAACAGGAAAGCTGTCAGTACTTTGCTTCTCCACCAGAGGCAGTTCTTGGGCAGATCTCTGAGCTGGAGAGTTATAAAGATAAAAAAAAAAAAAAAAAAAGCAACCACAAACACACACATACACACAAAAATAAGTAAATACCACATTAGTAAGTAACTTAATGCTTACCCTCGTAAGATAAGCTGAGTTTGATATAGAAACAAAGAAAGGTCAGAAGGTTTGCAGGAAACACGGCTGGTTTTCAAGCGCCTTGATCGTAAACAATAGGGTTATCAAACATCGCAGTACAGATTCAAAAGGCTCACAAAGAACAAGCTGTTTTAAAAGTCAGCTTGATCTGTACTGTATCACAAAGTATATTTTTATTGAAATTCGTTTACTTTAAATAATTCTCTCTCATGTTATCTATAACATATATGCCGTGTGTTTAGACGGCACACATGACAACATGACCATCCATGCCCAAAATGTGTTTCAGTCACTATAAACTGTACTGCCAATTCTGAAACTGTCCTGCAGCAGCAGCAGCCACAGGCCTCACGATCCAGCAGAAGCTCACAGTTTAGAGAGCGTATTTCCACCAGCACCTGAGTGCCAAAGCACACGTGGATCCATGCAAACGGAATCCGGTACTCTCGTGGCACATATTTTATTCCCCCCAACTGGGACACAGAGCAAGCATGGCTGTGCTTCAAGGGATGACGTGACATTCTATCCAGATTACATGGTTCCTCCTGGTGTCACATGCACTAAGAGATGCAGGAAGCTTCTGGCACCAGCTTATTCCACATTGTGCACTGGAAATAACACTAGCACTTATTTTTTCTCCTGTTTTCCGCTCCTTTCAGGAGGCACATACCATGCTTTTGCTCATTACACAACCCTCAAAACTGCAGTTCACTGATACAAATCCAATTGGCTTCGTATTTAGTGCCTTCCTGAGCCTGGCACTTTTGCTCAGACCAGTTCAGGATGTATTCAAATTGTGCCTTATCCTGCTATATAGCAACTGAAAAGCTCTCATCAGCTTCAACAGAAGCAGGATGAAACCACGACTCCTCACATTTTTTGCTTTGCGTGTTAGCCTAGAACGTGCCCTTGAATAAGAAACAAAGGCAAAATTATTCATCTCATACATATCCTGGACAGAAGACAGGGCTTTATGCCAGTCTACCTGCTATAGTTAAGAAGGCTCTGCTATTCTTCATAAATAACATAGGCTTATCTTAATGTAACTCCCTTCCCACTGCCAATGCTCATTTGTTTATTTAAATGAATGACAGTGGAGGAGAGAAGCTATCACTGTCGGTCTAACAGCACTACCCTTTCCTACAACTTCTGCCTCTCCTGCAGGCTCGGACTACCAGAGCGGCAGCGGTACTACCCTAGGCGAAAGGATGGAGCGCTGGCACGGGTCTGAAAGTCTGTCACCAATGCCGCTGCTTTTGCAAAAGGAATGCAGGGATGCTCTTTGCTGCAGCCTCTCTGTTAACGGTCCCTGAAAAAGCACCATGCCTCCAAGTGATCAAATGCTGACACGCTCCAGGACCTGCCAGACACGCTGTGAGGGACTCCAGCCCGGCAAAGATGCAGGCACGAGCACAAACAAGACCCTCCAGCATGCGTGGAGCTAGGGATGGTCAAGCCGTCCTCCCCATCCCCTCTGCTCCCCACCCCCAGAGCTCACCCCCCACATCCCCGCCAGATGTTAAGTTACTCCCTACCCTGTCTGCATCAGAAAGATCCACTTTGTGGAATCCAACAAAACCTTAAAAAACTGTTTCACTCCATCCAGACGACCAAATTAGCATTGGGAGTTAGACTGAAATTCAATTTCCACCAGTTACGCTGCGGTCTTAAAGCTACGCAAAGCAAGCAGGTTTTGTTTTGTGTGTGGGAGGATGACAAGGCTTACAGAGCAAGAATGATATAGATGTCTTTGGAGGGTGTCCCAGTGTATCTGATAAAAAGCAGTCTCTTCAATCAAAGAGACCCCAGTGCGGAAACCTGGTTTCTGGAGGTTTTCTGAAGCCGCAGGCAGCTTGTGCCAGTGTGTCAGCTCTAGTATACTGCTAGCTCCTCATCAAAGGGGTTGGGGTTTTGTTTGCTGGTTTTTGCTTTATGATGGGGAGACAGAGAGCGAATAGGACACGGTAGCTGTCTTCCAAAACTCCTACAGCAGTTACCTGTATGACAGGGAGTCACCGAAAAAAGAAGTCTTGTCCCTCCCAGGTCTGCTGTCAGTTTAAGTGCACTCTTGTTTTAAGTGTGTTCTTTCCTATTGAAATCAATGCACAAAGCTACACTTTTTTTTCTAAGACGCGGGTATTTTGTCTTCAGTATAAACCATGTGCTTTTGGAAAGCAGATTAAGGTTCACCAACCAGACAGGTAAAGCAAAACCAACGTACAGCATGTCGGTGGACAAAGACTGCGTGTGGGGCGGCACAATACCCCGCAAGAGAAGGATGTTTGCTCCTACTTACAGCACTCGATGGGGTTGGAGGCTACTTGCAAGGAGAGGGTCCTGCCATTGGCCTGCGGGATATGAACCCTGAACACCAGCCGCACACGCGTGTTCTTCCGACCGATGTCCGTCTCCCCCTTGCGCAGCTCGATGTCAGAGTTTCGGAGCTTTAATATCCCAGCACAGTCGATGCTATCCAAAAGGAAACACAGAGCAATGCAATTCATTTCAAGCAGACTTCAGGAAGACAGGAGCATGCAATATCTCTCCTCTGTCCTGTACGTCCTTCTTAAAAATCTGAGTCAGCCATGACCCAATGACCAGGCTGAACACAGCAGACTTTGTTAAGCCTAGTACTGGCATCCACAAGTAGCTAAGTTGGGGCTATCTGTAGTAACAGACAGTAGCTGCTCTTGAGCACACAAGTTTAGGATGTTACTTCAGTTCCCAGAGGAAGAAAGTCTAAAAGACTTTCTAAAAGGATGGTGCTTACAGATTAACCAAAGCCCCCCAAAAATAGCGAGACCAGAAAAGTCAATGGGATGAGATGGTAATGCACAAAGTGTTACTAACCTAGAATGCAGCGTTACTTATAATTTCACTTGTTACAGCTAATTTGGAGAAAAATCTGACATGATTTTTATTCTAGGGCAAAGTCCTGAAAATGCTTATTAATGAGCACAGCTCTCCCTGGGGTCAGTTCTACTGTCAAGGTGTTTGTATTTGAATGAGTTGGAAATACTCCCAAACTGAGTGTCGAGCTGAAGCTCTGCATGAAAAAACCTAAACTCAGAGTCCTCCCTCCACATTAGGGAAAAACATGCTTTTCATCAGATAGAACTATTACTGTTTCTGACCTCTCTCTCCTTTTTTTAACTTTGCTTTTCTCCTGGATGAGTTTACAAGTCAGAATTTTTGTCAAAGCAAATTTCAACAGAGGAAGTTCCCAGAACAAAAGATATACAAACATATGCACTCAGAAACCCACTGCAAAAATACCTCCGCTTTGGCCACAACTACAAAGCCTACATGGCAATTTCTTCTGGGTACTGGTCTCTGGCACGCATTTTATTACACTGAATATGCATAGTTTAATTTTATTTTGCATTCAAAGAGTTTAATTCCCCCTCCAGACCTTTGAAGCTCTGTTCTGAAGCAAACTGCAAACAAGAACTATGGCAGCACAGTTTTGATCTGCATTTTTTCTAAAGTATGGATTTCAGAATAACAAAAAGGCCCTTGCTGGTACGATCAAAGAAACTAATGAAAGTATTAAAGCTTCTCAACAACACGTATTAGCAGGTGAAGCCGTAAGAATTATGAAATATTTGTCCCCACGTCAAAATTCTACGCAAAGATCCATAACGTACAGAAGAAACAGCGTGCTTCTCAATATTGTCTCTCCTATAGCAACACTTGCAAAATAAATAAAAAGTACTTAATGACAATTAGTTCAGAGCCAGTAAAGTTCAGAGGAGACAAAGCATTGAAATTCAGGCTTGTAAAGTCTGGGACATTAAAATCTGAAGTCAATAGGAGTAGCTAAATGTGCAAAAGTTTAAATGCGCAGATGAGCTTCAGTGTTTCACTGAATTAAGGCCTGAATACACAAAGTATGTGTGAGAAAAGTCCTTGGCTCCAAATTTCAATTCATTGTTAGCGCTACATGAGGTTTTAGACTACTGACGTGTAAGGCTTATATATGCCAGAGCATTGTTTGTGGTTCTTGAGAGAGCTCTACTACGATCTGGCATGCATGTCACAAAAATATTCAGCTTGGCTCCCAAACTATGTAACCACCTTTATTCTAGGGAGAAAGATGATTGAAACGGTAATCGTGTTCCTAGATGGCCAAAAATGTGATTCAAACTGGATAAATAAAGGGCCAAATAAATATTGCGTGGGTACAAATTGGTGAAATTTCAATAACCTCAATGGAGTTGTGCCAGCTTACGACGACAGCAAAAGGGGCCAATAATTTTGCAGGCTTGTCATGACTTTTAACACAATGCACTGACAGAGGTCCTCAGGTCTTGAGTGATCACCCTAAGCCCAGCTGGCAATGCAGCTAAACACATTCTAGCTCTTCTGTTTACATGAGGCACCCCGGGGCATGTTGTACATGACACTGCAAACCAGCTTCTAATAACCGCTACGTGCGGAAGGACTTCAGGTGTCTGATACCATTTTTCACTTCGTTAAGGCACGGCAAACTGTCTGAATAACAAGGAGTGAAATTGTGATTTTAGTAAGCTCCCTGGGATTTTCCCGTGGTATTTGCTTTGGTGGGGCCACGATTTCTTCCTTGCTTTCTGTCTATCTACTTACTTATCTTTCTGTCTCCCCATACATACACACAAAGGTGCATGCATCTATATATAAACATGAATACATTCACATTTATACACACACCAAGAGTTGTACATGCACGCAAGCACACACAAATTCCTCCCAAGGCAGATGCCTCCCGCAAGGGCTAGGATCATTTGAACGAGGCAGGCAGAGCGGATGGGATTAAATAATGTGGAGGGTCTCATGTATGTCACATACACAGAGGGATATTTGAACCTTTATATACAATCCTATAATGAAATTTACCTGTGTGTAATGGACCTATGGGGCGCTTAATTATCACTCAGACTCCTACTAATTCAGAGATCCTAAGACATCCATGCCTGCTTTTCTGCGTAGGACTAGACTTACCCCAGTTTAATAACTCCAATCTGTAAGCTGTCACCTTTACTTCTTAGTTCTAGAAGCTTTGCTTCTAAACAAATGCCATGAAAAATGCTGATTTTTATTACGTAAGAAATAAGAGTGGTTTTATTTGTCTCAAAAAACTACTAGGGTACTTGGAAATGCTCTCTACGAGTTTCCTTTGACATCCAAAGATAAATTTTAATAGGCCCTGTTCCTTGTGCTAGTGCGTATAGGAGCAAGAGGTGTCATATTTAGAAACTAAATGCAGGAGCTGAGGTAGGAGATATTTACAGCTTGGTAACCGAGATACTTATTTTAAATGGCAAATAAGCACATTGGCTGAAACTCTAGAATGAAAGCAATCGGTTGTCATAAATATTTGTGAAGTTCATTTTGTTGTTAAGCTGATTAGGGGCAATTTGTCCTGGCAAAGTTGTGAAAACCTACTATTATAGAGAATACTTAAAAACCCAAAAAGATAGGAGAAGGAGAAGTGTCTACAAAAATAAAACCAAAACCCAATGCAGAAGAAATGAAGTGAGGCAACCAAGAGGAAACTGCTAGGAGTCAGATTCGGTGCCTGGGTCTTACATTGCTCTCATGTTGTTCTCTGGAAGAAGTGGAATTTCCAGGACTTTGGTGTTGGAAAGTATTGTTTCATGGCTGGTGGTGGAAACGGTCTTCCCGGTGATTCGATGAACCTGGTAGAAAGCATGGGGTCGCAGCAGGCGGTCGTCTGCAGTCCCAATGAACAGCTGTAGCGTGAGCGGCTCGCTTTCTAAGTAACCATGTAGCTGGCAAGAGAACAGAAAACGCCCACTGAGCACCATGCACATAAACTGCTAGGAATCAATTAAATTTTTATAAGCAGGAGAGCCTAATTCAAGGAGAGAACTTGTGACAGGTGCTATGTGTTAAGTTCCCCCCTTCCATTTTTCCTGTAACGTAATATTGGTACAATAAAAAGGTGCACTCAGAAAATGTCTCATTATCCTAAAGGACCTGAGGCGCTTTAGACGGGGCGAGCTTTTGAGGGCTCCTGCTACGTCCACAGAAAACTTTGCATAAATTCTGCCGTGGTGTTCGGCAAAAACCACAATGAAGTCCATGTTCCCTCCCAGTACTGAGCGTGGCAAAACCGACGGGGTTTGCGAGTGGAAAGGACACAGCTCATCCATCCCCGAGCTTCCTGGGTCATCCCTCGTGCAGCAGCAGGCTGCTGCTCGTGACACGTCCCCTCATTAACTGATTTTTATGCTGGTAAATACCTCCTGGGCCAGCGTGGAGACAGATCGCATATACACAACTAGGAGCTCACCATGTGTGTCAAATTCTTGTTATAATCGCACAAAAATCTCATTGAAGCTACTGGGCCTGACTTGAACCTCATCCATGTTACAGTGACCGCTCTGATGACAACACAAGTTATTTCTGCAACTGGCTGGGGACGGAGCAGGAGCAGAGCCTGACCTCACCCCCACCATCTCCTGAAGAAGCTACGCTGGGTACACGCTGGTGTGAAGGAGACCACGGGTGCCGGCCCCAGAGGAGCTCCAACCTCCGCTTTACGCTGCCATCCATCCCTGGGAAATGAGTCTCACAGAAGTAGTTATTTTGCAGTAGTCAGCTGCGAAGCCTCGTCCCACGGGAAGGGAGGATGGAGCAACTACAGGAGAGAGGAGCGTGGGCAAGGTGGGCTGTCCCACGAGATGCACCATCACAGAGCAAACCTGCTCACTTTGTTGTAGGTTCGGTTTCCTCTGCGAATGGTTCAGGTGGGTTTGGGCACGAGTTATCCACCGTCACTAAATGCGATAGATCAAAATTAGACCACTGACTGTGATTTTGTGAGGAGCAACAGTTTTAGTTTATGGTGCATGCGAGTTCAAAGCCAAATAAAGCTGAAAGCAAGCGGTGAAACCCGTATCAAATGTTGTCGATATTTGTGTTTCGCTTGCTTGCTTTCACTCTCCTTAAATCTTAAAAAGTAATTTGTGGCTTCATAATAACATAAGACCTATCTCTCCAGGGTATTTTACCTTCTGACAGCAGGAATGCTATTAAGAACAAAGATCTTGAGTCACTTTTGCTCCCTGAGCACTGCAAAATTCTGGTGAGTGCAAACACAGGCACGAAGCCTTCCCACTGATATGAAACACGCTGATGGCAACAGGAATGCAAAACGGCAACGTTTCAGGTACCACGGTGACCAATGCATGAGCAAGGAAGGACCTTGTGCCTAGACACATCGTCCATCACTAATTGGGTGCACTACAGATTTTTCACCCCACACTCTGGTCAGAAGAGCCAAGAGGAAAACAGAAGCGCTTTAATTTGTTTGATGGAGCGTAGCAATTTTTACATCCTTCCCTAAAGCGCATGGATGCTGGGAGGAGGCAGGGACAGGACGAGGAGGCTCATTCCCAGCGCTA
Organism: Aquila chrysaetos chrysaetos; assembly: GCF_900496995.4. Taxonomy (NCBI): domain Eukaryota; kingdom Metazoa; phylum Chordata; class Aves; order Accipitriformes; family Accipitridae; genus Aquila; species Aquila chrysaetos. The sequence continues at coordinate 25,206,069 of NC_044021.1, read as the reverse complement.
CAGTATTTTATCAGCTCCGCATTGCTGAGACACCACGCGAAGGCAGCTCAGAGCCAGGGGGTTGTGATATGATACGGGGGGGGTTTCCCTATCCGCGTTGTCAAACTGAAAACACATTAGCGGCAGTTTGAAAACCTGCGGTATCGGCGAAAGGACAGAGAGAGAAAAGCAGAGCCAAGCCTGCACGTTGCCTTCAGCAGGGTGCCGCGGGCCGCGCGTCTCGGCATCAGCCCCACGCAGAACACCCGCAACCCGTGACACCGACGCTAGTGCTATGCTGCGAAAAGAGGGTTTTCTGGCTTTCGCCCCCTCAGGCGGACGCGCAGCCTGAGCCGGCACAGCCGGCAGCCACGGGGAAGCCACCGTCCTACTCGTCACCACCCCGTCCCCCCCGCCTCGCAGCCTGGGACGGTCACTACCGTCACCGGCGCGCACGAGCGGGGCTGGGGGAGTGACCTGGATTCGGCCCGGGGCTGATCTCACCCCGCCTCGGCATCTCCGGAGCCTCAGCGGCAAAGCCGAGGTGACAGAGGAGACGCAAGGTATCGCGGGGTATTTTTGATGGAGAGCGGCACGCAAGTTTGCAGCGGGGGAAAAGTAAGACAGTGTGACACACCGGCCGATTAAATTTCTAAGCGTTACCAGCGGTCACTTCTCCAACTCGTCATGGACGGTGCTTTTTATGGGGAGTGTAAAATTAAAACAAACACATATAGAATTACAAGGCCGCTTAAAACGTAAAAATAGACTAGTGAGTAACTCAAACCTCAATTCAGCAAAAGCAAAATCGCACACCGAGGTACCCATATGTTTTACTGAATCCGGGCAAAAGGGTCAAAAAATGTTGGTCTTGCATTGCGCTCTGCTATTTCAGACTTTATCTTTAAATCTGAACTCGGCTGCTGCCATATCTCGTAACCTACTCCTGAGTCCCAGCTCGTGCTTTTCCCACAGGCTTCCTACTAAGAGGCAATCGAACACCCAAAGTTCTCAGCTTTGCGCACCTGCCCTTCCCCAAAAAGCGTTCACGTGCTGGAAAATAAATAAGATCTCAGATGCACGTTTTGCACTGTTTTTTAAGGTTTGTTAACTTTAAACCAATTTATGTTTGGTTTTTTTAAAGGCCCTGTCGTACAGCCGTGCTGGGCTTTGCTTTGGATCCATTACCCACAGTTACTTACTCCCTGACTGCTGCACCTGAAGACAAGTAGTGGTTACAGCACTGAACAAACACAAGTTTTCAACAGCTGGGAAGTGTCAAAAACATCCAGAAAGACTAATGTAATCACTACACAGTTGATTTTGCTGCCCTCAAAACAGGCAAAATCCGCACTCACGTCACTGTAAGTTTTATGTCATATTCTGCGGTAGAAGGCATCTGATCTCCAATACGTATTTCCCTTTCAGTTTTACCCATTGCATCACATTATTTACTTTTATATTATGTCACATAATTGTGTATGCCAACAGAAGCAATAAAAGAACGATGCAAGGATTAACATTTAAAGGGGCACATACTGTGGATGACTAATTTTAGATTATGCACCCAGCACACGATTTCTGTGACAGACAGCGTTGAGCTTTGGGAGTTTTCACCATGCTGCACATGTCTGGAGAACGGGCAAGATTTTGCTTACTCTCAGCTGGGCACAGCGGGACTATTCTGTGGCTTCCTCAAGATATAGGAAAGCGGTATTACCTTCCCATCATTCAGCAAGACGACGAAGGGAGTGGTGGCAGTGAAGGCAGAGCTGCGGTACTCTAGGCTGTTAGATTTGTCAACAGGTAAAGGGAATATCGAACAAGACAGATCTAAAATGGGACGGGGGAAAAGGGGGAATGAGTATTTTTCTTGGTGAGGAAAGATCTCGCGTGTTCACATCCATGCATATTTTCCACGCATGCTCTGGAATACTGTACTCGGTGGTATAACGATTCTGTTTCCTGGCGTGCGACATGGGATGCATGCGTCAGACACCCTATTTTTATCTTTTTCTCTGTGTAACACAGTCCGAAGCTCTTCTCTTAATAACTCAGTGGCTGAGTATGGGTGACAAAGGCTGCTCTCGGCTACGGCATTCATAATAAAGGACATGCCTTTCCTACCGAGCATGCTTTACTGGGCAATACGTAGATCCAAGTGGAAAGAGCTGTACTTTCCCCTGCTGTGAAAGTGTAAAAGTACTTAGCTGCAAATAAGGATCAGGTGCACAATGTTTTTCAATGAGTTTTCCTTCCCAAATAAAGGTGACGATACAGCAGTCTCCTGGTTTAGTACAAAGGCAAGATGCAGGCAAAACTTAAGTAGGCAGATAAGACCTCTGTGGTCAGTGGTTTTGGTTTTGAAATGAAAGTGGGTCATGTTCTCTTGTTCTGACGGACCACTGACTACCCTGCTCTTTTTTTTTTGAGCAACACTGTTAAAAATATTTGAACTGGTCTCAAGTGATATTTGCATTTATATTGTCTGAGGTTGCTAAGATCAGAATCAGACTTAATTGTGGGCCTGTTTCACACTCCTCTAATTCTATCAAAAGCGATGCAGTCACTGGTAATTAACACCAGAACAGGACCGATCACAGTTAAGCTCTTTGTCACCTTACATCATCTTACGCAAGAGCGAGGGAAAGGCTGCACTGGTTGGGCGACTGCTTCACTGCACCAAGCTTTCCCTTGGGATTCCTACACCTCTCCGTCATCGCTTTCGCAACGCCCTCTTCCCACCAACACGTCTTGATTCTCACCAGTGGATTGCTGCTCATCTCGGTGCAGGGTGCCAAAGCAAATCCCAGCCTTTCCCCGGGGAGACACGCTCTGCACCGTGCAGTGGGGCTGAATGTTTTCCACGCGTCCAGGCACCGCGGTGCTGAACACCAGGCGTCTTCCTCCGGCGGCCAGAAAAGCACGAGGGAAACAACTCTGTTTCACCCCTTGCAGCCAACATCCGACTGCAAGGTTCTAGCTGATTCAGTCCTACAGCAATGATAACCTCAGGTTTATCACAGACGTGAACATATCCAGCCTGCCTGGATTCCAACCGCGCGCCTGGTGCGCATCTACGAAATCTGGCGATCAGAATTAAACAGACTTGAAAAACGATGAGCAGGAGGAGGTGAGGTGCTTTTAACAGAAGCATTAGAAAAAAAAAAGCAAAATCTCCCCAAACTTCACTATAGTTACCGGATTTTGAGGAATTTTTGCAAACATCGCGTCCAACAACTCAAACGCTATTTCGGCATTGGTGGTTATTCTGGAGTCTGTGAGGAAAACTTCTATTACTTAAGCCACGACATTTATTTTAAGAAACGCGGCTGAAATATTCTGCGTGCTCCCTTCCAAGTGCTTTATGCTTTTGGCATGCCAAAGCGTCTGTTGAAATGCTCAGAAAGCTACCTGTCATAACAAAGAGTCCTCTGTGCCTGGAGAGGCTCCTGGAGGCCACCAAAAGAAGGTCCCGTTCCGACGGGACACACCAGCCAGGTACACCCTCTGCACCCACCCACGCCGTCAGGAAAAAAAAGGGAGCTACACTACACAACAGCTTTTAAGTGTACTTATTGGAAGTTCTGGGAAAAGACTGCAAAAACCCTACAGCAGTGCATTCCTCCAGACTCTGACTCTGTAAATATGTTAAATGACCGTAGTGGCAGATTTAGGGCTTAGCCAGCCCCAATGCATTCAGGGCAGAGCTCCCACTCTAATAACAAAGTGGGGCACAACCAGGGACTTAGTATTCACTCTCCAAACTAGTCAGCAGCTTCTGCCTGAGACTCTCCAGGCTAATAGGGGTTGCATCCCTAATTATAATGCTGTACCAAAACAATCCACAGATAACGCCCATATCAATGATGGGTCTACAGATGTGTGTGCCTGTCCTTTGTACGTTTGGTACATAACAAAGACAACAAGTAAATACACCCATATGTGCCTCTAAAAATAGTAAGAACAATATCTACATTTTCTTATCCGACCGTGTAACCGATGGCCACGCTGCTTGCAGCAGGTACTGCAGAGCTTACCAGCAATGTCTTACACATCTGTCTGTCCCACTTTCATTTCTAGAACTGTTCAAGGAATACCCTGAGTCAGTCTGGAGAGAATCATTAGTGAGACTAAACAGCCAGTCTGGGGAAAGGGGGCATCTTCCCCTTTTTTTTCCAATCAATGTTTTGGAACATCATTCCAATGTTTTCAAAAAGGTCAAACAGGATAAAATCTATAAAATAGTAAAATTTTTAGAGTAATTGCTACTTGTCTCTTTAAGCCAGAGCTTTGCGAGCTGCACACCAAATAGCTTTATTGCTAACTTTCTCAAGCAGTAGGCCTTTTTTTTGTTACAGTAACTGCACATGATGAATGATAAAATGAAACAAATTGCCATGTTTTAAAAGTGTACCTAATATACAGCCTCAAAAAAATAACATCAGGGAGCGCTCAGTGTCCCGATTTTTTAAAACCAAATTGAAGGTCAGACTGTTTAAACGACAAAGAAAGTGCACAAATATTTTGGGTATTGATTTTAGCTGTGAGCACCAAGCATGCATAAAAAGAGGGTCATCAATTTGATTTTTAAGAAAAAGAATTTACTTTTAGCTACCCTGTAGGAGCACTGGAAGACGTAAGCCGTTGCATCATGGGTTTCAACGGGAAGAGGGAAAAGTTGGTCTTGCGGGCAATGACTGTCATGTGCAGCGAAGGCACCGAGGGCGAGGTCAGGAGACCCGGGCATCTATTCTGGTGTGCACTGCAGAGATCCCGCCCGACCTTCGCCTGGGCAGCCACTGAACCGCCCTGCCTCCCTGCCCCTGGGCTGAAAACGCCCGGGGACCTGCTGCTGAAGGCTCAGGGAGCCAGCAACCTACGGCTCTGGGGAAAAAAAAAAAAAGACATGACAAGACTGCCCTCCTCATCGCAAAATTCCCCCCACCTATTCCGCCCCGTTTTGGCTCCGAATTCCTTTGCTAGGGGAGGCTTGAAGAAAAAACACACCTCAGGTGCCCCGAGGCAGGGGATTGTAGAGACTCTCCACTCAGCCTTCTCTCCAAAACCAAAGGGCTTAACACCAAGTGCCATAGAATCATAGAATGGTTTGGGTTGGAAGGGACCTGAAAGATCATCCAGTTCCAACCCCCCGCCATGGGCAGGGACACCTTCCACCAGCCCAGGTCGCTCCAAGCCCCATCCAACCTGGCCTTGAACACTGCCAGGGATGGGGCATCCACAACCTCTCTGGGCAACCTGTGCCAGCGCCTCACCACCCTCACAGCGAAGAACTTCTTCCTTCCATCTCATCTCAACCCACCCATGGGAGATGGCTTATTGACCAAGCAGGACTCAAACCACCCCAGACTTCTCTGCTCAAGAAGGCAGCCGGGCATCCCTCCTGTAGATCAGGGGGTGCACCGGGCACCCCAAGGCAACGGCAGGGAACCAGCAGGCGGCTGTACTCTGTGCTCAAAAGCTCCAGGCAAGGGCCGGCAGCCCCCCGCTGAGAGACGCAGGACCCCGCGGGGCGAGGACCAGCCCTGGCAGGGCCGATTCGGCACCAACAAACCACCGCGGCGCTCGCCTCGCTGCGGGCTCTCGCGGCGTCCCTGCCTCTTTCCGGCTGTTTCTCTCCGCCTTCAGCATCACGCTCTGCAGGCGTACGTGTTTCAGGCACTGCCGTACCACCCGTGCGCCCTTCGTGTTTTTTAGGTCTCTGGCCCAGAAGGATGCGGGCTGCTGCAGCCCACAGTGTGCCTAGGACGGAGAGAGGCACATCATCCTGACCAGGTACCTCTTCCCTTTGCCAGCAACCGGGCATGCAATAGCGGGTGCCAGTTTTTGGATGAGGTGCAAAGCTCAGCTCCAGACCACTTGTCAGTGTGGATTCAAAATAGAGGTGCTAAACTTGGGCCACTCGGATGCTCCTGTATACTCTGTTCTCTGGCGAGAGCACAAGCCAAAAAAAGAGGAACGTCTCATTCAAAACAGCAGAGCAGACAGACTTCAGAAGAAAAAAAAAGAAAATAAAACACCTCCTTAGGAGCTGAGGTGACCCTCTGGCTGTGATAGCTTCTGCTGAATTTTATCCGACACAGTTAACCAAACAAAGTGTATCATTTATGCCCTGTGTGACTTAACATACATGCCACTACCCCTTAGCCCTTCACTTACTTCAAATAAAAATGTAACAGGAATTCCTACAGTTTTTTCTGCTACTTTCAAGATTTATTTTTCCTTTCTAAAACTGATTTTCCTTGGATTCACTCAAACTCTGTTTTAAGATCCAAATGTAGTCAGAGCTGGTCCACAGATAAAAATAAGATGGCTTGCTCCTGCAAAGGGCTAAGCCTGGGCAGCGGGTGAGAGCTGGACAGGAGAAAGACTGAATGGAAAACAGCAGGAGTGTGTTTTATGTGGCACTTTCTAGCGCTGCCACTTGGACTTTAATTCAACAGTGCAGCAAAAGAGCAGCTGTTCACATCATGATGAATAAAGATCTATATAAAACTTCCAGCTGCAAATACGCTGTGAGGAATTATTAATCTTAATGCAATAGAGATGCTGCACACTCAGTCACTGGCTCACAAGTAATTTCGGTCTCTATCCAGGGAAAAACAGCCTTCGTGGCTGCTGGCTCTCAGCACAGCCATGAAACCTCCTTGTCTAAACAGCCGCAAGACTCTGCTCCCTATTTCTAGGAAGGATTTTACTCCTCAAAAATACACGTACCTAGAAACCAACCCAAGTCACACTCCTGCAACTGTTAGACTCACAAGAAGGATGGATGCCCATCAGGAAAGGAGTTACTAACAGAACGAAATTTGTAGGTCCTGGGCACCTTATTCACAGGGACAGCGGGCAATCGTTACTGCTGTCACGCCATCTTCTACCAGGAGACCAAAGAGATGTCCTTCCCCAAATCCTTGTCCCCTCATCACGCTCCCCAGCCCCGCTTCCAGGCGACCGGGGGCAGCCAGCCCTCTCCGCACCCCGGCCCGTCTCTACGAGGGCAGCCATGGGAGCTTCCAAAACCTCCTCGTCGGACAGGGCCGGGGAGAGTCGCTCCCCCCGCGGACGGACGGAGGCGGCCCCCACGCCAGGCACTCCGCTTCGATGAGGAGCTTTCCTCTTCGTGAACGGCCCCGTGCTTCCCGGAGGGGCTCTGCCGCCGGCCCTCAGGCGGGAGGACAACCTTCCCCTCAGCCAGCTTGCCCTGCAGCATGGCCGCCACGTGCGGCCTTCTGGGGCTCCCCGCCCTCGCGGCCCGCGGGCGTCTGCGTGGGATCCTTAGCAATACAAAGCCGAAGCGGGGCGGCTCTCAAACCGCAATTAGGTAAACGCACGCTGACAACGAGAGCGAAGGGCTCTGGAAACCGCGGATTAAAAATCCGGGTCTGGGGCGGGGGGGAAGTCCGAGGCAATAGTGCCCTCCCTGAACCTACCCAGCCGCTCCGTCTACGCGGCTTCCACCCAAACGTTGGCCCCCGGCGTCCTTCACAGCTTTCCGTTTGGACAGTCGCACCCGTGGCCACGTAAGAGTTAAAAAAATAAAACCAAAAAAACCCCAAAATCACAGGAGCACCGGCGACAGGAATTTATTACGTATTCTTAGGCAGATACCCCGGGCAAGCTTATACTCGCGAAGCTGCCTTTTGTCATGCCGCTGACGCATCGCTCGCAATCCAGCGAGCTCCCGTTTGCGGGCGAGAGCGCGGGCTGGCCCGGCGTCCCGCGGCACAAGCGGGACGGGCGCGACGCCCTCGCCGGCGCCCATCCCAGCCACGGCACCGTGCCGCTGCCGATAGCCGTCGGCCGCTTCTCCCGACCCGGGACAACCCCCCGCGCCCCGAACGCCGCGGTATCGCTCGGTGGCTCGCTGGCAGTAACTTTGAATTCCCACCCCTGCAAATTCGGGGTGCCCACAGCTACCCCCCGGGGTTCTCTGCTTAAGGGTCCATGCTTTTGAGGTGCTTTTCCTGCACATCGAGATGAACACTGGCTCCCACGGGACACGGGCAACACAGTTCCAGGAAAAATAGCTCTAGGGTTCACAGACACCAGTGAGACAGTATTAGACCAGAAATGGTTGCTTTCCCCCTAAATTTTAACTCCTATCCAAATGACATTTATTTAAACTGCTGCTGAAGACAGAAAGCTGGGGCTATGTTTAAAGGCTTTATCTCTGTAAATATTTGGAGAGCTATAAATACTGAGCCATATTCATAATATGAATACTGGACTTACTGTTCTGTTGCCATGAAAATTACTATAAATACGCTTCCAATTCTTAATTTCTCTGATTTGCCAAGAACTCCTTTAAAAAGACAAAAAAATTCTTATGTAAGACATCTTTCTATTTAATTAGCCATCGGAGTCAAAGGCCACAGCGCAGAGCAGGAACTGAAAACTCAATGATAGAGGCAGACAAAGCACGTAGTGCACTAGCACGCTATATAGCTGTATGTCCCAAGTGGGACTTATTATAATCAGACAGTCCATGACTCAAGCCCTGACTGCTTTCTGTGTTTGGGGATAGGAGGGAGTGGGAAGGGAGGCTGTCTGAAGGTCTGAAATAAACCTCCTCGCTTCTTCTGCAAGTCACATGAATACCGATAGCTTCCAAACTCCACAGTACCTCTGTCCGGTTTTTTTTGGGGTTTTTTTTTTTTAATGTAGAAGTGAATTAAAAGAAGGAAAGCATTGCAAGGCATTTTATAAAAGCACAGAGCAAGGATGGCTTTGTGGCTGAAGGAGCAGCGAGCTGGGCATAGGGTGATCGAGTTCCTGTCTCCAGCTCTGCCAGATAGTTTTTGCTTCATCACAGATACATGACTTGATTAGAGCAGAGAAAATTTCATAACAAGTTTTTACATATTTCCAGCCTGCTCTATGTTTAATCAATTTGTGCTTCAGCCTTCTTATAAAATAAAAGCCAGTAACTGTGCCATGTGGCAGGGTAACCCCTTCTTCACCACAGAAAATGCAGCGCTTCCCAGCCCTCTGTTTCCAATCCTCGTGCGATTTACACCCACATTCCTCGGGGAATAAAGCAGAGTAATGCAACCCCCTTGCTCTTCGGAGTCAGAAAAGTGCTGTCTGCACGTGTACGTTCCTCAAGACAGGTTCCGCTTCCGTTGTTTCAACCCCCAAAAAGTGCTGTCATCACATGCACGAGATTCATAAGCATGCTATTTGTGACTCCTGTCTCAGAGCAGAAAAGGGCAGTGTGTTTTGCCAGGTCACTACACACTTCTGGTCCTACTCTCCTTCCACGAGCCACCTTTGATCCACCTGGTCCTACAGCTCCGATTACGCTGCAGTTTTATCTGAGAGCATGCCTTCCACGGAAAGCATCTTAATGCAGGAATAAAAATAGGTCAGGTATATCCTATAGCTTGGCTTCAAGGTTTTGACCTCCAAGACAGTCTGATTAAACTGTGAAAAATCCAGAGAGACTGGATTCCACACTGTGAGTTGTTTGAGAGCAACGATGATGCCGTTGGTTGCTCTCACTTGTTTTACCCCCCAAAAAAAATGGATGCAACAGACCAGACTCTGACCAACAAGCATAACATGAGCAGCTCTGCCCAACAGGCCACAAGGGCTAAAATGAACTGAAAGGCCTGTGATCTCCAACAGCAAGTATACAAAATCAGCATGAAAGACTCTTAAATAAGCTTTCTCAACATATATGGACTATTTTCAATCGATGGTTCTAAATATTGTCATGTTGAGTAACATTATTTAGCAACAGCTGTTGCACTAGAATTTCATCCAAATACTGACAAGCTAATACCACAACCCCGTTTAAAGCTAGTAAGACAGCCAAATGAGATGTTGCAAATATTAATGGCAGAACTTGCCAATAAAAGCTTTACAGAGTTGCTTATCCGCTGCTGCAAATGGATGACACCTCGCTGCAGTCGGTGTAGCAGGGTGTCAGTGCACGACCGGGATTTGAGGAGGACGCTGAGGGTAACGCTTTCTCCTTCGAAGGGAGGTACGATGCGTACTGGTGACCAGGATCTGTGTTTTTTACACCCAAAGCAAGGCAGCATCTATACCGACCTGTTGACTTCAAACACCAGGCTCTGGCACGGGCCAAGACCCAAGCCAGAGATAGGAACGCCAAAGTCTTAAAAGGCACCGCTCCTCCCCACCGCGCTCAAGCCCTACTTGGGTATCCAACCTAAGAAACAAACCGCGGTCCTGGCGAACCGGTAAGAGCTTAAAGCGTGCTGGGCCCGGTTACACATAATTATACAAGACGCATCAGGTCAAAAAGAAACAGGGAAAAGCCGGGTGATTCACGCCACCTACCTTTAACACATACGGGCTGGAAAACAACAGGGTCTAGTCACCTTGGCCGCCTTCACAGCCAGCAAAACGAGACATGCACTCTGCAGGTGTGACTTACCTGAGCTGCTTCACCAGAGTAAAATTAATAGCTCCCTAAGCTCCACACCGACAAGCCTTCCCCTGATTACAGAGGGAAACTAAGGCAATTAGCTCAGTTGCAGACATCTACGGTTAGCCAAATAAACCCAAAGCGCAGAGCTGCCCCTGCAACCCGCCCGGGATGCGCTTCAAAGCACGCGTGTCCCGCGAACCCAGGGCAGCGCCTCAAGTCCGGCGCACCGCGCTTCGCCCGAGCAGACGCGGAGCAGGGCTGCCGCGAGGAGACCCCCGCGCCACGGGCACGAGGCTTCGCCCCTCGCCCTCACGCGTGTCGGGCGGTCGCCCGCAGCTTTTCACCGCGGGGGTACGAGCCCATCAACCCGAACGGTGGGACGGTGCAGCCCTTCGCAATCCCGGAGGGAAAGGTCAAAGTCAGCTCCACCACAGCTTAACGTCAGCGCTTCGGCTTCTCCACCCTGATTTTGGGGGGGGGGGGGGGGCTGATGTACCCCGGACCTAAGAGTCAGCCGTAACGCAGGGCGGGCAGCGGGTGGTCGCGGACTAATAAGCCCTCCCTCCCTCAGAGGAGAGACGCAGCGAGGAGCAACGCATTCGCCTGCGAAGACCGCAGCAAACCCCCCCGCTCCCCGGTCCCAGCAGCGCTCCCGACCTCAGCTCTGGAGCACACGGGGAATTCTGGAGCAGCGTCAGGTACATTTTGGGTAGCCTTGCTGTTGCTGTTGTTTCAAAACTGGAGTGCGTGTTAAAATCATAATAAAAATACAACCCCGAGCGCTATTCCCGCTAATGTTCATTTTTACCTTGAATTCAAACATGTATTACATACCCTTCTAATACAAAAAAGGAAAAGAGAATTCTCTAATAATTGGAGATACAGGAGGCTAAAGGCCAAATTTCATCATATTTTTCTTTATTTACGTTATTTTCCTTGAGACTGGAGCAACAGAAGAATGCTTTTACTCATCAGACGATTTTCCTAAAAACATCTGCTATTACGGCCAGGCTTCTAGGTTAACGCTGCCCTGTGATTAGAGCAACTACTCCTGCAAAATCTATTTGGGCTGAGAGTTTCAGGGGCTTCGTTTACACTAGGAAAACTGCAGAGCCGTAGCCCAGCGCTAGCATTGCCCCTGCATCGTCTTGCTCTTTGCAAAACCTCTCCGACCTGCCTCCATTTCAACTAGGGCTCTTGCAGCCAGCAGTGGGGCTATGTCAGTTCACATATTTTAAGGTTTTCCTCACAACCGGGAGGGATTAGAAAATGAGGCTTTGATGTGTTCAGGACATGTGCTTGAGATTACTTGTGTACCTAGATGCTAGCACATGTGTCTGCAAGTTGTGGTCTAAATTTGTTTGTCCCTGGCAGCTCATGTTTGCAGCTATGGGTGGAGTTCGTGTAAAATTCTGTAACTGTCTGCCATTTTGTAGTCAATAATACTCTATAACCTATATTCAGTAACAATGTTTGAGTCTATATTGAGGAATATTGTATTACTGCAGAATAAGAGCTACGACACATAAGGCCCACATAATGAAAACAACATCATCACAAGAGAAGTGGTTGAAAATTACTTTGAAAGCCATTTGGAAAATTATTGCAGGATTATTAAGGATTATTGATGAATAAATGCCACCTCTATTTTTTTTTTTTAAAAGCTGCACATGCCAAGCCATTTTATGAATTCCTGCATATATGGGGAGAGGTTTACATATTTTATGTAGCGTTTTTTTATTCTGAGATGACAAGCACTAAATACATCTGCTGCCTTGTGTTTCCACCAGACCAAGTACTCTCCGTAGCACAGGAGGTGTTACAAAATCTTAATACAGAGTTCTGCAAAGCGCAGCAAGATTTTTTTGATTTTCGCCTTTTTTTCAACAAGTGTTACCTTCTGTGGACTTCTCCAAGACGAAAAACCAAACTGACCCGTACCAGTTACACTTCTTCAGCACTTCTCAACTTTCAGACGTGCTATTCCTCTTCAAGTCAATGAGAGTTTTAAGGCTAAATCTAACCCTGCATGCTTTGCCAATTTTCTCTGGTGTTTTTCTCCTAGAAATGCAGGCACTTAGTACACATGTAGCAGTGAGACCGTATTAAAAGCCACAGCAGGTGGAAAATAATACAGCCCAGGGAAGTTTTTGGTTTTGACTCTCCTCACAATCAAAGCTAAGCACAAAGCACAATGAGGCACAGTAAATAAAGACATTTCACACAGACAAGCACGAAAATCTTCCAAAACAAAGAAAATTAAATTATCTTTCAACTAAAGAACACGCTGCAGTGAAGGACTAAATGAGCGATTCTAATTAAAACCATGCTGCGAATCTCCTACTTTCCACCCCGAAAAAAATCAGCCAGTGTTTATGCATGTACAGCCACCCTCCAAAACCAGTCAAGCAGCTTTCCAGCCAAACAACGCAAGGCGCAGCATCTCAGAACTACGAAACACATTGAAATTATTTCCATAGCGATCATAACAACAACGTGCCAGGCCAAGATCCGCAGGGAACGAAGGGGAGGGTTGGCGGCGGGGGCCCCCGGCGCTGCCCGCTGTGCCAGGCCCGCCGCCGGCAGCACCCGCGCGGCGCCCCGTCCCCTCGCCCCACGGTCGCATCCAGCGCCCCGCCGGTGCGCGCCGACCCGCTCGCCGGCGCTCGCTTTCGGCAACGGTCGGTCCCCTCCGAAACGGGCGCTCGCGTCCCTCCTCCGCCCCGCGCTGCGCCGGCGGGAGGGCCACGGCGCTGGTGGCCCCGGCCCTCGGGCGAGCGCGGGCGACGCCGCGCAAAGCCCCGCTCGAGCTCCTCGATCCCGACACGTCGCGACCGGCTCGGGCTCGGGTCTCTCTCTCCTTGCGGCGCTAAACCAAGCGGCGGCCTCAGGTGAAGAAGACCGAAGAGGTGGGATGAAAACTCGGGACTGACCCGCTGCGCCCGAGCTTCACGCGTGGCTCGGCTCCGAGCAGCTCGGCAGCAACGAAACGCGATCTCTCTCCCGACCCGCTCCCTTCGAGCTATTTATCTGTTTGCACAGCCACGATACGCTGCGGGCTTCCCGAACACGAGCCACTGTCCTTTCACGGGCAGAGAGCCGAGGGGATGGGAACGCGCGGCTTACTGCGTACGGCGAATATGGGCACCCGTGTCCTGCGCGGAACACGCGTGGTACGCCGATGCTGCTATTTTGATGCAGGCACAGGGACAGGAATCGGCTAAATATAGCAGACTTCGGCGACCGGTCTAAATTACAGACTGAAATGACATCAAGTGAGGTGCAGTTTGCCCAAAGACAAAGGAAAGTAATGAGGAGATTTTGGACGGTGATGGGAAGCTTGGCTCTGGCATCATTATGCCTGACTTGCTACCAACACACCCAGTAAAAGCTTCAGAGACACAGGGACTTCACGCCCATTAGATGTGGGCAGGCATAACGGTGGCAGAACAAGAAGAAGATGCAATCATCCTAAAGGATCCCAAAACCAAAGGGGCTGAAGGCAGAGGAAAAGGAGGTTCCAGTTAACAGCATTCACCTGAAGACCATCAGAAGGAAGGAGCAACACACGGGGAACCTGCAACCGATGCCCAAAGCGCACCAGATTTTTAAGAGAGAAAACTTAATGGATCTCCTGAGAAGTAGCAAAGAGGTCTGCAAGAACCGAGCAGAGATCCTGCAACTTGCTCCCCTTTCTCATGCTATTTTCGGGCAGTTGGCAGCTCCACATGCTCACACGTGACACCCAATCTCTTGTAACACCCACCCGTGCAAGGCAGTGAAAGTGTCTTAATCCAGATTTTGCAGCTGAGTAACCTGAGCGGCAATAAGTGACACGATTAATTGCCAGTTGATCAATGTATCCTTGCTTGGTAGAAGACTTAAGCACTTGTTCAACATTTACACCCACTTTATGAAAATTTAAGGATGTACTTAAGTGCTCTGTTGCACTGTAACAGAAAGATCACTTTGCTCGATCTCTTTTACATTTTTTCCCTTACATTACACAGAACTGGACCAGCAATGTTTTTACAGGAATAGGATTGCGAGTGGCAAGGGAGGAGCTCCCTTCCTGGTGAGGACGATGGGTTTTCGCCAGGATTCACGTTCGGTAGTAACACCGTGTCATCAGCGCCCCGAAGAGCCAAACTCATCGAGGGGGACTTCAGCGTCTGCAACTGAAGTGCCGAGGAACTCCCCAAAACGTACCCACGCTGCGCCTGCAAGTGTTGTTTACTGCTCTGAACAGGGCTGCATTTGAAACCGAGGCAGTAGACTTTTAAATCCTAATGTACATAATGTCTGCATGCAAACCAAAAGCAGGAGTTCCTCCGCTTTATTGGGTACTGAAACATTAAAAACAGGTGTTTAAAAACTGTATTACAAATCTGTCTGCAACCTGTATTATTTTTACCATGTGCAAGTAAATTGATCACTAGCGTGTTTCAACTGTTTCAGTGAAAATATGCAACTCCTGCTAAATTATTTCTTAAACATGTGGAGGGAGGAGAAAGTTTATTTGATTTCCCTGCACTGACAGCATGCAACTTATTTTACTTATGTGTATGTATATAGCAGATGCTGAAATGGATCATCTCCGTTTCACGGCACGCATCAAAGAAGATCTTGAGCTATTCTTCACAAGGAAAGAAATGATAAACCCCTGCTCATAATGAAAGCTGCAACGTACTTCGAGAGAGCAACTGAGTAATTTGACACCATATTTTCCACTGATTCAGCCTGTTAGTTGGAACAATGACTGATTAAAATGGAAAATCTATATTATAACCACATATACTGACATTCCAGATTACAAGGTATGTTACGGATGTGATTTTTTTACTCTTCTTACACATAAAAATTAGAAAGTATAAAACCAGAAATTATTCCAATGGAGTTACATTGGTGTGAAAGTGATCTGAAATACTGGCCCCCAGTGTATCTTCATACAGAATGCACACAATATAATTTTCATGATATATATATGTTTTATGTAATTTGGAGTACCAAAAGAAAAAAAAAAAATCGTTTGCCCTGAGATATTACTTTTAGGAATAGAGGACAGATGTCTAGTTGCCAAAGCAGACTTGTAAAAAATTAATCACCTGCCTCATGCAGGTTAGCAGTATTTGGCAGGTAGGTTAGCTCAGCTCATAATGAAGCATCTGGCTTTTGGTAAAGCTGCATTTTAATTTCAACCGTGTTTCATTTCAGCTTTTGGGCACATGTCAACGTGCAATAATCTGACAAGTCTGGAGCAGATTTGCTGATTGGTAACTTTGGTGTAGGTCTTCTCAACTGCAACCAAAACTAAGTCAAGTAACAACCGTGGTTCACACCCAGACCACAGCCTCACGTATCATCTGAGCCTCCCTGTAAAGCCATTTTAAACCCAGTCCTCAGCATCTTACCTCTTATTTTCTCAAAAACAGCTAAACTAAGGGTCAGCAAACTCCTAAGCATGCGCTTGAATTAAACAGGCTAAGCTGATTGACTTCAGGAGCTGCTTTGAATGTGGTTTGGTGTCGGGTTTTTTTTTGCAGCTGAAGTCTGGTAATTTGAGGCAAGCAAAAGGTCTACCCATGTTGTATTTTTCTTTAGAAAAGCAGGTACCCATTTGTAGCAATACTGGTAGCCTCTTTTGGCTAACCAGAAGCATCTGCAGCTCCTTCTCGACTGCTGGGAGGGCAGAAGAAGAGCTGCTGAAGCTCAGAGAGGTCTGCAAAACTGCAGCCTTCTGATTCTGTGCCTCTCATCACTTCTAGGTGCTCCCCACAAATTTACTGGGAAAAAAACCCCACTGCCACCGCCACCAATTATCCTTGTGAGAGAGCAATCACCATGCAGATGCAGGGGCCATTTTTTAACATGAATAGCTCAGGCATTCGAATAATGTTCCCAAAAGACAAAGATCTATTAGAGCATGAATTAAGCAATTGCCAATTTTTGTTTTTACATTACGACCATTTTTTAAGCTTTCAAATGTGCCAAAACCCTCAGGAATCTCACTGACTGTTGTTTTTCTCTTCTTGTATCACTTAAGCCTAACCATTTCTTTCTAATACTTTTTAAAAAAAGAAATACAAAAGCAAACAGATCACACTATGGGCTCCTGAGCTCTAGCAGATCTTTACAGAGAGCAAAAAGGAAGGAACTGGGAACGTTTAGCTCTGTAAGCACATTTGCAGCAGCCTCACTAGCAGCACCACAAACGCCTTTGCAGGGCTGCTGCAGCTCGTGCAGGTATTTTCCTAACACACCGCTGCAAAGAAATCACCTATTTCAACTCCTGATTATATTAATTTTTTTGTTTCCATCTTCACTGAACACCACCCACTGACATATACTCCCCAGGCCCACAGACACACTTGCACTTTATTTAGTTATGTAGAAAAAACAAAGCAAGGGGGATTTTTCTTATCTTGCTTGAGACCTGGCCGCTTGTGGTAAAGGGGAACGGCAACTTCTAGAAAGAAAATCTGGAGACAGAGAGACGTGGCGTCTGCGACTTTTAGCAGGAGTGATGCAGTATTAAGCAGGGGGCAAAAGGGGTGGAAAGGACAAAAGAAAGCATAGCACTCAAACAGTCAAGGATGAGTCCTGATTACTCCCTGGAGAGCCGTGATACACGTTTTTGAGGTACGCTTCCAAAATAATGATGAATCGCCCTTTCAGGCGATGTGCAGGAAAAACTCTGTCCACACTGCAAACAATTCACCGACTGAAAGGATGCAGCGTGAGACCTGAGGACAAAGTAAATGAAGAGTAAAAGAAAGCCTACTACATTTATGTTCCGTCTTTCTTGGTCTTGCAGAGACTTCGGTCCCATTGTTTCTAGACACTCGGGGTGCGCGCGCTGCTGGTCGCCAAAACCAGCCCGACAAGGGACGCAGAAAGGATGGCTCCGTGAGCAGCGGTGGAGATAACGATGATTCCTCTGCTGCCTTCCCAGGTCTAACCTAGAAGGTCTTTGCCTTATCAACCACCACCGGCAGACAGCTAGAAGATACCCCACGCAGAGAGAGCAATGCCACCAACTCCCTTGTCACTAAGGACGAGGCAGAAGAGAAACAGGGAGAGGCCAAGGGAGAGGAAAGCCAGGAGCTGATATCGTCATCCCCTTTCCCGAGGGAATGGAGACAGCAACGGCGGAGGAACGGGAACGCTTTCCATCCCCTCCTCCCTCAAGGCCACCACTAACTTCTGCTTTGCCGGCAGCCAGCGAGTCCAAACTGAAGACAAACCCAGGATGTTGGGCTAAATCCTCCGGGCTGGAAAGCCAGATTGAATATCTCGGCATCCTAACAGCCAGGATGCGTACAGTGGTGTCTGTCAGGCCGAGCGTGGGCGAGGGATCATTTTTAAAGGAGAGCAGAGCGCATCCCCCGAGCGCTGGCTGGTGGAAATTTCGTTTTTCTTTTGCAAAGTGCTCTTGCACCGAACAGCAGAGGCCTGTCCCCAGGACTGCTCGTAAATCAGAGCTGAAGCTGTATTCTCAGGGTCATGAAATCTTCACCGGCTGACAGCAGCACACTTTCCAGAACGGCTCCCTTCTGGACTTGGCCCTTCTCAGGGAGGCCGTAAGCTACTTATACGGCTGCGGTTGTGGACCTACCCTGTGGGACCAACTTATCTGAAATACCAAAAAAAGAGAAACTCCCCCATTCCCAAAATATGATCTTCTAACGATGAAAAACCGTGATAAAAAGCTTTCAATGGGCTTTCTTCCATTTGTTGGATTTATAGAAGCAATAGCAGCCTTAAAACACCTGCCAAATCATTCTACTTTTCAGTTTTGATTATCTGTCTGCTAGTTTGAGGTTAGCTTTAACTATACAGATGCAAGAAGTGAGAAAGCCATTCAGCTTAGATTTATTCTTAAGAAGTACCGGCTGTCTAAAACAAGGCTATAAAATGTAGGCTCCCTGTCTGGTTTGTTGTATGGTTGCGTGGCTTTGTGCTATTAATTGCAACCTGGCTAACAGGTGCTTGCCAATGTCTTTATATCCTCACCATAAGAAAGGATTATATTTCCACCTGGATAAAAGGGTGACGCTGTCTTCTAAAAAGAATTTAAGAGCAGCACAGAGAGGAAGTCCACCGTCGCATGACAAGTTGAATCACTGCTTACTAACGAGAATATGCCCTCTTCTCTGCCCTGACAGACCCAGAGAGGGAAGGGGAAAGCGGCTAACACCATTTTTTCCACATCCACTCCTCTTGGTCAGGTGTCAGATGGCCATGAGCTGGACCCACCAGGGACTGTTTTCCTTCCAGTTCTCCTGACTCACCCAGCAATGGTGGCAGCCGTGTTGTTTAAAACAAACTCGCAGC
Source organism: Aquila chrysaetos chrysaetos (assembly GCF_900496995.4). Classification (NCBI taxonomy): domain Eukaryota; kingdom Metazoa; phylum Chordata; class Aves; order Accipitriformes; family Accipitridae; genus Aquila; species Aquila chrysaetos. Next base: position 25,187,336 of record NC_044021.1, on the reverse strand, counting down.
ACTGGGGGACCCCGACCAAGAAAAGCACTTACGCACGCGCTGCAGGTGTATGAGAAGTCCCATACTATGTACTTGAAAATTAACCGTGGGCTCATGCTTGCCGCGCAGCATCAGAGCGCTGCTGCGAAGGACCTGCCCCGCTCTGTCTGGAAGAGCCTTCCTCTCAGCTTCCTTACCCCTTCATCTCCCTCCTGTCATCAATGGTGAACACCTCTTTCCAGTCTTTTCCTTTAGCCCTTCATGCCTCTTTTCTTCCCATCTTGCCTTCTGTGTAACTGCACAACCCTATTACCTCACGCCGCTAACTATTTGTGAAGCCGGGTGCGTGAGAAGCGCTGTCCGAGACTCTGATGTTCAAACACCAAGCCCCAACCTGAATGCATTTGCAGCTCCCTGGACCGCCTGCTGCCCCCTGAAGTTACAGCGGTTTGATCGACAAGGCTTTCTGTTCCCCGAGGGGTTTGGAAAAAGTATTCATAGCTCTTCGATCGGGAAGATGAAAGGACTCCGACAGATACCTGTGGTGGCCAGCACCTGGACCCAGACTACCTGAGCTCGTTATCCAAAAGCAACAAAACCAACTGATCCATGTGAAGCAAACGCTAACACGCTCTGCGTGTTACTGGGGTGCACAAATACCTCAGAGGTGTCTTGGTGCCTAATTATGGTGATGTACAAAAATACCGAGGCAGCAATTGCTTTAGAGAAGAGTTTGACACTTGTTACTCATAAGGGGATTTAAAAATCCCAACATATGCCTCAAGGCCTTTGAAAATCAGACCCAAAGTGCCTACTTGAGATCTTGTCGAGAAGCGACACAGCCAACTCCTGTGAGCAAGTCTCCTGGCACGGACAACATTGTGACTATGTAAATCAGCAGACAAATCATTGTGTTTTGCCTGTAAAATGAGGGAGTTCAGACTATTCATCTCTTCACAGGCTCAGGTGAAATTCTGTGTTGGAGCGCCCAAGCCATACACAACCTCCATCAGCTCACTGCAAAGCGATACAGTGAAAAGCAAGGCAGCATTCACTGTATCGTCAATATTAACTTAATTTTCCAAGAGGAAAACAAATTCTGGCTAGTACCGGTTACCTAGATAAAAAAGGAAAAGCCCTCCAACTCCTTTTCTTCCCTTTTCCTAACCGATTTATCTACCTCACGTCAAGAGTGATGTTGAAGAAAATTCCTGGCATATTTTGTGTCAAAAAACTGAATAATAGTCATGACTTTTGAAAGTGCTTACTAGGCTATTCTGTGCATGTGAATATTTTCTTTCACCGTTTGGTCCAGTCTTCTATGGGAGTACATCACACACTTTAATTAAACATTCTTGAGTAGTTGGATTTTATCTCACAGATACACCGCACCCTGCTTGTAAAAATTCCATCGCAGGCAGCCAAAGTGCTTGACTTATTCCAAAGATGAGTTATTAATTAGAATATCTATAGACCATATATATATATATATATATAATCTGGTGCCATCCCTTCCCAGGGCGCCCAAACTTTTATCTGCCAGATTACTTACCTGCAGCTGAAACAGAGCCATCGCTGGCTGGAATGTAACCCCCATCTTGTGCAACTCCTCACCACCACTCTCAAAAGGAAGAAAGGGAGATAGGTCCAAATGGAGGACGTTTTTAAGATGTTCTGGATGTAAACCCCTTGAATTAAGTTCACCTCACTTAAAATATGGCTGGAGCTAGCTAACTCTGTGGGTTTCCTAAAGTCCCTATTCACTTCATCTTGCTTCATTCAGAGAAATCCTCACCCGAGTCGTGAACTCCTGCAAAAGCGGAGGTGCCAGCAGGGTGCTCACGGGCGTGATTTCGCTCCCCAAAGTGGTCCCAGGTTTCACCCTCACCTGGCACGGCGTGCGGCTTCCTAACGCACGATGCCAGCTGCGGCACCGGCCCCGTTCTGACTCAGAGGGGGGAGCACCCCGCTCTGAAATCACCGAAGGCGACGACAACTTGCAAAATACTTCCCTGAGCCAAGGGGGAAAAGCCGGTGCCAGCCGTGAGCTCACCGGCACCACTCCCCGGCACCCCTCGCTTGCCAACCTTCTGCAGCATTTTCAGCTTGCTTAGGTGCGCCGGCTCATCCCACTCTCAAAACGTTTAGCAATCGAGAACAGCGATAGCTCGGGGCTGCCACGGCAGCCAAACACCCCAACAGGCAAAGGCGAAATGCGAGAGAGAGGAATATTGCGTTACCAGGCTCATTAGCCCGGTGCAACTTGAAGCACTCAAAACCGTATTGTTCCTAAGCGCAGAAGGGAGGGTGCAGCCATCCCACAGAAGGAAATCCATAGGAAATCCTGCTGGCACGAAATACGCCTGGGAGACAGCCCGCAGGAGCCTCCAGTGAGCAAGCCCCACGCAGGTGATGGAGAGATGATAAGGAGCGAGTGGCACCTTCCAGCACCGGGTCGGGGCAAGACCCTGCCGCCGCGGGCAGCCGCCAGCACCCACCAGGCTCGCCCCTTCCACGGGTCAGCATAAACCCCGCTGGCAGCCTGCCGTGCTCAGCACTGCCTGCCTTTTCCCAGGCTCAGGTTTGGGAGAGGAGAGGAATCTCATACGCTGGCGGGCATCCAGCACGCTGGCCGGTCCCCGCGCAAAGCTCTTCAGCTTTACATGTGGTCCCCTCCAGCTCCAGAGAAAAGTCACCAGCCTGGAGGAGCCACTAGAGCCGAGGAAAAATTTGGTTTCCAACCCTGGACTTCATATCACACCCATGAGAGACTCCTGCCCTCCTACACCACCGCCCTCCTCGTCCAGCATGCTCGTCTCAGAAACCTTTGATTCTCAGACCTTCCACCTCCTACAAGAAGAGATGGAGCATCAGCGAGGAAGCTAATGTTGCCTGGAAAAAAAAGATAAACACGCTCCGGCTGCGGAGAAAGCAACCTCCCGGCAATTTTGCTGGGGAACCGTGCCATGCGCAGTGGATGCTTTTTGGATTTACTTTCTCCTCTGCCTTAGCGTGCCCTGCAGATATGTGGAGGTATTAGCATGAGAAAATCTCCTGGATTGGGAAGCAGGAGAAAATCTCCTGGATTGGGAAGCGGGATGCCCACAAAAGGGTAGTGCAAGAGGTCAGAGCAGTTTTATGAGGGGTTTCCCTGAGTCAACACAACTGAAAACTCTGGGAAATATTAGAGGGAAAAGCTTGATTCAAAATCTCTCACCTGAAGACACTCAGATACTGTTTGCGCTTACATCTGGGTGTGAACTTTGAAGCTTGGGCTCCTTTCTGTATAACACAGTGGACTGAATCAAACCTAACTCAAAACACCTGCAGTATCTGGAAATACGCTGATTCAGAGATGCGTTTTACAGCTTTTGTCAGTCACTGATTTATCAGAAGTTACTTCGCAGATTTCCTCCTCCTCCTTTCATTTATTTATAAGTACTTTTGTTTTTAAAATATTTCTTTATTTGTAAGTACTTACTATTTCTCTTATAAAATGTATTTATAAGTACTTTCTTTCTTTTTGGAAGTACTTTTCATCCATCCATCCAACCCTGGTCTAAGTCAGAAGCCTTCAAGTCTTTCCTCAAAGAGGTAACTCTGGCCGGGATGGCAATGTCAGCATGGAGAAGCTTTCTCTGGCCCTCTTTATGTTTCTGTTCTTTTTGGAGAAAAGGATGTTCGGGTTGTAATAAAAGGACTGAAAAATACATTAATCCTTATTAAACCGGTAGAGCCAATTGACAGGGTTAGGACTGGCTGCTTCCTCCCCTCTCCCTTCATGCCCTTCCGCAGTTTCCTCTCCTCTCCTCTTTTCTGACACTTGTTTGTGTTTGGAAGCGGCACGTTCACTCCCAACAGACCGGGACAGGGGATGAGAGGGGAAATGTCTGGACGCATTTAGTCCAATTAAATGTTGGCATCACATTCAGTCTTTCCAAAAAGCACGTAGGAAACTTTAAACGCCAGGCTGGCCGCTGCGAATCGATGCCTCCCCATTTACATTTCCTCGCATCAGGCCACAAACAGAGTAGGTATTAATTGTCATCAAGCGTGTCTGCCACAAAGCCCTCTTCAGTATCACTCACAAATGTTCTGCTAAAACCTTTCGTCTTTCAGCAGATGACTTCCATAATCCCATGTCACTGATGAGTTTTGGCAGAGCTAAAGAGCGAACTGCGTTTGCTGCTGACAACTCCCCTCACTTTCCTTTTTCAGCTGCCGCAGCAGCATGCTAATTCCGCAGCGGCATTCCCTGCCCAGCGTCGTCTCGGGCTCGCGTCGTTCCTTCGAACGACGTGTTCGCTAGCGGGGCTTTACGGCAAATAAACAAACGCGCGCGAGCCCTGCACGTGTGGTCTGTACATCATCTCGAGCCGCCCGGTCTTCCGACAAGCCGCTGCTCCTACACGAAGGGCCGTGGCGTAAACCCAAACCGCGCGAGCGCGGCCGCGGTGCCTGCCTCCCTCCCGCAGCCAGTGCCCTGACACCCGTGGGTCCCACGGCACCCCGGTGGCGATAAAAACTGGGCTCTGCCGCGCAGGGGGTCACAGCCCCGACAGAAGCCGCTGGAAGTTTAACTGCTGGGTGGGAAAGAAGCAGCTGAGGAGGGACAGGCACAGTTGGCTCTCTCCCGCTACTTTTTCTTTTTTCGTTTTAAACTGCTAAATCTGGTTCTTCCCACTCCTGAGAAAAGTCCTTTAAAAATGAATGAGGCTAGTCATATAAATGAATTAAGGGTCAGTTTACAGCGTTATTGAATTAAATGCTTTATGTACAGTAACTGAAGAGTTCGGTAGAATTCATGAAACTAGATTCAGACCTCAGATGCTTTCCAGAGCGGCTGGAAGGGTTTAAGGAACTAAACAGAAGAAACTCAAAAAGCCTCGCTTTGCTCAGCATTCACTGCAGCATCCAAACCAGCAACATACTTCCACATTACTGCTACAGCTCTGCCCTCCAACATGTGTTCACGGCTCTGATTAGATCCAACCACAAGTTAAGGACTAAATGTACTGAGGCACGTCCCCAGCTGATTTCAGTATAAACTGCATGTCTGGAATCTGACTGCACAGATAGGTCCACGGTCACCGCCTGCCAGCTGAACACTTGCTAAGTCGGACACGGACAGAGCAGCAACCGCTTGCGCCGTATTCACGTTGCTAAGAGCAAGTGGATGCTCTTGCCTTGTTTTTAACAAAGGCTTGGTCCGTCCAGTTTAAAATACGCTCTAAGGCGTGCTGACCCACAGTAATCCTTGAGGACAGGGAGAATCTCCCGTCACTTTTCAGTTTTGGAGAGGAAAGGGTGCTCACCACGGAGCGCCCAGATAAACAACCTGTGCTGCTCGTTACACGTTTTGGTACCTGCACAATAGGGTGGCCCCCCGCAGATGCCTTCACAGCCCCTCGACTGCCTTCCGTCTCGTAATGAGCTCGGTGGTGGGATTTCGGCTGCACTTCAATACGCAGTTCATAAGGTCCTGAGTGAGATGGCAGCTGCCAATCAAGGGCTGGCAGGGATGGGCTATAATGGAAAGGAAAATGTATTAAAAATTAACATCAAGTACACTATCACAAACCACAAGCATCCAGCACTATTACTTTAGAGACCGTGTTTCGCAGTTCATCCTTCACCATCTTACATTTAAATTTCATCAATATGGATAACACTGTGACATAAGTAATTCAAAAGGTAATGGTTATTTTATGAAGATTTATGGGTCGAGCATATCTGATGGTCCAGATGCTATCCAATTTGTAAACAAAATGGAAAAATGTTAAGACACAGCTTACAAATATCTTAATATATTGATTCTTGAACCAAAAGGAGAAAGGTAGGCAGAAAGACGCAGAGGAATTGAAGGAAAAGGATTTCTGCTGTGAAAGTGAATGCCAAACCAGCTCCGGAGGAGTTCTGCATTTAATGAATCTAATGGATTTCAACAAATCTACTCAGTTTACAGGGAGTGGGAAGAAGAAAAAAAGCCCTTTCCCGGCTTCCTTCCCAACACAAAACACGTCAGAGAGCCTCAAAGCGAAGCCCATCCCTTTCTGGTTCATGCACTGCAAGGGAGCAAGCTCTGAAGTCAGAACTCGCTTACAAATCCTACTAACGATGACGCGCAAGCCCAAAGAAAATCCAGCTCATTCTTCCGGCCCTGTATTAACTCTGCAATTAACTAAAATATTAAAGACTCATTACCATCATGCAAGCAAACAGGCCCGACAGCATGCGATGGTGGGGAAACGTCATTCTTAGAAACCCACTTCCAGTGTAAAACCACACTGAAAATAGTCAAGAGAGCTTGGCTGTAAGAAATGCCAAGTTGACGCTTTGGGTTGAAAAGAATGAAAAAGAAACAAACAAGCACTGTAGAAACAGTAGGCCTGAGACAAATGTATTGATCTTAAAATCGAAGCAAAAAGCTTCACGATGAAAACACTAATTTTGTGTCTAGCGTATAGTCCTTCCTTGGGTGAATTCTCCTCGCCGGGTGCCGTTCAAAAGCTTTTACAAGTAGTTAAACGGCACAACCGCAACACGCTACCCTGCCCTCTTACATCAAACTTCATTATCTCTCCCATCACCCTCGACAAGACGACCAGCAAGAAGAAAATCACGGTCCTCGACCCTTTGTTGTCACCACGGACCGGGGCTACCTGCCACGGCGAGAGGGCTCGTCCCGCCGCAGCATGCGGGCGAGGAAGCTGAAGGGCTAGTGAGCCTTCGTCCCGGCCGGCGAGGAGGTGGCCGCTTGGGGTTTACCGGTTGCCCGCCTCGCTGCTAGAGGGGGAAAGGATGCAGAAGAGCTTCCACACGGGATATCACAAGCACGTATCCATCCGGAGACTGAATACTCCGTTTTACCGTCCCAGCGATCCACGCGCTAACCCCGCGCGCTTGCGGCTCCTCGGGCATTGCAGCTCTCACATCTCCCAAAGCATCCCTGCTGTCTCCCACTGCACGACAGAGACCTTAACCACTTGCACCGGCTTTTTTTGGTTTGTTTTGCCTTTTCTTTTTTTTAAAGAGCTTATCCGGCCCTTCATCACCAGCATATTTAACTCACGTCTGCTAGTGCACGTGTGCATATACACCGACGGGACTTCGGATGGTGCTAAGTTTCCCTGCGTTATCTTTCTTCCAGCTGCTCCGCCCTCAGGACGTGGAGCATCCCCAAAACTAACAGAGGGGGAAGAGAAGAAAGTAGCCACACAGCTCCCAGCTGAGCCCAAATGGGAGCTCACCCAAAATAAAGATGTTGCCTCTGTGAGTGAGGGCTCCCAGCTCCCGTGAACATCTGGATCCAGCAGAAGCCAGCGGGGCACTCTCCGCAGAGGCAAGACAGGGACAAATCCCGAATTTGGCTACCTCCCCTGCAAGCACGGGAGCCCCAGCCTTGGCTAGAGGCAGGACGCTACGTCTTCGGAGCTCCTGTGCAAGCCTTTCCCCCAAAATGGCCAGGGCCCACCTTGGGGGCGAGAAGAAGCTCTTCTGCTACTAGACACTCATACAAAGAGCGAAGAGATGGCAAAAAATTACAGGCCATTGTATATAGCCACTATTCTTTGCCTAGCATGTTAGGTACACATACTTCAGTGTGAAAAAGTCTCAAAAAAAAAAAAAAATTCTGGATGAACCATATTTGACTAATGATAGATGACAAAGAGCAGAGCAAAACAGCTGTCTCTCTCCTGGTGATGATCAGCACACATTTTTAAACAGATGTTTCTGGTTTTAAGTAAATTCTCACTTGATCCATCTTTTTTTTTTTCTGAGGACACAACATCTATCAGATTAGAAATTTTTAACACTTAATTAAAAAGGACAACTCTGACCAGCAGCACGTAGCCCTCAAGTGAAGAGGGATTTTTTTTTTTTTAAGATACGTGGAAGTAAGTAATAGTTCCATAGCTAATTACATCTCTTTAAAAAACAAAGAAAAAACCCACCAAACCCCCTTTCAAATCAGCACCTGAAAATGTCAGTATAATTAAGTTGTAAAATTCATGTTCTCAAATAAAACCTGAAAATAAAAATACAGTTTGCTGTTAGCCCACAATCTATCATCAAAATTCCAAAATACCACCTGCCCAATTATAAATTGACAATTAATGGCAGTTTTCCTGATAAAGGAAGCAGAGTGATGCATTTAACAGTGTCACAGGCTGGGGCTGTCAGAGCTATTTCCTATGTTAGGTTATCTTCATCATGCACTTAATTTCCTCCGGCTAAACGTGGTTAAAGGAAAAAGTCACCAAGCAAATGGTCTAGTGGTAAAATCAAATCTGGTTGCTGCAAATAAACCTTATCAATTTGAAAAGGCCCAAACTACCTCATCTAGCCAGCATCACGCGGAGGGGAGAACAACCCCTCCACGGGGGTCAAGAAGAGAAATAAAAGATCTTCACGCAGTCTTCCTTCTACATCGGTGTATTTCCCTCAAGATTGAATTTTCCACCAACTGAAAACCTGTCCCATTCCTTTCCACGCCATAATAAATCTAACTGTAGTCGTCCTAAATGCTGTAATGAGGGATGGTTGTCTCAAGGCGGGTTCACAAAACCTGGTGTTAGGCTGTAGAAAACTCGCTCAATGTAACTCCGTCCTACATAAATCAGATTACAAAACAGATGAATAGTGATTTATTTTGCATACACCAGATACACAATATGATTAAATCAAAAACAGATTATCCAGCCTGGCTGACTTCTGCCTTTAGCAGAAAGATTTATCAAGTTACCAAAAAAAAAAAAAAAAAAAAAAAAAGATACTAAGCAGCACACTGGAATATAGACAGGGGGGAAACAAAGCCAAAAACTTCGACTCAACTTTGCAAAGGTGCTTAAGCCCTATCTTCACAACTGCTACGCATTTGGGAATTAAGCTACCATTACACTTTCTAAGCTACTAGATGCCCAAGGCCCCTCGAAAAAAGAGATTTGCAAACGTTTTTGTCCTTAACTAGGCTGCTGTGCAAAAGGTGTCAGAATAACTGCCGGTCTCGCACGGGGACTAACCCTGCGCGTTGGCCAAATACCACAGGATGGAGTCATCTGCCCCAGAGAGCTGCCCAAGCAAGTCACTTCGAAGGAGCGTGGCTGAGACGGGGTGCCCTGCACTACACTGATTTTTTCTAACAGGGAGTGCTCCTTTAGAAACAAAACCATAAACTAGAGAAACCACAGCGCTGCTGAAACTTTTACCAGGCTGCTAGCTTGCCCCTGCTCCAACTGTGCACCAAATGCAAATATGGTTACAATTTATTATTTATTACCCATGTCGCACATCGAAGCGGATGCCTGTTAAAGATTCTTGTGTGTTTTTTGGAGGACTAAGAAAACAACGGTGATGCCTGTATGTCCACCAACTGGACTGTGGTCAGAAAAATATACCTGCTGTATATTTCACCTGAGTTAACGTGGGTAGATTTTGCTTTCTTTTTTCTTTTCTTTTTTTTTTTTTTTAATTTCCTGTCTGACAATTGAGCAATCTGGCTGTGAGCTGTTAAAATAGATGCTGCGTCCCACCCCAGACTTGGCTGTGTTTTGCTGGCACGCGGAGCAAGGAGCTCCTCCGTGGAGTGCATGCGGCGCGCTGGAATTCCTCACGCTGAAGACTGAAAACACGAGTCGTCATCATCCTCCCAGATAACGCTTAACGCTACTGTTCTCAAATTTCACATTCAGAGATCGATTTGCATGGGAAATGTTGCATTTGATGGCTTAGAGAAAGAACAAGAAACTATTGCTGTGGGAAGGGAGATAACGAGCGGCTGGCATCGCATCTCTGCTCGTTCTGAATTTAGAATCACGCCGTGCTAAAACGAGCTGGTGAGGGAAGGCCGTGAATAAGACGCTCACAGGGGCGTTTGAATGAACCGAAAAACAGTCAGGAGAAAGCGTGGGGAGGATTAAATCGAACATACAAACAACAAAAAAAAAATCAGTTTACCGAGACAGGCTTGCAAGCGGTCTTCGGCTTTATGGTACAGCGACCTAACGTAGTCAAAAGCCGCCGCTACGCGGTGGCAAACCGAACTTGTTGAAGCATCTGAACATCCCCATCCAGCATGAATATAGCAGGAAAAAGAGAAAGGTTAGAGGCATCGCGGGCTCTTCCCCGTCCGCTCCCCCCGCCCCGCAATTAACACTAACGAGTCCCAGGAGATGGTCACCGCCACAAGTCCCCATTTCCCTGGGTCTTGCCCAGACAGCCCTGCCTTTGCTTTGTCTGAGGAACTTCCTCTCGCTCGCCATAAACGTGCAAGTTTGCCATGAACGCGCCCGTCAGCAAATTCGGAGCTGCTGCGCCAGGGACTAGCTCATCTTAAGATAGCTGGTGCCCTTTTCCACCTTCAGAAAACCCCAATTTCTTGAGAAACTCAACTTCTCCCAAGTAAGGTTGGCCTCTACCTCACGATCTGGACCAAAAGATATATTTAAAAAAACAGAAAAAAACCAAACAAAAAAACCCCATCAAGAGCATCTGAAAGGTCCACAAATCAAAAGAAGGGAGGGAAAAATACGCAACATTTTAAAATCACGATTTGTAAGGAAATCATATGGTTTGGGGCCTCAATGAACGATTTTTGCATGCTTGAGTTTAATACTGCCACGGTCACAAAAGTCGAATCCAAGAAATCTACAAAAAATAAACAAGCCCACTGATGCAGATAAAAGCCAAATTTGCTTTTGCAACTGGTAGACAGGTACCCAGCCATACATTCTCTGGGTGCAAACTACAGCCTCCGCATGTACAACTACATGACCCCGTGTCTGTGAGGTCAAGAACATACATGTATATTTTTGAGGTTGAAAAAAGAGACTGCAGCTGAAGAAAAATGTGGCTTTCAACGGTTAAAAAAAATAAACTGTGCAAGAAAATACAGTAGGGAGCTTTTATAAGCCACCTGGAAATGGGTGTCTATTCCTGGAAGCTCCTTTTGGTGTGGTAGACCTCATACGCGCCATATGCCTGACCAACAAACCCAACCATTTCTCTTCCCCCTTCCCCCAAAAAACACTACATTTAATGAAAACTCAAGTGTTACAGGCCAACACACTTCTTGGATTAAACTGATGACACTTGAAATAACTACAATGCATTACTTCTTGATGAGTAAGAAACTGTCTCTAGGAAATTTCAGGTTGTGTTTAGTCAAATACAGCAGCTGAAGAGGAAGTCATTAAAAATGTGTAAGATACTCAGAAATCCGGCACTTTCATGAGCGCCTGTACTTTTTGTTGTAACGCAGGATGATTTGGGACATGTCAATGAGCGGGTAAAAAATAAAAATGGGATTTTAGTTTTGGAAATGGTCACTAACATTGCCCCAATACCCGAGGGCAGAAGTCCAGTCCTGTACTTCCATTTTGGCTTTGACATTTTTGCCCGTGGGAGGTTCTGCACTACACAGCACTGAGGAGCGATGGAGAAATGTCCCAGAAAGGAAGACAACTGCGACAGCAAGGGCTTGAGAAACACTGCTCATACAGTAACTGCCCGGTAAAGTGCTTCTCTTTAAGCTATTTGCTACGTTAACTATAGAAGAGGGACTACAGACAGAAACTTCTTGCATTGGAGTGAGACAGCACAATGCATAAATACTGACATAAAAAAAGACCTCGGAGCTAAAACCTGAAGCAGAATTTCACAAAGACCATCTCCTGACTCTCCGCGAAATGATTTACCTCCAGCGGGTTTTGAGGCAGGTCGGTACATTCAGGTAACCCATTTTGGTCCGCAAAAGGTACGACTCCCATCGCTACCTTAGGGTTTGCGCCAAAGCTTCCCCTGAAAAAAAACTCTGCTTGGTCTCTAAACACTTCCTACGTCCAAAGATCTGGCGTGGTGCCCTGGGCTGCCACCGAAACACCGCAGACAAACCCCCCGCGGACGCGGGTTACCCCGCGCGGCTTCAGCCCGGGCTGCGGGGTCGGGCTCTGCCCCCCCGCCCCGTCTCGGGACCCTCGGCACCCGGTCCCGCGCGGGATCAGATCGCCCTTGAGGGGGATGCGTCCGCCCGAACCCGCTCCGGAGAGCCCGCAGCCTGGGGACCGGTCCTCACGAGCACGGGGCGCAGAAAGACTGTGCTTCTGCTAAGGCAGGCATTATTATTACTCTTATTATATACTCTCATTATTCCCTTGCTCCGGGACTCGGAAAGCCTAAAGCGGATTGAGCTTTAATGACAACGAATGAAAACCATCATCAATTTTGGGAACGACACAGAAAAGCAGCTTCCCTTTTAGGCTGATGCCTGCTATAAAACCCCGGGAAAGGAGACAGCACCCGGCCGACGGTCTGCCTGAGCCCGCTCCCTCCTGCCCCCAAAAGCGATGGGAATGCAAGAGAGGGAGGGAAAGGCGTCAGTGATTTTCCAAGGCACGCTGGCTTCTGATGAAAACTGTACCGCGTATTCAGGAAGAGACAGAGGAGGTAATCAAATCTGGTTATCTCGAAATCATTATGACCGGGTAGATTTTGGAGCCCGAGTTGTTTGTTGGAACCCACCCCTCCAGCCCTCGCGTTTGAAATAGAACAGATGTGTAACATAACAGGAAAAAAATCCAGCTCTGTTGTGACAAATTCTTAACCAATTTTTTTGGAAAGATTTAAAATAACATAGTTTCTGTTGCGTAGGCTGTGATCCTGTTGACGTCCGTGCTCAGTTGCCCAGCGCTTTCATATACATAAAACGAGAGGTATTTTTGGTGGAAGGAAGCACGGTCAGTGTATCTGATTGGTAAAATAACTTAAAATCACATTTCGACAGTAACTTCCAACTGCCCTAGAGCACGAGTTAATGAGATCACATGGAAACATATTGCGAACCAGGAAACATATTTTACCAAAGACCAAAACAGTGGAAAAAAATGTTAAATACACAACGTAGCGGGGCTCCGTTTTGTACGCTTCACCTTTCTTGTTTGCGTTAGCGCACAGGCATGCCGGGTGCCTCCCGACGGGCTGCAGCAAAGCGCCTACGGGCCGCTCGCTGCAACGGAAAGATAAAAGCCTGTTTGGTCAAACTGTCCCATTATTGCCCTTGAAGCCTTCGGCAAGAAGCAGCCTCCCGACGCAGAAGCCAACGGCCGGCCTCTTGGCACATCAGTGGGAGAACGTAAAAGGCTTTTTTTAAGAGCGCGGGAAGGCTCTGAAGGCTTTGCCTGGTGTTAAAAGTCTCTGTCCCGGCTCCAAAAGGCAGCGAGTCCCTACCTCTGGATGGCTCGGCCAGACCCAAAGGGGTTGCTGCATTTCCCAGCGCTGAATTGAGGCAGGGTCCCGCAAGGAGCCCGGACAACGCAGAGAGGAGGAGGAGGAGGAGGAGGAGGAGGAGGAGGAGAACGATGTGGAAGGGGACCACGGCACGACGTGCTGTTACACAAAGGGCCACGGACCGCTCAATCTCAGTTTTGGGAGACAGCACGTGGCAGAGAGGTGCTGGCTGGAGAAAAGCGAGACCGGCAAGGTTGAGAGCTGGGGAACGTATCGCTAATTAAAACGTTTCAGCTACGTGCCTGCTTCTTTCCCTTTTGAGAAAGACAGCTTTGCTGTCAAAAGCAAGAAGCCAGGTGCGCTTGGGGAGGAAGAGGAGAGGGGGTGGCCTTCGCAACCAGGGACTGGGAACAGCCTGGAAACTTTTGGAAAGCCAAACTCTTTTCCCGCACCACGTGCTTCTGCGTATACAGCCTTCAGAAGCAAAACAAAGACCGTAACTGAGATCGAAAAAGAAAGCAATGGACGTAACTCAAATTCTGGCTATTCTGTGGTGCTTCCTACCCGGAGTCCCCTTGTGATAAATAAACGTGACCAGTATATTATCAGCTGACAAATAAGGTTTTCTTCCTGAAACGTAAAAATGGTGAGGAAGGGGGAAAAAAATCACTGTCCAACACAGACAGGAAAAGAAGATCGATAAGCAGCTTCCAGATGAAGTGAAATAAAAGCTGAAATGATGCGCAAAAGAATGCTATTCCTATTCTGTTTGTATTCACTGTCTATGAAGCGTAAATGTAAAAGGCCCTGTAACAGCCACAATAACGAGACCATCTCCTTGTCCTGCAATAAAAACATACTGAGACATGATGAACCATTTAAGTAAAGCCACAGGTCTGATGGCACCAAATTGTCCTGCTGCTTGACGAGCTTCTGAATACCCCACTTCCAGACGGCCCGGGCTGGGGCTCGACCCGCAGGAACCAGATAACCAGTTACAACCCTCCAGCAGCCTCTTTAACCCTTCAAGGCTTTGCTCGCGGTCACGCCACGCCAACGACAGAGGCAGTGCATCACGAGATACAGCTAAGTGGAATGAGTGGATGGGCAGATTCGGCAGGAAGCAGAGACAGGAAGGGGAAGGAGGAAAAACAAAAAAAACCCCACGCAGTAAAGATATTATGGGGATTGCCCTCTGAGTCGGGGTCCCTTACCTCATGTAGGATGTCGGAGACAGAGACTTTGGTTTGGCCCACTGGTAGGGATGCTGTGGCACGGACAGGTACTGCTCGCAGAAGTTTCCTTTCCTGATGTGCTGAAAGCTGGAGAAGTCTTCTGGTGACAAATCGGCAGTCGGCGATATGGTCCCGTGATCCTCGCCAGCCGGTTCAGTTTTGAGAGTCATGGACGGGGTGTGGTCGATGGCGGTCTTCCTCGACTTGATGGGAATCCCGTCGTTCATATCTATGGTGCTGTCGGTGGTGAGGGCGTTGATGGCGGCGACGATGGCGGAGCTGGTGTACTGGTTGGTGTTCCCCAGCCACGTCTCATCCGTGACGCTCACCCGCGGCGAGTTTTGCGGAGAAGGCGTGGGGGAGTGGTGCGGGGAGTAGGAGGTCTGCCGGCCGTTGAGGCTGTACTTTCTCTTGTTGCAGGGAGACGGAGGCCTGGAGTTGCGAGCCCCCAGCCAGTTCTCCTCCGTGATGCTCGTCCGGGGAGACGTCGACGGAGAGTGCCTCGGGGAACTGAGCAAGGTGCAGGCCACCATGCTGCGCTGGTAGCCCTCCTCGGTGTCGGTGGTCTTCGGAGAGACGCACGGGGACTGCCACGGAGAGGTCTGGGGGGAAGTGTACGGGTACGAGTAGTTGGACTCGTAGGAAGACGCTTCCGAGTTGCAGCTTCTGGAAGACAAGCTACTCGCCGGACTCAGGCAGGACGGGTCTCTGTACGCCTCGATGTTCGGTAAGTTCAAAGTGGCAGTGGAAGGCGACCGCTTGGCGTTTGGGATGGCCTCCTCAACCTCATCGTGGAAAAACTGGTTGTTGTTATGATGAAGTCCCATGTAAGAAGTGATCTCAATTCTAGGGCTCTCCAGCGCTGGAGCTCCGTTAGGTCTGATGTTTGGCGGCAGGTAATACTCGGAGGCCCCGCTGTCGATGTGTCCTCCGTATCCAGAAGGATGGTTTGTCGATGGGACAACTGAAATGACGGGATTTGACGTCTGAAGGCCATGACATGGAGTTGACAATGAGGAATGCGCCACATTTAGAGGCAAGCCAGCATTTACGTTTGAAGATGTGTAATTATAGTGTTCTGGAAAAAAACAAACAAACAAACAAGAATGATATGAGGTGCCGCACAGATATACTCACTTCGTAACAAACCCAGCCGGAGTGGAGGGACGTGGCACAACACACAAAAGCACAGTTCTCCTTAGCAACCCAGCCCACAGGCATGCCACGCCAGGGGAGAAGCTGTGGACTGGCATCCTTGAAAATGCCGCTAATTGAACAGCACAAGACAAGCTGTCTTGGGAGGGGGATGTACACGGACTGAGTTTGTCTCGAGGACACTCTTCTTATGTGAACCTTCAGAGCAAAAAACCCAGTCTTCAAACAACGTTGCTTCAGCATTCAGAGACTGCAGTGCTGCTCAAGAGATGTGCTTTTATGTAAGTGAGCCTGATTCCCTCCCTGAAAAGTCAGAACACACAAAAAACACAGGACAAAAAACACAAGTGGAGGCAGACTAAAGGGAAGAACACGATCAACTGCATTCTGTTAAAAAAATTATACACAACCGAAATTTCCATTACAGCAAGTTTCCAACTGGTTCCAGTTAACTAGGATTTTGGAACAAGAGGGATCTATTGACCCGCTCTGGTTTCTGGGACCACTTATCCTCCAGCCCAACTGGCAGAGGCCAGGTGAAGGATAAACACGGATGTCTCACTACTCTGCGACAGCTGAAATTCCACTGAAATTGCTGGTTATTGTGCACGCCACGTCGAGCGCTGCCAGCAGCGCGCTCTTGGCCAACGGTCTAACCGTCCAACGGCTCCGGGTGTACAAAAGCAAGAGCGGAGTTGCGCAGTCGGCGTGGAAAACCTGGAAGGTGACGGATCACGTCGCAGACCTGCGCCGACGGGCTCCCTCACCCAGCGCAGGGGAACAACCCGCCCTTCGTGTGCCTCCATCCCTGCTACGCTACGGGGACCAGCATCCCACAGCTGGTCCGCAGGAGACCATCCCGGCCTCGCCTCGCCGTCAGCCTGCTGAAGGGACTCCTTCAGCTCTGCTCCCCCGTCCCGGGGCCGCATACGGGTCTGTCTCAGCCCCCCCCGAGACACCGGTGGGCCACGCGTGGGGAGACGGGCAGCCCTCAGCCGAGGGCAACGTGCCCCTGGTGCTCTGAGCAGCGGTGGGATCGGGAATCACCCGCCCCTGCATCACCAGCACACATGGACCAGAGCCGCTGACACCAGTACCCCTCGCCTCACTGGGAAAAGGCAGCAAAACCGTTCTATCAGGGACAACGGCCGCTGAACTTTGAGTCTGGGTGATGCCGCTCCGCAGGTTCCTCTCAGCAGGCTGGAAACGCACCCAGCTCCAGCTCCAGCCCAAGCTGTGCTTGCAGCGCGTCAGCCTTCCCTGAGGTTTATTACGGCAGCGGCACTTTCCCGCAGGACGGAGGGAAACTCTGCGTTCCCCCCCCCCGGCCACAGCTGGTCCACACCGGGAGCTTGTCCCCTGCCCTCCCAGGAGGCCAGCTCCCTTGGCGGTCACCCTTGCCCACTTTCCCTAGGGAGATACGGAAAAGCTGCGTTAATTACTGCAGCTGTTATTCCCAACGCCGCCCGGGAGTGCTGCAGATTGCAAAGGAGCCTCCGAGCTGTAACGCCAGCGCGGCCGGCTCTCCTCTTTCTTTTGTTTATCAGCTCAGCCCTCTCTGGTGTCATCCCCCGGCGATCCCGCGCTCGCCTTTCTCGCTGGCAATGACTCCAAGGCGAACGGTACTTAGGAAAAATTAATGTGCTGTGGCAGTTTCACAGCAACTCTGCGATGTTCCAACTGATGGATGTCATGTCAGGTAACAGTCGGGAACGATGAGCAGCAACACCTTTTGAACTCGCTCTCTAGTCTGCCTTCAGAGACCGGCCATTTACTGAGGAAGGGTCATTAAATTACACCGGAGCGTGACACAAATAAAACCGGATTATTCAAAACACGCTGCAGCTTCACACTCTCTTGAAACAACAAGGCAGGCAGGAATTACGGAGAAAGAGGTGATACTTTGACAAGGATAATCCGACTGCAGTGGTCCTGACGAGGCGCAGATCTGCCTGGGGGATCAGAGTCCCCTCCTTCCAAAATTAGTCCCCTCATGTTGCTGCCCTGCCACACGGCCGGGCTGCTCAGTGTCACCGCAACTGCCACCGCTTCCCTCTCATTCCTCCCGGAAAAAAAACCAAACCCAACGCAGAGTGGTCCAACAGTGGTAAGACCTTCTCCGTGTCAGAAATTAGCTCAGAGAAAGGGTCTCAGCGGCGCCTTCGAGGCAGCTTCAACCCCGTCACGGCTTCCTCCAGCTCCAGAGGAGGGTGATGTCCCCGGCACTGGCACTGGTGACACGGCACAGCCGGGCGCCGTCTCCGGCCGGTCCCCACCGCGCGGCCGGGCAGGGGACCGCGGGCTGCCCCGGCTCCGCACCCACCGGGCGGGCTTTGCAAACGGGGTGCAACACCAGCATCCGCAGAGTCAGTGCCCTTAGATCTTTTGTTAAAAATAAACAGCTGAACGAACAAAACAGCAGGGATCATTATTACCTGCGTGGAAAGTACTGTGGACCCAGCAGTTCTCTTAAAACCTAATGCATGACTAGGGTGAAATTCAAACACTGAAGTCTGCTGGAGAGCTGCAGCCCTGGACGAACAGGCAATATAAAGGCTCGGACCAGCCTTTGGAATCCAGTTTTTTAAAAAAACCAAAACATTAAAAGACAGCCTCAAGTGCTCCAAGCAACAAGTTCCCCTAATGCACATGGCAAGGAATTGCCTCTTCTAGAGCTATTATGCATATTTTTAAAAAGTCAGCTTTTAAAGGGCCAAGGAAAACAACATGTCATACAACTTCTCACACAATAGTACTCAAAATTGAAAGAAGCAAGATCCAAAGCCTTCCAAATATATCTAGGTATCTTAAATTTTCAGGCAGCGTGTAGAAAGTGTGCCCACCAAATATAAAAGCCCCAAAGCCAGAACTAGGAACAGGACCGAGCCCTTGGTTTGTGAGCTAAAAACCACCAGCTACAATTTCTGAAAAAGCCCATTCTTCTCCGCAACTTCCGTATTTACAAAATTCATCAAATGCACATACAGAGTCAGCACTCGTCACATGCTGATGTTTTCCTCACCAGGGTGAATTAGGCATGTAGAAATAAAACACCAGCCTTGAGGGACGGGAGATGGAGGTGGCTACAAAGGCATGAAACCGCATCCCGCAACGCAGCTCCGTAGGGTATTTTGCCCGCGCTGATAGGGACAGAAGGAAGGTAACGCTTTAATGTGGAGTCGGTGTCTCGACCGTGATCCATGAAGGCCCCCGGGACCAGTGCACTTACTACCAAGACACGTTCAGTAGCGTATTTTAGTATCTTGAGCCAAAGGCCAGTATCAGATAGACCACTGCTGGTCTGCAACAGTTCCGTTCCAACAAATCCAGACTTACATTAAGTGTAACTGGGACAAGAAATTGGACCCCTTGATTTGTGAGCACATCTCCACATCTTACACTGCGCTTTGTGACAATGTAAAAAAATTCAGATTTTTTTTTCCTCTAGTTAATTTCACAGAGCGAAGGTTTTAATCCTTTCTATCATTAATGGGCTGATCCTGCAAGGCACTGGGCACCATCAGTTTTTATTTACATTCTTTAAATAGGAATGCTGAACACCTGCGGCTCAGAGGGGCTTCAGAGAAGGCGAGGGCTGTTTTACACTTCTGAAGATGAAGCCGCGTCTAGGTCTGTGCTTAAATTTGTGCTTTCAAAATTGCCTAATGGAGCTGGGTACTTTTCTCACTGGGGCTTTGACACTTAATTTGCTTAGGCCCCTCCACTTTCCAGGTGTCTAATGACTAGGACACTCATCCGAAAAGCTTGGTGTGAAACTCTTAAAACCACATTTTTCTAAAAACTGAGACGGTCCTAATAACTATTTGGACACCGACAATGTGCCGGAGAGCTGGGCAATGGGGGAGCATTAGGAAAGGGAGCGCTACGCCGTCACCTGCATCCTGGCAGGCTGCGATACGCGGGCAAGGATGTGGGAACCGGCTTCAATTTAAAAGCAAAAGATAAAGCACAGACCCAGAGACAGCCTTATGCCGAGGCTGCATTAAATCACTTACTTGTACGAGAGCTTTTTACGGTGACCAGCTATCACCGACGCCGCAGCAGTCAACCTCATACCAGGAAACGACAACTTTCTCTCTGTGTCAATTCCAGACTCGTGCGCCTCATTTCCACCTCCAAGTATTGTTAAAAGTCATAAAAAAAGACAGCCGGGCCGAGACACCAGAGTCGGGAACGGTGTGACCCGTGGGAAATTCAGGCCCGTTATTTTTATTTACGGATGACCTTCAACGCTAAACCCTGAGCCTAACTCGCTCCAGCTCACGGGGGGGAAGGAGAGGGGGCCAGAAGCGGTTTTGGAACCGGCCCATCTCTGCAACGGGCAAGACCCACATCCCCATTTCCAACCCCACCAGGGGCTTGGGGGGGGTCGCCCCCCCCCCCCCCCCCCAGCACCGGGCAAGCCTGCGAGGCCAGCCCGGCCGGTCACAGGCTGCTGGCAGACGGGGAAGGGGGGCTGGGAAAGAGCTCAAACGAGCCCCAAATTTCACAAATGAGGCACCGGCCGCCTCCCGAGCCGTCTCCCTTTGCAGGCTGCCGCAAGGGCACCGGGGGGGGGGCACAGGGGCAAGATTTCCCCCCAGCCCCCCCTTTCCCCCCTCCCGATCCCCGCAGCATCACCCCTCCGCCAGCCCCCCCGGAGGTGCCCCGGTCGTCCCCCCCCCCCCCCCCGCCACCGCCACCACCACCCACCTCCTCCTCCCTCATCGCTGTGCTTGAACTCGAAGAGGAAATCGAAGTCAAACTCCTGCTCGGCCTCCACGCCCGTCATGGCCACCCCGAGCCACGCTCCGGCACCGCGGCGGCGGCGCAGCCCCCGGCCCGCCCCGTCGGGCCCGCCCCGTCGCGACCGGACACCTGCTGCCGCCGAGCCGAGCCGAGCCGAGCCGAGCCGGGCCGAGCTCCCCCCCCCCCTGCGCGCAAACCCCGGCTAAGGCGCAGGACGGGCGGCCGCTGCGGGCGGTAACGTGAGCCCCGGCCCCGACGGGCGGCCTATCTCGCCGCCGCCGCCTCTGATCCGCCCTCCCTCCCGCTGCTGGATGTTTCCGGGTCGATGCAAACAACCGCGGGGCCCGGCCTCTTCCCCCCCGTCCCCGTCCCCGTCCCTTCTCCGCCGGGGCTCTACCCCCGCAGCCCCTCCGAGCCTGCAGGCTGACCCCCCCCCCAGACCCCTCCGGTTCCCCGGGGCAACTTCAACCTGCTCCCGCCCGGGGGGGGGGGTAACGAACTGCCGTGGGTGCCGGCCGCCCGCTAAACGGAGCGGGGCAGGAGCAGCGCTTTCTGCTCTCGGCCGGGGGGAAGCTTCGGGGGGGGGGGGGGGGGGGGCGGTGTCTGCCCGGGACACCGGCGCGTCCCCCTTTTCGGTGAAAGGCTGCTAAGGCTTCCCGCGAAGGTCCCCACCGCGCCGCGTCTGCGAGGCAGGAGGCTTCGCTTTCGTTTATTTATTATTTATTTTACTTAGTTGCAGCACCCACTAGTGCCAACTGCTATAAAAAGCGCACGAAAGCCGCGTTCGGAACGTTACCGGCCGCCTCCGTGCGCCGGGGAGGGGAAAGGTTCCCCGGGCCGAGGCCGCGCACCGGGGAGCGCTGGCAAAGGGCCCCGGGGACGGGGCGGCGAGGGCGGGCAAGGCCCCCCCACCCCCGGGCTGCCGCCTTTCCCGCTTGTAGGGGTTAAAAACCAGTCAGGGAAAAGTAAGAGAGACTCTTTTTCTGTTCAGAAACGCGCTTCGGTTAGGATTCCAGCGTCCCGTTTGAAAGTCTGCGCCGGGCAAAGGAGCTCCCGGCCCCGGCGGCTCGGCTCGGCTCGTGAGCTCCCCGAGCTTCAGGCCGGATTTCACAAGGAATCGGTTTTTTTAAAGCGGTTATGGAAACGGTATTCCCTTAGAAACTCAGGGAATACCATTTTCCAGGCTAATGGCTGAAATCTCCGTTAGAAAGTGCCAGGAAAACACGTTTTTTTTCCATCAGAGCCCGTTACGCTTCCCCCCCCCCCCCTCCCCTCCTCGCCCGGGACGAGCCGCACCGCAGTCCCGTCTCTCGCACGAACCGGGGGGCACCGGGACCGACGGGGCAGCCCCAGGGCACGCGGGACCCCCTCGGCCCCGGGGTGCTGCCAGCCTCGGGGCTGGGCTTTGCCCCGGAGGGGCCGGGGTCCGCTTTGGGGCGGAGGTGAAGCAGCCGCATCGGGGCTGCCCTCGGTGTGTCCCCCCCCCGCCCCGCTGGCAGCCGCTTCCCCGAAGCGCCGGGGCTGAGTCACCCCAGTGTGCCAAAGGCCCTTTGGCAGCAACGGAACCCCCTCCGCCTTGGGACCGGGCTCGCCCCGGGATGCCGGAGCAGGCCAGGGGGCTGCCCGGGAGAGGAACCGGGACGAGGGTCCCGCTTTCAACCCGCGCCCGTCCCGCAACCTCTGCCCCGACGGCGCGGACTGCCGCGCCTCCCGCCCGGGGCCTACAGGCGGGACAGCCGCCGAGCCCCGGCCCCCCGCGCCCCCCCCCCCCCTCCGGTTTACACCGGGCTCACCTCCCTGCCGCCCCTCCGCGCCGGGCCGTTGTCTGCTCCCCATCTCCTGCCGGGGACCGGGAGGCGAGGAGCGGCTCCCGAGTACCCGCTGCTCCCGCTCCTTTGCCTCTCCCGCATCTGGTACCTGCGGGGTGGGGGAGTTGGCCCAAACTATTTACGGGCGGCTTGATTTGCCAGTGCCATAAATATCAGCGCCGGCAATGAAATATTTCGATTGGCACCCTCGGAGAAAGAGGAAAGATGTACTACGGAAAGCAACACCGAAGCGATGCCACATGTGGGGACGGAATAACGGCGTCGCGCCAGTTAAGAACCCAGTTTAAAACAGTGCCATTAAACTGAGGAGAGCGAAACGAGCCGGGGGGGGGGAAGACACACACGATATACCCCGGCGAGGCCATCCCCGTGTCGCCAGGCTACCCACCGACCGACGACCGAACCTCTCCCTGCAGTTAACCCGAGTTGTCCCCCAACTCCCCGGGTCGCAGCCCCGGTCCGACGAGGGACCCCGCAGACGGGCTGCTCTAGCTGCAGCCCCGCAGCCTGAAGGAGAATTTAACTTGTAAATTCTCCCAGGACCCAAAGAAAAAAGCACCTCGCTAGGACCTAAAGAAAAAAAAGAGGTCCCCCCCACCGGGCCACTTTGCGAGAGTTTCTTCCCAGGCTAAGCAAGAGCTGGGGGTATTTTCTTTGATTGCCGTAGTTTGGCAATCAAGGGGCACCTGAATTTGCAGGCAGCAATCCTGACGTGCAGGGCTCCCCTACGTGTTTCCTGGATTGGGTCACACTTTCTGGCTGGCCTCATTTTCTTAGTCCCTTACCAAATGCATCAACAGGGAAAAGAACTATGGACGAGGGCTGGCGACATTTTAACACAGGCATCAGAAATGCCAAAGGGGGGGGGGGGGATTTTTTTTTTTTTTTTTTTTGACCAGAGGCTCCACTACGCTTTTTGTGTCAGCTGCCTCTGGGTGTAATTTTTACAAGTTAGTGCATTCAGTGCCCTCGAAGCCCCAGAGCGCTGGAAACGCCGTGCGTGCAGCCCTCGGAGGTCCGAGCGTGCGAAAGGCACGCAAGCCAATGCTATTAAATAAAACGTAATTAACTTTCATCCAAAAAAGCGCTCGCATGCTTCAAAAGCGGAGCCGCAGTCACAGCCGCGCCTGCAGCTTTTGGATTGGCAGGATCCTGTCAACTGAAATGAATCCCTGGAGTGAAAACAGCTGTGTTAAAAAAAAAAAAAAAAAAAAGGAAAACAAAAGATGGGTCCCGAGCTCCCGTCCAGCTTTTCGGGGACGTGGACGAGACCCCCCCCCACCCCCGCCACTTTCTCTTTCCGCGACGTGCGGGCTGGCTGTGCCCCGTCCCAGCCCGGCGGGCCATTTTAGCCCCAGCAAAACGGCGGCGGCACCGGATCGGAAGGAAACTTGGGAGCCCGGGAGCAGCCCGGGGGGGGGGAGAGACGACGGACGGGACACGGCAGAGGACTGCCCCCGGGCCCCCAGCGGGGAACCGGGAGCTGCCCCGCACCTGCTGCGGTGCGGAGGTGATGCCCGGTTCCCGTCTAGCGGGGGTCCCGCTCCCGGGGCGAGGTGCGAGCGGTGGTGGGCAGAGCGGTGCTGGGTAACGATGCTCTGGGTCGGGGTCGCGGGGGGGGGGAAATGTCCCGACTGGGACAGGAGAGGGTGAAGCCGGTCCCGGCTCCAGCCAAACGCTGCCCCTGGCAGGACCAAGCTCAGCCCGGCCCAACAGCTACCGGCCCAGCGCTTCCCGAGCCCACGATCTTTCTCTCTAGAAACTTTACCGCTGGGTTTTCGGCGCACTTTTCGCAGCAAGGTTATTACCGGGCATGGAAAAAAGTCGCGACAGAGAGCCGGGGTCGCGACGCAAGGGCTCCCCCGCAGCCGAGCCGGCGGTAACGGCGGGCTACCCGCACCCCCACCCCCCCACCCCGGGGCCGTGGGGGGGAACCGGGGCGGCGGAGCCCCGGTTGCGCCGGGGAGGGCCGGCCGCTGGTACGGCGCCTGGCACTGCCCGGGACCCGCTTTTCTTTTTTCTCCCTCATTCCCCCCCCCCAAGAGCGAGGAACGGCTGCAATCACAGCGTGTATTGTGCCCCCCCCACAACCCAACCCCGCGTCCGCGGAGGGAATCCCCCGGCCGCTTCCCCCCCCCCGGCCCCGACCCGAGCCCGGGCGCCCTCGCAGCCCCGCGTTGGCGGCGAGGAGCCACGAAGCCCCGCCGGCACCGGGAGCGGCACCGGGCCCGGGCCCGGCGGGAGACGGCCGGGAACGGCGCCGTGCGAGAGCCGAAGGAGACACCTATTGGCAAGCGGCCGCCGGCAAAACCTCCGGGCCGCCGCGGGGAAACACCGGGGGGGGGGACGGGGGGACACCGCCGCCCTCCCCTCCCCTGCCTCCCGCCCGTCCTCCCCTCCCCTCCCGTTACCTTCCTCCGCCGCCTTCATGGTGCTGCCGTGCGGGCGGGCGCCGCGTTGCGGGGCCGCCGCCGGCCTCTCTCTCCCTCCGGCTGGGTCCCGCGACGGCGGAGCGGCGGCGGCGGCGGCCGGCGGGGCAGCGCTTGGCATTCACCCGGCGGGGCGGCGGAACCCCGGCCCCTCGCCCGCCTGCCCCGCGGTTCCCCCCCCCACCCCAACCCGGTTCCCCCCCCCCACCCCCGCCCGCCTTCGCGCCCCGGGGGCCGGGGCCGCGCCGCCCCCGGCGTGGTTAGCCGCGCCCGCGGAGGTACGGGAGCTCGCCGCCGCCGCCGCCGCCGCCGCCGTCGCCCGCGCCCCCCCGGGGCCGGGGCATGGAGGGGAGGGCGGGTGTGCGTGGGGACTTCGGAGGCACTACCCGGGACGGGGCGGCGGGCGCTGCCCGCCCGCCGGCGTGCCGCAGGCGGGGGGGAACGGGGGCGAGTGAATGTGCGGAGCGGGGAAGTCTCGCTCTGACGCAGGGCTGCGCGCCCGGCGCCGCCTTTTTAAAGCTGGAAAACACCCCCCCCCCCCCCCCCCCCCAACCACCTCCCTTCCCCTCCCGGCCCCTCTCCCCGCCCCGGCCCCGTGATGTCAGCCGGGCCCCGGCCCCGCCGCCGGCGGGCGGCCAGCGGGAGGCGGGCACCGGCGGGCACCGACGGGCCCCGGCCGCCCCTCCGCCGGGGCACGACGACCGACCGGCCCCCCCCCCCCCCCCCCCGCCCCCGGTCCCGCCTGCGGGGTCCCGGCAGCCTGCGGGAACCGGGTGCCCTCCTCGGGGTCGCGGAGGGAAGGAGGGAGGGGAGGGGAGACGGGGGAGAGAGGGAGGCAGGCGGCGGCGGGGGGGGGGGGGGGAGCGAGGCGGCCTCGCATGCTGGAATCATTATGTACAAAATCGCAGGCTTCCCCCGCTGTGGAAATTTGGAAAAGAGCATCCACTGGCAGGCGAGAGAAAGGAAAATCCCATTCTGCTAAATTACTAACAGACCCGGTGGACTCGGTTTCAGGCGCTCCAGATTTATTATTATTATTTTATTTATTATTATTCTGTAAATATCTCAGCAACACAGTTGTATCTCATCGCTTCGTAGCGGGGGGAAGCAGAGGTTTCCAACCCGCAGCCGCTCCTCCTCCCACCTCCGGGATGCCCCGTCCCGGCCCCCGACGTGGCCGTGACACCCCGGCAGAGGCAGGAGCCCCCCCCGCGGCTTCGTCCTCCCTCTGCCCCCGCAGCTGGCAAGAGGGGACCATACTTTCCTGTTGGAATTGGACGGCGGAGAGTTGGGGTGGTTTTGAGCAGATCTGGTGTATGAAGAAAGAAAAAAAAAAAAATTAAAAAAAAAAAATCGTAAATCTAATGCCTGACACCCGTACGCGGTTGAAAAGAAACCCAACAGAAACGAAATTCTGTCTGCTCCTGGGGAACGGGAGGCCGCGGCTGATCCTTGGGGGCGAGCTCCTCCACTAAATCATGGGGGAAGAGGGTCCCCACCAAAGAGCGCGCCCGGAGAGTAGCACAGTCCCCCCCCCCCCGTCCCCCCTCCCCGGACCCGGCCGTCCCCTCGGGCGGGGAGAACCCAAACCCAAACGGGCGACGCTTTTCTTTCAAGGAAAACGAAATGGGAACAAGGAAGGAAAAACCCTCAGACACCCCCCCCGTCCCCTCCCGCGGCATCGTCCCCAACCTTCAGGCCTCCCCTCAGGCACCCGGCGTGGGTCGCCGGGACGGGACGGCCGCGGAGCTCGCCGCCCGCCACCCGCGCAGAGGGCGCGGAACGACCGCGGGCGCGGAGCGGGATGGGTCGGGCCGGGCCAGGCCCTCGTGGCTCTGGCGCGCCCGCTAGGGGGCGCTGCGGAGGCGGGGCGGTGCTGCGGCGCCCCCTTCCGACGGCGCGGCGGAGCTACCGGGGAGCGGAGCTGGCGCTGGGGGGGGGGGGGGGGGGGCCGTTTCCCGCCTCCCGCCCCCCCCCCCCGGTCCCGCCTGCGCTTGGGCGGCTGCCGGAGCTGCCCGACGGGGGTGGGGGCCGGGAGCTGGGAGAGATCCCGGCGCCTTCCCGGGAGGCCGGAGCGGGGGTGAGGCGCGGGGGGGGGGGCGGGAGCCGCGCTCCCCTCGGCGGGACTCTCTTTTCCTGCCCGGTCCCCCCCCCCCCCCCCCCGCCCCGCTCCCCGCTGAAATGACGGAATCCCCCGTCTGTTTCCTCCTGTTTAATGCCGTTGCCCGGACCACCGTGGCTCCGCTCCAAGGCCCGGCGCAGGCAGGCCGGCGGCGCAACGCGGAGCCCGCCGCTCCCCCCCCCTCCCGCCCCCGTATCCCCGGTCCCCGCCGCTCCGCTCCCCGGCTCCGCCGCTCCGGTTCCCGGCCCCGCCGCCCCGGGGCCGCCCGCCGCCGCCCCGCCTCCGCTGCTCTTCCCTTTTCCCCTCCCCAAGTTTGTTTACAGCCGCTACTAGGAGAGACTGTTACACGGAGCTTATTTTGGGAGCTGGCGATGACTAACGGAGTTAAAAGGAGCTTAGTACAGAAAACAACCTTATTTTTAGACGGCTGGCGTTGCGGTGGATTATTGTAGCAAATGCGCCCTGGCCGTTTTTAAAAGCCGCTTCCCAGATGCCAAGTCCTTTCTTCCACGCTGCCGCCGAGGCACGCACGCCCGGCCGGCCTCTGCGTTGTTTGCTTCGCTTGCCCACATCTGCCGGCTAAACCCTACCCGTAATTGCTACGGCTACAACAGGTCTTAATTAATTCGGACTTTCCGACACACAAACCTACAACTCTTTCCACAGAAACAACAACAAAAAAGGCTTGGGAGTATTTGGAGGAATTGGCGGCGACCTCCGGCGCTGGGTCGGCAGGGACCTGGAAGGGGATCCCCCCTGCCCCGTCCTCTTCTCTAGGTCTTCTTCGCCTCCCAGGTGCGAGGTGGAGGAGGTCTCCGCGTTGAGCGTCATCTCCAGCGGTCCCCTGGGCCGCGGGGAGATGCGGCTGCTCCCGCTGCCTCGCTCCCCATCACCCCGCTTCTCCCCATGCGGGAATCGCCGCGCGGCAGCCGGGGGGCTCAGCCCACACACGGGGCTCCCCGCGTCCTCCGAGGCCGGTCCCCTCGCCGACCAGCCCTCGTCCCTTGGGGGTAAATCGCAGCAGAGCCGGCGGGACCTCGGCAGGCTCGGCTCCGCCGGACGCACGGGGCCGAGCAGACGCGTACCCCGGGCAAGAAACCCTCCCTTGTCACCGGTGCCGTGCCAGGCCGCGTCTCAGCCCCCTTCACCGCCGTGCAGCCAGCCTTCTCCAGCTTGTCTCCGCTGGCCCCTCTTTCGTCACGGTCCATCTCTGCCGCAGAGAGTCGTGCGGGCTCCGCGGGCAGTCCCCCGCCGTCCACGCGTCCCACGGCAAGGAGGAGGGGGCGAGCCGGTGTTCCCCTTCCCTCGTGCCGCGGCAGAGGCAGCTGCGCTTGAAAACAAAGCGCTTGCTGCTTTTAGCCGGTAATTAGGTTAATTGGAGGGAGAGTTCGGCTGCCCCGCTCTACCTTTCAGCCCTGGCTGGGACTGAGCACGCGGTGGCTTGCGCGGCCCAGGTCAGGCCGAGAAACTTGTCCGTGCGGCTGCGCGCCGAGGAGATGCGGCATGGCTCTCCCTCGGGAAAAGCGGCCGGACTGGGGCAAGAGTTTGGGAAGAAGGGGATGTGGCACAGCGGGGAACGGAGCAGGCCACAGAGCCTCTGTCTTAGGGCATGGCCTTTTTGGGTTCCCACCGATTTTCCACTGCCCTGACGGCAATCAGTTTGTACTGGAGAAATCACAAGAAGAAAAATAATCTGTCTATCATAGAAGGAAGGGGGGCAGGAGTAGGAAAGGAGCCTTCCCTCCTTCTTCCCACCCAGCCGCGGGGTGGGTGAGGAACGCTGCCACCGCACCGCAGTAATTCCCACCGCTCGGCATCGCCGGCCATTCCCAGCCCGTACCCCTCCAACGCTGGAGCCCGTGTTGGCTTTCCCCGCGCAGCTCGGCCGTCCGACACGAGCTCCCTCCGAACCACCCACACCGCTCCTCTGCTCGGGAAGCAGCCGAATGCCGCAGGCTCGAACGGGCGTTTTCTGATCCCTTTTTACACCTTCTGTTCATCTTTGCAAGCAAAGCTATAAATCTGCCCTCTGTCCTCAGCCCTTGCATGTAAATGTAGTGCTGTCCTTTAAAAAACCACCCCCAAACCTGCGGAGTACTTATACAGGATGTTTTAATCACCAAAGAGTCTGATTCATGCTCACTAGACTAGTTCCACGTTATATTAAGTTGTGTGAGTGTGTGTATTCCCTCCTGCATTTTCCTTTTCTCTCCTTTTCTTTGGGCCTCAGCAGACTGGGAGGGATGGTTTGCATGGAGCTTTGTACACAGTAGCTACAGTATTTCTCAGGGAACCTCTAATTCAACCAAAATGCCTTCGTTATCACCTCGCCAGAGGACATCGGTTAGTTGCACGGCACAACAGACAGGCAGGGCTGCTGTTCCTGATTTGCACCCTGACCTGCTTGCAAGACTTGGGACAAATTGTTTCTCCGCGCCGTGTCCTGTAAAAGGAGACTCTTTCAGCTTCGTCTGCACAAAAGCAGGGCGTGGGACACACGTCTCTCTCCAAGGTTTACCAATATCAAATATTTTCTTATGATGAACGCACAGAATCCCATAATCCAAGGTACGGATCAGAAAAAGCCACCCGTGCTCTGCACAGAAATTTTGTTCTGTTTTGGGCTTGTTGGCCTTATATCCTTATAACCTTTTATATCTGACACATACAATAAAGGCCATCTCCTTAGGGTCTGTGCTCCCATCTTTTGGGTCTTGGCAGCTTCAAAAGCATCAGCATCTGTTCAGAATTTCGCTCATTGTAACAAAAGATTTATAAGTCTCAAGCCTCCCCAATCAAGTTCCTAATTAAAGTCTTTCTAATCCCCTGCTTTGAAAATTCTAACAAGATTTGCTGGAAAGTGAGAGAGCACACGGCCAGTGTTTACGGCCGCTACCGCACTATTTGGAAAACTCATCCATGAAGCTTTCAAGCAAGGCACAGCGCCCGCCCCAGCTGCTGCCCCGAGGCCCCCAAAGGTAGAAGTGGGAGCAAAGGCAGGGGCTGGGCTCAGCCTCCCACCCCCCGACGCAGCCTCTTTCACGGGCTGCCAGAAATCATTTCACCACTTTTAAGGTGCATTGCATTTAGCAGGACAAATGCCAGAGGAGGAATTTAGTGTGCTTGAATAATGTTGTAATTTACCTTCTAAGCGGTCTCATTACGACGTTGAGCGCTCTGTTGATTTACCTGGCTTTTGATTTAGTGGACTCTTTTTAAACGACTATTTAGGAATGCAGCCAGGGACTGCAGGCGAAGGACCTTAAACCTCTTTGGAGCTCCAGTCACCCGTTCAGACACCGACTCTTTAAAATCAAGACAGACATCAGACAGCCACACCAGACCCATATACAGAAAGCTGCGACTGAATTAAACCGAGACGTTAGTTCAGAGAAATAATTTCATAATGATGCACGCTGCGTCGGTGCAGCTTTGTTTCGTCGGGGTTTTGCCCCTTCTACAAACCCAAATCCTGGGCAGGTCCGTGCCTTCTGCTCCGGGCGGACCCCTCGCCGCTGCCTGGGGCCAACGTGCAGCATCTCCTCTCCTCTCCGTGGCTGCTCCGGGCTGCGGCGGGTGCCGGCGGCGGCGGGCCCGATCCCGGCTCTGTTGCGTGACCCCGGGGTCCCACTACCTCGATTCAGGTACTCCCTCCCCACACCGAAACAACTGTCAAGAGGGAAAATATACCGATACTCTGCTTTTCTTGTGGACGCTAACCGGCGAAATGTGCAATACGGCGGGTGGTTAAAAAATAAGAGCGTGTCTAACGCTCTTTGTAAAATAGTACTAAACGATTGGCAAATTTTTATACTTGTGCAGCGTGGACAGACTTGCAAAGGAGCAGTGGCAAAGTTTTCTACCAGACAATGTATTTTGGCTCCGGAAATACTTCACGAGTTTCAGACTTCCCCAGTTGCTGGTACAGAGGGTGGTAACAAGTTTTTTGCCTCACTCAGAAGTCCTTAATGAAGGAAAGGCTGGTTGGGTACGCAGGGACTCAAGCTGGCAGCAGAGCGGACCCTTCTCCGGGGGAAGGAGAAGGGAAACATCAGATTTACGATGTCTGCGGGAGGCTGGGACCCGCGCTAGGTATCGGTTCCTACGCACCGCAGGCATGGCGGCTTTCACCTCATCCATCCTCCGAGGCGCAGGATCGCACCTTCGTTTTCAGGCGGTGCAAAGCAGTTTTTTTTCCCCAGATGTCTGCGTTTCACCTGTAGGAGCGGGGTTGCTGCGGGAGGCTTTGTGGCAGCGGTGACCCAGGAGGACGGATGCGAGGGTCGGGAGGCAGCGGCTGAGCCTGTGATGGGCAGGAGCTAGGAAAGGCCGCGCGTGGCTTTTCCACCGCCAAAGGGGCTCCTTTGCCTCTCGACGAGCCCGTAAGCCCTACATCCCCTGGAAAGCCTGCTTTTAGCGACAGGTCCCGGTAACTCCTTCTCGTCCTCTCCCCTCTGCTGGTAGCTGGTCCCTGAGCGCGTCTCCTGCCGCCGGAGGAGACCTAGACCGATCTGATTTACACCAAAGGCGGCGTGTGTTGTTGAGCTGTGGTCACAGCCAAGTGCCCTGGGGGCCCAAACATGCCCTTAGCCGTCTCCGCCAAAGACGTGTGCTACAGTAGCATCTCCTTTGGGATCTGAGGCTCCACGTCCCGAAGCACAGCTCAGATCTGGCAGTGGTTAAATACGCTTTGTAACCTTCCTTCCCTGTAATCAAGCACTGGCCTGTTTTGGACTCCGAGTTCAATGCTGAGAGCATCCTGGTTGCCACATGAAATGAGCAACCCGATGTGGAGTCCTGGACTCCTCAGCTGCAGCATGAGCCCTCTTTTCCAAAATCTCAGCTGCGCTGTTATTTACTTGTCGGGCTGCTGCTATCCCTACCGGTCTTCAGCACCAGCCCAAGTCTGTTTCTTCATTAGTTTCCTCCTGCTCTAGTTCATTAAACTTGCATTTAACTGTGCTATTGGTTCTCCCTAAACGAATAACCTTCCATTGTGTAATATTGAATTCCTTTGTATTAGCCTGTTCCCTCAGCGCCTCCAAATCCTCCTGTAGCCTGGTGCATTCCTGAAATTTATCAGCAGCCTCCCCTCCTATCATGATGTCATCCGCATCTGGACACCCAGCAGCTCGCGCCAACCTCGGGCTCATTTGTACAAAACTCCAAAACAGAACGAGTCCCGGCACCGAGCCCCGGGAGATCCGGCCTGTTAGCTCCCTTCATGTGCACGGTCCTATTTATTGCACTTCTCTCTTCTCTAACCCAAGTTTATCCTTCTAATATCGATACTCCAATATTTGTGTACTTTTTACTGACCTCATTTTCTGATGCGGAGTCAGTAACCGTGTTAAACTGCAGAAAACACAGAATTACTGCTTTAAACGTTTCTGGGCTCACCTTCACAAACTTTATGAACAGGATTTGGACTACTCCAGCACCAATTTTGACTATGGCCCCTCGTGCCAGATGCTTGCAAACACCAGTCCTCGCTCCCCCTTTCCCCAGTACTGTCAGGCTGATAGGGCAACCCAGGAGATGAGAGGTATTGAGGGAGAAAGGAAATATTTTCCAGGTGATGAAAGGAGGTGCCAAGGTTTTATTCGCTCACTTGGAGCTAAGCACTATTCAGGAGCATCCTTTACATTTCATGTAAAGTAGGTAATGACGAACTACCGCTCAACGGTGTAAAGCAACATACTCTCCTCCCCTCTTGTTTTCACCGAACGTTGAGCTGCCCAGTCTTTCCAAAGAGAGTGGCCTTGGACAGGGATGAAACTTGGAGCTTTGCAGCCTAAAAGATGAAACGGTAGGAAACCGCATGCTATTGGAAAGGAAGGGTTACGACGGAGATGCTGAGCGCAGATGTCTCCAGCTGCCTGCGGTGCACTACTTCAGCAGGGCTCAGAGAAGTCAGAGGTACCTCGGTCGCGGCTGAACGGCACCAGCTGCAGAGTCGGGGCCACCTCCGAGGCGGGCTGGCTTTCATCCGGACTCCCAGTCCAACTTCGTGCGACCCTGCCTGCTCCGGCTGTCCACGGATGCCACGGACCTCGGCGAAATCCTGTTTCTCACAGGAATGCCCCACGGATGAGGGGTTTCTGAGAAAGCCTGCCATCAGCTTGGCAGAGCCTGAAGCAGTTCATGAAAGGCTGGCAAGAGATTGGGCTTTTAACACCTTAGATTTTATCTCCCTCGTTCCTTTCCCACCATATTTCATGCACAATGGGTGTTTTCTTTATAGCGATGATTTGGCTGAGGGGACCAGCATCCTGAAACGGATTGCCAGTCTCCTATAGTTTGGTCAAGGATGTAAGCGTTTGGTTCTTCAGGTAGCAAAATGACGTGCGAGCCCAATGCCTTTGTTCCCTTAGCTAATGGCAGCATTCCTGCTTTGTGACATCCCTGCATGCTGAAATAGCTATCTTGAAGAACAAATGCTGAAAATTAAAATCTTCTTGAGTCAAGCTTCCTCATTAGCAGCCTGCCTGGCTAGACGCTACCTTATTATTTTTTGCTGGTGTGTAGCTGTAAAGAGAAAACCAAGGAGAAAAATAGGCAATTAAAATGCATTAAATTGATTTCCAAACGAGTATGCAGAACCAGAAAGTCTCAGGAAGAACCCCATCTCTTCTCTTACATCTGTTGCTGTATGTGAGAGTGCAAATTCACTAGCAACTAGAACAAGGCACGCTGCAAACATTAGCAGGGTCAAACCTCTATCTAGGATCCCTCAGTCAAGTCTCTGGAAACCAAACGCGTTAAATCGTTGCAGTTGCTTGGCACACGTTGCAGAGCAGGACCTTTCAAAGGTCACACGAAAGGGTTTCAGGATGAACTCCTCAGCCCCAGCAGTTCAAACACAAGGCTCTCAGCTCTGCAAAGCCAGAGAATCGTTTTCCTCCTCATCAAGAAAAATGCCAGAAAGCACCTCGCGATTCCTCTGCTCTAAACCGTGTTCCAGCGCAACAGTGAAGGTACCAGAGTTACGAAACCACGCAACCTCCTGACGCCAGGCACGGGATCTGCTCTGTGGCCGAGGGTCTCGTCAGCAGCCCATTCCACCTCAAGTTAATGCAGATGGATCAAATGCAAGCCTGGAAGCGTTAAATAAAAGCCATAAAGATGATACAAATGAATCTCTTCCTCTTCTTTGCTTCCAGGACTTTCCCCTCCCTACTCCCTTCCTCCCAAGGGTCCAATTAAATTTATTTTCAGGTTGCTTTTTAAGCACACTAAGTAAATTACAAAATTGAAGAAGCCTCTCAACTGTGGCGTGTGAGAAGGAGGCTCCGACAGATGGGTGCGTGGCGCGAGGGAAAACAAACTGCAAAGTAATGTCTCTGTGAAGCTAAGAGGTAGAGCAATGGCAGAACAACCTCCCTGACCTACCGATGCAGATCTATCCACCGAGCTTATTCTGGGGAAGGCAGGAGTGAAAAGACAGACCAAAGACTAGTGCTGAAAATTGGTTCACAGGACACTTTCGGACTTCTGCTGAAGAGTCCATCGCTAGACGTGAGTCTTTGAGATTAAAGCCACTTACATTTACTGCTGAAGGGCTGCTGCCTGCTTGCTGCCCAGCACTGATGCATCGAGCAGCCTGTAAGAGCTGTGCCACAATGAAATACTTTTCTCCATGTTTCTCAAGTTACACGAGTCAAAGCTGTCAAGTCCGGGATTTGGCTCCAAGTTTTGCTGGCTGCACTCCAATACGCAGACCTATTTTACAGAGTGGCTAGCAATCTCCAGCAGGACAAAGAAAGGTCATTCCCACCTACGCATCGCTTCTGCTTCCACCTCTGGGAAGCTCCTCCGCTTCTCTCTGGGCTGCAGAGGTCCAGGGCTGCATGGAGCTCTGGAGCACCTTGTCTGGAGGCTCCTCTCTCCGGTCGCTGCTCTCTGAATGCCAACAGGTATAGAGCGACCCAATGGATTAGACAAAAAGAGAGCCCAGAAATTGCACGTGCAGGGGCACAGAAACACACATAACTATCATCTCCTCCATCTGGAGTTCACGGCTGGCTAGACTCGGTGACCTCAGGGTAAAAATTTGTCTTGAGGTGGGATCTGAAGGTGGTTCAGGGTGACTGCTGCCTGGGTACGAAGCCCAGTAAAAGATACCTCTCGTACCCTGGGATTGGCTTGGATGAACAGCCAAATTCGGGTTTAAGGCTGGTATCAGTGATAGATCAGGGGAGGATAAAGGCAGGGTAGTAAGAGATCAGCTTGGGATAAGTGTGGTGTGGGACAAAGCGTGAGCTCCCAGTTCAGTGATGAGGGTCTTTTGGCAGCATCAGCGTGAGGGTCTGGAGTGGGGCAGGAGTAGGCAGGGGAAGGGCTGCCAGGAGGTCGGTTCATGGACCCAACCACCATGGTGGGTCTGGCACAGCAGTCCCGTGGACTTTGATGATTCAGAAGTGGCGAGGAGGGAAACGTCTTGCCGAGATGAAACATCCTGCCCTGGTAGGAGCATGGGAACATGCTGCTTCTGATGGTGGACACTACTGGCCGGCAAATCTGGCAAAAAGTGGTTAATGCGGGCCTTGACATGAAGCCTGTCCTGACCCGCCTGTCTCCACGGCTACTGAAATGCCATCCATAGGTTATGGTAGTCAACGCTGCCTGGGGCATTTTTCTCTTAAGGTCTTTTTCTCCTCCCTTCACCCAAAGTTCGACAGAACCACAAACTGGCTTCAGAGGGTGAAGGCTCTGAATGCCCAAGACTGTCGTTTGAAGCCAGCGCAGATGGACTGCTGTCAGAAACCCCTCCACCTTTCAACACCCACGCCGATAAATTAGGCTGTCGGGTGCAGACTGCATCCCCAGCAGCAGACGGTGGGATGATGGTGTTTGACAATGACTGCGCTGGAAATAAATCCTTTCCATGACAGTGATTTCTGTCTTGTCTGGAAGATTTAAGACTAAGCCGTTAAGGAAACTTTTCTTTCCTGTTCTACTGAAACGCAATGTTAGAAAATGGGCACTGCGTACCTTGAAAGAAGGGGATTTTTTTTGCTGGTGGTTATGACAGGGGATGTGGGATTTCACTTATTTATTGGCTTCCACCGCCCCCTTCTGGCTTGTATAAAAATACCAGCTTTCACAAAAACCCTGCAAATTCCCTTAGAAATAAAATAGTAAAGCAAACCCCCCATATTTATTGGTGCTGACTCTGACCTACTTAAACGCATCAGTCATTCAAAGAGAACCCGAGACCACTTTTGGAAAGCGCGGATGCTGAATCAGAAGGGCAAGGATGCAGGTGCTGCTTCTGGCTGGGTTAAAAGGGCAGGTGGGCTGCCGAAACCATGTTGGCGTGGAGAGTTGTACAGTCGTTCTCTCTCTCCGCCTTTGACTCCCTAGCACTAGTTTAGAGCTATTTCACTCGTAATGCTGTGCTAGGGAACTTCAGTTCTATCGATTAAGTTCCACGCTAATCGCCTCCAACAGCGCGACCGTGCTTTCCATCGACAGGATTAACAAGCAGCGTTCAAGCAGTTCGTGCGCTGGAAGACGGGAAAGCAAAAAAACGGATAGGCAGGCTCTGGCAGGGGAACTCGCGGAGCAATGTAAGGGGCCAGAGCAGGAGGTGGGACCCGTTCAAAGCAGTACCAAGCCAGAGTAGCCAGTCAGAGCTCCGAGCAGGACAGGAGCCCTTGTAGAAATATTTCCTATACTCAGAAGCGCACATATTTGCGTAAGATTGCAGCGATCAGGAGGATGAGAAGAAAATTGAGTGACAGGTATGGAATTGCACTGAAGTTAACCAGCTAACTTCTAGAGTGACCGCTCCTGAATATAAGCAAAAATCACGCTGTATTTTCATGAAAAAAAATTAAAACACAAGTGAAGCAATCCCTAAGGTGAAGTGCTGCTCAAACGAAAGTGGCATAATCGAGTCTCAGGTGAAAAGGGAAGTCCTTCCTGCACGCTTTGTGTAAATGACACCATCGAGCCCTCACACACCCAAGATTTTAAGTCAGCAGGTTTACCACCCTGATGAAAGCTCTACCTCCGTGTACGAAAAAGGTACCGAGTCACTTAGGCCAAGGTCCTAGGACCTTTCTCCTTACACACTGTGTCTACCCCCATCTCACTACTCTTGACATCTTTCCTCACTTCCATGCATTCTCAGTGATGGGAAACCCTACTCCTTTATCATCTCTTAATTAATGGGTAAAGGGGCTCTTTCCCTCTCTCTGAATAATCTGTATCATCTTCTCTAGCATCCTGCTCAGGGCCTGTAATGCAATACCAACAACCATTATCTCTTTGTTGCTCCCATACTCTTCTTTTTATTCCCTTCTGACTGATCATTTTGGCTGACCAGCTTGAGATCTGTCAAGAGACTGAAGGCTTGAACAGTGAGTACTTAGCATTTTTTGGAAACCAGGCTCCTGCTCACAAAGCAAACGTCTTAAAAACAGTAGCATTTAAAATCATTGGTCACTTCTGCTGGAGACCCCCTCCGACTGGGAAGAGAAATTGTTTTATGGGTGAAAACATGGAAATTACTAGTCTTCTCCCTTCATCCGCCTCAAGTCTCTTAAGTTCCTAGTTCCTGCCTCGAGTTTTGATATTCTCATTGAAATTCACGTAATACGAAGCTGCTTAACTCTGCTGTATTCCAGACTCAGGAGCAGCTCCCGTTTTTGTTTTTTTCTTAAGAAGAGATACAGTTCCCACATTTTTCATGCCTTGGAAAAGTACCAAACCAGAAAAGGAGGGATGCAAAGTAGAAGAGCTGGGAGACGTCTGGGACTCAAACAGGACTGGCAGGTAACAAGAAAGACTACAGAGAGGCCTTTGTTTTTTGTGTTTTCCTTGAGCTGCTGGAGGGCTCTTTATCTGGTGTCTTCCCTCCAAAACTTCTCCCTTCGCTGAACTGGCGGCGCGTGTGCTGAATTCAGCTCGCCCCAAACCAGCTCAGCCACGAGCAGCTGCTTGGTCACCCTCTTCACATGATCCCCGGACGAGTCTCTCCCTCTGTCTCTCATGGAATTTGTGTCCCGTCTTTAAAAATAAATACAACACGAATAAACGAAGTCTTGACTATAGTCACCACCCCCACACCGATGCGACTACGCTTGAGTCAACAACTACGAAGATCAGCAGGCTGCGATTTCAGAGAGGCCCTCGACGCCCAGGTCACTCCGAGGAGGAGAACACAAGCAGGAACGGTCGGGAGGTGCTGAGGAACGGCTCGGACAACGAAATCATCGGCAAGATGGCTTGCGGGAAGACCAGCTCATGCGGGAGACCTCCTGATGACCCCGGGGCGGCCCCAAGGGGCTCGCTACGAGCGCAGGGTCTGCCTCCGACCTGCGTCAAAGCGGCACGTAGCGCGAAGGGGACGCACCTCCGTGCCGAGCGCTGGGTAGCACAGGACCACGCGGACGAGCCCCCCAGGCTCGCCTTAGGGCTCCTTCGAGACAACCGCGAGCAGCCTCCCGCTTTCTCCCCGACCGACTGGGAGTAACCGGCTCCCTCTGCTAACCACAGCAGGCGGCAAAGGAGCCGGGCAGAGGGTAAAACCGAAAGAGCAGGAATTTAACACCGCCCAACCGTACGCCCTTCCCCGCCGCGCTGGTGACCCGCCGGTAGACGCCGCGGAGAGCTGCCCCCACCCCGCAGCACGGCCCGGCCTGGACGTTCCACCACGGCGGGCAACGCGGAGTGGGGGAAGCGAGGGTAGAGGGGATGTTTCTCGTGGGTCTCAGGCGAAATTGAGTTTCCCCGCACGCTTTCGTTTTCTCCCCCAGCCTTCTGCCTCCGAAGGCATTTCCCACGGCTGACCGGAACGCGCGAAATTCGGCAGTTTCGGACATCTCCGCTCCCGTTCCCGGAGGTGGCTGCCTCTAGGGCAGGCTTTGCTTTAAGCAGCCTTTCCCCGATCCTCCAGCAGCGAACCCCATCACTCGCCGCGCTGGTACGTCTGAACTGGCAGAGTGAGTCACCTGCGTGTCAAGAAGAGAGACTTTTGCACCACCGAGTACCAGATCAGCGACTCCGGCTGGCTCTGCATTACAGCTGAGCTATAACCTCCTTCTCTCGCCTCACCTGCCATTTCCAAGTAATTGCTTTTGGACAGATGGTAAGCTAGTAGCGTGGTTATGTGACTAGCAGCTTGGCTTCCTTCCCACTCCCCCCAAAAGAAACCTGCTTCAGGTTATACAGAGATAGCTTATTTTTCTCTGCCCTGCTTCCCTTCCAGCACTACAAACCAGTTTACGCAGAAGCCGATCGCTTCAACAACTGGGAGAACTGCTCCGGCTGGGGACGGCTTACAACCGTGTCTCTTGACGGTCAAGGGGGCACGGCTGGACCAAAGCACGGAGGCACCTTCGTACGGTTGCTGTTCTTGGGATAACGCGACAGCGCACGTGCAACGTGACATCGGGGAAACGTGCAGGGACGCTCCTGCTCGATGTTACTGGCAGAGCCCATCCCGGTCATTCCTGGTCAGGAAAAATCCCTTCTAAAGCAAGCAGGGCCAGACTTGCGAGCAAAAACGCATGGCATTTTGACTCTCTGTTTCTTTCAGGCTTGTGTCCCTGAGACGGGTTGTTAAAAACGAGGTTTTCCACAGTAGTCCCAGGTGTTGAGGTGTGAGTTGTCTTAAAAGGCTTACTTTCTGAAATTGTTATTGAACAGATTGGTTTTGGTTGTTGTCCCGTGTCCCGTCCCCCCCCCCCCCCCCCCCAAGGTTGCCATGTTGGGTTTTTTGCTCTGAAGTCTGCAGAAGTTAAGGGCATCACAAACCTAAATTACTGTGAGGAGCAGATTTCTTCCCCCCGTTACTTCTAAGCTCATACAATATATGTAAGCTTAAAACACTTCAAGATACTTACTTCTTAATTTTTGGCATCCTTCCCTGTAACATCCAATTCCTAACAAATGCACAGATGTCCTCATATGTCGCTTTCAACTGTCAACCCTCCATCTATTCTAATACCAAAAATAAGGTAAAAGGACCTAGCGTAATTTTAACTAGCCACACACAGGTAGAAAGGTAATGTGAAGGCCTCCAGCTAGGATATTTTTAAAAATCAGGGTTTTTTAAAAATAACTTGAAATATTTTACTGTTCTCTCACATGAAGACGTTTATGCCAAAAATTGAAAGGTGCCTATAAGCAAGGCAAAACCACTACAGCCACAGGGTAAAAGCCTCAAAGCCATTAAATCTTGTTTCCCTTCAGCTCCTTTCTAGAATTTGATAGAATGGTACATTTCCCTGGTTGGTTGTTTTTTTTTTTTAAATCACAAATTGCCTACAATTGCTTTAGTTGCATTTGGATGGGGATAAATATGTACTAGACTACGTCTGTATCATCTATCTTGCTCAAGATACTCAGATGGAAAAATTACCCCCTACAGCTAGGATAAACTCCGTTCAGCAGGGATCAAGATAAGCAACAGATTTACATTCAAAGGACCGTCATGGAAGAGTCAGTATTCTGACAGAGGGAGAAGGTACTCTGGGAACCAGAAGCTGTGGGAGAAAGGGCATACGTAGCTGTGTTCCTGCAGATGAATTTGGAATTCAACGGCAAGAGAAGGCAGCAACCAGCGGTTACATGCAGGGGAGACAACAGCTCATCTTCCTCTGCTGAGCACGTGCAGCATAGAGGTTTTCCCCAAGGGAGCATCTTGACTGAGAATTCCCAGCTCTCTCCTTCGAGCAGGCAATAGATGACTGCAATAAATACAAAACACGTGTACACGCACTTACCCCTTACAGGTCTGCTCATCCATTAACATCCCCCAGCCTTCCAGCCCGAATGGCCAGGAATTCATTTTCAACAGACTTCTGAAGTAGTTACCTATAATTTGCTTCCACACAACGCGCGTTTACTTTGCAAGATCAAATTCATGCTTAGAACTCGGAGCAAAACACAGCGAGCCCATGGAAAAAACGAGATGTGTACATTATAGAGAAACAACGGAAAGCAGTTCTGCAAGTGAGAATGACAACGGTCGATTTTGTGTACTGCTTGCTTAAAGCTACATGAACATTATAAGCAAAGCTCTTTTTATTCTTACTACTTTTGTCAAGAGGAAATAAACGTAGTTTACTGTAGAAGAATAAAGGCAGGGCCATAAATGCTTATCATGCAGCATAGTTATAGAAAACAGTATCACTTCTTCTTAAAGCAGATGATGATCTTTCTACCAGCTCAGTAATGCAAAAAGGCTAAGCATTCCTCAAACCCGCTTTTTTTCTGAGCAATTTAGAGGTTTACCATTGCCGATTACGACCTCAAGTTGAAAGCATGCTGGAGGACAGGAGGAGACTACAATAAGGAGAAACCTTGGCTGCAGTTTTGCAAAAGCCCGGTCAGGAATTGGAGAATAAAGTAGAATTTGTCAACTCAACTGTGGAGCACGCTCTCGTTATTCTGTTCAAGGCATCCGGTTTTCACAACCTCTGCTGTAAAACATTTTGATCAAAACTATGGTTTTGGTTGATGCAGTAGGGAATAGGTCTTTCAGTGCAATTCCCTATTTGAGAAGGATTTTGTTAGCAATTGGCTGAGCAAATTCCCGCTCACAATAACAGCTGTGAACCCTGCTGAGGGCATCTGTTGGGTAGTTAATACTTGTTGGGAAGTATCTCGCTTTGAGTGTGTTTTGTTTACAAAAGGAATTCCTATGCTTTTTAACACAGTGTTAAAGATATTGTGCCTCCTGTTTGTTTACATATAATGTTCGATCCGTGTTGTCTTTGTTCACTCGTACTGATTTTCCTCCCTACAGGGGGCTAACATATCGAAGGGCTTTTTTGATTGCCTTCAAGTTTCAATTGAGTTATAATAATAATAGCCTAGATACAGAAAGGTTATTAAATGAAGTGCTATGAGAGACTGCTGGCCCCATTCTTTCCTTTCCAACCAGCAAAAATATGGAGAAACTCCATGGAAGCTAAAATTCAAAGGGATGTCAGAGTAAGCAGGACCTACAAGAACAGCTTCTGCAGCGGCAGGAGAGCAGAACAGCCCCTCTCCTCCTGTGGCTGTCACTTTTTGGGGAGTACTGTCCAGCCAGACTCCACGTACTCCGCACTACATTCCTTTGCCCTGCAGAGGCTCTTGGAGCCACACTAACACCTCCAGACACGTGAAGGGACGCAAGCCTCTTTCAAGTTATCTTGCTAATGTAAAACCCAGGAATACAAAGCTCTGCAAAAGTAGGAAAAGAGGTCACATCAGAGTATCTTGGTTAACAGCGCATCTCCAAAGCCTCCAAGGAAGTCTATACTGTCATTTATACGGGAAGCCCTTCCCCAGGCCTGACTCGACATCTTTCACGTGGTAAATATGGAAACAAAGGTGGATCAGGCACGAACAGCCCCAACCTCCAGCGATGAAGGAACCCCGCAGCGTACCCTGTGTGAGCAAGGCAGGGGTGCGCATCAGCGTAGGGACGGAGGATGATCCCAGGAACGCGCTGCCTGGCTCACCGGCAGAAGATCTGAGGCCGGTTCTTGCCCAAAGTAACGCTAATGCCTGGAGACAGCAAGAAGGTTGCAGAGGAGTATGGAGACTATACTGCTTAGGCCTACTCTTAACATGCACAAATGGGCGTAAGAAAGAGCAATATATAGGGAAATCACCTCCTCTTCATCTGCAGAAGCTGACCCCCATGACTAACAGCTGTTTAACTACATACGTGAATAGTAAAATTCTTGCTTAAATACCTGCAGAACTGGTGTCCAGTCTGAAAAGGTTCCGGACCGCAGAGTTCCCTCCTGCAGACGGGTTTTAAAAGGAGATTGAAAAATGTTTAGGCTGGCACCCTC
This sequence comes from Aquila chrysaetos chrysaetos, assembly GCF_900496995.4. NCBI lineage: Eukaryota > Metazoa > Chordata > Aves > Accipitriformes > Accipitridae > Aquila > Aquila chrysaetos. The sequence goes on along the minus strand of NC_044021.1, from coordinate 25,144,811 downwards.
TTGTGGACGCTGGGTAGGAGGACATTTCTAATACAGGTTGGCTCAGGTGGATGCTGCTCATCAAGATAATACACACTTCCTACGTACGTACAAAAGCAACGGCGTGTTTTTGGACAACCACTCAGAAATTTTAGGAAGAAAACAGGAGATACCATACAGATGGATTCTGATGGTATGTGTCAGCAAGCTCGGTTTGAACATAAAAACACTGTTGTAAACACTCACATTCATGGAAGAGTGCTACAGATTTAATGTTAAGTATGCAAGGATTTAATTTTAGCTTCCATTTGCAAACTAATACCTTGTGTAGTAAAATGTTTTCCAGCAGTTACATGAACACATAAGTTTAGAATAGCATCAGAAGAAACCAATATAATAATTACCAGTACTTCTTTTTTGCAGGACCTCTCCTTTTCCCTGTGTTCTTCCATCAAACCACATAGGAAATCTAGCAGATGTTTCACTCATATGCTTATTAAACATGGTCCAAATAGGTCAGTATTGCTACGTATGTTACTTTGGTGAAGACATATTTCCTGTTCACATCTTGCTCCTCCATCCTATTCCAATTCTGAAATTGTTTTCCAAATACGTTTTCAAAGAGACATGATTACCTTTTCAGAAATACGTATCTGGCATAGCAGCTCACAAAAGTAAACATTTAATAGCAAATACAACTTAAGGTCCTTCTGGGTGTAACTTGTAGATCCATGGCCTAAATATGTGTTTATGTAAGTTGATCCGGTGCTCCAGACTTATTCCTGACATATACTGATGTGAAAGGACAACGGAATGAGATTCTTATGAAATAATTTATTCACCTGCACACCAGACATGTTACCATTTTAATCTGTTTCAAGAGCCAGGGATTGTGATGGTACTTAGCTTACTTTGTACTGAAATCCACAATACATTAAAGATTTCTACAGAAAGGTGTCACGATACTTAAATTCTGTATTGATATTGTTCCCTGTAAACCACTGTGATATGGCGGCACTACCCCTTTACAGGGCTGTAGTGACATGAATGAATAGAAAGCAGACTTTCCTGCTATACACAGTTTTGCAGTGACTGAACCTCAAAAGCAAAGAAAGTCACCTGAATCGGACTTCCGCAGTCTTCAAAATAAAGTGCTAGCTGAAACTAGACCTTTGCTGTATATTGAAAATACTCTAAGAAAGCAGGCACTCTAGAGAATTGACTCCACTTTTGAAAGGCTTTTATCTGCGTGTAGGATTTATACATCTGCTATCACGCTAACCTCACAGTTTTAATGCTGACGATTAATATAACGTACACTATAAATTCTGTACACATGGATACGATTGTATTACGGTAACACTATCACTTTCATACTGCTAGTTTAATTTCTGATTTTTTTCTCATTTTCTGCCTAATGTCAAAGATGTGATGTATAGATGAAGGATGACCAACTCTAAGCTTTTGCTTATCTGCTGAAACTTATGCATGTGGTTGCGAGCTCACAATGTATAAGACAAGAAAGTCTGAAGAAAACATCATCAACATTTCAGAACAACTGCACACTGGTGACTTTTCTTAATTGCTTCAAAGTAATTACCACTTATTGGGGAAAAACAGAAAATTAAAGCAAATCAGCAACAAAAATATCACAGGACTAAACCAAAAATATAAACCAAGAGTATCTTGCCAAAACCACATAAAATGAAGAAAAGGCTTCTGCTAGTGTGCACGAACAGTGACATCTTGTGGGGGTTGTACAGAAGTGAGTTTACAGAGGGACAGACCAAACTAGTCTGCAATGTTGTGTAATTAAAAGAAACGCTACTTCAGTAGTTTATTTAATACATATACCATTAATAATATTTGGTAGAAATTAGGCTTTATTGCTTTCATAATGAGGAATGAAAATAAAAATAAAAATTAAAAAAAAAAAAGCAGATAAATAGCTAGTAAGAAAAACTTTCAAAACAAAAATTAATGGAGTGGAGTCCAAACAGCTCTGCAGCAGTTTCCTCTGCTCTCCCAGGAAGTAGTTATATTTATCACTTAAATATTACTCATCCAGTATAATAATGGCATAAGGACAAACTTATAAGAGACTAAACAAGGAGTTATGTTGTAAAGGCATACAGTCAAACATAAAAATGACATCCATATTAAGTGTTTTTTAAAAACACACACATAAATATTTAATAAATAAAGCATGGATAATTATGCTCGTCCTTTCCACTGATTAACAGACTATGCCAAATTTGTTATATGTACTTCTTGAGAAAGCAAAGTTATATCACAATGGAAAACTAAAACAATATATCCTACTTTCCAGTACAGTATGCAAGATTTGGACCCTTCAGATTGTATCAGAGTATATGAGTTTCTGGAACAAATCTTCAACCGCTGTAAAGTGTCATAACTCGGCCAAGATACCCAACTCTGACAGTTTACAACAAACAAAAATGTTTTGATTTTTTTTTTTTTTTAAACAAGTTTGCACCCAAACTAAGTTATAAAAACATAACATTTACAACTTGGAAGATGATAGATTTTCCTACCATAATGTTCATGTGTTCGTCTTATTTTCTTTTACCTGAGTAACCTAAGTAAACAGATTACAAGGCAATTTAAACATATTAGCTAATACAAGGTTTACTGGACTTCTCATATATAGAAATGTACTTTGACACTATTTGCAGTTTTACAAATACAAAATGAATAAGAATTTTAAAACATATTTACTGAGCAGCCATGTCTTTGCTATCTGTACAGATCAATAGGTGCAGTGGAATTATGTACAGAATTTATCATTTAATTTTTAAACAGCTTTTGTGCAACCTGGCTATAATGTGCATTTAAAGAACTGCTGTCGACATCACAGATCTGTAATTTACTGGTGCCAGAAATGGAGAGTACAGAATAGGACAACAGCTCCTAAAAATCATACTGTGCTATGCAGACATCTGTACATAATTCAAATAGTGCATATCACTCAATGTCTGATGAGGAATAATAGTTAGCTGCTAATACAGACACGGGCATTTACAGGTATTAGGTTTGTTATAGCAAGTATGGACGAATGAACTTTTCCATATATAAACATTAAAGGAAAGGACTTCAATTAGGAAGTTATGTAATAATTAAAGAAGTGAAGTTATGTAATAAATAACAAAACTTTCAATTCAACTTGCAGAAGATTAGTAAGTAGGAAAAAATCCTTTACAGTAGCAAAAAATCCTTTACAGTAGCAATGAAGCCATTCAGAAGCATTGTCAAATCAAAGGTAATTCGGTTTAATTTTATAATCATAGCAACTGAAAGTAAAAAAAAAAAAAAAAAAAATAATCAACATGAAGAAAATTTAATTTATCTCTGATAGTCTTGTTAGTGTACCTCTGTGTTATTGTACCTGTCAGGTGTTTCCTCCTCTTTTTGTGCTCTATTCACTCTATCACTTTTGATTTCTTTTGATTTTTTTTTTTTTTTTTTTTTTTTTTACATTTCTTTAGTCCAGCATAAATCCATAGACACTAAAGCACAGTGCGTGTGCAATTTGCAGATTGGTGTGAGTGAAAAACCACAGGAATATAATTACTTTTACGAGGTAAGCTTGGAGTAACTTGGAGGAGAAAATTTGCGCTTCAAGTACTTGATAATGTAAAGTGGAAGACAGCTTACAACAGTGATTGCTGACACTTTCCACAGGAAGGTCACAGTTGTGATAAAGGCAACATCTGCAGAAACAAAAAGGGAAAATAAGTAATGGGAGCTGGTAACATGGAAACTGGAACTTCCATAGTACAAAGTCAATAAAACTCTCTTAATTGTTTGCTTATGCTATTGTTCAAGGGCATGCAAAAAAAAAAAAAAAAAAAAAAAGAGCACCACAAAACAACAGAAGGATAAAGTTAAAGTTAACCTCAACATTTTGTTTTTGCCAACTATTTTCTTTAGACAGGAACTTCACAGTTCCTTTATGGTCCTTATACTGTTTTGCAGCACAAAATAATTCTAGGGGAAACAGACTCTCAGTTTAAAAGCAAAACTTTCTCATAATAAGAATAAACCAGCTTATTTTTCTGCTAGTAAGAATGGTTTTTACCCACTATAGTACAAGTTCCCAGAAAACCAGAAATTCTGCTACCATTTTGGATCCTTTATTCCATATTCAGATTAATTTTCTCTGAAACAGTCACAACAACTAGACTGAATGATTCTTAAAACCTTAGAGATTAAATTAGAGCCCGAAAATTTAAAGGGAAAATCATGTAGTGATATTACCACAAGCCACAGTGAAAAGCTATTTTTTTGTGACAAACGTTAACAAGAATGGTGACGCTCTACACTTGCTACTGAAAATTTTTTACCATATTTGTGATGGTCAGGTCATACTTAATTATCATGGAAAGATCCCAGAACCCAGGTAATCTGAAGAACTGGTTTTTTTTTGCTTTTTTCCATTATTTACAAATGTGTATATTAAATAATCTACTACTTTAAAATGAATTTTTACAGACTTAAAAAAAGCTTCAAGAAAAGTTAAACTTCACCTACCTAAGAAAGCTCCAAAAGACACTCTGCCTATACCTGTTTCACAAAGAGGGAGAATGAAAATGAAAGGATAGATTTACAGAAAATATGAAAGTTACAGGAAAAAAGAAAAAAACCAAACAGGTTAGCTACACAAAAAGGAAATGAAAAAGATGTTAGTAACATTAACTGGAATATTGTTGCCTTTCACATGACGATCAGAATATTTTAAACAGCAATTAAACCAAAACATTTTGAAAATATAGAGATTTCATATTTGGTCATGTTTTAAGGTTCTAAGTAGGTAGGCAGTTTTCTTACATTTGACTTCAAGGTATAATTGACTGTATAAACAACTCGATCAGAACTGTTTTAATGTGAATGAAAATTCACTTCAGAAAATGCAGTAAAGAAATGCTTTGCTGCTCCAACTTCACTCATTAAATATACTTCGTATATTAGATTTCAACGTATAAACTTGTTATACAGTTTTAGCCTAAGCCTGCTTAGACATACTAAAAGCCTATGTAACATATCATAGAGACATGCCTAATAAGGCCATTGTGTGCAATTAACTCAGAAACCTAAAAACTTATTTACCTCCATGAGTCAGAGCCGTAGAGCAGTGTCAAATATTTTTGTCTTAAATTTGAGTGCCCTGTCATACTTATGATACCATTTCTTTGGGAGGAGATTATGCTTGTAAGTAAATATCATGGAGAGAAACAGTTTATTTGCCAATGAAATCAAGTGCTATTGGACTTGATTGTTTTCCCTGTTACATGGAAGTCGTTCTATACCTTGAACTGTAAACCGTCACTTAGGTTTATACTATGTTCCATGCACATAAAAAGGCTCCCTCCCCCCAGTTATAACGTGACAGATTAAGTAAGAGTAAAGCATTAAGCAGAAGTGAGACTAACCGAAATGCATTTTCTCAGATTAACTGATGAATAACACCCAGTAAAATACATCTCTACAAAAGCCCGTGAAATTGTAGCCTTTTCAGTACCCTTAATGATGAAAACCACAGAAGTTAAGTCCCCAGGCTGCAAGAAGGCATGCAACCATTTATGTACTCAGTTGCTTGGACTTGTCCAGCAAATACATGCGGATAGTAAAGCACTCCCCTCTAGGGAAAGGTTTGCAAGAAACAAAGTCCCTGTAGTTTTTACACATCTGTGAACACCACCTAAAGGTGTCTCCCTGAACACCACCTACAAAGGATGGAAGGACTGGCTGTCACCAATACTAAAGACTTACAAAGGTGAAGCAGCAAGTTCTGCTTTATGAAATTCCTGGAAGTTTGGACTAAAGAGCCAGTACCTATATCTGTTCTTGCTTGTTCCTTTCATTTGTAATCTGGCTGTGGAGATTCAGGCATCAAGCCAATAATGTCTATCAAAGAGTCTGTGCATCAGCGTCAGAGAAAAAAAAAAGGTACTCTGGCAAACCTGAAATAATGTACAATACAAGTACCAAGCCCAGCAGGGTTCGTTCTTCATTAAAATTTGACTCCTGAGAAATCTGGGAAGTAACAGAACACCTGGGACAGGCAGTGAAGCATTTACTGATTAAAAAAATAATTATATAATATAAATACACTAGCCTAGTGTTGAACACTTGGGACGTGAGAGAGCAAAAGCAGAACTATGAGACTCCTAGAAACTACCATGTAACATTTAATTCTGCTATGAGAAATGACAGTTGAAGAAGGGCAACTCCTTACTCATCAGCTCCTAGAAAACAGAGAGGGAAGGAGCTGGATTCTATTCCTTATGAGGTATAATCAAAATTGTTATATATATTTCTGTAAAAGTTACATTTGTAAAATCACACCGAGATAGCTGTTTTTATTGAGGGATAATTTGATATAAAAAGAAATATGTATTATTTTGATGCTCAGATCCATGACTGTTAAGATTTGCAGTTAAAATGTGTTCTTTCGTCTTGTGAACTATGAACAATCAGAACCTTAAGACACAGTATGGCATACTGCAATTTGAAGCAAAACAAGCTTAATATAAGCTTAATATGCTTATGAAACAATGATTCTCATATAAAGTATCTATCCTAATAGCCTTCTGCCTCACTCTGTAGCAATACTTCAGCTCTTTTAAGCTTGTGGGTTAGATCTAATGAGGTCCGCTTGGTCTGGCCTACAAAACAATTCACCAACTCAGTGAAAGATCCTGATTTTTTTAAAATCATATCCATTTCAATAGTGCAAATCTCAAAGCCAATTTAAGGTATGCAGTTTGGACTGTCAAGATCAGATCAAGAATGTAAAAAGCATGCGTGGTTTGAGTAAAGTTTATCATCTAGATAAATCATACTATCAGGAATAAAGATTGTCAGACTCTAGGAGAAAAGGATAAGAGAAGATTTTAATCCAACATTAATAAAGCCTAATTTCAACTCAGTCATATTTCTTATGGAGAGAGCTGTATTTCACAAAGCATAACATCACCTATTCTTAATTAAAAAAAATAGACAAAAAATATTAAAAAGCACAGTTCTTTGCTAAAATACTTTTACTATTACTCACCAAAGTATTCATTTAGAAATGCAAGAGAGGCCACATAGCAGCCAAGACTGAGGAATTCAGCCACCACCATTAACCAGTGCCATGTTCGTATGGTCAGTGCAACCATCAAGAGCTCAGTCAAGATTAGGGCAGTGAAGGAAATGGCAACGACATGTACAAATTCAGATTCAAAAAGCAGCAGGGCTCCATACATCAGAATACCACCTAGGAAAGGCACACAAAGTTAACAAATACACTGTGCGAGGAAATTCCAGTGTACCAGTTTTTACCACTGCACACTGAACATTTGATTGCTTATTATGAAAACTTGCCCAGTATTTTTTTTATAACGTAAAAACATTGATCTTTCTAAAAGAACAGAAGTGATATTTACTGTACTTTGTGCATGTGAAATAAAACAACCAAAGTAAAGCTGTAAAGAAATAAGACTATTAGAAAATTAAACACCTTTTAGTGCAATATATGATGAACCATTAATTAACCTCATTTTGCCAAGTGCCTCCAATAAATGAGACATTGTTGAAAGTGTAATTACTTTTAACTGATTACATAATTCAGATTTCTTCAGCAGTGCTTCTGTCATTCCATGAAAGAAAACTACTGTGTAAATATAAGCAATGTGATAAGCACTCATTAAAATTTTTCTGGATTAGCATTCAATTAAAAACACGTTCTTTTTTAGGTGATATGCATCAATAAAAATACCAATCCACGCTGTGTTTTGAAGAGGCCTGGCACACTACAGGAATATCGATTTACGAGATAAACAGAAAGCAATATATGTAACTGCTGATGAAATGTTAAGCTTTGGGAATTCAACCTGCAGCTGAAAAACAATATTGCTAATAGCAGACAAAAAATTCTCAGTTCAGTAAAATTAGGACTCTCCTACCTTGGTAAATACTGATTAAAACCCAGATGAGGAAGGTCTTAAATGACAAAGATCTTCCCTAAGGGAAACAAGTAAGAGGACAGTTAAACACAACTTCAAAAAAAAAAAATCTACTCAGTTCACGTATTTTTAATAGTTAATCACTAGACAGATATTTGTCTGTTTTGTAAACGGTAGTCTTCAAGAAAAATAGCATTGTGCACCTACTGACCTAAACCTCAAGCAAAACTGTAGTTACTAGTCACTTCTAAATGTTGGATAAACTGTCTATTTGCATTCACAGAATAAACATATGACTACTGCAAGTTTTCAGCAAGTAACTATTACCAAATACATTTGAAATCTTCTTGTGATTGTGAATGTTATAGATTGAAACATACGCATAAATCAAAGAACAAATGCTGTACATGTGCATATCACTTTTGCCTTCTGTGAGGGCACTGATGAAATATGTTAGAACTGCGAAGGATAAAATGGCAAACAAAGCAGCCATTTTGCCACAAAAGAAGTGATCACTCTAGAACAGGCAAGAATCAGCACTTTGTAAAGAAACGTGCTTCATTGCTGTAGAAAGTGATGAGTTAACTCTTTCTATTACTTCAGTAAAGGCTAAAACATATTCTTGGATAGAGAGAGTTCATGGCAAGGTGCTAAAGACATTTTCGTAATTCTGTATATAGTCTAGAATGTTGGTGACAGACTGAACATACGGGAAAAAAAAAATCTTGTACAAGCACCAAGAAACATTACATTTTTTTTTTTTCCTCCTATGAGTGCCTACTCATTTTCATGTGAGTACTGCACGCTGTTTCCACCTTCGACCATAGCTCCCCAATTAGCGAGATTTGTGAAATAAGAATGAGCTTGAGTTTTAGTTCACCTTTATGGAACAAGAAGGGGTAAGTCACTCCTGAGCCTCTAGGGAATGCTGCACAACAGGCTGTGAATCATTTTCAGATGAAAGCTGGGAGCCCTCCTGCTTGTACTTCCTTTCAAATTTTCATCAGCTTTTCTAGCTGTAACTCCATAGGAACCACAGTAACAGTAATACTGAATCAGCGTGTCCTCCGGGGTATGTGGCCATACCTGTCTCTCTGAACCTTGCTAATTTTTTCTCTTCTTCTTGCACCACAGCAAGAGCCTGTCAATGACTTGTGCAATATATCTTATTCTTTTAAAAATCTAAAAAGCATTTTCGTCACTAGCGTATCCCAGAAAAGAAACCAATTCCTAGGAATACAATTATAGTCCACGTCAACATGTGTTTGAATAACACTAGCTGAATAGCATTGGTGGAGATTTGCATTTAGAGTCCATAATTTGAAAAATGATGTGCAGAAATACGTAGGCCTCAGTGTCATGACTAAGGCAGCATGATCATAAATTGTGTAATAGACACTCACAATAAGATTACCTTGTAATAGTGAAGTCAAATGTAGCATATAAATAACTTTTTGTACTAGTCATCCATAATCATTCACTGATCATCATCTGCCCCACACAATGCACTGAACTGTACTCTCCAGTTTCTCCACATTCTCTTTGTTTTTAATTCTGAAGAGAATTATTTGGGTTCTACTTATTTAATATTCATAGAGGTGCAACATAAACTGGGAAAGCCAATGATTCAGCACGTTCAAGAACTGTCATTTAAGCCTAAACAAAAAAACTTAGCCTGTATTCATCTACCCATTCTGGGCAGTTTCCGAGTACAGGTTAACTTCTAGCTTGGGAAATAAGATGCTTCTAAGTTCCCTCAACAGGTTTCCACTTGCAAGCTTACAACTACCTTTAGCAGGTATAAGGCCATGCTTTTTTGAGATTAATCATAGGCTGAAATCTCACAAAGAAACTTTAAAGATTCTGAAGAGGAGAAAGAGAGAATCAAGATCTCCAAGAGATGAGAAAAAAATTCTCCCAGACTAACATAGTTAATAGCTAATTTAGTACAATTAAAAAGTCAAAGGCTCTGAAAAGTTTGGATCCTCTTCGACTACAGTCTGCTTTTGAACTTTTAGACACAACTTCAAAGTATCTACTATCCCTAAAAAGACTATCTACTTCTGCCTTGGATCCTAACTTTTCTAGCTGACAGTTTAAGAAGGTGCAGAAGTTCTTGAGATTTGTTTCACTTTTGCAGGTAAAGAAATTACATACTTTCATTGTTGGCAGGTATGTGCAAACACACAGAAAGCAGTATGATTCGGTTAAGATACATCAGTTACCAGTATCTGTTATTTAAAGAAAGTCAGCTTTTGGAGAGGTCAGTAGTAATATCTGGGGGTTGGGGGGGGGGGGGGGGGAAATCTATACATTAATCTACCAGTTAAAAAGGAAAAAGGAGCTGTGAAAAAGTAAGCATAAATAACTCCAGATCAGAGATCCTGGGACCAGACTGAAAGCAAGTTTTACGTTAACATACATTCATGTTTGAATTATTTCAGTCCAACCATTGGTGACTTAACAAATGTATTAATAAAACTGAGTGGAACATTTGGTACTATGGATTATTTTCATAGTACGAAAGCCTGCATTACATTAGTTGTGCATCTGTCTTGCATGGAATACCTTAAGAAAATGATTGTAAGAATTCCCAGTTTTGTACACCGGCGATTTCAGCATTTGTTCATATCTGAGCACTGAGGACATTCCTACCTTTGTGAGATCCTTATAAAGTTCTGGATATAGCAATGCCATTTCTGGCTTCACATCCTGATCCAATACTAGAGAGAAGACTGGAAACATAGTATATATAGTTGCATACCTATGTGAAAGGAAAGCACATAAATTGACACTTTTGTATGACAGGATTTTAAACTATCTACTGAGTTCAAGTCTTTTTATGTAAGTGGAATTAAACTGGTTCTTCTACCCAGCACTGAGGCAACTTACTAATACAGCTTTATGCACGCAACCTGCTTTTCTGCTTCTGAGAGCTGCCAGTCACGAGACGTTACAGAGCTTTTATATGTTCAAAACCAGTAAATACATTTCTTTCTTCCATATATATGACCCAAGCTTATCGCCTGTTACCATACTCCCTGTGCACTTGCACTTTGGACACCCAGTTCAAAGACCTGACATTTAAATTCATCCACAGACAATGGCATGAAAACTGAAGGAAAAAAAAAGCACTATATTCTGGACATCATGGTATAGGTAGGCAGATGAACAAGAGTCCTAACAGCTCTGTAAATGGCTTTGGATTTTAGTATGCACATGCCAGATATATACTTTAGTATGTACTTTCCTAGAACTTGGCACAACTATTTACAGACATTTTGGAGAGGTCTACTGCTTGCCTCTGCAGAGTCTGGTGGAAGCAGACTTTGATGTGACTATGATTTAAGTTACTATTGATTTAAGTTGTTATTGTTTACAAGGAGCACAAAAAGAAGCTCTTAGGACAGAAGGAGCAGAGAGCAGGGACGAACACAAATATATTCACACCCCTCAGCTGTATGACTCGGGCAACCATGTTACTAAAGCAGCTTCTGCAACAAGACCAGGGTGCTCCTAATCCTGCATACGTTCACCTGAACGGACATCTGTGTGGCAAACTTGGGTAGTGCACTCTCAGAGGATATTTCGTAGTCAGTAGCTTCAGCTCTATTTTTAACAGAAAAATCTGTGATTCTCACTGAGGCTTGTATGGCAATCTGTGTAACAGCTGAAACTGGTCTGGGAGACTTCCTCTATTGTTTCCACCCCGTACGTGAAAAAGGTTATACGGTATCATCTTCTAAGGCTATGCAGATCCCTCTCTTCAGAGAGCTGATAATGAGGCTTCGCCCCCCATACAGCGCGTATTCAACCTAGTTTGACTTTTTGTTGTAGACTCACTCCAGGTTTTGGTAGTGTACCAATGATAAATGTATCAAAAACTGTGGCAGACACCAACTACATGATACTAATTAACAAGTTAGTTTGCTATATTTATTACCAGGTATCTTAAGTGTTGGTTTTGACTTACCCTACCATTAGGAATCCTTGGTACAAGGGAACAGATGCAAAATAGAAGACTGATGAAAATACAGCCTACAAAAAGCAGATAATTAAAATATAATTCTATATACAAAACATTACAATAAAGAAAGAAGTAACAACACTGGTTGATTAATATTTTGTGACATCTCAAAGACAGACACAGTGTTTTTAACTATTCAGAAAACAAAGTTTTAAATACCTGCATAGTTGAAATAATAAGGCCCCGGTGCATGACAAATTGACCTAGTGCTGCTGATCTTTTGTAACTGTTTCGACCATGTACCATCAGCAGCCTACCTATGTGTTTAAACTGTGTGATAGAAAAGTCAGCTGCTAGGGAAGCTTGTTTTCCCTCCTAGGACAAAACAAAAATATTCCAAATATGAAACCCAGTGTAAAAGATGTGTTTCAACTTTCAAAATTCTAAGTGATAATTAATTTTAAAAGTCAAGTTTGTTCCTGCTTCAGACATCAACCCTGCAACGAGGCACAAAGGACTTTTTTTTGTGCATATTCTAAGATGCAGTGGCTGTAACAAGTAAGTTTAATCGCCTATCCTGCTTCTTTCCAGTAAATGCTACGCAGAAATAACTATAGTGTTTTCTGCTTTTCTTACTTTTTGTATTTAAAAAGATAAAGCAGAGGACATAGAAGCAAAGAAAATATTAGTTCAAAGACTAAGCATTTTTATCATCTTACAGCATACTTTAGAAATGATCAATTCACTACTGTTTAAGAATAAAGCTTCTAATCCCATGTTACTATACTACTATGTGGCACATCTTTGACAATGAAACTGTTAACATTACCTTGCCTTCAATTCCAATTCCACAGTCTGCTGCTTGGATCATGCTGACATCATTTCCTCCATCACCTGGAAAATGTCACTGCAATATTCAGCTCTTCAGAGGTTTTACTCTCCTGGCCTTACAGTATTTTAGAAACCTCTTATATACCTTTAAATTCCTACAATTAATCTATGGATTATGATTAATTACTTCAGCAGTCAAGACTTCTGTGGAATAAAGAAGATAACTGCACCTTTCTCATGCAATGGCATTTTCTGCTACAGCTACATAATACCTGGCTGTTGATAAACAAGTCTCTGGTTTTAACTGTTTCTCAATGGTGCCACCTACTGCTTAAATTTATTACAGATTTTAGCTACTGCAAATGAAGACCATGCCAACAGTTACCTATTGCACACGTGCGTTTTCCAGTGTGGTGCTGTAACAGTTTCACAATATGAGCTTTTTGGGTGGGAGAACATCGGCAGCACACTACAGCAGGACACTGACAAGCCAGCTCTACAAATTCATGCTCATAATACTTCAGACAAACCTAAGGAAAAAAAATACACTCGCGTTCATTTACTTATGATTAAATACTACTACAGGTAGTATAACACAAACACAGTATAAAGAATTCTTTTATGAAGTTTTGCTTGCACGACACCCATGTGGGAGGAAAAAAAGCCACATTCTCCTGACTGTTGTTTTATTATTTTAAACTGACATTCTCTTTCCTTTAGAGAGCCAACACACTTTCAAGTTAAGAGAAGAGACAATACTAAAGCATGCTGCATACAAATTCCATTCTGCTACCATACAGGAGACCACAGAACCAGTAACATTTGCCCATCTAGAACATACACCCTCTAACTAGCACTCAGTGAAAAACAAAAGTATCTCTACGGACAACTTAAAGTCTGGGCAAACATTGGAAAAAAGTTTAAGAACATGAAGACACTGATACTTTACTTTTTGAACATAAGCATATAGATAAATGTAATTTGACAAAAACCATGTTCTTACCTCAAGTGAGTCCCCAGATATCACCAAGGCACAATCATGCTTCCTCCTAAAGGCGTTTAGTTCTAGGTGAGCCTCTCCTCGAGTCGTAACCTTCAATAAAAACCACTCACTTAAAAGATTTTGTTATATACTTAAAAAAACCAATCCTGCCTAAATAAATCAGGTTTTGAGAACTCATACCCAGAAGGCCTTGGTTCTTCAACAAGTATTTTATCCCAGTGCAAGCCCAATACCCATGGGATGTGACTACAAGCCTCGAATCTTACGGAGTGAAAAAGTAATCCTCAAACAAGGAAAATCTATGTAGTCAGCTTAACTGGTTCCTCACCAAAGTAGACCAGGGCTAAAAAATTAATGAATTAATGACATTAAAACATCTTAAGTTCAAGCTGACTTGAGTCTTTCCATCTTGGCAGGCCTAGAGGGGGAAAAAAAAACCCAACAAAACCCCCCCCCAAAAAAAGACAAAAACCCAAGCAAACCCCAAAACTTTTATTTATTAACTAGTAAAATATGTTCTTAGAATAATAATGCAAGATGTTCATATTAATAGTTCCTTCAGTTTGCGTAAGTAGACGCAGATCTCAAAAGGCACATAAAAATGCTCACTAGTGCTAATCCTTTTGGATCTTGCATGAGTATGCAAGGAGGATCAAGTGGCATAACAAAAGAATGACATGATAGATTTTTTAATTTACATAATTATTGTTTCAGAAAGGCCCAGCTGTGAAATGCAAAAATGGTCAAAGGTTACCAAATGGATTTTGGAACATTTGGAGCTAGAACACAGAACATAAAAAAATTAAATTATAACCACATTTGGAAGAGATTGGCAGTTTTGGTTTTTTTTCCAATAAAGGATCAATGTATTTTAGAGCTATCATGCAAGACAAAGTTCCAAGCACAGAATAAAACACAAACTCCGATTACACTTCTAATTTTGGCTCTGTCAGCACTTTGATTAAATAACTTTTAAAATATATGAGTCTTAATTACACTGAACATGAAGTTTTGTCTTTGCCCCACTACTATGCAGAATCAGATGCAGTCCCAAAGACCTTTGTCCCTCCAGATGGGCTCTACTACACATAAAATTTGAGTTATATTAAAAAGCACCTGTAAACACAAAAACTCATACACATCCCCCAATCCAGAATTTTTTTTCCTCCTTTCCCATAATTACGTAAAGAGAAAGCTCCTTGTCTGCCAACTCTTAGGAACCCTGGATTGCATTGGCCCACTACAATCTTTCTGCATTATGGAGATTAAGAGATGTCAGCACTTGGTCCACACTGATGAGCAGTAATTGCCCTCTGTGTTCTACCTTTCACCTAATAGAGGTTTTGTTTTCTTTAATTTGTAAAGACCTCTAGAACAATCTATCAGTTAATTTCATTACAAAATGAAGAAGCTGAGACTTCTAAGAATAAAAAAAAAGGAGTGTCAAAACCAAAATGCATATTTTTGGGAAGCCAAAGTAGTAAAAAATTTTTTATTTACTAATTTATAACTAAAATAGAACTGTTAGAGTGCTTGGTATTTTCTTACATTAATCCAGTAGTTATTTCTTTGCAACAAATACAGCCACAAAAATAATTCCATATAAATCTATTTTCTAACTAATTTAAAACTTTGTGTACTTTAAGTTAACACACTTTTATGCTGATCTCTTATTACCAGTCGAGGTAATGAAAATAAAAATCTGACTCAACTAAATAGATTTCGTTCAGGAAGACTTAATTTGTAGTGTTACAACACGGAAAGGTCAACAAAAATTGATCTGAAGTTTTATCAGAAGCATTAATAATTTAATTGCAAATAGTAGTCTGCAGGGCCTAATTTGCCATTCTGATGTTTCAGAAGAAACTACATTTACATGTAAATTATATTCATATAATTATTTCTGTAGGTGCAAGTGGTTCATTTAGAACAAACACAGACATATTATGTCTGATCACACAGCATCAATCAACGGCTGGAAAATCTATTTTTGTTTGGCTTCAGCAGAGTTGATGCTATGCAAATATAATAAAAACGTATAGAAAAATATATTCAGTTTACCTTTCTAACAATTATCTTAAACAGTCTGTTAATATAATGCAAATATATATCATGATACAAAAAAAATTTCAAATTTTCTCATACTGATTTGAACTATGTCAATACAGAGGACATTGGCATCACAGTTTAATTCAGGATTAATTCTGCTTGAGTCTAAAGGGTTCTATTAATGAAAATGCTAGAAGAAGCAAGAACCACATTCAGATAGCCTAAATTCTTGGATACTCTTTCCTCCTGGCTCAGCACCTCACACAGACCCCTCTCCATCATCACTCAGAGGTACCTTACTATGTCCATTGTGTAAGTGAAGAGTGTAAAACGCGTGTTGAACCTGGGTCACCCGAACACATGGCTACAAACATTTCTGTAGCATATCAACAAATCTAGAAACAAGCACCTTTAAACAGAAGCAATGCTTTGTAATTCTACATCCTTGAGTAACAACCTAAGTACTACTCTCTTGACCATTATTATGACACTCAGTACAATAACCCATCAATTTTCAACAAGCAGCCAACTACTAATCAAATAAAGCAACACTGTTATTAGCTGTCCTTTGATGAACCAACAAAAAAGTTGGAACTATACTTACAGGTCTGAAAATGTGAATATCTTGAGTCCTAGACACTAAGTGAGAACTTTTCGCAATGCAAGTTGCTGTCTCCAGTTTATCTCCTGTTAACATCCATATCTGCAAAATAACATAAAAGTTTACTCCATTGGACAGTTATGTGTCTGTTCTCCAAATCTAAATGGCATCCCTCTCCAACCTTTTTCTCGTACCTTTTGGGATTAGTTTACCAGAGAAAATATACTGATATGTGCATTTTAAACTAAAATTAATGAGCAGTTTTTACTGCAATAACACACAAAGCAGAAAAGAACCGTCTTTACTTCAGGCAGCTCCACTCCCCTTCCCTTCTCACAAGGGCCAATGTCTCAATTTACATGAAGACAAGAGGAAACTCTGGGGAAACCCACTGGCATAACTGAACAGCAGGGAAAACATAAAAGCCTTTCCCCACGGCCCTGATACTACCTTGATCAAAGGAGCGAGGATGCAGACAACTAGAAGAGAGATAACATTTGTCAGCAAAACGATGTGACACAAGTCACAAGTCTGTGACCCTGGTGAGACTCTATTAGAAAGCAGCAAGGCAGCATATCCTGGAGGAAGAGCTACAGTCCCAATGCTCCAAAGAGATCC
Organism: Aquila chrysaetos chrysaetos; assembly: GCF_900496995.4. NCBI lineage: Eukaryota > Metazoa > Chordata > Aves > Accipitriformes > Accipitridae > Aquila > Aquila chrysaetos. The sequence goes on along the minus strand of NC_044021.1, from coordinate 25,127,796 downwards.
TGCCCACTGACCACACCGAACTGGGATGAAGGCATTAAAGTTTAAGGAATAAGGTTGAGGATCCATCTGTTCTTAAAGTGAGACAGCTTGCTCTCCCTCAGCCCCTTAACACGAAGAAAGTTGAAGGACATCTGGATGAAATATCATTAGCCCTAGACCAAACAGAACAGACAACACAGGAAGAATGACTTAAGCTGCAGGAGTGATTACTGGATAGTTACTAAGTTAACAGTTGCAACTTTATTAAACTGTAAGCCTCTATCTCCCTCTTTTCCTGTATATCTCAGGTAAGATCCTTTTCATTAGTGTCCATGTGGGTCAATGAATAGAAAAAAAGACTCCTTCTCATCAGTAACCAAAAAATCTATAATTTTATGACCTATCTACAGCTACTCTTGTGTTTCCAGCCTACTATAATGTTGGTAGTAACTAAAGCCAGAACAATTTTAATGCTCTGAAATCCTAGCACTAATCATTTAAAGAAAACGCCAACCCTAAAAATTGTCACACTGTTCTATACCTATTTATAGCAGGATATACCTAAGTCAGAATTGACCACATATAGAAGAAATATCAACAGCAAATGAGAAAATACTGTACATGAAGTAGTAATATATAAGTACTTTGCACTACTGACACTAAAAAGAAATTTGATGTAATCATAAGGCTTTAGTCCATACATATATTTTTCTAATTGTGCACACCACTGCATTACCAGCTAATTCACCTGAAAGCCTTTGCAGAACAGGGATTAATTAAAAACAGAGTAACAAAACAGCAGACATGGGAAGGGGCCTCTGGAGATTATCTAGTCCAACTCTGCTGCTCAAAGCAGGGTCAACTACAGCAGGCTGCTCAGGACCACAGTTTTGAGCATCTCCAAGGATGGAGACTCCACTAACTCTATGGGGGACCTGCTCCAGTGTTTGAACACACTCACAGTAAAACATTTTCTTCTTCTATTCAAGTGAAACTTCCTTTATTTCAGTTTGCATCCATTGTCTCATCCTTTGTGCACCCCCAAAAAGAGCCTGGCTCTGCCCTCTTTGCACCCTCCCCTAAGGTATTTGTAGACATTAACAAGATCCTCCTGAGCCGGCTGAACTTCACCCTCTCGTAACTACTGTGGGTAGCCAAGGCCATCCCCTCAACCAGCTTTCACAGCCCTGACCAATTCCTCCTTGTCTGTTAGTATGAGGGCTAGTACAGCATCTCTCCTCGTTCACTTCTCAATCACCTGTGTCAGGAAATTATTGTCATTGCACTCCCAAAATTCTCCTGGTTTGCTTGTACCCTCCTGTATTGCCCTTCCAGCAGATCTTGGGGTGGTTAAAGTCCAGCACAAGGACCAGCATGTGCAAATGTGAGGCTTCTTCCCGTTGTCTGAAGGAGACCTCTCCTACTACTTGATCAGGCAGTCTGTAGCAGACAGTCACCATAACGTTGTCCACGTTGGTCTGCTTGCTAATTCTAACCCATAAATTCTCAACTGGCTCATCATTTGTCCCAAGACAGAGCTCCATGCATTCCCGCTCCTCTCTCATGTAATGGGAGATTTCCCATGCTTGCTGCAAAGCAAAATTACTTACCTGCCGCCTTCTCAGGCTAAAAAAACTCATTATACCTGATTCAGTTTAACCAGTGCAAAGTCACCTTTTCTGTGCGGTTTGACACTGCTTCAAGCAAAATGATCTTGCCCACTCCCCTCAGATACTGCTCGTATCTTTACTTCAAACCCTCTCTCAGACAAATGTGCAATTACTTCTAAATGTGCAACTGACAGCTGTGTAGCATTGCCTACCTATGAACAAAACACAGCACATGCCTGTGTGCGAAGCTTTTGACACTCTCTTTAACAGGACTTGAACAAACTCCAATGGCAGTTCCGAATTCTAGTTCAAACTATTCACCTTTTGATCTTTGTGGAGACTTTTCCTGAGTGCCAGGCCTGAAAACTTTGTTATCATATGAATCTTGCACCAAAATTTAGTGTCACCTAGGACAGTTTGCTGTAGACAGTGACTGGGAGTCATATACGTTTATCCATTGGTAGTTTTCCTACAGAAGTAAGCTTAAGATCAATGAAACCCGTGGTGGAGAAGGGAACTTTGCACACAATGCCTTGTTCGTTTCTGCTAGCTCACGCCCAGAACATGCTTAGGACTTGGCATATTTCTTACTTTGAATGAACCTGAATATAGACAAATATAATCCATGTCTTGTTAAAAAACCAGTTGGTAAATGATAACCTGTTATGTCAGCAGTATGCATTTAGTACCTTTATTCCAGCATTTCTTAGCATCTCTAGAGTTGGTCTAACATCTGCTTGCAGCTGATCTTCTACTCCGGTGAGACACAGCAATTCCATTTCTCGCTCCAAACTCTCTACAACAGCAGCAACCTTCAGGTTTCTATCATGTATGCTTAACTTTGCTTGGTTATATCGACTCTGCACAAACACAAAACTGCTTAGAATTCATTACGACTCATAAAGCATACATTCAGTCTACCGATCAGTTATAATATGGATTCATTAGGTTAAGTGTTTGTCTTTAAATATCTGTAATGAAGAACAGGATTAAAAGAGAAAATTTTACTTTACACTCACTGTTATGCATTTTTTTCCTGATGAATCACCTCAAGAGAATGCCTTCTGAAGAACTATTAAGAATTGGGCATTGCAGCATCTAAGCAGGAACTGCCCTTACCTTTCAGAACAAGTAGATTTTTCAGGTCATGCTGAAGCTGCAGAATTAACATTGCACTAGCTTCTGGGAAAACACTGTCCAGTCACATAATAAATCAAAACTGTATCCTCTGTATGACTGCAGAACAACCACTAACAAATGACAAAATCTCTAATAGATTGTGTGCCATAACTCAACTATCGATACTCTAAATATGAATCATCTTTTTTGCCACCGTAACAGAATAAGAGAGGAATGTTCCCCTTGAAGTAACTAAATATGGTGAAGTACAAGATCACTCTGTCCCTTCATACCTCAAAATCTTGATACTGTTCTTCAGTCAGTGATTTTTTCGCAACCACCAGCGTACGCAGCCCTTCTCGCGCCATATTACCACACTGGATAGACCAAACCACAGAATAGTTATGCAAATATTCAACCATATGTACACGTTTTATATTATATGCTAACTGGGGATATGTGTACCATAACTTTTGGTGTTTCTTTAGACTTAGATTATTTTGGAGAAGCCACAAACAGAATAAAAAGCAATTATACTTCAGGTCCCCCAAATGAAGTGGTATGCTATTGGTGAGCCAATTAGATTTCCTCTCCTAGCTTAAAGGAAATCTCGTTTAGGTTGAAGCTTTAAAATAAATTAAAACTATTTTTGAGGCATGTAACAGAGCTACATTTTCTTTTTCCACTGAACGTACTTCTTATCAGAAAAATATCTACACATTAAAAATAGCCATGGAACAGCATGTCTTAATGAAAAACAAGGCTGTCCAGTGCAGAACACTTATTGATTTGACCTGATAAAGCTAAATAAATTAAACAAGTATTTTACAATTAATTGTGCATCATTATCGCCAAAAGTAATTTTTATGACATTTTCCTAGGTCTTGAGGGAGTTTAATTTATTCATGTCCCTGAATAAATCAAACTGCCCTGCAGCAGATATTGATTCATATTGCCAATACCATTATGAACATACATGGTGTAATCATTGTATTAACATATTGTCTGTATGTAGGGTCAAAATAAGATGATTGCTGGTACCTACTAGAGCCACACAGTGAAAAATATTAATCAGTTTTGAAATTCAGTCACTAGCTGTTTTATATTAAGTTTAATAAATGTGGCAAAAAACTATTTCAATTTGGCTACAACCCTTATTAAACTTCGTAACTCATACCTCACTGTAGAATTTGATAAAATAAGGGCATTTTGGGATAAATAGGTTTATAGCAGAGTACTTCTCAGAAGTAATTAGGTTTTATGTGAAAGGTCAGTCAATGAAAAACAAATTTCCTTGTTTTAAGTAGGAACGTGTTCTGCTATGACTACTAGCTTTGCTTTTCCTGTGCGTTATTCAAGAACTGAAAATAATTCTAATCCCTTCAAACGCATTCAGGATATATGTAACTAGGCTTCAAAACCCATTCCTGCATTGGCTCAGGTTCTCCTTTAGGCCTATTCAATAATACCTGATATTTTGATTTAAAATTTTTAGTTTTTACAAAATTTTAATTTTTATAAATTTTGTTTCTTACCTCTTCTTCCAACCAATCATTGTACTGTACAATAGTGGACATTGCAACATCTGCACCCTTCATGTAAAATGTAATTTCTCCTGAAGATTCATCCTAAAATTTTAGAAAAGAAATAGAGGGAGGAAAAAAAAAAAATCCATTTATACAGTCAAAACAATTACCTACCAATAACCTAACTGTATTTTTAAGTAGTCAATGTATTATCATTTATAAAAGATGAACTACCTTGCCAAAAGGTAGGTAAGTTTTATTATTTGATGTTACTACTACCACCAGTGACATCTCTGATTCCATTGAGATACGTATTCTAACTGAAGTCAACGTGAGTAACAGATTCTCAGCATCTCCAGACTGCCTGTCTAAATTTTAAAATACCACTGTTATGGCTCCTCTAACTACTGTTTTGTTTCTTTGGTGGCATATACGGTCTAGCCCACAACAGAAAGTTTGCCCCGTGTCTTTGAAATACCTAAGTAATTAAAAATTTACAAATAACAGTGTAAAAGCTTTTTACAGATGTTTTAATGATAAAACATTAATTGCACCTTCAGAGAATTCACACACAGGCAAATATAATCCAAATCAGGAGTTTCTGAGGTATGGTCTGTCGCAGAAGGAATGGATTAGTCTGACCTGCAAGCTTCTTCGAATATCTCTGAACGTGTCACTGTTAAACAGGCTTTTAGTGCCAACCTCACCTAATGAAATACAGACTGCCAAGGTCTCTCCAGACCTGAGCATGCACACATTCTGCCTGAAGTACCCTTGCCTAAGGCTGATGGCATGCCTGCCTTGTCATCACAGGCCAATAAAAAATGGGACGAGTTTGGCACCTATTTAAGTGGGACTCGGCACTGATCTAACCATCTAATAATGTTGTCTGAAGCTGTTCTGCTACAGTGTCTGATTCTAGGTAGGGAGAAGGTAGAAGCACGTAGCGTGGATGGCTTAACATTCACAGAGGTTTAAACGTTCCTTTTAGCATGGTGGTGTGGCTTCCTTTCACCAGAGGTTTTAATGATCATTACTGTGCTCCCAGCTCGGGGTCTAGGAGACAACTAAGCACGTATCTCGTAAATCTTTGACCCTGTGGGTTGTGCTGTGTATGCGTGCCAGTTCAGATATCAATACTGGGTCTGGAAAAGCAGCGGCACTAGTAGTAGAGAAAGATGCCAACTACTATTGTAAGACATTTCAGCCATTAATTTATCCCTTGAAGAGGCAACATATTTTGTAGGAAAGCAACAAATGGAAAATTAAAACCAAAGGCTTAAAGGCAACCTGCAGCATCAGAGGCTAAGCGTGAAGTAGTGAAAATAACACGTTCCCATGTAAGAGAAGAGTATGTCTTTTACATGGCTCTCTGCAACATCAGGTTAGCCTGATTTTTCTACAACTGCTTGCCCAGTATTTCACGAGTACTTGTGTCAAAGGTATACTTTCCATTTGAAAATCTTGTGAAATGCATTCCCTGAAGGATCAGGTTTCTATTAAATTTTATAAAAATAAACATTCAGCAAAAACATTTTTTGAGAAATAAAAAACCAAACACCCAGAACACCCCCAAAACTACCCTAACTATGATCCCCATGCGCTTGCTCTCAGAAGTGAAGGGAAAGATCTGCAGAATGTAGTAGGTCAGAATGTGTCCATCAGGGGTCTTCAGCTGCATTGAGGTCAAATCCCTGTTAACCAGAGTGAGACCGACACTCTCTGTCCACTGCACCAGAGCTACCTAAAGAAAGAAAAAAGGAAAAAAAGAGACATATTTAAGTGTGAAAGGTCTATTATTCTGTTATATAAATTAGGCTAAAGCCAAGCAACTGTTGCTAGGGTAAAAGTCTAAACTCTTCCAAGAATCTAGGAATAGAAATGTGAATAGCAGTAGACTGAGTACAAAATCTTGATACATCAAACGAGTATTTTCCTTTAGAAAGCTTATAAAAATTCTTATGAATAATATGAAAACTTATTTGAAAGTATCCCTGCAAATGAGGTATTTAGAATATATTGTTCAGAAATAACAGTGCTAATAAAAAACCCCAGATATACAGTCAACAATACTTAAAGGACATCCAGTAGAAATTATGCAAATACAGAATACAATTTCTGTACCAACAACATCGCTCCAAGTAAAAGATTTTGGGAGTATTTCTATATAAAACATTTTATTAGATCTACAATTACATGCAAGTTGAGACACTGTAATATGTAGTAAATAGATAAGCAAAGTATCAGGATCTTATTTTTAGCTTGCCTACTTCATTTGCATCATTTTATTACTTTGTTTCAACAATAATATAATTGAGTCCTTACCATATCAAATGAGATGAAAACCAAGCTTATGATACTGCATCCCACAAACATGCTTGTGAAAGTCCCTTTTACAAACCCAGAAATGCTGCATTATACAAGAATCACTGTCAGCTACCACTATATGGCATCTTAAACGCATGCATTAGAGATTTCGCTTTTTTTTTTTAATTTTGCTGCTTCAAAGTGCATGACATCTAGCTTCTACTTTCTTCTGTATTATGCTTTAAATAATACACTAGGTATTTTTCTATTACCACCATGTGGTTTATTCCTTCAAAAAATTAATACTTTAGGAAAACTGCTTTACTGTTAGTTTATATATAAGCCACATTCCATATCTGAATGGGAAGTTTCTGATTAAAAAAAAAAAAAAATTCTCCTCCATTCTGTTTTTAGTTTTCCAAATGCTAATTATTATTGGAAACCAGATTTTTAAATTACTAGAAAGGTAATTATAATGAAGTTCACGTGATTTTTATGGAACCTGCCTCTGCCATTAATCTCAGGTAAGGTGAAAAAAATAAAAACCAAGCAGTGTGATAAAAGACTTGCAAGTAGTAAAATCCCTAGATAAGTTCAACAGACATGACTAATGCTCACTAAGAATTTCACCCAAAGCAAGTAAACCACCGTAGCTTCTTTGAAAATTTAAAATTTGAAAAAAACATTTGCGTGAACCCCTAAGAAACCCTAGTAGTGCCATCTGTGTAGGCATCACCAAATGAAAACACAGCAAGATGCAGTTACAGAAGAGAAGAGAACACACTTTGAAAAGCACCATTTTAAAATCTTGAAAAATCACAGGAAGTCTTTTCAGGGGTTTTTCTTCTTGAATAAAAGTACCATATAAGCTGTAAATGATCCAATACTCCCAAGGTTAATTTTCAATTTTCACAGTGAAAGGTTACTATTACATTCTGACCTGTAAATTGCATCTTTCTACTAATACCCTATCATCTCATTTGTGTCCCTTTGCAGCTAGGACTTAAGTGTTCTATATTTGGTGACTCACATCTGTTTATTATTTCCTTTATGCTTGGCTTCACCTACCATTTGAATTAGCATTTTGCAGGAGTCATTTTGGATTCTTATACCTGGCCTACACACAACTGCATGTATTTTTTTTTTTTTTTTTTTTAATTGATCAGTGCAAATACCATAGCAGAAATAGTCAATAAGGCTCAAGAGTCAAATAGATGCCTACAAGGCAACTGAACAAACTTGAGAGCAAGACATTAAGTTTGACTCTCGTAATTCAGAATGAATCATAGCAGCTAGACCCTCACAGCACCCAGAACAATATAGCCAGACCTTACCATTAAATATTGGAAGCTTTTAGAATATACAATCTAAAAAAAAAAAAGGTATTTCACAAATGGCATGAAAATCCACATTAGAAATCTTAACAAATAAGTATATACTGAATGGCTGGCTATACAGAGTTCAGAAAAAGGATTCTTAGGTAAGGCTCTTTTCTTGAGGTTTCCCGTCTACGAGTATATTCTTTCCTCTTCCATATGTTTCTGAAACCTCACAGTAAAATGGTCTTGCAATCTAGTGTGCATACAACAAGAACCCCTAGAATGCCAGGTAAACACACCAGCTGTGGCTTCTACAGAACTTGACATATTGGATGGAGTCAGATAAAGCAATCAAAGTTTGGACAAGCACAAAAGTCTTTGCTGGTGACACTACCGTTTTGCTTTAGAAAAAGTCCATTCTGATTAGAGTATTTATTTGCCGATAACCATTAATTTCCTAACACGCACAGATGAAGCGTGTCAAGTTTCCCGAATCCAGGTTAGGGACTTATTCGAGTATTTTGTGGATCTTGTCTGGCTTACCACCAAGCTTCCCTTCTATGGAAACTGGCTGCCTGGGAGCCAGAAGAACATTGGTAGATGTAGGGTCCTCCCACTACTGAGACACAGGCGTGCACCTGAACCCACTAACTGGGTTTACCCATTCCCCAGGACAGGTAACGTAGGTGGAGTCAAAGAGAGCTGCTGTGGTTTCTAACTTGCTAGTTGTCTTCCTCCTCAGTAGCAATCCAAAGGATATAGACAACTATCCACCTCTCTCATGACAAGGTCAAAGTAGGGACTTCCAAATTAGGAATGAAGGTAGCAAATACTTGCATTATGACATGGAAATGCAACAGATCTGACAAAAGGTCCTGTGAAACACCTCGTTTAGTGTTTCTTACCCAAAATCTTTCAGATACTTCTATGTACCACATGCCCATTGTTGAGCTCCGGTTGCCTCTCTCAGCAGCGTCTCTCCACGAGAGGCCACGGGACACTCAGAGCTTCCATAGTTCACAGCCCCAAATATCAAACTCTTCAACGACCGCAGCACAGATTTCCATTCAATGTCAAATTCAGAGTTTTCATAAGGAAACTCTCTCAACTCAAGCAGTAACTGTGTGACCCACAACGTAACCTCCAGCAGTACCAGCTCAGAAGGTGGAAGTAGCTTCTCCAAGGAGGACGGAGTGTCTAGCTCAGTTGCCCGAGGAACACATGCGTCTCAATAGGGGCGTGAAGAGGCAAAACCTCAGAGCACTGTTGTTACAGAGCATGGCAGCCCTGCATACTAATTCCATGTTTTGGGGACACAATCATCCCATTTGTTTAGAAATGTTTATTTACAGAACTAAATCAAAACAAGCAGCTTATAAATATCTTAGGTAGTTTCTGGAAAGTTCCATGAAGTACACAAAGTTGTTAAGTGACAATGATGCAGCTACCTATTTTATCAGTCACAGAACCTAAGCCTACTAGAGTCAGGAAAATACTTAAGAACTTCATAAACCCATATCAAGCACAGAAAAAACCAACCCCAAAACCATTATTCCTGCTGTGGATTCAGAACTGCATATTTAATTAGAACATTAGACTGATTGTAACCTAAAATAAATACTAATCAACAATTTTAAAAAACTTCAGAAAATATGTAAACTGATAGGCCACAAAAACCTTGGTATATTTAATTTTATTGTAAACCAATTACCTTCTAAGTTTTTTTTTTTTTTTTAACTATGGTGCCAACTTTTTTTTTTTTTTTTTTTTAAGGAAAAAATCTCTTCTACAATAAGTTCTATTAGACTATGACTCCCATTTAATAACCCCAATGAAAATAGTTATGTGGCAGAAAATGTTACAAATACCTAAGCACACGAGTCAATAGTCACAATTAATGCTGACATGTAAGATGAAATAGATTGTCCATAGAAAGCATTTAAAGGAACAGCCATATCTTTATTTACTTTCAACTCTGAGGATGAAAGAGTTAAGTACCTCCCTGCCCTATCAAATAACAGGAGTTTGCTTCTCTCCAGTGGTATTAGATGGCTTTAGGCCATTCAATCAGTATGTACAGGACTGTTCCTTACACAGCCCAACTCAAAGTCCATCTCTGAATTCTCCTGACCTTTCCCTGTGAGGGTAAATAACTTCCACAAGGAAGGGCACTCTCATTCCCTCTCAGATTAACATCTTCCTTAGCTTCCTCTGGACCAACAGGAAATATCACGTATCACCCAGCTGTCTTAATGTTCAGTTTGGGGAATTGTGACATTAAGTCCCTTTGCTCTGTGGAAAATGTAACTACCTCTAGTTAGTTGTCATCTTGGGAGCACGATGGGATGAAGAAGTCCCAGTTAAAGAAAACCTGATACGGTCACTTGAAAAAAATGAAACTTGCCTTGCCTTTGGGCACATAGGGTTATAAATCCACAGAGTGAGGTATTTGAAGCACCCTGCTGAATCCTGAAGACCTTCAGTTACTGGATCAATCCTGAAAGGCTGTTACTGCTTGGCAGAAGACCAAAAAAATGCCCTAAGGCTGTTCTTGTTTGCTTTAGATACTACATCAATCAGGACTGGAACATACAAACCATCATACTACTCCCGCTCCCTTTGAATTCTGGGCTGTTTGGAACGTAGCTGGTCTTAGGAACCTAACCCATTAATTTTCTTTTTTTACAATAGAATATTTTAAGAGAGAAAGCAGAAGTGGAAAAAAAGACAAACCCAAAACAACAACCCCCCCCCCCCCCCTTCGCTTGGGTAAATTGAAACAGAGATTGGATGCTCACTTGACTCAAACATAACCTTTTATCAACCAAGATGGAACAGCAATGTATTTCTGTGAAAACAATATTTAAACCCCTATTTAGACTGAAACAGTCAAATGCCCTGACTGTACACTCTCCTTCCTAGGCGTTTAACCGGCCGCGTTCAAGGCCAGCTCACTGTCGAGAGCCGTGATGAAGAAACAGCCCGAAGAAGCCTCCACGGAGGCTGCCCTCCCCCTTTCGCTTGGCTCTCACGCTCGGTCCCGTGAGACCTACATGGCGGAGAGTCACGTTGCGGCTCTGTCCACGTACCCCGCTGACCTGGCTCCGACAGGGAGACACGGCCTCCCGGCGTTGGACCTGCCTCGCTGCCATGAACTCTCCTTGCAATCACCAGACTGTGGCTGATGCTGGTTACTGTCTCGGGACCTGGTCCTGACTTAATGATGTGGCTTCTTGGCTTGAATTCAGACGTGCCTCGTCACCACAGACCTGTACAACGACCTATACTCTTGACTGTCTCTCGTTTCCATCATGGGACATGGTGTTTTCGCCTCGCTTGGCTATTGTGGGGCTTGTACAGCTCAACACGGAGGCCAGTGCCTCAAGCAGCCTGGCTATCACGCTCAGCTCCTGGCTTCCCTTTCCTTGCGGGCCAGCCTGCCGTTGCCGCTCCCTAGCAGAAATATCTAACTGCTCAATATTTACAAAGTGTTGCTCAAAACAGTTTATGACCAACTAATTGTCACTTTCAACATTCAATATTCCCTCCCGAGCTAACATCAGTTTAAGAAGAAGATCCACCGCCTCGTGGCTAGTGTTGGAAGTTCTTCTCCACCCCATCGAGCAGTTTGGGACTTCCCCCCACAGTCGTGCCAACAGTTTTTCTGGAGTCATGCTATGAACCTGACCACTTAAACTGAAAAATGACCCATATAAATAAAGGCTTCAAAGGTTTTGGCATATATGAGGGAGCAATTTGTAGGGTGAGAAAGAAGGACTAGGGATGGAAATTCCGTAAGCTAGTTTTGCTGCTTAGAAGAATTCTCATGTAACCAACCTTCATTTATTTCTCAGTATTTAAGAGCACCTGCGCTTCGGACAATAGGATCTACTTTCAAAATCAAGTTGCCGTGTAAGGTCTACAGAGGTTATATATGTGGTATTTTGAAGTTAAGGCTATTGGTTTGGAAATGGGGAAGAAGCAGTGAGATGGGTTTTTTTTCCCCCACTGCCTGAGTGTTCCCAACAGTTTCTGTTTGGATTGTTCAACAACTACTCACATATGTTTCCAATCAGCACTGGTTTGTTTATATTTATAAACAATGATTTGATAACTAACATTTGCAGTCCATCACTTTTCATCGAGAAACTTCGTAATTAAAATAAAATTATTAACTTAAAAATACAGCTTGATCATGTGAAAAAACTGCTGATCAATATTCAAGACAAGCTATGGAGTAGTTATTCTTTGTGGGTCTCGAAGGTCATGAAAGTGATGGTTTTATGCTACTGAGTGATTTGCTTTTCACAATACATTGACAAAACAACACAATTAGTCTTGCTTCAATAAGCACACACAATAAAATGAATTAAACAATACAACATGTCTCATACATTACAGCTTCACTTTTGTAAACACAAAAGCTGCTTCACTAAGGGCATATCATTTCCCTGTCTGTTTTTAAATGATTGGCTTTGTATCCTTGTAATTAATTTTAGCAACTCTGTTGTCTCTGGACAGAAATGTTGGAATTAAATAACTGACCACACTTTAAGGTAGTATTTAAATATTCAAAATCCTGGAATTAGAAATGCTTAGGAATATAACAGTGCAGGACAAAGCATAACCAATAAATAGCTGGTTTATGAGAGTAAGCAGTCATTAAAAATCGTGACTGATCAATCTTTTCTGACCAAGGGGAGCAAAGGTCTTCAAAGGCTTCTGTTCATAGCATGCCCCTGAATTGCTTGGGTCTGTGACCTTTGAACTCCATTGCTTTACCTACTTAGCTTATATCCTTTTATGATTGTTCATTACATTAAGGTAGCTGCCTTTCTACAGATGAGCTGAACCCACACCTATAACAGCCAAGTAGGAGCCATTTTCATTTTTTTTCAGTGAGTTCTCAGTGAACGTTTATTGTTTGCTATGCTACAGCTGTAGAGGACAAGTGACAGACAAATGAAACTTTCCACTCTTTCAGAGAAAATGAAATATTGATCACTTATCATAAGAAACAAAGAGCCTGGCATAAGCAGGGTTCACATTATGAATACAAAATCAGTTACTTATCTCAGGTTACTCTAACAATAGATAAATACATCTTTTATGATGAATGTACCTACTTCTAAATGTGCATACTTTGTTACGGTTATATTTTATCCGTATATGGATGCACACATACACACACAGATGTGAAGAATTTCAAATGAATTCCTCAAGTCAATTCATTAAGTGTATACTGTGTCAACATATTACTAAACTGCTTCTTATACTTTCCTACGTGGAAGAATAGTTTATACTTACACATTGTCCTCTGCTCTTTATACGCTATGGTGATATCATGCAATATTATATAATGCAACAGACAACTGTGCAAATAACATCCTCTTTCAAAAGACTCCAATCAAGCCAGATCCATAAACAAAATCTAAGAGAACAGAGTTGTAATGTTGAGAAAGTACAATGCATAAAACTGGTTAAGTCTATTAAATGATAATGTTGCTTATTAACCAAATATGTTGTGATAGGTCAGTGCTGAGGTTAAACAGAAAACATCAATTGAACCATTTCCCTAAATAAAGCTCCAGGGTGCAATATTCAAAGCACTTTATTCAATAAAAAATGCTTTTAAAATGGTACTTTGGTGATTGGGAAACATTGGCATCATCCGTCAACCTAACTGCAGGAAAGTTCAATAAGCTAAATAATGAACCATTTACATTATTTTCCTTAGGCTCCAGTGATTTGCAAACATTGCATCAATAGAACTCTTTAAAAAATTATGATAAAGACCTGCTAGTCTTTCAACTCTTAGGCTTTTTGCTGTCATGCTGCAATTTTTATGCTGTTTAAATGTTTTTTGTAGCTTCATCTTTTTATAAGACTCCATTTAGCATCTATTTCTCATTATATTAAAGCATATTTGTTCAATATGATAATTTTACTAGTGTTTCAAGCATTATCTTTGAGAAACAAAAAGGAAATTTAATGCTGTCTGTTCTAAAATATAAGTTTTTCACTTCACTGTCATATAGTTTGAATGTATGAGTCGAGACGATAAAAAAAAAGAAAATCATTATTAGAAGGATACCTGTGCTTTCTCTTCCTTGAAGCACTAAGTTTCTTTGTTGCTGATTTCCCTCTTCCACCTCCCTTTCCACCCCGAGTCCCAGATCTGTCATATTAGCACTTTATCAACTTTTCTCTTTCCAAGGTCAAATTCCCTACTGTCTTCCCAGGGCACCACTTGCATAATTCTCAAGTCTTACAGCTGTTTCCTTTAGCAAATATGGGAGGAGAACTGCTCTTTATGGTAATATTTTCAGGTTCCAAACAACTGAATGAATATACAAAAGCCCACAGGAAGAGAAGAGCAAGTGGGTAAAAAACCTTATAGTCTCTCTCAATTGCCCATCTCTTCACCTGATTTAGTAACACCTTTGGCTGTTAGAGCAGAATGTTTACTTAATTCATAGTTGTCATCATACCTTCACAGGTAGATACTTGCTCATGCAGTCTTTCATTAGATTAATACCTCACAAGCTCATTATACTGATCGATTTAGTGAATATGAATTTATGTGCATATGAAAATTGTACACGTGCATAATACGAGTCAAACATTGTACAACTACACTAACAAAGTATATTTACAGTGTATCTCTGGCATAAACAAATGCACTTGCAGCATTCTCAATGCATAATGCAGATCAACCCACACTACATAACACCACATATAGTATTATGGATTATTGATTTTAGCCGAAGAGCAGCATCTCAAGTCCTGCCTAGAGTTTATTTTTAAAATTGTTCTGACCTCCACTTTTTAATCACTGAGAACCAGCCACTTCTTTATATTCTACAATCCTTTGACACTATGAACTGAGTTTATAGCACCTGAAATGCATGTAATGCCTGCTACTTCAGTACTACATGAAGACAGACTTAATTTTATTTCTTGCGTTCCTAAAAATACTTGTTAAAGACTTGTTACTTTTAGCAATTACAGCTTGCAGTTTGAATTGCTGAAGTTTTGTTAGTATTACATATGGTGATATATTAGACAGGTAAACCAAATGTATACCAAGAATAATAGGCTATGCTGTGGCAAGATGAGGTTTGCAGAAGAAATACTATCTTGTACTAGATCAACTTGTATAGCTAGAAGAATATACAGGCTTTCAGATACATGCTCCCTTCTTCACATCTTACAACAACCTTGTTTTGGTTATGACTAAGCTACCATGGCTACACCACCAACAGTAAGTCCAAACTTCAGACACTGCTAGAATTTCTTCAAAACAAACATACCCCTCAACCTGCTCGCTTTCAGAGGCAAACTGACCTCGAAATACTCCGTTTCTCTATTTTACTGTATCAAGTACATACATCTTTTTATAAAGTGAATGGGCTATAATTTATTTTTTTATGCTTACTTTGCAGTATCTTGAAACTTGAACTTTGCCTCTCTCTTCTAATATATTTTTAGATTGAATTTTAGGCAATCAATTTAAGCACCAAAACAGGATTATTCGGAACAGTTACTCAAATCCACTGAAAGCAGTGGGATTTATTTACAATTTGGATTTCAATGGAAGTCAAATGCATGTTTTTATTGAATGAGGTTTTAAATTTGTGCCACACTTGATGCAATTTTGACTGAACCCTGAAGATTATGAAGCTGCCTAGGGTTTGAAGCTCAAAAGCTTTTCTACAGGTGTATTTGAGGTTTGGTGTTTTTTTTTTTTTTTCCCTGTTAAGAATCTATACATTCCACTAACTGGTAGTGTCTCTAGCTAATGTACCTGGTTGTTCATCACTCAAAGCAGTTTCATACTCCCTTTTGCATGTATATGCTATGATTCATACATGGATTCATGTTTTGAGAATACACCTAATAACTTTAATTGCAATACTCAACAAAGTATTGATCCCAAAGCACTGACTTCACAGACATTTTAGTCAAATAACTGAAAACACTTATGTAACAAAGAAACACCTGACCTTTCCTACAGCTGCAGAGGAAATAAAACCAGATTACTGCTAATTTTAAAGAAACCTCAGCCCAAAACACTCTTCTTTTACAGTTCTGCTCTTTTTAGCTTAGCTTATCCTGTTCTTTACGAGATACTAATTTTTTCACCCTTGCATACTAACCTCGTCAGGGCTGGAAGCCTGGTAAGTTCGATTTTCATCGCTGAAGTCCTGATCCACCTCTGCATATTCTGTTTCTCCAGACACACCAGCCCGGGATTCGTACACTGGGGTCACGTTGTGGCACAGCGCAATGGCCTTCACTGCTTCGTGTATCCGACTGCTGACACTCTTGCGGACTTTGGGCGCAGACGGCTGAGGTTTCCTAGATGGTGTTGAACTCGTACTGTTTCCACTATTCTGAGAGTGCACCTTTAAGACCCAACACAATGAATAGTAAACCAATGTTCAATAATGGAAACAAAACTTGAATACTAATATATATATATATATATCCGATTGTTCCCTTTACAAAGGTTGATAAATTATAAGGATAGTAACCATTTATTTTATATAACCTACTGTTAACTCATTCAGTTTGTGATTCATAAAACCCCTCATTTACTTTTCTGCAGAACTGATACATAACTGTGGGTTCAACACCTTGTATTTGTAGTCAGATTTCAGTAATAGAGCCTGCAGACAATTGAAAAATGTGAAATGAAAACAAATATGCAGTAAAAGGGGTTAACAGGCTCACTGGATTCTGCAGAAAAACCTCCTTCCTCACTTCAGAATTCACAGTAGTCCTTTAATGTTCTTTACATTCTATGAATTATTTTTTAACAAGTATTTAAGCCATCAACCAGTTGTATGAGTTCAGAAACACTGAAACAAAACTGCAAGGGTGGTGGTTTTATTGTTGTTCTTTAGTCTCTTTGTCACCTGTGTACATTCAGAGGTTGGAAACTCCAATGATATTAAATCGAAAAAACTCTTTTCTTTTAAATCTTCACCTAAATCTCTGTATTTTAAAGATCATCACACATTGGTATGGAACAAAAGAACAAAAGCAAGTATCATTTTTAAATTAAATCAGCAATATGGCTATTTTAATGACTCCTAATATTTATACTTAAAACCTACACAATTTCTGTATTATTTGTGAACTAATGCAGTTGTATGCTTTTGCTGCAGGCTGAAATTTGTTTGTCCTTACAAGAATGCAATAATCTAATAAAATAATCATGCAAAATAATAGTTTGACACATATTTGAAGATCACATTACTGCTGCATAACCACTAAACTAGCACTATTTTAAGTTACCCTTCAGAAATGCTTGAGCACATTACTGAATTAATCTTTTGAGAGAAAATACTATAAGTTTATAATTAGTTGAAAATAAGTGGGTTTGGGTTTTTTTTGTTTGAGTTTTATTGGTTTTTGTTTGGTTTTGGTTTTGTTTTCTGTGGGTTTTTTGTTTTTTATTGTTGTTGTTGTTGTTGGGTTTTTTGGGGGTTTTTAAGTCAGCACATTAAATATATCAGCAGTATTACCAAAGGCTCTTCTGTTCACTCCAGGGTAACTCAGAAAACCTCTTCAGAAACCACGCTTTTTTCCTCCTGACTGCAATCTGCTGAACCGTGAACATTCTGCCCATCAAATTACAGTGTTGTCTAATAAAGGGTTTAACTTTCTGCTCATCTGGCACTGCTTTTCAGCTACTGCTTTAAACCTCTGCATTTGCATTCTGCTAACGCTGATGCCATTACAGCCGCAAATAAATTAAGCTGATTTACTCCTTCTGAATTATGTTATGTTTATTGATGCTTGTATAATTTAATTTCACACAAATTCCATTAAAGATTATGCCCTCTATCACAAAATGCTTCCAGTGGGGAAATATAATCAGGTTATAATAGATTTGTGTGTTACATTAAGATGACAATAGTCTAGTAGGTCCACTGTAATAATAAAACAGAACACAAACAAGGGATAAAATCAATGTCACACAAGAACCACTGCCTAACTAACTGGCAGCTTCTATTACCATAGATTAAATAAAAACCTCACCATACTTTTTCAGATTGAAACAATTGTTTAATAGATGCTTGTTTTGTTACCAAGACTCCTTCATTTTTCTGTTTTAAAGAGTTGCTACCAACACATGCATAATTAAAGCATTATTTAAACATCAAGTAGTATTATATAAAGCTGAAAAAAAAGGAAGTTCCAAGAAAGATCTTTTCATCATCTACTAACAGCAAACCTAGATTTGGGAAATCTTTTCCCACAATTGAGAAAAAAAGCTTCCCTCACGTTTCTCACTTCTTTTAAAAATTTCAGTGCCAAATATGTTACAGTTATTAAAAACTTAATTAACCATGGTTACCACTTATTAAATTTTACAGCAAAATAGTAAAAGCTTTAAGCAAGTAAGAATTCCAGGTATCATGCAATTCTTTTCAGATAGCATATTTAACCGCAAAACACAAACCCAGTGTTAATGAATATGCCTTCTCTAGAAGACTCGTGCTTAGTCGTCAAACTCAGTCAGACCTAGGTGTGCCAGCTCAAGACTGTCAGTTAACATTAGTTATTGGTACAGTTGTTACTGTGAATACCCAAACAACCCATTATAACAAAACTATGTTTGGGTGATTTTTATAAACATAGTCAGGTAGCAATTACTTTCAGTAACCCATTCTGAACCAAATTTGGACTGCTGATCTTTAGGTAAAAGATCTCCACATCTCATTTCCAAGGCATATTATTGCATCTCAGTTACTATTCATGGCTACACTCACTAAGAATTAAGCTGAAATAGATTTATCCAAGGAAAAGGAATGCAAGAAGTGGATTTGTTGATCTGTTTAGACAGGAAATAATACAGAAACATAAGTTTTTACGCTGCAACTTCAAACATACATTGCTTATTCACTGCTTTCCCTTCTGCCTCTCTTCCTAAAAGCTACATAATATTAACTGAGTTCAGCACGGTGTCAAACAGCTACTTTTTAATTTTTATTTTAAGCAGATGGGTAGGTAGCCATAGTTCAAAACACAGCACAACTAAAGATTCAAATCAATTGTTGATCCTACAATCCTTTTACAAGAGAAAATGAGGACACAGACAAGGAGGTCAGCCTACAAACTTAACTGGGTCAGCCAGTCATGTTTGTGTATCCAAGTTAACTACGGAAAAGAACTTTTACATAGTTTTACTATCATAATGTATGCAACATATGGAAACATTAGTTAACCTATCATTTATTCCCTCATTTTTTCTTTTTTGTTTCAAAGAATAGAAATAAATAAAAAAATCCTTCCTAATCTCAGAGTGGAATCAGGTGCTTAGAAAGGTTTGCAGAAAGCACCCAAACAGTTTACATACATGGGAGATGCAAGTGATGCTTGCAGAATTCCATCTTCCTCCTTCATCCCACAACTGACCCACAGACAGACAGGGAGCCACAATCCTCTGGCATCCTTTTCAGACCAAGCACTCTTCTATATCACAGGAACACTTTGCTCTCAAGCAACATGGAGTTTTCCATTTTCTCCCCCCTACAGTTCTTTGCTGTTTGCAATCATCTTAATTTTTTTAAAAACACTTTTTAGGTAGGCCTTTATAAATTTTATTTTGACAACTATTTTTTTACTTTTTGGTTATACCAATTAACATGGCTTTTCAACATCTATTCTTGATGAGTATCTTCAAAGATATAATTACTGTTCGTCTTTTTTCTGGACACTTACTTGTAATTTGTAGTCTCAGTAATTAATAGCTTACTCTTAGATGATTTGGCAGGAGGAAGACTACACTGCACAGACAGGTTAACACAGATTTCTGCTAGTAGGGAACAGAAAAGTAAACTCCTTGAAGTGGGTATTACGAGGAACTTCAGAATCAGGAGAGAACTATGTACTGTCTCACATTTTTCCCTTTCATCATATATGTTAAGAGATACCTACAAATGAAAGAACTTTCATAGCATCTTAAATTTCTAAGCATAATCAGTAACAACAATGCTTCAATGCTGTTAAAAAAAATCTCAATATTAAAAGTAAATAATTTATGAAATGAGGTACCTGTGAATAAGAGTTTATAATATGACTCTGAATTTCATCCATTGTGTCTGTTCCATAGGACACAGTACCTAGATGGAGGCGCTTAAATATCATCTCATTCTGTGTAAGTGTTCCTGTAATAAAGAAGAAATATATCACAAAGCAGCAAAAAATACTGTGAGAAGGCCACCCCCCCCCCCCCCCCCCCCAATCTTTCTTTTGGAAAGAAGGAATGAATCATGAGTTAGCATCAGTTTAGTTAATTAAAGGAACGTTTGTGGAGAAAGGTTAGGGTTAGTCATACTGGAAGAAATCACTGGTTCCACCTTCAAGCTGATTCTGCCAACACAACTAAATATACAAGCTCGAAAAAAACCAAAAACTTTTCTCTTCATACGAAAGGGAGAAAATGCAGTATCTGGATGGAACTAAGTCTCAAAAGCCACGTAGCAGAAAATCTAAAGAAAAAAACCCAAACCCCTAAAATTCATTCAGATATCCCACACTTCACGTACAAAGGCAGACATTCTGGCAAACATTCAATGTTATCTAGAGCAGGTCATTAAGACCTAACATCACTTCCAAATCTGACAGATTTAGCCTCCAACCGGAATAAGCCAGAACGAAGGAAATCAGTGTTTTCAGAGCTCACTTCACATTTGTAAGAAACTACAGGGTGTCAGTCACAGACCGACACTTTGCGTCCACCTCTGCCAACTAGTCACATCCTCTAGTTTGGAAAAGCTCTAATTGAGGGGTGGGGGCTTCAGCCTTCCATGACGGGGCATGTCAGGAAAAAAAGGTCACTACTGCCTGGCTTCCCATGGTCAGCTCACAAAAGATTATTTTGATAATGGCCCTTCCTAAAACTTTTTCTATGGTTACTCAGACAAGGTGAAATTAATAGTATAAAGCTATTCTTATATTTCACCACATAGTTTGGGGTCATTAAAATACATAAATCTGATGATAAAGATACACACAACATGGTGCCAAAAGTGACATTCTTGAAGCTTCTACAATATTTTTAATATGGAGGGTATGATAATTATCTATAAATAAAAATTGCCAAATAAAATATTGCATAGTAATTTTATTTACCTAGACTATTTTTATACCATGTCTTTGTCCCAGTATGCCAAAATACACAGTAAGCCACAGGAAGAGAGAAGACTAAAAGCATGACATATGCTATAATTACTATCTGGAAAACAGAACTGTTTGGACAGTTAGCATCCAATTTATGCATCTAATAGGGCTAGAATCATTAGTGATCTTCACAGGTTCGGTAGGGCTGTAAAAGTCTCACATCTTTCTCAGTAACACTTAAGATGTCTACCACTCCTACTCCCTGGCAATATCTGTACAATGACACGTCATCTCAACTGTTGTACCATCATGCTGCACTATCAAACCACATCTTCCTGTATTACCAGCATTGGATGATCATTCCAAATTCCCCCTCTACCATCAAAAAGGACACTTCCCATTCACTTTTCCTTACATGTTGTTGAGGATTTTTTATTTGTAAAGTAATATAATTTTAATTTAAAAAAATATTAAAAATAAGGTTTATGTGAAATGCATAAATTCTCCACAAAATATGCATAACATTATCAAAAAATTCACATGAGAGGTAGAATATTCCCAAGGTTGGAAAACAGCCCAAGAATACAAAGTTCCTGATCTCTAGAATTAGCAAGTCAGAAATTTTTGGTTACTTTTATACAAGGGATAAGAAGATTATTTTGTTGTTACAGTAATCATATAAACTCATGAGAAATTACTTCTTCTGCCTTTAGAAGCTGTACTTTTATTGAGACCTTTTGTTAAATTTGGTGATTAAATAGTTTACTTTGATTATAGACTAGAAAAATCCCATCTCCAGTTTGCACATGAGAAACACAAAAGTTTCCACTAACAAACATGAGACACTAAAATCTCCATTTCTAAAAAAACCACCAAACAAAAACAAACCCCACCCACTTTGTTCAATAATGTTTATTGCAAGAAATTTCCAAGTAAATCTGCATCACCTTCCTTACTTTCCAGGCATGCTAATATCATCTCACTGCCCTTAGCTCTGCCAAGCCTTTGAATTAAAATAAACACTCCCTAGGAGTTGTGAAACTAAATGCTACTCAAAACTTGAGACAGCAGGCAACTGTCAAACCCACTTCCCACTAGTTCTGTAATTGCTGCTTGGGAAAACTGAGCAGGAAACAAAATTAGCCCTATGATTATTATATGGAAAGATTATTTCTTCTGACACCATTAAATCAGTCCAACTCCAAATCATGCTTGGTGAGGGAAAGGTAGATGGGTGGAAAATTTGTGTGTTCCCCCCCCAACCCTTCTCAGCAAGCAGAGAAGAAAAGCTTCTGAGCAGAAAAGCATGGATTTTCCTATCTTGCAACAATCAGGAACCAGGGAAGGAGGTTTAGGAAAAATGGGCGAGGAAAAAGAATCAACTTGTAAAGACATGGAAATAAACATTCCGGCAATCCTGATTCAATACTTGCATCTTACACATTACTTATACAATCCTTTTTATCAGCTACAGTAATAGGAAACGTCTATGACATATGAAAAGAGGCTGCAGAAACAACTATACCTGCTACACAAAATTGTAATACAGTAAAAAAAAAACCCAAAACAAAAGAAAGAAAAGAAACAATTACAGTTTGCTCATGCTTCTTAAGACTAGTGTAAGGCTTTCAAAAATAGTCACAATAACCCTGACATGTTATTAGACAAACATGGGTAGCTGCATTTATGAAAGTGCTCCCAAAAATTTCTGCAAAAAGTAAAACAATACACCTTTTTCAGTCATCCATATGGAAGTTAAGTTTCACCACATGTGCAAATTAAGAATTTACTTCTAAATA